>NC_141875.1:726441885-727678135 GCF_056163025.1 Triticum urartu | reverse complement strand
ACGAAGTCCAAATGGTACGAAACTTGACAGGCGGTCTACCGGTAGTAAACCAAGGCCGCTTGGCAAGTCTCGGTCCAATCCGGAAATGTTTAATACCCACACACGAAAGAAATGTAGAAATGACCACTGAAGGAGAACGGAGCGCCGGATTGAAAAACGGACAACGAGAAAAATGCTCGGATGCATGAGACGAACATGTATGCAAATGAAATGCACATGATGACATGATATGCAATGCATGACACGCAAGAAATGACAAGGCAACAACAGAGAATAACTGGAGGACACCTGGCACATCGGTCTCGGGGCGTCACAGAGTGCTTCGGTCATTTGTGGATGAATTTGATCAAAAAATTTAGAGGAGAAGAATTTGGGCGCATGTGGCCAGCAGCAAGATCTTACACTAGACAGACACACAAATATCATCTTGATAAGATAATGGCAGCATGCGATGAGTTTGGTCCATGGCTGAACACCTACCATTCTTTGTTATGGTACAGGTCAGGATTCAACACTGCCATCAAGTTTGACCACATCAACAACAATTTGGAAGAGAGTTTCAATAACAAGGTGGAGGAGTTAAAATATTTGCATGTGCATGACATGGTTGACTAAATCAGGATCATGCTCATGCGGTTGTGGGAATTGAGAAGGATAGGTGATTGCCTGCAATGTGATAAGCTTCTAGCAGTGGTACAATAGGTGGTCAATAGGAGCAGAAGTCTTTCACATTTATTTGTTGAAAAATCTTCACCTTGGGGTGCTGAAGTTAGAGATAAAAAAACTGGAAGGAGACATGTTGTTAACACTGAATTGCATGATTGCACTTGCCTCGAGTGGCAACACACTCGTAAACCATGTGAGCATGCCATTCTTTTCTTAGCATCCCAACCGAAGATAAACATGCACCCATATTTGCATGAATATTATTCGGTAGCAAAAATCAAAGCTGCATATGCTACTCCAATCCCAGCACTTACAGATCAGTCTCAGTGGCCTGAAGTGGAGATTGAATTGTCCATGTGTCCTCCCTTGACGAAAAGAAAGGCTGGCAGGCCTAAATAGAGTAGATTCAAGGCATGGTTTGAGAAAGGTGGGAGTAGTAAGAAGGGAAAGAAAGATGGAAAGCCAAAAGGGCCCAAAAAGGTAACAAAAACATATGCAAGTTGTGCCAGGAACTTTGGCACAGAGTGGGATCTGTCAAATGCCGTTACACTCCTGATAAGCCAAAGTATGTTCTTGTTTATTTGTCTGTGTTTTGATTTGGTGTTTTTTTTCCAATTACTATATCTATAGCATTTTCCCAATGGCCAGGAGGAAGTGCACAAGTCAACCCCTTGTTGTTGAATAGTGTTGGCCAACAAAAGAAGTAAGAGTCAATGGTTGTAGAAAGAAGAGAAGTGTGCCTGAGCCTGAGCAGACTGAAGAAAATCCTGCTGCAGTCAACATTCAGACTGAAGAAACTGATGTCGAGGTGCACACCGAAGAAACTGAAATTGCAGTCAACATTCGGACAGAAGAAACTTCTCTCGAGGTTGAAACAGAACCTGAGCGTGTCGAGGTTCAGACTGAAGAAACTCATGTTGAAGTACACACCGAAGAAACTGAAACTACTGTCAACATTCAAACTGAAGACACTAATCTCGAGGGTGTTGGCGAGGTGTTGAAAAGACCAGTGAAGAAAACTAAGATGATCAGTGAACTTGTGTGTGTAGTAGAACCAAAAACAAGAAGTGCTAAGGCGAAGAAGGGCACACGACGTGGTAGGAACAGGTAGAACAGATAACTGTTTGAAAATTTGTGTCATGTAATAATATTTGTAACTTGGTGCGTACTGGTAGTCACTATGTATCCACATATTTCTATTCGAACTTGTTTGTTAGTCATTGTTTTAAATTCAAATTTGGATTCAAATTTGGGCTCAAATTTGAATTAGGGATGGGGTATTGATATTTTAATGCTATCCAAAGTACCTCAACTGAAATATGTTTGCTTGCTGATCAATCCGAGCCCTTTTGGTAAGTTGAACTCATAGTCATGAAAAGTGTGTTTCAAATGACCTCCAAAGGTAGGGTAAACGGCCTCATATTTAAGCAAGTTTTTTGGCACCTTGTCTAAACCAGCCAAATAATTTTCTACACATCTATTCTACCTATATAGTGTAAATCTAAAGTCTCACTATTTATTGAATTAATTTTCTATTATTTTATTTTCTTTTTGAAAAAACAAGGTTTAATAGAAAATTATATATAAAACAAGTTTAAAACATGAAAATGAGAAAGTAAGTTAAGATCTTCCTTAGTCAATCCAAAATGAAGTTTTGGTGAGGTTTTCACACTTTTCATTTTCAAAAGCCCACCTACTCTCGGGTGCCCACTACTCTCTCCCTTGAACTCCATACTACATTGTTCGAGGAATGACAATTTAGTGAAGGATTTCTCGTTATTATACGACATAATAAGACTATGTGCGCAAGTTTTATATTTTTTGATTTTTTTTCAAATTAGTTATGCTCAACCCTAATCACTCAAAACCCCTCAAAACCTCTCAAAACCCCTCAAAACCCCGCACACTACTGGGCTGTCGATCGTTGTGCGTGGACGGTTGAGGTCAGGTGCTAGGGTTAGCTACACTGTCCTTCGATCCGCATGAGACGCGTTGATTGGTTGAATCAGTGGGGTTTGGATCAGCCTCTCTTGTTGGGGCATCAAGACCGTTCATTTGAATCCAACGACACGAGTTGACGTGGTGCATGGATCAAGCCTACGCAATGCCCTTTCCATCGTTGCATGCGTGCCTACCCGCAGCGCCGGCGCCCGTTGCAACATGCATGCCCACCCGCAGCACTGCGCCCGTGCGTTGCATGCATGCCCTTGACGTAGCCCTGCTCCGCCACCCCTCTCGACGTAGTAAGCTGTCGCATGCCTACCATTAGCACCGATGGAGCGTCGCATCAAAGCATGCACCCGGCCACAATGCAGCAGCCAGACCCCGATGAAGAGACAACCAAAAAGCCAACGGTGCATGGCGTGCGGTGCATGGCGTGCTCCTCTTTGAACGACACAATACTGGCATGATGGGTATCGATGCAGTTCAGATGGCATGCTGCTCGTTACAAGACGGGCAAATTAAGGCATCCATTATTGTCACGTCTCCCGTCGACTGAACGTTTCCCTCTAGCCAGGCCCTAGCAAGCAGGCTACATTACCATGCATGCATGCACGGGCGGCACACGCAGAGAACCCGGGGCAGGCGTGTCCCCTACTCCCCTTGATCCACGACATCACAGACGCGTGCGTGAGCCCGCCCCCCCTTGACCCACGACCGGCGGCACAGAAGCCCCAGAAGCGTCGCAGCCCGTTTCCCATGCTCGTGTACACACTTTGATGGGGCGCCACCAAACGCCGCCCGCCCATTAATTCTACCCGGTGAAACCACTCGAAGAAATCAAAAACCACGTCACACTTGGGCTATTTAAGCCGGGCACTATCGTCTTACTCTCCCTCCTCATCCATACCCCATCCGCTGCCTCCTCTGCCCTCCTTCTTCCTTCTTCTCCATCAAACCTGATCGAGCCCTCGAGCCACCATGCAGTACAACGCCCCCACCTACCGCTTCCCCCCAACCGTGCCGGAAAGGCTCTACCCGGCCGGAGTGTACGTAGAGAGAACCCTTAGGGTGTGGGCAATCTCAAGGTGGAGGGGCACAAGGGAGTTAACGGAGTTCTTCCTTGCGGCCGGCTTCCGCCACCTCCCCCGCGGCTCTCCAAGGATGTACCATCTTGAGGAGGTCAACCACAATGGTGTTGTGGTTGGGCTCCTCGCTACGTTCACTAACCCCTTCGATACTTTCCACCTCCTCGGGCGAGTGTATTGGGTTGGTTGTGAGTTCATAGCTTTCACCACCCATAACATCTTCACCGATTTCAACAGCATCTTCCCCAACAACGGCGTTATGCACATGCTCCCGTACCCCATCAACAACGGGGAGGAGTGAAGGGCGCCCGGAGGAGCGAGGTGGCGTTCACCCAGAGGAGGAGGAGGAGAAGAAGAACCCGAAGAACCCGCGTTTGGTGCCCCCCGATCTATCTAGCTTGCTATATATCTATCGTATTAGTATTTTAAGTTGTAATCGTTATGCTACTATTATTAAGTTGTATTAGTATTTTAAGTTGTAAGGCTATCATGGAACTATGGGTTGGAATCATTATGCTTCTATATAATCGTTATGCTACTATATATATTGTGTGTTTCATGCTATTATTTGTAGATTGCTATGGGTTGTTCTTGCTATTATTTGTGTATTGGCCAAATAATGGGTCATGATCCAAACCATAGACATGCAACTAGGAGCCCTATGCAAACCCACTATGGACATGCAACTAGGAAATGCAAACTAATTTACTTCATGCAAGCATGCAACTCTTTTAGTTCATGGAACCGTAGACATGCATAAAAACAAGTAACATTTAGTTTTAGTGCATCAAAAAATGATCCATCACAAAATTTAGTGCAAGAAAAAGGCCAAAGTAGAAACAAGTAACATTTTATTTGCCGAAGTAAGAGGTGGGCTGGTGCCCCTACGCGGGTGGGCTGGTCTCTATTTAGGCATGGTTATTTTCTTACGGCCCAACATCTATTCGACAGCCCAGTTTTATTTTTTACTAGAAACTGAATTTGGGTGTGTACTCTGTTAACTGAAGAACAAAAACAAAGGAAACAGAGCATGAACACTGAATAATTTGTGTTCCAAATTGCTGCTTCAATTCAAATAATAACTTGGCATGGCGCACAGATCACATCCTCTACCCTGACAGGCATAAATGCCCATTCTAATGACGGATGAACAACAAATAAAACAAAACAGAGCAATGATACAACAATAGAACCCCGCTGCCATGATATTTGCTTGCTTCTGCATATCGATCATCTACATTAGATGTTTCTTGATCTTCTTTAGTTCCTCGGTCAGTTCGTACTCCGCATGCAGTTCAGCATTGCGCGCATACATCGCCATCGACACGACTCTGCCCGCCCCTCTGCCCGAGCTCCCCATATTCTCCACAGTAATCGGCGGCACCCAGCCCAAATTGAGCTCCCAGGTTGCGGCCACGCTCGAATCAACGTAGCCCTCAAACTGAATCCTATCAACATACATCAATCCACTCCAAATGGTAACATTTCTTCAGGATCTGAAAACAACAACATGAACCCTAAATCCCAAATTCGAGGAGAAAAAACAAAATATGGAGAAATCAGAGCAAAATACAGTGAAAGGACGGGCTTAGAACTGAGATCTAACCTTGCCATCCCTTCCTGCCATTGGTTTCCTCAAGCATTTCACAAATTCCCGTCCAAGATTGCCATTGTCATCCCTCTTAGTGACCAACCGTTTAAGAGGGTCTGGGCGTGGGCAGTCAGGGCACCTTGTGAGCAGCACTGGTCCATAGTATCGCCATTTTGAGTGCATGGCGGAGGAGGTAGACATTTGCGCTAGGTCGGCGGAGAAGAGAAAGATTAGGGAAAGGGGATGAATGGGCGGCGGCGGGCGGACGGACACGGGCGCTCGTCTCTTCTAGCTGCGAGGAGGTGGGTCCCGCGAGTAGACAAGTGGTGGGTCCCGTGCTTACGTGGATAAGTGGTGGGACCAGCCCCCAACAGCTAACGAGGGCATCAGTTGAGTTTAACAGCCATGTCGTGTGAGGGCTATTTACCTGCTCAAAATTTTCGCACCATAGACATTCGCTCGAACAACGTCGGACCCTTGCCAATTCACCTCAAATGTGTCGCACAGGAGCTATAAGCCCAATACAATCGTAGATCATATAGTGATAATACCAAGCATACATATTTCCCTTTTCTTGGCGATGTGCAGACTTTCGATCCAGGCCAGGGACATGATAATTCGTATCATGAGCATGGTTTTTCCTCCGCGGCATGATCGATCCACATAGCGGTAGATAGGCAGTGATCTCCCTCCCTTCCCTCCATCTTCTCGGCGGCGTCGACGATATTTCGATGGCGTTGGTTGCGGCCAGTTCTGGTGGCACAGGAGGCAGGGAATCAGGGGGCGCTGGGGGCGGTAGACTCAACCGATGGAAACTCGTGGCGAGTAAACCTAGCTTGAGCGCTGAGTCTATTTGTTCTTCGTTGTCCTCGACATTCTCCTGGTGGTGTACGTGCTCGGCGTTGTCGCCATCATGGAGTAAATTTTGAGGCGTCGCCAGCGGCAAAGCTGGCGCTACTGCGGGGCAAGGTCCTAAACTTGTGGAACTCGTTGCCAGTGTACTCTTCTCGAGCCGCGGATACGAACAAGAACATGGCCGTGTTCAAGCGCAACACCTGGGCAGAGCAGCTGCTCATGCCGCAGTGTTCCTCGGGAACATGCTATACCCCGCTGCTAGCCAAGTACATGCGCATCGCTGCCGCGGCGAGCAGGCGCGTCGAGCTCTAATGCTGATAGGGTACTACAGCAGTACGGCCTACTAGATGCGTGATGCTGCCGGCGGTGGCTGGGCTCGTTGTGTGCTTGTGGCCATGTTGTGGAGCATCGAGTTAGGAGGCGCGTTGTGCGGATGACCGCGCGGAAGAAGACGACAAAGGCCATGTACTGCACGTATCAGAGGATGGGGGAAATACGGGAATTATTTGCTTTATGTTTCCAAAAAGGGAAACGGGCCGGGGTGGAAAATGTGACGCAACCGTTAGATGTCAAATGAGCCAAGAGGAAGCACGGATCGGAGCATGCGGGAGGGAGTAGACAAGCCTCATCCGTTTGTTTTTCGCAGCCAGAACGCGCAAATGGCGTCCGGTTCCTGCCGCCGCCATCGGCCATGCCTAGCAAACCCTCCGTGTCCTAGAGCGTCTCCTCGTGTCCCTCCTCACACGTGCCCACGGAATAGGACGGTGGCGCCCTGTGCCATCCTCTTCTTCTCCGCCTACAGACTCGTGCCTTTTCGCGCTACCCTACAGGTGTGTAGAAAATCTAGGCTTAAGCATATGCGATGCGCAGGGACGTGTGCGTGTTGATATAGGGCTCGAAGGCCAGAAGATTACAGGACTTGGTTAGGCTAGGATTGATCTCCAAGTAAACTAACAGAATATGGGATCATATCTCTTAGACTAACCAGATCACAACAGACTCACGCACACACAGGTTACAATGTTGAACACTCCCCCTCAATCACAACTATCTAAGTTTATATTGTGCCTAAAAACTTCTAATTTCCACAAGGTGAGAGGTTTTGTAAGTCCATCCGCCACCTAATCACCAGTAGGTATGAATCTGATATTCAGTAGTTTGTCAGCCACTCGTTCCCAAACAAAGTGGTAGTCAATCTCAATATGCTTTGTCCTGGCATGAAAAATAGGATTAGCAGACAAATATGTAGCACCAAGATTGTCACACCAAAGCGATACGGCTCTTGAATGAGAGACGCCCAATTCTGTCAGCAAGTTCTGAACCCAAATAACCTCAGCAGTAGCATTAGCTAGGGTCTTATGCTAAACTTCTGTACTTGACCTAGATAAAGTTGGCTATTTGCGAGCACTCCAAGAGATTAAATTAAAACCAACAAACACTGTGAAACCTGCTGGCTCTTGAGCATGGCGTTGGTTTTCCCTTGAAGAGGAAAGGGTGATGCAGCAAAGTAGCATAAGTATTTCCCTTAGTTTTTGAGAACCGAGGTATCAATCCAGTAGGAGACTACATGCAAATCGCCTAGTACCTGCACAAACAATCAAAAACCTTGCAACCAACGCGATAAAGGGGTTGTCAATCCCTTCACGGCCACTTGCAAAAGTGAGATCTGATAAAGATAATAAGATAAATATTTTTGGTATTTTTGTTGTATAGATTGAAAAGTAAAGATTGCAAAATAAACAGTAAACTAGAATTATAGATCAGAAACTTATATGATGTAAAGTAGACCCGGGGGCCATAGGTTTCACTAGTGGCTTCTCTCAATATAGCATATATTATGGTGGGTGAACAAATTACTATCGAGCAATTGATAGAAAAGCGCGTAATTATGAGAATATCTAGACATGATCATGAACATAGACATCACGTCCGTGTCAAGTAGACCGAAACAATTCTACATCTACTACTATTACTCCACACATCGACCGTTATCCAGCATGCATCTAGAGTATTAAGTTCATAAGAATAGAGTAACGCATTAGGCAAGATGACACGATGTAGACGGATAAACTCAAGCAATATGATATAAGCCCCATCTTTTTATCCTTGATGGCAACAATACAATACGTGTCGGTTCCCTTTCTGTCACTTGAATCAAGCACCGCAAGATTGAACCCAAAGCTAAGCACTTCTCTCATTCCAAGAACGATCAATCTAGTAGGCCAAACTAAACCGATAATTCAAAGAGACTTGCAAAGATATCAAATCATGCATATAAGAATTCAGAGAAGAATCAAATATTGTTCATAGATAATCTTGATCATAAACCCACAATTCATCGGATCTCGGCAAACACACCGCAAAAAGTTTTACATCGAATAGATCTCCAAGAACATCGAGGAGAAGTTTGTATTGAGAACCAAAGAGAGAGAAGAAGCCATCTAGCTAATAACTATGGACCCGAAGGTCTGTGCTAAACTACTCACACATCATCGGAGAGGCCATGGTGTTGACGTAGAAGCCCTCCGTGATCGAATCCCCCTCCGGTAGATCGCCGGAAAAGGCCCCAAGATGGGATCTCACGGGTACAGAAGGTTGCGGCGGTGGAAAAGTGGTTTCCTGGCTCCCCTGGATGTTTTCAAGGTATAAGAGTATATATAGGCGAAAGAAGTAGGTCGGTGGAGCTACGAGGGGCCCACGAGGGTGGGGGCGCGCCCTCCTGCCTCGTGGCCGCCTCGTTGCGTGTCTGGCTTCCACTCCAAGTCTCCTGAATTGCGTTTGTTCCCAGAAAGATCCTCACGAAGGTTTCGTTCCGTTTGGATTCCGTTTGATATTCCTTTTCTATGAAACACTGAAATAGGCAAAAAAAACAGCAATTTGCACTGGGCCTTCGGTTAATAGGTTAGTCCCAAAATAATATAAAAGAGTATATTAAAGCACATTAAACATCCAAACAGATAATATAATAGCATGAAATAAACAAAAATTATAGATACGTCGGAGACGTATCAGCATCCCCAACCTTAATTCATGCTCGTCCTTGAGCAGGTAAATGATAAAAACGGAATTTTTGATGTGGAATGCTACCTAACATAATTTTCAATGTAGTTCTCTTTACTGCGGCATGAATGTTTAGATCCAAAAGATTCTAGACAAAAGTTTAATATTGACATAAAAATAATAATATTTCAAGCATGCTAACCAAGCAATTATGTATTATCAAAATAATATAGCCAAAGAAAGCTTATCCCTACAAAATCATATAGTTTGACCATGCTTCATTTTTGTCACACAAAATGCTCCCATCATGCACAACCCTGATGACAAGCCAAGCAATTGTTTCATACTTAGCCTTTTCAAACTCTTTCAACTTTCATGCAATATATGAGCGCGAGCAATGGACATAGCACTATGGGTGGAATAGAATATGATGATGGAGGTTGTGTGGAAAGACAAAAAAGGAGAAAGTCTCACATTGACGCGGCTAATCAACGGGCTATGGAGATGCCCATCAATTGATGTCAATGCAAGGAGTAGAGATTGCCATGCTACGGATGCACTAGAGCTATAAATATATGAAAGCTCAACAAGAGAAACTAAGTGGGTGTGCATCCAACTTGCTTTCTCACGAAGACCTAGGGCATTTTGAGGAAGCCCATCATTGGAATATACAAGCCAAGTTCTATAATGAAAAACTCCCACTAGTATATGAAAGTGAAAAAATAAGAGACTCTATATCATGAAGATCATGGTGCTACTTTGAAGCACAAGTGTGGAAAAAGGATAGTAACATTGCCCATTCTCTCTTTTTCTCTCTTTTTTTATTTGGGCCTTTTTTCTCTCTTTTTTATGGCCTCTCTTTTTTTATTTGGGCTTCTTTGGCCTCTCTTTTTTCGTCTGGAATCTCATCCCGACTTGTGGGGGAAGCATAGTCTCTATCCTTTCCTCACATGGGACAACGCTCTAATAATGAAAATCATCACACTTTTCTTTACTTGCAACTCAAGAATTACAACTCGATACTTAGAACAAAATATGACTCTATGTGAGTGCCTCCGACGGTGTACCGGGATGTGCAATGAATCAAGAGTGACATGTATGAAAGAATTATGAAGGTGGCTTTGCCACAAATACGATGTCAACTTCATGATCATGCAAAGCAATATGACAATGATGGAGCGTATCATAATAAACGAAACGGTGGAAAGTTGCATGGCAATATATCTCTGAATGGCTATGGAAATGCCATAATAGGTAGGTATGGTGGCCGTTTTGAGGAAGATATAAGGAGGCTTATGTGTGATAGAGTGTATCATATCACGGGGTTTGGATGCACCGGTGAAGTTTGCACCAACTCTCGAGGTGAGAAAGGGCAATGCACGATACCGAAGAGGCTAGCAATGATGGAAGGGTGAGAGTGCGTATAATCCATGGACTCAACATTAGTCATAAAGAACTCACATACTTATTGCAAAAATCTACAAGTCATCAAAACCAAGCACTACGCGCATGCTCCTAGGGGGATAGATTGGTAGGAAAAGACCATCGATCGTCCCCGACCGCCACTCATAAGGAAAGCAATCAAAAAACACCTAATGCTTCAAATTTGTCACACAACATTTACCATGCGTGCATGCTACGGTACTTGCAAACTTCAACACAAGTATTTCTAAATTCCACAATTACTCAACTAGCACGACTCTAATATTACCATCTTTATATCTCAAAACAACTATCAAGTATCGAACTTCTCATAATATTTAATGCACTCTATATGAAAGTTTTTATTATACCCATCCTGGATGCCTATCATATTAAGACTAATTTTATAGCCAAAGCAAATTATCATGCTGTTCTAAAAGACTCTCAAAATAATATAAGTGAAGCATGAGAGATCAATAATTTCTATAAAATAATACCACCATCGTGCTCTAAAAAGGTATAAGTGAAGCACTAGAGCAAAAATTATCTAGCTCAAAAGATATAAGCGAAGCACATAGAGTATTCTAATAAATTCCGATTCATGTGTGTCTCTCCAAAAGGTGTGTAAAGCAAGGATGATTGTGGTAAACTAAAAAGCAAATACTCAAATCATACAAGACGCTCCAAGCAAAACACATATCATGTGGTGAATAAAAATATAGCCTCAAGTAAAGTTACCGATAGACGTGGACGAAAGAGGGGATGCCTTCCGGGGCATCCCCAAGCTTAGGCTTTTGGTTGTCCTTGAATTTTACCTTGGGGTGCCTTGGGCATCCCCCAAGCTTAGGCTCTTTCCACTCCTTATTCCAAAATCCATCAAATCTTTACCCAAAAACTTGATAACTTCACAAGACAAAACTCAACAGAAAATCTCATGAGCTCCGTTAGTATAAGAAAACAAACCACCACTTTAAGGTACTGTAATAAATCCATTCTTTATTTATATTGGTGTTAAACTACTGTATTCCAACTTCTCTATGGTTCATACCCCCCGATACTAGCCATAGATTCATCAAAATAAGCAAACAACACACGAAAAACAGAATCTGTCAAAACAGAACAGTCTGTAGTAATTTGTAGGCTTCGAATACTTCTGTAACTCCAAAAATTCTGAAAAATTAGTACGACCTAAATAAGTTGTATATTGATCTACTGCAGTTGAAATTGGTATTTTATTGCTCTCTCGTAAGAAATGAAAATTATTCTCGTGAGCGCATACTTTCTGTTTTTTACAGCAAGATCAAATAACAATCACCCAAGAAGATCCTAAAGGCTTTACTTGGCGCAAACACTAATTAAAACATAAAAACACAATCATAACAGAGGATAGATGATTTATTTATTACTAAACAGGAACAAAAATAAAATTGGGTTGCCTCCCAACAAGCGCTATGGTTTAACGCCCCTAGCTAGGCATAAAAACAAGAATAGATCTAGGTATTGCCATCTTTGGTGTTGGGAAAGAAAAGAAAATTTTTCTTATCTATACCATTTATCTTTATATTTTGAGAAAGCACGTGGACATTAATGGTGGAAGAAAGATTAAGCACGCTACGGAAATTTGCATCTAAGCTAGCCTTCATCTCTTTGATAATTTCATTTTGATAAAAGCACAAAAGAGAGGTGGATTCAACCTTATCATTCATGGGGTGCCCAAATATAGTTTTGATCTTTTCATGGGTATCGATGGCATCCCCCTCAAGAAAACCTTCTTCAAATATAGAATCTAAAACTATCTTGAAAGAAGAGGGCAAGCCAACATAAAAGCTTTTCAAGTATATCTCAATTTGATATTGGGGTACATAGCTGGATCGGATCATTAACAGTCTATCCCAAGCATCTTAAAGATTCATCAAGCAAATAACAAAATATTCCAGGGTCATCTTCATCAAAATTATCAAACTCTCATTGATAACCCCGGTAGGTCTTTCCATAGCATCATTATTTATGAGCTTAGAAATGATAGAAACAGAGGGAGTACAACTTAAACAACGGGCGCGCATAACACGTGATTGTCACTCGTCAGGTGGAGAGCTGACTAGAGCGAACGACTCACTCGCTAGGGTAGGTTCGATCGAGGACACCTTAGTCCCCCCCCCCCCTCAAACATTTGCTACCATGGGGTTTCAGCGTGTATTTTGTTTGGTTGTTGCTTTATATATAAAGCGGGACGAAAGCCTGTTTCGAGAGCGCAACTCAAGTTAGCTACATTTTCCCGTGGTATATACAATAAATTGGCCATGGTACAATACATTAAAAAACATATGCAAAGATAAAAATTGTCATCGTATTTGTACGAGAAAACATGCAGAGTGAAATTTTGTCATGGTCCATGGCAAGTTTGGAAGAAAATGTTCTAAAGATCATGGGAAACTTAGCTAAAAAAGCTTATCACTAGATCAATCATTCTTAGCAAAAAAAATCTGAAAATGCCATGCCACTAGATCAATCATTCTTAAAATTGCCATGTCGCGAAACACAAATGTACCTACATTTTTCTTAGATGCAAAAAAATTGCAGTTGTACACATGTTTAAAAATTTGCCATGATCCATGGCAAATACTATATAAGAAGTGAACATAAGCACAGAACAAGTTTGACATGATTAAAAATAAATAAATAAACACAACAAATACTCCCTCCGATCCATGACACTTATTTTGGATCGGATCAATGGCAAAAACTATATAAATGCCTAGTACAGAAGTCATGGCAAACATTAGAAAAGATGTTCTATTATTCATGGCAAAAAAAATAAAAAAGCATGTATTAGTGACATGGCAAATTAATATATTTTAGATGTCTATATGTAGGCGAAATGTAGAAAAATTTGTACTTTGACATGCCAAAAAAATTAAAAACTGGACTAGTAACTGGGCAAATTTAGACAGAAAAATATGAATACAAAAGGTAAGAAAATTTGTACTAGATGGCAAAAAAAATTCTGAAATTGCCATGTCACTGATTTTCCCCCCGACATTTGTCATGTCACAAAAACAAATCTACCTATATTTTTCTTAGATGCAACCAAAAAATGTCATTTTAAATATGTTATTGTATGCAAGAAACCAGGACAGGCTGCAGCTGTGAGAGTTTCGTTGTCATCTGATTTACTTGGTGTGGCAAGGTGGTCTACTGATGTATTTTCCAATTATGACTAGCAATGTAGGATGAATCTCCAACCAGCGCTCAACCCCATCCACTAGGGGATCCAGGAGCTGTCCAGGAGGCGCACGTAACATGCCGCCTTTCCCTGCGTGACGTACATACGGCACCGGCTGGCCAAGGTGTCCCGTTCGATTCCAAATGGCACCGGCTGGCCACGGCGTCCCGTTCGATTCCAAATGACTCCTCTGAACTCTGGTTTTCGTTCCCTCTCGTTAGGGTTTCGTTCCTCTCGCCGCCTCGGGCGTCGTTGAGATCTACCTTCCCTCTCGCCGGGGGTTTGATCTTAGTACCAGGGATCGAGGCAGCCTAGTCGCTGTCAAGGCCGGGGGGCTGGTTTTCTCACCATCGGGCCGGGGGCTAGGGTTTTTGTGGTTTCGAGAAGATCGTCCGCCACCTGCATCTGATCCAAATGGCTGGCCAGGGGAGTTCGTCGGCGGCCGATCGAAAAGGAAAAGGCAACTTGGAGGAGATGATGAAGGAGCTGGCCCTGAAGGAAGATGACCTCGATGATGTAATCTTTGAGGATGATGATGCACCAGCCGAGGAGTCGCTCCGCTGGATGATTTTAGCCCGAGTTCATATGGACAAGGACTTCAGCTCCTACTGGTTCTTTCGCAACATGAAAACAACATGGGATCTAGCCAGGCCAGTAAAGATTAAAACCTTGGAGGAGAACCTTTTCTAGATGCAGTTTGATTGCTTGGGAGATTGGGAGCGTGTGACCCAGGGCGGTCCATGGCACTTCAGGGGAAACCCAGTACTAATCGCCCCGTATGATGGTTATACAAAACCCTCTTCTATTGAGCTTTTCACCTTCGAGATTTTGGCTAGGATCATCGAGCTTCCGATCGCTTTCCATGGAAAGGTTAAGGCGCTTGCATCAAAGATTGGTGTGTTTGTTGACTCCGAGCCTTCATCTTTTGATTTCGAAGGAAACTTTTTTAGAGTCAGAGTTAGATTGGACGTCCGTCATCCTCTGAAGAAAGCTATATCCTTGATCCAGGGAGGAGAGAGGGAGATTTTTGCAGTAAAGTATGAGCGCTTGCCCGACTGGTGTCAGGTCTGTGGCATGATGGGCCATGAGTTCAAGGAGCACGGCGATGGGGTGCACCCCCCTCTGCACTGGTTTTCAAAAATCTCCGGGCTCCAGCGACCACGGTGTGGGGAACCCGACGCCGAAACAGAAAGCAGCAGAACCAGAGGCAAGAGATGCATGCGGAACACTATCCAGCGACAAGCCAACAAGAGGCACATGTAGATGAAGGTATGGACCTGGATACCAACAGGAAGCGCTCGTCCGATCAGGTTATTAGCTCTCCAAACCCCAAATCGACGGGGCTGGAGCTGGTGGCGGTGACGAAGCCAAGTGGAAGCACGGTGCCGATTAGTCCTCCTCCAAAGCAAGACCCGAAGAGGTCTAAACTCACGGGGCAGATGGGAAAGACAGGCACTTCGGGTGAGAAGGACGGGACAGTTGGTGTGCTGAAGAAGAACCCCAGTGGGGGAAAAAGCTCGGACGCGAGATCGGCGGCCTCCCCAGCGGAGGACCGCCGGACGCAATGAATCTGCTATGCTGGAACTGTCGGGGGATTGGCAACGCCCCGATAGTTCAAGAGCTGCGCGAACTCGCGAATAAGTTTGCCCCTAGAGTGCTTTGTCTAGTTGAAACACAGATTAGTGGGGTAAGGGCTGAGAATTTGAAAAGTACTTTAGGTAATGATTGTTCTTTTGCGGTTGATGCCTCCGGTAGGAGTGGAGGTTTGGCTATTTTCTGGAATAATGAAATGAAGACTGAGATTTTGGGTTATTCTAAGTATCATATTGATTGCAAAATCGTTGGTGTAGGAGATCAACCATGGAGGCTATCTTGTTTCTATGGCGAAGCTCAGACGCATCTTTGCCATCACACTTGGAATACAATGAAAAACCTGTCCACCCTCCAAGATTTGCCGTGGGTGTGCATAGGCGACTTCAATGAGGTGCTGAGACACGATGAACATGACGGGATTGGCTCGAGAAGTCAATCGCGGATCCAGGGCTTCAGAGATGCGGTTGACGTGTGTGGCTTACTTGATCTCGGATGCAAAGGTGTCAAGTGGACTTATGAGAAGAAAGTAACAGGAGGCTCGTATACCCGAGTCAGGCTGGATAGAGCTTTGGGCTCGATGGATTTCGAGACTTGGAGACTTGTTGCTGGATTTTTTATTAATATGAGCCGTATGCATCTTTCTGATGCAGAGGCTAGGGTAAAACCCCTTTTTGAAAAAAATAAAAAAAAGAAGAAGAACCAATAAACATGTATAGATGGGATGCAAAATAATGCAAACATTCATTTATCTGCAAACATAATTGCAGAAAGCATGGAAAAAATAACAATCATAAAATTATAGAGGATAACCTCATATTAAGTAGCAAGGTAGTGTACCAGCAGGCGGCTGGAACTCCAAGTTTCTCCGAGCATTATAACTTGTATGAGAGTAACAACATACATGAAGGGAGCAAATAAATGACATGGTGAGACTAATTTGAGCGGTACAATCAGGGATTAAGGGAAGATGGTACTTACTGGTATGTCTCCTAATAAATTCACAGTCCCAGAACAAATGTACTCCCATATTCGTGTTTCTGTGAAAATCATGTATCATGGTAACTCTGTAGTATAGCTTAATTTCCAGACGTAAAATTAATCTAAAAATTGTTATAAAACAGTGGACTGAAAATTTATTTAGTAAAATAGAATATGAGTTGAGGAGGGGCGGTTGGTTGTTCATATGGCTGCATGGATATTTCCTAAGTTTACAACAGAGTGCATGAAGGTGAAATTTGGTGGGCATCTGCATATATTGTGAATGTCCTTGTGGATCTGTTGTTGACTCATATGGTTACAAAGAAGAGAACAGGTGGATGACATTAGTGACGAAAATATCAATGGATATGAAAGATTTAAATGGCTAGAGTTGCACGTGTACTCAAAAGCAGCACACATGTTTGTTTCAACGGTGAGAGTAATAAGAATATACAAAAATGAAGTACTAAACTGTAGTCAGGCCATGACTCATCTTCTTTGTACAAATAATCTGGTCCATCTATAGTTCTCACCTGAAAACTTTGAGGCAGCTCATACCAAAATATGATGCTCGGTCGAAACTCTGGCGTGTTGCTGCACGAAATGATAAGAGTTTAAGGTTTAGTTAGTAGAATCCCAACAAAAAAAGTTAGGAAACAGAATAGCATATCAGAATGGATTCCAACAATCTGAACTTCCCATATTCCTAAAAATTGGCTCCTTTTTCTCGGCCACCTGAAAATTAGCTCCACCCAAATGAAAGTTTCCAACTTGTATGATTTGTGTGAACCCACTGTCATCTGCATTGACAAACTTGCATAAAAGAAAATTTGAGATGTTCCTAATTAATTAGTACATGCCAAAGCTTGAAGAAATCAGACTGCGGAAGTAATTTTGGTAAGTCATAATCATACCAAAAATGATTCCTTTCCCTAATATCGCATCAAAAGTAAATCAGACTGCGGAAATAATTTAGGCAAGTCGTAGTCACACCCAAAATGATTCCCTTTTCCTAATATCGCATCAAAAATAAAGAATGTAAATTAATGCCCCAATCAGGATGCAATCTCTCATTTTCTAATTCCAAATCAATCCTTTTCCCGGGAGTTCTATTCTAATCAATCTGGGAGAAGACGTATGTACCTCGTTGCTTCCGATTCTTGGGTTATTCGACGGTGCAGCCGACGCAACTGACTCTTGGCGAGGCCATCGCTGCTGAGAAGATGACGACGGGTAGAATCCTCAGGGATTATGCCTTCATCAAGGATCGATTCAGGGTGGTCGGCGTCAGAACAGCGGCCTGGCCTGCGCTCCTACAACCATATAGATGTTGGAGGCGAGGTGGAGTGGCGGGATGTCAGAGGAGGTACGGGGCAGACCAACCCGTGCAAAGTTCGATTCGGCCATGTCTTCCTCCATGATCTGCGGCGCTGGCAAGGAATTGCAGCAGATAGGTGGGGAGAGCAAATCTCCAGATTGACAGCGGAGCAAGACTAATCAATCTTGGATTTGTTGGGCAGACCAAGAATATGGAACGGGGAGGCACGGGACGGGTTGGGAGTTAAAGGTGAAAGTGAAAGCGAAGTGGAAGGGGAGACTTGCGGGAGCTGCTGAATGAGGGAGAGAGAGAGGATGCTCGTGAGGTCAGATTGTGGTGGGTCCCTTGGCAGTAACGGAACACCTGTGTGGCAGCGTTGTTGTACTCGTCGGTCCCATATGTAGGTTACTGATTAGACGCTGACATGGCAAGTATGATGAGGTGGATATGCTGCATGTCAAGAGAAATAAGTTAATGGAGATGAACTATTTAGATCTTATAGATATGATACTTTTCTGCAGTAATGTTTGCTCCGCAACTACATATCGAAGAGTCTGGAGAAACATCATTATGTAACGGGTGGGTCTGATGGTTTTAAGTTGTTCCAAGCTGGGGTCCTTAATAGTATAGAGCCGGACCCTAGCTTAGAACAACTTCAAAGAAGGAAAATTTCGGACTATTTTAAAGAAGGAAAATGAGAAAGGAAAAAGAAAAAAAGGCGTCACGACTGGCATATGGGCCGGCCCATTATCGCGTGCAAGGCCCGCTATAAGTGAACAGGGAAAAAAAGGGACCGGCATATTCATCATAGTCCGAGGACAAAAAGGGACCACCGTGATCCTCGACCGTCACCCGAGGACAATGAGCCTATGTATCACTCATCGCCATAGGTGCCATATATCCACCATAGTTCCAATTGCTTCCATGATAGTCTGCCTTGTAGTGGTGCCTGCCTTCGTGGTTACCTTAACCGTTGTGCCCGCGGTTGCCGCCATGCCAGCCACCATCAACAACAGCAGTAACCCATCCGGTCGGCCTCTGATCAGGCGCGGCCGAGGCACCTGGCACAACCGATTACGGTGGTGGAGACGGCCCGTTGCCTCACCAAGCGACCATGGTTGCAGCAGCGGTGAGAACGCGATCTGTAGCCGCCGTCAACGCTCGTACAATGCGTGAAGCACGTCTACGACCAAAGGAACGAAACCCACGCGAAGCAACTCTCGGCCAAGACTTAGGCCCTATTTGTTTGGGATTTTGCTTTCGATTTTGCAGTTTTTCCACTTTGATAAAAAAATGGCACAAAAGCTTCTAAATAGGGGCTTTTTCCGGCTTTTGACTTATACTCCCTCTGTTCTCAAATGTAAACCTTTTTAGAGATTCTAATAAGGGATTAGATATGGAGCAAAATAAGCGAATCTACACTCTAAAATATGTCTATATACATCTGTATGTTATAGTTCATTTGAAATCTCTAAAAAGACTTATACGTATTTAGGAACAGAGGAAGTATAAAAAAAAGCACAGTTAAAAACGCTGCGTCCGCTCGTAGGCCTGGCCCATGCAGGCGTCGGTGCATCCCCCGACTTTTTTTTTTCACAGGCGACGGGTGACTCGTTCCTTTATCCGTTTCCGGCGCCGCAGGGCGGTCTAGGTCTCCGGCGCCGCCACCAGAGCCGGCGCCTCCGCCCCCGCCCTCACTCCCTCCACCGCCCCCGAGCTGGGCCTGCTCCGCCCCCGCCGGAGCTCCATCTTCGCCGCCCCAAGCCCGAGGCGGAGGCCCTTTCTGCCGCCCTCCCTCCCCACGCGATCCACTCGGCGGCGGCGCCGAGCGATCCAACAAATTCCGTAGCGCCGACGCGATAGAGCCGCCGCGATGGGCTCTCTGGAGCCTTTCAACCGGTGAGTCCCAGATCCCCTCCCTTGAAACCCTAGCCGTCGCGGCGGCTTTCTTCTTCGTCGTCTCTGATCTAGCTTGGATCTGTTCGATGGTCGGTCCGGGGCAGGCTGGTGAGGCTGACGGCGCGGGCCTTCTACGACGACATCTCCATCAAGGGCGACACCCAGGCCAAGACCTCCCGCGGCGACAACCGGGGCATGGCCGTCGTCGTCCTCGACGGCCTCACCAGGTACGGGAAATCTCTGCTGTGAATCGGCGGTACCTGGAGAAATTTACACGCCAGTGAATTCTTAAGCTTGGGCTCGCGCAAGTTTGGACTTGTGCTGAGGTTGTTGACTCATGGGCGGTCAATTTGAGCTTGCATAATACACTTCAGCCGGGGCTTATGACATCTGTGCTCTCGTATATCGTTGGTAAAAATGATTTCAGACTTAAGAGCATTTCTCCTAATTTCATCCATTGAATGGAGCTGATAAAATGCCCAGTTCGGTCTGTCTTGCGGAACAAAAAAAACTACCAGGAAAATATGGGTGTCCACGCCCCCAGAGTACTAGCAACCGGTAACACAGAATAAAAGCCCGGTAGCTTAAAAGTCAAATAGTTTGTAAGTCTTGACAAGTTCATCAGAGTCCTTGTTGGGAGCTACCAAAATGTAGTAAGTGCACTTGGGGATTGTGATTGATTATTTTGCTTGATTCTTCAATCTGAGATATTGGGATCATCCTGTTTGTCCAGGATGGATGGTTCTTATGTAGGTCTTTGTATATCAAGTATGAATGCATAATCGCTCTTATGGAGACAATGATAGTTATTTTGCAAACTGGTGCTCCCCCTTGATGGTTTCCGTGGGGTCTTATTCCATATGAATCCAAAGTAATTTACAATGGTTACTGATATGCAAGAAAAAAAAATGAAGCGCAGGGCGTAGTCCTGCGTTTTGCCTCTGTCTAGCGCCTAGCCTCAGGCGCTTCAGAGCATACACGCTCTAATCTTCGTGCAACATTGCTCCGATAAGGCCCCTCATGGAATCCTAGCTTGCCAACCCAATCTCAACCATCTATATACTCTAATCCGAACCGTCCATCTACTCCCAGCTGTCTCTTTCTCTTGCCTGCTCCCTTCCAGGCACGCATCAGTAGCAGCAATGCTGGTGCTGCAGCTTCTTGTCCACAGCCACATCCCCTTCCCGCCTCTTCTTCCCCACAGCCGACACTGCCTGAGTACCTCACTGGCTGCCTGTGTTTTGCCTCCGCCCAACCGCCAGCGCGCTTAAGCGAGCGTCTATGAGGGTGGTTATTTTGTTTGATTCTTCAATCTAGGATATTGGGATCACCCCTGTTGTTCAGGATGGGTGCTTCTCATGATAGTTGTTTTACAAACTGCCCCCCCACCCCAGTTGGTTGTGAGGTCTTAGTTCATAAGAATCCAAAAGTAATTTACAGAGGTGGGTCGATAACCAACCCTAAGATGGTTACTGATATGTCATAGCCGTTTTATCAAAATCTGAGGCTCTGATATTTGTACAATCTTTTGCTTTTGCTATTCTCATATCGTGTCATTCAGTGATTAATGGCGACCAGAGGTTATGACGGTAGTTGTTACTCAAGAACTGGAAATTTGCCACTCACTTTGGGACTGAAAATTTTGGAGGCCTTCTTTGCCCATTGTTTGTCAGACATACAAATCAACCATCAGTAAACCCAAAAGTGCATTTGCATTATAAATAGCCTATATCATGTACCCCATCTGCCATACCGCATTTGTCCTTTCAAATATTTATTTTCTTTGGTCTACAACTGTTAGCTTGTTGGCTAAGTTGCACTATATTTTTTTTGTACCTTCACCTTTAGACGCCAGTGGGTCCGGGAGGAAGACTTGGCTAAATCATTAAAGCTCCACTCAAAACAACTTCGCCGTGTCCTCCGATTCTTTGAAGAAGAGAAGCTAGTGACAAGGGATCACAGAAAGGAGGTTAGTATTGTATTGATCTTGTTCTTGTAATCTACTTTCTTGTCATTTTGATTTTTTGTAAGGTAGCCTCATTTACTTCATATCTTTGTCACCTGATCACAACATATTCTTGTTTGTTTAGTTGTTTACTCAAATGTTTTTAAGCTGTAAATGGAACCATTCATCAGTGGCCAGAAAATGAGTCGCTTTAGCTCTCAGTTTAACAATTAGTGAGGTGTGAGAATTTTTCTCCTGCTAAACTTCTCTGCAGTGATGTTGAAATGTGCATGAAATGTGCCAAATATGTTTAAACATCTAGACTAATTTAAGTAGCACCTGTTTTGCACCTTATGTTTCCTTATCGTGGTATTGCTTTATTGTACTGATGTCTTCTGTAAGAGGTTAGTATTGAATACTGAATGTTGAAAGGTACAAGTCATGGGAGCATCAACTTGTTTGAAGCTACACTATTTTGATACACTTACATTTTGTGTTTCTTGCTGAAAATTAACCTCTATCATATTTGGTTACACTGGAGGGAGGTGCTGTTATGGCCGGCTTAGTTTATATCCGGAAGAGGCCCACCGGGCAGTAGTTAGGGGGCTTGGCCCACAAGTTAAGAGGCCCACCGGGCAGTAGTTAGGGGGCTTGGCCCACAAGTTATCTTAGGCTAAAGTTATAAATACTCGTGTAAGACATCCTTTGAGATCAGGCAATAAGAAGAATATTATCTCCTATTGCCCGGCTCCCTGAGGAGCCGGAAACCCTAGCCGCCAACAGCCCTAACCGCCGCCGCCCTTCTCCTAGCTCGCGACGGCGCCCTGCCGCCGGCGCGCCCGTTCCTCGCCACGCCCTCCTCCATCCTTCCCTTACCACCTACGGCCTAGACCTGGTAGAGTACTTGATTCTACCAATTTGGTATCCAGAGACACCAGGCCGATCATGTCACTCCCTCCATCACCGCCGCCGTTACCATCCACCTCCGTCCCGCTCTCGCTGCGGCCGGCCACTTCCACGGCGATGACGGAGATCGCGTCCAGGACCACCGCCCCTTCCGCGCCAGCGGCCATCACCACTACAGGGGATCCGCCCCCGCTCCTCTCGCCGGAGGAGGTGTAGGGCACCCTGCGGGAGCTTGTCCAGGCGGTCAGGGGCATTACCCTCTACCTCGCCGGGAACCAGCCCCCGCCACTGAGCGCCGTCACCACCGCCTACGGACCGCCGCCGCTATAGTGGGCCGCCCCGGCCCTCCAGGCGCCCTTCGGAGGGGCGCCCCAGCCGCCGCTGCTGCTGCCGCACTACTCGGCGACGGGACAGCCTTGGCCAGCGTGGCCAGCCTCCATCGCGCCGCTGGGGGACCCGACCCAGCAGTTTCTTCCGGCGCCACCGCCCCCCTCCCCCGACGCAGGCGCCGGTGCAGCAGCTCCACCCGGCGCCACCGCCATCGTCAGCACCACGGGCCACGGGTCGGCCCCTGCACCAGGTGCAGTTTCCACCGTCACCATCGCCGATCCCCGCGTGGGCGACCGGCTCGTCTCCGGGCCCGGTATACTCCACGGCGCCGGAACACCCGACGCCCTCCCTACGATTCGATCACCCCTCCAGCTCAGCGAACTACGCCCCGGCGCTTTTCGAACCGGCATACGCGCTGCCGGCGACTGTGGCCGCCCCCGGGCACGGCGGGCCGCCACCCCCTCGCTTCGCCAAGCTGGACTTCGCCACCTACGAGGGCACGGAGGACCCCCTCAACTGGCTCAACCAGTGCGAGCAGTTCTTTCGAGGGCAACGGACGCTCGCTTCGGATGGTACCTGGCTCGCTTCCTATCATCTTCGAGGCGCAGCACAAACTTGGTACTACGCTCTCGAGCAAGACGAGGGCGGCATGCCACCATGGGAGCGCTTCCGGGAGCTTTGTCTCCGCTTTGGGCCTCCTATCCGTGGGAGCCGACTGGCGGCCCTCGGCCGTCTACCTTTCACATCTACGGTGCAGGACTACGCCGACCGCTTCCAGGCCCTGGCGTGCCACGCACCGGGCGTCTCCGCGACCCAGCGCGCCGAGCTCTTTGTGGGCGGTCTGCCGGACCATATTCGCGTGGACGTCGAGCTCCGGGATCCCCCCGATCTCCAGACGGCCATGTACTACGCCCGCGCGTTCGAGCGCCGCGCGGTGGCCATTCAGCAGGACTCGCCGTTCTGGGCCGCTGGCTCACTACCTTCGCCGGATTCCGCACCGGGTCGGCCTGCGCAGGCTTCCGCGGCACCCCTCGCCGCGACCGAGGCACCTCTCGCCGCGACCGCGGCGCGCCCGTTCCGCCGGCTCACCTCAGCCGAGATACTCGAGCGTCGCCGCCAAGGGTTGTGCTTCAACTGCGACGAACCCTACAAGCCCGGCCACGCCTGCCCGCGACTCTTCTATCTGGAGGTTGCAGACTACATTCCGGAGGATGCCATCGCCGCCGACCTGGCCGTCCCAGATGTCGAGAAGGTGTTTGACGCTGGTTGATTACCTCGAGGAGTTCAGCAAGCGCTTCCCCACCCTACAGCTCGAGGACGAGCTGTTTGTGCAGGCGGGGAGAAGTGTTATGGCCGGCTTAGTTTATATCCGGAAGAGGCCCACCGGGCAGTAGTTAGGGGGCTTGGCCCACAAGTTAAGAGGCCCACCGGGCAGTAGTTAGGGGGCTTGGCCCACAAGTTATCTTAGGCAAGTTATCTTAGGCTAAAGTTATAAATACTCGTGTAAGACATCGTTTGAGATCAAGCAATAAGAAGAATATTATCTCCTATTGCCCGGCTCCCTGAGGAGCCGGAAACCCTAGCCGCCAACAGCCCTAACCGCCGCCGCCCTTCTCCTAGCTCGCGACGGCGCCCTGCCGCCGGCGCGCCCGTTCCTCGCCACGCCCTCCTCCATCCTTCCCTTACCACCTACGGCCTAGACCTGGTAGAGTACTTGATTCTACCAGGTGCACCAGAGTCATACAGTTTATTCATGCAGTACTTTATATTTGGAAGAACTTCATATGTTTTTTTAAATAAAATAAGTAGTGACAGGGAAAAGTACACTTGAGACATTGCATATGAAATAATGATCATGCAAGTATTCCATGCAAATGATAATTTATAGTACTTGTCTATGTTTTTCTAGAGACTTGCTGTTTTAGTCATGTGCTTTTGGTTCCTGGAAATATGTGGAGCTCATGATCATATCATTTTAACATCTGGTGTCTGTTGCGTTATCCAAGGAATTGATTTATTGAATCTAAATGGTTCTTTGCGTTCTAAGTTCTAACTGTGTCTTTTCCCTTTTGGTACAGTCAGCAAAAGGTGCAAAAATATATAGTGCTGCAGCAGCAGCTGCAGGTGATGGTCAACCCACGAAGGAGGGAGAGGAAAAAGTAAAGCTGCACACACATTCCTACTGTTGCTTGGACTATGCACAGGTTAGTTATCCTAAACTCGTGGTAGTTTTATGTTCTTGTGTCTTTAAATGATAGACTGTCTTGTATTCCATAAAAAAATACTTCTATATTGGCTTTATAATTTTGAAATAATCTGTGATTGCACCACTTCAATGGATGTTTCGTGTGGATTGTTGAGCAAACAAAAGTGACACTTCATTTTTGTTTGTCTTTTTCAAACGACAATTATGATTACCCTCGACTTGCAAAGAAGCAGAATTCTAGTATTTCTATTCCAGATTCAAAATGTCTGGCCTAATTGTATACTTGGAGTAGACACCATTAGCATTGTTTTTAAGGTGTCCGTAAGGCGTCGCCTAGGCGACGCGTAGGCGTCAGGGCGCCCTGCAAGACAGGGTTCAATCAATGCAATTTGGGTGTTAATTTATTTTTAGTTCCCTTAGCCGACTCCGGCTGAGAACCATACAATAATAAATACATTTTCCTCCCATTTAGTTTTTCTTCTACTATCTTATGTAAACTATGGTTGACAAGATGCATCTTCTCAAACACAGATCTGTGATGTTGTACGGTACCGGATACACCGCATGAAAAAAACGTTGAAGGATGAATTGGACAGCAGAAATACAGTTCAACACTATATATGTCCTAACTGTAAAAAGAGGTATTAGCTTGACTTGTAATTTATTTTGTTTTAGAAAGAATGTTGGAGTGTTTGTGCTCAACTGTCTTCTCAGGTACTCGGCCTTCGATGCGTTGCAACTTATAAGCTACACGGACGAGTATTTCCATTGTGAAAATTGCAACGGCGAACTACTTGCAGAGAGTGACAAGCTTTCTTCTGAGGAAATGGGAGATGGTGATGATAATGCACGGAAGCGTCGGCGTGAGAAACTGAATGATATGCAGCAAAGAATTGATGTGAGCACAAACTTCTTATAATTTCGGTCGCTTAAAATTTTATTTAGGTACTATAGTGCAAAGAGTAAATTGTATCACTGGTTCATAAACTCACTAGGTGGATGCACATAGGCTCATGAACTAGTAAACTGGGCATGTACATATCCGAACTTCCGCAAACTGTGGAACAGGGGTCCAAAGGTGGTTCTAGTGGCATCCTAGCCAGACCTGCTCTGTCCCGTATATGTAGGTTATACACGGGCTGGGTCAGTTACAACCCAAACCCTCACAAAGGGCTTTAGTTTGGGGACCCGAGAAACCTATTGGATTCATTCCTCATCTTGAAAAACAAGAACTCACTCCTCACCCCAAATCGGGATCTCAAGTTCTTTTCACCACATAATTGGAAGATTTGTCCACCCTGGTGATGGTTGTCACCTAGTTTGACAGTTTTTTAGTTTCAGCATTAACAGTGCATCAAAACATATATCTAAGCTGTATCTAAGCACTATTGCTTTGTTAGTTTTTGGTATGACTTGTTCAATAAATCTGTTTAGAGTGTCTGGTTAAAGCTCAGTGTAAAATTTAATCCATCTCTTGAAGTTGCAGTTTACTGAAGAAATAATAACTACTTGGATGAAAAAGATTTAATCTCATTGTATATGTGACCTTTTGGAAGTACACACTCTATGTGCTTATTGTATAGACTAATGTGTAAATAATTCTCCTCTCTTCTCATTTGCAAATTTATGTGTCTTAGAATCTTGATGATTTGATGGAGACTGATTTTATATATCACTTTGCTTATTTATATTTGTACCAATACAGGAGCAATTGAAGCCATTGCAAGCACAACTTAAGAGGGTGAAGGATCTGCCTGCTCCTGAGTTTGGGAGTCTACAATCATGGGAAAGACTAAATCTCGGTGCTTTCGCGCATGGTGATTCTGCTGCAGCTGAGGCAGCTAGGAATGCACAAGGGCAGTACAATGGTACACCGATGCCTTATCTTGGAGATACAAAGGTAAGAGTGTCATATTGATTTGAGTAGTAGGATTTTGTAGTCAAGTAATATGCATATGTATGCTCATAATGATATAATATTTTATATCCTTTTCATGGCCATTCAGACTCTTGAAACATAAATGTTTATCCCAAGAAAAAAAAAGCGATAGGCGTTAGCTGTGCATTAGGCCTAGGCACACATAAGCACACACCTAGAATGATTAAGTGCTTGGTGTTCTGTTGTCGCCAAGCGCTCCTAGGTGCACGTTTTATTATTCACTGGTTTATCCTACTCATCTACATGAAAGTCTACACTTTGCATTATACGGTATCTCATTAACTATATTTTGTTCAATCATTTTATGATGAGTCTGAGACATGTCCTTTAGTATCTATGTTTAATATACTGTGACATGCACCCCCTAGCTCGTATAACTGATAGCTGGTCCTATTTTCTTTCTACCATATTTTACTTGATCAATCGCGTTATTTGGATTTTCAGGTTGATGTTGAGTTGGCTGGTTCGGGTGTAAAAGCAGAAGGTGATGAATCTGGCAGAGATGGTTCAGCATTGAAAGTCTTACCTCCATGGATGGTCAGAGAAGGGATGAATCTTACAAAAGAACAAAGAGGAGAGTCCAGTAACACATCAAAAGGAGATGAAAAATCAGAAGTCAAAGATGAGAAAAAACAGGACTCAAAAGAAGATGAGAAGAGTTTACAGGTCAGATTAGAATTGAATATAGCATAGAATGCATTTACTGTAAAAGTGGTTTTATGTTAACATCTTCTAACTGTGTTCCTATTTTTTTTAACTGTGTAGGATGAATACCTTAAGGCATATTATGAGGCCCTCAAGAAAAGACAGGAGGAGGAAGATGCAAAGAGACTGCAGCAGGAAGGCCAGGCATTTTCTTCTGAAATTCATTCTGAGCGGCAGGTGGGCATGAAAGCCAAACGTGAGGATGAGAATGGTGAGGATGAGGGTGTTGAATGGGAAGAGGAGCAACCTGCAGGTATCTTATCCCTTTTAGTTTTCAGTCATATAATTTAGGATACATATATGCTTGTAGTAGTGATAGCAAACTAGGAAGTCGGCTAGGGAGTGATAGCATTCCTACGAAAGGATGAAAATGGAAGGCAAAATTAGGAAGTTGGTTATGCAGGTGACTAATTGTGTAACTAGTATGAGAGTGATGAGGGGAATAAGTGTTGTTGGGTGGTTGGGATAGAAAGTACCACACCTGACTTGGCACTTTTTATATTGGTATATAATAGATTTGTCAATTACTGCATGAAAGTTTTCATTAGTTGATGAATCAACCTTTAACTGAATTTGACAGTCTCCAAGTTATCGTAGTGTGAACATGGTTATTGTGACGTCTTAAGCTGACAACCGAACATTCCGATAGAGGCTGAAGGTGGTGTTTTTGATGTCTTGATGTTGACATCAGGCACAGTTCAGTTAGTAGCTAATACCTTGAGTTTTTCTTGAAGCTGACAGCCTTTTGCTGTCCAGTTATTTGCTCATATTGTGAGTCAGTTTGTATGGCCAAGTTGGTCCTGAGAATTAAGAATTAACTGTCACTACTCTGTTCCAAAATGTAAGGCTTATTTTGATTCATCAAGACTGACTAAAATTTAGTCCACTTTTATGTGGCTTGTGTGACATGAAGTTATATCACTAGATTCGTATTAAAAAAAACTTATGATTCTGATTTTGTGTCACATAAACCACATATTGTTGGAGTTATTGTTAGTCCCTTGTCTTAACGAATCGAAATACTCGTTACATTTTGGGATGGAGGGAGCATTCCTTATGCTTGGACTGTTGAAATTCTTGTAGAATGTTTTATAGTAACCATGAAGCTAATGGCCCTGTGCTTCAAGAGAAAAGAAATGGTATTTTCTTATCTTTGTCATAAACGTAAATGTGATTTTCTTTACCTGTTGGGGATTTTCCGTATGCGCATGAATTTCCATGTAGGCAGTGCTGACATTTGAATTGAAGGTTTGTATGTTGGATACATTTGTCGAATCTTGTAGATTATGTGTAAACTAGTTGGTTTAAACTGATGCAGGGAATACATCGGAGGAGCCATATAAGTTTGTGGATTTGAATGCCGAGGCCCCAGAATCTGGCGACGACGAGGAAGATGAGATTGACTGGGAAGAAGGTTAAAAGTACGGCGACAAGTTGCTCCGTCTTGAATTCGTGAAGTCAGTTCAAAGTGGGATGTTAAATGATATAATAATATTTCCAGATGTATGCATATCAAGGCTTGGCTGCAAATAACATTTTTCTCCCAGATTTGTGAAAAGTTACTATAATGTGAAGTATGATATTGACATCCATGTGACGTTAAGAAATTCAAAAGAATTTGAAAGAAGTTTTACCCTTTTAGCCCTCTTCAGTCTTAGCTTTTGTCTCCTGTCGTTGTCCCTAATTAGTTACCACAACCTGTTTGTTGGCCATGGAGAACGTATCCTGTGTAATGAAAGAACAACTCATGGCCGGTGGAATTCAGTTGACTAATAATGATTCTATGAGGCGTGGCATCCGAAGCGACAAGCTCCATAGCAGTGTGCATTGTTTTGTTTTTTTCGCTCGGCAAAGATGGAGGTTCCAATAGTGATCTGTTTGTCTCCGAAGCAACCCACGTTCGTGATCGTATTTTTGAAAAAGTTATAAACAGAAGATTAGACTCCGGTCATTTGAATGAGCACGAACGGTTTGTTTGTTTTCTTAGCAAAGCTTTGTTGATTGCTTGTGGGAAGGAGCTTGGCAACGAGGCATTACCACGTGGCATTGCTGTTAATATGCCGTTCCATACGCGCTACTGTATTAGTTTGTTGAGTTCCCTTTCCTCGAAATAAAAAAAATAATTGTTTAGTTCCCTTTGTATGAGTCTTGGTAATGACTTTCGTATGTGTTTTCTGAGTCAACCCAACAAAGTTAACTTTGCCGGCTAGATACCAGTCGAGTCGTGTTTGCCAAGTGTGCAACTCAGCACACATTGCCGAGCGAACGCTCGGCAAAGATGGAAATTCCATTAGTGATCTGTTTGTCCCCGATGCAACCCATGTTCGTCATTGTGGTTAAAAGAAGGTTTAAACAGAAGATGAGACTCTCATTGTTCGGATGAGCATCAACGGTTTGTTTGTTCTCTTTGCAAACCACAAATTGTTTTCGCAAAGATTCAAACAACTCACAGTGTGAGATCAACAACAAATCAACTAGTACTTTATTAATTGTTCACAACAGCTACATGCCCGTGTTGAATGGCAAATTAAACACATCCGGACTAGCCTACGGACCAGTACATGCCGTGTTGGATGGCAAATTAAACATGTCCGGACTGGCCTACGGACTGGTACATGCCCGTGTTATGATAGCAAATTAAACATGTTCGGACTGGCCTACGGACCGATACATGCCCGTGTTGAATGGCAAATTAAACACGTCCGGACTGGCCTACGGACCGGTACATGCCCGTGTTGGATGGCAAATTATGCAAGTCCGGATCGCACAGTCCGAATAGTTGCGCGCAGTTTAAGGGTCCATATTCGAGATGCCCTTAGTTCTCTTTGCAAAGAGATTCAAGCAACTCAGTGTGAGATCATTAACTAATCAAGTCTCGCCAAAAAAAAAAACTGTCATCTTGTTACCCACTGTGGGCAAGAAACCAGATTAAATTATCCCCAAATAAGACCAAATATACAAGTATTGTTCCAGCATTGCTAATTAACACGGCTCGAGTAAAACATTGCATCCAATATATACCACTCCAGATGATACTATAGAGGCGATCAGTGTCAAATTGTGGTACAGTACTACATATCGGTCAACCGATCAAGCTTGATCAAAGGGGCCATGCAAGGATGAATCTATCATCTCAGGTAGTCGTCGATGGGGGTGAGGAACAACTCCGCGGGTAACCATGGCTCGTCGGCGTAAGCCTGCATCAGCCGCTCCAAGAGCAAGCCTTCCTCCTCATCCGGGGCGCGGGACGCCGTCTCGCCAGCGTGCTCCTGCATCAGTTGGTCCGGCGAGGGCGGCGGAGCCGCCGCCAACGGAGGAGGACCCCACGCCCGCTCGGCGACGACGTGGTCGTGCTCCCCGGCACAGTACTGCAGCAGCTGCGTGAGCTGGCCGTCCGAGGATGGCCGCCTCTGCTGGAGGCCATGGCCACGTCGTCACCTCCTCCTCAAAACCGAGGGCCATAGGCGCTGCTCGTGCTCCTCCTTCCATGCCGATGGATATGGATATCGGTCGCGCTTGATGTGTGTATATTATATTGTGTTTCCTCCGGTGTGTTTAGTGCGGTTTAGCTCTATATATATGTAAACTCGCGAGGTTGATCCGGCTGCCATGAAAGTCGGATTGGCCCCTGCTGACCGGGCAGATCAGCTCGACTCGGTGTCGGACTCCTACCGGGGACAAATTGTCAGAATTTGGCTTTAGGCGAGGTCAATTTAAAAAATAAATATAATACGACAATTGTATTTTCCGAACGTTCGGATCTTGGGAATAGATCCGAACGACCTACCTGGCGTCGGATGAGGATCCTGCGGCTCACATGCCCTCGATTCCCTCCCGCAACTGGCGCGTCCCTCGATCCCCTCCCATAACTCCCCTCGTGGTTTAACTGCTCCAGCGAATTCTTCTCCGATTCCTTAATTGCCGTGATTGACGTGCGGGATTGATGTGCAAAAATTCCCTCCCGCAACTCATGTGGTTCTTCAACTGCCCAAGCGAATTTTTCTCTGATCCCTTCCTTAATAAGCGTGATTGATGTGCGTCTTAATTCGTCATCCAAAAATATCTTCAAATCCTTAACTAGCGTGATTGATGGGCATCTTAATTCTGCATGTTATAAGCATGTTCTTCTTTTTTAGGAAAAAACTATGTGCAGATTAAGAATCGAACTCTCACCTTTGCAAATTATTTAGTAGGCTGTTTAAATGGACGGACTAACCACCTAGCCTAGGAATTCGTTGTGTATGATATATGAACTCTATTCTCTAATTTCAAGGGTGTTGGCACGGAAAAGATCTGAATAGTTACATACAACACCGTCATAATTTTTTTACTACAGAGAAATATTGACGAAACATACTAAGACAATTTCTATGTACATAGCATGATAATCTATGCACCACGGAGCTGATAACTTACGTGCCCGTAAAAAAGAGCTGATAACTTACATACGAACATCGTGATAACTTTGACCCGAGAGAAAAGTTGTTGAAAAAATACACTGATAACTTATGTGTAATAGTATGATAATATACACAACACAGTCCTGATAACTCACGTATAAACATCATGATAATTTTTTACCCAAAGAAAAAAGTTATTGAAAACATACCCCATTAACTTATGTCTAATAACATGGTAATATACATAGTGTAGACGTGGTAACTCACGCACGAACACTACAGTAACTTTTGACCCGGGGTGGGGGTGAGGAAGTTGTTTGAAAACATGCATACCCACTCCCGATAACTTCGTGTAAATAACACGGTAATATACACATTGTAGACTGATAACTCATGTACAGAGATACTGCAGTAACTTTAACTCAGGATGAGGGGGGGGGGGGGGGGGAGGAAGTTGTTGAAAACGTATCCCCAATAATTTCTATATAAATAATACGGTAATATACGCACCGCTGACCTGATAACTTACGTACAAACATCACGATAACTTTTGACCCGGCGAAAAAGTTGTTGAAAACATACTCTCGACAACTTCTGTGAAATAACATGGTAATACACGCACTGCATACCTGATAACTTAATACAAATACTACGGGCACTTTCGACCCGAGGGAAAAAGTTGTTGGAAACATACCCTGGTAACTTTTGTGTAAACAATACGGTAATATACGCACTGCATACTCGATAACTCACGTACTAACATCGCGGTGACCTTTGACATGGGAAAAAATTGTTGAAAAACATCGCGGTAACTTTTGTAAATGACCTGATAATATTCCATCGCTTACTTGATAACTTGCGTACAAACACCCATGGAAACTTTGACCCTGGGGAAAAGGATTTGTTAAAAAATATACCCCCAATAACTTCTACCTAAATGGCATTACAACTTTACGCACCACAGACTTGATCATGAGATGGCCAACGGGGCAGCCGCCCGGCCCGGCACACGTCTAAATGGGCTTGGCCCAACACGAGCCACGAAATTTTGTTCATAAACAGGCCTTACCGTGTCTACACGTGGACCTCACCTTGCGGCCTAGGCATGACACCGGTACGGCACAACTCGGCACACGCCTAAATGGGCCTGGACTGACACGACCCGCAAAGTTCCGTTTATAAGGGAGTCGTGCCATGTCGGCACGTGGACCTCACCCCATAGCCGAGGCACGTCACCGATGATAGGCGGTATTACAGACATGATAATTTACTTATAAACATCATGGTAACTTTTCACCCTAGGCAAAAAATGGGAGTAGTCGAAACACTCCGGTAACTTTAGTATAAACACCAAGATAAGTTAGTATTACATGCATGATAGCTTCTGACCTGAAAAAAAAAATCATCAAAACATATCAACATGAGATCTAGTTTCGAAGATCTCGTCGCTAGGATTTTTTTACATGAAAACGAATTTTAAGGCGGAGCAACGGTTTAAGCTACAAAACATTTTTAAGTTTCAAAATAGAATGGATATTTGCTGACATCATCATTCCTGTCTTTATGTGCATGCATGCATATTTATCCATGCAAACTTGCTCCACCGGATTTTTCTTCAATAAGGTAATGCGGAAGTAGCGCTAGAGTGGGATTAGCAAGGGAGATTAGCGATTAAAGAAGTCAGGAATCATCGTTTGGATTTATTCCTAATGTCCGAACGTTCGGAATCTATCGCTGTCCAATATAATAACATGTTCTATTTATTCGCGAACGCACACTCCATTCTAGAGTAATATATTGTGCCTAATAAGTTTTCCATAAGATTGCTTTCGATTGTTGATAAGTTCAGTAATGTATGAGATATATATGCGAAAATTCATGGACCCTGATAAGTGACACATGTGTGGGCTGAAGAAGATCGGGCCATACGCTCTTCTAGCCATCGATTGTGATACGTCAACCTTTCTATTTCTTTCACACATGCATGTAAACAGGAACGAAAAACAGATGATATCAGCAAAATTCGTTGGGGACAAGTCTGTTTTGTGTGTTGTGTGCAGGTACAGGTCATTAGTCGCTACCGAAGTACTTCCTACTGGTTCGATAACTCCTGGTTTTCAATCGAGGAAAATACTTATTGCTAGATTAGCCCTTACACTTAAGGGTTACCCAACCACTCCTACGAGAGAGCAAGCGGAAGCTAGTGCCAGATGGACAATTGTCAACTCAACTCCTCTAACTCTTAGAAGGAGAAGTCTTGTTGCATTGTTTCCTGCAACCCAATAATGTCAATCTGTTCCTGCCTCATCTATATCTATCTATCTATCTATCTATCTATCTATCTATCTATCTATACCTCTACTAATTAGATTCTCAAAAAATTCCCACGTTAATTAGTAATTAAGAGCCGTTAATCTTGTGGGGCCAAGTTATTACGGTGTAGATCACCCGACAAATCCTCGGTTGAAATAGTGCTCAATTGTGGAAAAAAAATCGTTCCAAGTCACACAATTACGTGCGTCGTTTGTTGCATCTTCTTCAGTTGCATCTGCTATTATTGACGATTGCTTCTTCATGGCCTCTGATTTCAACCATGTTATTTATGATCATTGTAATAGAGAGAGTAATAAAGTAGCCCATGAACTTGCTAGGCTAGTTAAGTTTTCCCCTCCTAGTTATTGGTTGGGTTCAGCGCCTCCTGAGGTGCTTTCATTACTTGTAAGTGATAACACTGTTCTCGTATCTCTACTTCTAATGGAGCAGTTGGTAGTCCGCGTTCCGGGTTTTATTTTCGTCCCACCTCACCCGGTCTTTTTTGGTACTTCCTCCCACCTTCCCCCTCAGAGAGACGGTTTTTTTTCGTCCTTCCTCCCACCTCCCGCTTCCCAACTATTCTCCGCTGGACCGTCCAGTGATGTGAAGGTAACGTCTAGCGATGCCTGCGAGCGAGGTCGAAAAAAAGCCTACGAAAGAAAACCTATGAAAGAAAACCAACGAAAAAAACCCACGACCGAGGCAACGCACACCCTCCCTCCGCAAACCCTAGCCGCGGAACGAGGGAAGAGATGAGGGACAGGACGTTGCATCCAGACATCTCCGCCGCCGGCCGTGCACGGCCGCTCCTCCGCGACGACACCAACCGTCCAGAAGCGGAGTCGCCGCCTCGACCCGGGGTCCCCCCGTCCCCGTCGTGGTCGGCGCCACGCCCATCCCGAGGCACCACCCGCTCGTTGTCGGCACGCCCGAGCTTGCCAAGAAGTTCGCCGTGCCGCGGAGGGGCTCCTGGGGCCGAGAAGCATAGCGGCGCCGGCGATGCCGGGGTGCTCGCATCACCCAAGGTTGTCAGGCCCATCGCGCTCAACTTCGAGGAGAGGACGCCCGTCAAGGAGCGGCCATCGCCAGCGCGGAGCTCGGCGTCGGTCAAGAAGAGCACCACCATCATGCCCAGGCTGGTGACACGCGGCTGGAGCTTCGTCGCCGACAGGGCGACCCACCTCCTCCTCCACAGAACAAGATCCCAAAGGGCCGGTTCCACCTGTATGTACTCTGCACACCTGAACTGAACATGTTCTGTCTTGCAGCTTCTGAAGCTGATTTGAACTGAAGCTTAAAGTGTATGTGCAGGAGAAGAGCTCGATGAGCTGCACGGCTCACGCACGATGAGCAGGAGGCCCAGGGAGAAGGAGCCCTCCTTGCTGGTCTCCGACGGTCGGCGTCGGCAGCACAACCGCCTCCTCCAAGAGGAGGCCCTCCTTGTCGGCCCCTCCCGTGCTGGTGCCAGGGAAGCTCAATGCTCTCGGCAAGGTAAGTGATCACATTCAGATGGGCTCTTCTCTCTGTCAGTTTTTCTATCTGCCTTTTCTTTGAACTGATCCGACGCTGGGAAATTTTATTTCAGGAAACCAGGGAGCAGGCGCAGAATCAATGGCAAGCCGAGTCGACAGGTGACTTCACACATCAAATCGAATCAATGGTGATTTTCTACTGGCACATCAGTGCAAAAAAAATGACAATTGATAGCCTCTCCTTTAGCTATCATACCATGTGTTGTGTCACTAAGTTACGATCTCAGCTGCGGTCTACATATTTTCAGATTACTGAAGTTTAATTATAGCCCTCCAATGCAGTATCTGTATGCTTTACAAAATTATCCGAGTATTGCAAAATTGCATGATACATCAAATTGGAGCGTAGCCTACATACTTATGGACTGTGGACTTATGTTGCTTATTTAGAGGCTACCGTACATGGATCAGGTATGATATTGATTGCAGAAATTTCTATACGACTCTTGCGAATTTCAACCTTGTTCTTCTCCATGATTTAGGAAAACTACAACTATTTGGTGCACGATCTAAAATAGCTGCAGGCTAATCCTCCGCTAATGTTCATAATGTTATGTGGTACACAATATGGGTAAAGGAGAGCACATTGCTCCAATGTTTTTGCATATGATATTAAATCAGACATTTCAGTGGATAATATATGGTATTGACTTGGACATTGGTGCTGTGGAACAATCTAGCAGGTATTGGATCTTATAGAATTATAGAGTTGGCAGGGTCTGAAAATCATGGTGTTGGTGTTTCAGCCTATCAAACGCTAACCCGTCTCGCGGTGTGCCACTGTCCGTCGCGGCCGCCCCCGCCACCTCCCGCCGCGGCCGCCGCCCCCATGTCCCACCGCGGTCGCTGCCCGCGCCAATGACCCCTTCCCCCGCCGCCGCGCCACGGGTCCACTTCGCCATGAGCTCCAGCGCTGACCATCCCGCCGCTGCTCGTGATCCCCTCTTCCATCAGCTCCACTTCACCGGAACCGTAAGTCCACATGAGTATGCATAGGAGGTTCACCAGATCCTCCTGACATGTTCTTCCTTCTCCAAAAATATTTTCTTTTATGTTTAATTCTTCGTCATATGATCGTTTCCTATTACCCCAGTGCAGGCCAGTTTGTGATGTTAGATAGTAGTTGTGTAATATATATGCTAGACAAGGTTTTGTACTCCTGATTCTAATGTTTCGTTCCTCACGCATGAATTCAGGAAAATCAGCCAAGATACACAACAAACATATCAACCGCAGCTATCTGCTATGCGCACATGTGCGAAAACAAACTTATTAATCCTTTGCCGTAGACAATACTGAAGCACTAACACAAACAAGATCCTTCTGAAGATAGTCTCTGAATGCAAATGATCATGACTTATGAATTTGGAGCCATGGCCCATGTGTAGGCAAGGGCAATGATCCCATTTACTACTTGAGCAGTCCAACAGAGGTATTTCTATTTTTCTATCCTCAGAAGAAAAAAACAGTGAAAAGAAGATAGAGCTCGTTTAGTTTGTTTCTACAAATCTTCGACAACACGTTTATAACAATATCACCAGCCTAAATGCTTGTTACTTACAATATTTTTAATTTAGTTGACCTCTTGAATGCAGATTATTGAAGGTTGTTTCTGAAGTTGTGATTGACTGGAACCAAAGGAAAGTTGGAGACTTTTTTGGTGTCAATTGCTTGGATTAAGTGGGAGTGAAGATGTTCTTTCTGTCTATATCTGGTTCTATTATTAGCAAATTTGTGCCTTCGAGATTGCTGCGAGTGTTTGTGTTCTCGAGCTGAAAATTTAGATTATTACCATGTTTGGTCTCCTGAATATAAATCATGATTCTTTGCATCTCAATTGCAGACCAGCAGACCTTTCCGTCCTCATATTCCCCGGATTCGTTTTCTGCGATCGAGCGCCCGAGCGGTTGCATCTCGACGGCAGGTGCGCGCTCCATTTCAGTAGTTATACTTCAGTCCAGAAGTTTTTTTGGGGCTCTCTAACTTTTTTGAGTGGTTTTTCCAGTTCCCTTTACAACCGAGTTAGCTTTATACTATGAGCAGCGAGCAAGTCATGTATAAAGCAAAAACAAAATATTGGTCTGCTATCAAATGGTACATTTATTTGAACTCTAAGGGCAGGTTCAGGGTCTCATGAAGAGGGCATGTGTTTGTATTAGGTGAGATCTGAACTGATTCTGACCAATGTGGAATTAATTTTGTTGTTGATGGATCTGCAATTATTTTTATGTGCACAGAAGTGCCGTAGTTGAGAAGCCTGAGAAGAATATATCACTTAGGTATAGATTCGAGCTAGGGTTTTTCATTTTCTCCTTCCAATCCATTTATCATGCGATAATTTGCCCATAAAAAACATACATGATGGTCGTCGTTGGACAGACTATATTTGTTTACTTCTACCCATAAATTTAAAGTCCTGAACATGTATATTACACATCTCTTGCAGGATATATTAATATTAAACTATGTGTGCGTTCCACTGCATTCATCTATTTAAGGCATGATATTTGTAAGCTTGGTTCAGGCTGCGCCGCATCTATCTATATAATGTACAATATTTCTATGCTTGGTTCAGGTTGTTTCTGACAACCATTGGCAATCTGTCCCTATGTCATTCCTCTTATATATACATAAGAACTGTCTACACAGATCAGAGTGTGTGTATGAGGGTCGTTTCCATTTGTGTTCTGTTCCCTTTATTGTTTTATCGATGTAAAACCCTTGACAAATTATCCATTCCTTTTTCGCAGATCAGAAGGTTTTGCAGTTGACAAGCTTACAGGTTTGAGCACCCCGAACAACGGGGTGGACCCTTTGACCTGTGGGTTCTGCTGGTACCAAGAGAAGGAGGTTCCTTTTAACCTGCAGGAGCTCTGCCAATGGCAGTGTGCTTTCCTTGACAATGACGTGGTACTGCACGTATGCAAGATGCAGCGAGTGAAATCGGCGCAAGAGGGCATCTTGCAAGCAGCACCAAATCCTATATTATGGACCGAGTGAGTATCTCAAAGAAGAAATAATTTTTTTGATGTAGGAATATCTGTAGGCTGATTATGCTTTGATGTATAGATCGCGGTAGCACTTAGGTGAAATATAAGTTCTTAGCCAGTTCAATAGTACTTTTGTTGAACAAAGCTCAATTGACATTACGCTAAAACCTCGAGAATACCTGAGGGGACAAGGCAAGTGTTGTTTGTAATGACTTGTGTTATGATATTGCAAAATAGATTAGACGGAAAAGTACATAGCATTGCCATGGAATATTTAATACTTTTAGATCTGCCTGTTCATATGATGGCATCCACAAAATCCTTTCTACCATGTGGGTGTGTTTGTGTTAGAATTGTTTCACGCAAATAGTCAAATTATTTTCTATGTGTATGCTTCTCCTTTTATCAACTTATGAGAAATTATATTAATGGGACATGCTTTATTTGCAAGATATAGATGTCTTAACTTGATAAAAGGATTATATATCGAATGTGTTTGTGCGACTGAAGATGAGGCATGCTTTATTTGAAAATTTATATTGAGTGTGTTTGTGCGACTGGAGATGGAGGATGGCTTGTGCTCTCTCTTGTGCGGTTACCATGGTACTCCGGCCATTATGAACAGGTGTTGTGGCGGTGGTAATGTGTTCCAACTTGGACGGCGTTGCCCCCATTCTGGTGTACGGAGCTAGAGATGTGTAGTGCTATGGATAAAAGTCATGTGCAGCTTAGGTCTGTGCCGGTGGCGACGACGCCTGTGGGTGCCGTTCCACTCCTTGGAGGCATCGTCGAGGTGTGTCGGCATCTTTCCCCTCACGTTGGTGTTTGGTGGTTGTCTCCAGGCGAAAGCCTAGGTTCTCATAAATAATATTCAACAAATTGGAATTTATTTAGCAACCGATTTTTATCTTTCCTTTGAACTCATCTATCTATCTATCTATATCTATCTATCTATCTATCTATCTATCTATCTATATCTATCTATACCTATACTAATTACAAACTCCCTAGAAATCCCCAGGTTAATCAGTAATTAGGAGCCATTGATCACGTGGGACCAAATTATTACGGTGTAGATCTCTCATGAATCTCTCTCCAAAAGAAAAAAAATCTTATAGATATTTCTCTCACGACTGAAATTTCTCAATGTCTCATGCGTATAAAAAGTCTCACTTATCTCTTTCCCACAACCCCATTCAATCTCAGAAAACAATATAAACAATCTCTCACGTATCTCTCTCCAAATAGGGAAAAACTTTCACGTATATCTTGTTGGGGAACGTTGCAGAAAACAAAAATTTTCCTACTCGTTTCACCAAGATCATCTAGGAGTTCATCTAGCAACGAGTCATTGGATGCATCTACATACCTTTGTAGATCGCGCACGGAAGTGTTCAAAGAACGGTGATGATGTAGTCGAACAGGACGTGATCCAAATCACCGATGACCAAGCGCCGAACGGACGGCACCTTCGCGTTCAACACACGTACGGGTCGGGAGACGTCTCCTCATTCTTGATCCAGCAAGGGGGGAGGAGAGGTTGATGAAGATCCAGCAGCACGACGGCGTGGTGGTGGATGCAGGGTGTCACAGTAGCAGGGCTTCGCCAAGACTACGAAGGAGAGACGTAACGGGGAGAGAGGGAGGCGCCAGGGGCTGGTGTATGAAATCCCTCCTCTCCCTCACTATATATAGGAGGGCCAAGGGGGGGTGGTGCGCAGCCTAGGAGATCTGATCTCCTAGGTGCGCCGGCCAGGGGGAGGATTCCCTCCCCCCCAAGGTACCTTGGAGGTGCCTTCCACCACTTGGACTCCTCCCCCATGGAAACCCTAGGCGCATGGGCCTAGTGGGGCTGGTGCCCTTGGCCCATGCAGGCCAAGGCGCACCCCCTACAGCCCATGTGGCCCCCCGGGACAGGTGGCCCCACCCGATGGGCCCCCGGGACCCCTCCGGTGGTCCCGGTACAATACCGATAACCTCGAAACTTGTCCCGATGGCCGAAACAGCATTTCCTATATATAATTCTTTACCTCCGGACCATTCCGGAACTCCTCGTGACGTCCGGGATCTCATCCGGGACTCCGAAAAACATTCGGGTTACTGCATATACATATCTTCACAACCCTAGCGTCACCGAACCTTAAGTGTGTAGACCCTACGGGTTCGGGAGACAAGCAGACATGACCGAGACGACTCTCCGGTCAATAACCAACAACGGGATCTGGATACCCATGTTGGCTCCCACATGCTCCACGATGATTTCATCGGATGAACCACGATGTCGAGGATTCAATCAACCCCGTATGCAATTCCCTTTGTCAATCGATATGTTACTTGCCCGAGATTCGATCGTCGGTATCCCAATACCTCGTTCAATCTCGTTACCGGCAAGTCACTTTACTCGTACCGTAATGCATGGTCCCGTGACCAGACACTTGGTCACTTTGAGCTCATTATGATGATGCATTACCGAGTGGGCCCAGTGATACCTCTCCGTCATACGGAGTGACAAATCCCAGTCTTGATCCATGTCAACCCAACAGACACTTTTGGAGATACCCGTAGTATACCTTTATAGTCACCCAGTTACGTTGTGATGTTTGATATACCCAAAGCACTCCTACGGTATCCGGGAGTTACACGATCTCATGGTCTAAGGAAAAGATACTTTGACATTGGAAAACTCTAGCAAACGAACTATACGATCTTGTGCTATGTTTAGGATTGGGTCTTGTCCATCACATCATTCTCCTAATGATGTGATCTCGTTATCAATGACATCCAATGTCCATAGTCAGGAAACCATGACTATCTGTTGATCAACGAGCTAGTTAACTAGAGGCTTACTAGGGACATGTTGGTGTCTGTTATTCACACATGTATTACGATTTCCGGATAACACAATTATAGCATGAATAAAGACAATTATCATGAACAAGGAAATATAATAATAATGCTTTTATTATTGCCTCTAGGGCATATTTCCAACAGTCTCCCACTTACACTAGAGTCAATAATCTAGTTACATTGTGATGAATCGAACACCCATGGAATTCTGGTGTTGATCATGTTTTGCCCTAGGGAGAGGTTTAGTCAACGGATCTGCTACATTCAGGTCCGTATGTACTTTACAAATCTCTATGTCTCCATTTTGAACATTTTCACGAATGGAGTTGAAGCGACGCTTGATGTGCCTTGTCTTCTTGTGAAACCTGGGCTCCTTGGCAAGTGCAATAGCTCCAGTGTTGTCACAAAAGAGTTTGATTGGCCCCGACGCATTGGGTATGACTCCTAGGTCGGTGATGAACTCCTTCACCCATATTGCTTCATGTGCTGCCTCCGAGGCTGCCATGTACTCCGCTTCACATGTAGATCCCGCCACGACGCTCTGCTTGCAGCTGCACCAGCTCACTGCTCCACCATTCAACATATACACGTATCCGGTTTGTGACTTAGAGTCATCCAGATCTGTGTCGAAGCTAGAGTCGACGTAACCCTTTACGACGAGCTCTTCGTCACCTCCATAAACGAGAAACATTTCCTTAGTCCTTTTCAGGTACTTCAGGATATTCTTGACCGCTGTCCAGTGTTCCTTGCCGGGATTACTTTGGTACCTTCCTACCAAACTTACGGCAAGGTTTACATCAGGTCTGGTACACAGCATGGCATACATAATAGAACCTATGGCTGAGGCATAGGGGATGACACTCATCTCTTCTATTTCTTCTGCCGTGGTCGGACATTGAGCTGAGCTCAGTTTCACACCTTGTAACACAGGTAAGAACCCCTTCTTAGAATGATCCATATTGAACTTTTTCAATATCTTATCAAGGTATGTGCTTTGCGAAAGACCTATGAGGCGTCTTGATCTATCTCTATAGATTTTGATGCCTAATATATAAGCAGCTTCTCCAAGGTCCTTCATTGAAAAAATCTTATTCAAGTAGGCCTTGATGCTGTCCAAGAGTTCTATATCATTTCCCATCAAAAGTATGTCATCCACATATAATATGAGAAATGCTACAGAGCTCCCACTCACTTTCTTGTAAACGCAGGCTTCTCCATAAGTCTGCGTAAACCCAAACGCTTTGATCATCTCATCAAAGCGAATGTTCCAACTCCGAGATGCTTGCACCAGCCCATAAATCGAGCGTTGGAGCTTGCATACCTTGTCAGCATTTTTAGGATCGACAAAACCTTTCGGCTGCATCATATATAATTCTTCCTTAAGGAAACCATTAAGGAATGCCGTTTTGACGTCCATTTGCCATATCTCATAATCGTAGAATGCGGCAATTGCTAACATGATTCGGACGGACTTTAGCTTCGCTACTGGTGAGAAAGTCTCATCGTAGTCAACCCCTTGAACTTGTCGATAACCCTTAGCGACAAGCCGAGCTTTATAGATGGTCACATTACCATCCGCGTCTGTCTTCTTCTTAAAGATCCATTTATTCTCTATGGCTCGCCGTTCAATGGGCAAGTCAGTCAAAGTCCATACTTCGTTTTCATACATGGATCCTATCTCGGATTTCATGGCTTCCAGCCATTTTTTGGAATCCGGGCCCACCATCGCTTCTTCATAGTTCGAAGGTTCACCGTTGTCTAACAACATGATTTCCAAGACAGGGTTGCCGTACCACTCTGGTGCGGAACGTGTCCTTGTGGACCTTCGAATTTCAGTAGGAGCTTGATCAGAAGTATCTTGATCATCATCATTAACCTCCTCTCTAGTTGGTGCTGGCACCTCAGGAACATTTTCTTGAGTTGCGCCATTTTCCGGTTCAAGAGGTAATACTTCATCAAGCTCTACTTTCCTCCCACTTACTTCTTTCGAGAGAAACTCTTTCTCCAGAAAGAGTCCGTTCTTGGCAACAAAGATCTTGCCTTCGGATCTTAGGTAGAAGGTATACCCAATAGTTTCTTTAGGGTATCCTATGAAGACGCATTTTTCCGACTTGGGTTCGAGCTTCTCAGGTTGTAGTTTCTTGACATAAGCATCGCATCCCCAAACTTTTAGAAACGACAGCTTAGGTTTCTTCCCAAACCATAATTCATACGGTGTCGTCTCAACGGATTTCGACGGAGCCCTATTTAAAGTGAATGCGGCAGTCTCTAAAGCATAGCCCCAAAAAGATAGCGGTAAATTAGTAAGAGACATCATAGACCGCACCATATCCAATAGGGTGCGATTACGACGTTCGGACACACCGTTACGCTGAGGTGTTCCAGGCGGCGTGAGTTGTGAAACTATTCCACATTTTCTTAAGTGTGTGCCAAATTCGTGACTCAAGTATTCTCCTCCACGATCTGATCATAGAAACTTGATTTTCCTGTCACGTTGATTTTCAACCTCACTCTGAAATTCCTTGAACTTTTCAAAGGTTTCAGACTTGTGTTTCATTAAGTAGACATACCCATATCTACTCAAGTCATCAGTGAGGGTGAGAACATAACGATAGCCACCGCGAGCCTCAACACTCATTGGACCGCACACATCAGTATGTATGATTTCCAATAAGTTGGTTGCTCGCTCCATTGTTCCTGAGAACGGAGTCTTGGTCATTTTACCCATGAGGCATGGTTCGCACGTGTCAAATGATTCATAATCAAGAGACTCTAAAAGTCCATCTGCATGGAGCTTCTTCATGCGTTTGACACCTATGTGACCAAGGCGGCAGTGCCACAAGTATGTGGTACTATCATTACCAACTTTACATCTTTTGGTACTCACATTATGAACATGTGTAGCATTACGCTCGAGATTCATAAAGAATAAACCATTCACCATCGGAGCATGACCATAAAACATATCTCTCATATAAATGGAACAACCATCATTCTCAGATTTAAATGAGTAGCCATCTCGAATTAAACGAGATCCCGATACAATGTTCATGCTCAAAGCTGGCACTAAATAACAGTTATTGAGGTTTAAAACTAATCCCGTAGGTAAATGCAGAGGCAGCGTGCCGACGGCGATCACATCGACCTTGGAACCATTCCCGACGCGCATCGTCACCTCGTCCTTCGCCAGTCTCCGTTTATTCCGCAGCTCCTGCTGTGAGTTACAAATATGAGCAACGGCACCGGTATCAAATACCCAGGAGTCACTACGAGTACTGGTAAGGTACACATCAATTACATGTATATCAAATATACCTTTGGCGTTGTCGGCCTTCTTGTCCGCTAAGTATTTGGGGCAGTTCCGTTTCCAGTGACCCTTCCCTTTGCAATAAAAGCACTCCGTCTCAGGCTTGGGTCCATTCTTTGGCTTCTTCCCGGCAGCTTGCTTGCCGGGCGCGGCAACTTCCTTGCCGTCATTCTTGAAGTTCTTTTTACCCTTGCCTTTCTTGAACTTAGTGGTTTTATTGACCATCAACACTTGATGCTCCTTCTTGACTTCTACCTCCGCTGATTTCAGCATTGAGAACAACTCAGGAATGGTCTTTTGCATCCCCTGCATGTTGAAGTTCATCACAAAGCTCTTGTATCTTGGTGGAAGCGACTGGAGGATTCTGTCAATGACCGCATCATCCGGGAGATTAACTCCCAGCTGAGACAAGCGGTTATGCAACCCAGACATAGTGAGTATGTGCTCACTGACAGAACTATTTTCCTCCATCTTACAGCTGAAGAACTTGTCGGAGACCTCATATCTCTCTATCCGGGCATGAGCTTGAAAAACCATTTTCAGCTCTTCGAACATCTCATATGCTCCATGTCTCTCAAAACGCTTTTGGAGCCCCGGCTCTAAGCTGTAAAGCATGCTGCACTGAACGAGGGAGTAGTCGTCAACACGTGTCTGCCAAGCGTTCATAACGTCTTGGTTCTGTGGGACGGGTGGATCACCTAGCGGTGCTTGTAGGACATAATCTTTCTTGGCAGCTATGAGGATGATCCTCAGGTTCCGGACCCAGTCCGTATAGTTGCTGCCATCGTCTTTCAGCTTGGTTTTCTCTAGGAACGCGTTGAAGTTGAGGACTACGTGGGCCATTTGATCTACAAGACATAGTGTAAAATATTTTTAGACTAAGTTCATGATAATTAAGTTCATCTAATCAAATTATTAATGAACTCCCACTTAGATTAGACATCCCTCTAGTCATCTAAGTATTACATGATCCGAGTTAACTAGGCCATGTCCGATTATCACGTGAGACGGACTAGTCAACGTCGGTGAACATCTTTATGTTGATCGTATCTTCTATGCGACTCATGCTCGACCTTTCGGTCTTCTGTGTTCCGAGGCCATGTCTGTACATGCTAGGCTCGTCAAGTTAACCCTAAGTGTTTTGCATGTGTTCCGAGGCCATGTCTGTACATGCTAGGCTCGTTAACACCCGTTGTATGTGAACGTAAGTATCCATCACACCCGATCATCACGGCGTGCTTAGAAACGACGAACTTTAGGAACAGTGCACAGTTAGGGGAGAACACTTCTTGAAATTGTTATGAGGGATCATCTTATTTACTACCGTCGTTCTAAGTAAAAAAGATGCAAAAACATGATAAACATCACATGCAATCAAATAATAAATGTGACATGATATGGCCAATATCACATAGCTCCTTTGATCTCCATCTTGGGGATCCATGATCATCTTGTCACCAGCTTGACACCATGATCTCCATCATCATGATCTCCATCATCGTGTCTCCATGAAGTTGCTCGCCAACTATTACTTCTACTACTATGGCTAACGCGTTTAGCAATAAAGTAAAGTAATTTACATGGCGTTTCTCAATGACACGCAGGTCATATAAAAGAATAAAGACAACTTCTATGGCTCCTGCCGGTTGTCATACTCATCGACATGCAAGTCGTGATTCCTATTACAATAGCATGAACATCTCATACATCTCATATAGATCATTCATCATTCATCACAACTTTGGCCATATCATATCACAAACCACTTGCTGCAAAAACAAGTTAGACGTCCTCTAATTGTTGTTGCAAGTTTTACGTGGCTGAATTAGGGTTCTAGCAAGAACGTCTTCTTACCTACGTTAAAGCCACAACGTGATTTGTCAACTTCTATTTACCATTCATAAGGACCCTGTTCATCGAATCCGCTCCAACTAAAGTGGGAGAGACAGACACCCGCCAGCCACCTTATGCAACTAGTGCATGTTAGTCGGTGGAACCGGTCTCACGTAAGCGTACGTGTAAGGTTGGTCCGGGCCGCTTCATCCCACAATACCACTGAAGCAAGATAAGACTAGTAACGGCAAGAAAGTTGACAAATCCATGCCCACAACAAATTGTGTTCTACTCACGCAAGAAGAACTACGCATAGACCTAGCTCATGATGCCACTGTTGGGGAACGTTGCAGAAAACAAAAATTTTCCTACTCGTTTCACCAAGATCATCTAGGAGTTCATCTAGCAACGAGTCATTGGATGCATCTACATACCTTTGTAGATCACGCACGGAAGCGTTCAAAGAACGGTGATGATGTAGTCGAACACGACGTGATCCAAATCACCGATGACCAAGCGCCGAACGGACGGCACCTCCGCGTTCAACACACGTACGGGTAGGGAGACGTCTCCTCCTTCTTGATCCAGCAAGGGGGGAGGAGAGGTTGATGAAGATCCAGCAGCACGACGGCGTGGTGGTGGATGCAGGGTGTCACAGTAGCAGGGCTTCGCCAAGACTACGAAGGAGAGACGTAACGGGGAGAGAGGGAGGCGCCAGGGGCTGGTGTATGAAATCCCTCCTCTCCCCCACTATATATAGGAGAGCCAAGGGGGGGTGGTGCGCAGCCTAGGAGATCTGATCTCCTAGGTGCGCCGGCCAGGGGGAGGATTCCCTCCCCCCCAAGGCACCTTGGAGGTGCCTTCCACCACTTGGACTCCTCCCCCATGGAAACCCTAGGCGCATGGGCCTAGTGGGGCTGGTGCCCTTGGCCCATGCAGGCCAAGGCGCACCCCCTACAGCCCATGTGGCCCCCCGGGACAGGTGGCCCCACCCGGTGGGCCCCCGGGACCCCTCCGGTGGTCCCGGTACAATACCGATAACCCCGAAACTTGTCCCGATGGCCGAAACGGCATTTCCTATATATAATTCTTTACCTCCGGACCATTCCGGAACTCCTCGTGACGTTCGGGATCTCATCCGGGACTCCGAACAACATTCGGGTTACTGCATATACATATCTTCACAACCCTAGCGTCATCGAACCTTAAGTGTGTAGACCCTACGGGTTCGGGAGACAAGCAGACATGACCGAGACGACTCTCCGGTCAATAACCAACAGCAGGATCTGGATACCCATGTTGGCTCCCACATGCTCCACGATGATTTCATCGGATGAACCATGATGTCGAGGATTCAATCAACCCCGTATGCAATTCCCTTTGTCAATCGATATGTTACTTGCGCGAGATTCGATCGTCGGTATCCCAATACCTCGTTCAATCTCGTTACCGGCAAGTCACTTTACTCGTACCGTAATGCATGATCCCGTGACCAGACACTTGGTCACTTTGAGCTCATTATGATGATGCATTACCGAGTGGGCCCAGTGATACCTCTCCGTCATACGGAGTGACAAATCCCAGTCTTGATCCATGTCAACCCAACAGACACTTTCGGAGATACCCGTAGTATACCTTTATAGTCACCCAGTTACGTTGTGACGTTTGATATACCCAAAGCACTCCTACGGTATCCGGGAGTTACACGATCTCATGGTCTAAGGAAAAGATACTTTGACATTGGAAAACTCTAGCAAACGAACTATACGATCTTGTGCTATGTTTAGGATTGGGTCTTGTCCATCACATCATTCTCCTAATGATGTGATCTCGTTATCAATGACATCCAATGTCCATAGTCAGGAAACCATGACTATCTGTTGATCAACGAGCTAGTTAACTAGAGGCTTACTAGGGACATGTTGGTGTCTGTTATTCACACATGTATTACGATTTCCGGATAACACAATTATAGCATGAATAAAGACAATTATCATGAACAAGGAAATATAATAATAATGCTTTTATTATTGCCTCTAGGGCATATTTCCAACATATCTCTCCGCACGTGTAAAAGAAGTCTCACGTATGCATCTCTCCCACAACCACACTCAAACAATTTGGAAAAGAAAATCCACCACATGATCCTAATGCATAATTTTTTTCCTCTAATTAAAGCAATTTCTATCTCTTCTGGGAAAAAAACTAAATCTACTCCACGGTCTCTTCCTCATTAGTACTCCATGATATCTTCCTCCATACTTCATGGACTCTTCCTATTCTCCATCGGACTTTCCCCACGTGGAAAATAATTCCATCCACGACTTCTTCCTCTTCTCCATGATCTCTCTTTGTGTCTCCGCCAATGTAAAACGAATGCATAGCCTCTTTGAAGCTGAACAAGGTAGGTTTCGAAATTGATTCCGTGTGCTTAAGGAGATTATCAGATCAATCCTCATCAGGATCAGGTTCGTTTTCTTGCTGGTTTACACTTCAATCCGTCGTTAGATTTTCTTTGGTTGTGGGTTTCCCTCTGACACCTATTCTTCATGTTTCGCTGTCATGCCGCTGTCGACGTCCATCAATATTGGTTGTAGATGTGAGTTGTTGCCGCCGCGGAGGTAGATACTTCTGGGCCTCTTCTCTCTCCGACACTGTGTGCACGTGCACATCGCCTTTCTAGCCAGAAAGATTGAACACACGTTTATTTCTAGAGGCTATAAAGTTTTTCTTCATCCGAATTGATCTATGGCATTGGAGGACACGTGGTTTCCCAATCCCTGCAAAAAACGATATCTAATAACCTCCTCCTTGATGATCTGCCATGGAGCTTTAGAAAAAAGGAAGACGGATCTATCATGGAGGAAACACTATCCGGCAGCCGTCTAACCTCAGAATTCTGATCCCTGATAGATTTGTCTCACAACTTCAAGGTGAAGAATTCACATGTGCCTGTACGTGCCCTCTACACCTGGGTCGATTTCCTCCTCAGCTGCGGCGGTGGCCAATGTGTGCATCATCTCTTCTCTTTCCAATCAGGTTTGTGCGTGTTGCTCAACCAGTATTTACTAATTGTGTTGCAGAGCTGTCTGCCTGTATTTACCAATTCTATGATGCTCAATATCTTGTTGCTTTTCTCTTTGAATCTTCGGGTATGAGGCCCAAGCTTTGCCAAATTAGCAATCCGGCATATGCATCCACTTGCAAGGTGCAATCATTTGAGGCAAGGATATTCATTGTCAAACAAGCACTACTATGCTGCTAATAACAAAAATTAAATTGCATTAGGATTCATGAACTACTTATTTTCATCTTATATATGCTGACCTTTTCCTTCTTTCAGTGAAAAATCATGCATGTGTCCTTCGTGTTATATTACTGTAACCTTTCATACACATATAGGCCGTGAACTTAACAAGTCAAGTTTAAAAAGTTCCAACAATTCATGACCATAAAATTTAATGCAGTTTGTTTAGCACTAAATGCCAGACTAAAAATCATGAGAGGATCTGATGCATCCGTCTGTAGTTTTTACCAGTAGATATGTGGAACGTTACTTGTATTTGTGTTTCCTACCATGTTTGGTTACATTTCATTGATCCCTGATCCCTTAGGTCTATTGGGAAATGTATACTTCGGCAGATTTCTCAGTTTTAAGTTTTATCCTTGAGCTGGACATCAGGTATCCACCTCTGAAATCACACTTATGGGTTCACCCTTTTTTCACCTGAGGCGGGCAGCCGCGATGGCCACTAGAAAAGTTGGCTCTTGCTTTGGTGTTTGGTGGGCAGCCGCATCCCGCCCCTCCTCCAACCTGAGCTACTGTAGATTACAAGTATATTCTTATGAGAAATTACATCTTTGTTTGATTGAAAAAAATTGTTTGTACATTTTTGGGGGAAGTTTTGTATTTCAATTATAAAGCCAGTGTAGGGTCAGGGTGTTCATTTTTTACAATGTGGTTTGGCCATACCTGTGTCTAGAAAGTGATTTTCCCTTGTAGTACCTTCATGAGATTTTGACTTCTTACCCTAACTCGAATTATGACATTGCAGATGCTGGGTGCAAAACTCCAACAATACTTCCATCTGCAGCAACAAACTCTGGTAGAGTTAACTCACGTCAGCATAAGGCATGAAGCTTTGGAATTTGCAGAAAAAGTACTTGCACTAAGAGGTAATTTACAGTTAAAATATCTCCTTTATTTGGTTTAAGAACATGTTCTGATGTTACTTTTGACTTGTATATAAAATTCTAATAATTCTGCAGTAAGTCTTTCTCGAGGAAATAGGAAAAACTGCAACACTTTTTTTGTCTTTTTGAAGATGCACCATGGACCATGGTGAAAAATATCGCGAACAGATGTATCTAGCATTGAAATGCGCCTAGATACACCCGTTTGAGCGAAAAGTAATATGGATAAGAGGGAGTATCACTTTTTGATGTTGCGGGGCACCATGGTACATGTACATGTCAAAAACATCAAGTTCAAAACTTCGTGGCATGCTTCCACCCAATGATTAGTCAACATGATATCAAATTTCAAGGTTGGGGAGAATCATAATGGACTACTGTACGTAGATGGACCTTGCTTGTGGCAGCACTATAACTATATGTACATAAATTTGGTTCTGATATATTCATGCTAATTTCCTATAATTATTTCTAGGTGCATTTGGATGCAAGGAACAATTGGTGCGCATATGCTACTGCCACAAAATCAATTTCCCATCTACTTCTTATTTCAGTCACATGAATGGGATCAATGCAAAGTAAGATTGCATTCTTATTCCATTTATTATTGCCCAAATCATTTATCATAGTTTAGACGGCATACTCATCTTGCTTCCAGTTTCCTCGAATGGCCTCTCAATCCATGTACCAGATCATTAGATGGCACGCATGTATGATGTATATACTTTGCCTTTACTCTGCATTTTTGTTTGTCCTTTGTTTATGTTTCGATGCCCATATTTCAGCAATTAGCAAGTGCTGCAACATACTAGGAAGAAGTTCTTGTGGTCCGGAGTTGGAAGGATCAATAAAAACAGTAATCAGTCACTTGCTTTCTTTCTGAAAACATATCTGAAAGGAGGCTTGTTTGACATATGTTTCGATGCTCATATTGCAGGGTTTAGTGACTGCATCAACATTGTAGGAAGAAGTTCTTGTTTTCTGGAGTTTGAAACATCAGTAGTACGCTGTTGAGATGCTCTTCGACCCTTTTTTTGACAAACACAACAATGTAGCTACTCCATTGAATAACTTACCTTGTGTTGGTATTCATCATTATAAATAACACTGAGTCTTGTTCATCATGAATCTGTATCAATATGTGTTGTGTTCTCTTTCAGAGAAGTGAACTTTGAGAACCCTCCTCATTTCGATCAATGAAAATTCCGAGGCTGAAAGTACAAACTTGATAAGACAAATTGATAGACTTGGAGAAAAAAATGGGTGTATTTGGACCTGGATGGTAACATAGGCATATTTGGAATAGGGTGACGACGAAGCAGAAATGGCCAAAAGAGTTTGAGTGGAAGGGCTTGTGGAAGAAGATATGGAATGACAACGATGCGATTTTGTTGTGTGATTGTTGTATGTATATTTGAGGTCCTTATGAAAAGAAGTCTCAGTGAGGTAAAGTGATGGAGACACATCTTAGGTGGAGATGAAAGGAGAACTCGGAGACAAATAGAGCATTATTCGTAGTTGGTTTGTGAATGAACATCTGGTGGGAAGAACGTTTTCATGTCCATATGCCCCCTTTTCTTAGTATTTGTACTAAGGTGAGGTGCATTATATATATATATATATATATATATATATATATATATATATATATATCTCATCATTTGTTGGTGGTGTTCCATGTTGCGCATGTAGTAGAGTGAGACAACAAAACACCGACATAGAAGCCACATGCTGAGAAGGGGCAATAGATTGAGAGGATAATTTATATTGGAATAGGGGGGAAGATACTTGAGTTTGTGTTGTGGTTGAACATTTGTTGGCCCGTGGCAACGCGCGGCAGTCTCCTAGTCTGAATAAAGGAGGAGAAATTCTGTAAAAAAAAAACGTGCGTCGTTTGTAAAAAGGAATCCACGCTGCTACAATTAATCCACCGATACTTCCTACCCTATTAAACAATCAATCTGAATTTAGAAAAAACTATGTCACACGTTTAAAAAAAAGCAATATATATCTCTTGTCATCTCGCCAATCTTGCGGTGTCGGCGATCCAGTCGCCGCACACCTGCATCTCCCGTCATGTGCTCTGTGGCTGCGCCGCCGTGGCACCAGATCTAGGCCAACGACTCATGGCCTGCAACTCCGGGGCGGGCGACTTGGAGATGCGCCGGGACGTTGCCTTGACGCAGATCGACGGGGTGCCGGTACCAGCGTTGGTGGCTTCTTCAGCACCGGCCAACAGCAGGTCTACACCATGGCGTAGTGCAGCTCATCAAGGTCGAGTGCGACAGCACGCCCCCTGGCCAGGTAATCTAAAGGTGTTCTTCCATCCCCCTTAGTTTTGCTAATAGATCAAACACCGAGTTGCACATGGGATTCTCATAGGGCTTTATGCTTGGCATCACACAAGACACACAGATTGATCAAGCTGGCCTTGGCAACGTTCAGAAGCTCAAGTTTGAGGTGGAGGCAATGGAGATGGTAATTTCTGCTATGCAGGTGACGACGGCTGTGGGAGATCTCTTCATTAGTTGTTTGTTTCCAATTAATAATTGAATTAAGAGCAAGAAAAGATAACTGCCAGACCGCAATGTACGGCAGATTTTGCTAGCTATACTGGCCAAGCAGTAATAGTATACTATAACTATAGAGGTGCCAAAAGACACCCAGCGCCCTCTACCTAGCCGTGCATGCGTAGGTGCCCGAGAAGTCAGTGTCCCAACTCCCGAGAAGTCAGTGTCAGTGATGCCAACGGTAGACAACGCCCCGTGGTGGAGCTTCAGTAGGAGGCAGCACATAATCAGAGATTCCGAGCTGACAGGGGCGTTCTTCATGGGTGGAGCCCGAACATCAAGTGTGCAGGACTGAAGCAGAGAGATGCTCATGCATTTGCCCTACAACTAATAGTAGCTAGCTAGACTCCTAGGAGGATGAAATCAATCCGAAAATAATTCTTCCAGGACAACAGTAGGCTATGCAAAGTGGAGATTTGCCCTAATCCAATCTTGATCTGTCCATTTTTTAGGTCATGTAAACAGAGAACACCTATGGTGTTGTTAATTCTATAACTGAAAATGGATAAAATGGTATATATCAAATCAGAAAAGATATCCTTGGAGGTAATGTTAATTAAATTCATTAATGCCCTTAATGTACATACTCACTGAAGGAACTAATAGGTAATGCCTTGCCACCTGCAGACCGTTTTTATAAGATGCTATATGCAAATTCGTATTGTCACATATGAATTTTATAGACCGTAACACTTAAGTGTGCATTGGTAGACAGCGAGAACAAATTATTGTTGCCTGCAATTTCTGAACAATATTAGCAAAAACCTGAAGAAAATCAACCAGGTGAGGAGCTACTGATCGACATTAGTGATAGATAAGAATGGCTCCAAAGCGTAAGAAAGAACTGGCATATATGACATACTATTCTTTTTAATATAATAGCAAACTGTATATGCTAAAACAGCTCGCAAAAATGTCTTATATTGTGGGACAGAGGGAGTAGAATATTTCTGAAATAGTACTCTCCTTAATTGCATATTCAGATTTAAGGTATGGTATGAAAGACGCACTGTCTGGACCATGATTAATAATTAGTTTCTTATGGATGTGTCTTAATATATGTGACTAAACCAGGCAACAACACTGAGTGGTCTCAGCTTTCAGCTCACATATTTCCACTAATGCATACGCCTACACAGCTTCATATGTGTATTCCCATACAATTGTTTGCTGAACAAATCAAGATAGCTCTTGGATTTGATGCTTCCTATGTAGTGGGATATGTTCTTGCTGGTACCATGGCATTCATGCATAAATAAATGTTAGTTCCTTGATAACTTTCAGTACAATCACGGTGAATGGAAGCAATAGGACTTACAGATGAACTGGCGAAATATCACTTCATAACATCCTTTAAGGTAAAATTGTATCGTCTCATAAGTACCTTTATTTTGTTACTATTGAATGTATTTTGTTCAGTACACGTATCCACCTTAATGCAGTCCTACAGTTTTATGCAGTGTACTTTGAATCTATGATTACTAATTTCTGATCCCAACCATTGGTGGTGTAGTCGTAGTGATTTTGGTATAGTTAAGACCATTAGACCGAAACAATAAGAAAGCTACCAGCAGGAGTGCCTTGGAACATTGGTTGCTCAAAGATTAGTCTACCTGGACGGTACTCTATCAGTATAGTCTTACAAGAAATAACCACAGAGTCGTGACATTTCAATTCTCAATACACAAATGATTATCTTTGCTGTTGAAATGACTTTTAGAATGGAATATGTAAGATTATAAGCCTATAATTTTATTCTTTCACTCTTAAATAGAAAATAATTCCTCAGATGTTGTGTTTAACAGGAGAAATCCATAATTATATATAATGTAGTATTATATTATATTATATTATATACAGTATTTCTTAATACATCCATGTGAGTTGAAAAAGAAATAAAAGATGTTTAGATATTTATATTCTTTGATATACTATAATGCCTAATAATGTGTTTGTGCTCAAATTTCCATATCACAAACCACTAAGTTGGTTCGAGGGAAGACGCTCCTCATTTGCTTCCCATTTCGACAGCATTGAAGAATACATATCACGTCGATTTGATTGGCGGTAAAAACTGGTAAAGGCAGCAGCTTAATTATACCTAATGTAGGAAATGTTGCTCTAATTTTTCTGAACCTGATTGGAGATTATTAGGAAAATTCCTTATAAATATACTAATTGACGGGAAGTTGTCATTGCGACTATGATGACCAGAGAGAGATAGGTATATGATCAAACCTGTCTCCTTTTATGTGTAACTTGAAACCATGAATTTCTATTTAGCTTCTGGTAGTTCTGGGCACAATAAATATTAGTACTGAGCAAGTCCTTTGTCAACAGATTTAATAATAGGTATATCATAACCCTGTAGCGTTGTACATTTTTTTCACATGTTGCCCTTTCAAATTTTGTTATGATACATATAATTGCCTCTCTGAAGATTTTTCTTTGGGTCTTTAGTTAATGATCACCGGTCAAATTGATTCAGCATTTTAAAATCATGAGGTTGTATATAAGACAACTGGATATGCTATGTACCACAGCTGCCTTCTTAGTTTTATTACATTTTCAGCATCATCTGTGTTGAATTTTGATTTTATTTGACATACTTTTTCAGATGGTGAACAAAGAAAGAACCATTCTTAAGCTTTTGGAGTAACACAGTAATATTTTTAGCAAGTTGATTGTCCTGTTGTGCAGTAAGTTTTTAGGTGATTTGTAGGCTGAAAAGAGGCTGATGATGATGTTGCATCAGAGTGCCTCTTGAAGTCCTAGATGGTCAACGTTCATAATTGGGGCATGTACTGTAGGATACCTGTATTACAGTTATTTGAAATAGATAATATTGCCAACTCTTTTTTTGACCTCCTACAAAATTATGACACGCTAGATCAATTGTATTTTTCTTAGATGTTGAAGATGTCATCTAAGAGGGGTTTGAGTACGTTTCTGCTCATTCCAAAAGTATACATGCTACTTTAGAACCTGGATAACAAATCTGCTTTCAAGCTTGGGTCTTGGTTGGCGGACTCGGAGACATGGAAGAGGATACCTACTAATAACTAAATACAAAAACAGTGAGTAGTACATAACAACTGTGACTTTACATGCGTGGATGACCTCATTTTTAAAGCAGAAAATCTTAATATATCAAGTGAGGTATATGTGCTCAAAGGGACATGCCATCAAATGTTTTCATCTAAATATTAATGTTTAAATGTGGCTAATTTTGTTAATGCAATTTTGCTTCATATTATTTTTAAAAGTTTAAATTTTAATGAAATTTTAGTGTTCCTTTCAAATCTTACTTTGATCATGTGGCTAATTTTGTTTTTGTTGGCTGTATTTTGCATCTCACCGATTCATGTATTTTTCGTATTACGTCACCAAGCTTTAAAATCCATGTTGCCAACGCAAAAAGTGGGTTGCATTGTTTGACTCGCGTTCTCATTGATGACTGGAGTTAAGGCTTACAATACGTTGGATTCGTAGCAACTGATAGATAGTATAAATCATCATCACCATGCTAATACTACACACTAGTAGAAAACAGGGCTTTGGTCCAGGCCGGGCCAGCCCATTAGTCCCGGTTCAGTCCAGAACCGGGACCAATATGGGCATTGGTCCCGGTTCGTGAGCCCAGGGGGCCGGCCGGGCCACGTGGGCCATTGGTCCCGGTTCATCTAGACCTTTTGGTCCCGGTTGGTGGGATGAACCGGGACCAATGGGCCTCGCTCCTGGCCCACCACCATTGGTCCCGGTTGGTGGCTTGAACCGGGACCAAAGGCTCCCCTTTAGTCCCGGCTCATGTCACCAACCGGGACCAATGAGGTGCCTACGCGAGCAGAGCACCCCAGTGCTCTGTTTTTCTCTGGCCGAGGGGGAGAGGGCTTGGTGGTGCTCTAGCTCACCTCCTATGCACACAAGGTGTTTGATGGAATGCCCGAGCCACACTACTTAAGCTTTCTCCTCTCCAAGCTCGACCTCCAAGCTCCATTTTCCATAATATTTGTCTAGGTTTAGCGGTCCGTCACGCCCCGTCCCCGTCTTCACCGCCATCGATCACCCGCGCCGAGCTCATCGCCGGCACCACCGTGGTGAGCCTCTTGTTTTATCTTCTTTCTGAAAGGAAAAATATTCTTACTTGTATGTTTACATAGATACTTGTATTATTTTCTTACTTTTATTATTGCATCTTATATAGTGCGATGGTTTTGGTATCCACCCCGTCGGCCCTCGTCCTGTCTATGATTCGGATGTGGTATATATATTATCTTTATAACTATTGGTTCATTTATTGTTTATGAAAATTATGCCGACCAACATGACATAGATTTTATTTATGTAGGATGTATGTGAATCGGAAATGCCAACCGACCCTATTGTCGAGAGGTTAAATTTAGTTAAAGAAGAAAAAAATTTGTTGAAGGAAAAAATAAAAAAATTGAGGAGGAGAAGATGATATTGGAGTTGCATGTTGTGGATGTCGTCGATGATCACAAGATCAAGATGGATGCAATGCGCTTGAAGATTAGAAAGATTAGAAAATATGCCATTCATACCGAGGCTTGGTATCATTATGCCGTTGGATCAATTGTTACCTTGGTTGCGATTATGATCGCATTTGTTTTCGCATTGAAATGTTTTACATAGTTTCAATGTATGGTTTAATTAATTAGATGCTCTGGAGAGCTATATGTTGTTAGATGAGAACTATGTATGCACTTTGGTTTTAATGTGATGATGAACTTCTATTAATTTGGACACTTAATTATATATAATGCACGCAGATGAACCGGCAATGGATGTACGGTGACAGACACACCCGCGAGTACATTAAGGGCGTGCATGAGTTTCTCGATGCGGCTGAGGCAAACAAGCAGAATGGTTTTATGTGTTGTCCATGCACTCAATGTGGGAATACAAGGTCTTACTCTAACCGGAAAATCCTTCACTCCCACCTGCTTTACAAGGGTTTCATGCCACACTATAATGTTTGGACGAGGCACGGAGAAATAGGGGTTATGATGGAAGACGGCGAAGAAGAAGAGTACGATGACAACTATGTGCCCCCTGAATACGGTGATGCTGCAACGGGGGGAGCTGGTGAAGATCAAGAGGAACCAGACGATGTGCCCAATGATGCTGCAATGGGTGAAGCTGCTGAAGATCAAGAGGAACCAGACGATGTGCCCGATGATGATGATCTCCGCCGGGTCATTGTCGATGCAAGGACGCAATGCAAAAGTCAAAAGGAGAAGCTGAAGTTCGATCGCATGTTAGAGGATCACAAAAAAGGGTTATACCCCAATTGCGAAGATGGCAACACAAAGCTCGGTACCGTACTGGAATTACTGCACTGGAAGGCAGAGAATGCTGTGGCTGACAAAGGATTTGAGAAGCTACTGAAAATATTGAAGAAGAAGCTTCCAAAGGATAACGAATTGCCCGACAGTACATACGCAGCAAAGAAGGTCGTATGCCCTCTAGGATTGGAGGTGGAGAAGATACATGCATGCCCTAATGACTGCATCCTCTACCGCGGTGCATAGAAGGATCTGAATGCATGCCCGGTATGCGGTGCATTGCGGTATAAGATCAGACGAGATGACCCTGGTGATGTTGACGGAGAGCCCCCCAGGAAGAGGGTTCCTGCGAAGGTGATGTGGTATGCTCCTATAATACCACGGTTGAAACGTCTGTTCAGAAACGAAGAGCATGCCAAGTTGATGCGATGGCACAGTGAGAACCGAAAGAAAGATGGAAAGTTGAGAGCACCCGCTGACGGGTCGCAGTGGAGAAAAATCGAGAGAAAGTACTGGGATGAGTTTGCAAAGGACCCAAGGAATGTATGGTTTGCTTTAAGCGCAGATGGCATTAATCCTTTCAGGGAGCAGAGCAGCAATCACAGCACCTGGCCCGTGACTCTATGTATGTATAACCTTCCTCCTTGGATGTGCATGAAGCGGAAGTTCATTATGATGCCAGTTCTCATCCAAGACCCTAAGAAACCCAGCAACGAAATTGATGTGTACCTAAGGCAATTAGTTGAAGAACTTTTACAGCTGTGGAATGGAAATGGTGTACGTACGTGGGATGAGCACAGACAGGAGGAATTTAACCTTAAGGCATTGCTGTCCGTGACCATCAACGATTGGCCCGCTCTCAGTAACCTTTCAGGACAGACAAACAAGGATACCACGCATGCACGCACTGTTTAGATGACACTGAAAGTCTATACCTGGACAAATGCAGGAAGAATGTGTACCTGGGCCATCGTCGATTTCTTCCGACCAACCATCAATGTCGAAAGAAAGGCAAGCATTTCAAAGGCGAGGTAGATCACCGGAAGAAGCCCGCCATGCGCACCGGTGATCACGTGCTTGCTATGGTCAATGATTTACACTGCGTAATCTTTGGAAAGGGTCCCGGTGGACTAGCTGTTCCGAATGATGCTGAGGGACACGCACCCATGTGGAATAAGAAATCTATATTTTGGGACCTACCCTACTGGAAAGACCTAGAGGTCCGCTCCTCAATCGACGTGATGCACGTGACGAAGAACCTTTGCGTGAACCTGCTAGGCTTCTTAGGCGTGTATGGGAAGACAAAAGATACACCTGAGGCACGGGAGGACCTGCAACTTGCACGAAAAAGACGGCATGCCTCCAAAGCAGTATAAAGGTCCTGCCAGCTACGCTCTTACGAAAGAAGAGAAAGAAATCTTCTTTGAATGCCTGCTCAGTATGAAGGTCACGACTGGCTTCTCGTCGAATATAAAGGGAATAATAAATATGCCAGAGAAAAAGTTTCAGAACCTAAAGTCTCATGACTGCCACGTGATTATGACGCAACTGCTTTCGGTTGCATCGAGGGGGCTTCTACCGGAAAACGCCCGATTAGCCATTGTGAAGCTATGTGCATTCCTCAATGCAATCTCTCAGAAGGTGATCGATCCAGAAATCGTACCAAGGCTAAGGAGTGATGTGGCGCAATGTCTTGTCAGTTTCGAGCTGGTGTTCCCACCATCCTTCTTCAATATCATGACACACGTCCTAGTTCATCTAGTCAACGAGATTTTCATCCTGGGGCCCGTATTTCTACACAATATGTTCCCCTTTGAGAGGTTCATGGGAGTCCTAAAGAAATATGTCCGTAACCGCGCTAGGCCAGAAGGAAGCATCTCCATGGGCCATCAAACAGAGGATGTTATCGGGTTTTGTGTTGACTTCATTCCTGGCCTTAAGGATATAGGTCTCCCTAAATCGCGGTATGAGGGGAGACTGACTGGAAAAGGCACTCTTGGAAGAGACTCAATAATATGCAGGGACGGATATTCTTGGTCTCAAGAAAACTACACAGTTCTACAGAACTCTACCTTGGTGACCCCGTATGTCGATGAACACAAGAACAGTCTGCGCTCCAAACACCCAGAGCAGTGCGACGACTGGATTACATGTGAACACATCAGGACTTTCAGCAGTTGGTTGGAAACACGTCTCAGAGGTGACAACACTGTTTGTGATGAGTTGTACATGTTGTCCAGGGGACCATCTTTGACTGTATTGACTTAGAAAGGATACGAGATAAATGGGAATACATTTTACACGATCGCCCAAGATCAAAAGAGCACCAACCAAAACAGCGGTGTCCGCTTTGATGCAGCAACCAAGAGCGGAAAGGACACATATTATGGTTACATAGTGGACATATGGGAACTTGACTACGGACCTGATTTTAAGGTCCCTTTGTTTAAGTGCAAATGGGTCAATCTGTTAGGCGGCGGGGTATAGGTAGACCCACAGTACGGAATGACAATAGTGGATCTGAAAAATCTTGGGTACACTGACGAACCGTTCGTCCTAGCCAATGATGTGGCACAGGTTATCTATGTGAAGGACATGTCTACCAAACCGAGAAAAAGAAAAGATAAGGAAGCGAATACATCATACGATGAGCCAAAGCGCCACATAGTTCTTTCAGGAAAAAGGGACATCCTGGGAGTGGACGGCAAGACAGACATGTCTGAAGATTATGAAAAGTTTCATGAAATTCCTCCCTTCAATGTCAAGGCTGACCCAAGCATCCTGATAAACAATGAAGATTATCCATGGTTACGGCGCAATAAGCAAATGACACAAGCGAAGAAAAAGTGAAGACTTTCTCCCGCAACTATTATGATGATACCCTGCCAACTTTGTAACACACGAACATGCTACCATTGTCCGTTTTGTACATGCACATGCTATGTGGGTGGAATTATGATACCATGCCAACTTTCAACTTTTTCAGAGTTCATTTGAAATGCTTTCATGTCTTATGGTTCGGCCTTCGTAATACCATGACCATTAGTCCCTAGCCCATGCCAACTTTCAACTTTCTAAAACTAATGGCACTAACAGAAAGTTTATAATTTTGCTCCTCGCCCCTGGCCCATGACCATTAGTCCCGGTTTGTGCCACAAACCGGGACTAAAGGGTTGGTCCTTGTTGCGGTCAGAGTTTAGTCCCACCTCGCCAACCGAAGGGGGCTCACACCGGTTTATAAGCCCTTCCCTCTCTGCCTTGTTGAGCTCCTCTCAAAGTGAAAATAGATGCCCTAATAGAGAAAAGTTTAACCTAAATTCATAGTGAATTTCTCTGAAATTCATAGAAATTTACTAGGAATTTAGGTTGAATTTTCTCTATAAGCGCATCTATTCTCATTTTTTTAGTAAGTTAATCACAAACTTGTGATTCAAACAATTTTCAAAGAATTCAAATTAAAAGCAGAAAGTTTATAATGGCACTAACAGAAAGTTTATAATTTTTCTAAAACTAAAAGCAAAAAGAATAAAAAAATTAAGCAAAAAACAAAAGAAAATAAATAATGCAGAAAACAAAACAAAAAAACTGGAAAAAATAGCAACAATAAGTATTTTGTTGTAAGTAGAAACAAAATAAAATAAATAAAGCAACAGAAAGTTTATAATTTTGCTGACCTAAAAGCAAAAAGAATTTAAAAATAAAGCAAAAAAAAAGAAAAAAAATAATACAGAAAACAAAACAAAAAACTGGAAAATAAAATAAAAATAGCAAAAATAAGTATTTTGTTGTAAGTAGAAACAAAATAAAATAAATAAAGAAACAAAGAAAACAAAAAAACAAAAAAAGTGTTTTCAAATTTGAAAACTAATGGCACTAACAAAAAGTTTATAATTTTTCTAAAACTAAAAGCAAAAAGAATTAAAAAATAAAGCAAAAAACAAAAGAAAATAAATAATGCAGAAAACAAAACAAAAAAACTGGAAAAAAAATATTAAATATAGCAACAATAAGTATTTTGTTGTAAGTAGAAACAAAAAAAAACAAAAAAACAAAAAAGTGCCACCTACTGGGCACCCACGGCCTGAATACGACTAGAAACCCTACCATGGGCCAGGATTCAGGCCCGCGGGAGGCCTAGTAGGTCCACAGGCATAGATTGCACGGTTAGGCCCGAAAGCCTGCTTTAGAGAGAAGCTCGAGAGGGAAGGCGCACCGCACCTTATAAACAGGTGCGTCTCCCTCTCAACTAGCGAGGTAGGACTAAACATTTGGGCGCGGGGCAGCACAAGGCCTTTGGTCCTGGTTGGTGGCACCAACCGGGACTAAGGGGGGCATTGGTCACGGTTCGTGGCACCAACCGGGACTAAAGGGGGCATTGGTCACAGTTAGTGGCACCAACCGTGACCAATGCCCCCCTTTAGTCCCGGTTGGTGCTACCAACCGGGACCAAAGGCCTCTTTTCAGCAGCCCAAAGGGCGGGAAGCGGCGGCCTTTGGTCCCGGTTGGTGGCACCAACCGGGACTAAAGGGGGGCATTGGTCACGGTTTGTGCCACGAACCATGACCAATGCCTTAGCTATATAAGCAACACTTAGGAATTTTTCACCATTTCCCTCGCCAGTTGCCCCGACGCCGTCCGCCGCCCCTACCGTCGCTCGTGACTCGCCGTCGCGTCTCCGTCGCCGTCGCCGAGCCCGCACGCCCCTGCCCTCGCCCCCGAGCGGGCCTCCGCCGTCCCCGAGCCTAGCTTCTTCCTCGTCGCCGACGCCACCTCGCGGTGAGCGCCGCCCCGTTCCCTTGCTCCTCCCCCTGTACTGGCTGCCGTCGCCGCCGCGCGCTGCCATTGCGCCGCCGCCCCTGCCTTGCGCGGCCGCCGCGCGCCGCCCCTGCCCTTCGCTGCCGCCGCACGCCGCCCCGCCGCGCGCCGCCCCTACCCTTCGCAGCCGCCGCGCGCCGCCCCTGCCTTGCTCGGCCGCCGCACGCCGCCCCTGCCCTACCGTGCCGCCGCCCCTGCCCTTCATTTTTTTAAGTTTAATTTTTTTGTCCATATATATATAATGTATATGTGTATGTACATATGTGGCTATGTGTATGTATATGTTCATAGAAAATTTTGTATAATGTATATGTGTATGTATATGTGTATGTATAATGTTCATATACAATGTATAATGTATATGTGTATGTATATGTGTATGTTAGTTTAGTTTTTTTGTTCATAGATTTTTTTTTCATATATATATAGAAAGTTTTTTGTTCATAGAAAGTTTTTTGTTCATATATAGAAAGTTAGAAGAAAATTTAGAATATGCTAAAATTTATAAGAAAAAGAAGGATAGGAAAGAAGAAAATAAGAAGATGAAAGAAAGAAGAAGAGGAGAGGAAAAGAAGAGGAGAAATAAATAAGAAGAAGAAAAAAGAAGGAAAAGAAGAGGAGAAGAAGAAAGGAATAGTGGAGAAGAAGAGAAAATAGAGAAAATAGAATATTCTATTTTCTCTTCTTCTCCACTATTCCTTTCTTCTTCTCCTCTTTTTTTTCTTCTTTTTTTCTTCGATCTTCTCCTCTAGCTATTCCTTTCTTCAAGGGTTCTATAGGGTCGAGGGATTGAGGGTCGAGGGTTCCAGGGTCGTCTAGGGGTCGAGGGTTCCAGGGTCGTCGAGGGTTCGAGGGGTCGAGGATCGCCGAGGGGTCGAGAGAGGTTTCCTAGTGTCAAAGTATTGAAGAAATCCATGGCTTCATCATTAGCTGGAAGTAACAAGGGCATGACGAAGTCCTCCAAAGTTATTTTGGAATGGTGTCCCGGATAGGATAATTTGCCTTTTTGTATGAATTTCAGCAAAGGCCTTCCAAATAACGATATTTGGAAGGTTCTTGCTGAACTTTGTACCAAAAAGTGAATTATCTTATCTGGGACTCCGTTCCAAAATAACTTTGGAGAGCTTCGTACCATCATGCACCTGTTACTTTCGCCTAATGATGAAGACATGGTTTTGTTGAATCCTTTGACACTAGGCAACCTCCCGACCCCTCGGCGATCCTCTCGAACATGAGAGGAAGAAGAGGATAAAAAAAGAAGAGGAAGAAGGAAAAAAAAGAGGAGAAGAAAGAATAGAGGAGTTCTTCTCCTCTATTCTTTCTTCTCCTCTTTTTTTCTTCTTCTTCCTCTTTTTTTATCGGGAACGAGGGTCGCCGAGCGGTAGAGGAGAAACCGTAAATAGAAAGTATCGTCGGTGTGAGATACATGTACCATCAGTGTCGGACACTACATCCACGTCCCACAAGTGGCGCGGGCTTCGACGCCCACGTCACTTGTGGGACGTGGATGTAGTGTCAGACACCGACGGCCACATGTATCTCACACCCACGATACTTTCTATTTAGGGTTTCCTCTACCGTTCGGCGACCCTGACCCTCGACGACCCTCGTTCCCGATAAAATAAAGAGGAAGAAGAAGAAAAAAAAGAGAAGAAGATAAGAAGAAGAAAAAAAAGAGGAGAAGAAAAAAAAGAGAAGAAGATAAGAAGAAGAAAAAAAAGAGAAGAAGATAAGAAGAAGAAAAAAAAGAGGAGAAGTTCTTCTCCTCTTTTTTTTCTTCTTCTTATCTTCTTCTCTTTTTTTTCTTCTTCTCCCTCTTTATTTTATCGGGAACGAGGGTCGTCGAGGGTCAGGGTCGCCGAACGGTAGAGGAAACCCTAAATAGAAAGTATCGTCGGTGTGAGATACATGTGGCCGTCGGTTTCGGACACTACATCCACGTCCCACAAGTGGCATGGGCTTCGACGCCCACGTCACTTGTGGGACGTGGATGTAGTGTCCGACACCGATGGCCACATGTATCTCACACCCACGATACTTGCTATTTAGGGTTTCCTCTATCGCTCGGTGACCCTCGACGACCCTCGTTCCCGATAAAAAAAAGAGGAAGAAGAAGAAAAAAAGAGGAGAAGAAAGAATAGATACTCCTCTATTCTTTCTTCTCTTCTTTTTTTCTTCTTCCTCTTCTTTTTTTATCCTTGAAGCGTTGTCGAGGCCACCCCAAACCCTAGAGAAGCAGCGTGGAGGCCACCCCAAACCCTAGAGAAGCAGCGTCGAGGCCACTAATTAATATTAGTTCTACGTTTTTGGCACTAATATATCCATCTATCATGTTTGAATAATAATTGCCATGTTGTCAATATTTGTAGAAACTATGGACACCGCCCGAGAAGAAGTAAAAGAAGAGTTGTTGGGGGACATAATCGCACGAGGAAGTGATGCCATCTGCTCGTTGTTTCTCAACGAGACCGATGGTCTAGAAGCAGCTGATTATGATGGCTCCGGTGACCTAATGCCGGTGCAAGAAGGAGACCGTGAGGACGGCTCCGGTGACCCAATGCCGGTGCAAGAAGGAGACCGTGATGACGTCTCCGGTGACCGAACGGAGTCCGGCCAGGTATATATATTAGTTAAGCTTCTGCTGACTAGCTAATTGATGCATTCATTGTTTTGGTATGTACACATATTATTTAAGTCTTTGTTCTTTTTTCTAGCCCTCTGGATCGAGCACAACTTCGGTAAAGAGACGAGGCCCGAAGAAAAAGTTGAGCTCGGATAAAAAGTTTGAGATCATAGCAATCTCGCCCGACGGCCAACCGATTGAACCCCTCTGGACAAAGAGCGCATTTGTTGCTCAGTGCGGGGTTTTGGTTAGGGACAAGATTCAGATCAGCATCCAGCAATGGTTTAAGCCGGCTACAGAAGACCATGAGGTGTCTTATGTCAATGATATGCAGAAAAATGATCTTTGGATTGAGCTGAAGTCAAATTTCACCCTACCGCCAGAGGATAATCCAGAGAAGCCAGTTAAAGAGCAATTAATCAAGTCTTTTGCTCTTAAGAGGATGGCAGAACTATTCAGGAGGTGGAAGAAAGAGCTAAATAAGTTTGTCGAAAATAATGAGACACCAGAATTCAAGGGCAGATATGAGAAGATCAGAGATCACTGGCCCGCATTTGTGGCCCACAAGACATCGGAAAAGAGTAAGAAGATGTCGGCGACAAACAAGAAAAATGCTGCGAAGAAGAAGCATCACCATCGCACGGGGTCAGGTGGCTACCTCGTAGCCCGGCCTAAGTGGGCCAAGACTGAGAATGATCTGGTTGATAAAGGGATCGAACCAGAGACAATTAATTGGCCAGACCGTTGCCGGACTTGGTTCTTCGGGGCCAGCGGAACCTTGGACCCTGTTACAGGGAAGTGCATTTGGACAAACGATCAAATGGACATACCAGTCAGGAAGCTTCAGCACTATATCGAAGCAGCGCAGCAAGGGACGTTCTTTCCAGACAGAGAGAACGACGAGCTCACAATGGCCCTCGGGAATCTTGAGCACCCTGGACGGACACGAGGCACGCCAGGCTCCATTCCGTGGAAGGTTGGGTTTCCGGACACAGGCGGTTACAAATCCCATGAGAGGAGGAAAAAAGTGCAGCAGACCCAAATGCAGGCGCTGCAAGCAAGGGTACAAGCGATAGAGGAACGAGAAGCAAATCGCAGCAAACGTACTGCCGAAGCTTCCCCCGAAGCTACCCCGCCATCTCAGTGGAGAAGCAGCGTGGCTTCCACCGAGCTGCTTCAGCCGGAGCATGCCTTGACGGCTCCTACCAGCTATCCCATGGATGCTATCACGGAGTCTCAAAATTGCCACCTTATGACGCAATGGATGAATTTGAAGGTCGAGGCGGCTGTTGGCTCTGTTTATCCTACTGAACCCGGCGCAACTTTTCACTGCCGGCCGATTCCAGAAGGATATGCTAGGGTGATGGTGGATGAAATAACGGAGGGATTTGAGGACCTCCAGCTTGACCACCCTACCGGTGAAGGGGAGACTAGGCTGGGGTCTGCTCTGAAGACTCCATGCCTATGGCGGAAGGAGCTCATCAACCTTCTGAACTGGACGCCTCCGCCTCCTCCTCCTCCTCCGGCAAGTCAGGGCACTCCGCCTCCTCCACCGCCTCCTCCTCTGGCGAGTCAGGGCACTCCACCTCCTCCACCGCCTTCTCCTGCGGTGAGTGACGATCAGGGCACTCGACCGGCTCCTTCTCCAGCGCGTGGTGGCACTCCGCCTCCTTCTCCGCCTGCGCCGATGCGCCCGAGCAGCCAGCCTCCTCCTTCTCCACCTCGTCAGCAAGGGCGGAAGAGACCTGCCGCCGCTCCGGCTACTCCGGCGCGTCGTAGTCCTTCTCCTCTGCCTCGTAAGCAAGTAAAGAAGACAACCGCTCTGTCTTCTCGGCCGGCGTCTAGCAGTACAGCCAGAGGCGGGAGGACATACAGATTCAGTCCTTCTCTGAAGACTCCATAGAAGTTACCATACGAGAGGACCCCGGAGGAGAACGCCGAGATCGCACGAACCGAAGTGGATGACTGGTTTCAAGGGTTGAAAGCAAAGAGACATCCACTTCCGGAGGAGAAGGTAGATCCGGTGAAAGCGAAGCGCACTCTGGCTGCCCTGACAAAACCACCCAAGTCTCCGCCAAAAGGAAACTATGAGCGCATTATTGGAAAGGAATTTGCCGAAGCGGAGCGGTCGGGAAGTACTGTCAGTGATCAAAGGCTGAAAGAACGACGAGCTGGGAAACAAATTGCCTAGCTCGGCGAACAAGCGAAGCAATCGTGCCCCCCGCTCAAGGTGCCTAGCCACAACGTCGCTAATGATCCGAGGATGGTGCCCGGTTATAGAAATCTTGCAGATTACCTGCCCGACGATGTACATTATGAACCCATGGAGGTGCAGATACAAAGATACGAGTACGGGAAGCCTCTCGTCAAGGATGAAAGATCTCTATCAACGATGATGCGAAGATTGCATGATTGGTACTTGAAAATCTACAGAGACTCTGGGGGAGGAGTACTTTGTATGTGAAAGTTAAAAAGGAGCATGACCTCATTGGAATTGAACTGTTGCCTGTTCCATTTGAGGAGTTCTATCAGTTTTTCAATCAATTGGCCCTCGATAAAACAACGGTCGCCTGCTACTGTCTGTAAGTAGTACTACTTCTGTCATTAAGTCTCTCTATATAGCTCAGCTCTTTCATTGCATGTATTTATAATCATCCTCACTATATTATGCAGATTGAAGATCGCCGAATTGAAGATAAGACAAGTCGGTGATATTGGGTTCATTAACACATATCTCATAGATGCAACTCAAGTTAAATTTCATGCCGCAGCTACTGAGGCCAACTTGCTACGATCGTTGGTAATAAATGAAAACAAAGATATAATACTCTTTCCTTACAACTTCAAGTGAGTGTTACTGTCTTGTGCGTATTCGGTTTCCCTTATATATTAGTCAAGGTTATAGTAATGTAATTGATGAGTTATGCATGCGTGTGCAGTTTCCACTATATTCTCCTAGAGATTAAGCTTGAGCAGGGACTAGTAACCGTGTTAGACTCAAGACGAAAAGATCCCCAGGACTATGCAGACATGACTCAAATGCTCGAGAAGTAAGTTAAATCGATCATTATCCACCATATCAGCAACTTTGTTCATTTCCTGATATATCAAGTAATTGTTTTCTTTGTCCAGCAGGGTTTGGAGAAAATTCACCAGAAAAGCTCCGGGACTGCCGAAGGAGCTGCAATTTAGACACCCGAAAGTAAGTACTATAGTAGCATGTTCCGCGCATCTACTAGTCATTCAAGCGCTAGTTTCATCAATACCATTTGGCATTGTTGCTTATCAGTTTGATTGACCTCTATTTCTTGTAAAGTGGTTGTGGCAAGAACAAGGGAATGATTTCTATGGATACTACGTTTGCGAGTCCATCCGCCACACGACCTATGAGCGGGGCTACACTGACGAACAATATGAAGTGCGTAAATAACAACATTCACAATTTTATTTTATTACCATCATTTGTGTTGAGTTTCATTCATTCACATATATATATATATATATATATATATATATATATATATATATATATATATATATATGTATTGACCCCCTTTTTTAAATTAGATGTTTCGGAAGCGGGATGAGCTCCTAGCACCAGCTCGCATGCGAGTAATTCAAGAGGAATTGGCGGCATTCTTTCTTGACCACGTGATCCCTGAAGACGGAGAATATTATGTGGACCCTGAGTCTGTATGATTATATTTGTAAGAGATAATTATTGTATATATGTAGCCGGTAGTGTCAGATAGATATACGAGAACTTGTTGTTCGACCAATCTCTCAGAGAAGGAGAGGTGGTCGATATCACTTCTCTCTGTATGCATATATGTTCATGACGATCTTCTGTTTCCTTCGTTTGCTTACTAGCTAGCTAGCGTGTCTAGTCCTCTCTATACGTATGTATAGTACGTAGCGTCGACCAAGCACGGACATAAGAGAGGACACTTCTCTCTATTAATTATAGCTAGCTAACACAATATATGAAACACCTAAATTAACCCCCCAAAACCCCCAAACCCCCCCCCCCCCTTTCAAAAAAAACCCCAACCACAGAAATGCTGACGCGTGGATGCCTATTGGTCCCGGTTGGTGCCACCAATCGGGACCAAAGGGTCTCCTGCCTGGGCTCCGCGCACAGGCCACGTGGAGGCCCATCTGTCCCGGTTCTGGATTGAACCAGGACTAAAGGGACAGGGCATTAGTACCAACCCTTTAGTCCCGGTTCCAGAACCAGGACAAAAGGCCCTTACGAACCGGGACAACAGGCCATTTTTCTACCAGTGTACAAACTGTTAAGGGGTGCATTTTTCAATACTAATATTTAAAAGGTGTATTCCCTAATTTCTAAATATTTTAATCTGTAAATTTTCTTTTATCCAAAATGATATTTATAGTTATATATTTACATGTTTTCAAAATGACTAGCCCGTGCAAGTGCACGGGTTGACGACTAGTATAGTCAATCACCGAGAGGCCAATATCATGAGATAAACTAGGTAATCGACATTAACCCTCACTAACCCTATTGTCATCTGCACCAAGACAACCATTGGGCAACAATGCACTTTGACCACGTTTTTCAGGTACATATGATGTTACTATAATTTCATTCCAGGAGGAAATCCCTGATGGATAGCATTAATATCATTTGCAGCACGTTTTCTTGAGTGGTTACCCAAGTCAGGGTTCTAGCCATTTTAGCTATCCTCGCACATGATTGGCTCCCGCTGGAGGTCTTCAAGTCCTCCAAGGGGATGTTTATATTCGTGAGTGTTGCAAGGTATAATATGTTGACCCCGCACAGAAATGCACTAGTAATTACTAGAATTACCCATGAAAGTTAGTTAACCTCAACAGGTATAATAGTGTTTTTGTCATGAATGCAAATGACATGAACGGATAGACGATATTTTTGTAAACATGTTGATTGCATTTATTTTTTTAGTTCATATGTGTTGGTTATGAATTTCCAAACCATAGAAGGCTCTCTGCAATTTCAGAAATTAATTTCTATCGCTGCTGAGCTAGCCACCAGACGGTTTATGACAAGTGGGTTCAAGTTGGCGTGCGCCGGCCTCTCGTCGTGGATTCAAACGCTGGAGTTCGAATGCTGCATGGCGGTAGAAGCAAGGCAGAGGGTTTAGGCGCACACACACATGCGGCGGGAGCTGGTGGTGGTTCGGAGGCATGGCGGCATGACATCGGTGTGATGGTAGGTGCATGGCGCAGGCCAGAGGGCACTGGAGAGCACGCAAGAAGGGGAAGGGAAAACAAACTAGGAAGCCACATAAAGGATGACGAGGAAAGGCACGGGGTGTTTTTTTGAACACAGTACAGACACAATCGCTCATACATACGCGCATACACTCAACCCTATGAACACATACACGCACACCCTACTCCTATAAGCACCTTCGAGTGACTGAGCCGGCATATGATCATCTTGAGATTTACGAAGTCACCGTAGGCACCTCGTCGTCGACGAGAACATCTCCTCCATAAATATCAGGGAAGAAGCCCATACCACACTAGTAGAAAAAGGGACAAATGTGAAGCACATTAGTGCCGGTTTGAATTTGAGCCGGCACTAATGTGTGCATTAGTGCCGGTTCCAACGGCTAGCCGTCCGCTCTCATTAGTACCGGTTCGTGACGAACCTTTAGCACCGGTTCGTGCCACGAACCGGTACTAAAGTGAGTGGTGGCAGGATGTTATCAATCCGGGGCCCCTCCAGCACCTTTAGTACCGGGTTGTATCACGAACCGGTATTAAAGGTCGTCCTACATAGACCCTTCGTCCACCCGAGGTCGCTCTGTTCTTCCCCTTTCCCCTCTCCTCTCTGTTCTTTTCCCTCTTCCTCTCAAGCTCATCACACATTTTGCCAAAAATTTGTCAAGATTTGAAGGCCCCATCCATTCAAATAATCACAAAGGTTAGCAACTTTGTCCTTTCATCTCTCATTGCTAGATTAGCTCGTGCAATGCTTTATATAGTGATTGATTTTTGAGTTTAATAATTTGGGAGGAATTATATATATGTGCTAGTATTTGATTTATATGCAATTTGAGGTCAAAAATAACACTTAGTTTGCATATGTAGGTGTGGTTTACTTAGGACCTTCTAAATCTCCGTCGTAACCACCGTCGATCGCTCGCAACGTCCCGTTGCCGGCACCACCTTGTGGTGAGCCTCTTGTTCATGAAGTTTTATATAAAAAATTGATGTTTGTGTGATTTGGATATATAGTTACTCGTATAATTATCTTACCCATACGTTGTTTGTTATACATAGTGCCATGGTTTTGATATCCGTCTCCGTCGGCCCTCGTTCGGGTTATGATTCGGATGTGGTATATTCTCTTTTAAAACTATTCATTGCATTTCATGTTTATGACAAATTATGCCCATCAAGTTGACATAGATATTTGTATGTAGGAGGTAGTTGAACCGGAAATTCCAACCGACCCTATTGTCGAGAGGTTAAATTTAGTTGAAAGAGAAAACGAGGATTTGAAGGAAAAATTGAAAAGAATTGAGGGGGAGAAGATGGAATTGGAGTTGCATGTTGCCGATGTCGTCGATGATCACAAGATTAAGATGGAGAAAATGGGCTTGAAGATTAGAAAGATTAGAAAATATGCCATTTATAGTGAGGCTTGGTATCATTATGCTGTTGGATCAATTGTTACCTTAGTTGCGGTCTTGATCGCATTTGTTGTTGCATTTAAATTCTTTAGCTAGAGAGTTATTTGTTTGTTGCATTTAAGTGTTGTATGATCTTTATCTATGAACTTTATGTATTGTATTAATTTGGTGTTTTCGGTGCTGTGTATTGAAGATGAGCCAGCAATGGATGTACGATGACTGATGCTCTCCCGAGTTCATTAATGGCGTGCGTACTTTTCTGCTTGCGGCTGAGGCAAACAAGATGGCGGATGGTTTTATGCCTTGTCCATGTGCTGGCTGTAAGAATGGTCACAATTACTCTACGTCAAGAACCATTCACGTCCACCTGTTTGAGTCCGGTTTCATGCCCCACTATAATGTTTGGACCAAGCATGGAGAAAGAGGGGTTATGATGGAAGACAATGAAGAAGAAGAGGACGACGACAGCTATCCTGGCCATGGGTTCCCTAAATACGATGATACAACAATGAGGGAAGAAGCTGAGCCTGTAATGCGGGAAGAAGCTGAGCCGGCAATGCGGGAAGAAGCTGAAGAAGAGGCATCGGATGAGCCCGTTGATGATATAGGTCGGGCCATTGCCGATGCAAAGAGAAACTGCGCAAGTGATTTGGAGAAGAAAAAGTTGCAGCGCATGTTAGAGGATCACAAAAAATTGTTGTACCCGAATTGCGTAGGTGACAAGAAAAAGCTGGGCACCACACTGGAATTGCTACAATGGAAGACAGAGAATGGTGTATCTAACAAGGGATTTGGAAAGTTGCTGGTAATGATAAAGAATATGCTTCCAAAGGACAACGAATTGCCCGAGAGTACGTACGAAGCAAAGAAGGCTCTCTGCCCTCTAGGGTTCGAGGTGCAGAAGATACATGCATGCCCTAATGATTGCATCCTCTACCGCGGTGAGTACGAGGATTTGAACGCTTGCCCAGTATGCGGTGCATTGTGCTATAAGATCAGCCGCGATGACCCTGGTGATGTCGAGGGCGAGCGCCCCAGGAAGAAGATTCCTGCCAAGGTGATGTGGTATGCTCCTATAATACCACAGTTGAAACGTTTGTTCCAAAACAAAGAGGATGCCAAGGCGATGCGATTGCATAGAGAAGACCGTAAGAAAGACGAAAAGTTGAGAGTACCCACTTATGGGTCGCAGGAGAAAAATCGAAAGAAAGTACGGGAAGGAGTTTGCAGATGATGTAAGGAACGTATGGTTTGGTCTAAGCGTAGATGGCATTAATCCTTTTGGGGAGCAGAGCAGCAACCATAGCACCTGGCCTGTGACTCTATGTTTGTATAACCTTCCTCCTTGGTTGTGCATGAAGCGGAAGTTCATTATGATGCCAGTGCTCATCCAAGGCCCTAAGCAACCCGCAACGACATTGATGTGTACCTAAGGCCATTAGTTGAAGAACTCTTACAACTGTGGAATGGAACAGGTGTACGTGCGTGGGATGAGCACATGGGGGAAGAATTTGACCTAAAGGCGTTGCTGTTCGTGACCTTGGACTGCTCTCAGTAACCTTTCAAGACAGACAAACAAGGGATACCGCGCATGCACGCACTGTTTGGACGATACCGACAGTATATATTTGGCTAATTGTAAGAAGAATGTGTACCTAGTACATCGTCGATTTCTTCCGAGCAGGCATCCCGTAAGAAAGAAAGGCAAGAATTTCAAAGGTGAGGCGGATCACCGGACGAAGCCTCGCCACCGTACTGGTGCTGATGTACATGATATGGTCAAGGATTTGAAGGTGGTCTTTGAAAAGGGTCCTGGTGGACAACCTGTTCCGAATGACGCTGACGGACGCGCACCCATGTGGAAGAAGAAATCTATATTTTGGGACCTGCCCTATTGGAAAGACCTAGAGGTCCACTCCGCAATCGACGTGATGCACGTGACGAAGAATCTTTGTGTGACCCTGCTTGGCTTCTTGGGCGTGTATGGGAAGAAAAAAGATACACCTGAGGCACAGGAGGACCAGCAACACATGCACGGAAAATACGGCATACATCACGGTCATGCAAGCTACGCTCTTACCAAAGAAGAGAAGGAAATCTTCTTTGAATGCCTGCTCAATATTAAGGTACCGTCTGGCTTCTCGTCGAATATAAAGGGAATAATAAACATGGCAGAGAAAAAGTTCCAGAACCTACAGTCTCATGACTGCCACGTGATTATGACGCAACTGCTTCCGGTTGCATTGAGGGGGCTTCTATCGGAAAACGTTCGATTAGCCATTGTGAAGCTATGAGCATTCCTCAATGCAATCTCTCAGAAGGTAATCGATCCAGAAATCATACCATGGTTAGAGAATGATTTGGTGCAATGTCTTGTCAGTTTCGAGTTGGTGTTCCCACCATCCTTCTTCAACATCATGACGCACGTCCTAGTTCACCTATGTGAAGAGATTAACGTTTTGGGTCCTGTATTTCTACACAATATGTTCCCCTTTGAGAGGTTCATGGGAGTCTTAAAGAAATATGTTCATAACCGTGCTAGGCCAGAAGGAAGCATCTCCAAGGTCCATGAAAATGAGGAGGTCATTGAGTTTTGTATTGACTTTATTCCTGACCTTAAGCCGATTGGTGTTCCTGAATCGCGGCATAAGGGCAGACTAGATGGAAAAGGCACGCTAGGAGGGGAACAAATAATATGTATGGACGGACATTCTCTCGCTGAAGCACACTACATAGTTCTATAGAATTCCGCCTTGGTGGCTCCGTATACGGATGAACACAAGAATTTGCTACGCTCCAAACACCCGGAGCAGTCTGATCACTGGATTACACATGAACAAATCAGGAGTTTCACCAGCTGGTTGCAGACACGTACCATGTATGACGCCTCTATTGAAGATGACCTGTACTTGCTGTCCCAGTTACCATCTTCGAATATAATGAATTTCAAAGGGTACGAGATAAATGGTAATACATTTTACACGATCACCCAAGATAAGAAGAGCACCAACCAAAACAGTGGTGTCCGCTTTGATGCAGAAACCAAGACGGGAAAGGAAACATATTATGGTTATATACATGACATATGGGAACTTGACTATCGACGTGGTTTGAAGGTCCCTTTGTTTCGGTGCAAATGGGTCAATATGACACGAGGCGGGGTAACGGAAGACCCGCAGTACGGAATGACAACAGTGGATCTCAACAATCTTGCGTATGCAGACGAACCATTCGTCCTAGCCAATGATGTGGCACAGGTTTTCTATGTGAAGGACATGTCTACCAAGCCGAGAAAAAGAAAAGATAAGGAAGCGAATGCATCGTATGATGAGCCAAAGCGGCACATAGTTCTTTCTGGGAAGAGAAACATCGTGGGAGTGGATGACAAGACAGACATGTCAGGATATTATGAAAAGTTTGATGAAATTGCTCCATTCACAGTGAATATTGGCCCGAGCATCCAGTTAAATGATGAAGATTTTCCATGGCTACGGCGCAAAGGGACACACGCGAAGAAAAAGTTTCACACCCAAAGATCTGGGATGTGATCGGCTTCACTATCATCACTTTCTTCTGTGTTTCACACCCAGGAGGGAATCTCTGTAATAGTTAGGGTAGCTAGTTATGTGTTTTGGCATTTGAAACACGAAGAAATTTTATGTGCAAGAAAATTCTTTCATGCATTTACTGATTTTTTCAGCTAAATGACCCTGAAATTGAAAAGCATTTCAAATGAACTCAGAAAAGGTTGAAAGTTTGCATGGTATCATAATTTCACCCACATAGCATGTGCAAAAAAGTAGAGAGGGTTACCGCAAAAACTGGATGCACTTCGTATACAAAATGGACAATCTCTTTCGAAGTATCAGGGTTTCGGATGAAAACTCATCCGTTACAAAGGCATTTCATTTTTTAAATAACCTAAGCATTACCAAATTGAATATAATGATAAAACACACTAATATTAAACATAAGAAAAAAGAATCACTGAAAGATCCATTTTCAAAGTTAAGTTATTCACAAATTAGTGATTCACACAAATTTCAAATAATTCAAAATTTAAACTATTCAAATTTGTAAACTACCGGTACTAATAGAAAGTTTGTAATTTTTTGTACCTAAAGCAAAAATATTCACAAAGAAACTCTAAATACAGCAAAAAACAACTCAAAATTAAATAAAGCAAAAAAAAGAAAAAAAAAGCCCACCTACTGCGCCACAGCGGCCTGCATATGACTAGAAACCCAACCTGTTGTTGGGCCAGGATGCAGGCCCGCAAAGGCCCAGTAGGCCCACAGGGCAGCACAGAACATAGCCCAGTAGACCTGCTTTGGAGAGGAGCTCGAGGGACCTACCGCACTGGGGCTTATAAACCAGTGCGGACGCCCCTCGGCTAGCGAGGTGGGACTAAACATTTCGCACCGCACATGCGCCAGCGCACCCCCTTTAGTACCGGGTGGTGGCTCAAACCGGTACTAAAGGGGGGGGGTCTTTAGTACCGGTTGGAGCCACCACCCGGTACTAAAGGGGTGCCGTTATCGCCGCTTGGCCTGGCCAAAATAGACCTTTAGTACCGGTTGGTGGCTCCAACCGGTACTAAAGGTTGTTCTATATAAGAAAACAGTTCAAAAAATTTGTCAGTTTCTCATCTCTCCCTCTGCTTCTTTCTCCTCTGCCCATCGCCGCCGCCCCTCGTCGTCGACCCCGTCACCGTCCATCGTCGTCGCCGTCCCCATCCCCGTCTCCGCGCCGCGCCCCGCCCCATACTCCCGTCGTCCCCGCCCGGCCCGTCGCCGCCCCGTCCCCATCGCCATCTCCGTCTCCGTCCCCGTCGCCGCCCCCCGTCGTCGCGCCTCGCCGGTGAGCTCCTGCCCCGGCCGCCATGTACCACACACACACACAATCTTTCTGTTTTTTAGTTATAGAATTATTAGAAATGTTAGTTATATAGAAATGTTTTTTAGTTATAGAAATATTAGAAATGTTAGTTATATAGAAATGTTAGTTATATAGAAATATTAGAAATGTTAGTTATATAGAAATGTTAGTTATATTAGAAATGTTAGTTATATAGAAATGTTAGTTATATAGAAATGTTTTTTAGTTATAGAAATATTAGAAATGTTAGTTTTAGTTATAGAAATATTAGAAATGTTAGTTTTAGTTATAGAATTTAGAATTTGCATATATGAAATCACAATCCATCATTTAAAAAATGTTACTTTACTTTTGCGGCATATAGTATTTGTTGTCAACGATGCCCGACCCGCATCCTCGCCGTCGACCCGTTCGCGACGACGTCCTAATTCAGAGGACCCATGTCCGGGACTGGGCTCCGCCGGCCTGGCACTGGGAGGTGCTACCTTCAGGGGCGTGATGCTTGGTGAGGAACTCGGCCCTGGGTCCCGTCGTCGACCATCATCTCCTTTGGTGGCGTTCGCGTGGGCCACTTTCGGTGCCGAGGGAGCCGGCCCCGCCAGAGGTGGTACGTCGCCGTGTCAGGGAGGAGGACGAGCACGTCCATCGCTACATGGCTGCTATGGACGTCAAGTTCTCCAATACCTGGCAGGTTCTTTGGGGAGATCACCCGAGCTATGATCCAGTGATGGTTCCTTCACTTTGGTTGTCCACCGCCTAGATTACTCTCTAGTATTCGATCTTTATTAGCTAGCTAGCTAGCTAGTGATGTATTCGATATATAATATTCGAGATGATTTATTCGAGATTATATATATTATTCGAGACGATGTATTCGGGATTATGTCTATTATTCGAGACGACATATTCGAGATTATATTCGATGATGCTTATTATGTACTATGATTGATTCAGTTTTTCCTTATTAATTGATTGCATCCATGCATTGTAATTTGAATATATTTCTTTTGGATTAGTTAAACAAAACCTATGGCGGACAATACCGGCAGAGAGGGAGAAGAGGCCCTGTTCAATATCATACGCAATCCTCGCGGGCCAGATGATGATCAGAATGAAGAAGATTATGACGGCTCCGAATATCTAAACAACACCGGGGAGGGTGATATGATATTTCATCACGACGACCGAATTGATGAAGTCATGAACTATGAACATGACAAAGAAAATGTTGATCTTGAAACAACAAAGACCAGCGAGGTATATATATTTATATAAGCAGGCATCTGGTGATCATCACATGTTTTAAATGACTTGAAGATATATTAACGAATCGATCTTTCTTCTTTCAGCCGTCCGGATCGAGCAAATCTTCAGGCAACAGGAAACGAGGCCTGAACAAAAAGTTGAAGGAGGGCGTAAAAAAAGTACAATATCAAGGCCATCAAACCTAATGGCGAACCATTAGCGCCTAAGAAGATTGCGGACAAGTTCATTCGTCAGTGCGGAGTTCTTGTGAAGGACCAACTCCCGATCTCCCTTCAAGAATGGAGAGAGCCAGCAAAGCCACGTCCAGGAGTTACTTTTGTCGACAACAGACAAAAACTTCTACTTTGGGAAACGCTCATGGAACATTTCACCCTACCAGATCATTTCACAGATGCAGATGTGGAGAAAGTCAAGGACGCTGCTCTTAGGAAGATGGCGGTTGCATTCAACAACCACAAGAATCGTGAATGGGCCAAGTACGTCAAGGGAGGAAGGAAGATTCCAGTATTCGAGGGAACACTAGAGAAGCAAAGTGCTCATTGGGACGATTTCGTGAAATTCAAGGATACGGAATTATCTAAGGAACGATCGAGAATAAACAAGGCCAATGCCGCAAAAAAGGATAAGTTCCATAAGCTGGGGCCAGGTGGCTATGCGGTGGGAATGCCTAAGTGGGATAAGTCTGAGAAAGAGATGGTTGATGCAGGTGTCACTCCAGAAACATTGAGCTGGCCCCCCAGGTGCATGACTTGGTTCTATGCGCATGGGGGGCAGTTGGACCCGAAAACAGGCAAAGTTTCAAAGAAGGCATGTCTGGACGGAGCCAAAGATAAGCTACTTGTTGCAATAGAGGAGGCTCAATCGGGGGTGTTCCAGCCCAACAGAGAGAACGACGAGCTTACACGTGCCCTGGGAAATCCTGAACACCCGGGAAGAACACGAGGCATGGGCGCTATTCCGTGGTATGAGGGGTTTTCGGACTGGAACGCCGACTACAGAACCCGTGCGAGAAAGAAGATTGCGGAGGAGAAGAAGAGGAAGATGGAGGAGGAGCAGAGGAAGCTAGACTATGAACGCCTTCAAGGCCTAGAATCAGCGCACGCGGACTTGGCAGTCAAATTCTAGCGACAGAAAGAGCAGATCGACTCACTTAGCCAGCAAAGGGGGTCTCAGCAGCTACAGCAGCTAGCGGATGATCCAGCATTGGATAGCACCGTCCCATCCATGCTGAGAAGTAGCGTGGGTTCCGCCCTGGGCGACGCATTGCTGGATAGCTACCCAGTGGATGACATCATGGAGAACACTAACTGCGAGCTACACTTCAAAATGAAGAACATATCCATGAAGGTGGCGGACGGCCTTGCTTTTACAAATCCCCCCGAGGCAACCTTCCATTGCAACCCGATTCCAGCGGGCTATGCTCGGGTCTTGGTTGATGAGGTGGTGGACCAATATTCGGGGCTAGAGGTTGACATTCCTGGAGGTGACGATGAGCACTGGGAGAGACCAATCATCGTATCATCCTATGGAGAAAGGATTGCATCATCTTTCGAAGGCCACCGACACCGCGTCATCCGACTCCTCGTCGAAGTCCGCCACCGAGTCGGTAGACTCCCGCTCCTCCAAGTCCACCAACGCGTCAGGCCACTCCTCCTCCAAGTCCGGCACAGCTTCAGGCCACTCCTCCTCCTCCAAGTCCGGCAAAGCCTCAGACCACTCCTCCTCCAAGTCCGGCACAGCTTCAGGCCACTCCTCCTCCAAGTCCGGCACAGCTTCAGGCCACTCCTCCTCCTCCAACTCAGCCACGTCAGCCGTCTTCGCCGCCTCTGCAATCACGGAAGAGAGCTGCCTCAGCTATGGTGCGTAGCGGTACAAGTCGAGGTAGTACTGGAGGTACAGGCGGAGGCAAGCGATTTCAATATGGTCCAAGCCTCGTGCCTCTTCCGCAGAGGCCTTACGACAAGTCCGAGGAGGAAAACGTAGCCATATCGAAGGCCGAGGTGGAAGCCCATTTTGCACTGAAACCACCACCGCCGCCAAGGGAGAAATTGCCCGAGGAAAAGATTGACCACTTCATTCGTATGGCTAGAGCACCAGCTCCCAAGCCTGTTGACATAGACTATGAGCGCCACATCAAGAAGTTAAATCGAGCATGTCTACAGAAAGAGGCGAGCTCGAGCTCGAGCAAATCAGCTGGCAAAAGGAGCGGTACAACCGTTCCCCAGTTGGGAGAACAGGCGGCGCCAATCAATCCCCCCGCTTGTTGTGCCAACAACACATGAGAGTAGGTGTGCCCAATATTATTGTGGGAAAACCGTTAACGTTCCCGGGCTGGGCGATGTGGTAATAACCGAGGAGCATATTGAGCAGGCTGAAACGCTCATGATCACTGTTGGACAACTCCTCGATATCGAGCCCATGTCTCCGACTAGAGAGGAGGAAATAAAACGGAAATATGTCCGGGGCCAACCTTTGGTCGAGCCAGACGAGGTCAAGAAGCTCCCAACGAGAATGTATGAATTGCATCAATGGTACATGGACATTACCAAGATTTCCAATGGAGAGTCCCTCATGGTGAAAGTCAAGAAGGATCATTACTACCATGAGAAAGCTGTGTCCGTTGAGTATTCAGAACTATTTTAGCTATACAATCAAGACACACTCGACAAATCTATCGTCAGTTGCTATTGTCTGTAAGTGATTTCTTTCTGTAATTTAAGTCTCAAGCTAGCTGTAGTGATCATTTTGATCAATCATTACCTGTAATTATCCTCACTATATTCTTTTCTGTGGTATTATGCAGGATGAAGATTTATGAAATGAAAAAAAGGTGGACGCTATGGCATTGGGTTCGTTGACCCAAATACCATTAATGAATACACATGGAAATTTGATCCATATTACGAAAAAAGTGTAGAGGAAAGCATGCTAGAGTTCTTCAAGCGCCTCAAATACAATGAAGATATACTACTTCCTTACAACTTCGAGTGAGTCACACTGTCTTGTACTACAAATTCTGTTTTTGCCTACTAGCTAGCTACATGTTTTTGCTTACATATGCCCGCTTAATTAAGACATGCAAATGTGTGTGCATGCAGATTTCACTCGATCTTGTTAATCATTAAAGTTGATGAAGGAACAGTTGAAGTACTAGACTCACTACTTAATAAACCAACTGACTACACCATTGTGAAGGGGATAGTCAACAGGTAATTTCAATCATTATTAACTATATCTCGGCCTATTTAATTAGTTCGTCATTTCCTGATAACAACTATCTAATAACCCATTTATTCATTTTCTTTGTCGGCGGGTAGGGCTTGGGCAAAGTTCATCAGGGCCACTCCAGGCCCATGGAAACAAAATCTGAAATGGTATCGACCCAAGTAAGTGATTAAGTAGTACTAGCTAGCTGCCATCTCTTTAATTATCATGCTTGATTAATTATTATCTGATCAAATTCCATTCTGGTAAAGGCCCTGAAGCAGGCGCCGGGGAATAATCTTTGTGCATACTACGTTTGCGAGAACATTCGCATGATGGCGTCTGAAAGGAGCAGATCTCAAAGACAGGAGTGGGTACGTTTGTCAGAACACTATTCACAATTTTTACACCATTATCGATATCTAGTCACACAACTAATACACATGCATATTTATCTCCTTCTTAACAGTTCAAAGAGGTGCGGGAGAAGCTCCTACCAGAGGACCGCATAGAAGCAATTCAAGAGGACATAGAGGGATTTTTGCTCGACCAGGTCATAGATCCCAAAGGAGAATACTATTACCCGCTACCGCCCCCATGAACCACTTCCAGTTGTTATCGTGCTCCGAAGGCACCAATTAGGCTAATGCCACTGGCTCCGAAGGCACCAATTAGGAGAAATTGTAGATAGGTAGCTAATTGTATATATATATATACATACATGTGTGTATATATGTGTGAATTAATTAATGGTGGTTGTGAGACGTTCGATGATATATATATATATATATATTATGATCGGTTCTACTAGAAATTCTATTTATATATATGCATAACGTGTACAATATGTAGTATCGTAAAATACCAGCAAACGGAAAAGAATTAAATGGAAAACACAAAATTAAATGAAAAAGAAATCATAAACCCAAACCCCCCAACCTTTTAATACCGGTTGGTGTCACCAACCGGTACTAAAGGGCTCCCTGCCCCCGAAGCTGGCTCGTGCCACGTGGTTGCCCTTTAGCACCAGTTCGTGCTGAACCGGTACTAAAGGGGGGGGGGGGGGCTTTAGTGCCCACACTTTAGTGCCGGTTATCGAACCGGCTCTAAAGGGCCTTACGATTCGGTGCTATTGCCCGGTTCTGCACTAGTGCCAGGGAGAAAGAAGAGCTGAACAGGTTCTAATACTGATTTCTGCAATGTGTTGAAGAAAACCTAGCGAGAAGAGGAGAGGCAAGGAGTCCAGGAAGAAAGGCACATGTAGCTTAACCCAGTACTGCCCTTGATCCGGGAACACAACTTTCAAGGTGAAACTGATGAGGACACCACAACCATCAACAAGTCTTCAACAATTATAGGTCCAATCAACAGAAGTCGCATCAAACTAATAAGTGACCAGGTGAACGCTAACTTAAGTTTACCTTATAACCTTGATGACACAACTATGCTTGAACTTAGGTATCACATGGAAGAAATCCAACAACCTATGAGGTCTTGAAGCAACCGGTCTAGCGGAACAAGTTTGGATAAAACAATTTTCAAGTGAAGCTGATGCTGTCAGTTTTTTTTACCTCTGATATTTCGTTGTGCCACACCCATGTAGTGGATGCAGGAATTCAGTCTATTTTGGGACAACCCAATAACTATTTCAGAAATTCCTAATAAATCCTAGAGGCTATTGGGGAATGCAGTAATTTCAAAAAAATTCCTATGCACACGCAAGATCATGGTGATGCACAACAACGAGAGGGGAGAGTATCGTGTACGTACCCTCGTAGACTGTAAGCGGAAGCGTTATGACAAAACGGTTGATGTAGTCGTATGTCTTCACGATCGACCGATCTAGCACCGAAGATACGACACCTCCGCGATCTGCACACGTTCGGCTCGGTGACGTCCCGCGAACTCATGATCCAGTAGAGCTTCGAGGGAGAGCTTCGTCAGCACGACGGCGTGATGACGGTGATGAGGTTGCTACTGGAACAGGGCTTCGCCTAAGCACCGCTACGATATTACCGAGGTGGATTATGGTGGAGGGGGCACCGCACACGGCTAAAGATCAATGATTAACTTGTGTGTCTATGGGGTGCCCCCTCCCCCGTATATAAAGGAGTGTAGGAGGGGGAGGGGGCCGGCCTCTCTAGGCGTGCCCCAAGGGAGTCCTACTCCCACCGGGAGTAGGATTCCCCCCTTCTCTTTGTTGTAGGAGAGAAGGAAGGAGGAGGAAGAAGGAAGGAAAGGGGGGCCCTCCCAATTCGGATTGGGCTTGGGCGGGCGCCCCCTCCTTTGCTTCTTTCCCCTCTCTTCCACTAAGGCCCAATAAGGCCCATATACCTCTCGGGGGGTTCAGGTAACCTCCAGGTACTCCGGTATACTCCCGATTTCACCCGGAACCATTCCGATGTCCAAACATAGGCTTCCAATATATCAATTTTTTTACGTCTCGACCATTTAGAGACTCCTCACACTGGTAGAAAAAGGGCCTATGGTCCCGGTTCGTAAGGGCCTTTAGTCCCGGTTCCGGAACCGGGACTAAAGTGTCGGTACTAATACCTCCCCCCTTTAGTCCCGGTTCAATCCAGAACCGGGACTAAAGGCCCTCCACGTGGGCAGTGCGCAGAGCCCAGTCAGGAGACCCTTTGGTCCCGGTTGGTGGCACCAACCGGGACCAATAGGCATCCACGCGTCAGCACTTCTGTGGCTGGGGTTTTTGTTTTTTTTGAAAGGGGGGGGGGTTGGGGGTTTTGGGGGGTTAATTTAGGTGTTTCATATATTGTGTTAGCTAGTTATAATGAATAGAGAGAAGTGTCCTCTGTTATGTCCATGCTTGGTCGACGCTACGTACTATACATACGTATATATAGAGAGGACTAGACACGCTAGCTAGCTAGTAAGCAAACGAAGGAAACAGAAGATCGCCATGAACATATATGCATATATACAGAGAGAAGTGATATCGACCACCTCTCCTTCTCCGAGAGATTGGTCGAACAACAAGTTCTCGTATATCTATCTGACACTACCGGCTACATATATACAATAATTATCTCTTACAAATATAATCATACGGACTCAGGGTCCACATAGAATTCTCCGTCTTCAGGGATCACGTGGTCAAGAAAGAATGCCGCCAATTCCTCTTGAATTGCTCGCATGCGAGCTGGTGCTAGGAGTTCATCCCGCTTCCGAAACATCTAATTTGAAGAAGGGGGTCAATACATATATATATATAAATGAATGAAACTCAACACAAATGATGGTAATAAAATAAAATTGTGAATGTTGTTATTTACGTACTTCATATTGTTCGTTAGAGTACCCGCCCCGCTCACAGGTCGTGTGGCGGATGGACTCGCAGATGTAGTATCCACAGAAATCATTCCCTTGTTCCTGCCACAACCACTTTACAAGAAATAGAGGTCAATCAAACTGATAAGCAAGAATGCTAAATGGTATTGATGAAACTAGCGCTTGAATCACTAGGAGATGCGCGGAACATGCTACTATAGTACTTACTTTTGGGTGTCTAAATTCCAGCTCCTTCGGCAGTCCCGGAACTGTTTTGGTGAATTTTCTCCAAACCCTGCCGGACAAAGAAAACAATTACTTGATATCAGGAAATGAACAAAGTTGCTGATATGGTGGATAATGATCGATTTAACTTACTTCTTGAGGATTTCAGTCATGTCCGCATACTCCTTGGGATCTTTTCGTTTAGAGTCCAAGACGGTTACTACTCCCTGCTCAAGCTTAATCTCTAGGAGAATATAGTGGAAACTGCACACACACATGCATAACTCATGAATTACATTACTATAACCTTGACTAATATATAAGGGAAACCGAATACGCACAAGACAGTAACACTCACCTGAAGTTGTAAGGAAAGAGTATTATATCTTTGTTTTGATTTATTACGAACGATCGTAGCAAGTTGGCCTCGGTAGCTGCAGCATGAAGTTTAACCTGAGTTGCATCTATGAGATATGTGTTAATGAACCCAATATCACCGACTTGTCTTTTCCTCAATTCGGCGATCTTCAATCTGCATAATATAGTGAGGATGATTATAAATACATGCAATGAAAGAGCTAAGCTATATAGAGAAACTTAATGACAGAAGTAGTACTACTTACAGACAGTAGCAGGCGACCGTTGTTTTATCGAGGGCCAATTGATTGAAAAACTGATAGAACTCCTCAAATGGAACAGGCAACAGATCAATTCCAACGAGGTCATGCTCCTTTTTAACTTTCACATACAAAGTACTCCTCCCCCCAGAGTCTCTGCAGATTTTCAAGTACCAATCATGCAATCTTCGCATCATCGTTGATAGAGATCTCTCATCTTTGACGAGAGGCTTCCCGTACTCGTATCTTTGTATTTGCACCTCCATGGGTTCATAATGTACTTCGTCGGGCAGGTAATCTGCAAGATTGCTATAACCGGGCACCATCCTCGGATCATTATCGATGTTGTGGCTAGGCACCTTGAGCGGGGGGCACGATTGCTTCGCTTGTTCACCGAGCTGGGCAATTTGTTTCCCAGCTCGTCGTTCTTTCAGCCTTTGATCACTGACAGTACTTCCCGACCGCTCCGCTTCGGCAAATTCCTTTCCAATAATGCGGTCATAGTTTCCTTTCGGTGGATCAGACTTCGGTGGTTTTGTCAGGGCAGCCAGAGTGCGCTTCACTTTCACCCGATCTACCTTCTCCTCCGGAGGTGGATGTTTATTTGCTTTCACCCCTTCAAAGAAGTTCCTCACTTCTTCTCACGCGATCTCGGCGTTCTCCTCCAGGGTCCTCTCATATGGTAACTTCTCAGGAGTCTTCAGAGAAGGACCGAATCTGTATGTCCTCCCGCCTCTGGTTGTACTGCTAGACGCCGACCGAGCAGACGGAGCGGTTGTCTTCTTTACTTGCTTAAGCGGCGGAGGAGAAGGACTACGACGCGCCGGAGCAGCTGGAGCGGCGGCAGGTCTCTTCCGCCCTTGCTGACGAGGCGGAGAAGGAGGAGGCTGGCTGCTCGGGCGCGTCGGCGCAGGCGGAGAAGGAGGCGGAGTGCCGCCACGCGCCGGAGAAGGAGCCGGTCGAGGGCCCTGATCATCACTCGCCGGAGGAGGAGGCGGTGGAGGCGGAGTGCCCTGACTCGCCAGAGGAGGAGGAGGAGGCGGTGGCGTCCAGTTCAGAAGGTTGATGAGCTCCTTCCGCCATAGGCATGGAGTCTTCAGAGCAGACCCCAGCCGAGTCTCCCCTTCACCGGTAGGGTGGTCAAGCTGGAGGTCCTCAAATCCCTCCGTTATCTCATCCACCATCACCCTAGCATATCCTTCTGGAATCGGCCGGCAGTGAAAAGTTGCGCCGGGTTCAGTAGGATAAACAGAGCCAACAACCGCCTTGACCTTCAAATTCATCCATTGCGTCATAAGGTGGCAATTTTGAGACTCCGTTATAGCATCCACGGGATAGCTGGCAGGAGCTGTCAAGGCATGCTCCAGCTGAAGCAGCTCGGTGGAAGCCACGCTGCTTCTGCGCTGAGATGGCGGGGTAGCTTCGAGGGAGGCTTCGGCAGTACGTTTGCTGCGATTTGCTTCTCGTTCCTCTATCGCGTCTACCCTTGCTTGCAGCGCCTGTATTTGGGTCTGCTGCACTTTTTTCCTCCACTCATGGGATTTGTAACCGCCTGCGTCCGGAAACCCAACCTTCCACGGAATGGAGCCTGGTGTGCCTCGTGTCCGTCCAGGGTGCTCAGGATTCCCGAGGGCCATTGTGAGCTCGTCGTTCTCTCTGTCTGGAAAGAACGTCCCTTCCTGCGCTGCTTCGATATACTGCTTAAGCTTACTGACTGGTATGTCCATTTGATCGTTCGTCCAAATGCACTTCCCTGTTACAGGGTCCAGTGTTCCGCCAGCCCCGAAGAACCAAGTCCGGCAACGGTCTGGCCAGTTAATTGTCTCTGGTTCGATCCCTTTATGAACCAGATCATTCTCAGTCTTGGACCACTTAGGCCGGGCTACGAGGTAGCCACCTGACCCCGTGCGATGGGGAAGCTTCTTCTTTGCAACATTTTGCTTGTTTGTCGCTGACATCTTCTTACTCTTTTTTGATGTCTTGTGGGCCACAAATGCGGGCCAGTGATCTCCGATCTTCTCATATCTGCCCTTGAATTCTGGTGTCTCATTATTTTCGACAAACTTATTCAGCTCTTTCTTCCACCTCCTGAATAGTTCTGCCATCCTCTTCAGTGCAAAAGACTTGATTAATTTCTCTTTAACTGGGTTCTCTGGATTATCCTTAGGCGGTAGGGTGAAATTTGACTTCAGCTCAGTCCAAAGATCATTTTTCTGCATATCATTGACATAAGACACCTCAGGGTCTTCTGTAGCCGGCTTAAACCATTGCTGGATGCTTATCGGGATCTTGTCCCTAACCAGAACCCCGCACTGAGCAACAAATGCGCTCTTTGTCCGGAGGGGTTCAATAGGTTGGCCGTCGGGCGCGATTGCTATGATCTCAAACTTTTCATCCAAGCTCAACTTTTTCTTCGGGCCTCGTCTCTTTACCGAAGTTGTGCTCGATTCGGAGGGCTAGAAAAAAGAACAAAGACTTAATTAATATGTGTACATACCAAAACAATGAATGCATCAATCAGCTAGTCAGCATAGGCTTAACTAATATATATACCTGGCCGGACTCGGTTCGGTCACCGGAGCCGTCATCACGGTCTCCTTCTTGCACCGGCATTGGGTCACCGGAGCCGTCCTCATGTTCTTCTTCTTGCACCGGCATTAGGTCACCGTAGCCAGCTTGTTCACCCTCTCCTTCTAGACCATCGGTTTCGTTGAGAAACAACGAGATGGCATCACTTCCTTCTGCGATTATGTCCCTCAACAACGCTTCTTTTGTTGCTTCGTCTAGGGCGGTGTCCATAGTTTCTACAAATATTTACAACATGGCAATTATTATTCAAACATGACAGATGGATATATTAGTGCCAAACATAGAACTAGCTACCTAATCATAGTAAGCTATCGGGAGGGGGTATATATCGACAATGACGGCACTACATCTATGTCCCTCGACGACCCTCGTTCCCGATAAAAAAAAGAGGAAGAAGAAGAAAGGAATAGTGGAGAAAAGAGAAAATAGAATATATTCTATTTTCTCTTCTTCTCCACTATTCCTTTCTTCTTCTCCTCTTCTTTTTCTTCTTTTTTCTTCTTCTTATTTATTTCTCCTCTTCTTTTCGGTAGAGGAAACCCTAAATAGCTAGCAAGTATCGTGGGTGTGAGATACATGTGGCCTTCGGTGTCGGACACTACATCCACGTCCCACAAGTGACGTGGGCGTCGAAGCCCACGCCACTTGTGGAATGTGGGTGTAGTGTCCGACACCGACGGTACATGTATCTCACACCGACGATACTTTCTATTTAGGGTTTCTCCTCTACCGCTCCTCGACCTCTCGACGACCCTCGTTCCCGATAAAATAAAGAGGAAGAAGAAGAAGAAAAAAAAGAGAAGAAAGAATAGAGGAGAATACTTCCTCTTCTTCCTCTCCTCTTCTTCTCCCTCTTCTTCCCCTTCTTCCTCGCCTCTCTCATGAATGTCCGGCGTTCTCGACCCCCCCCACGTGTCGAAGAAAAAAAAGAAGAAAAAAAAGAGGAGAAGAAGAAAGGAATAGAGGAGAAAAGAGAAAATAGAATATATATTCTATTTTTATCTTCTTCTCCTCTATTCCTTTCTTCTTCTCCTCTTATTTTTCTTCTTTTTTCTTCTTCTTATTTATTTCTCCTCTTCTTTTCGGTAGAGGAAACCCTAAATAGCTAGCAAGTATCGTGGGTGTGAGATACATGTGGCCTTCGGTGTCGGACACTACATCCACGTCCCACAAGTGACGTGGGCGTCGAAGCCCGCGCCACTTGTGGGATGTGGGTGTAGTGTCCGATACCGACGGTACATGTATCTCACACCAACGATACTTTCTATTTAGGGTTTCTCCTCTACCGCTCCTCGACCTCTCGACGACCCTCGTTCCCGATAAAATAAAGAGGAAGAAGAAGAAGAAAAAAGAAGAGAAGAAAGAATAGAGGAGAAGACTTCCTCTTCTTCCTCTCCTCTTCTTCTCCCTCTTCTTCCCCTTCTTCCTCGCCTCTCTCATGAATGTCCGGCGTTCTCGACCCCCCCCCCCACCCTCGACCCCTAGGCGACCGTCGACCCCTCCCGATAAAAAAAAGATGAAGAAGAAGAAAAAAAAAGAGGAGAAGAAAGAATAGAGGAGAAGCTCCTCTATTCTTTCTTCTCCTCTTTTTTTTTCTTCTTCCTCTTCTTTTTTATCCTCTTCTTCCTCTCATGTTCGACGACCCTCGACCCCGATAACATTTTTTTCCCCGATAACATTTTTTTCTCCGAGATAGTTAGTGTTCCCGAGTGAACCGGAGGGGGACATTTTTTTCTACGAATGTTCTATATACATACATCCATCGATATCATTCCATACATACATATACATCTACATTATATATGAACAAAAAAATATCAAAATTCATCATACATACATGTACAGTATATATGAACAAAAATTATAAACTTTCTCCCCAACTCATACATACATACATCTACATCATATCAATATTTTGCAAATTAAGGAGCAGCGAAGGAAGGAAGGGGGGAGGATGGGGCGGTAGCTACCTCTCCCGGAGGGATCGGGGAGGAGACGCGGGCGGCCGGCGTCGGGGGCGACGGCGACGAGGACGGGCTCGGGGTCGGCGAGGGCGAGGGCGACGGCGGGACGCGCTCGGCGGCGCGGACGGGCTCGGGGGCGCAGGGGGTGCTCGGGGGCGGCGAATGGGCTCGGCGGCGCAGGGGGTGCTCGGGAACGGTGGACGGGCGGCCGGCGACGACGGCGAGGCAGGGCGCGCTCGGGGGCGGGGCAGGGGCAACGGCGGCAACGGCGAGGCGAGCACAGGGGCAGCCTGGCGGCGACGTCGGGGCGGGATCGAAGAAACTGAACCAAAATTTTCACAAGTGTGGCTTATATAGACGGAGCATTGGTCCCGGTTGGTGGCACAAACCGGGACTAATGCCCCCTTTAGTCCCGGTTGGTGCCACGAACCGGGACCAAAGGCCAATTTTCAGCAGCCCAAAGGGCGGGAAGCGGCGGCCTTTGGTCCCGGTTGGTTCCACGAACCGGGACCAATGCCCCCTTTAGTCCCGGTTGGTGCCACCAACCAGGACCAATGGCCTTTGCTGCCCCGATCCCAAAAGTTTAGTCCCACATCGCTAGCTGAAGGGCGCCGGCACTGGTTTATAAGCGCTGGTGTTCCTACCCATTCGAGCTCCTCTCTAATGCAGGCTTTCGGGCCTAAACTTGCTACTGCCTGTGGGCCTATTGGGCCTTCTGCGGGCCTGAATCCTGGCCCATGTAGGGTTTCTAGTCGTATTCACGGCGTGGAGGCCCAGTAGGAGGCATTTTTTTTGGTTTTTTCTTTTTTATTTCTACATTTTTTTGGTTTTTTATTTTTTTTATTTCTACTTAAAACTAAATACTTACAATTTTTTAGTGATTTCTTTTTGCTTTTAGGTCACAAAAATTATAAACTTTCTGTTAGTGCCATTAGTTTATATTTTAAATAGTTTAAATTTGAATTTTTAAAAATTTGTGTGAATCACTAGTTTATGAATAACTTTACTATAAAAATAGAATTTTTTTCTATTTATTTTTTATTTCTACTTACAACTAAATACTTACAGTTTTTTAGTGATTTCTTTTTGCTTTTAGGTCACAAAAATTATAAACTTTCTGTTAGTGCCATTAGTTTTAAATTTTAAATAGTTTAAATTTGAATTTTTAAAAATTTGTGTGAATCACTAGTTTATGAATAACTTTACTATAAAAATAGAATTTTTTTTCTATTTATTTTTTATTTCTACTTACAACTAAATACTTATAGTTTTTTAGTGATTTCTTTTTGCTTTTAGGTCACAAAAATTATAAACTTTCTGTTAGTGCCATTAGTTTTAAATTTTAAATAGTTTAAATTTGAATTTTTAAAAATTTGTGCGAATCACTAGTTTATGAATAACTTTACTATAAAATTAGAAATGTTTTCTTCTTGCTATTGAAGAATATTATAGTTTTATTTTAGTTGATCATAACATAATATTATAATTGATTTTTTTTATTTTCATAAAAGTTTTGTAGTTTATTCTGTTTGCTATTAATTCATTCTTTGAGCTAAATGACTCTGAAATTGGAAAGCATTTCAAAATGAACTCTGAAAAGGTTGAAAGTTGGCATGGTATCATCATTTCACCCACATAGCATGTTCCAAAAAGTAGAGAGGGTTACGACAAAAACTTGATGCACTTCGTGTACAAAATGGACAATCACTTTCGAAGTATCAATGTTTCAAACCATAAGACATGAAAGCATTTCAAATGAACTCTGAAAATGTTGAAAGTTGGGATGGTATCATAATTTCACCCACATAGCATGTGCATGTACAAAACGGACAATGGTGGCATGTTCGTCTGTTACAAATTTGGCATGGTATCATCATAATAGTTGCGGGAGAAAGTCTTCACTTTTTCTTCGCTTGTGTCATTTGCTTATTGCGCCATAACCATGGATAATCTTCATTGTTTATCAGGATGCTTGGGTCAGCCTTGACATTGAAGGGAGGAATTTCATGAAACTTTTCATAATCTTCAGACATGTCTGTCTTGCCGTCCACTCCCAGGATGTCCCTTTTTCCTGAAAGAACTATGTGGCGCTTTGGCTCATCGTATGATGTATTTGCTTCCTTATCTTTTCTTTTTCTCGGTTTGGTAGACATGTCCTTCACATAGATAACCTGTGCCACATCATTGGCTAGGACGAACGGTTCGTCAGTGTACCCAAGATTTTTCAGATCCACTGTTGTCATTCCGTACTGTGGGTCTACCTGTACCCCGCCGCCTAACAGATTGACCCATTTGCACTTAAACAAAGGGACCTTAAAATCAGGTCCGTAGTCAAGTTCCCATAGGTCCACTATGTAACTATAATATGTGTCCTTTCCGCTCTCGGTTGCTGCATCAAAGCGGACACCGCTGTTTTGGTTGGTGCTCTTTTGATCTTGGGCGATCGTGTAAAATGTATTCCCATTTATGTCGTATCCTTTGTAAGTCAATACAGTCAAAGATGGTCCCCTGGACAACAAGTACAACTCATCACAAACAGTGTTGTCACCTCTGAGACGTGTTTCCAACCAACTGCTGAAAGTCCTGATGTGTTCACATGTAATCCAGTCGTCGCACTGCTCCGGGTGTTTGGAACGCAGACTGTTGTTGTGTTCATCGACATATGGGGTCACCAAGGTAGAGTTCTGTAGAACTGTGTAGTGTGCTTGAGACCAAGAATATCCGTCCCTGCATATTATGGAGTCTCTTCCAAGAGTGCCTTTTCCAGTCAGTCTCCCCTCATACCGCGATTTAGGGAGACCTATCTTGTTAAGGCCAGGAATGAAGTCAACACAAAACCCGATAACATCCTCTGTTTGATGGCCCATGGAGATGCTTCTTCTGGCCTAGCGCGGTTACGGACATATTTCTTTAGGACTCCCATGAACCTCTCAAAGGGGAACATATTGTGTAGAAATACGGGCCCCAGGATGACAATCTCGTCGACTAGATGAACTAGGACGTGCGTCATGATATTGAAGAAGGATGGTGGGAACACCAGCTCGAAACTGACAAGACATTGCGCCACATCACTCCTTAGCCTTGGTACGATTTCTGGATCGATCACCTTCTGAGAGATTGCATTGAGGAATGCACATAGCCTCACAATGGCTAATCGGACGTTTTCCGGTAGAAGCCCCCTCAATGCAACCGAAAGCAGTTGCGTCATAATCACGTGGCAGTCATGAGACTTTAGGTTCTGAAACTTTTTCTCTGGCATATTTATTATTCCCTTTATATTCGACGAGAAGCCAGTCGTGACCTTCATAGTGAGCAGGCATTCAAAGAAGATTTCTTTCTCTACTTTCATAAGAGCGTAGCTGGCAGGACCTTTATACTGCTTCGGAGGCATGCCGACTTTTTTGTGCAAACGTTGCAGGTCCTCTCGTGCCTCAGGTGTATCTTTTGTCTTCCCATACACACCCAAGAAGCCTAGCAGGTTCACGCAAAGGTTCTTCGTCACGTGCATCACGTCGATTGAGGCGCGGACCTCTAGGTCTTTCCAGTAGGGTAGGTCCCAAAATATAGATTTCTTCTTCCACATGGGTGCATGTCCCTCAGCGTCATTCGGAACAGCTAGTCCAAAGATTACGTAGTGTAAATCATTGACCATAGCAAGCACGTGATCACCGGTGCGCATGGCGGGCTTCTTCCGGTGATCTGCCTCGCCTTTGAAATGCTTGCCTTTCTTTCGACATTGATGGTTGGTCGGAAGAAATCGACGATGGCCCAGGTACACATTCTTCCTGCATTTGTCCAGGTATATACTTTCAGTGTCATCTAAACAGTGCGTGCATGCGTGGTATCCTTTGTTTGTCTGTCCTGAAAGGTTACTGAGAGCGAGCCAATCGTTGATGGTCACGAACAGCAACGCCTTAAGGTTAAATTCCTCCTGTCTGTGCTCATCCCACGTACGTACACCGTTTCCATTCCACAGCTGTAAAAGTTCTTCAACTAATGGCCTTAGGTACACATCAATTTCGTTGCCGGGTTGCTTAGGGCCTTGGATGAGAACTGGCATCATAATGAACTTCCGCTTCATGCACATCCAAGGAGGAAGGTTATACATACATAGAGTCACGGGCCAGGTGCTGTGATTGCTGCTCTGCTCCCCGAAAGGATTAATGCCATCCGCGCTTAAAGCAAAGCATACATTCCTTGGGTCCTTTGCAAACTCATCCCAGTACTTTCTCTCGATTTTTCTCCACTGCGACCCGTCAGCGGGTGCTATCAACTTCCCATCTTTCTTTCGGTTCTCACTGTGCCATCGCATCAACTTGGCATGCTCTTCGTTTCTGAACAGACGTTTCAACCGTGGTATTATAGGAGCATACCACATCACCTTCGCATGAACCCTCTTCCTGAGGGGCTCGCCGTCAACATCACCAGGGTCATCTCGTCTGATCTTATACCGCAACGCACCGCATATCGGGCATGTGTTCAGATCCTTGTATGCACCGCGGTAGAGGATGCAGTCATTAGGGCATGCATGTATCTTCTCCACCTCCAATCCTAGAGGGCATACGACCTTCTTTGCTGCGTATGTACTGTCGGGCAATTCGTTATCCTTTGGAAGCTTCTTCTTCAATATTTTCAGTAGCTTCTCAAATCCTTTGTCAGCCACAGCATTCTCTGCCTTCCACTGCAGCAATTCCAGTACGGTACCGAGCTTTGTGTTGCCATCTTTGCAATTGGGGTATAACCCTTTTTTGTGATCCTCTAACATGCGATCGAACTTCAGCTTCTCCTTTTGACTAATGCATTGCGTCCTTGAATCGACAATGACCCGGCGGAGATCATCATCATCGGGCACATCGTCTAGTTCCTCTTGATCTTCAGCAGCTTCACCCGTGGCAGCATCATTGGGCACATCGTCTGGTTCCTCTTGATCTTCACCAGCTCCCCCCGTTGCAGCATCACCGTATTCAGGGGGCACATAGTTGTCATCGTACTCTTCTTCTTCGCCGTCTTCCATCATAACCCCTATTTCTCCGTGCCTCGTCCAAACATTATAGTGTGGCATGAAACCCTTGTAAAGCAGGTGGGAGTGAAGGATTTTCCGGTTAGAGTAAGACCTCGTATTCCCACATTCAGTGCATGGACAACACATAAAACCATTCTGCTTGTTTGCCTCAGCCGCATCGAGAAACTCATGCATGCCCTTAATGTACTCGCGGGTGTGTCTGTCACCGTACATCCATTGCCGGTTCATCTGCGTGCATTATATATATATAAGTGTCCAAATTAATAGAAGTTCATCATCACATTAAAACCAAAGTGCATACATAGTTCTCATCTAACAACATATAGCTCTCCAGAGCATCTAATTAATTAAACCATACATTGAAACTATGTAAAACATTTCAATGCGAAAACAAATGCGATCATAATCGCAACCAAGGTAACAATTGATCCAACGGCATAATGATCTTCTCCTCCTCAATTTTTTTTATTTTTTCCTTCAACAAATTGTTTTCTTCTTCAACTAAATTTAACCTCTCGACAATAGGGTCGGTTGGCATTTCCGATTCACATACATCCTAGATAAATAAAATCTATGTCACGTTGGTCGGCATAATTTTCATAAACAATAAATGAACCAATAGTTATAAACATAATATACATACCAAATCCGAATCATAGATAGGACGAGGGCCGACGGGGGCGGATACCAAAACCATCGCACTATATAAGATGCAATAATAAATGTAAGAAAATGATACAAGTATCTATCTAAACATACAAGTAAGAATATTTTTCTTTTCAGAAAGAAGATAAGAACAAGAGGCTCACCACGGTGGTGTCGGTGATGAGATCGGCACGGGTGATCCACGGCGGTGAAGACGGGGACGGGGCGTGACGGACCGCTAAATCTAGACAAATCTCGAGGAAAATGGAGCTTGGAGGTCGAGCTTCGAGAGGAGAAAGCTTAAGTAGTGTGGCTCGGGCATTCCATCGAACACCTCATGTGCATAGGAGGTGAGCTAGAGCACCACAAAGCCCTCTCCCCCTTAGCCAGAAAAAACAGAGCACTGTGCTCTGCTCTTGCGCGAGGGGGTATATATAGGCACCTCATTGGTCCCGGTTGGTGGCATGAACCGGGACTAAAGGGGAGCCTTTGGTCCCGGTTCAAGCCACCAACCGGGACCAATGGTGGTGGGCCAGGAGCGAGGCCCATTGGTCCCGGTTCGTCCCACCAACCGGGACCAAAAGGTCCAGACGAACCGGGACCAACGGCCCACGTGGCCCGGCCGGCCCCCTGGCCTCACGAACCGGGACCAATGCCCACATTGGTCTCGGTTCTACACTGAACCGGGACTAATGGGCTGAGCTGGCCTGGACCATAGCCCTGTTTTCTACTAGTGTCATCATGTCCGTGATCAAATCCGGGACTCCGAACTACCTTCGGTACATGAAAACACATAAACTCGTAACACTGATCATCACCGAACGTTAAGAGTGCGGACCCTACGGGTTTGAGAACTATGTAGACATGACCAAGACATGTCTCCGGTCAATAACCAATAGCGGAACCTAGATGCTCATATTGGTTCCTACATATTCTACGAAGATCTTTATCGGTCAAACCGCATAACGATATACGTTGTTCCCTTTGTCATCGGTATGTTACTTGCCCGAGATTCGATCATCGGTATCTCAATACCTAGTCCAATCTCATTACCGGCAAGTCTCTTTACTCGTTTCGTAATGCTACATCCCGTAACTAAATCATTAGCTACATTGCTTGCAAGGCTTATAGTGATGTACATTATCGAGAGGGCCCAAAGATACCTCTCCGACAATCGGAGTGACAAATCCTAATCTTGATCCATGCCAACTCAACAAACACCATCAGAGACACCTGTAGAGCACCTTTATAATCATCCAGTTACAATGTGACGTTTGGTAGCACACAAAGTGTTCCTCCGGTATTCGGGAGTTGCATGATCTCATAGTCATAGAAACATGTATAGTTATGGAGAAAGCAATAGCAACAAGCTAAACGATCATCGTGCTAAGCTAACGGATGGGTCAAGTCAATCACATCATTCTCTAATGATGTGATCCCGTTAATCAAATGACAACTCATGTGTATGGCTAGGAAACATAACCATCATTGATTCAATAAGCTAGTCAAGTAGAGGCAAACTAGTGACACTCAGTTTATCTATGTATTCACACATGAACTAAGTTTCTGGATAATACAATTCTAGCATGAATAATAAATATTTTAACACGATATAAGGAAATATAAATAACAACTTTATTATTGCCTCTAGGGCATATTTCCTTCAGTCTCCCACTTGCACTAGAGTCAATAATCTAGATTACATTGTAGTGATTCTAACACCCATGGAGTCATGGTGCTGATCATGTTTTGCTCGCGAGAGAGGCTTAGTCAACGGGTCTGCAACATTCAGATCCGCATGTATCTTGCAAATCTCTATGTCTCCCTCCTTGACTTGATCGCGGATGGAATTGAAGCGTCTCTTGATGTGCTTGTTCTCTTGTGAAATCTGGATCCTTTGCCAAGGCAATTGCACTAGTATTGTCACAAAAGATTTTCGTTGGACCCGATGCACTAGGTATGACACCTAGATCGGATATGAACTCCTTCATCCAGACTCCTTCATTTGCTGCTTCTGAAGCAGCTATGTATGCCGCTTCACACGTAGACCCCGCCACGATGCTCTGCTTGGAACTGCACCAACTAATAGCTCCACCATTCAATAAAAGAACGTGTCCGGTTTGTGACTTAGAGTCATCCGGATCAGTGTCAAAGCTTGCATCGACGTAACCGTTTACGACGAGCTCTTTGTCACCTCGATATACGAGAAACATATCCTTAGTCCTTTTCAGTTATTTCAGGATGTTCTTGACCGCTGTCTAGTGATCCACTCCTGGATTACTTTGGTACCTCCCTGCTAAACTTATAGCAAGGCACACATCAGGTCTGGTACACAACATTGCATACATGATAGAGGCTATGGCTGAAGCATAGGGAACACCTTTCATTTTCTCTCTATCTTCTGCGGTGGTCGGGCATTGAGTCTGACTCAACTTCACACCTTGTAATACAGGCAATAACCCTTTCTTTGCATGATCCATTTTGAACTTCTTCAAAACTTTATCAAGGTATGTGCTTTGTGAAAGTCCAATCAAGCATCTTGATCTATCTCTATAGATCTTAATGCCCAATATATAAGTAGCTTCACCGAGGTCTTTCATTGAAAAATTCTTATTCAAGTATCCTTTTATGCTATTCAAAAATTCAATATCATTTCCGATCAACAATATGTCATCTACATATAATATCAGAAATGCTACGGAGCTCCCACTCACTTTCTTGTAAATACAGGCTTCTCCAAAAGTCTGTACAAAACCATATGCTTTGATCACACTATCAAAGCATATATTCCAACTCTGAGAGGCTTGCACCAGTCCATAAATGGATCACTGGAGCTTGCCCACTTTGTTAGCACCTTTTGGATCGACAAAACCTTCTGGTTGCATCATATACAACTCTTCTTTAAGGTATCCATTAAGGAATGCAGTTTTGACATCCATTTGCCAAATTTCATAATCATAAAATGCGGCAATTGGTAACATGATTCGGACGGACTTGAGGATCTCTACGGGTGAGAAGATCTCATCGTAGTCAACTCCGTGAACTTGTCGAAAACCTTTTGCAACAAGTCAAGCTTTGTAGACATTAATATTACCGTCAGCGTCAGTCTTCTTCTTGAAGATCCATTTATTCTCTATGGTCTGCCGATCATCAGGCAAGTCAACCAAAGTCCATACTTTGTTCTCATACATGGATCCCATCTCAGATTTCATGGCTCAAGCCATTTTGCGGAATCTGGGCTCATCATCGCTTCCTCATAGTTCGTAGGTTCGTCATGGTCAAGTAACATGACTTCGAGAACAGGATTACCGTACCACTCTGGTGTGGATCTTACTCTGGTTGACCTACGAGGTTCGGTAGTAACTTGATCAGAAATTTCATGATCGTCATCATTAGCTTCCTCACTTACTGGTGTAGGAATCACTGAAACTGATTTCAGTGATGAACTACTTTCCAATAAGGGAGAAGGTACAATTACCTCATCAAGTTCTACTTTCCTCCCACTCACTTCTTTCGAGAGAAACTCCTTCTCTAGAAAGGATCCATTCTTAGCAACGAATATCTTTCCTTTGGATCTGTGATAGAAGGTGTACCCAACAGTCTCCTTTGGGTATCATATGAAGACACATTTCTCTGATTTGGGTTCGAGCTTATCAGGTTGAAGCTTTTTCACATAAGCATCGCAACCCCAAACTTTAAGAAACGACAACTTGGGTTTCTTGCCAAACCACAGTTCATAAGGTGTCGTCTCGACGGATTTAGATGGTGCCCTATTTAACGTGAATGCAGCCGTCTCTAAAGCATAACCCCAAAACGATAGCGGTAAATCAGTGAGAGACATCATAGATCACACCATATCTAATAAAGTGCAGTTACGACGTTCGGACACACCATTACGTTGTGGTGTTCCAGATGGCGTGAGTTGCGAAACTATTCCACATTGTTTCAAATGAAGTCTAAACTCATAACTCAAATACTCACCTCCACGATCAGAGCGTAGAAACTTGATTTTCTTGTTACGATGATTTTCCACTTCACTCTAAAAATCTTTGAACTTTTCAAATGTTTCAGACTTATGTTTCATCAAGTAGATATACCCATATCTGCTCAAATCATCTATGAAGGTGAGAAAATAACGATATCCGCCGCGAGTTTTATTCATCTTCAAGTGATTCTAGATGTCATCAGAATGGAGTTTCTTCATGCACATTACACCAATATGACTAAAACGGCAGTGCCACAAATAAGTTGCACTATCATTATCAATTCTGCATCTTTTGGCTCCAATACTATGAACATGTGTATCACTCATCAAGATTTAGTAAAAATAGACCACTCATCAAGGGTGCATGACCATAAAAGATATTACTCATATAAATAGAACAACCATTATTCTCTTATTTAAATGAATAACCGTCTCGCATTAAACAAGATCCAAATATAATGTTCATGCTCAACGTTTGCACCAAATAAGAATTATTATTCAGGTGTAAAACTAATCCCGAAGGTTGATGTAGAGGTAGTGTGCCGACGGCGATCACATCGACTTTGGAATCAGTTCCCACGCGCATCGTCACCTCGTCCTTAGCTAATCTTCGCTTAATTCGTAGCCCCTGTTTCGAGTTGCAAATGATAGCAACTGAACCAGTATCAAATACCCAGGCACTACTGCGAGCATTAGTAAGGTACACATCAATAACATGTATATCAAATATACCTTTCACTTTGCCATCCTTCTTCTCCGCCAAATACTTGGGGCACTTCCGCTTCCAGTGACCAGTTCCTTTGTAGTAGAAGCACTCAGTCTCAGGCTTAGGTCCAGACTTGGGTTTCTTCACTTAAGCAGCAACTGGTTTGCTGTTCTTTTTGAAGTTCCCCTGCTTCCCTTTACCCTTTTTCTTGAAACTGGTGGTCTTGTTGACCATCAACACTTGATGCTCCTTCTTGATTTCTACCTCCGCAGCCTTTAGCATTGCAAAAAGATCAGGAATCGTCTTATCCATCCCTTGCATATTATAGTTCATCACGAAGCTCTTTTAGCTTGGTGGCAGTGATTGAACAACTCTGTTAATGACACTACCATTAGGAAGATTAACTCCCAGTTAATTCAAGTGGTTGTGGTACCCAAACATTCTGAGTATATGTTCACTGACAGAACTATTCTCCTCCATCTTGCAGCTGTGGAACTTATTGGAGACTTTATATCTCTCAACCCGGGCATTTGCTTGAAATATTAACTTTAACTCCTAGAACATCTCATATGCTTCGTGATGTTCAAAACATCATTGAAGTACCGGTTCTAAGCCGTAAAGCATGGCACACTGAACTATCGAGTAGTCATTAGCTTTGCTCTGTCAGGTGTTCATAACATCTGGTGTTGCTCCTGCAGCGGGTTTGTCACCTAGCGGTGCTTCTAGGACATAATTCTTCTGTGCAGCAATGAGGATAATCCTCAAGTTACGGACCCAGTCCGTGTAGTTGCTACCATCATCTTTCAACTTAGCTTTCTCTAGGAACGCATTAAAATTCAATGCAACAACAGCACGAGCCATCTATCTACAACAACATAGACATGCAAAATACTATCAGGTACTAACTTCCTGATAAAGTAAAGTTCAATTAATCAAATTACTTAAGAAATCCCACTTAGATAGACATCTCTCTAATCATCTAAGTGATCACGTGATCCATATCAACTAAACCATGTTCAATCATCACGTGAGATGGAGTAGTTTTCAATGGTGAACATCACTATGTTGATCATATCTAGTATATGATTCACACTCGACCTTTCGGTCTCCAGTGTTCTGAGGCCATATCTGCATATGCTAGGCTCGTCAAGTTTAACCCGAGTATTCTGTGTGTGCAAAACTGGCTTGCACCCGTTGTATGCGAACGTATAGCTTATCACACTCGATCATCACGTGGTGTCTCGGCACGACAAACTATAGCAACGGTGCATACTCAGGGAGAACACTTATACCTTGAAATTTAGTGAGAGATCATCTTATAATGTGATACGTCTCCAACGTATCTATAATTTTTGATTGCTCCATGCTATATTATCTACTGTTTTGGACATTATTGGGCTTTATTATCCACTTTTATATTATTTTTGGGACTAACCTATTAACCGGAGGCCCAGCCCAGAATTGCTGTTTTTTGCCTGTTTTAGGGTTTCGAAGAAAAGGAATATCAAACGGAGTCCAAACGGAATGAAACCTTCGGGAACGTGATTTTCTCAACGAACAAGACCCGGGAGACTTGGACCCTACGTCAAGAAAGAAAAGAGGAGGCCACGAGGTAGGGGCGCGCCTACCCCCCCAGGCACGCCCTCCACCCTCATGGGCCCCCTGTTGCTCCACCAACGTACGACTTCCTCCTATATATACCTACGTACCCCCAAATGATCAGATACGGAGCCAAAAACCTAATTCCACCGCCGCAACTTTCTGTATCCACGAGATCCCATCTTGGGGCCTGTTCCGGAGCTCCGCCGGAGGGGGCATCGATCACGAAGGGCTTCTACGTCAACACCATAGCCCCTCCGATGAAGTGTGAGTAGTTTACCTCAGACCTACGGGTCCATAGTTAGTAGCTAGATGGCTTCTTCTCTCTTTTTGGATCTCAATACAATGTTCTCCCCCTCTCTTGTGGAGAACTATTCGATGCAATCTTCTTTTTGTGGTGTGTTTGTTGAGACCGATGAATTGTGGGTTTATGATCAAGTCTATCTATGAATAATATTTGAATCTTCTCTGAATTCTTTTATGTATGATTGGTTATCTTTGCAAGTCTCTTCGAATTATCAGTTTGGTTTGGCCTACTAGATTGATCTTTCTTGCAATGGGAGAAGTGCTTAGCTTTGGGTTCAATTTTGCGGTGTCCTTTCCTAGTGACAGTAGGGGCAGCAAGGCACGTATTGTATTGTTGCCATCGAGGATAACAAGATGGGGTTTTCTTCATATTGCATGATTCTATCCCTCTACATCATGCCATCTTGCTTAAGGCATTACTATGTTTTTAACTTAATACTCTAGATGCATGCTGGATAGCGGTCGATGAGTGGAGTAATAGTAGTAGATGCAGGCAGGAGTCAGTCTACTTGTCTCGGACGTGATGCCTATATACATGATCATACCTAGATATTCTCATAACTATGCTCAATTCTGTCAATTGCTCAACAGTAATTTGTTCACCCACCGTAGAATACTTATGCTCTCGAGAGAAGCCACTAGTAAAACCTATGGCCCCCGGGTCTATCTTCATCATATTAATCTCCTACTACTTAGTTATTTCCTTTGCTATTTCCTTTGCCATTATTTTACTTTGCGTCTTTATCATAAAAATACTTAAAATCTTATCTTATCATATCTATCAGATCTCACTCTCGTAAGTGGCCTTATAGGGATTGACCACCCCTATTTGCGTTGGTTCCGAGGATTTATTTGTTTTGTGCAGGTACGAGGGACTCGCGCGTAGCCTCCTACTGGATTGATACCTTGGTTCTCAAAAACTGAGGGAAATACTTACACTACTTTGCTGCATCATCCCTTCCTCTTCGGGGAAAACCAACGCAGTGCTCAAGAGGTAGCATAATGCTATCGCCGAACTAAGCAAGATAAGATGCATAAAGGATAAACATCACATGCAATCAATATAAGTGATATGATATGGCCATCATCATCTTGTGCCTTTGATCTCCATCTCCAAAGCACTGTCATGATCACCATCGTCACCAGCTTGACACCTTGATCTCCATCGAAGCATCGTTGTCGTCTTGCCAACTATTGCTTCTACGACTATCACTACCTCTTAGTGATAAAGTAAAGCAATTATACGGCGATTGCATTTCATACAATAAAGCGACAACCATATGGCTCCCGCCAGTTGCCGATAACTGTGTTACAAAACATGATCTTCTCATACAATAAAATTTAGCATCATGTCTTGACCATATCACATCACAACATGCCCTGCAAAAACAAGTTAGACGTCTTCTACTTTGTTGTTGCAAGTTTTACGTGGCTGCTACGGGCTGAGCAAGAACCGTTCTTACCTACACATCAAAAACCACAACACGGTATAGTGATTGCTTTTTGATCTTCAGAAAGAACACTGTTCATTGAATCCGAGTCAACTAAAGATGGAGAAACAGACACCCACTAGCCACCTGTGTGCGAAGCATGTCGGTAGAACTAGTCTCGCGTAAGCGTACGCGTAATCTCGGTCTGGGCCGCTTCATCCAACAATTCCGCTGAATCAAGAATGAACTAGTGACGGCAAGCAATATGTATATACCCACGCCCACAACTCCTTTGTGTTCTACTCATGCATATAACATCTATGCATAAACCTGGCTCGGATGCCACTGTTGGGGAACGCAGTAATTTCAAAAAAATTCCTACGCACACGCAAGATCATGGTGATGCACAACAATGAGAGGGGAGAGTATCGTCTACGTACCCTCATAGACTGTAAGCGGAAGTGTTATGACAACGCGGTTGATGTAGTCATACGTCTTCATGATTGACCGATCTAGTACCGAAGATACGGCACCTCCGCGATCTGCACACGTTCGGCTCGGTCACGTCCCGCGAACTCACGATCCAGTAGAGCTTCTGGGAAGAGCTTCGTCAGCAAGACGGCGTGGTGACAGTGATGATGAAGCTACCTACCCAGGGCTTCGCCTAAGCACCGCTATGATATGACCGAGGTGGATTATGTGGAGGGGGGCACCGCACATGGCTAAAGATCAATGATCAACTTGTGTGTCTGTGGGGTGCCCCCTCCCCCGTATATAAAGGAGTGGAGGAGGGGGAGGGGGCCGACCTCTCTAGGCGCGCCCCAAGGGAGTCCTACTGCCACCGGGAGTAGGACTCCCCCCTTCCCTCTATTGGTTCTAGGAGAGAAGGAAGGAGGAGGAAGAAGGAAGGAAAGGGGGGCGCCTCCACCTTTGCTTCTTTCCCCTCTCTTCCACTAAGGCCCAATAAGGCCCATATACCTCCCGGTACTCCGATATACTCCCGATTTCACCTGGAACCATTTTGATATCCAAGCATAGGCTTCCAGTATATCGATCTTTTATGTCTCGACCATTTCGAGACTCCTCGTCATGTCCGTGATCAAATCCGGGACTCCGAACTACCTTCGGTACATCAAAACACATAAACTCGTAATACCGATCGTCACCGAACGTTAAGCGTGCGGACCCTACGGGTTTGAGAACTATGTAGACATGACCGAGACATGTCTCCGGTCAATAACCAATAGTGGAACCTTGATGCTCATATTGGTTCCTACAAATTCTATGAAGATCTTTATCGGTCAAACCACATAACGATATACGTTGTTCCCTTTGTCATCGGTATGTTACTTGCCCGAGATTCGATCGTCGGTATCTTAATACCTAGTTCAATCTCGTTACCAGCAAGTCTCTTTACTCGTTTCATAATTCTACATCCCGTAACTAAATCATTAGCTACATTGCTTGCAAGGCTTATAGTGATGTACATTATCGAGAGGGCCCAGAGATACCTCTCCGACAATCGGAGTGACAAATCCTAATCTTGATCCATGCCAACTCAACAAACACCATCGGAGACACCTGTAGAGGACCTTTATAATCACCCAGTTATGTTGTGACGTTTGGTAGCACACAAAGTGTTCCTCCGGTGTTCGGGAGTTGCATGATCTCATAGTCATAGGAACATGTATAGTTATGGAGAAAGCAATATCAACAAACTAAACGATCATCATGCTAAGCTAACGGATGAGTCAAGTCAATCACATCATTCTCTAATGATGTGATCCCGTTAATCAAATGACAACTCATCTCTATGGTTAGGAAACATAACCATCATTGATTCAACGAGCTAGTCAAGTAGAGGCAAACTAGTGACACTCTGTTTGTCCATGTATTCACACATGTACTAAGTTTTCGGTTAATACAATTCTAGCATGAATAATAAACATTTTATCATGATATAAGGAAATATAAATAACAACTTTATTATTGCCTCTAGGGCATATTTCCTCCAGAGGCCCACTTAGCCCATTCGTGCAAGGCAAGGGATACTACTAAAGTTTAGACCCACATTGCTAGTTTAGTGGGAGTTGGACCCCTTACACTTACGGGTTACCCAACCACTCCCGCGAGAGAGCAAGCGGAAGCTAGTGCCAACCATTCCTGTGAGAGAGCAAGCGGAAGCCAGTGCCAGGTGAACAATTGTCAACTCAACTCCTCTAACTCTTGGAAGGAGAAGTCTTGTTGTATTGTTTCCTACAACCCAATAATGTCAATATGTTCCTGCCACATATAGTCAATCACCGAGAGGCTAATATCGTGAGATAAACTAGGTAATCGACAATAACCCTCACTAACCCTATTGTCATCTGCACCAAGACAACCATTGGGCAACAATGCACTTTCACCACATTTTGCAGGTACATATGATGTTGCCATAATTTCACTCCAGGAGGAAATCCATGGGTGATTACTATTCGGGAAGTTATCTCTCTGATGGATTGCATTCATATCATGTGCAACACGTTTTCTTGAGTGATTGCCCAAGTTAGAATTCTAGCCATTTTAGCTATCCTCGCACACGATTGGCTCCCCCCACAGGTCTTCAAATCTTCCAAGTGGATGTTTATCTTCGTGTTACTGTTGCAAGGTATAATATGTTGACCCCGCACAGAAATGCAGTAGTAATCACTAAAAATACCCATGGAAGTTAGTTAACCTCACCAGGTATAATAGTGTTCCTGTCATGAATACAAATGACATGAATGGATAGGCGATATTTTTGTAAACATGTTGATTGCATTTATTTTTTCAGTTCATATGTGTTGGTTATGAATTTCCAAACAAAGAAGGCTCTCTACAATTTCAGAAATTAATTTCTATCGCCGCTAAGTTATAGCCACCAGACGGTTTATGACAAGTGATGTCTAGTTGGCGCGCCATGGATTCAAATGCGGCATGGCAGCAGGAGCAAGGCAGAGGGTTTAGGCACACACACACACGTGCGGCGGGAGCTGGCTGTCTGGGGTCGCGACACTGTGTGGGAAGGAGCTGGTGGTGGTTGGGAGGCATGGCAGCATGGCATCGGTGCGAACGTACGGTAGGTGCCTGGCGCATGCCAGAGGGCACCAGAGAGCACGCGAGAAGGGGAAAACAAACTAGGAAGCCACATAAAGGACGAACACGTTGTTAAAACATTGTAGGCGTGTGCGTGCGTGAGTTTGCTGTAATCTGGTTAGGCTAAGAGATATGATCCCATATTCTGTTAGTTTACTTGGAGATCAATCCTAGGCTAACCAACTCTTGTAATCTTTTGGCCTTCGAGCCCTATATCAACATGCACGCATCGCTGCACGTTGCATACGCTTAAGCCTAGCTTTTCTACATGGTATACAGAGCTTGGCTCTTCCATGGCATCTAGATGTCTTCGTCGGCTGCTCCTGCCATGGCCGCGCCCTTCCTCGCTTCCCTCGGCCACACCATCACGGAGAAGTTGAATTGGGAAACTTTCTCGTCTGGAGGGCGCAGGTACTGCTGCATATCCGGGCGGCAGGCACGATGGGTTTCCTCGATGGTTCCGTCCAGGAGCCCGCCCCTGAGATCCGCACGGAGACGGGGGTCTCTGGCATGAAGGAGGTCACTGTTGTCATCAACCCAGCGCACGCCGTGTGGGTTACCCAGGACCAGCAGGTGCTCTCGTTTTTGATCGCATCTCTCTCTTGCGAAGTGCTCCTGCAGGTCAGCAATTGCACGACGGCTACCACCACCTAGAGTGCTCTCCTTCAGAGCTTCTCCCGCAATCCCGCGCCCGCATCATCCAGCTTCGGGATCAGATCGGCCACACCAAGAAGGGCGATCTCTCAGCGATTGCCTACTTCACCAAGATGAAGGGGATCGCCGACGAGCATGCAGCCGCCAGGAGGCCTCTGGATGAATATGATGTCGTCTCCCACATCATCCAGGGCCTCATGCACGAGCCGAAATACAGTGGGTTCGTGTCCACCATCTCCACGCGCACCATCACCGACCAGCCCATCGGCCTAGGCAAGCTATTCTCGCTGTTGAGTCACGCATCGCCGCGTAGACCTCCGCCTACTCTGCCAACCTTGCTGTAAAGTGCGGAGGCCGCAACAACTCCAGCCGTTCTGGGAACGGTGGCTCCCATGGCTACAGCAGCAACAACACTGGAGCCTACTTCTTCGACAACTACTCTGGTGGCGGCAGTTCTGGTGGAACACCTCACCATGGTGGTGACTGCAGTGACCGTGGTGACCACGAGAAGTGTCAAATCTGCAAGCTTGAAGGGCATGGTGTGTGGCGTTGCAAGAAGCGCTATGACCGCAACTACAACAACAATGTGCGTAATCCCACGGGTGGTGGAGGTGGCGGTGGTGCTGGTGGAAACCGATCTGCCAACACCGTGCACTCCTATGGAGTTGATACCAACTAGTATGTTGACTCCGGCGCAACAAACCATGTGACCGGTGAGCTGGAGAAGCTTGCTATCCATGATCTCTACACCGGCCCGGAGCAAATCCACACCGCAAGTGGTCAAGGTATGGACATTGCACATGTTGGTCATTCAGTTCTATCTACTCCTCATGGTTCCTTAGATCTAAAGAACATATTTCATTCCCCTCAAGCCGACAAGAGTTTACTTTCTGCCTATCAACTTATCAAAGATAATCATGCTTTCCTTGAGGTTTACCCTGAAACTTTTTTTGTTAAGGAACGAGCCACTCGGAGGATCATTCTTCAAAACGAGAGTAGGGGTGGTTTGTTTCCTATTTCTTGAATGTCTCTTTGGCAAGAAACCTGACTACACTTTTCCTCGCATCTTTGGATGTGTCGTTTGGCCTAATTTGCGTCCCTACAACAAGCACAAACTTGAATTCCGGTCAAAACAATGTGTTTTCTTATGGTACAACATCCTACACAAAGGATACAAATGCCTAGATATTGCCTTTGGTCGTGTCTATGTTTCTAGGAATGTGGTTTTTGGTGAACATGTTTTCCCATTCGCCAAACTTCATCCCAAAGCTGGTGCACCACTACTCAAAGAGCTCACCCTCTTGCCGTTTCATCTCCTGCCATCACCTCGTTTTGATCAAGGGGGAGTAATAGATGATGCTGACCGCATGTCCATGTCTAACAATAATAACTTTGATCAAAACCCTAATGCAAGCGTGCAGGAAAATGAGGAAGAATTTGGCGAAAATTCGCATGATTTTATGTACACAGAAATGACAGGAGAAGCTATAGAGTTTCCAGACGTAAATCCCGGGAGGATCACTCGGGATCCGTGGCGTCAGATGCGTCAGGTGCTGGAGGGGAACCCCCGGCGGGATCTGCGCTACTCCCTGGTTCCGCAGCAGACCGACTGCGTCATGAGGCGGACCCACAGAAAATGTCTCTTCATTATGGAGAAGTTCTTGGAGCAGAGGACTCCACTAGGTACAAAAGTATTGTAGGAGCATTACATTACTTGACATTAACTAGACCAAATATCTCATACTCAGTAAATAAAGTATGTCAGTTCTTACATGCTCCCACTAGTGTACATTGGACTGTAGTAAAGAGGATACTTAGATATCTTCAAGGTACACAGAGTCATGGACTCAGAACTGGAAAGTAAGATTCGATGCTTGTAAGTGCTTTTTCACATGCAGATTGGGCAGGTTGTCCTGATGATAGAAGATCAACAGGAGGTTTTGATACGTCTCCAACGTATCTATAATTTTTTATTGTTCCATGCTATTATATTATCTGTTTTGAATGTTTAATGGGCTTTAATATACTCTTTTATATTATTTTTGGGACTAACCTATTAACCGAAGACCCAGTACAAATTGGTGTTTTTTGCCTATTTCAGTGTTTCGCAGAAAAGAAATATCAAACGGAATCCAAACGGAACGAAACCTTCGCGAGGATCTTTCTTGGAACAAACGCAATCCATGAGTCTTGAGTGGAAGTTAGAGACGCAACAAGGTGGCCACGAGGTAGGAGGGCGCGCCCAGGGGGGTAGGCGCGCCCCCACCCTCGTGGGCCCGTCATAGCTCCACCGACCTACTTCTTTCGCCTATATATACTCTTATACCCTGAAAACATCCAGGGGAACCACGAAACCACTTTTTCACCGCCGCAACCTTCTGTACCCATGAGATCCCATCTTGGGGCCTTTTTCGGCGATTTGCCAGAGGGGGATTCGATCACAGAGGCCTTCTACATCAACACCATGGCCTCTCCGATGATGTGTGAGTAGTTTACCACAGACCTTCGGGTCCATAGTTATTAGCTAGATGGCTTCTTCTCTCTCTTTGGTTCTCAATACAAAGTTCTCCTCGATGTTCTTGGAGATCTATTCGATGTAATACTGTTTGCGGTGTGTTTGCCGAGATCCGATGAATTGTGGGTTTATGATCAAGATTATCTATGAACAATATTTGATTCTTCTCTGAATTCTTATATGCATGATTTGATATCTTTGCAAGTCTCTTCGAATTATCGGTTTAGTTTAGCATACTAGATTGATCGTTCTTGCAATGAGAGAAGTGCTTAGCTTTGGGTTCAATCTTGCGGTGCTCGATCCCAGTGACAGAAAGGGAACCGACACGTATTGTATTGTTGCCATCGAGGATAAAAAGATGGGGTATATATCATATTGCTTGAGTTTATCCCTCTACATCATGTCATCTTGCCTAATGCATTACAATGTTCTTATGAACTTAATAATCTAGATGCATGCTGGATAGCGGTCGATGTGTAGAGTAATAGTAGTAGATGCAGAATCGTTTCAGTCTACTTGACACGGACGTGATGCCTATGTTCATGATCATGCCTAGATATTCTCATAACTATGCGCTTTTCTATCATTTTCTCGGCAGTAATTTGTTCACCCACCAGAATATATGCTATCTTGAGAGAAACGACTAGTGAAACCTATGCCCCTGGGTTACTTTACATCATATAAGTTTCCGATCTATAATTCTAGTTTACTATTTATTTTGCAATCTTTACTTTTCAATCTATACAACAAAAATACTAATTTTTTTATCTTATTATCTTTATCAGATCTCACTTTTGCAAGTGGCCGTGAAGGGATTGAAAACCCCTTTATCGCGTTGGTTGCAACGTTTTTGATTATTTGTGCAGGTAGTAGGCGATTTGCGTGTAGTCTCCTACTGGATTGATACCTTGGTTCTCAAAAACTAAGGGAAATACTTACGCTACTTTGCTGCATCACCCTTTCCTCTTCAAGGGAAAACCAACACATGCTCAAGAGGTAGCAAGAAGGATTTCTGGCGCCGTTGCCGGGGAGATCTACGCTCAAGTCAAGACATACCAAGTACCCATCACAAACTCTTCTCCCTCGCATTGCATTATTTGCCATTCGCCTCTCGTTTTCCTCTCCCCCACTTCACCTTTGCCGTTTTATTTGCCCTCTTTCCAATTTGCCTTTCTTTCGCCATGGCCAAACCAAAAGGGGCTAAGGGTTTCTCGGGTTTTAATACCTTGGATATTTGACCAAACCTTATATGCAGAATAAAAAGAAACGGAGGAAGTAATAGTTTGGCTGAATTAATTTGGATGGATCATTATGAAATGAAGTTCCGTTGCATTAAATCATGTTTTCTCTCCAGCTAGTACGTACCACTACTGGTGCGGACCAAATTTATACGTTGCAGTAAACGGCCACACGGAATATATCCACGCGATGCAGTCATACCAATTTATACGCTGAATTACCATGTCCTGTACCAACGGAACAGCTGACGGTGGACCGTCCACCCACCGGTATGTTACACGGAGCCGTCTCTGTACGCTACTGTTTGACAGGGCGTATCCGTCTCTCTCTACGATTGCATTCAGTTCCGGCTCGAACGCGTCGTTGTCCCATTGGCACGTATAACCGGAGCAGGCGAGCTCGTCCATACCATCGCCGCTGGATCTATCACATCCATCATCCTCTTTGTTCTCCAAATAATCAAGTTCTCTAGTGTATTTATTAAGGAATGTGTAATCCTTAATATATGCATCAACCTGCATAGTCAAGCTAAAAATATAACCTGTGTTAGTTTAATTCTTCTATACTGAAAATCATAAAAATGTTAGAAGCATAAACAATCCAAGAACATACCCCACGCGGCAATAAAAAACCATAAGACGTACGTAGATGGCATTCTCGTCTTTCCAGCATGCTTCTGCAAAGTTTGTTGGTTTCTTTATCCTCACATGAAAGAACCTAGAAAATCATGTAGTGTATTGTTAGGCACCAAGAAATAAGAACTACAATATGCGAAAATGCCTAGGAACACCTGCGGGCTCACCTCCCTCATATCTCACCATTAAATAAGCATAGTGATCTGTACCACTATATTAGTATGCACGTATTCATGAGTTTATTTTGACGTATGATTTCTTTTAGGAGATGTATAGGGTCTGTATTCTTTCATACTTTTAATGATCTCTGACTTGAAATAAATGCATCTAGATATGGGTGGACATATGACATGCATGCAGATTTGAGGGAACCTGCGTTTTGAATCAGATAAAACATGTAATATTCAGTTTGTACCAAGTTTATAATTGCAATATTATCTTAACTTTGAAAATATTTTTCACAAATATTTTTATCAGTTTTTAAACTACAATACCATTTTCCATCAAGTTATGTGTCTTCTATAAAAATGTAGAATCTTATCCTGCGATAATTAAAACTATGGATTTCATAATTATTAAATTTAGAAATAGAAACGGATAATTCCAATCCAGGAAAATTCAAGGTACAAATTAAATGAGATTAAGTATTTCTATTTTTAGTGAAAACCTGGGAACTTCATGATAGTAATTCTAGACGATTTAACTGTACTAATCTCAAAACTTTTCCTCTAAAAATCTAGTATGTTATTAGTCACATTGCCTGATTTACCAGTGCAGTGTAGCCGCATTTAATCGTTCATCTTCATGCTTCAGCGAAGATGAATTGACGTAATTACATTGCAAGCAGCTGTTTTGCATTCATTTACTGAGCCGCGTCATACTCTGACATACCTGTATTTGCAGAGGAAAGACAACACGTTAACTTTTTTTGCATGCAAACGTGAGTCTCATTAATTAGGACTATTGACTTTGTGTGCACACCACAGGAGAGCATTGTGTATCACCAAAAGAACTAGAAACTCATTAAGCTATCAATGAAGTCATCCCGATGCAGCCACTCACATGTTCGTTTTGGGACTTTACATGCGAATTAACACACTGTGACAACCGACTTGCCAGGTTATTAAATGCGCCATTTACAAGAGCCTAGCTGTTCCTCTCACACCATCATTTCTTACCACACTGCACAAAAGTTGCAACGTACTTGTTCACTGTATATTTCTTCGAAAATTTAATCATCCAAGTGCACTCTTACTGCTTTTGATTAGACGAGATGCTACAGAATGATGCGCTCGCTTCAATGATTTATTCTCAGAGCCACTCCATGTATGCAAGACTAGTGCTAAACATATAAAAGTTCTTAAACAACAAACCTCAGCAATCAATTCTGAACTTGACCGCTCTCTTCGCCATGGTTTTTTCATGGTTGTTTTAACTGAACCCGGATCCATTCGCACATCTGATGTAGGAATCATATCATTTCCAAATAGCACCAGCTATAGTTTGAAGAGATGGCTTTTATCAGCAACTGGGTATGAGCTGCCCCGCCCGTCTCTCGTCTTCTCTGGATATGGGATGTTGGGGAAGATGAACCGTAAGCTCTTGGAGGGGATCCTTACTCCTTCTTGATCTGGAAATGGAGGGAATGCCGCTGGATGTAAAGCATAAATGGCCTAGCTCTAACACGGAACATAGTTAATGCATTGTGCCCCTGTTCTATATTCTAATGCTCGCCATGCACACTTATTAAATGACAATGCACAGGTCAAAACTGTTCACGTGTACGCCTCTGTGAGGTATTCACACATGAGAAACCATTTTGTTAAATGATGCACATATCCCGAGCTAGCATGGGAGCGGGTGTGATTTCAGTGTGCAGCGTCGCTGAGTGCTCCTGATCCGCTTCCCTACAATATGCTATTTTAAGTAGAAATTTGCTAACCTGCATGCCAAGTTCCTCCAGTTTTGCCTCATTGGCAGATTTAGGGTCCATAATAGGCACACAAGTCAGATCATTACTGAACTCCATTTTATTAATATGTCAATGCAATGGCTGCAGAAGCCATCTGTCCATACACAGCCACAACAGGCATATATGGAAACCACATTTGCATAGGCAGAAATAATGGAGCCACTTATCCATTGAAGAAGAGAGACATGGGCACATATGTACTCCAAGATAAAGGGACATGAATTCCTGAAGCCAAAAGTGACCTGCTAGATTTTTTTGTTGAATCCAAAATTTGGGTGTTCGGGAAAATCTTAAAAGTTAGATACTCCTAAAATTTGAGGTTCTGAAAGGTCAAAAAATGACAAAATGTTCAAACCTGAAAGCTGAATTCCAAAAGTAGAAAGATTCAAAAGGAGCATTCAAAGTTTATAAGAGATTAAAATCATGAAATTTTAAAATTCCTAGAGCTAGATGGAGAAGCTTAGGAGCCGGTACTGTGATTTTTTGATGTGCTTATAGAGAAGCACCACAAATGAGAAACACCAGAAATAATAACCTTCCATTTTTACGCCATTCGAATTGCGTTCAATTAGGCTGATCACAGTGGAAAATAACTTAGACTAGTAACATGCATATATTACTTGTCCATGTTACTACCTCCATAATTGGCAGTAACATGTGTGTGGTTTCATGCAAACTTTCATTTATTTAGATGTATACTCATTTTGCCTCGGGATGCATTATGTTATGGTAATATGTTATGTTACCACAAAAATCTCTCCCCTAACAAAATACTTCTCACATAAGAAAATTTGCCTTGGAGTGGGTTATGGTACTAGCTAAGTTACTCCCACTATGACAAGCACCCTCTGCTCAGAAGTCATCAAACTTCCAAAGAAAGAAAGAAATGTGGTTCTGCTTGCTGGCGCATGCAATTAATGCCAACGACGTCGGTCGGAATGCCACTGCGTGCAGATCCGGGAAACCCTTCCCCTCCCAACTTTCCCATTCCCCGTTGCAATCCAGTAGAATCTTATGCTACGCGATAACGGATGATGAAGCTCAATCCGAATAATTGTGCGAGAAGCATCAATGAGCACCGCCGGCCTACACCGATCGACGAGAGGGCCCGGACCAGAAGCACATGTTCCACGCCACCGTCGGCGGCGGTGGCGCCGAGTTCAACGCATCGTTGTCCGGGTCCAGCACACGGAACAAGGCGTAGGACGTCGCACCAGGGCAACATTCGAAGACCTCACCCTAATGGCAACATTAGAGCGCTTCTTTTCCCCTCTGCAACTAACGCCCGGTGCATATGTATGAGACGCTATCTAGATCCTGCTTTCTTCAAGATTTTAGGTGCCCAACCGGTTAGCACTAGATGTATGTACCATCGCTGCTCCTCAGTACCGTTCTGCTCTACTCCAGTGCTGCGTTGGCGAATCAGATAGCAGAGGACCCCCAAGATCCTGACCAATGCTCAACAAGATCACAAGAAGATCGACATGTGTTATTACTACATCTGGAGTCTACACGTAGAAATATAAATGGGTTGTCGAGCGATTTCAATAGACTCCACCGAGGTCAGTACATGCATTTTCGCTTCGGCCGGCGCCCCCCGGGGGGGCTGGGTTCGGCTCGGGTTCACCGGCTGTTATTTTAGCCTAAACCAGCGATAAATGAGGAGTTGGGGCATGACTGGGCCGATTTTTTACCGCCGGCGCTAAAAAAGGCATCCTGGGAGCCTGTTGAGGGGCGAGAGTGAACATACTCTTAATATATGCATCCGCCTGCACAGTGAAGTTGGAAATAAATATGCGTTAGTTTAATTCCTCCATACTGAAAAATGAAGAAACATTAGAAGAAGAATTCCAAAAACATACCCCTCATGGGAATCAAAAACCACCAGAAGTGGAGGGCATTCTCCTCTTTTCAACATGCTTCTGCAAAGTTCGATGGCTTCTTTGTCGTCTTTTGAAAGAACCTTGAAAGTCAACTAGTGTATCGTTAGGCACCAAGAGATCAAAAAATGCATTATACTGTTTAATGTAAAAATTCGCTAACCTGCATACCACCTTCCTTCAGCTTTGCTTGATTGGCAGATATAGGGGCCATACTCGGCACATAAGTCAGCTCATTACTGAACTCCATTTTCGAAGATGTCAATGCAGTGGCTGCAGAAGCCATCTGTTCAAGCCTTCAAACTCTATCTTCAGTGAGCACAAATGGCAGTAGCCTCCTCTTCTTCTTGTGCATATCAAGAGATCGCCTCCTTTGCCTCTTAGCATCTGTGTACAAGTACTCCCTCCGTTCCTAAATATTTGTTTTTTTAGAGATTTCAAATGAACTACCATATATGGATGTATATAGATATATTTTAGAGTATAGATTCACTCATTTTTCTCTGTATGTAGTCACTTGTTGAAATCTCTAGAAATACAAATATTTAGGAATGGAGGGAGTATGAAGTAATGAATAAATACAGTGAGCTATATGCAGGATACTATGACTGGAGATATATGCAGTTGAATGGTTAAGTGGCTGCTGTGTCCCAACAAATAGGATACTACTGTATTGACCGGTCAGTCACGCAAAACAGAACAATTGACAAATCAACATACAAGATACTCCCTCCGTCCAAAAATACTTGTCCAAGAAATGAATAAATTTGCGAAAACGTCATTTAGAACTAAAATACGTCTAGATACATCCAGACCGACAAGCATTTCCGGACGGAGGGAGTATATTGGATTGGAGATATATGCAGTTCAATGGTTAAGTAGCTGTTGTGTTCCCAACAAACTAGGTTCAGTTAATTGGAATATATACAGGAGGCTACTGTATTGACCGGTCAGTCACGCTAAACAGAACAATTCATGAATCGACATACAACAACCCCCTACAAGATATTTTTGATATTTTTTTTCTCCCATTAGAAGTGAACCCTACACGTAATCAGTCCTATTTTAATAAACTACAAATGTGGCGGCTTTTTATGGCACAATGAGTGCAAGTCAGATCACGAACAGGATATACATGCGACGTATCCCTGTAAGTCATCCTGATATACATGTGTACAAATCAATGGAAGTCAATTAATCCGTACACACTTGACCAACCTACTTCAATAACACAATCCTACTACAAGAGTGCTATTAAGATCAAATTAATTTTTTTAACAATGCTTTCCGGCGTATTTCCAGCAGTGATGGTTTTCCCGCCCAATTCTGGCGGCGGTAGCTTTCCCGCGCATTTCCTGCGGTGATATTTCATTACCTAGAAATTCTAATCCACTGTGACACTGACATATGCAGGATAATACAGTGTTAGACTGGTCAGCATAGCAAAACAAAACAATCAACGGACGAATAAAATAATGAATCAACACACAACACCCAAATAGAGTACAACGAACGAATCAGTCATAGTATTTCAGATGAACTATTTGCACCTTATGAATTATTTGCATCATCAGCAGATGGTAATGCAGTATGTGTAACGATTGAGCGACGATTCCTCATCGCAAACTCCCTAGCTTAAGCCATACCATGAACAAAATCCATGCGACTCAAAATTTCAGAGATAAGAAAATTAGCCTGAGAAAGCGTGCACTTTGCCAGCCCGACGGCGCCGCCCTCCGCGCCCTTCTCGATCTGGAAGAAATCCGTGATCTTGCTCTGCTTCAACGGGAAACCTGGCAGAAATTCAATCAATAAGCAGATGAGATGAGATGAAATTCACGACAGACGACCGAGCACGAATACAGGGGGGGAGGGGAGTGGGAATGGTGAGATCGAGCGGCGGGGGAGGGACGCACCGATGATGGAGGTCGGGGCGCAGTCAGGGCAGAGCCAGGAGCCTAGCGGGACAGCGGGAAGGATGGGGCGGAGGCAGAAGGTGTGCCGGCCGCGGTCGCAGCTGTCGTAGAGGAGCAGCTCCTCGTCGCGGTCCCCGGCAGTGAGTTTCCGAGCGATTGCAACATTTATAGTTCATAGACTTAGTGAAGTACACGTTATACTCTTGTTCCTAGTCTTTAGGAGGATCCCCTTAAGGATTGATATCGTCGATGATGAAGTTAACCCTAGCATATGAATCTAGATCATGTTCATTTTTGTGTGATTGGTCAAGTGCTTCCACATCTTTTGATAGTAGAGTGCCACTAGTGCATATGCCATTTTTTCTAGCGGTGACCTCAATGTGTGTCTAAGACATTTTTACCAGCAGTGCCCTCCAGCATCATCGCCTGCATAGAAGCATTAGGATCTTGGATAGTGTGCACTTCCACACTACCAGCGAAGCACCAAAAATAATGGGAAACACCAGAAATCAAAACCTTGCATTTTTACGTCATTGGAACTTAGTTCAATTAGGCTGGTCATAGTGGAAAGTAACTTAGACTAGTAACATGCATATGTTACTAGTTCATGTTACTACCTCCATAACCGTAGTAACATATATGTGGTGTCATGCAAACGTTCATTTATTTAGATGCAGACTCGTTTTGCCTCGGAATGTGTTATGTTACGCTAATAGATTATGTTACCACAGATATCTCTCTCCTCACTAAATACTTCTTACATAAGCAAATTTCCCTTGGAGTGTGTTATATTACTAGCTAAGTTACTCCGATTATTGAAAGCACCATCTCCTAAGAAGTTTGTAAACTTCCAAAGAAAGAAAGAATCATGGTACTGCTGGCTGTCGCGTGCAACTAATGCACACGACTCCTGCTAAAACCCAACTGCATGCAAATCGAGTGAATTACAAAAAACCACCACATTTGGGGCTTCATCTGCGGAAAACAACCAGGTCGTTAATTGTTTGCAAAATGCACTGCGGATTCAGTAAATAGTTTGTAGATAGCACTGAACAAGTGATTTGGCATGGTTGAGGGCGTTTCCGACAGGTGGGGCCCAAATCTGTCGACGTGGCCTAACGTTCGCGTGGACGGAGCCGTTAGCTGTAAACGAGGTGGTCGGCTCGCGACGGACAGATCGACTGACCGCGCCCGACCACACCACATCCGCCGACTCCTCTCCCTCTCGATCTAATCCATGGCGACGGCGAAACCTAGCGGCGTCGACCGCGGCGACAGAGCTGTTGCCGGTGGGGATGCTCCGGGCAGCTGTGAGGGAGATCCAGAGTTCTACGGGAGCTCAAATCCTTTCAACGCGCTGCCTCCTCCCAACTGCCGGCGGCGCCGAAGTCGTTGGAATACACGGCGGCTACTGTGTTCGCCCAGACGGTGAAGGCCAATCCGACAGGCAGCCACCATTTTGCCTCCTCCTTCGGCGGTGTGGAGTAAGTCATCCTCCTCATTCTTTCTATTTTCCCCGATTGGCATTCTAGGGTTAGGGTTCTAGGGTTAGGGTTCCATGGTGCTGTAACAAGTATTGTAGCATTGCTGAGAGTAATTCTACTATGAATGGTCTGTCACATGATTGCTCAAATCCTCTCTGTCACATGATTGTTGGTGTCACATAAATTAATTTTAACATGAGTACTTGTACATGATTGTTGCTGTCATCTCTCAGTTGATTGCTCAAATCCTCTCTGTCAAACTATTATTGTTGTTGTCAAATAAATTAATTTTAACTTTAGTATTGTAATTAACAACAATTATAACTAAAGTGTGAACCTTGTACTTAAGTACTTAACAACAATTTTAACTGAATTTGTAGCTTGGATGATGAAGAATGGGAAGTGAGGTTCCATTTCCTAGACAGAGATAATTTGGAAAGAACAATTTGTTTGTGAGACATAACATTCTGGAATCTCATTGGCCTAATAGAGGTAGAAGGCTATAGTTCAAGGGATTTTATGTATTATGTTAGTGATCCAGGAGTTGGGGTGTCAGGAATGGAAGAATTAACTGATGATGACAAGGTGGAAGAAATATTGGATGACATAGCTAGTAAAGGAAAGAATGTTGTTAACATTACAGTTATGAGAAGTGATGCACCTACACCAGCTGATTTGAACATTGGTCATGTTTATGAAGAGCAGGTTCCTTTGCCTGAAATAGGTGTACCACTTGTTTATGATGTAGACACTTCAGGAGTTCTTTGCCCCCAGTCCAGAAGCCCCAACCACGTCCAGTCCAAGTCATGAAAACACAGGAGAGCTCTCGTTTTTTGAAGCTAAAGGGCCCAAGTGAACCTGAGTTTGCATTGGACTATGGTAATGAGAGGCATGAGTATTTCATGGAGATAAACCAAGAGCAAGAGCACATTGAGCAGATGATGGAGCAGAAGAGAAATGAAGAGATTCGGAAGTTTAGGAGTAATAAGATACAAAGAGAGAAGTACAAGGCAGCAAAAAGAAAACTTCCACAGCTGCTTGCTGAAGAGTTCACTGACAGTGAAAGTGAGGGTGAAGATCTAGCAGATGAGGACATATCAGCTAGGCTGGAGGCAATGAAGAGGCATAGAGATGATCCACTATATCACTTTTAAGGATACACTGATGTATAAAAGCTTTATGGACCAGATGAGGAGGAGGGGGGATGAAGCAATAGATGAAGGAGGCAGGACAGGAGGAGCCAGTAGATGAGGGCAGGAGAGGAGGAAGCAGTGTAGGAGGTAGCAGCAGCACAGGAGGAAGTCAGAGGAGGGGGAAGGGGCCAACAACAAGATCTCATGCAAGCTTGGATCAAATCATAGAGCAAGACTAGGCAACTTCATCTGATGAGGAGAGCAACCCAGGTGACTTAAGTTAGGAAGAGAATGATGGGGCTCAGCTTCCACCATTTAAGGTTCTTATGCTTCCACCTCGTCTTATAGTATGGTCCTCCCAGTGTATTTACCATTTGTTCTAGCGGTGACCTCAGTGGGTGTAGACGAAAATTTTCAAGCAATGCCCTCCAGCACTATCATTTGTAGAGAAGCATTAATTAGGTTCTTGGATAGTGTGCCCTTCCGCAATCGCATTGTTAGATTCCATCTAGTGACTTAGAAGATATTTCCATGAGGACACTTGTGACAGGTACATCTACAACACAATTTGCACATTTGTACATGATATTGTTGATGTTGCAATTTCAGGCCTTGGTTCTTCTGCCTGGGCACTTATGGCATTCATATAAGATTGTAACTCCGTCGCTTCATAGTACCTGCAGGATAAACATAACCATGCTTTTGCTTTGGTGATTAGAGTACGACAAATAGCTTTAGTTTCATTTTATCATAACTGGAAGCATTCAATTGAAATGTCGCGCATATCTCGAGCGTGTGTGTATATGGTTGCAAGTGAAACACCCCTGTCATATTTCTTTATTGTTTTTTCTTAATATAAATTGTGGAATTGGTTTGCGAAAACTACAACTATTTTATAACAAAGTCTTGCAGAAATCACCTTCCCAAGGCATGACTTCTTGTGTATTCGTTAACCTTGACTCGCTCTAGGGAGAAAGGGAACTATATGCATCCAAAACTGATTGAAGATTATCAACTCTCAAGCCATGCAGGAAATCTGCGATAGTAATTAATATGAGTGAGAAGACAACATCTTGGTGGTCAGGAGAAATGTAAAATGAAGATCCCACTTGTATCTCCCCACTACTGAATGAAGACAAATTTCACTACCTACAACATCAACATCTATCATTTTCTCCATCTAGGGATTTCTTCTGGCAACCGAACTACATAGAAGTTAATGGATTTCAGAGGCGCAATGCTAAAAATGCCACCATTAATCCCTATTATCACCCAAACTCCTTGATGTTCGGCAGGTCAGAACTATTGGGAGTTATACAAAATGATGTGTTGGGGTACGCATACTCATGCCCATTGTAGTCATAGTATTGCTTCTCACCACAAGCTAAGTCGTGGCAGAGATGAACAAGACATGGCTCTCACCATTGATGTTGTATCTCACACACTTGATGTTCTGCTTCTTCTTGACATCCATGCAGGAGTTCGATGAGATTAGATTAGTATAACTATATAAGTGATGCCTAACACATTTTACGTTCATAAGGTCAGAAGTGACTACTTACGGAGTGCGATCGTTGATGCCATTAATAAAGTGGGAGTGTTTCCCCGTTTGTGAAGGAAAATATCAAGCTTCTTGGACAAATCCGCTGGTGATAGTCCGATAGACGGGTCATTATACTATCACAACCATCATTCTCCTTGATCCAAATAATCAAGGTCACCAGTGTATTTTGTAAAGAATATCATATCATTAATATCTGCATCAACCTGCATATACTAAAGCTAAAAAGATAAGTTGTGTTAGTTTACTTCTTTTGTACTGGAAATCATAAATATGATAGAAGCATAATGGATCCAAGAACATACCCCTCGCGGGAATCAAAAACCACAAAAAGTAGAGGGCATCCTCGTCTTTTTAACATGTTTTTGCAAAGTTTGATGGTGTCTTTATCCTCTCATGAAAGAACCTTGAAAGTAAAAGAGTGTATTGTTAGGCACCATGAAATAACAAATACAATATCCTATTTTAAGTAGAAATTTGCTAACATGCATATCACCTTCCTCCAGTTTCGATTTAGGGGCCATACTAGGCACATAAGTCAGCTCATTACTGAACTCCGTTTTTTGAATATGTCAAAGGTGGTGGCCGTAGAAGCCATCTGTCCATAGACATAAGTCAGCCACACCAGGCATATGGAAACCACATTTGCATAAGAAACAATAGAGCTACTTGTCCATAGAAAGAAAGAAACATGGGCACATATGTACTCCTAGATAAAGGGACATGAATCCGTGAAGCCGAAAGTAACCTACTTATTTTTTCTCACAAAAGCATCTTCGAGAGGGCAGGGAGGCCCTCCATCACCATTAAGAAGACTTGTCCAGTTTATGAAGGAAACTAGGCCAAAATTATCGAGAGTATGTGAAGGAAATATGCTCTATAGGCAATAATAAAGTTATTATTTATTTCCTCATATCATGATAAATGTTTATTATTCATGCTAGAATTGTATTAACCGGAAACATAATACATGTGTGAATACACAGACAAACATAGTGCCACTAGTATGCCTCTACTTGACTAGCTCGTTAATCAAAGATGGTTGAGTTTCCTAGGCATGGACATGAGTTGTCATTTGATTAACGGGATCACATCATTAGGAGAATGATGTGATTGACTTGACCCATTCCGTTAGCTTAGCACTTGATCGTTTAGTTTACTGCTATTGATTTCTCCATGACTTATACATGTTCCTGTGACTATGAGATTATGCAACTCCCGAATACCAAGAACACTTTGTGTGCTACCAAACATCACAACGTAACTGGGTGATTATAAAGGTGCTCTACAGCTGTCTCCGATGGTGTTTGTTGACTTGGCATGGATCGAGATTAGGATTTGTCACTCCGATTATCGGAGAGGTATCTCTGGGCCCTCTCGGTAATGCACATCACCATAAGCCTTGCAAGCAATGTGACTAATGAGTTAGTTGCGGGATGATGCATTACAGAACGACTAAAGAGACTTGCCAGTAACGAGATTGAGCTAGGTATTAAAGTACCGACGATCAAATCTCGGGCAAGTAACATACAGATGACAAAGGGAACAACGTATGTTGTTTGATCGATAAAGATCTTCGTAGAATATGTAGGAACCAATATGAGCATCCAGGTTCCGCTATTGGTTATTGACTAGAGACATGTCCCGTAGGGTCCGCATGCTTAAAGTTCTGTGACGATCGGTATTATGAGTTTTTGTGTTTTGATGTATCGAAGGTAGTTCGGAGTCCCGGATATGATCACGGACATGGCGAGGAGTCTAGAAATGCTCGAGACGTAAAGATCGATATGTTGGACGACTATGTTTGGACACCGGAAGTGTTTCGGGAGGTTTCAGACATATACCGGAGTACCCGGGGGTTACCGGAACCCCCTGGGGGATGTAATGGGCCTATTGGGCCTTAGTGGAGAAGAGGAGGGGCGGCCAGGGCAGGCCGCGCGCCCCCTCCCCCTCTAGTCCGAATTGGACAAGGAGGGGGGCGGCGCCCCCTTTCCTTCCTCCTCTCTCCTTCCCTTCCCCCTTGTCCTACTCCTACTAGGAAAGGAGGAGTCCTACTCCCGGTGGGAGTAGGACTCCCCCCTTGGCGCACCCTCCTCCTGGCCGGCCGCCTCCCCCTAGCTCCTTTATATACAGGGGCAGGGGGCACCCCATAGAGACAACAAATGATCATTGATCTCTTAGCCATGTGCGGTGCCCCCCTCCACCATAATCCACCTTGGTCATATCGTAGTGGTGCTTAGGCGAAGCCTTGCGTCGGTAGCTTCATCATCACTGTCACCACGTCGTCGTGCTGATGAAGCTCTTCCCAGAAGCTCTACTTGATCGTGAGTTCGCGGGACGTCACCGAGCTGAACGTGTGCTGAATGCGGAGGTGCCATAAGTTCGGTGGTGAGGATCGGTCAATCGTGAAGACGTACGACTACATCAACGGAATTTTTATAACGCTTCCGCTTACGGTCTACGAGGGTACGTAGACGACACTCTCCCCTCTCGTTTCTACGAGGCTGGGCGTGGCGTGTTCCTCCCGGAGCATAGTCCACCGCCAGGGGTGGAACCGGCGGTCCATCACGCCGTGGGCATGTGGATCAGTGGTGCACTACCGCCAGGACAAGCACACGGCGTGGAAATGGACATAATCGGCAACGTCGTAGGAGAGGACACGGCCGACAATGATCCCCACTAGCCCTTCATCGAGGCCATCCTAGTCCCGAGATCCGGCCATCAGATTCAGATCCGGATGCTTGCCGTACCGGCGGTGGAGGAGGGGCAGGCAGGGGATTGCACCCCAAGAGGCAGAGTGGGGAGGGTGTGGAGATCTGCGTGGTAGCAGTTGATGTCGTGGAGATCCTCCGGCTAGGTTCAGTGGCCGGGAGGAGGAAGAACGCAGCCCATGCCCATCCCATCCAATCCGTCACCGGCAGCAGTTGCAGGTGAGTGTTGTGTGTTTCAGACGACCGAGTCGTAATTCTGTTGTAACACCCCGGATGTAACTTGCCATATTTGTACCTCCGACTCTTGCCATTTTCGGCATTAAGTTATGAGATTTCCTTCGTGGTTGGGTTTTGTCTTTGTTTTGCATTTTGTTCATGTCTTGCATTTCATATCATGTCATCATATGCATCTCATTCGCATACGTGTTCGTCTCATGCATTCGAGCTTTTTCCCCGTTGTCCGTTTCGCAATCCGACACTCCCACATGTACTGGCGCACCCCTCTTATCTCTTTTCGTAAGTGGGTGTTAAACGTTCTCGGAGTGGGCCGAGATTTGCCAAGTGGCCTTGGTACACCATCGGTAGACTGCCTGTCAAATTTCGTTCCATTTGGAGTCCGTTTGATGCTCCAACGGTTAACCGGGTGACCGCAAAAGCCTCATGCGTGTTGCAGTCCAACACCCCTCCAAAACAGCCCAATAACCCATCTAAACCACTTCCATGTCCTCCGTCATTGTATCATGATCGTGTGGGCGAAAACTACACCTCATTTGGACACTCCAAACTTCCTCTACCTATAAAAAGGCCTCCTCCTCTGAAAATTCGGGCGAAACCCTAGTCTTCCCCTTCCTCCGCGCGCCGGACACGTCCGCCGCGGTCCCCTCGGCGAATCGCATGCCACCATGTCATCGCGCCGCCGCCCACCGCCGCACGGGCCTGCCAGCCCGAGGCTGGCCCTCCCGGCCCGCGACCGCGCCCGAGCGCCTCCGCCGCCGCCCGTCCTCTTCCCGCCGCCGCGCCACTTCGCCTCTCCGGCTAGCGCGCCCCGCCGCCGCGCCAAGCTCCGCCACCAGCGCTGCCCCGCCGCCGCGCCAAGCTCCTCCACCGGCGCCGCCCAGCTCCGCCACCAGCGTCGCCCCGCCGCCACGCCACCTCGCCGCCGGCCAGATCCGGCGTCCCCACGCCCGGATCCGGCGCCCATGCCCATCTCCGGCCGCCACCCCGCGCTTCTCTAGGGAGATGTCCGGCCCGCCTCGGTTTCCGCGCTTGACTTTTTCCCCCTCGAGGTCAAATTTTGTCTAAGTCCTTTTTATGTAATATTTTTATGCCTCCTTTGACCTGTCGTATCTCGATGACCGTGGCTCCGATTCATGCGTATGATATGTAGAATTATTCGCCTCGTTGAGCTCTTCATGTTATAAGCATTGCCATGCATGTTACTTTACATTATGATGCCATTTTCATTGATGCAAGAGTGCTATAAAATGTTAGGAGCTGGTACTTATCAGATCATGGTGATTTGTCATTTTTGTTGCATTTGATGTGTGCATCATATGGGCATGAGGTCTACATGTGTTTTGGACTACAACATGCCATCTTTACAGAGGTGTTTGTCTTGTATTTTTGTGATCTATGTGGTGACTAGCACAAGCATGCAAACTAGGCTCCGTGATGTTGCTGTTTTCAGGGACTTAGGATTTTGCTAAGTTTTTCCCTGCCGTTATTTTGATGCCATGTAAACTTGATGCTACAGTGAGATCCATGCTTATTTGGGGATACTTCAGTAAGGATTTTTGAACATGTGGTTATGCTCTATCCATCCATGCCCCTGTTTGCAATTATGGAGTGCTCTAGCATGTCATTGTCTTGCTCTACTTTTGCTATAAAATGTTCCTGACAAAATGTTAACATGTTAATCAATATTGCCATGGTTGTTGCTAGTGATCCATGTATCCTATGAACTTGCCATTGCCATGGTTAGCTTCATGAACTTTTCATCTTGCTATTTGTATGCTTGTTTTGTCATACAATGCTTTGTGGTGAGTGCAATGAGCTCGCAAAGTTGCTATCACAAATCTGTGTATGCCATGCTCTGTTTTTGTGCTAAGTCTGTAACTGTTAATAAAACTTGCTATGTTTACATGGGTGCCATCATATCTTCTGTGCCTTTTTGGCTCATGTTCAGTAAGGGACTTTTGTTCTATGCATTTAGTAGAATCATGTCGTGCCTTGGTTTGCTATGATATGTTCATGTAGCATTTTGTTTGCTTGCTCTAAACATTGCTTCCTGATGTTGTTTTTGACATGCATGCAAGATGACCATACCCTCGAAATCACTTCTATCTTTGCTTGCTAGTTGTCCGCTCTATTGTTATGTCGCGTTACCTACCACTTGTTATATCATGCCTCCCATATTGCCATGTCAAGCCTCTAACCCACCTTCCTAGCAAACCGTTGTTTGGCTATGTTACCGCTTTTGCTCAGCCCCTCTAATAGCGTTGCTAGTTGCAGGTGAAGATGAAGTTTGTTCCATGTTGGAACATGGATATTGTTGGAATATCATTATTATTGCTTATTTAATTTAATGCATCTATATACTTGGTAAAGGTGGAAGGCTCAGCCTTATGCCTGGTGTTTTGTTCCACTCTTGCCGCCCTAGTTTCCGTCACACCGGTGTTATGTTCCTTGATTTTGCGTTCCTTACGCGGTTGGGTGTTATGGGAACCCCTTGACAGTTCGCTTTGAATAAAACTCCTCCAGCAAGGTCCAACCTTGGTTTTAACATTTGCCGCCTAAGCCTTTTCCCTCGGGTTTTCGCGAGCCCGAGGGTCACCTTTATTTTAAACCCCCCCCCCCCGGGCCAGTGCTCCTCTGAGTGTTGGTCCGAACTAGAGTCCTTTGCAGCGCCACCTCGGGGAAACTTGAGGGCTGGTTTTAGTTGTACGGAGTGCTCATCCGGTGTGCCCTGAGAACGAGATATGTGCAGCTCCTATTGGGATTTGTCGGCACAGTCGGGTGGTCTTGCTGGTCTTGTTTTACCATTGTCGAAATGTCTTGTAACCAGGATTCCGAGACTGATCGGGTCTTCCCGGGAGAAGGAATATCCTTCGTTGACCGTGAGAGCTTGTGATGGGCTAAGTTGGGACACCCCTGCAGGGTATAAACTTTCGAGAGCCGTGCCCGTGGTTATGTGGCAGATGGGAATTTGTTAATATCCGGTTGTAGAGAACTTGACACTTAACTTAATTAAAATGAATTAACCGCGTGTGTAGCCGTGATGGTCTCTTTTCAGCGGAGTCCGGGAAGAGAACACGGTCTTGTGTTATGCTTGAACGTAAGTAGTTTCAGGATCACTTCTAGCTTCACGTCCGTTGCGTTGCTTCTCTTCTCGCTCTCATTTGCGTATGTTAGCCACCATATATGCTTAGTGCTTGCTGCAGCTCCACCTCACTACCTTCTCCTACCCATAAGCTTAAATAGTCTTGATCGCGCGGGTGTGAGATTGCTGAGTCCTCGTGACTCACGGATACTTCCAAACAGTTGCAGGTGCCGAGGATACCAGTGCAGGCGATGCTAACCGAACTCAAGTGGGAGTTCGACGAGGATTCGGGCCGTTACTATGTTTGTTTTCCTGATGATCAGTAGTGGAGCCCAGTTGGGATGATCGGGGATCTAGCATTTGGGGTTGTCTTCCTTTATTTTGGTTCCGTAGTTGGACCTTTGATTGTACTTTGGATGATGTATGGATTATTTATGTATTGTGTGAAGTGGCGATTGTAAGCCAACTCTTTATCACTTTTTATTCAGTACATGGGATGTGTGAAGATTACTCCTCTTGCGACAAGCCTACCATGCGGCTATGCCTCTAAGTCGTGCCCCGACACGTGGGAGATATAGCCGCATTGTGGGTGTTACAAGTTGGTAATCAGAGCCTTCCCCGACTTAGGAGCCCACTGCTTGATCGAATCGCTGACGTCGTTGAGTTTAGAACAAAATGTTTTGAGTCTTAGGATTATATATATATATATATATATATATATATATATATATATCGGAGAGTAGGATTCTTTTTACTCCTCGGTCCCTTCATCGCTCTGGTGAGGCCTCCTGACGTAGAAGTTTTGACTCCCCTCTCCTCAAATTTCACGAAAAAAATTTAGTCAAAAAGGAAAAGTCATGCGGGTGTAGCACTACTGTCGTACTGTGTTGTCATGTACTCCATATAGTATATATATTTTTTAGGGATACTTCGTGTAGTACATGACACTGTTGATAGTAAAGTTTTGTTTTTGAGATGGAGAAATCACATATCGGATATATTTTTTCTCTTTTTTATTTTTATTATATTTCAAAATATTCTGAATATATCTATTATGAATATCATTTCATAAAAATACAAGAATTGAAAATGTTAATCGTACATTAAAAAATATTAAACATGTAGGAAAACTGTATAATGTGTATACAAATAAAAATCAAAACATATACATGAAAATATGTTAATCTTGTATCTCAAAAAAAATATTAAATTGTATATGAAAATTGTTCCTTATATATTAAAAATATATATACAATGTTTATGGGAAAAATACAGACCAGAAAAAGTTTTAAAATGTTAATCATGTATTTGAAAACATTAAATGTGTATCTAAAAAACCTGGTGTATACAAAAAATGTGCGATGTGTATGAAAAAGAGAAAATATAAGTTTTCAAAAATGTTAATCATGTATTTGAAAAATGTGATATGTATATATGAAAAGTGTGAACATGTGTAGTAAAATGTATCGGATACATAAGAAATATGTATGATTTGTATGAAAAAAATAGTCATCAAAACATATACTCATTAAAATGTCTCACTTGTATTAAAAAAATCTTGTAGTTGCATACAAAAACGTGCAATGTGTATGCAAAAATAAACGTCAAAACAGTTACTTGAAAAAGGAGTGTTAATCATGTGTTTGAAAAATATTAAAAAACTGTTAAGAAATGTTCTTGACTTGTACGAAAGATGTACATTGTGTAACAAAAATATAGACATCTGTTGAAAAAAGGAAAAGAAGAAAGAAAAAAACATAAGAAAGAAATGAATGAAAACTAAAGAGAAAAAAGACACAAGAAAACCAGAGGGCAACGATGCAAAAAAGAAAAGGAAACAAAGAAACCTAACACTGGAGAAAAATCAAGAAAGCAACAAATAAAAACCATAGAAAACAAAGGAAAGATGGAGAAAATAAAAAATTGTGAAAAACGACAAAGAAACAAATAAAACCGCTTAGAAGCAAAGGAAAAGTGAAGTTATAGTGAAGGAAAAAGAAAAATCAAAGAAACCTAGTGAAAAAGTTGAAAAATCGATAAAAACTTATAATGATATAAAGAAAACTGAAGAAAAATAGACAAAAAGAAAGAACAAACCAAATAAAAACAAGAAAGAAACGAATAAACCATTGAAAACCAAGAAAAACTGGTGAAACCCGAAAGAAAAAACAAAAAGAACTAAAAAGAAAATCTGATAAATATGTACGGAAAACAACATCAAAAATAAAGCAATGGAAAAATGGACCGAAAGCTTCTAAGGCTGGTCGTAATGGGATTATCATAAGAGGTATCATGCATGCCAACTAGACTTTTTGGATGATGTGGCACACAATTAAATAAGGAAAAAGAGGGTGTGGTATCATATCATGATACCGTATCATATTAAATGTTGTACTACTTTGTGTCATGCATGACAATTAATAAGACAACCAACGATACTACCTTGTGATACTATGCATTACGGAGGTAGTATCATATACATGATACTAGTATATGATACTACCCATTACAACCGGCCTAAAAGGTTCCCAAAACCAGATTCATGTACACCTAATTGGGCTGGCCCACTCATGGCTCGCTCGATCTGTGAGTTTAATCCTTCCAGGGCGTGTTGTGATAGTTTGGCGGGATTGGATCTGGCACAATCGAAACAACCCCTAAAAGATTTCAGTGTTGTTAATATGACTCTCCAGTGGTATATAAATAATATAACAAGAGGGGGGGGGGGGGTGATTTGGAGTATATGACAAGTTGTACTTAGTCTAAATCTAGAAAACTTCATAACTTTTAGTTGTCAAACTAAATTCATAGCATGACACATTTTATTTCTATGGTGTCAAATCAATTATAAAGTTGCTAACTTTTAGTTGATAAGTTATGGTTTCGTAGCACAGCATGCTCTAAACACATACACAGTAGCACTAGATAAATTCTCTGGAAAAACATTTCTTGACGAAATCATCAGCACTAGATTTCATTTCATTAAGAACTTATATAGTTATGAAGTTAGTTAGGGATCAACTTCAAGAGGTTACAAAGGCATGGAAGTTCAAGATCACTCCTGGTAGCTTGCCACGTCTTCTCAAAGTTGGGATGTGTCGAAAGAACAAGTAAATAAAATACCCAGTAGCCACAGGGCAATAATAAAGTAAACAAAAAACCACGGCACCAATAGGGAAACCACATTTCACCAGCTGAAATAACTGAACATGGAGAACAATTCCCCAACAAACGGGGTGAAACATTTCTCTTCCAGTTTAAAATGTACCACTAATTGGGAGACAACATCTACTTAACCATTCGATAGAGAGGCAGGGGCAGGTAGATATTTACTTCTATAGATGGGGTAAATGAATCCCCGAAAAGGACTCAAGTAGAGCAGGAATGAGGTCAGGAGAAAAAGAAAACGAAGATCCCACTTGTCTCTCTCCATAGCTGAAAGAAGACTATTTAAACTACGAGGTACTAACAAAATCAACATGTATCATTGTTTGCCATAAGGGACCTCTTCTGGCAATTGGACTGTATATAAGTTACTGCTTTCAGCAACAATGCTGAAAGTGCCGCCATTAATCGCCTAGACTCCTTGATGCAGGGCAGGGCAGAACTATTGGGGGAGTTAACGAAATGATTCGTTGGGTACATATAGTCATGCCCATTGTAGTCGTAGTACAGCTTCTCACCACGATCTATATCACAGCATGTGACCAGCAAGACATGGCACTCACCGTCGATGTGGTCTCTCGCACACTTGATGTTCTGCTTATTATTTCCATCACTGCAGGAGTTGGATAATATCATAGTGGCATAAGTGATGCCTAATACATTTACATTCATCGGGATAGGCAGTGACTCCTTACAGTGTGGTTTTGATGCCATTAATAAAGTGGGCGATGTTTCCTCGTTTGTTAGGGTGGATAACAAGCTTCTGGGAAGGATCCGCTGGTGATAGAAGGGTCATCATACTATCACAACCATCATTTTCCCTATTCTTTAAATAATCAACATCTCTAGATATTCAATTAACAGTGTCAGACTTTCTTAAAATGATAAAGTGGTAAACTTTCACCTCTATATCTTGTTTTCACAATAAGTTTCTTTGATCGATGTAAAACGAATCTTTATTCATGGAAAAAGGCAAGTCGATCGACGTTGGGATCGATTGCATGCAAACATTAACGCGCGTTCACCTGTATCCTTCTTTTTAACCGTATATATCTCACTCTTAGCCATTAGCTACTTACCATTCTAGTTACTGGATCCTTAATATATGCATCAGCCTGCATAGTGAAGCTGAAAACAAAGTCCTTAATAGTATGCCACTTGAAGCAGTATCTGAAAGTCAGTTTCAGTAGACTTAAGTGGGAGGGGCTCTTTCAATAGTGAACCCCATCACGACCGAGAGAAGATCGTTAACATTTATAGTTCATAGACTTAGTCATGTACACGTTTTACTCTTGTTCCTAGTCTTTAGGAGGAGCCCCTTCAGGAGTGATAACGTCGATGATGAAGTCAAACCTAGCATATCAATCTAGCTCGGGTTCATTTTGTGTGATATTGGTCAATTGCTTCAAGTTCTTTTGATAGTACCGGGCTACCAGTGTATATGCCATTTTTACTATCGGTGGCCTCATTGTGTACATGGCATTTTTTATAATACTATTAAGAACATATGAAAATGGTAAAAAAAACTATCATAATTATGAATGACTACAAGTCCTAATTGATAATATTTTGTCAGATTTTTTGAGAATAACACATTCGTAATATTTTGTAGAACACATGTTTGTGCGGGAATTCATAAGCACGTGATATAAAGCCGTGACGCTAAATCATATATGTGATCATATATTTGGGGTAGTTATGGATTACTGTTGTCTAGTTATAAAATTTATTACATATACTAATGGATAAATAATTCTCTATGAGATTGAGAAGATAATAATATGTATGTTTATATAATAGAATAAGTGAACGAAGAATCTGAGGTGTAATCCTTCTTTCGTGGCAAGTGCTTCTACCAAGCCTTTCCTTGATATGATTGATAAATAACAAAAACCTAAGAAGGAATGCACGATTAGTAAAAGGAACGTCACTTTATATTGCCCCTTATGATAGCAACCTTTATTATGCAGTCTGTCGTTTTTATTTCTTTGCCATCACGAGATCGTACAAAGCTTATCTTCCCTTACAATAAAAGATCATACATATTTAGAAGCAATTTATTGCTTTTGCACTGATGACAACTTACTAGAAGGATCTTATACAATCCATAGGTAGATATAGTGGACTCTTATGACAAGAAACTGAGTTTAAGGGGCTATGGATGTACGAGTAGTATCTCTACTCATTATGGAGTTTTGGCTAGCAAAAGATTCTATACAAGCACCACATGTTGGAGTATCCACGACAATACAACTTTTATGTGAATGTAAACAACATAACTCATTATGTGGTTTTCCTTGTCCAACATCAACTATTTGACCAAGCAGAAAATATTTGATGGGGGCTCACAATCATAAAAGATGTCCAAGATAGTATATTTATATGTGAATCCTCTCTCCCTTTAACAATCTTGCATGAATTGCACTGATACGTCTCCAACATATCTATAATTTATGAGGTATTCATGCCATGGTTACAACAATTTTATATGCTTTTGGTATGATTTGAAAGGAACTAATCTGGACTGATGTTGTTTTCAGCTGAACTACCGTGGTGTTGTTTTTTGTGTAGAAATAAAAGTTCTCGGAATTGGACGAAACTTTTTGACATTTTTTTGGAAGAAAAGAGAAATAATGGAGCAAAGGAACACCAGAGGGGGGGTGCTTCCCACAAGACACCAGGGCGCGCCACCCCCCTGGCGTGCCCTGGTGGGTGGTGGGCCCCCTAAGGCCCATCTTCGCGTGATTACAACGCTGAAAAATCCTATATATTCAGAAACCCCCGAAAGTTAACCAAGATCAGAGGTTCCGCCACCGCAACCCTCTGTAGCCACGAAAAACCAATCTAGATCCCGTTTTGGCACCCTGCCGGAGGGGGAAATCATCACTGGTTGCCATCTTCATCACCCCGGCGGCCACCATGATGAGGAAGGAGTAGATAGGAACTTATGTTCTTCGCTAGATAGGAACTTTGGAGTGATTCTTCATCGCACGTTGCGGGATGGTTATATGATCCAATTATATTAGCACCGTTGAGAGATTGCACTAGCGAAAATACGAACCCTAGGCCTGATTTTCAAGCATTGCAATACCGTTTGTGCTCACTTTTGTTACTTGCTACCTTGCTGTTTTTTATTGTTCCTATTACAAAATCAATATCTACTATCATTACTACACTTGTATCACCATCTCTTCGCCGGCCTAGTGCACCTATACAATTTACCATTGTATTTGGTGTGTTGGGGACACAAGAGAATTTCTGTTATTTGGTTGCAGGGTTCTTTGAGAGAGACCATCTTCATCCTACGCCTCCCACGGATTGATAAACCTTAGATCATCCACTTGAGGGAAATTTGCTACTGTCCTATAGAACTCTGCGCTTGGAGGCCCAACACGAGTCTACAAGAACAAGTTGCGTAGTAGACATCATGCACCACTGATCAATACTATGTTTGTTAATTTCCAATAAATTTGATCAACCACACCCCTTCTTATGTGAAGTTATTACTCACCATGGGATTAGCATATGATCTCTTATTTATTTTTATTGCTAAGATTGAAACAAGAAAGTAAAGAAGCAAAACTCAAATTACTCTTTATTATAGAACTCTCATACTTGGTTCCATAGATAGATAAAACACAAAGCAAACACTCGAAACTAGATCATACTAAACTTCTATTCTTCTAAATCACAAAATAACTAAGGATCAAACATAGATAGATAATGATGGTAAAATGGATTTGAGCGGCAATGCTGAAAATGCCACCATTAATCCCTATTCTCACCCAAACTCCTTGATGTTTGGCAGGTCAGGACTATTGGGAGTTAGACAAAAATGATGTGTTGGGTATGCATATGCATGCCCATTTCAGTCATAGTATAGCTTCTCGCGACAAGCTATGTTGTGGCAGAGATCAACAAGACATGGCTCTCACCATCGATGTCGTATCTCACACACTTGATGTTATGCTTCTTCTTGCTATCCATTAAGGAGTTCGATGAGTTAGATTAGTATAACTATATAAGTGATGCCTAGCACATTTTACGTTCATAAGGTCGTAAGTGACTACTTACAGAGTGTGGTTGTTGATGCCAATAATAAAGTGGGCGGTGTTTCCCAGTTTGTCAAGGAAAATATCAAGCTTCTTGGAAGGATCCGTTGGTGATAGATGGGTCATTATACTATCACAACCATGATTCTCCTTGATCCAAAAAATCAAAGTCAACTGTGTATTTTGTAAAGAATGTCATATCCTTATATCCGCATCAACTTGCATAGTCAAGCTAAACAACTAAGTTGTGTTAGTTTACTTCTTCTGTACTAGAAATCGTAAATATGATAGAAGCATAATGGACCCAAGAACATACCCCTCACAGGAATCAGAAACCACAAGAAGTAGAGGGCATCCTCATCTTTTTAACATGTATTTGCAAAGTTCAATTGTGTATTTATCCTCTCATCAAAGAACCTTGAAAGTAAAATAGTCTATTGTTAGGCACCAAGAAATGACAAATACAATATCCTATTTTAGGTAGAAATTTTCTAACCTGCATACCACTTCCTAAAGTTTTTATTTAGGCGCCGTACAAGGCACATAAGTCAGCTCATTACTGAACTCCATTTTTGAGGATGTCAAAGGTGGTGGCCATAGAAGCCATCTGGCCATAGACATAAGTCAGCCACAATAGGCATATGGAAACCATATTTACATAGGCAGAAACAATAGAGCTACTTATCGATAGAAAGAAAGAGACATGGGCACATATGTAATCCTAGATAAAGGGACATGTATCCCTGAAGCCGAAAGTAACCTACTTGATTTTTTTTTCTCACAAAAGCATCTTTGAGAGGGTAGGAAGGCCCTCCACCACCATTAAGAAGACTTGTCCAGTTTACGAAGGAAACTAGGCCAAAATTATCGTGAGTATGGTGCTACCAGTAAAAAGAATTGGAAGACGGGAAATGATCTACTTAATTCGAATTGATAATTTATGTGAGATTGGTAAACTGCTTCCACCTCTTTTGTTAGTATGGTGCTACCAGAGTATATGCCATTTTTTCTAGGAGTGACCTTAGTTTGTGTATATGACATTTTTTCCAGGAGTGACCTTAGTTTGTGTATATGACATTTTTTCCAGCAATGCTCTCCAGCACCATCGCCCACAGAGAAGCATTAGGTTCTTGGAAAGTTGGAAGTAACAAATAATAAATAATTGATTCCAGATCCTAATTATGTTTACATGTTTTGCCAATGTATAATCTGTTAAAAAAATCTTCGAAACCAACTATGACCCCTTCTCTTACTTTCAAATAAAAAACACCACAAACACGTACACGTACACGCTCAGCCAATGGCCCAGCATGTCGGTGTGCCTTCTGCCAGCTAGTAGTGACAAATGAGGCGCCCAAAGTCTATGGAGCAGCGTAACTAGGAAATACTTCAAAAGTTCCAAACAAATTTACAGACTTCGAACTATGTTTTGAAATTATGAGCAATTTTTGACAAAGGTTAATAATTTTAAAATTCCAAACAAATCAAAAATATGAACACTTTTTGGTTTTGTAAACAAACCTTGGAAACAAGAATATCGTTTGAAATATTGGACATTTGTTTTATAAACTCAATAACTTCTAAGAAATTCTAGAACATTTTTCTAAAACAGAAATATCTTACAAAATATTGAATATTTTTTGAATTTAAGAACAAAATTTGAAATGATGAACCTTTTTTGAAAATTCAAACAAATTTTAAAAGCCAAAAACATTTTTTGAAATTTCTAACCATTTTTAAGTTGTGAATATATTTTCTTCAAATCTCAAACAATTTTTGAAAAGACCAACTGTTTTTGTAAATTCGTAATTTTTTGGAAACAAAAAAAGAACAAAGGAAATGAAAAATAAAAACTAAGATGAAATCCGAAAAAACAATGAAGGAAAAACAACCAAAAAAGAGAAGAAAAGAAAAAACATTGCTAACCTGCATATCACCTTCCTCCAGTTTTGCCTGATTGGCATATTTAGGGGACATACTAGGCACACGAGTCAGCTCTTTACTGAACTCCATTTTTAAGATGTCAATGCAATGGCTGCAGAAGCTATCTGTCCATAGACATAAGTCAATCACTACAGGCATATGGAAACCACAAGCCTGCTAGGAATGAAATCATGTGCGTGGTGGAGAGCCCACATGAAGCTTCCGACTCTGATTGCTAGCTATAGGAAAAATGGATGTCCTTGAGACACCATTAACAATGCCAAACAAAATGATGTGGCGGTGATGGTGAGTGCATCTATATGCAGATATGAATGTTTTTACCCCTACCCATGCATAAAATGTAGCACCATTTATATTTGTCTGTAATGATAGTAACAACAGTAAGGTACTGGTTCAATTCAGTACTAGTGTTACTATAGCCAATAAACTATTCATTTCTACAAGAATCTCTATCAATACTTAGCTATCAAAATGGATCAGACATTTGCACAGTTGTTCAGGCCCAGATGAAAATACAAGTAAATTTATGCGGACAAGAAAACTACATGTGCTATGCTAGATTCACATGTGTCATTGGGTTTGCTGAAATTAAATGTGGACGATACTATTCAGTGTTGGTGATGCGATCCCCGGATTTAGTTCATTTTGCTATATTTTCTCTGGACTGTGATGTCAGAGATGTGGAGTCTTGGAAGCTTGTGTGAATGAAAACCATGATTCAACACTGACACAAGTTCTTTGTTCATGAAGTGATGATATAGTTGAATTTTTCTCATAGTTTGGATAGCGTGCTATCTCGGCCCTATAACATTTGGAGGGGAATCACACCTAAGCCGTTTATCGCCATTTAGCGCGGTAACACTTGAGCCAGAATTTGCCATAGCATGCTATTTAAACCTTTGTTTTTTTGTTCAAGTAACCTTTAGAGGGCACAGAATTCCCACGTATCTGCTAATAAAACTAGGCCCAGTTCAGAAGGGCAACTAGGCCTAATCCATACAGCCTGGCCAAAAGAATTACAACGGTGGAGTGATCTACTAACAGCGATGGTTCTTCTTCCTGAGAATTTGTGACACTCACAAGTTTCCAGCTATGCTATTTCCACAATACCCTCGCCATCCTATTTTGTTACATGTGCTTTCCTGACAGTAGCTATTTCCACAATACCCTTGCCATCCTATTTTGTTACATGTGCTTTCCTGACAGTAGATTCACCTTCTTCTTGGTTATACTCCTCTCCTCACATTGCAATTGAAAATGAACTAGGATCAGGAATCATCGAAGAGGTACGTTGTCCCCATGTGTACTTCCTCCTGTAGAAACAAGAACCACTCTTATTTACCTTGTGTGGGAGGAGAAGCCTCGACCTCGGCAGGAGTTTTATAAAAAATTATGTGCAGGCCAATAAGAGTCACCTCAGTGGCGGAGCCGGAATCTCAACTCAGAGGGGGCCAAACATGTCATATAATAATGATGTTATTAGAAGGGACTAAATCATCTAAATATAGCTAATTTTCTCAGTGAAGTAGAGAACTAGGAGGACCAACGTCCATTTGAACATGCTCTTCAACATCCTCCACAGTAATCACTTCTTCAGTGGCTACAAACAATGCAAAGCAACAGTTCATTAGTCCTTGCTCTGTCTTTTCTACTCGGTTGATTGTACAAGAAATAGAATACCTTTCAAAGTGACAACATCAGCGTCGGGTTGTTCTTGGCCTTTGCCCGCGGTCTGCTCGGTAGCTTGGCTGTTATGACTTATAGAAGTAGCGACCCTACATCGAAAGAGGATAAGATGGTTATAACATCCGAATGATCGATTCATCTACAATACTTACTTGGAGACAACTGGCACCACATTCTTTATGTTACAGCTAGGCTGGGCTGGCAACAACTGCTCGTCAGAGGGCCTTGGTCTTTTTTTAGAAAAGGAGGATGACTCCCAGCCTCTGCATCTGGGAGATGCATACGGTCACTTTATTGATTATTCACGAGGACCTTACAAAGTATTACAACAAAATGCCTGAATCCGCCATCTTGGCAACATATGCCACTACTCCTATCCATATGATGAAGGGGTGCTACCTGGGCCAAACACCCGGTCTACTCACCTAAGCCTATCATCAAAAGCCAGAAGCCCCAGCCAAGCCACATACCGGGTCTGGGGCATAAACTGGTCTGACGCACTCACATGTGTCGTCGCCGCCATCTTCCACAGGTCCGTCTTCAGAGCAGATATTGAAGCTTCTACCTTGTCAGGCCACGTCGCCATCGACACCACCTTGACGCCAGACAACTACCTCCACCTGCGCGAGCAGATATTGAAGCTTCTACCTTGTCAGAGGGCCTTGGTAGATCTCCTACAGACAAGTCCATAGAACCCAACTCTGGTGCTATTGCAACATCATCCTGAGATACTGCAGCAATATTATTAGTAGACAGGGCGCATCGGAGCGGCGTTTGGCCTGAGATGGAATAACACTTCTCGCCTGCTCTCGATCCTCTCTCTCTATTCTCCACTCGTCAGATATTTTCTTCACCACGAGCATCATTCAGCAGAGCCGGAGATCTTCTTTCTACCCCGTCAGCAAGCTAGAACTCCGGCGGCCGGCCTTCTCCCTTCTCCCCCGTGGGCAATGACACTGGCGAACTCCCTCCACCGTGAATATGTTACCAGTGTCCCAACCAGACACGTCGTGGGTGTACCCATTAACTGGCAGGAGAATGGAGATTTAGGAATTGGTGCTCACCATGGTCGCTGTTGTTGTCCTTGTCGCTTCCAGGGCCGCCGACCAAGTCTTGGCCGCGGCTGCCGTGGAGGGGCGCGGAGGAGAACCCAGGCAGGCCGGCAGAGGAGAACCCAGGCGGGCCGACGGAGGAGAACTCAGGCGTGGAAGAGAACCCAGGCGGGGCAACGGTAGGGGGAACCCTGGACTTTGATTTCCTCATCGCCCGGGGTGATGGGGAGTTGAGGCTGGCGGGGATGCAATATTGAGTATGATCTCATTGGCGAGGGTGAGTTGGAATTCAGACTGGCTATGGAGTATGGACAAAGACGACCTTCCTTTTGTGGTGCTAGCCAGGTTTGTAGAAGTGCATCATACACCCAAAAGGTCCCATGTGGTCCCTGAAGACAAACGGAATCTATGATTAGAATAAGATATCTCGCCACAAAAACAAAATGTCGGCCCTCTGATATGTGCTGAAAGGGTACTGTGTAGTTTTGTTTGTTCTTTCCCACTGCCACTCTGCATATTCCTATATAAAGGGACATGGATCCCTGAAGACGAAAGTGACCTACTTTAGTTTTTTCACGGAAGCGTCTTCCAAAGGGAATGGAGTCCCTAAAATGATACGACCAAGCAAAAATTGATTAAAAAATAGATTTGTAAAGTCCTTATGCTTCCACCTTGTCTTATAGTATGGTCCTCCTAGTGTATTTACCAATTGTTTCTAGCGGTGACCTCTGTGTGTGTAGATGACATTTTTCAAACAATGCCCTCCAGCACTATCATCTATAGAGAAGCATTAGGTTCTTGGATCGTGTGCCCTTCCGCAATTGCATTGTTAGTTTCCATCTAGTGACTTACAGATGTTAGGGGGGACCAGGCCCTGGGTGGCACCCCCTGTCTCCGCCACTGTAAGTAGCTGTTGTGTCCCAACAAACATGATACTACTGTATTGACCGGCCAGCCGCGCAAAACAGAACAATTCACGAATCAACATACAACAACCCCCTACAAGATAACTTTTTCTCCCATTAGAAGTGCAACGTACACGTAATCAGTCCTACTTTAAATAAACTACAAAAGGTGGCGGCTTTTTATGGCTCAATAAGTGCAAGACAGATCACAAACGGGATATACATGTGACATATCCCTGCGAATCATCCTGATATACATGTGTACAAATCAATGGAAGTCAATTAATCCATCCAGACTTGACCAACCTACTTCAATAACACAATCCTATTTTTTTTGGTGGTAATAACACAATCCTATTACAAGAGTGCCATTAAGATCAAATTAAATTTTTTTAGCAATGCTTTCCCGCGTATTTCCAGCAGTGATGGTTTTCCCGTGCAATTCTGGCGGCGGTAGCTTTCCTGCGCATTTCCTGCAGTGATAGCTCACTTCATTTTGCAATGTTTCATTACCTAGAAATTCTAATCCACTGTGACATATATGCAGGATACTACCCCTGTCAACCGGTCAGCCTAGGAAAACAAAACAATCAACGAACGAATCAACACACAACACCCACATAGAGGACAACTTTTTCTCCTACCAGATGTGCATCATACTCATAATCAGTCATTCAGTCAAGTATTACAGATGAACTACTTGCACCTTATGAATTATTTGCATCATCAGCAGGTGGCAATGCAGTATATGTAACAATTGAGCCATGATTGCTCATCGCAGACCCCCTAGCTTAAGCCATACGATGAAAAAAACCCATGCGATTCAAAATTTCAGAGATAAGAAAATTACCCTGTGAAAGCCCGCACTTTGCCGGCCCGACGGCGCCGCCCTCCGCGCCTTTGTCGATCCGGAAGAAATCCATGATCTTGCTCTGCTTCAACGGGAAACCTGGCAGAAATTCAACCAATAAGAGGATGAGACGAGATGAGATGAAATTCACGGCAGGCGAGCGAGCGCGAACACAAAAAGGAATGGCGAGATCGAGTGGCCGGGCTCGTGCGGCGGCGGAGGGACGCACGGATGATGAAGGTCGGGGCGCAGTCGGGGCAGAGCCAGGAGCCCAGAGGGACGGCGGGGAGGATGGGGCAGAGACAGAAGGTGTGCCGGCCGCGGTCGGAGAGGAGCAGCTCCTCGTCACGGTCCCCGGCAGTGAGTTTCCGAGCGATTGCAACAGACTCCACCGAGATCATTACATGGCATGATACGGCAACATTGGAACCAATATTCGTCAAAATTTGAGGCACTCGGGAGATGAAGATCAGCAAAATCTATACCACCGGCAGTGCAGAACACCACTACAATGGCGACAGTACACATCATAGCAAGGCAGCATAAAACAAAGTTCTTAACAGTACGCAACTTGAAACAGTGTCCGAAAGTCAGTTTCGTTAGACTTTAGGTGGGAGGAGCACTTTCAGGAGTGAATCCCAGCACCACTACGAGAAGAGTGTTAACATTTATAGTTCATAGACTAATGGTGTACACATTGTACTCTTGTTACTAGTCTTTAGGAGGACACCCTTCAGGGTTGATATCATCGATGATGAAGTCAACCCTAGCATATCAATCCAGATCGGGTTCATTTTTGTGTGATTGGTCAAGTGCCTCCACCTCTTTTGATAGTAAAGTGCTACTAGTGTATATGCCATTTTTTTCCTAGCGGTGACCACACTGTGTGTATGAGACATTTTTACCAGTTGTGCCCTCCAGCACCATCGCCTGCATAGAGGCTGCGAGTATCGAGTTTGTCTTTACATTACAAGTCGATATCGATCATCTAAACTACCATCACATAGAAGAGAGCTGCGGTCATCACGATGAGCATCATCGCGATGAAACTGGTCTTCATCCGGTTCCTCCAACGCTCCCTCCTCTCTCCCGCTAGATAGCGGGCGTATCTAGATTCCGCCTCCGCCCTAGTGGTGTACCCTTTGTAACTGTTACCGCTGAAATGGTGAACCTGTCTCCGACACTCCTCCCAGTCGTCGTAGACTCCGGAAACCTTACTCTTGTACACGACATACGACGGCATCTCTATGCACAAGCCAAACAACAGACAATACATACATAAGCAATATATAAGTATGCAACAAAAGGATCGGAAGAGAAAAGCAAGACATGACATTAATAGCACGATTCATGGTCCTACTAATAAATAGCATCGATTACATCTAAGTTGAACGACTGCCCAAACCAAAGAGACATACAGGTTCATTAAAGTTTAATTACAACATGAGCCAATCAATGTTTCAGAACTACACATAGCATCACTACTGTCGACTCAACTCATGGGACCGGAGCGTGGATGAAGCCGCCGTCTGTCGTGATGGTCATGAAATCGCGGGTGTTGTCAGCCTGCATTTGTAGCGTTCCGTCTATCTCCCTGTTGGATGGTTGATATCTGAGGTAGAACTGCCCCGAGGTATGAAGGACATCTTGATGGATGATGTCCGCAAACTCCGACTGGATGGGAAAGAATTCTTGTCTGATGTCCGTGTCCTGGATTCCTGACAAGCTCGCGGCCCAATCTTTGAGATTATCTGGTAGCAGAAGGTGATGATGGTCCCTTACGATCGCCCGCATGTGATGGAGGGCGTAGTAGGCATCCTTCTGACCGCCAGGCGGCTGCTTGACGCATTGGAACTTAGTATTGTGGGCAAACACGTGCTTGCCGTACCTACGAACTGGCCTGGTGAAGGTGCCTCCAGATTTGGCGTAGCCGGGGAGAACATCATCAAGAACTTTCTTGATATTTGTGTAGTCCATCTTGGAGTCACGGTTCAGGTCGAAATACGTGGCCATGGAATATTTCGGGCTTAAGAGGATGAGTGTGCAATGTGTGTCACTGCACAGAACATGGAATGTTAAAAAAAAGAATGATCAAAATCTAAGAAATCATATGTTACGGGGCGGTTAAGGGATGACTTATTCGGGAAAGTAAGCCACGAGGAAGTTATCATTATCTGGGTTTGCCAGAATGACGCCTTCCACTACAAGAAATATGTCAACTTGTGACCAGCACTATTGGTCACTGAATGGTCACTGTTTTCAATTTGTGACCTTTTTGTGACCAAAAACATAAGGTCAAAAGCTGGCCGTCATAAACTGACTATAGCGACCTTTCTTCTGGAATGGTCGTAGACGTTTATGACCAAAATACGTCTACTATGGCGTTTTGGCCACTAGCAACCTCCCCAGGCCACGTAGGCATCCAGCGTGGCAATCTGATGTGGCACAAGATTCAGCCCGGTCCAATTCGATTTTCTACATGGGCCTAGCCCAACAATTCAGCCTATTTGTGTTTTTTTCTGTGTGTCAATTTTTGGTTGGGTTCATGGGCCAAGCCCAATATTGCAGCCTTTTTATTGTTGGGTTGTGGTCTTTTTGTCTAAACGAATTTAGTTTTTCTTTTTTTTTCAAAAGAAGGGTCCACTAGTCAGATGGGTCCCAGTTGTCAGGTTCTAGTAACAGGTTCCCATTTGTCATGTTGTGGTAAGTGGGTCCCATCAATTCAGACTCATATTCTTCATATTTCAAGCATTATTTAGATTTTTGGAGACAAAAACACACATGATACTTAAATAAGAGCAACCAGATCACATAATACAAGCTCTATCCATTCCAATACAGAAGATCATATTGCTTTACAAGCTCTACAAGTGTAACAAGCTCTACAATTGTAATACTAACAAGCTCTACAAGTTCTTAGATTCAGACTCCTAACAAGCTCTACTAGATGAACAACATGCCGGACTCGCTCAACGACCATAGTCAGGGCTGGGAACAAACAAAACAACAACATGGCTTCCACTGTCATCCTGTTACATGAATCAGTGAAGAATTAGAATAACTGGGGGAAATATATGTCGTAGCTAACAAAGTAAGAAACAATAGTTAACAAGTCCGAGTCATAGAAGCTAGAAGTGTCCCTTCAAAGAGACGAGAACTTAGAATTGATGCATGGATCTTATTCTAAACAGCATAAACACCATGGCAATAACAAATTAACAGTAACAAGATCAGTGTTAGCAGAATTAAGTACAAGGCAATCACGGGTACCAATCCAGTGCAAGTTAATAGAGAAAATATGTCAAAGTTACTCAGATTTACTAATGTGTTTTTCATACTACCAAATTGGAGGTAAAAGATGTACTGATTCAACACTGCAAACTGATTTCTGAAAGCTTTACCAAAACATTGTTTAGTCGCTTGGTGCTAAAGCGATAGATGTTGAACACTAACTGCCAGCGATAGTAACAACCAGCAGGTACTGCACCTGCGACCGCCATCACTAGCTTGGAAGCAATAAGCACATCATAGGTAGGATAGGAATCATCCTGGTTGTGTGTACATGAATCACCTAATAGGTGTCGTGCCGCATAATTGATTTCCTGAACTCAGTATGCTACACTTGTCTATCCCAAATCAGGGCTCATGAATCCTCATCAAAGTGTGAAATTTTACCTGAAGTAGGGCAGTGGCCACGTCGAAAACCACGTACAGGTCAATGGTCTGCGGGGCATGAGAAGCACATCAGGAACCCGGCAATCGCAAGTGGCAGACGAAAAAAATACTACTGGGGAATCTGTACATGAATGAGGCATAGAGCAGCAAAATAAGATATATATTCACAATCTTCACAGCATGAATCCAAATCCTACGGCTGATAGTGGCCCTTTTTATACTACAAAAGACACCTGTACACGACCATTGACAGCGTTGAAGAATCACAACAACACACTAAGAACAATGACAGGCTCCGCAAGCCTGTGACATACTGTACACGGCAATAGGAGAAAAAATCTAATAAATTCATTACTGGCTTGCCAATAAAAATAACAAGTTACCTACACACAAGGAAACATAAACTTGAGAGGTTGAGATCAAGGCCTATCAACTACATCATATATATATGCATCAAAAAACAAGGCCATATGGACCAATGCATCATAATTATCAGTTTTAAACACTACAGGATTAGACCGACTGACCGAGCCTGATGAATCAATAGGTGTGAAATGCATTGACACTTTGCTCTGTCTTAAAATTGACAGCTATATTAATTTATATTTATACTCATTAGAGATAGTCATAATATTGGGACGTGGACACTCATCAAGATAACTCTAAAAGAGTTTGACAAGATATGCAACCCAGAATGTTTCAGGACTCTACACAGAATATAACTATAAAAACTGCAGCAGCAATACAGATGCAGAGCAGCAATACAGACCTAGGAGATATCTTGTGATAGCAGGCATCCCATAAGCCGCAGAAATGGCCAGAGCAGTGTCACCTGCAATAAGTAAAACAAAAGAACCAAATTAATCTAGGATTACTGGGATGTGTAGCAGAATTGATGCGAAGAGATCAAAAGGGAACCGGATTAATTACCCTGTGAGAGTTCACGGGTTGACGAGGCACCTACACATGTCCAGCCGCCCTTCCATGACCGTCGGGGTTCACCGCCCTCCTCGACATCCTCAGCTCCTTGGTCGCCACCCTGACCGATCGGACTGGTCCACTCGCCCAGGCCTCCATCAACACCTCCCCCTCCTAGCATCCGTTCATTAGCAGCACTAACCTACCAAAATAAATCTCAGTTATATAATTCACTGTTGAATACAGAGAAAGATAATTGCTTCTATGCAAAATGTTACAGATGGTAGTAATAGAAGGATTTAGTAAAATGCTCACATAATAGATCATATCATCCAAGCTTGCAAAGGGTTAAGATCTAACTGGATGAATGGATTTGTAATAAGATATTGGATTTATAAAGTTGTTGCAGAAGGTACTACAACTTTCCTGATAATTTGAGGCTTAGAACTCAAATTCCACTCCATGGTAAATAAGCTGACAGTCATTGGGGAACTTGATTCAGACTTCTTGGTGATGCCCTTAATGGCAGGGGGAACCAATACGGACATTAAAACAGAAAATAAGCATAGCTAATAAGACCCTATTCAACAACCCAGACCTAGGCAAAGGACTGTTCCATCTGAGAAGCCAGCCTAACTACAACGCCATGTGATGGTTCTAAAACTGGGTTCAGTTCTGATCCCATGCTCAGATCCTATTCAACTACTCCGTATTTGGTAAAATACAACTCGACCAATCTCACCTATCCAAGCATATCTAGATACGCAACCAGTATTGCGTGGAGGAGACAAGGTGGGATTGGATGATGGGGTGGAGAGGAGGAACTTACGATGGCGTCGGTGGCGCCATCGACGGACTAGAGGGTGATGTCGCCCTTGTGCAGCTTCAACCCGCCGGCCCCCGCCGCAGCCGACGGGGATGAGGACGAGGACGAGGGAGGGCACGAGGGCCTTGGCCTCGTCGGCGGTGTCGGGGCAGATGTTGCCGAGGGTGTAGAGCTCCATGGCGCGGGAGCAGTAGACGCCGGGCAGGTTGACGGGGAGCCGCGGCTGCCCAAGCCCCGCCTCGCCGATGGAGAAGGGGGCAAATCCCTCCAGATCGAGGCCTAGATCTGTGTGGGCTTGGCTGCGAGCCCACTGCCGCCGTCGCAGGTCCGGAAGCACCGCCTCGGCGGGGGAGGGGATGGGTGCGGAGGTGATGTGAGAGGGGATGGATCGAGGTGGCGGCGGGTGTGTTCTGGGGAGAGGGGGAGAGAGTGGCGGCGGCGGGATGGGGAGAGGGGAGAGAGAGGCGTCGGCGGGTGTGTTCTCGGGAGAGGGGGAGAGAGAGGCGGCCTGCTAGGGTTTGGGCTGGGCTACTGAGATCTGAACGGTGAGTGAGAGGCGTTGGATCCACTGGATACGGACGGTTCAGATTAGCTATAGTGCGGTGATCCGTGTGAAGAGTTCTGATTGGCCCAGAAAATCAGTGATTTATGAAAGAGTTTCCAAGTACTAAAAATAGAGGGATTTTGTGAAGCAGCTACCAAAAATATTTTGCAAAAGGGCACCACACAAATTTTCACTTGAGTTAGACCACATTATATGGATGAGCACCAATTTTTATGCATTTATGATCTTTCTAGCTATTTTTTATCATTTATCTAGTGCCCAAAATGAGTTTTTTTTCTCAAGGATCTACCATATATTTGTTGTAAAATTGGACCAAATCAATTTTCTAAAATACTAGGCCATATTTAATTCACAATTGACCAAATGGTTGGGTGTCAAAAGCTTTTATCCACCTCTGGTGAAAAAGACAAATTTCCGTCGATTCAGTAGGAAGCGGGGCAAATTTGAACTGTAGCTACCTCATAGTTTGCTCTTTATTTTTTCCAAAAATCATTTTTAGGTAAAGAAGTATCTATTTAATCACAGAAACACCAAAAAAATTTCAAGATTCAACAACTAGCTAGGAACGGTCATGCCCGCCGTTTTTACCGCATTTTGAAACGGACATAAAAAATTCAAAAAAATTCAAAAAATTGGGAAACCTTTGCATTGTGTCATTATATGTGACCAAGTTTCCAGGAAAAATAATAAACTTGTAATACAGCAATTATTTTAAAAAGGTGTTCTAAAAAATGAGCTATCATGCGTGAAGATTCATGGCTTTCAAGCCAAATGATCAATCTTATGGCCACATTCATGGCATAGTTTGTTCAAATGATCTCATATTGTACACAAAGGTGCATATTGGAATTCCAAACAATGTTGCCTAAGGGAGTTTTCATTTTCCTTGCACGGAAAATTCATTTTCCATTTTTCGAGTGCCCGAAATGAGGTTTTTTTGTGAAGGACCAACCATATATTTGTTGCAAAATTGGACCAAATCATTTTTATAAAATACTAGGCCATATTTAATGCACAATTGACCAAATGGTTGGGTGTCAAAAGTTTTGACCCACCTCTGGTGAAAAAGACAAATTTCTGCCGATCTAGTAGGAAGAGGGTCAAATTTGAACTGCAGCTCCCTCATAGTTTGCTCTTTATTTTTTTCAAAAATCATTTCTAGGTACATAAGTATCTATTTAATCAGAGAAACACCAAAAAAAATTCCAAGATTTAACCACTAGCTAGGAACGGTCATTCCCGCCGTTTTGACCGCATTTTGAAACGGGCATAAAAAATTCAAAAAAATCAAAAAATTGGGAAACCTTCGCATTGTGTCAATATATGTGGCCAAGTTCCCAGAAAAAAATAATAAACTTGTAATACAGCAATTATTTTTAAGAAGTGTTCTCAGAAACGAGCTATCACGTGTGGAGATCAATGGCTTTCAAGCCAAATGGTCAATCTTATGGCCACATACATGACATAGTTTGTTCAAATGATCTCATATTGTGCACAAGGGTGCATATTGGAATGGCAATCAATGTTGATTTGGGGAGTTTTCATTTTCTTCGGACAAAAAAACCATTTTCCATTTTTCGAGTGCCCAAAAGGAGGTTTTTTTGTGAAGGACCTCCCAAATATTTGTTGCAAAATTGGACCAAATCATTTTTATAAAATACTAGGCCATATTTAATGCACAATTAACAAAATGGTTGGTTGTAAAAAGTTTTTATCCACCTCTGGTGAAAAAGAAAAATTCCTGCTGATTCAGCTGGAAGCGGGTCAAATTTGAACTGTAGCTACCTCGTAGTTTGCTCTTTATTTTTTCCAAAAATCATTTATAGGTACATAAGTATCTATTTAATCAGATGAACACCAAAAAAATTCCAAGATTCAACCGCTACCTCGGAACGGTCAAGCCCGCCGTTTTGACCACATTTTGAAACGGGCATAAAAAATTCAAAAAAAATCAAAAAATTGGAAAACCTTCGCATTGTCTCATTATATGTGATTAAGTTTCCAGGAAGAATAATAAACTTGTAATACGATAATTATTTTAAAAAAGTGTTTTCAGAAATGAGCTATCATGTGTGAAGGTCAATGGCTTTCAAGCCAAATGATCAATCTTATGGCCACATTCATGGCATAGTTTGTTCAAATAATCTCATGTTGTGCACAAGGGTGCATATTGGAATGGAAAACAATGTTGCCTAAGGAAGTTTTCATTTTCGTTGGACGAAAAAACCATTTTCCATTTTTCGAATGCCCAAAAGGAGGTTTTTTTGTGAAGGAACTACCAAATAATTGTTGCAAAATTGGACCAAATCATTTTTATAAAATACTAGGCCATATTTAATGCACAATTGACAAAATGGTTGGGTGTAAATTTTTTTGATCCACCTCTCGTGAAAAAGACAAATTTCCACCGATTCAGTAGGAAGCGGGTCAAATTTGAACTGCAGCTGCCTCATAGTTTGCTATTTATTTTTTCCAAAAATCATTTCTAGTTACATAAGGACCTATTTAATCATAAATACATGGTTTGGTGGCGATACATAGAGGTTTGGGCAGTGGCCGAGGGCCCCAACTCTAGAGCGCGTAAACTCGCATGCCCGTCGCGTGGTCACTGCGTGACCGTGGCGTTGCCATGCGTTCTAGGAGGCCTAGGCATGTCTAGTGGGTTGGGCACTCCCCAGGTTGGTGCTAGGAAGAAAATTACAACATAAGATTCTCACGAGGAGACCGATCGATGCTCAAACATGAATTAACAGCCAAGTGTTTGATTAGCGGTACGGGAAATGTACATGGCTAATGGGCGTGAGTTTTGGCTGAGGATGATCAGTTACTAAGGAGACCGTCTTCACAAATTTTCAGCTCAAAAGGTGGAGCCTAGGTGGTACTTGCTTTGCGAACTACCACACTGGACATAACTACGAATGTTGAAGCTCGGCTCAAAATAATGAACGGATTGAGCTGGCATTAGGTGGAGGATGGTTATTTGGGCATAGAAAACCACTGTAGAAAATGGATACTATTTGGAAATGCCAAAGTGGTACTTCCTTCACAATTCTCTTCTATGGACAGAAACTTGGGAAAACTAGTGAGAGAGATTGAATGAATGAAATGAGCTAAACATTGGTGTAGGTAAGTTACATAGGTATGGTCATGCGCTGCTAAATTTTCAGATCATTTGGGTAAGCCTAGCTAGTACTTACTTCACAAAGCTTCTCTCGAGGTAGAAACTTTGAAAATTTCCTGAGAAAGATTTACTAGGAAAATTGAGCTGAATATTATCATGTGGCAATGATTTGGGTATGAAAGAGCGCCCGAAAAGTTTGAGGGTAATAGGAGGGGTCTAGATAACACTTGCTTTGCAACGTGCCAATTTGGCCATAAAATATAAATTGAACCTGGGCTCACATAGATGATTTGACTGAGCTGCAATTTGGAGGAGGGTGATAATTTGGGCATATGAAGGAACTGTATAAATTTCATGTCATTTCGATACATAAAAAAGATACTTCCTTCACAATGCTTCTAGGTGGATAAAAACTTTGGAAATTTGTCGAGGAAGATTTGCTAGGCAAGTGGAGCTGAATTTTGTCATGCGGTAATGATTTGGATAGGAAAGAGTTCCCAAAAATTCCGAGGGCAATCAAGAATATATAAATAGCACTTCTTTCATAAAGTGTTGTCGTGAACAGAATAGGAAAATGAATATTGTTGAATTAGTTTTGAACTAGGCAATGAAGGATTTTTACATATTTGATGAAGATATGACCCAAAGAATTTATGAGATTTTTTTGGGAATTTTGGGAATGACAGAAATATAGGTTGCTTCACAACCTAGGGCAAAAACTGCCACATGGACATGACACATAGGCAAAACTGATGAGGTGGCGCCTAGTCATAGCAACCCACCACAATTTACAAGGTTATGACCATCTATATTGGTCATGATCAGCTAGAAATAAGGCAGCAGACCAGTGCTATCTGCTTTATGACCATTTCATGTAAGGAAATTACGACCTTTCTGACCAAAATGGTCGTTATAGTTTAGGTTTTGGAGCCCCCCCGAACAACTTTTGACCAATTGGTCTGAAATGGTCATAGATCTATGACCAATTCTTCCAGGGTCACTAACAGAAGGTCACAAGTTGACATATTTCTTGTAGTGTTCGAGGTGTGAACTCGCGACTTGGCGGTCCCCAGCGCTGCCCAAGAGATTGGCACGCATGTAGAAGAGGTCGACTATCACGATGTCCGGGGTCTTGTCTCTAATGATCCGCATCTCCATACTCAGCGAAAACAACCGAACGAAGGTGCAGTGCAGCGGATGAAGGTTAAACATAGCAAAGATGTCATCAAACCGCAGGACGATCGTACCCCCGATGGTGCCATCCACAAAGCCCTTGCCCTCTGGCACCTTGGCCATGAAAACCGGGTATGCCACATCATTCTCTCTGAGACGCCGCTTCTCCAAAGAAAGAACACTGTCATGCAGACTCCGCATAGCACCGGTTGCAGCATTGAGCATATTTGTCGGTAGCATCGCCCTACCCGCCACATGCACCCTCCTTGAGATATCCTTATGTGAAGGTGGCCCGTCCTGAGCACGGATCGTACTCGGTGCCGGCTGGCTCGCACCCTTGTTACTCTTTCTTTTCCGTCCCTTCTTCTTCTGTTGTAATGGGACCGAGTTCTGCTCACAGATCGCCTTCTTGAGTGTGTTGGGGCTGATAATATTTGGCACCTCGGCTATCTGAGGCTCGGTGAAGTCGGCAGCTGGAGGCGTCTCCTGAGAACTGAACGCCAGACGACGCCTGTTGCAACTGGGTTTCTCCGCCGTACCAGCTAGACCGCGGTCGTCTTGGTTGGGTTCTTGAGAAAGAGGCCCGCAGAATTCGTCATCGTACCCATGTTCGGCAAAGTACTTATCGACGTTGCTAAATGTACGGCCGTCGTCGTTGTCGTCGTCGTCCAGATCCTGTGCCGTATGCATGTTCGGATCATGTGCCATAGGGATGTCCGGCATGTCCGGTAGCGTTGCGGTGGTCTTGCCATGGCTCGGCGCCGGCATGACTGGCGGTATTGTCTTTGGGGTGGTGTCCCCCGCCCCCAAACGAATCTGGCTCTTCGGCCAAAGCAGGGGCTAGCTTAGGCAGGTGCTGAGGGTCATCAGATCATCTTCGTCGGCCCCGGTGGGTTGAATCGGAGGTAACAACTCGTCGCAGCCTGGCAGCACCCGAACCAGTTGAACCTATACACCGTGGGTAGCATCGGTTTACCGTGGAACACGGGGTTCCCAGTTGAACGATTTTGCCCTTGGCGACATTGACCAACTCGTCGTTCACGAAGTGCCGGAGAGTGCACAGAACGTCGGCGGTGCCCTGCGAAAACATGTAGGGCGTCAGGGATGCCCAGTCAAAGGCAAGGAGATGGAGTCGTCGGCCGAGAGGCTTAATTAGTTACCGTGATGATGGTGTCGAGCTCGGCTAATGTCGAGGCACCACCAACGGCGGGCGTGCAACTGACGGAGGGGCCGCTTGCTGGCGAGGTGCCGGCCGGCGTACACCTGGGTGCATTAAGCTCCAATGCCGGTGTCGGAGACACCAATACCGTCATCGCCGGAGACACCAATGGCGCCGCCGCCGGAGACACCAATACCGCCGCCACCGGAGACACCAATGGCGCCGCCTACGCGTTGTGCGAGTTGCTGGCCGTGAAGCTGGGAATCGGAGGCGGCCCCTGTTGGCCACCCACAATCCACGTCGTTATCCCATGAATCAAGGTAGGCAAAATGCCGGTGAGCGTTGATCCCAGTTGTTGTTGCACTTGCTCTTGGACCATCTGCAGAATCCGCGCCACTTGCGCCTTGAGTGCTTCAACCTCGCGCGACTGGCTTTCCGACCTGGTCTTTTTCTCCTTTCGCCGACCAGCGGTATAGTATGACGACCATTTTGTGGACAAGCCTTTGCCGGCCACACGACCAGCTGACGTCGGCTTACTGAGCTTATCCTTGTTTTTCATTACGTTCAATGCCCTATTCAAAGGGGTGTCGAAAGGGGAGCTCTGAGACGACCCCGCGCTACTGCTTTCTTTGTCCTGCGGAAGGAACGTGAACCATTTAGAAATATTGGGGATTAATTAGAATGCAACCGTATGGAGCTAATTACGCGGGGGTGTATTCCTTACCAGAACAAGCTCAAGCGCCTTGGTCTTCGGATCCGTGGTAAGCTCCTTTGTTACCGGGTCCTCCTTGTACCGGGCCCTGAGAAAGTTCCTGGTCTGCTTGTCACGGTATTTCTCGAAGCGGGGCGGTAGGCCTTGCTCGGCACGCTCCGCGTCCTCCTTGTCCCATATAGGCTCCGCCACTCTGTAACCGCCGGGACCGAGTTGGTGGACCCCTAAGTTCAGCGGCCGCATTTCTTTCCCCCACTGACTTGATTCGGAGGTTGCGGGGCTCTCGCACTTGATCTTGAACTCCTTGTAGTCATCTTCGCTCATCAAAGGATATTTTGCCTTGATCTTCTCATAACTATCACCTTTGTCAATCATTGCCTTCATCGTGCTTTTCCAAGTAGACAGGGCCGTGCTCATCCTCGTGAGGGCGGCACCATTCACTTTATTCCCCGAGAGGCGTGTGTTTGCAAACTCAGCGGGGAACTTGTATCGTTCATGCAGCTTCATGAAGAGGAAGCTGCGCAAATTCCCTCGGTCCTTATGCCTTAGGTTCTCGGTGTTGATCGAGACGGTGCTCCGGAGAATGCACCCGAGCTGAACCGAGTACCCCTTGACTATGTGTTTGGGCGCCGTCGGATGCCCGTCGGAGTTCACTTCAGTAAATTCCTCCATGACGGTGCCGAGCACGTTCGGGCGCCGGTCCTTCTGTTGCCTCTTCGGTTGGCTGCCATCTGTGCGTGCGCCGCCATCATCAGTGGTGGCATCCGCGGCTCCATCATCAATGGTGTCATCCCCGACGCCACTAGGGGTTGTGTAGTCAGGATCGGTGTCTTCCGCGGCGTCCTCATAGCGGTGAGGTTTTTCCTCCAACTCCTGGGACAGCTCCTAGAATTGCTTGCCGCCCGAACCGCCGGCCTCATCGTTGTGGGCCATGTTTCGCTCTAAATAGGAAAAAAGTTTGGTCAAAAAGTTGGTTATTGTCAAGGAACAAGATCATGGTCTCATCATTTAGGGTTTGTCGACACCGAGGCATCCTAAAAGCTAAGCTTTTATCATTTAGGGTTTGTCGACGCCGAGGCACCCTAAAAGCCTAAGCGTACATCATTTAGGTTCTCATCGACACCGAGGCACCCTATAGAAGCCAAGTTAAGTTTTCATCATTTAGGGTTTATCGATGCCGAGGCACCCTAGGTTAGGCCTAATCACTTGGCACTAATCACTTGGCTCTATTGCCACCTATGTTGGGTTTATCATCTAGGGTTTATCGATGCTAAGGAGAATTCTAAGTTGGGCCTAATCACTTGGCTCTATTGCCACCTATGGTTTAATGCAACAAGAATGGCGGGGCAGTTGATCCTACTTAACTAAGTACTAAGATACCCCGGCCCATGCATTAGTCGCAAGTACCCCATATGTCTGATTTTTAGCAAAGTAATGCTAAAATTCACGGAAAATTTCAGCATGACTGTCGGTGTCAAAACCGGCGGATCTCGGGTAGTGGGTCCCGAACTGTGCGTCTAGGCCGGATGGTAACAGGAGGCAGGGAACACGATGTTTTACCCAGGTTCGGGCCCTCTTGATGGAGGTAAAACCCTACGTCCTGCTTGATTAATATTGATGATATGGGTAGTACAAGAGTAGATCTACCACGAGATCAAGGAGGCTAAACCCTAGAAGCTAGCCTATGGTATGATTGTTGTATATGGAGTTGATTGCCTACGAGCTACAACCCTTCGGTTTATATAGACACCGGATAGGGTTAGAGTTACATAGAGTCGGTTACAATGGTAGGAGATCTTGAATATCCGCATCGCCAAGCTTGCCTTCCACGCCAAGGAAAGTCCCATCCGGACACGGGACGAAGTCTTCAATCTTGTATCTTCATAGTCCAGGAGTCCGGCTGAAGGTATAGTCTGGCTACCCGAACACCCCCTAATCCAGGACTCCCTCAGTAGCCCCTGAACCAGGCTTCAATGACGACGATTCTGGCGCGCAAATTTTCTTCGGCATTGCAAGGCGGGTTCCTCCTCCAAGTCCTTCATAGAAGATTGTAAACACCAAGAGTAGTGTCCGGCTCTGCAAAATAAGCTTCCACATATTGCCATAGAGAGAATAATATTAACACAAACCAAATCTGCTGACGTATTCTGCAGTGCGTCAACACACTACAGCCAAGTCCTTCACTCGAATCGTTTTCACTTTTCCACCTCAGCGTGTTTTGCGAGGCGGTTTCCTTGGCACGTCTTGTCAAAGCAGAGATCGTGTACCCCCCTTTTATGGGATTCTCATCAATACGGACGTGGGTAACCCAACCGCGCCACTTATCACGGCGCTTGGGAGGCAAGAGAGTTTTACTAGGCAGGTGGGGACGCACAACCGCATCCGCCCATATAAGGGGACAAGGATCCACCTTTTTACCTACGCCTTCTTCCTCCTTTGCCTATCCGTCTCCTGCGCACCCGAGCTCCAATGCCCAAGCCCGCACTTCCCACCTCAACCTTCTCCAGCAATGTCCGGAGCGGGAGGCAAGTGGATGGTATCCTCCATCACGGAGGGCAAAGTCAAGAAGCTAAGGAAGGACGGATACCTGTCCAAGGACATCGCGCATCGGCTTCCCGAAGAGGGGCAGCTTCTCCCCACCCCAAGGCCCCATGAGAGGGTAGTATTTCTCCCCCACTTCCTCCGCGGACTGGGTTTTCCACTCCACCCATTTTTCCGGGGGCTCATGTTCTACTACGGCCTGGATTTCCACGATCTGGCTCCGAACTTCATCCTCAACATCTCGGCGTTTATCGTCGTGTGCGAGGCTTTTCTCCGCGTCCGCCCTCATTTCGGCCTCTGGCTCAAGACCTTCAATGTCAAGCCCAAGGTGGTGCGCGGCAGCCAGGCGGAGTGCGGAGGCGCCATGGCGGGCAAGATGGCCAACGTCCTATGGTTCGAGGGCTCTTTCATGGAGACCCTAAAGGGATGGCAATCCGGGTGGTTTTATATCACCGAGCCGTGCGATCCGAAATGGACCGCAGACCCCGAGTTCCGATCCGGACCCCCTATGCGGCTTATGTCCTGGAAAGAGACGGGCCTGTTGTGGGGTGACGAAAAAGAGGTGACCGGATTGCAAACATGCATCGAGTCCCTGGTGAACAAGCCAGTCCGGCTTGTTAATGTAATCCAGGTTATGCTCATCCGCCGGATCCTCCCGTGCCAACAACGGGATTTTAATCTGTGGGAGTTCGACCCAGCGCAGCATCAAACCCTCAGCAGGCTCTTCGACACGACGTACGAAGACACCTGGAAGATGCTATTCAAGGGCACCGAGGCTCCCGCGTCCGCTTCCGAGGACCGCGGATACAGCTCGCAGCGTCACGCTAGCGAGGTATGCCATCTACACCTTTTATAGGATGTTAAGCTTTTTTCATAGTTTGACTCTATGCGGGATCTAAACTCCCTTACCTTTGACAGGCTTGGCGGGCGATATCCGGACCGATTAACCGTCCGGCTCCGCTGCCCGAAGACCCAGCCCCAGCTCTACTACCAAAGCTGCTGGTTCCGGCGCCTTATGTGGTGCCGGAGAAGAAGGCCAAGAAGAAGAAGACCACGGGGACTCGAAAGAGTGCCCGCAACGTGGTGGTATCGGACTCGTCATCTGACGAGTCCGAGACGCCCTCCTCCTGCGAAAACGAGGAGGAGGAAGAAGAAAACTCTCCCCCCCCCCCAGCGGAGGGAGGAGAGATTAGGAAGGCCGCCCCAACGGGGGAGGCCGAGGGGTCTAGGAAAAGGAAGACCCCTCCGCCGGACTACGCCCCCAACGCCGAAGAGGGCAGAGAGGAGTGGCCAAATAGGGCCAAGCGTCCGGCGAAATCGTAAGTTCGGATATCAGAGTAACTCATGATGTTCCTTTGTTGCACAGCTTTCCCTAATGTCGAATGTAATTATGCAGTCCGCCCCAGGCCGAATTTGACGAATCGTCGGGCGGCTCCCTGGACTCATCGGACGTGGATTCAGTTCCGCCTGCTGTCTCCCCCCGCACTGCAGACGACGCCGAAGTGGCGTCGCGACGAGCTCCGGGGCAGGAGGAGGTGGTCCCGGAGGAGCCGCAAGGCAACCTCCCGGACTCCGGGAGTGAAGGGGATAAGGCTCCCCAGGGCTCTCAGTCCGGCTTTGTGCCGGACACCGCGCCGGAATCTTCCATAGTTCCGGACCACGGTAGGCGAACTCCTTCCAAGAGGAGCAAGCCTTCTGAGCCAGCGGCCTCCGTCCAACCGGAGGTGCTGGACAATCTGCTAGAGGTGCTTGACGACGTCTCCATCGACGAGGGGAACCGTACTATTATGAGTACGGTGATCCAGAAGGTTCAGTCCGCCAAGAGCGGACTGACTGAAGCTTGCGCTAGCCTTCTAACAGGCTTCGAGGTAAGTAAAAATATGTAAAAATATTACCGCATAGACAGTAGCCCCTGATGCTCTGTTTGGCGTTCGGAAAGAAAAGCCAAATAGAGGATCTATTAAATTTCGCAAGAGTCTAAAATAAAAGAGTCAATATACGTATGCAGGCTTCGCTGCTATCCACCGCCGCACTGACTACGGAGGTGGGTGTCCTGAAGCAGGACCTCGAGCGGACCGAGCAAGAGCTCGGCCTTGCCAAGGGGCGGCTCGAGGAGGAAGAAGGTAAGAAATACCTTGCAGGAAAGGTGCCTATAAAAAGGCTTGATTGCAAAAAGAGTAACAGGATTGTACTTCTTATTGTAGGGGCCACGACTGAGGTGGCGACCCTTAAGCAGGCGCTGTCTGAGGCCGAAAATAAAACAGCCGCGGAGTGCATCGAGCGAGACAGACTTGGGGCTCAGGTCGGCAAGGTGCAGCAAGAGCTTCAGGCTCTCATGAAAAAAACATGAGAGTTTGGAGCTGGAGTCGAAGGCGCAAGCATCCGAGCTTGCAACGGCCCTAGAGGCTGCCAAGTCTGCCAAGGCCGAAGCCCAAAAGGCCCTCCAAGAGTTGGAGGAGATGAGGAAGATAGCAGTGGGTAAGGCATTCTTTATGCAAAGCAGAAATATAAAAGTGAACTACCTGTTACTTACCCGAATCCGAAGCTCTCCAGGGGCATTCGCAGATCTTCCCCGTAGTGTATCCGATGCCGCCGCATTCTACCGAGCTGAAGAGGGTAGCTCGACGGAGAAGGTGTTCTGGTCTCAGTATTCTAAGGCCGGACACCCTGTTCCCTTGAGCGACCAGCTGAAACAGCTGGTCGAGCTCCACAAGGCGGCCGAGCAGGCCATGAAGGGCTTCATAGTTCGGCTGTGGCCCGGAGAGGCCCTGCCTGGGAGCTATTTCGGGCTGGTGCGGCGGCTGGTGGAGGCCTGTCGGAGGCTTGAGGTCATCAAGCGCTCCGTCTGCATCGAAGGTGCCCGTCGGGCCCTTGCCCGTGCGAAGGTGTACTGGGGTAAGCTGGACGGTGAGAAGCTTGTGAAGGACGGGCTGCCGTCGGGGAAGGAGCATCGCAAGCCCGAGAACTACTACAAGGATGTTCTTGCAGGTGCCCGCCTTGTGGCGGATGAATGTACCAAGGATGTGATGTTTGAATGAACTCGCTCGTGTTTATCCTGTGCGCTGAAAACTTGTTCATATGCGCTAAGCAATGCTTATTGAATTTAAAATATTACTTGCTGTGCGGCCGTTTATCAAAAACTGAGAGATGGCCAGTCGTCGGCTTCTGCCCCCGTGCCACTAGTGCTGGGATGTTCGGGATAAACCTGAGCGCTCTTTTTCCCATAGTTGGGTCCTTCGAGGGAGGCGCTCAGCACAACAAACCAGGCAACCAGACTATAATGCTTGAACACTCTCACTTAGCCATAGAACTCTATAATTTTAAATTTCGGCGAAGCCCCTAGTTCGGAAGACCGAGTTCGGGGCGCTATCCGCGCCTTGGCCGGACAAAGCCAGCTCCTCGCTCGAAGCGGCATAAGCCTTTAGGGACTCAAAAAACCTCTCGAACAGCGACCGGTCTCTCGCCACATCATGACAGTCAGTTTTAGCTTTCTCCACTGAGGTGCTTAACCCAGCTGAACCGGGGCACAATCGCAGTGGTTCTCCTAGTGCTACCTTAGCCGATAGAGCGGAACGTAAGGCACCAAAACATAGGAGCCGGGCAAACCCAACTATTGACCCAAATCATGATTCGGAGCCGATGCATATAGTGCTATAATTTCGGGGTGCCGCACTTGTGAAAGTATACAGACTTCTCACACCATTATGAGGGGTACTGAAGCCCCTGGCGTGTTTGCCATACCATGGTGTACGGGTGCAATCATGTCATTTAATAAACATAAATGTGAAAAGAAGATAATGCAAAAAATAGACAAGAAGCTAAGCATTGTTTATAGAGAGGCTATTTATCAAAGCCGAACGATACAAATAGTGCGGTAAGCAAAAGATATTGGACTATTCAGTATGTCCTGACCAGGGGCAGGCCGCGGAATTGTATTTAAAACAGGTATACCGCTCATAACAGAGACCACCTGGGAGTTCCATAATGCGGCATGGCTTGTCTGCCTCCCTGGATCTTGCATCGTTTGTGCGGCAGTCGAATTGCCGAACAGGTCGTCCGAAGTATGGAGTCCTGAAAGTAAGAAGAAATTAAAAAAAGAATCCGGCAGCCCCTAGTACGTTTTAAGCCGTATTTTGGGTGTGCCGTTATTGTGCCCCTTCCCCTGTGCCCATGGTATTTCAAGGGCGTAGTTATGTACGCGAGGTCCTGGTTTCGCTATGTCGCGAAAGCTGGGGTTGGGGCCGCATTGCTACGCTTGCTCAGAGTGTGCCAGGCGGTCCTGTTATGAGCGGTCCTGTGGGTTACCTCGGGCGCGCTTGGCAGTGTCTGGCTTTTTAATGGCCGGACTGGAGAATTGCCTGAGAAGGCTACTTTGTACCTCCGCTGCGAGAGCCGCCGCATGCTCCTCCGTACGGAGGGAGCGTTTGGTGTTTTCGTTGACCGTAATTAGTCCTCGAGGGACTGGCATCTTGAGCTTGAGATATGCGTAGTGCGGCACCGCATTGAACTTTGCGAATGCGGTTCATCCGAGCAGGGCGTGATAGCCACTGCGAAACGGGACTATATCGAAGATTAACTCTTCGCTTCGGAAATTGTCCGGGGATCCGAAGACCACGTCAAGTGTTACTGAGCCTGTACAGTTGGCTTCTACACCTGGTATAACGCCTTTAAAGGTCGTTCTTGCGGGCTTAATCCTTGAGGGATCTATGCCCATTTTCCGCACTGTATCCTGATAAAGCAGGTTCAGGCTACTGCCGCCGTCCATGAGGACTCTGGTGAGATGAAATCCGTCGATGATTGGGTCGAGAACCAATGCGGTGAAGCCTCCATGACGGATGCTAGTGGGATGGTCCCTTCGATCAAAAGTGATCGGGCAGGAGGACCATGGGTTGAACTTTGGGGCGACTGGCTCCATCGCGTATACGTCCCGTAGCGCACGCTTCCGCTCCCGCTTGGGAATGTGGGTTGCGTATATCATGTTCACCGTCCGCACTTGTGGGGGAAAGCCCTTCTGTCCATTGTTGTTCGGCGGCTTGGGCTCCTCGTCGTCGCTGTGCAGCCCCTTGTCTCTGTTTTCGGCCATTAACTTGCCTGCCTGCTTGAACACCCAACAATCCCTGTTAGTGTGATTGGCTGGCCTTTCGGGGGTGCCATGTATCTGGCACAAGCGATCGAGTATTCGGTCCAAACTGGACGGGCCCTGAGTATTCTTTTTGAATGGATTTTTCCGCTGACCGGATTTATAGCCTTTGAATCCGGCATTGACTGCCGTGTCTTCATTGCTGTCGCTGCTAACGCGGCGTTTTTGCTTATTTCGACATGTCCTGCCACTTTTGTCCTTGGTATCCGAATTACCAGGGTTCTTTGATAAGTTGTTACTGCGAGCTAGCCAGCTGTCTTCTCCCGCGCAAAAGCGGGTCATGAGTGTCGTGAGGGCTGCCATGGATTTCGGCTTTTCCTGTCCCAGGTGCCGGGCAAGCCACTCGTCGCGGATGTTATGCTTGAAGACTGCTAGGGCCTCTGCGTCCGGACAGTCGAGTATCTGGTTTTTCTTTGTTAGGAACCGTGTGCAGAATTGTCTGGCCGATTCCTCTGGCTGCTGAATTATGTGGCTTAAGTCGTCGGCATCCGGTGGTCGCACGTAAGTTCCCTAGAAGTTGTCGAGGAATGCGGCTTCTAGGTCCTCCCAAGAACCGATTGAGTCTGCTGGCAAGCTGTTAAGCCAATGCCGGGCCGGTCCTTTAAGTTTGAGCGGGAGGTATTTAATGGCGTGTAGATCATCGCCGCGTGCCATGTGGATGTGAAGGAGATAATCCTCGATCCATACTACCGGATCTGTTGTGCCATCGTATGATTCGATGTTTACGGGTTTGAAACCCTCTGGGATTTTATGATCCATTACTTCATTCGTGAAGCATAGCGGATGTGCGGCGCCTCTGTACTGGGCTATATCATGATGCAGGTCGGAAGAGCTATGTCTGTTGTGTTCGGCCTGGCCGGATTTGTTGTATCCGGAGTGAAGATCATTGTCACATGTCGTAGGGCGCCTGTGCGATCCGTAGATCGATCTTGTTTGTCTTGCCTTATCCTCCAGTATGTCTCGCAGGTCGGGTGCATTTTCCCGTGCCTTAGTTGAGCGGCGTCGGGGCATGGCTTGGGTGGAGGGCCGAGAGGCCTCTCTATCGCGGCCGCGAGGTGGCCGGTCTGCCATGTCATGCGCTGGTGATGTAGGTGCTTCCTCCTCTGATCGGGGTAGCGGTCTGCGCTTCGGGTAACGAGGGCCATTCGAGTTCATACTCTTCGGCCGCAAGGACTTCAGTCCATCTGTCAGCTAGCAAATCTTGGGCAGCTCTAAGTTGTTGCTGCTTTTTCTTGAGGCTGCTTGCCGTGGCTAAAAGCCTGCGTTTAAAACGCTCTTGTTCAGCGGGGTCTGATGGTATGACGAATTCGTCGTCATCGAGGCTTGCCTCGTCTTCGGAGGGAGGTGTATAGTTAGCATCCTCGACCTCTCGGTCTGCCGCTCTCTCATGAGGGCTGGCTTCTCCATCTTCCTGTGCCGAATCTTGCTGAGGTGGGTGTTCTTCGGTGCTATCCGGGGTAGTATTATATCCCGTGCCGGAATCACTGTTTTTGCTTTGGCGGGATTTAGAGCGGCGCTGCTGACGTCGGCGCTTTGGCTGTTTCTTGGGGGCGTCATCCCCCACTGTTCCATCGCCATCTCCATCTTTTGGAGTATCCACCATATATATGTCATATGACGAGGTGGCCTTCCAGCGCCCTACAGGTGCTGGTTCCTGTTCGTCTCCTACATCGTCGTCCATGCCGTCGATGTCTTCAGAGCTGAAGTCAAGCATGTCGGTTAGATCGTCGACAGTGGCTACAAAGTGGGTGGTGGGTAGGCTTTGAGTTTCCTCATCGTCCGTATCCCACCCTCGCTGACCGTAGTCCGGCCAGGGCTCTCCTGATAAAGAGAGAGACTTAAGAGAATTCAGGATGTCACCAAAAGGCGAATGCTGAAAGATGTCTGTGGTGGTGAACTCCATTATCGGCGCCCAATCGGATTTGATTGGCAGGGGCGCGGGGGGTCGGAGTCCGGGGAGGAGTCCGGATCCTCGGAGTCACGGGTCGTGCAGAGTGCGGGGCTAGCGTTCGGCTCGATCGCTTTCGGGATCGCAGCCCCTGAGGTGATGTCCAACCGCTCATCCTCGATTGGCGCAATAGGCTCCGATTTAGGGGTCGGAACCGATGCGTGTGCGGCCTCCAGGACACTGTTCGGGGGCAGAGCTAGATTATGCCCCTCGAGATAGTGCGGCGCGCTTGGCCGTGGCTCGAGCCCGTTGAAGATCAAGTCTCCGCGGATGTCAGCCTTGTAGTTTAAGCTTCCAAACCTGACTTGATGGCCAGGGGCGTAGCTTTCGATCTGCTCCAGGTGGCCGAGCGAATTGGCCCGCAGAGCGAAGCCGCCGAAGACGAAGATCTGCCGGGGAGAAAAGTCTCACCCTGGACCGCATCGTTGTTGATGATCAAAGGAGCCATCGGGCCTAAAGGCGACGACACAGAGGAACTCTCAGTGAAAGCACCAATGTCAGTGTCAAAACCGGCGGATCTCGGGTAGTGGGTCCCGAACTGTGCGTCTAGGCCGGATGGTAACAGGAGGCAGGGAACACGATGTTTTACCCAGGTTCGGGCCCTCTTGATGGAGGTAAAACCCTACGTCCTGCTTGATTAATATTGATGATATGGGTAGTACAAGAGTAGATCTACCACGAGATCAAGGAGGCTAAACCCTAGAAGCTAGCCTATGGTATGATTGTTGTATATGGAGTTGATTGCCTACGGGCTACAACCCTCCGGTTTATATAGACATCGGATAGGGTTAGGGTTACATAGAGTCGGTTACAATGGTAGGAGATCTTGAATATCCGCATCGCCAAGCTTGCCTTCCACGCCAAGGAAAGTCCCATCCGGACACGGGACGAAGTCTTCAATCTTGTATCTTCATAGTCCAGGAGTCCGGCTGAAGGTATAGTCCGGCTACCCGAACACCCCCTAATCCAGGACTCCCTCAATGACCTTTGCTGAAAATAGGACATATGGAGTACCCAAATTTGCCGGAACAGAAGTTAATCAACATTCCGGCAAACTCAAGGGCCTCTCGGGGTACCTACAAATTCATCACGACACGAAGGGCCTCTCAAGGGCCTCAAGCAGCAGCGGCGTCTACCAGGACCCCATTTTTTTGCAACAATCAGAGCAGAGAATTCAGCATATTTCTATACAACAGCACTGTAAAGATGAAGAACAGTTCTACAGCAGCCCGTTTATATACAACAGCAGTACTATAGTTTAGTACCATATGCCTACATTTCAAAATCCAATCATCTCACAATCAAATAAAATTTCCAGAGGCAGAGCCACTGTACAATACTGTATCAAGGCAACAACCTAATTTCAGTAAGGAAATTAACTGAATTTAAAGAGATAAAGCTTCTTGGCTCTCCACACTCTACTCCACTGGAGGCACCAGAACTAATTTGCAATCAACCCTGAACAATAAGTATATTTCAGACATTTGGAACTAAACTAACCTAACTAATCACAACAAGGTGGCATGCATAGAAATCTGGAACTAAAGTGCAATCTGGATTTATAGCACATGCTGCAGCCACTATAGAAGTTATTAACGTAACAATAAAAGCCTTCAAGGGGCAAATAAAGCCATAGTTCAAGTGCTCAAACTCTCAAAGGGACATGTAGGAGCAAACCTTGGAAGCAGCAGGAGCCGATGATGCACTCACCCAGAGGCCTAGCCAGGGAACCTGCATAATCAACAAACACATAAAGCAACCATGAATATAATTAAACACATACATAGGTCAGATTAATCTGCCATGCTAAGTGACAGCATACTAAGGTAGAATAGAAAGCACTACAGCCCATTATCTGTTGTTTGGGCACTACCGCGAACACCTTGACAGATATATATCAGAAGTGCACTGGACAAGAAACAGTAGTACTTTTCTACACAGTAATCACGTGTATATCAGAAGGATACTTTTTCATCAACCTAGAACTAGAACAAATCAACTCAGGTCTCAACCAACATAGTAAAATTAGTATTGTCACCATTAAGACCTACCTGGATCATTTCATTTGTGAACACATTTGATTGTCCAAACATAGTACTCCTAGCATATTCTAGTTGTTGCTAACACTACTCCTAACTGATGTTACCATAAGAGCTAAGATAGCAAAAACTACATAAAGCACTGCAACATCTATCATGAGTGCACAGCTACAACAGCACAGTTGCTACTGGTTCACAAGGATACCATATCAGATCAGAGATCGGGCTCATCGTGCACACTTATCCACCTTCCCCTTGCTCTGCTTGTCGACAATGGCCAGGATCAGCTTCGTGTTCTCATCCAGGTACTGCACGGTTCATGAATGACTGATTTATCACCAAAAACCTATCTATTGTTCCCGAATGACTGATTGTTCCCGAAGAAGAAGGAAGGGGAAGGGGGAGGAGAGGGGAGGGGCTCACCTGCGAATATGTAGTCGAGGTCGTACACGGCGCCGGGGTTGCGCCGGCGAGCTTGCCACCCACCTTGGAGCCGGAACCCTAGGGCTCGGGGCCTGCGCAAGACCACAGCCAGGAGGTGCAGCCGCGCGCGGACAGCGAGGTCGGTGAAGGGGGCGCGGGGGAGCTGCGATGGGGGGCGTGGGGGCGGCGAGGGTGGGCTCAATCTGGGCCTGGACGGGCGGCTTCTTCGCGGGGAAGGAGAGGCAGGGAAGGCAGGGAAGAAGAAGGCGGAGAAGGAGAGGCGGCGGCGTCGCCGACGGCGTGCAGGCGCGGCGGACGGAGGGGGCGGAGCAAGGCGGGGTGGCGGCGTACGGTTGGGGCGGAGGGGGCAAAGTTAGGTCGAGTGGGGATCTGGCGAGGGAGGGGAATAGGTGGAGTGGGGGAGGGTTAGCAATGGCGCACCTCCCCCTAGTGCGCCATAAATACGACGATAGCGATGGCGCACCTCCCCCTCGTGTGCCATTAGAATTTTGTTTTGATTACAGTTCGAGCACTCAGGTTATATTCCCCCTAACCGTATCCCCATCACAACACACACACTAGCTCGACTGGTCAACACGCAGCACACACACTAGGAGGTCTTGGGTTCGATTCCTAGGCTCCCCAATTTTTGTTTTTATGCATTTTTTTCTTTGCACATATCTTTTTATCCATGCATCCAAATATAACATGTCACATATGCTAGATGCTCAGAATTTCATCTAGAAAAATAATATGCAATTTGTTGCCATGTTAACAACATTTAAAATGTTGTTTGATATATATTTGTGTTTAAATATGTTCAAACTTGTTTAAATCATAACAGTGATGTTTTTTTATAAAAACAGTAATAACTTGTTTAAATTTGTTTTTTTGCAATTTTAGTTGCATTCATTTGTGACGGTGGAGCGGGATGGGGAGGGTGCGGGGGAGAGGGTGCGGGGGGTCGGCGGCGACGGCCGGCGGAGCGGGGGAGAGGGTGCGAGGGGTGCTCGGTGGCGAGGGGGACCGGATCTGGCGAGGTGGGATAGCGATCGAGATGGAGGGGGATCGAGATCGAGTGTCCATGAAATTTAAAAAATATTCATGAGTTCAAAATTAAAGTGCCCATGAAATACAATCGAGAATTGAAGGCTACGATTTAAATACAATCGATCTTAGCTAGCTATCTTTACACAATCTTCTTGCCCTTCTTTTTCGCAAATGGAGTTCTTCTGTGGAACGGACGTCCTTTAGGTAGGGTGGTCCTGCTTCTTGTGGTGTATGCTGCTACTTCATCGTCGTCGTCATGTTCGATCTTCGGGTCGCCGTACTTGTCGAAGTCTTGCTCATTGGCTACTCCATCCATTCCGATGATCTTCCTTTTGCCTCTCCTCACGACAACACGACTTGGCTTTGACGGGTCGGTAATGAAGAAGCATTGGTCCACTTGGGAAGCCAGTACCCATGGCTCATTTTTCACGGTGACGTTTGCGCCTGCGGTCTTGGATTTGGCTTCGAGTATAACCATGGTGGTGAAATACCGGTCTCCTTTTAGGACGCTCTTGGCCCATCTGACACGGAACATCGGGACCTTCTCTCCAGCGTAGCTCAGCTCCCAGATCTCCTCGATCCTTCCGTGGTATCTGTCCTTGTCGTTACCGGTGTAGGATTCCATCGTTACCCCGGAGTTCTGATAACCATCGCTCTTCATGTCCTTGTCCTCGGTGTAGAATGTGTAGCCGTTGATATCGTACGCCTCATAGGTCATCAGGTTGTGCTCGGCGCCCTGTGACAAGGCGAATATGAGTTGTTCTTCCGCGGAAGAATCCTCATGTAAAGGGTATGACAGAAGCTTCTGCTTGAACCAACGCATGACACATGAGTTGTGCTCTTTGATTATATCTCCGTCCATCCTCTGTTGGCCTCGGTCACTGTACGTCTTCTCAATAAAGGTTTTTTGCTCTACCACCCAAGGATCGACCACGTCTATGTGTTGTAGCGCGACTAGGTTTGCTCTTTCAAAGTCGGCGAGTCGACCCTCGAAGTCGACATGCATTTCGCGGCGACCCTCACGGTGACCCCATCCAGCGAGCCTGCCGAGGTGCTTGTTGACGGGCAGACCAACGGGGTTCTCGATGCCTAGATAATTCGTGCAGTAGGAGATGCACTCTTCGGTCAGAAAGCCCCTGGCTATGCTTCCCTCTAGACGTGACATGTTGCGAACGTATCCTTTGATGACACCATTCATCCTTTCGAACGGCATCATGCTATGCAGGAACGTCGGCCCGAGTTGGATGATATCCTCCACGATATGGACCAGCAGATGCACCATAACATCGAAGAATGCGGGCGGGAAGTACATCTCAAGCTCGCATAGTATCACCACGATCTCTTCCTGTAGCCTTCTGAGTTGCCTCACGCTAACCGACTTCCGAGAGATGACGTCGAAAAAGTTGCATAGGCCAAATAGCGTTTCACGGACATGCGCGTCCATGATCCCACGGATTGCAACTGGAAGTATCTGCGTCATCAGCACGTGACAGTCGTGAGACTTCATCCCGCTGAACTTCTGCTTTGCTGGGTCTAGGTATCAGCTTATCTTCGCCGCGTAACCGTAAGGAAGTTTTACTCCTACGAGGCAGGTGAAAAACTGCTCGATCTCCTCCTGACTTAGAGTGAAGCACGCGGGAGGGTAGTCATTTCCCGTCTTCTTGGCCTTTTTGCCTTTGCGATGACTTTCTGTGTCCTGCTTCGCCTCATCATCATCATCATTAGCGTGAAGCTCCTGCCTGATGCCTCATCATCATCATCATCTGACCGTACGTGTGTTGAACGCGGAGGTGCCGTCCGTTCGGCGCTAGGATCTCCGGTGATTTGGATCACGTCGAGTACGACTTCCTCATCCCCGTTCTTTGAACGCTTCCGCGCTTGATCTACAAAGGTATGTAGATGCAATCCAATCACTCGTTGCTAGATGAACTCCTAGATGGATCTTGGTGAAACCGTAGGAAAATTTTTGTTTTCTGCAAGTTCCCCAACAGTGGTCTCAGAGCTAGGTCTATGCGTAGTTCCTTTTGCACGAGTAGAACACAATTTGTTGTGGGCGTAGATGTTGTCAACTTTCTTGCCGCTACTAGTCTTATTTTTCTTCAACGGTATTGTGGGATGAAGCGGCCCGGACCAACCTTACACGTACGCTTACGTGAGACCGGTTCCACCGACTGACATGCACTAGTTGCATAAGGTGGCTGGCGGGTGTCTGTCTCTCCCACTTTAGTTGGAGCGGATTTGATGAAAAGGGTCCTTATGAAGGGTAAATAGAAGTTGACAAATCACGTTGTGGCTTTCACGTAGGTAAGAAAACGTTCTTGCTAGAACCCTATTTCAGCCACGTAAAACTTGCAACAACAATTAGAGGACGTCTAACTTGTTTTTGCAGCAAGTGCTTTGTGATATGATATGGCTAAAGTTGTGATGAATGATGAATGATATATGTGATGTATGAGATGTTCATGCTATTGTAATAGGAATCACGACTTGCATGTCGATGAGTATGACAACCGGCAGGAGCCATAGGAGTTGTCTTTATTTTTTGTATGACCTGCGTGTCATTGAGAAACGCCATGTAAATTACTTTACTTTATTGCTAAGCGTGTTAGCCATAGTAGTAGAAGTAATAGTTGGCGAGCAACTTCATGGAGACACGATGATGGAGATCATGATGATGGAGATCATGGTGTCATGCTGGTGACAAGATGATCATGGAGCCCCAAGATGGAGATCAAAGGAGCTATGTGATATTGGCCATATCATGTCACTATTATTATTTGATTGCATGTGATGTTTATCATGTTTCTGCATCTTGTTTACTTAGAACGACGTTAGTAAATAAGATGATCCCTCATAATAATTTCAAGAAAGTGTTCCCCCTAACTGTGCACCATTGCGACAGTTCGTTGTTTCGAAGCACCACGTGATTATCGGGTGTTAGATTCCAACGTTCACATACAACGGGTGTAAGACAGATTTACACATGCAAACACTTAGGTTGACTTGACGAGCCTAGCATGTACAGACATGGCCTCGGAACACAGAAGACCGAAAGGTCGAGCATGAGTCGTATAGAAGATACGATCAACATGAAGATGTTCACCGATGTTAACTAGTCCGTCTCACGTGATGATCGGACACGGCCTAGTTAACTCGGATCATGTTATACTTAGATTACTGGAGGGATGTCTATCTAAGTGGGAGTTCATTGAATAATTTGATTAGATGAACTTAATTATCATGAACTTAGTCTAAAAAATTTACAATATGTCTTGTAGATCAAATGGCCAACGTAGTCCTCAACTTCAACGCGTTCCTAGAGAAAACCAAGCTGAAAGACGATGGCAGCAACTACACGGACTGGGTCCGAAACCTGAGGATCATCCTCATAGCTGCCAAGAAAGATTATGTCCTACAAGCACCGCTAGGTGACGCACCTGTTCTCCCTACAGAACAAGACGTTATGAACGCTTGGCAGGCACGTACCGATGACTACTCCCTCGTTCAGTGCGGCATGCTTTATAGCTTAGAGCCGGGGCTCCAAAAGCGTTTTGAGGGACACGGAGCATATGAGATGTTCGAAGAGCTGAAAATGGTTTTCCAAGCTCATGCCCGGGTCGAGAGATATCAAGTCTCCGACAAGTTCTTCAGCTGTAAGATGGAGGAGAACAGTTCTGTCAGTGAGCACATACTCACTATGTCTGGGTTGCATAACCGCTTGAATCAGCTGGGAGTTAATCTCCCGGATGACGCAGTCATTGACAGAATCCTTCAGTCGCTTCCACCGAGCTACAAGAGCTTTGTGATGAACTTCAATATGCAGGGGATGGAAAAGACCATTCCTGAAGTATTTGCAATGCTGAAATCAGCAGAGGTAGAAGTCAAAAAGGAACATCAAGTGTTGATGGTGAATAAAACCACTAAGTTCAAGAAGGGCAAGGGTAAGAAAGCCTTCAAGAAGGACGGCAAGGAGTTGCCGCGCCCGGCAAGCAAGCTGCCGGGAAGAAGCCAAAGAATGGACCCAAGCCTGAGACTGAGTGCTTTTATTGCAAGGGAAGTGGTCACTGGAAGCGGAACTGCCCCAAATACTTAGCGGACAAGAAGGCCGGCATCACGAAAGGTATATGTGATATACATGTAATTGATGTGTACCTTACCAGTACTCGTAGTAGCTCCTGGGTATTTGATACCGGTGCGGTTGCTCACATTTGTAACTCAAAACAGGAGCTGCGGAATAAGCGGAGACTGGCAAAGGACGAGGTAACGATGCGCGTCGGGAATGGTTCCAAGGTCAATGTGATCGCCGTCGGCACGCTACCTCTACGTTTACCTTCGGGATTAGTTTTAAACCTTAATAATTGTTATTTAGTGCCAGCTTTGAGCATGAACATTGTATCAGGATCTCGTTTAATTCGAGATGGCTACTCATTTAAATCCGAGAATAATGGTTGTTCTATTTATATGAGAGATATGTTTTATGGTCATGCCCCGATGGTGAATGGTTTATTCTTAATGAATCTCGAGCGTAATGCTACACATGTTCATAGTGTGAGTACCAAAAGATGTAAGATTGATAATGATGGTCCCACATACTTGTGGCACTGCCGCCTTGGTCACATAGGTGTCAAACGCATGAAGAAGCTCCATGCTGATGGACTTTTAGAGTCTCTTGATTACAAATCATTTGACACGTGCGAACCATGCCTCATGGGTAAAATGACCAAGACTCCATTCTCAGGAACAATGGAGCGAGCAACCAACTTATTGGAAATCATACATACTGATGTGTGCGGTCCAATGAGTGTTGAGGCTCGCGGTGGCTATCGTTATGTTCTCACCCTCACTGATGACTTGAGTAGATATGGGTATGTCTACTTAATGAAACACAAGTCTGAGACCTTTGAAAAGTTCAAGGAATTTCAGAGTGAGGTTGAGAATCAACGTGACAGGAAAATCAAGTTCCTGCGATCAGATCGTGGAGGAGAATACTTGAGTCACGAGTTTGGCACACACTTAAGAAAATATGGAATAGTTTCACAACTCACGCCGCCTGGAACACCTCAGCGTAACGGTGTGTCCGAACGTCGTAATCGCACTCTATTAGATATGGTGCGATCTATGATGTCTCTTACCGATTTACCGCTATCTTTTTGGGGCTATGCTTTAGAGACTGCCGCATTCACTTTAAATAGGGCTCCATCGAAATCTGTTGAGACGACACCGTATGAATTATGGTTTGGGAAGAAACCTAAGTTGTCGTTTCTAAAAGTTTGGGGATGCGATGCTTATGTCAAGAAACATCAACCTGAAAAGCTCGAACCCAAGTCGGAAAAATGCGTCTTCATAGGATACCCTAAAGAAACTATTGGGTATACCTTCTACCTCAGATCCGAAGGCAAGATCTTTGTTGCCAAGAATGGGTCCTTTCTAGAGAAGGAGTTTCTCTCAAAAGAAGTAAGTGGGAGGAAAGTAGAACTTGATGAAGTATTACCTCTTGAACCGGAAAATGGCGCAACTCGAGAAAATGTTCCTGAGGTGCCTGCACCGACTAGAGAGGAAGTTAATGATGATGATCAAGATACTTCTGATCAAGCTCCTACTGAAATTCGAAGGTCCACAAGGACACATTCCGCACCAGATTGGTACGGCAACCCTGTCTTGGAAATCATGTTGTTAGACAACGGTGAACCTTCGAACTATGAAGAAGCGATGGCGGGCCCGGATTCTGACAAATGGCTGGAAGCCATGAAATCCGAGATAGGATCCATGTATGAAAACGAAGTATGGACTTTGACTGACTTGCCCGTAGAGCGGCGAGCCATAGAAAATAAATGGATCTTTAAGAAGAAGACAGACGCGGATGGTAATGTGACCATCTATAAAGCTCGGCTTGTCGCTAAGGGTTATCGACAAGTTGAAGGGGTTGACTATGATGAGACTTTCTCACCGGTAGCGAAGCTAAAGTCCGTCCGAATCATGTTCGCAATTGCCGCATTCTATGATTATGAGATATGGCAAATGGACGTCAAAACAGCATTCCTTAATGCTTTCCTTAAGGAAGAATTGTGTATGATGCAGCCGGAAGGTTTTGTCGATCCTAAATATGCTGACAAGGTGTGCAAGCTCCAACGCTCGATTTATGGGCTGGTGCAAGCATCTCGGAGTTGGAACATTCACTTTGATGAGATGATCAAAGCGTTTGGGTTTACGCAGACTTATGGAGAAGCCTGCGTTTACAAGAAAGTGAGTGGGAGCTCTGTAGCATTTCTCATATTATATGTAGATGACATACTTTTGATGGGAAATGATATAGAACTTTTGGACAGCATTAAGGCCTACTTGAATAAGAGTTTTTCAATGAAGGACCTTGGAGAAGCTGCTTATATATTAGGCATCAAGATCTATAGAGATAGATCAAGACGCCTCATAGGTCTTTCACAAAGCACATACCTTGATAAGATATTGAAGAAGTTCAATATGGACCAGTCTAAGAAGGGGTTCTTGCCTATGTTGCAAGGTGTGAAATTGAGCTCAGCTCAATGTCCGACCACGGCAGAAGATATAGAAGAGATGAGTGTCATCCCCTATGCCTCAGCCATAAGGTCTATTATGTATGCCATGCTGTGTACCAGACCTGATGTAAACATTGCCGTAAGTTTGGTAGGTAGGTACCAAAGTAATCCCGGCAAGGAACACTGGACAGCGGTCAAGAATATCCTGAAGTACCTGAAAAGGACTAAGGAAATGTTTCTCGTTTATGGAGGTGACGAAGAGCTCTTCGTAAAAGGTTACGTCGACGCTAGCTTCGACACAGATCTGGATGACTCCAAGTCACAAACCGGATACGTGTATATTTTGAATGGTGGGGCAGTAAGCTGGTGCAGTTGCAAGCAGAGCGTCATGGCGGGATCTACATGTGAAGCGGAGTACATGGCAGCCTCGGAGGCAGCGCATGAAGCAATTTGGGTGAAGGAGTTCATCACCGACCTAGGAGTCATACCCAATGCGTCGGGGCCGATCAAGCTCTTCTGTGACAACACTGGAGCTATTGCACTTGCCAAGGAGCCCAGGTTTCACAAGAAGACAAGGCACATCAAGCGTCGCTTCAACTCCATTCGTGAAAATGTTCAAGATGGAGACATAGATATTTGTAAAGTACATACGGACCTGAATGTAGCAGATCCGTTGACTAAACCTCTCCCTAGAGCAAAACATGATCAACACCAGAATTCCATGGGTGTTCGATTCATCAAAATGTAACTAGATTATTGACTCTAGTGCAAGTGGGAGACTGTTGGAAATATGCCCTAGAGGCAATAATAAAAGTATTATTATTATATTTCCTTGTTCATGATAATTGTCTTTATTCATGCTATAATTGTGTTATCCGGAAATTGTAATACATGTGTGAATAATAGACACCAACATGTCCCTAGTAAGCCTCTAGTTGACTAGCTCGTTGATCAACAGATAGTCATGGTTTCCTGACTATGGACATTGGATGTCATTGATAACGAGATCACATCATTAGGAGAATGATGTGATGGACAAGACCCAATCCTAAACATAGCATAAGATCGTATAGTTCGTTTGCTAGAGTTTTCCAATGTCAAGTATCTTTTCCTTAGACCATGAGATCGTGTAACTCCCGAATACCGTAGGAGTGCTTTGGGTGTACCAAACGTCACAACGTAACTGGGTGACTATAAAGGTATACTACGGGTATCTCCGAAAGTGTCTGTTGGGTTGACACGGATCAAGACTGGGATTTTTCACTCCGTATGACGGAGAGGTATCACTGGGCCCACTCGGTAATGCATCATCATAATGAGCTCAAAGTGACCAAGTGTCTGGTCACGGGATCGTGCATTACAGTACGAGTAAAGTGACTTGCCGGTAACAAGATTGAACGAGGTATTGGGATACCGACAATCGAATCTCGGGCAAGTAACATACCGATTGACGAAGGGAATTGTGTACAGGGTTGCTTGAATCCTCGACATCGTGGTTCATCCGATGAGATCATCGAGGAGCATGTGGGAGCCAACATGGGTATCCAGATCCCGCTGTTGGTTATTGACCGGAGAGCAATCTCGGTCATGTCTACATGTCTCCCGAACCCGTAGGGTCTACACACTTAAGGTTCGGTGACGCTAGGGTTGTAGGGATATGTATATGCAGTAACCCGAGTGTTGTTCGGAGTCCCGGATGAGATCCCGGACGTCACGAGAAGTTCCGGAATGGTCCGGAGGTAAAGGATTATATATAGGAAGTGCTATTTCGGCCGTCGGGACAAGTTTCGGGGTCACCGGTATTGTACCGGGACCACCGGAAGGGTCCCGGGGGTCCACCGGGTGGGGCCACCTATCCCGGAGGGCCCCATGGGCTGAAGTGGGAAGGGATCCAGCCCAAAGTGGGCTGGGGCGCCACTTCCCCTAGGGCCCATGCGCCTAGGGTGGGGGAAACCCTAAAGGGGGGGCGCCCCCTTGCTTGGGGGGCAAGCCCCCCACCCCTTGGCCGCCGCCCCCCTAGGAGATTGCATCTCCTAGGGCCGCCGCCCCCCCCCCTAGGCCCCCCTATATATAGTGGGGGGGATGGAGGACCTCTTACCTTTTGCCTTTGGTGCCTCCCTCTCCCTCTCCAACACATCGTCCTCCTCCATAGAGCTTGGCGAAGCCCTGCCGGAGTACTGCAACTCCATCATCACCACGCCGTCGTGCTGCTGCTGGAGCCATCTTCCTCAAACCTCTCCTTCCCCTTGCTGGATCAAGAAGGAGGAGACGTTACGCTGACCGTACGTGTGTTGAACGCGGAGGTGCCATCCGTTCGGCGCTAGGATCTCCGGTGATTTGGATCACGTCGAGTACGACTTCCTCATCCCCGTTCTTTGAATGCTTCCGCGCGTGATCTACAAAGGTATGTAGATGCAATCCAATCACTCGTTGCTAGATGAACTCCTAGATGGATCTTGGTGATACCGTAGGAAAAATTTTGTTTTCTGCAACGTTCCCCAACATAAGGCTCTTCAGCTTGCATCTTCGACATGGACATCTTATCTCCGTCTCGTTCTTTTGAAGCATCTCGGCCTTCGCGGAGCTCAAAAACCTATTCACGATGCCTTCGGTCATCATGCGGACCATGGTCGCCTGCGGGGTAGAGCAAAACGATATTTTAGAACCAAGAAAAAATTTGGCATGACTTTCCCTAAAAATAGGACCAAAAAGAATGCATAGTGCCAAAATTCTCGCCAAAACGGAAATGAATCAACATTCCGGCAAAATATTGGCAACTATCGCATTTCAAATACCGGTACCTGCAAACACAAACATATATGCAACACCACAAACATATGCAACACCACAAACATACATAGATCTAGCTAGGCCACAAAAAGTGCATGTGCACGTTGTTGGAGCGAGCTAGGGAGAAAAAAGTAGATCTACAACATGAAGATAGCTTTCCCCTTACTTACCTATCAAAAAAGGTAATTTCACCTCTTAATTTTGATGAATTTATGGTGCAAATGAGGTGAGGAGGAGGAGGCAGCCGACAAGCTTGGAGAAGGAGGTGGAGGGAATGAAGTGGGGAAAGTGAGTGTGTAGGTGTGACTGTCCAAAATATCTAGCTGGTCCCAGGTTACTAATGGCGCACCACACAGCCATGCACCATTAGTAACCCAACATACTAATGGCGCACCTCCTGGCCGTGCGCCATTAGTAGTTTTGCAAAAAAAAGTGTATATATATATATATATACTAATGGCGCACCGTGGCATAGTGCGCCATTACTAGTTTAAACTAGTAATGGCGCACTTTGCAACGGTGCGCCATTAGTAGTTTTGCAAAAAAATAGAATAAAAAAATACAGTAGTGGCGCACTCCATGGCTGGTGCGCCATTACTAGTTAGAACTACTAATGGCGCACTTTTCCAGGATGCGCCATTAGTATGTTTGGAAAAATGAAAAAAAAATGTTACTTGTGGCGCACCTTGTGCCTGGTGCGCCATTAGTGTCTTCCACACTAATGGTGCGCCATTAGTATATAGTAGTGGCGCACCACTTCTCTGGTGCGGCATTAGTGTCAATTTCATCTATAGCCCTTTTCCTAGTAGTGGATGCAGCTTATTTAACTACAAAGATTCAAAATTTTCAAAAAATTCAGAATTTTTTGCTCGGTATGAGTGTTTGGGGGAGCGGTAAACATGGTAACCGCACGGTAACCGAATATTTCAAGCGGTTACCAAAACCATGGTGTCGATCAGGCGGTTGGCGGTTCGGGTCGCGTGCGGTGAGCAAAGAACTCGAGAACAGGGGAACTGGGCGGCGCTGCCAGTTCGTGTCCCCTGATCGATGGAATTTTTTCTGGCGAGATGGATTTTTTTGAACATCAATACAGACACAAGCGCTCATATACACGTGCATACACTCACCCCTATGAACGCACACACGCACACCCAACCCCTATGAGCACCTCCGAAAGACTGAGCCGGCATATCATCTTAAAATTTACAAAGTCACCGTAGGCACCTCGTCGTCGACGGGAACGTATCCTCCCACTGAATGCGCATTGCCGAAAATCCTAAAATAAATCCAGGAATAAATGCAAGCATCAGGATTTGAACCCTGGTAGGTTGAGAATACCACAGTCTCTTTAGCCATCCAACCACAGGTTGGTTTGCTTCTGGGCGAGATGGATGGGTATGTCCTGCAGCGAATTGGGCCAATAGGCCATGCTGGTGAGGGGAAATAGACGATGGGTTGCCTCTGCTTTTGGGTTGAATTGCTTAACTACCACATTTTGGAGTATCAGTATCGTTTTTCCTTATTCAACATATTATATATACCTAGTTTTTTGACAAAAATAATGGGTATTCAAGTGAATACCCTTGAATTAAGGTGGGCCCGTCCCTGGCCTGCATAGAGGCATTAGGACCTTGGATAGTGTGCACTTCCGCACTAACAGCAAAGCACCAAAAAGGGGAAACACCGTAAATAAAAACCTTGCATTTTTACGCCATTGAAACTTCGTTCAATTAGGCCGGATAGTAATTTAGACTAGTAACATTCATATGTTACTAGTCCATGTTACTACATCCATAACTGTAGTAACTTATGGGTGGTATCATGCAACGTTCATTTATTTAGATGCAGACTCATTTTGCCTCGGGACATGTTATGTTATGGTAATAGATTATGTTACCATAAATATCTCTGTCCTCACTAAATATTTCTCACATACAAATTTTCCTTAGAGTGTTTTATGTTACTAGCTAAGTTAATTCAACTATGGAAAGCACCCTATACTCAGAAGTCAGTAAACTTTCAAAGAAAGAAAAAATCATGGTACTGTTAGCTGGCGCGTGCAACTAATGTACACGACTCCTGCTGAAACCCAGCTGCACACAGATCAGATCTAAGCGAGCCTCGGGAAACCCTTCCCTGCCCAACTTCCCCATTACTCATTCCAGTCCAGTCGAATCCTACGTGACAAGCTAAACAATTGTAACAAAAACAGTGGCAAGTCGCACCGGTATACACTGAGTGGCTTAAGGGTCTGGACCAGCCGCCTATGTTCCATGCCATCTTCGCCATCGGTGGCACCGAGTACAGCTCGTCGGCATAAGGTTACGACATGAGCAACAAGGCGGGGGACCTCCCACCAGGGCAGCCTTCGTCGACCTCGCCGCAAAGGCGACATTATAGGGCTACTCTACTACTCTTCAACTTATGCCTGGCGCGTATGTCTAAGGCCTACTTAGCTGGTTCCCTTTCTTTCAAGATTCGAGGTCCCCATCTGGTTAGTTCAAGATGTGTGCGTTGTCACTGCTCCTCGGTACTTCTCTGCTCTGGTGCCATGTTCACTAGTAGAAAACAGGGCTTTGGTCCAGGCCAGGTCAGCCCATTAGTCCCGGTTCAGTCTAGAACCGGGACCAATGTGGGCATTGGTCCCGGTTCGTGAGCCCAGGGGCCGGCCGGGCCACGTGGGCCATTGGTCCCGGTTCATCTGGACCTTTTGGTCCCGGTTGGTGGGACGAATCGGGACCAATGGACCTCGCTCCTGACCCACCACCATTGGTCCCGGTTGGTGGCTTGAACCGGGACCAAAAGCTCCCCTTTAGTCCCGGCTCATGTCACCAACCGGGACCAATGAGGTGCCTATATATACCCCCTCGCGCAAGAGCAGAGCACAGTGCTCTGTTTTTTCTGGCCGAGGGGGAGAGGGCTTTGTGGTGCTCTAGCTCACCTCCTATGCACATGAGGTGTTCGATGGAATGCCCGAGCCACACTACTTAAGCTTTCTCCTCTCTAAGCTCGACCTCCAAGCTCCATTTTCCTCGATATTTGTCTAGATTTAGCGGTCCGTCACGCCCCGTCCCCATCTTCACCGCCATTGATCACCCGCGCCGATCTCATCACCGACACCACCGTGGTGAGCCTGTTGTTCTTATCTTTTTTCTGAAAGGAAAAATATTCTTACTTGTATGTTTAGATAGATACTTGTATCATTTTCTTACATTTATTATTGCATCTTATATAGTGCGATAGTTTTGGTATCCGCCCCCGTCGGCCCTCGTCCTGTCTATGATTCGGATGTGGTATGTATATTATCTTTATAACTATTGGTTCATTTATTGTTTATGAAAATTATGCCGACCAACGTGACATAGATTTTATTTATCTAGGATGTATGTGAATCGGAAATGCCAACCGACCCTATTGTCGAGAGGTTAAATTTAGTTGAAGAAGAAAACAATTTGTTGAAGGAAAAAATAAAAAAATTGAGGAGGAGAAGATGATATTGGAGTTGCATGTTGCGGATGTCGTCGATGATCACAAGATCAAGATGGATGCAATGCGCTTGAAGATTAGAAAGATTAGAAAATATGCCATTCATACCGAGGCTTGGTATCATTATGCCGTTGGATCAATTGTTACCTTGGTTGCGATTATGATCGCATTTGTTTTCGCATTGAAATGTTTTACATAGTTTCAATGTATGGTTTAATTAATTAGATTCTCTGGAGAGCTATATGTTGTTAGATGAGAACTATGTATGCACTTTGGTTTTAATGTGATGATGAACTTCTATTAATTTGGACACTTAATTATATATAATGCACGCAGATGAACTGGCAATGGATGTACGGTGACAGACACACCCGCGAGTACATTAAGGGCGTGCATGAGTTTCTCGATGCGGCTGAGGCAAAAAAGCAGAATGGTTTTATGTGTTGTCCACGCACTGAATGTGGGAATACGAGGTCTTACTCTAACCGGAAAATCCTTCACTCCCACCTACTTTACAAGGGTTTCATGCCACACTATAATGTTTGGACGAGGCATGGAGAAATAGGGGTTATGATGGAAGACGGCGAAGAAGAAGAGTACGATGACAACTATGTGCCCCCTGAATACAGTGATGCTACAACGGGGGGAGCTGGTGAAGATCAAGAGGAACCAGACGATGTGCCCAATGATGCTGCCATGGGTGAAGCTGCTGAAGATCAAGAGGAACCAGACGATGTGCCCGATGATGATGATCTCCGCCGGGTCATTGTCGATGCAAGGACGCAATGCATTAGTCAAAAGGAGAAGCTAAAGTTCGATCGCATGTTAGAGGATCACAAAAAAGGGTTATACCCCAATTGCGAAGATGGCAACACAAAGCTCGGTACCGTACTGGAATTGCTGCAGTGGAAGGCAGAGAATGCTGTGGCTGACAAAGGATTTGAGAAGCTACTGAAAATATTGAAGAAGAAGCTTCCAAAGGATAACGAATTGCCCGACAGTACATACGCAGCAAAGAAGGTCGTATGCCCTCTAGGATTGGAGGTGGAGAAGATACATGCATGCCCTAATGACTGCATCCTCTACCGCGGTGCATACAAGGATCTGAACGCATGCCCGGTATGCGGTGCATTGCGGTATAAAATCAGACGAGATGACCCTGGTGATGTTGACGGCGAGCCCCCCAGGAAGAGGGTTCCTGTGAAGGTGATGTGGTATGCTCCTATAATACCACGGTTGAAACGTCTGTTCAGAAACGAAGAGCATGCCAAGTTGATGCGATGGCACAGTGAGAACCGAAAGAAAGATGGGAAGTTGAGAGCACCCGCTGACGGGTCGCAGTGGAGAAAAATCGAGAGAAAGTACTGGGATGAGTTTGCAAAGGACCCAAGGAATGTATGGTTTGCTTTAAGCGCGGATGGCATTAATCCTTTCGGGGAGCAGAGCAGCAATCACAGCACCTGGCCAGTGACTCTATGTATGTATAACCTTCCTCCTTGGATGTGCATGAAGCGGAAGTTCATTATGATGCCAGTTCTCATCCAAGGCCCTAAGCAACCCAGCAACGACATTGATGTGTACCTAAGGCCATTAGTTGAAGAACTTTTACAGCTTTGGAATGGAAACAGTGTACGTACGTGGGATGAGCACAGATAGGAGGAATTTAACCTTAAGGCGTTGCTGTTCATGACCATCAACGATTGGCCCGCTCTCAGTAACCTTTCAGGACAGACAAACAAAGGATACCACGCATGCACGCACTATTTAGATGACACTGAAAGTATATACCTGGACAAATGCAGGAAGAATGTGTACCTGGGCCATCGTCGATTTCTTCCGACCAACCATCAATGTCGAAAGAAAGGCAAGCATTTCAAAGGCGAGGCAGATCACCGGAAGAAGCCCGCCATGCGCACCGGTGATCACGTGCTTGCTATGGTCAATGATTTACACTACGTAATCTTTGGAAAGGGTCCCGGTGGACTAGCTGTTCCGAATGACGCTGAGGGACACGCACCCATGTGGAAGAAAAAATCTATATTTTGGGACCTACCCTACTGGAAAGACCTAGAGGTCCGCTCCTCAATCGACGTGATGCACGTGACGAAGAACCTTTGCGTGAACCTGCTAGGCTTCTTGGGCGTGTATGGGAAGACAAAAGATACACCTGAGGCACGGGAGGACCTGCAACATTTGCACGAAAAAGACGGCATGCCTCTGAAGCAGTATAAAGGTCCTGCCAGCTACGCTCTTACGAAAGAAGAGAAAGAAATCTTCTTTGAATGCCTGCTCAGTATGAAGGTCACGACTGGCTTCTCGTCGAATATAAAGGGAATAATAAATATGCCAGAGAAAAAGTTTCAGAACCTAAAGTCTCATGACTGCCACGTGATTATGACGCAATTGCTTCCGGTTGCATTGAGGGGGCTTTTACTGGAAAACGTCTGATTAGCCATTGTGAAGCTATGTGCATTCCTCAATGCATTCTCTCAGAAGGTGATCGATCCAGAAATCGTACCAAGGCTAAGGAGTGATGTGGTGCAATGTCTTGTCAGTTTCGAGCTGGTGTTCCCACCATCCTTCTTCAATATCATGACGCACGTCCTAGTTCATCTAGTCGACGAGATTGTCATCCTGGGGCCCGTATTTCTACACAATATGATCCCCTTTGAGAGGTTCATGGGAGTCCTAAAGAAATATGTTTGTAATCGCGCTAGGCCAGAAGGAAGCATCTCCATGGGCCATCAAATAGAGGATGTTATCGGGTTTTGTGTTGACTTCATTCCTGGCCTTAACAAGATAGGTCTCCCTAAATCGCGGTATGAGGGGAGACTGACTGGAAAAGGCACTCTTGGAAGAGACTCAATAATATGCAGGGACGGATATTCTTGGTCTCAAGCACACTACACAGTTCTACAGAACTCTACCTTGGTGACCCCGTATGTCGATGAACACAAGAACAGTCTGCGCTCCAAACACCCGGAGCAGTGCGACGACTGGATTACATGTGAACACATCAGGACTTTCAGCAGTTGGTTGGAAACACGTCTCAGAGGTGACAACACTGTTTGTGATGAGTTGTACTTGTTGTCCAGGGGACCATCTTTGACTGTATTGACTTACAAAAGGATACGAGATAAATGGGAATACATTTTACACGATCGCCCAAGATCAAAAGAGCACCAACCAAAACAGCGGTGTCCGCTTTGATGCAGCAACCGAGAGCGGAAAGGATACATATTATGGTTACATAGTGGACATATGGGAACTTGACTACGGACCTAATTTTAAGGTCCCTTTGTTTAAGTGCAAATGGGTCAATCTGTTAGGCGGCGGGGTACAGGTAGACCCACAGTACGGAATGACAACGGTAGATCTGAAAAATCTTGGGTACACTGACGAACCGTTCGTCCTAGCCAATAATGTGGCACAGGTTATCTATGTGAAGGACATGTCTACCAAACCGAGAAAAAGAAAAGATAAGGAAGCGAATACATCATACGATGAGCCAAAGCGCCACATAGTTCTTTCAGGAAAAAGGGACATCCTGGGAGTGGACGGCAAGACAGACATGTCTGAAGATTATGAAAAGTTTCATGAAATTCCTCCCTTCAATGTCAAGGCTGACCCAAGCATCCTGATAAACAATGAATATTATCCATGGTTACGGCGCAATAAGCAAATGACACAAGCTAAGAAAAAGTGAAGACTTTCTCCCGCAACTATTATGATGATACCATGCCAAATTTGTAACAGACGAGTATGCTAGGACAACTTTTTCAGAGTTCATTTGAAAACTATGAATTTAGGTCGAATTTTCTCTATAGGTGCATCTATGTTCAAATTTAAACTATTCAAATTTGAAAACTAATGGCACTAACAGAAACTTATATTTTTTCTAAAACTAATGGCACTAACAGAAAGTTTATAATTTTGCTGACCTAAAAGCAAAAAGAATTAAAAAATAAAGCAAAAAACAAAACAAAACAAATAATACAGAAAACAAAACAAAAAAAACTGGAAAAAATAAAAATAGCAACAATAGGTATTTTATTGTAAGTAGAAACAAAATAAAATAAATAAAGCGACAAAGAAAACAAAAAAACTAAAAAAGTGTTTTCAAATTTGAAAACTAATGGCACTAACAGAAAGTTTATAATTTTTCTAAAACTAAAAGCAAAAAGAATTAAAAAATAAAGCAAAAAACAAAAGGAAATAAATAATGCAGAAAACAAAACAAAAAAACTGGAAAAAATAGGGCTCACCCCTATAATATCTGTTATGACTAACTGAAATTACCAAATTGAGTATAATGATAAAACACAGTAATATTAAATAGCAGGAAAAAGATTGACTCAAAAATCAATTTTTATAGTAAAGTTATTCATAAACTAGTGATTCACACAAATTTAAAAAAAATCAAATTTAAACTATTTAAATTTTAAAACTAATGGCACTAACAGAAAGTTTATAATTTTTGTGACCTAAAATAAAAAAGAAAACACTACAAAACTATAAGTATTTAGTTCTAAGTAGAAACAAAAAAACAAAAAAACAAAAAAAGTGCCACCTACTGGGCCCCCACGGCCTGAATACGACTAGAAACCCTACCATGGGCCAGGATTCAGGCCCGCGGGAGGCCCAGTAGGCCCACAGGCACAGATTGCAGTGTTAGGCCCGAAAGCCTGCTTTAGAGAGGAGCTCGAGAGGGAAGGCGCACCGCACCTTATAAACAGGTGCGCCTCCCTCTCAACAAGCGAGGTGGGACTAAATATTTGGGTTCGGGGCAGCACGGGCCTTTGGTCCCGGTTGGTGGCACCAACCGGGGCTAAAGGGCGGCATTAGTCCCGGTTGGTGCTACGACCCGGGACTAATGACCCCCTTTAGTCCTGGTTGGTGCCACCAACTGGGACCAAAGGTTGGTGCCACCAACCGGGACCAAAGGCCGCCGCTTCCCGCCCTTTGGGCTGCTGAAAAGAGGCCTTTGGTCCCGGTTGGTGGCACCAACCGGGACTAAAGGGGGGCATTAGTCCCGGTTGGTTTCACGAACCGAGACCAATGCTCTTGCTATATATACAACACTTGTCAAAAATTTCATTCAGTTCCTCATTCTCCCCGCCGCCGACGCCGCCCTCTGCCCCGACGCCCTGCTCCTCGTCGTCGTCGCCCGCGCACGTCGTCGCAGCCCCTGTCGTCGCCCGCGCCCCGCGCCGCCCCGTCGTCACCCGCGCCGCCCTGACATCGTCGCCGCCCCCGCCGTTGCCGCGCCCCGCGCTGCCCCGAGCCCGCCATCCTCGTCGCCCCTGCCCCGTCGCCGCCAGGCGCTGCCCCGCGCCGCCCCGACGTCGTCGCCGCCCCGCCGTCGCCCGCGCCCCGCGCCGCCCCGAGCCCGCCGTCCTCGTCGCCCCTGCCCCGTCGCCGCCAGGCGCTGCCCCGACGCCGCCCGCCCCCGCCAACGCCGTGGTCATCGCCGACGCCATCGCCGCCGTCGCCGTCGCCCTCGCCGGCCGCCCCCATTGTGAGCCGCCGCCGTCGAGGCTCTATTCATAGAATTTTTTATATATGTTTTGTCATATATGTACTAATTTTTTTTATAGCTATATGATGAATGGATGTGGCTATATATGTATGTATGAATATAATGTTCATAGCATTTTTTGTTTATATATGTTTTTTCATATATGTATTAATTTTTTATTTAGTTTGTTAGTAGATATCGATTTTAGGTTAGTGCATTTTAATTAGGTTAGTGTAGAGGAAAAACTAAAATAAGGAAAAGGAAGAAAAGAGGAAGAAGGAAGAAGGAAGAAGAAGAAGAAGAAGAAAAGGAAGGAGTGGAAAAAGGAAAATAAGAAGAGGAAGACTTCTTTTTTTCTCTTCGATCTTCTCCTCTATTTTGTTCATGGATATATGCTAAAGAAAACGAGGGGGTGATAGATGATGATGAGGGGTCAAGAGTGGGACGAGAGGTCGAGAGGTGTCGAGGGGAGAAAAAAAATGTTATCAGGGACGAGGGTCGTCGAGGGGTCGAGAGAACTAAATAAGAAGAAGAAGAGGAGAGGAAGAAGAGGAGAAATAAATAAGAAGAAGAATAAAGAAGAAAAAGAAGAGGAGAAGAAGAAAGGAATAGTGGAGAAGAAGAAAAAATAGAATATATTCTATTTTTTCTTCTTCTCCACTATTCCTTTCTTCTTCTCCTCTTTTTTTTCTTCTTTTTTTTCTTCGATCTTCTCCTCTAGCTATTCCTTTCTTCTTCTCCTCTTTCTTCTTCTTCTTCTTCTTCTTCTTCTTCTTCTTCTTCTTCTTAATTTTTATCGGGAACGAGGGTGTCGAGGATCGCCGAGTGGTCGAGGGTCGGGAACTCGAGTAGAGGGTCGAGGGTCGTTAAGGGGTCAAGGGTCGAGGGTTTCAGGGTCGAGGGTTCTATAGGGTCGAGGGTCGAGGGTTCCAGGGTCGTCTAGGGGTCGAGGGTTCTAGGGTCGTCGAGGGTTCGAGGGGTCGAGAGAGGTTTCCTAGTGTCAAAGTATTGAAGAAATCCATGGCTTCATCATTAGCCGGAAGTAACCAGGGCATGTTGGTACGAAGTTCTGCAAAGTTGTTCTGGAATGGAGTCCCGGATAGGATAATCCGCCTTTTGGTACGAATTCAAGAAAGGCCTTCCAAATAGCGATATTCGGAAGGCTCTTGCTGAACTTTGTACCAAAAAGCAAATTATCCTATCTGGGACTCCGTTCCAGAACAACTTTCAAGAGCTTCGTACCATCATGCACATGTTACTTTCGCCTAATGATGAAGACATGGTTTTGTTGAATCCTTTGACACTACACAACCTCCCGACCCCTCGGCGATCCTCTCGAACATGAGAGGAAGAAGAGGATCGCCGAGGGGTCGAGGGTTCCAGGGTCGTCGAGGGTTCGAGGGGTCGAGGATCGCCGAGGGGTCGAGAGAGGTTTCCTAGTGTCAAAGTATTGAAGAAATCCATGCCTTCATCATTAGCCGGAAGTAACCAGGGCATGTTGGTACGAAGTTCTGCAAAGTTGTTCTGGAATGGAGTCCCGGATAGGATAATCCGCCTTTTGGTACGAATTCAGCAAAGGCCTTCCAAATAGCGATATTCGGAAGGCTCTTGCTGAACTTTGTACCAAAAAGCAAATTATCCTACCTGGGACTCCGTTCCAGAACAACTTTCAAGAGCTTCGTACCATCATGCACATGTTACTTTCGCCTAATGATGAAGACATGGTTTTGTTGAATCCTTTGACACTACACAACCTCCCGACCCCTCGGCGATCCTCTCGAACATGAGAGGAAGAAGAGGATCGCCGAGGGGTCGAGGGTTCCAGGGTCGTCGAGGGTTCGAGGGGTCGAGGATCGCCGAGGGGTCGAGAGAGGTTTCCTAGTGTCAAAGTATTGAAGAAATCCATGCCTTCATCATTAGCCGGAAGTAACCAGGGCATGTTGGTATGAAGTTCTGCAAAGTTGTTCTGGAATGGAGTCCCGGATAGGATAATCCACCTTTTGGTACGAATTCAGCAAAGGCCTTCCAAATAGCGATATTCGGAAGGCTCTTGCTGAACTTTGTACCAAAAAGCAAATTATCGTATCTGGGACTCCGTTCCAGAACAACTTTGAAGAGCTTCGTACCATCATGCACATGTTACTTTAGCCTAATGATGAAGACATGGTTTTGTTGAATCCTTTGACACTACGCAACCTCCCGACCCCTCGCCGATCCTCTCAAACATGAGAGGAAGAAGAGGATCACCGAGGGGTCGAGGGTTCCAGGGTCGTCGAGAGTTCGAGGGGTCGAGGATCGCCGAGGGGTCGAGAGAGGTTTCCTAGTGTCAAAGTATTGAAGAAATCCATGGCTTCATCATTAGCCGGAAGTAACCAGGGCATGTTGGTACGAAGTTCTGCAAAGTTGTTCTGGAATGGAGTCCCGGATAGGATAATCCGCCTTTTGGTACGAATTCAGCAAAGGCCTTCCAAATAGCGATATTCGGAAGGCTCTTGCTGAACTTTGTACCAAAAAGCAAATTATCCTATCTGGGACTCCGTTCCAGAACAACTTTGAAGAGCTTCGTACCATCATGCACATGTTACTTTAGCCTAATGATGAAGACATGGTTTTGTTGAATCCTTTGACACTACGCAACCTCCCGACCCCTCGCCGATCCTCTCAAACATGAGAGGAAGAAGAGGATCACCGAGGGGTCGAGGGTTCCAGGGTCGTCGATAGTTCGAGGGGTCGAGGATCGCCGAGGGGTCGAGAGAGGTTTCCTAGTGTCAAAGTATTGAAGAAATCCATGGCTTCATCATTAGCCGGAAGTAACCAGGGCATGTTGGTACGAAGTTCTGCAAAGTTGTTCTGGAATGGAGTCCCGGATAGGATAATCCGCCTTTTGGTACGAATTCAGCAAAGGCCTTCCAAATAGCGATATTCGGAAGGCTCTTGCTGAACTTTGTACCAAAAAGCGAATTATCCTATCTGGGACTCAGTTCCAGAACAACTTTGAAGAGCTTTGTACCATCATGCACATGTTACTTTCGCCTAATGATGAAGACATGGTTTTGTTGAATCCTTTGACACTAGGCAACCTCCCGACCCCCCGGCGATCCTCTCGAACATGAGAGGAAGAAGAGGATAAAAAAAGAAGAGGAAGAAGAAAAAAAGAGGAGAAGAAAGAATAGAGGAGTTCTTCTCCTCTATTCTTTCTTCTCCTCTTTTTTTTCTTCTTCTTCCTCTTTTTTTTATCGGGAACGAGGGTCGTCGAGGGACATAGATGTAGTGTCGTCGTTGTCGATATATACCCCCTCCCGATACCTTACTATGATTAGGTAGCTAGTTCTACGTTTGGCACTAATATATCCATCTGTCATGTTTGAATAATAATTTCCATGTTGTAAATATTTGTAGAAACTATGGACACCGCCCTAGACGAAGCAAAAGAAGCGTTGTTGAGGGACATAATCACAGAAGGAAGTGATGCCGTCTCGTTGTTTCTCAACGAAACCAATGGTCTGGAAGGAGAGGGTGAACAAGCTGGCTACGGTGACCTAATGCCGGTGCAAGAAGAAGAACATGAGGACGGCTCCGGTGACCCAATGCCGGTGCGAGGAGACCGTGATGACGGCTCCGGTGACCGAACCGAGTCCGGCCAGGTATATATATTAGTTAAGCCTGTGCTGACTAGCTGATTGATGCATTCATTGTTTTGGTATGTACACATATTAATTAAGTCTTTGTTCTTTTTTCTAGCCCTCCGGATCGAGCACAACTTCGGTAAAGAGACGAGGCCTGAAGAAAAAGTTGAGCTCGGATGAAAAGTTTGAGATCATAGCAATCGCGCCCGACGGCCAACCGATTGAACCCATCCGAACAAAGAACGCATTTTTTGCTCAGTGCGGGGTTCTGGTTAGGGACAAGATCCCGATAAGCATCCAGCAATGGTTTAAGCCGGCTACAGAAGACCCTGAGGTGTCTTATGTCAATGATATGCAGAAAAATGATCTTTGGACTGAGCTGAAGTCAAATTTCACCCTACCACCAGAGGATAATCCAGAGAACCCAGTTAAAGAGAAATTAATCAAGTCTTTTGCTCTTAAGAGGATGGCAGAACTATTCAGGAGGTGGAAGAAAGAGCTGAATAAGTTTGTCGAAAATAATGAGACACCAGAATTCAAGGGCAGATATGAGAAGATCAGAGATCACTGGCCCGCATTTGTGGCCCACAAGACATCGGAAAAGAGTAAGAAGATGTCGGTGACAACCAAGCAAAATGTTGCGAAGAAGAAGCTTCACCATCGCACGGGGTCAGGTGGCTACCTCGTAGCCCGGCCTAAGTGGTCCAAGACTGAGAATGATCTGGTTGATAAAGGGATCGAACCAGAGACAATTAACTGGCCAGACCGTTGCCGGACTTGGTTCTTCGGGGCTGGCGGAACCTTGGACCCTATAACAGGGAAGTGCATTTGGACGAACGATCAAATGGACATACCAGTCAGGAAGCTTAAGCAGTATATCGAAGCAGCGCAGGAAGGGACGTTCTTTCCAGACAGAGAGAACGACGAGCTCACAATGGCCCTCGGGAATCCTGAGCACCCTGGACAGACACGAGGCACTCCAGGCTCCATTCCGTGGAAGGTTGGGTTTCTGGACGCAGGCGGTTACAAATCCCATGAGAGGAGGAAAAAAGTGCAGCAGGCCCAAATGCAGGCGCTGCAAGCAAGGGTAGACGTGATAGAGGAACGAGAAGCAAATCCCAGCAAACGTACTGCCGAAGCCTCCCCCGAAGCTACCCCGCCATCTCAGCGCAGAAGCAGCGTGGCTTCCACTGAGCTGCTTCAGCCGGAGCATGCCTTGACGGCTCCTTCCAGCTATCCCGTGGATGCTATCACGGAGTCTCAAAATTGCCACCTTATGACGCAATGGATGAATTTGAAGGTCAAGGCGGCTGTTGGCTCTGTTTATCCTACTGAACCCGGCGCAACTTTTCACTGCCAGCCAATTCTAGAAGGATATGCTAGGGTGATGGTGGATGAAATAACAGAGGGATTTGAGGACCTCCAGCTTGACCACCCTACCGGTGAAGGGGAGACTCGGCTGGGGTCTGCTCTGAAGACTCCATGCCTATGGCGGAAGGAGCTCATCAACCTTCCGAACTGGACGCCTCCGCCTCCTCCTCCTCCTCCGGCGAGTCAGGGCACTCCGCCTCCTCCACCGCCTCCTCCTTCGGCGAGTGACGATCAGGGCCCTCGGCCAGCTCCTTCTCCGGCGCGTGGCGGCACTCCGCCTCCTTCTCCGCCTGTGCCGACGCGCCCGAGCAGCCAGCCTCCTCCTTCTCCGCCTCTTTAGCAAGGGCAGAAGAGACCTGCCGCCGCTCTAGCTGCTCCGGCGCGTCGTAGTCCTTCTCCTCCGCCTCGTAAACAAGTAAAGAAGACAACCGCTCCGTCTGCTCGGTCGGCGTCTAGCAGTACAACTAGAGGCGGGAGGACATACAGATTCGGTCCTTCTCTGAAGACTCCAGATAAGTTACCATATGAGAGGACCCCGGAGGAGAACGTGAAGATCGCGCGAACCGAAGTGGATGACTGGTTTCAAGGGTTGAAAGCAAAGAGACATCCACCTCCGGAGGAGAAGGTAGATCCAGTGAAAGTGAAGCGCACTCTGGCTGCCCTGGCAAAACCACCCAAGTCTCCGCCGAAAGGCAACTATGAGTGCATTATTGCAAAGACATGGGCCAAAGCGGAGCGGTCGGGAAGTACAGTCAGTGATCAAAGGCTGAAAAAACGACGAGTAGCTGGGAAACAAATTGCCCAGCTCGGCGAACAAGCGAAGCAATCGTGCCCCCCCCCTCAAGGTGCCTAGCGACATCGTCGATCCGAGGATGGTGCCCGGTTATGGCAATGTTGACGATTACCTGCCCGACGATGTACATTATGATCCCATGGAGGTGCAGATACATAGATACGAGTACGGGAAGCCTCTCGTCAAAGATGAAAAATCTTTAACAACGATGATGCGAAGATTACATGATTGGTACTTGAAAATCTGCAGAGAGTCTGAGGGGAGGAGCACTTTGTATGCGAGAGTTAAACCGGAGCATGACCTCGTTGGAATTGAACTGTTGCCTATTCCATTTGAGGAGTTCTATCAGTTTTTCAATCAATTGGCCCTCGATAAAACAACGATCACCTGCTACTGTCTGTAAGTACTACTACTTCTGTCATTAAGTCTCTCTATATAGCTCATCTCTTTCATTGCATGTATTTATAATTATCCTCACTATATTATGTAGAATGAAGATCGCCGAATTGAAGAAAAGACAAATCGGTGATATTGGGTTCGTTAACACATATCTCATAGATGCAACTGAGGTTGAACATCGTCCCGGAGATACCGAGGCCAACTTGCTACGATCATTCAAAAAAAATGAAAACAAAGATATAATACTCTTTCCTTACAACTTCAAGTGAGTGTCACTGTCTTGTGCATATTCGGTTTCCCTTATATATTAGTCCAGGTTATAGTAATGTAATTGATGAGTTATGCATGCGTGTGCAGTTTCCACTATATTCTCCTAGAGATTAGGCTTGAGCAGGGAGTAGTAACCGTCTTGGACTCTAAACGAAAAGATCCCCAGGAGTATGCGGACATGACTGAAATCCTCAAGAAGTAAGTTAAATCGATCATTATCCACCATATCAGCAACTTTGTTCATTTCCTGATATCAAGTAATTGTTTTCTTTGTCCGGCAGGGTTTGGAGAAAATTCACCAGAAAAGTTCCGGGACTGCCGAAGGAGCTGGAATTTAGACACCCGAAAGTAAGTACTATAGTAGCATGTTCCACGCATCTCCTAGTGATTCAAGCGCTAGTTTCATCAATACCATTTAGCATTCTTGCTTATCAGTTTGATTGACCTCTATTTCTTGTAAAGTGGTTGTGGCAGGAACAAGGGAATGATTTCTGTGGATACTACGTCTGCGAGTCCATCCGCCACACGACCTGTGAGCAGGGCGGGTACTCTGACGAACAATATGAAGTACGTAAATAACAAAATTCACAATTTTATTTTATTACCATCATTTGTATTGAGTTTCATTCATTCATATATATATGTATTGACCCCCGTCTTCAAATTAGATGTTTCGGAAGCGGGATGAACTCCTAGCACCAGCTCGCATGCGAGCAATTCAAGAGGAATTGGCGGCATTCTTTCTTGACCAAGTGATCGCTGAAGACGGAGAATACTATGTGGACCATGAGTCCGTATGATTATATTTGTAAGAGATAATTATTGTATATATGTAGTCGGTAGTGTCGGATAGATATACGAGAACTTGTTGTTCGACCAATCTCTCGGAGAAGGAGAGGTGGTCGATATCACTTCTCTCTGTATGCATATATGTTCATGACGATCTTCTGTTTCCTTCGTTTGCTTACTAGCTAACTAGCGTGTCTAGTCCTCTCTATACGTATGTATAGTACGTAGCGTCGACCAAGCACGGACGTAAGAGAGGACACTTCTCTATTAATTATAGATAGCTAACACAATATATGAAACACCTAAATTAACCCCCCCAAAACCCCCAAACCCTCCCCCCCTTTCAAAAAAAACAAAAACCCCAGGCACAGAAATGCTGACGTGTGGATGCCTATTGGTCCCGGTTGGTGCCACCAACCGAGACCAAAGGGTCTCCTGCCTGGGCTCTACGCACTGCCCACGTGGAGGCCCATCAGTCCCGCTTCTGGATTGAATCGGGACTAAAGGGTCGGGACATTAGTACCGACACTTTAGTCCCGGTTCAGGAACCGGGACTAAACGCCCTTACAAACCGGAACTATAGGCCCTTTTTCTACCCGTGGTTGTCGAAGCTGACTCATGCTCGACAAGATCACAAGAAGATCGACATGTGTTACCACTACATCTGGACTCTATAAATACATATATAAGTGGTTGCCGAGCATTTCCAACATAATCCACGGAGGTCAGTACATGGCACGATAGGGCAACATTGGAACCAATATTCGGCAAAATCTGAGGCTCTCAGGAGATGTAGATCGGTAAAATCTATAGCACTTGCAGTGCAGAGCACCACTACAGTGGCGACAGATCACATCATAGCAAGGTAGGATAAAACAAAGTCCTTAGAGTACGCAACTTGAAGCAGTGCGTGAAAGTCAATTTCGTTAGACTTAGGTGCGAGGAGCCCTTTCAGGAGTCAACCTCAGCAGTACTAAGAGAAGAGTGTTAACATTTATAGTTCATATACTCAGTGATGTACACGTTGTATTGTTGTTTCTATTCTTTACGAGAATTCCCTTCAGGATTGATTTTGTCGATGATGAAGTCAACCCTAGCATATATATCTTGCTCGGGTTCATTTTTCTGTGATTGGTCAATATAACGCCCTCGATGCGGCTATATCTCCCACGTGTCGAGGCACGACTTAGAGGCATAACCGCATTGAAAGCAATGTCGCAAGTCGGGAAATCATTACACATCCCATGTACATAAATAATATAAAGGGGAGAAACGTAGTTGGCTTACACTCGCCACGTCACATCAAAGTACATAAATAACATCCATCATACAAATCACTCATGGCCCGACTACGGTGCCAAAATAGAAAAGACCCCCAACATGCGACAAGGCCCTGAATCGATAACCCCAACTAGGCACCACTACTGATCATCCGGAAAAGACACGTAGTATCACTGAGAGTCCTCGTCGAACTCCCACTTGAGCTCGTAATCGTCAACTGGAGCAGAAACACCTGGACCTGCATCTGGAGTTGTAGTATCTGTGAGCCACAGGGACTCAGCAATCTCACACCCACGCGATCAAGACTATTTAAGCTTATAGGACAGGTACGGCAATATAAGTGGAGCTGCAGCAAGCGACTAGCATATATGGTGGCTAACTTATACGCAAATGAGAGCGAGAAGAGAAGGCGAAGCACGAGCGAGAAGCTAAAGGAACATCCTGCGCAAGCATAACTCCAACACCGTGTCCACTTCCCGGACTCCGCCGAGAAGGGGCCATCACGGTAACACACACGGTTGATTTATTTTAATTAAGTTTAGTTAAAGTTATCTACAACCGGACATTAACAAATTCCCATCTGCCCATAACCACGGGCACGGCTTTCGAAAGTTCAATCCCTGCAGGGGAGTCCCAACTTAGCCCATGACAAGCTCTCACGGTCACCGAAGGAATAGACCTCCTCCCAAGACGTTCCGATCAGACTCGGTATCTCGGTAACTCAAGACACTTCGACAGGTTAAAAACAAGACCAGCAACACCGCCCGAATGTGCCGACAAATCCCGATAGGAGCTGCACATATCTCTTTCTCAAGGCACACTCAGATTGTCTTAGGTACGGGTAGGCCAGCCCAGAGTTGCCCCTGGTGGCCACCGGTAGCTGACAGGTGGACCAACACTCAGAGGAGCACTGGCCCGGGGGGGTTAAAATAAGATGACCCTTGAGTCTGCAGAACCCAAGGGAAAGAAAAGGCTAGGTGGCAAATGGTAAAACCAAGGTTGGGCATTGCTGGAAAAGCTTTAAACAAGGCGAAATATCAAGGGGTTCCCATTATAACCCAACCGCGTAAGGAACGCATAATCCGGGAACATAACACCGATATGACGGAAACTAAGGCGGCAAGAGTGGAACAAAACACTAGGCGAGAGGCCGAGCCTTCCACCCTTTACCAAGTATATAGATGCATTAAGATAACATAGCAATATAGTGATATCCCAACAAGTAAATAAATGTTCCAACAAGGAACGGCCTCCAATCTTCACCTGCAACTAGCAACGCTATAAGAAGGGGCTGAGCAAAGCGGTAACATAGCCAAACAACGGTTTGCTAGGACAAGGTGGGTTAGAGGTTCAACATGGCAATTGGGAGGCTGACAAGCAAAAGGTAGGCATCGTAGCATTGGCATAGCAAGAGCGAGCAAACTAGCATAGCAAAGATAGTAGTGATTTCGAGGGTATGATCATCTTGCCTGCACAGTTGTCAGAGTTGACTGGATCCTCACAAGCAAACTCAACGGGCTCCTCGGTAGCGAACTCGTCTCCCGGCTCTACCCAACAAGACAAACAAGCAACAAGGATACAATCAACCACGTGCAAGACCAAGCAATATGATGAAATGATGATATGCTATGCGGGATACGATGCGGGATGCAAAATGCAAGATATAACAGGAAATGCGTGAACCTGGCCTCAACTTGGAATTCCAAGGGTGCCACTGGATAGAGGGGATGAAATCGCTTGAAAACGATATAAAGATCATTGGAATCGGAGTTACGGTTTGGAAATGGCAAGCGTTTCAAGATATGACACCGGTCTGCGATTTTCAGCAAGTAGGCATTTAAATGCAACGAAATGAACATGCTACAGCCACCAAACATGAAAAAAAAAATGCATGGCAGTGATGTACAAAAGATGGTTAACAAAACACTAGCACTGAGCCATAGGCAAATTCATCCATTAAGAGGTTCAAACAAGCATGGCAAAAATGAATATGCAAAACAGATTCCAGACTTAGTGAAATTAACACTAGCCTGAAATTTCAGATCACGATGCTCTCTTCGGAGCAGAAAAACAACATGATACAAAACCTGAACATGACAAGTAAGAACATGACATGGAGCTACTCAACAAGCTTAACAAAACACCCAAAGTGACCTGGGGCCAAAAGGGTTCACAAAATACTCTACCGAGCTCACGAACATAGCTCGAACACAATCAGTTTTCAGACTTAGTGAAAACTGAGACATGCTGAAATATAACTCACGAAGGCATGTAAACGAGCTCGATGCACTCACCACGGTGCAAGTCATGGCAAGGCAGGTATACACCCATTAAGAAGGCACAAAATACAAGCTAGACATGGCAAGAACAATGGCATAGCATACACGGATCAACTACAACAACGCCGGCAAAATCGCAAACGAGTTGACGATCTGCCCAGATTCACCATGAAGCAAAAGTTGAGCTCGATTGAGTCAACCTAGAGCACTCCACATATGCAAACAAAGACATGGATGGATAGAGAGTAACATAAATATCAAAACTCCCTTACTGATCATCCTCAAAAGAGGCACATATCACTAGGAAACAAGCTGGACATATAGCATCATGAACTAAAATATCCCAGACTTAGTGAAAATCACTAAGTCCCTGAAATCAGCAATCTCAGGTACCTCTCTTCGCAAGCTTGCACAAGACAAAAAACACATCCTAAAAATGCATGGGTGGCACCTCTGGAAATAAGACAAAATGCTTAACAATTCATCCCAAAGGGGCACAGGCATATCATGCACGAATTAAACATGGCAAAAATGACAAAAGTGCAAGATGAACTAACGGATCTGCAATTTAACTCACGAAGCCTTCTTCTAACAGAATTTTGGGCAACAAGATGACCTCAAATGCAAATTATGCAATGGAATAAAATGATGTACATGTCGAGGCGAAGACTTTGATATATCATACGCCTAAAACGGAGCTACGGTTGCAAAGTTACGGGACCTCGAACAGAGCAACTTGGATCGAAATTTTTCAGGACTTAGAAAAAAAATCGGGGGTTAGGGTTTACTGTTCACGCGACCGGATCTGGATCGGGCGAGGCTCTCAGAGCCCGAGGATCGCCGGGGCCTCGCCGGCGTTGAGGCCGTGGTGGCCGGTGGCGAGGGAGGAGGCGGTGGCCGGCGACGTGAGGAGGAGGCGGTGGCCGGGGGCGACGGCGCCCGGGCGGCGGACGGCGGCGGGGAGCGGCCGGGCGGCGGGCGGCGAGGTGCCCGCGGCGGCGGCGACCTCCGGCTGGGGCGGCGGCGGCGGCGGCCGGCCGGGGAGAAGACGGCGGCGGGGCGTGGGACAAGGCGCGGCGGCGGATCGGGCCGCGGGGGCCCCGCACGGGCCTCGCGGGCCCGCGGGCGGCGGTGAACTGGGGACCGGGCGGCGGCCACTAGGAGGCCGACACGTGGCGGCGAACGGGGAGGCCGGACATGTCCGTCGGCGGCGGTTGTGTCCGGCGGCGGCGGGAGGAGTTGGATCTTTTTTTTTCGGAGGAGGACGGGGAGGAATCTGAGATCCGAATGGGGGGTGTATATATAGGCATAGAGGGAGCTAGGAGAGTCCAAATGAGGTGCGGTTTTCGCCCACGCGATCGTGATCGAACGCTCTAGGACATGGAGCAGAGTTTGGTGGGTTTTGGGACAAATTTGGGGGGTGTTGGGCTGGAACACACACGAGGCCTTTTCGGTCCCTCGGATAACCGTAGGAGTATCAAACGAAGTCCAAATGACCCGAAACTTGACAGGCGGTCTACCGGTAGTAAACCAAGGCCGCATGGCAAGTCTCGGTCCAGTCCGGAAATGTTTGAACCCCACACACAAAAGAAAGCTAGAAATGGCCACCGGAGGAGAACAAAGCGCCGGAATGCAAAACGGACAACGGGGAAAATGCTCGAATGCATGAGATGGACATGTATGCAAATGCAATGCACGAGATGACATGATAAGAGATGCACGGAAAAGAAAAACAACACACGGAGACAAAGACCCGAACCCGAGAAATAAATATAACTTAGCGTCGGAGACGGCAAGAGTTGGATACAAATATGGAAAGTATATCTGGGATGTTACAACACTCCACCACTACGAAAAGATCTCGTCCCGAGATCTAGGACTGAAAGAACTCCGGGTACTCAGAACGGAGGTGATCCTCGCGTTCCCAGGTAGCTTCACGATCGGAATGGTGAGACCACTTGACTTTGAGAAATTTGATTGACTTGTTGCGAGTCTTGCGTTCAGTCTCTTCAAGAATAGCAACTGGGTGCTCACGATAGGAGAGATCTTCTTGGAGCTCAATGTCCTCGAAGTTGACGGTGCGGTCAGGAGTCTTGAAGCACTTTCGAAGCTGAGAGACATGGAACACATCATGGACATTTGCAAAGTTTGAAGGAAGCTCAAGTTGATAGGCGAGGTCGCCTCTCTTGCTGACTATCTTGAAAGGTCCCACGTATCTAGGGGCAAGCTTCCCTTTGATACCGAAGCGATGAGTACCCTTCATAGGAGAGACACGGAGGTAAACATGATCTCCGATCTCGAAAGCCAAATCACGGTGCTTACTATCATAGTAGCTCTTTTGGCGGGATTGGGCTGCTTTGAGGTTATCACGAATGACCTTGCACATTTCTTCTGCTTCTGTGATTAAGTCATTACCCAGCAGCTGACATTCACCAGTTTCAGACCAGTTGAGAGGGTTACGGCACTTCCTGCCATACAGAATTTCAAATGGAGCCTTGCCCGAACTTGCTTGAAAACTGTTGTTATAGGAGAATTCAGCATAAGGAAGACAATCCTCCCACTTCATGCCGAAGGAGACCACACAAGCCCTGAGCATATCTTCCAGAATTTGGTTGACACGTTCGACTTGACCGCTTGTTTGAGGATGGAAAGCAGTGCTGAAACGGATGTTGGTGCCCATGGCCTTCTGAAAAGAATCCCAAAACTTGGAGGTAAAGATGCTGCCACGGTCTGAAGATATCACTTGAGGAATACCGTGCAGAGAGACAATGCGAGAGGTATAGAGTTCCGCCAATTGAGCTGCAGTGATCGACTCTTTGATAGGCAGAAAATGAGCCACTTTGGTGAGCTTGTCGATGACAACAAATATAGCATCATTGCCACGCTTGGACTTTGGAAACCTAGTCACGAAGTCCATTTCAATGTGGTCAAACTTCCATTCTGGAATGGCAAGAGGTTGGAGGAGACCAGCTGGCCTTTGGTGTTCTGCCTTCACTCTTCTGCAGACATCACATTCATTCACGAATTGAGCGATCTCGCGCTTCATTCGAGTCCACCAATAAGCTTGCTTGAGGTCCTGATACATCTTCGTGCTCCCAGGGTGGATGGAGAGAAGAGAATTGTGAGCCTCGTTCATCATCACTTTACGAAGTTCACCTTTGGGCACAACAATACGATCCTCGAAGAAGAGAGTGTCCTTGTCATCAAGGCGGTAGCACTTGTACTTGGACTGACTCTTGGCAATCCCAATCTTCACCTTTTTCACCATAGCATCAAGAAGCTGGGCTTGGCGAATCTGGTCTTCTAAGATAGGAGAGACTTGAAGGTTGGCGAGGAAACCTTGAGGGACAACTTGCAGATTAAGCTTGCGGAAAGCTTCACAAAGCTCGGGTTGATAAGGCTTGAGAACCAGACTGTTGCAGTAGGCCTTTCTGCTCAAAGCGTCAGCAATCACATTGGCCTTGCCTGGAGTATACTCAATACTCGGATTATACTCTTGAATCATTTCGACCCATCGAGTTTGCCTTAGGTTGAGATTAGGCTGAGTGAAGATGTACTTGAGACTCTTGTGATCAGTGAAAATGTCCACTTTTCTTCCCAATAGAAGATGTCTCCAAGTCAACAAAGCGTGCACAACTGCCGCCAACTCGAGATCATGAGTGGGGTATTTCTTCTCATTAGGCTTCAACTGGCGAGAGGTATAAGCAACAACTTTCTTCTCTTGCATCAGTACAGCACCGAGACCTTGGAGAGAGGCATCACAAAAGACCTCGTACGGCTTGGTTTCATCAGGCGGAGTCAGAACTGAAGCAGTGATCAACTTCTCTTTCAAAGTGTTGAAAGCAATATCACACTCCGGAGACCAAACGTACTTGACGTGCTTCTGAAGAAGATTTGAGAGAGGCTTCGCGATCTTAGAAAAGTTTTCAACGAATCTTCGGCAATAGCTTGCGAGACCGAGAAAACTGCGGAGTTGCTTCACATTCTGAGGAGGTTCCCAATTCACAATTGCGGATACCTTCTCGGGATTCACGGAAATGCCCTTGGCAGAGATGATATGACCAAGATAAAGAACCTCATCGAGCCAAAATTCACACTTGGAGAACTTGGCATAGAACTGATGTTCCCTGAGCTTGTCAAGAACCAAACGCAAGTGCTTGGCATGATCTTCCTTGTTCTTGGAGAAAACCAGAATGTCATCGAGATAGACCAAAACGAAGTCATTGGTGTAGGCGTTGAAGATGAAATTCATCATGCGAGAGAACGTCGGAGGAGCGTTGGCGAGGCCAAAAGACATGACAGTGTATTCATATGAACCAAAGCTTGTTCTGAATGCTGTCTTGGGAATATCTTCTTCACGAATGCGAATCTGGTGATAACCCATACGGAGATCAAGCTTGGAGAATACTTGGGCACCCTTGAGTTGTTCGAACAGCTCGTTGATGTTGGGAAGTGGGTATTTGTTCTTGATGGTCTTCTTGTTCACTGGACGGTAATCAACACAAAGTCGACTCGATCCATCCTTCTTCTTCACAAAAAGAACACCACAACCCCACGGAGAAGTACTAGGCCGGATGAGACCCAATCTTTCTTGCTCATCGAGTTGTTTCTTCAACTCCTTCAACTCTTCGGGGCCGAGCTTGTAGGGACGTTTGCACACAGGTTCCGTACCGGGCTCAAGTTCAATAACAAATTCAACCGGCCGGTTTGGAGGCATCCCTGGGAGTTCTTCTAGAAAAACGTCTTGATACTCACAAACAACCGGAATCTGCGAAATAGCATCCAATTCACCCTTCTCATTGAGAGAAAACAACCGGATGGTATTATCCCGAGCGGCAAAGACAATTACATCCTCAGACGAATGAGTCAATTGAATCTGCCTGGCTGCACAATCAAGATGTGCCTTGTGCTTAGAAAGCCAATCCATCCCGAGAATAAGATCAATATCCGAGTCACCGAGAACCGTTGGAGAAGATAGAAACTTGTAGTCACCCAAAGTGATAGAAACCTCCGGAGCAATGGAGTTAGCCTGCATGCGCTTACCGGGAGAGACAACTGCTAAAGGACTAGGCAAAATTTGCAAAGGCAACCCATGCTTAGATGAAAACGGTCTCGAGATGAAACAATGCGATGCACCCGTGTCAAAAAGAACATTTGCAGGAATATCGTTAACAGGAAGGTTACCCATGATCACATCTGACGAGTCCTCTGCCTGAGCTGCATTCATCAAGTTGACCTTGGCGGACTTGGGGTTATGCTTGACCACAGCTGTACTTGCCGATCTCACAGGAGGAGGAGGAGGAAGACGCCTCTGGTTGAAACACTTGTTGGCATAGTGACCCTTCTGTTGGCACTTGTTGCACGTGACCTCTGAGAGCGGACGGTGATACGGAGCACTCGATCTTGGAGCTTGAGACGAAGTCTTGTTCTGAAAGCCTGGGTTGGGTGGGTGGGAGAAACCACTGCCACCTTTGCTCTTCTACTGATACGGCTGACGGAACGGAGGAGGAGGAAGCCAAAACTTCTGCTGCTTGGCCACTTGAGTAGAGGAAGAAGAAGTAACATCTCTGACTCGCTTCCTGGAAGCATCACACCTCAACTGAGCAGCCTCTTGCTTCAGTGCCATGTTGTAGAACTCATCGTATCTCAAAGGCTCAAAGAGAACAAGAGCGAGCTGAATATCTTCTCTGAGACCACCCCTGAACTGATATATCATGCTCTTCTCATCAGGCACGTCCTGCTTGGCAAAGTGGGCAAGTTTCTGGAACAATTTGTTGTAGTCATAGACAGACAAAGAGCCTTGCTTCAGATTGCGGAATTCCTCACGCTTGCTTTCAACCACGCTCTGCGGAATGTGATGAGCTCGGAAATCTCGACGGAAATCATCCCAAGTGATAACACGTCCACCTCTGGAATCCTTGTACTGCTGGAACCATTCTGCAGCTTGATCTTTGAGTTGGAAGGAAGCGAACTTGACAAAGTCTTCAGGCCTGACATTACTACACTCGAAATGCTTACACAGATCCACAAGCCAATCGTCAGCATCGGTTGCCTCAACACAATTACTGAAAGTCTTTGGCCCATTAGCAAGGAACTGGTTGAGTGTAGCAAAGTGACTCTGATTGCTGCCTTGATTCCCTTGACTGCCTTGATTGCGATCTTGGAGAATTTGCATGATCAGCTGAGTGTTTGCATTGGTTGCGGCCATCACAGCTTGCCATGCCTCTGGAGGAGGTGGAGGCGATGGCGGATCAGGATTCGGAGTCGTGCGCGTTGGAGGAGCCATCCTGAAGAGGTTGACCACCATTAGCACATTGACAGATAAATATTGAAGCTGAATCCAACGGAATGAAAATTGCAACATATAGTCTTCACATCCGAACAAAATGAACGAATGCATTCCTCTTCAAATGGTCACATATCCATAAATTGAGAAGCCACGACGAATCAGGTAGAAGGGGTACAACAACGAGGGATGGAATCAACATATGACGTCGAAGCAAAACGAATGCCACAACTCGAAATAAAACCAAGGGTTGGCTTGCGGAATAAGCCGGAACACACATATGATAGAAATTTCGTCCGAAGTTTTCGTGGTGGGACCTACACGGGCTCGATCGTACAGCACCATCATGTACAAGGCAGTGCACATGACCTACGAAGCGTCCCCGAGTCAGCATAGCCAAGGACTCTTTAAGACACAACGAGATCACTGTAAAATCGACCGTGAATAGACGAACCACTAGACGTCGAACCCCAATTTCATATCATACATCTGTCGGAAAGATATCCTAAGGCTACTTGAATTCCCACCTATGAAATTCCCGAACCTTTCCGGTTATGCAATCAGGTGTTGGGGATACAGGGGAAGCATAATATCTCACCCAAACTAGCAAATCCTACATCCAGCTGTATCCATCCTTCAACACATAACCAAGAAAACTTCGGAAACCATCTACCTCAACCTTCGAAAAGCATCCGTTATACAAGTTATGGCGATACTCCCGAACTCCCGCCCCAGTACTGGGTGGCGTCGAGGTTATCTCACCAACGAACTGCATAAAAGAGATTTTCGACGTCGCGCACATATCTCAAGTATACAAGAATTGCAACGATAAAATTGTGACGACAACACCTCGGAGCTCAACTCCCCGGGACACTGCCACAACCCCTAAAGACAGGAGGCACCAAGAACAATGTTCTCGTCACAAAACCATCGGAACAAAACCAAGATACTCGCGTGATCCTAAATTTTTTTTTGTGAAATTTGATAAGAGAAGAGTCAAAACTCTACGTCAGGATGCCTTACCAGAGCGATGAGGAGACTGGGAAGTAAAAAGAATTCCTAAGCTCTCCGATATATAATTCCTAAGGACTCAAAACATTTTTTTTCTAGACACAACTCGGCTGCTAAAAACGATCAAGCAATGGGGGCTCCTAAGGTCGGGGAAGGCTCTGATTACCAACTTATAACGCCCTCGATGCGGCTATATCTCCCACATGTCGAGGCACGACTTAGAGGCATAACCGCATTGAAAGCAATGTCGCAAGTCGGGAAATCATTACACATCCCATGTACATAAATAATATAAAGGGGAGAAACGTAGTTGGCTTACACTCGCCACGTCACATCAAAGTACATAAATAACATCCATCATACAAATCACTCATGGCCCGACTACGGTGCCAAAATAGAAAAGACCCCCAACATGCGACAAGGCCCTGAATCGATAACCCCAACTAGGCACCACTACTGATCATCCGGAAAAGACACGTAGTATCGCTGAGAGTCCTCGTCGAACTCCCACTTGAGCTCGTAATCGTCAACTGGAGCAGAAACACCTGGACCTGCATCTGGAGTTGTAGTATCTGTGAGCCACAGGGACTCAGCAATCTCACACCCACGCGATCAAGACTATTTAAGCTTATAGGACAGGTACGGCAATATAAGTGGAGCTGCAGCAAGCGACTAGCATATATGGTGGCTAACTTATACGCAAATGAGAGCGAGAAGAGAAGGCGAAGCACGAGCGAGAAGCTAAAGGAACATCCTGCGCAAGCATAACTCCAACACCGTGTCCACTTCCCGGACTCCGCCGAGAAGGGGCCATCACGGTAACACACACGGTTGATTTATTTTAATTAAGTTTAGTTAAAGTTATCTACAACCGGACATTAACAAATTCCCATCTGCCCATAACCACGGGCACGGCTTTCGAAAGTTCAATCCCTGCAGGGGAGTCCCAACTTAGCCCATGACAAGCTCTCACGGTCACCGAAGGAATAGACCTCCTCCCAAGACGTTCCGATCAGACTCGGTATCTCGGTAACTCAAGACACTTCGACAGGTTAAAAACAAGACCAGCAACACCGCCCGAATGTGCCGACAAATCCCGATAGGAGCTGCACATATCTCTTTCTCAAGGCACACTCAGATTGTCTTAGGTACGGGTAGGCCAGCCCAGAGTTTCCCCTGGTGGCCACCGGTAGCTGACAGGTGGACCAACACTCAGAGGAGCACTGGCCCGGGGGGGTTAAAATAAGATGACCCTTGAGTCTGCAGAACCCAAGGGAAAGAAAAGGCTAGGTGGCAAATGGTAAAACCAAGGTTGGGCATTGCTGGAAAAGCTTTAAACAAGGCGAAATATCAAGGGGTTCCCATTATAACCCAACCGCGTAAGGAACGCATAATCCGGGAACATAACACCGATATGACGGAAACTAGGGCGGCAAGAGTGGAACAAAACACTAGGCGAGAGGCCGAGCCTTCCACCCTTTACCAAGTATATAGATGCATTAAGATAACATAGCAATATAGTGATATCCCAACAAGTAAATAAATGTTCCAACAAGGAACGGCCTCCAATCTTCACCTGCAACTAGCAACGCTATAAGAAGGGGCTGAGCAAAGCGGTAACATAGCCAAACAACGGTTTGCTAGGACAAGGTGGGTTAGAGGTTCAACATGGCAATTGGGAGGCTGACAAGCAAAAGGTAGGCATCGTAGCATTGGCATAGCAAGAGCGAGCAAACTAGCATAGCAAAGATAGTAGTGATTTCGAGGGTATGATCATCTTGCCTGCACAGTTGTCAGAGTTGACTGGATCCTCACAAGCAAACTCAACGGGCTCCTCGGTAGCGAACTCGTCTCCCGGCTCTACCCAACAAGACAAACAAGCAACAAGGATACAATCAACCACGTGCAAGACCAAGCAATATGATGAAATGATGATATGCTATGCGGGATACGATGCGGGATGCAAAATGCAAGATATAACAGGAAATGCGTGAACCTGGCCTCAACTTGGAATTCCAAGGGTGCCACTGGATAGAGGGGATGAAATCGCTTGAAAACGATATAAAGATCATTGGAATCGGAGTTACGGTTTGGAAATGGCAAGCGTTTCAAGATATGACACCGGTCTGCGATTTTCAGCAAGTAGGCATTTAAATGCAACGAAATGAACATGCTACAGCCACCAAACATGAAAAAAAAAATGCATGGCAGTGATGTACAAAAGATGGTTAACAAAACACTAGCACTGAGCCATAGGCAAATTCATCCATTAAGAGGTTCAAACAAGCATGGCAAAAATGAATATGCAAAACAGATTCCAGACTTAGTGAAATTAACACTAGCCTGAAATTTCAGATCACGATGCTCTCTTCGGAGCAGAAAAACAACATGATAAAAAACCTGAACATGACAAGTAAGAACATGACATGGAGCTACTCAACAAGCTTAACAAAACACCCAAAGTGACCTGGGGCCAAAAGGGTTCACAAAATACTCTACCGAGCTCACGAACATAGCTCGAACACAATCAGTTTTCAGACTTAGTGAAAACTGAGACATGCTGAAATATAACTCACGAAGGCATATAAACGAGCTCGATGCACTCACCACGGTGCAAGTCATGGCAAGGCAGGTATACACCCATTAAGAAGGCACAAAATACAAGCTAGACATGGCAAGAACAATGGCATAGCATACACGGATCAACTACAACAACGCCGGCAAAATCGCAAACGAGTTGACGATCTGCCCAGATTCACCATGAAGCAAACGTTGAGCTCGATTGAGTCAACCTAGAGCACTCCACATATGCAAAAAAAGACATGGATGGATAGAGAATAACATAAATATCAAAACTCCCTTACTGATCATCCTCAAAAGAGGCACATATCACTAGGAAACAAGCTGGACATATAGCATCATGAACTAAAATATCCCAGACTTAGTGAAAATCACTAAGTCCCTGAAATCAGCAATCTCAGGTACCTCTCTTCGCAAGCTTGCACAAGACAAAAAACACATCCTAAAAATGCATGGGTGGCACCTCTGGAAAGAATACAAAATGCTTAACAATTCATCCCAAAGGGGCACAGGCATATCATGCATGAATTAAACATGGCAAAAATGACAAAAGTGCAAGATGAACTAACGGATCTGCAATTTAACTCACGAAGCCTCCTTCTAACAGAATGTTGGGAAACAAGATGACCTCAAATGCAAATGATGCAATGGAATGAAATGATATACATGTCGAGGCGAAGATTTTGATATATCATACGCCCAAAACGGAGATACGGTTGCAAAGTTACGGGACCTCGAACAGAGCAACTTGGATCGAAATTTTTCAGGACTTAGAAAAAAAATTGGGGGTTAGGGTTTACTGTTCACGCGACCGGATCTGGATCGGGCGAGGCTCTCAGAGCCCGAGGATCGCCGGGGCCTCGCCGGTGTTGAGGCCCATGGTGGCCGGCGGCGAGGGAGGAGGCGGTGGCCGGCGACGTGAGGAGGAGGCGGTGGCCGGGGGCGACGGCGCCCGGGCGGCGGACGGCGGCGGGGAGCGGCCGGGCGGCGGGCGGCGAGGTGCCCGCGGCGGCGGCGACCTCCGGCTGGGGCGGCGGCGGCGCCCGCGGTGGCTGCAGCGGCCGGCCGGGGAGAAGACGGCGGCGGGGCGCGGGACAAGGCGCGGCGGCGGATCGGGCCGCGGGGGCCCCGCACGGGCCTCGCGGGCCCGCGGGCGGCGGCGAACTGGGGACCGGGCGGCGGCCACTAGGAGGCTGACACGTGGCGGCGAACGGGGAGGCCGGACATGTCCGTCGGCGGCGGTTGTGTCCGGTGGCGGCGGGAGGAGTTGGATCTTTTTTTTCGGAGGAGGACGGGGAGGAATCTGAGATCCGAATGGGGGGTGTATATATAGGCATTGAGGGAGCTAGGAGAGTCCAAATGAGGTGCGGTTTTCGCCCACGCGATCGTGATCGATCGCTCTAGGACATGGAGCAGAGTTTGGTGGGTTTTGGGACAAATTTGGGGGGTGTTGGGCTGCAACACACACGAGGCCTTTTCGGTCCCTCGGTTAACCGTAGGAGTATCAAACGAAGTCCAAATGACCCGAAACTTGACAGGCGGTCTACCGGTAGTAAACCAAGGCCGCATGGCAAGTCTCGGTCCAGTCCGGAAATGTTTGAACCCCACACACAAAAGAAAGCTAGAAATGGCCACCGGAGGAGAACGAAGCGCCGGAATGCAAAACGGACAACGGGGAAAATGCTCGAATGCATGAGATGAACATGTATGCAAATGCAATGCACGAGATGACATGATAAGAGATGCACGAAAAAGAAAAACAACACACGGAGACAAAGACCCGAACCCGAGAAATAAATATAACTTAGCGCCGGAGACGGCAAGAGTTGGATACAAATATGAAAAGTATATCTGGGACGTTACAGTCAAAGTCCTTCAACCTCTTTTGATACTACGGTCCTACCAGTGTATATGTCATTTGTTCAGGCGGAGACCTCAATGTATGTATAAGACATTTTTACCAGCAGTATATGCCATTAGTTCTCTTGAGAGTTAAAGTGTTAAAGTGGTTTGTACACAAACAAGTCATTTTAACTAAGGATAACTTGATAAAACGCAACTGCAATGGGTCTACTAGATGTAGCTTTTGTGATCGGATGAATCCATCAAACACCTCTTTCTTGATTGCCCCTTGGCAAAAATTCTTTGGCAGTCTGTGCACATAGCCTTTAATATTACTCCTCCGAATAATATCAACACGTTATCTAGGACGTAGCTTGATGGGGTTGAGCTCCAAACAGCGAGACACATTCGCGTAGGAGTATGTGCTTTACTATGGGCTATCTGGAATTGCAGAAATGATTTGGTCTTTAACAGAACAACAAATACTCATTTTTTGCATGTTATCTTTCGAGTCACTGCGTTGATCCGTATGTGATCGCTACTCACTATGACGGAGGCCAGGGAGCGTTTGGTTACTGGATCTATCTGACGGGAGATGGTAGCACGGGATATTTTTCAACCGGTTTGGATGGCGGTCATGTAATAGGATAGGCAATTAGTGTTCCTATCTTTATCTTGCTAGCCGGTTGTGGTTTTATTTTTGTTCTTTTGCTCTTTGTGAGATTTTTTTTACTTTTTTGAGACTTTAAGACTACCGTCGAACTATTTTGCTTGATAATAAAGGTGGCCATGCATCGTTCTGATGCAGAGGCCGGGGATACCCCTTTTTTGAAAAAACCAGCAGTGCCATCCAGTACCAACGCCTGCATAGAAGCATTAGGATCGATAGTGTTCACTTCCTCACTAACAGCAAAGCACCAAAAAATGGGAAACCCCGGACAAAAGAAGTGAAGATACCACTTGTCTCTCCCAACAACTGAATGAAGACACTTCTCTCACTACTAAAAAGTAACTAACACCAGCAACCATCATATTTTGACGTTCAGTGACCTATCAAACTATATATACATTATTAGATATAAATGACAATTCTGAAAAGGCTGCTATTAATCCTTATTCTCACCAAGAATCCTTGATGCTGGACAGGTTAGAACTATGGAAGTGAGTTAGACAAAATTCGTCTAACATTCTTGTCTAGTTCCCAAAATGTTAAACTACAATGCAATATGAGTTAATTCAACACTGATAATATTTGTTGGCACTTATAATGCGGTTGAATGTTTTTACAAACTCTTTAGGAATTATATATTACTAATAGGTGAGCCTGCATATCGTCGATATTTTCCTGTCTATTACAATAAGGATCTTACTAGCCCACATAGGGAACTTATATAAAAGTAGGTGCTTAATCTACCAATTATTGAATTTCCAATGAGTTCACACAACTTGTTTGTAGCTTATTATGTATACTATCCGTCAAGCAGTTTCACTAAGTTCATTATTTATAATATTAATAAAATTGTACCTTCCGATTCAGACTGCTAGCATGTGATTTCATTCCTAGCGGGCTATGGTTGTCGGTTATCCGACAGGGATGCTTTTCCTGTCGGCTATTAGCCTACAAGCTTAGTCATGTTTCTGGTAGTGACTCAGTAATGTGTCCCCCAGCCTAAACTCCTCATCAGGAATCTACCTGGCGATAAGGTAATTGAAATGTAGGGTTCTCCCTACCCCCCCCCCCCCCTCGGGTTCTCCTCCATAGCACCCGAGGCCAGGACTTGGTCGACGACCACGGAAGCGACAAGGACGACGACGACGTCAGTGACCAAGGTGAGCGCTCGAATGGACAGGCTGATTGCCCCCAGCCTAAACTCCTCATCAGGAATCTACCTGGCGATAAGGTAATTGAAATGTAGGGTTCTCCCTACCCCCCCCCCCCCCCCCTCGGGTTCTCCTCCATAGCACCCGAGGCCAGGACTTGGTCGACGACCACGGAAGCGACAAGGACGACGACGACGTCAGTGACCAAGGTGAGCGCTCGAATGGACAGGCTGATTGCCCCCCCCCCCCCACCCACCCCCTCGCCTCTGGCGAATCTATTTGTCACGATTATGTGTATACTCTCATACGGTAACCTTGGAGTAATGTGTGTATGTTTGGTTCGGTGGTTAGTAGGATCTAGTTTAGGTGATCCATGGCGGACGAGAAACTAACGGCCACCTAACATTAAATAACTAGGTTGTGTTGTGAATGGATAATAATCACTATTTATAACATGCAATCATTGTCCACAAATCCTGTCATTCTATTTCGGCAGTTTTGTTTTTTCTATGATGCCAAATATAGTCGGCCGAAAGTAACCTATATAAAGGAACATGAATCCCTGAAGACGAAAGTGACTTGCTTTATTTGTTTCACGAAAGTGTCTTCCAAAGGGAAGGGGGTTCCTAAAATTATACGATCAAGCAATAATTGTCACAAAAAAAGATTTTTAAAGTTCGTATGCTTCCACCTCTTCTTATAGTATGGTCCTCCCAGTGTATTTACCATTTGTTCTAGCGGTGACCTCAGTGTGTGTAGATGACATTTTTCAAGCAACACCCTCCAGCACTATCATCAGTAGAGAAGCATTACGTTCTTGGATAGTGTGCCCTTCTGCAATTGCATTGTTAGTTTCCATCTAGTGACTTGGAAGATATTTAGATGAGGACATTTGTGACAGGTACACCTACAACACAGTTTATACATTTCTACATGATATTGTTGATGTCGCAATTTCAGGCCTTGGTTCTTCTGCCTGGGCACTCATGGCATTCATATAAGATTGTAACTCCGTCGCTCCATAGTACCTGTACTTCTTCGGTGGCATGGCGGCCAGATGGCGGGAGCGGCGGGATGCCGGGGGGGGGGGGGGGGGGGGGGGGGGAGGAGGGTAAGCAATGAGGAAATGGAGGGAAAAAGGAGAAAACAGTGGGAAATAGGCCAGTCTGTCGCCGACAGCGCGGGCCCACATGCCTTTTCGCTTCGGCCGGCGCCCTCCGGGGGGGCTGGGTTCGGCTCGGGTTCACCGGCTGTTATTTCAGCCTAAACCGGCGATAAATGAGGAGTTGGGGCATGACTGGGCCGATTTTTTACCGCCGACGCTAAAAAAGGCACCCTGAGAGCCTGTTCAGGGGCGAGAGTGGAGATGCTCTTAATATATGCATCTGCCTGCACAGTGAAGCTGGAAATAAATATGCGTTAGTTTAATTCCTCCGTACTGAAAAATGAAGAAACATTAGAAGAATAATTCCAAAAACATACCCCTCATGGGAATCAAAAACCACCAGAAGTGGAGGGCATTCTCCTCTTTTCAACATGCTTCTGCAAAGTTCGATGGCTTCTTTGTCCTCTTTTGAAAGAACCTTGAAAGGCAACAAGTGTATCGTTAGGCACCAAGAGATCAAAAAATGCATTATACTGTTTAAAGTAAAAATTCGCTAACCTGCATACCACCTTCCTTCAGCTTTGCTTGATTGGCAGATATAGGGGCCATACTCGACACATAAGTCAGCTCATTACTGAACTCCATTTTCGAAGATGTCAATGCAGTGGCTGCAGAAGCCATCTGTTCAAGCCTTCGAACTCTATCTTCAGTGAGCACAAATGGCAGTAGCCTCCTCTTCTTCTTGTGCATATCAAGCGATCGCCTCCTTTGCCTCTTAGCATCTGTATACAAGTACTTCCTCCGTTCCTAAATATTTGTCTTTTTAGAGATTTCAAATGGACTATCACATATAGATGTATATAGACATATTTTAAAATATAGATCACTCATTTTTCTTCGTATGTAGTCACCTGTTAAAATCTCTAGAAATACAAATATTTAAGAATGGATAAATACAGTGAGCTATATGCAGGATACTATGACTGGAGATATATGCAGTTGAATGGTTAAGTGGCTGTTGTGTCCCAACAAACAGGATACTACTGTATTGACCGGTCAGTCACGCAAAACAGAACAATTGACAAATCAACATACAAGATACTCCCTCCGTCCAAAAATACTTGTCCAAGAAATAGATAAATTTGCGGAAATGTCATCTAGAACTAAAATACGCCTAGATGCATCCAGTCCTCCGACAAGTATTTCCGGACGAAGGGAGTATATTGGATTGGAGATATATGCAGTTGAATGGTTAAGTAGCTGTTGTGTTCCCAACAAACTAGGTTCAGTTAATTGGAATATATACAGGAGGCTACTGTATTGACCGGTTAGTCACGCTAAACAGAACAATTCATGAATCGACATACAACAACCCCCTACAAGATATTTTTTTGATATTTTTTTTCTCCCATTAGAAGTGAACCCTACACGTAATCAGTCCTATTTTAAATAAACTACAAATGTGGCGGCTTTTTATGGCACAAATGTCAGATCACGAACAGGATATACATGCGACGTATCCCTGTAAGTCATCCTGATATACATGTGTACAAATCAATGGAAGTCAATTAATCCGTACACACTTGACCAACCTACTTCAATAACACAATCCTACTACAAGAGTGCTGTTAAGATCAAATTAATTTTTTTAACAATGCTTTCCCGCGTATTTCCAGCAGTGATGGTTTTCCCACGCAATTCTGGCGGCGGTAGCTTTCCCGCGCATTTCCTGCGGTGATATTTCATTACCTAGAAATTCTAGACACTGACATATGCAGGATACTACAGTGTCAGACTGGTCAGCATAGCAAAACAAAACAATCAATGGACGAATAAAATAATGAATCAACACACAACACCCACATAGAGTACAACGAACGAATCAGTCATAGTATTTCAGATGAACTATTTGCACCTTATGAATTATTTGCATCATCAGCAGATGGTAATGCAGTATGTGTAACGATTGAGCGACGATTCCTCATCGCAGACTCCCTAGTTTAAGCCATACGATAAACAAAATCCATGCGACTCAAAATTTCAGAGATAAGAAAATTACCCTGAGAAAGCGTGCACTTTGCCAGCCCGACGGCGCCGCCCTCCGCGCCCTTCTCGATCTGGAAGAAATCCATGATCTTGCTCTGCTTCAACGGGAAACCTGGCAGAAATTCAATCAATAAGCAGATGAGATGAGATGAAATTCAAGGCAGACGAGCGAGCACGAACACAGGGGGGGAGCGGGAATGGCGAGATCGAGCGGCGGGGGACGGACGCACGGATGATGGAGGTCGGGGCGCAGTCAGGGCAGAGCCAGGAGCCTAGCGGGACAGCGGGGAGGATGGGGCGGAGGCAGAAGATGTGCCGACCGCGGTCGCAGAGGAGCAGCTCCTCGTCGCGGTCCTCGGCAGTGAGTTTCCGAGCGATTGCAACATGTATAGTTCATAGACTTAGTGAAGTACACGTTATACTCTTGTTCCTAGACTTTAGGAGGATCCCCTTAAGGATTGATATCGTCGATGATGAAGTTAACCCTAGCATATGAATCTAGATCATGTTCATTTTTGTGTGATTGGTCAAGTGCTTCCACATCTTTTGATAGTAGAGTGCCACTAGTGTATATGCCATTTTTTCTAGCGGTGACCTTAATGTGTGTCTAAGACATTTTTACCAGCAGTGCCCTCCAGCATCATCGCCTGCATAGAAGCATTAGGATCTTGGATAGTGTGCACTTCCACACTACCAGCGAAGCACCAAAAATAATGGGAAACACTAGAAATCAAAACCTTGCATTTTTACGTCATTGGAACTTCGTTCAATTAGGCTGGTCATAGTGAAAAGTAACTTAGACTAGTAACATGCATATGTTAATATTACTACCTCCATAACCGTAGTAACATATATGTGGTGTCATGCAAACGTTCATTTATTTAGATGCAGACTCGTTTTGCCTCGGAATGTGTTATGTTACGCTAATAGATTATGTTACCACAAATATCTCTCTCCTCACTAAATACTTCTTACATAAGCAAATTTCCCTTGGAGTGTGTTATATTACTAGCTACGTTACTCCGATTATGGAAAGCACCATCTCCTAAGAAGTCTGTAAACTTCCAAAGAAAGAAAGAATCATGGTACTGCTGGCTGTCGCGTGCAACTAATGCACACGACTCCTACTGAAACCCAGCTGCATGCAAATCGAGTGAATTGCAAAAAACCACCATATTTGAGGCTTCATCTGCAGAAAACCACCAGGTCGTTAATTGTTTGCAAAATGCACTGCGGATTCAGTAAACAGTTTGTAGATAGCACTGAACAGGTGATTTGGCGTGGTTGAGGGCGTTTCCAACAGGTGGGGCCCAAATCTGTCGACGTGGCCTAACGGTCGCGCGGACGGATCCATTTGCTGTAAACGAGGTGGTCGGCTCGCGACGGACAGATCGACCGACCGCGCCCGACCACACCACATCCGCTGACTCCTCTCCCTCTCGATCTAATCCATGGCGACGGAGCTGTTGCCGGTGGGGATGCTCCGGGCAGCTGTGAGGGAGATCCAGAGTTCTGCAGGAGCTCAAATCCTTCCAACACGCTGCCTCCTCCCCAACTGTCGGCGGCGCCGAAGTCGTTGGAATACGCGGCAGCTACTGTGTTCGCCCAGGCGGTGAAGGCCAATCCGACAGGCAGCTAGCCACCATTTTGCCTCCCCCTTCGGCGGTGTGGAGTAAGCCATCCTCCTCATTCTTTCTATTTTCCCCGATTGGCATTCTAGGGTTAGGGTTCTAGTGTTAGGGTTCTAGGGTTAGGGTTCCATGGTGGTGTAACAGGTATTGTAGCATTGCTGAGAGTAATTCTACTGTGAATGGTCTGTCACATGATTGCTCAAATCCTCTCTGTCACATGATTGTTGGTGTCACATAAATTAATTTTAACATGAGTACTTGTACATGATTGTTGTTGTCGTCTCTCAGTTGATTGCTCAAATCCTCTCTGTCAAACTATTATTGTTGTTGTCAAATAAATTAATTTTAACTTTAGTATTGTAATTAACAACAATTATAACTAAAGTGTGAACCTTGTACTTAAGTACTTAACAGCAATTTTAACTGAATTAGCTTGGATGATGAAGAATGGGAAGTGAGGTTCCATTTCCTAGACAGAGATAATTTGGAAAGAACAATTTGTTTGTCAGACATAATATTCTGGAATCTCATTGGCCTAATAGAGGTAGAAGGCTATAGTTCAAGGGATTTTATGTATTATGTTAGTGATCCAGGAGTTGGGGTGTCAGGAATGGAAGAATTAACTGATGGTGACAAGGTGGAAGAAATATTGGATGACATAGCTAGTAAAGGAAAGAATGTTGTTAACATTACAGTTATGAGAAGTGATGCACCTACACCAACTGATTTGAACATTGGTCATGTTTATGAAGAGCAGGTTCCTTTGCCTGAAATATGTGTACCACTTGTTTATGATGTAGACACTTCAGGAGTTCTTTGCCCCAGTCCAGAAGCCCCAACCACGGCCGGTCCGAGTCATGAACACACAGGAGAGCTCTCATTTTTTGAAGCTAAAGGGCCCAAGTGAACCTGAGTTTGCATTGGACTATGGTAATGAGAGGCATGAGTATTTCATGGAGACAAACCAAGAGCAAGAGCACATTGAGCAGATGATGGAACAGAAGAGAAATGAAGAGATTCAGAAGTTTAGGAGTAATAAGATACAAAGAGAGAAGTACAAGGCAGCAAAAAGAAAACTCCCACAGCTGCTTGCTGAAGAGTTCACTGATCGTGAAAGTGAGGATGAAGATCTAGCAGATGAGGACATATCAGCTAGGCTGGAGGCAATGAAGAGGCATAGAGATGATCCACTATATCACTTTGAAGGATACACTGATGTAGAAGAGCTTTATGGACCAGATGAGGAGGAGGGGGATGAAGCAAGAGAGGAAGAGGCAGGACAGGAGGAGCCAGTAGATGAGGGCGGGAGAGGAGGAAGCAGTGTAGGAGGTAGCAGCAGCACAGGAGGAAGTCAGAGGAGGGGGAAGGGGCCAACAACAAGATCTCATTCAAGCTTGGATCAAATCATAGAGCAAGACTAGGAACCTTCATCTGATGAGGAGAGCAACCCAGGTGACTTAAGTTAGGAAGAGAATGATGGGGCTCAGCTTCCACCATTTAAGGTTCTTATGCTTCCACCTCGTCTTATAGTATGGTCCTCCCGGTGTATTTACCATTTGTTCTAGCGGTGACCTCAGTGGGTGTAGACGAAATTTTTCAAGCAATGCCCTCTAGCACTATCATTTGTAGAGAAGCATTAATTAGCTTCTTGGATAGTGTGCCCTTCCGCAATCGCATTGTTAGTTTCCATCTAGTGACTTAGAAGATATTCCCATAGGACACTTGTGACAGGTACATCTACAACACAATTTGCACATTTGTACATGATATTGTTGATGTCGCAATTTTAGGCCTTGGTTCTTCTGCCTAGGCACTTATGGCATTCATATAAGATTGTAACTCCGTCACTTCATAGTACCTGCAGGATAAACATAACCATGCTTTTGCTTTGGTGATTAGAGTACGACAAATAGCTTTAGTTTCATTTTATCATAACTGGAAGCATTCAATTGAAATGTCCTGCATATCTCGAGCGTGTGTATATGGTTGCAAGTGAAACACCCCTGTCATATTTCTTTATTGTTTTTTCTTAATATAAATTGTGGAATTGGTCTGCAAAAACTGTAACTATTTTATAACAAAGTCTTGCAGAAATCACCTTCCCAAGGCATGACTTCTTGTGTATTCGGTAACCTAGACTCGCTCTAGGGAGAAAGGGAACTATATGCATCCAAAACTGATTGAAGATTATCAACTCTCAAGCCATGCAGGAACTCTGCGATAGTAATTAATATGAGTGAGAAGACAACATCTTGGTGGTCAGGAGAAATGTAAAATGAAGATCCCACTTGTCTCTCCCCACTACTGAATGAAGACAAATTTCACTACCTACAACATCGACATGTATCATTTTCTCCATCTAGGGATTTCTTTTGTCAACCGAACTACATAGAAGTTAATGGATTTCAGAGGCGCACTGCTGAAAATGCCACCATTAATCCCTATTATCACCCAAACTCATTGATGTTGGGCAAGTCAGAACTATTGGGAGTTAGACAAAATGATGTGTTGGGGTACGCATACTCATGCCCATTGTAGTCATAGTATTGCTTCTCTCCACAAGCTAAGTCGTGGCAGAGATCAACAAGACATGGCTCTCACCATCGATGTTGTATCTCACACACTTGATGTTCTGCTTCTTCTTGACATCCATGCAGGAGTTCGATGAGATTAGATTAGTATAACTATATAAGTGATGCCTAACACATTTTATGTTCATAAGGTCAGAAGTGACTACTTACGGAGTGCGATCGTTGATGCCATTAATAAAGTGGGGGTGTTTCCCCGTTTGTGAAGGAAAATATCAAGCTTCTTGGACGAATCTGCTGGTGATAGTCCGATAGATGGGTCATTATACTATCACAACCATCATTCTCCTTGATCCAAATAATCAAGGTCACCAGTGTATTTTGTAAAGAATATCATATCATTAATATCTGCATCAACCTGCATATACTAAAGCTAAAAAGATAAGTTGTGTTAATTTACTTCTTTTGTATAGAAATCATAAATATGATAGAAGCATAATGGATCCAAGAATATACCCCTCATGGGAGACAAAAACCACAAAAAGTAGAGGGCATCCTCGTCTTTTTAACATGTTTTTGCAAAGTTTGATGGTGTCTTTATCCTCTCATGAAAGAACCTTGAAAGTAAAAGAGTGTATTGTTAGGCACCATGAAATAACAAATACAATATCCTATTTTAAGTAGAAATTTGCTAACATGCATATCACCTTCCTCCAGTTTCGATTTAGGGGCCATACTAGGCACATAAGTCAGCTCATTACTGAACTCTGTTTTTTGAATATGTCAAAGGTGGTGGTCGTAGAAGCCATCTGTCCATAGACACAAGTCAGCCACACCCGGCATATGGAAACCACATTTGCATAAGAAACAATAGAGCTACTTGTCTATAGAAAGAAAGAAACATGGGCACATATGTACTCCTAGATAAATGGACATGAATCCGTGAAGCCGAAAGTAACCTACTTGTTTTTTTCTCACAAAAGCATCTTCGAGAGGGCAGGGAGGCCCTCCATCACCATTAAGAAGACTTGTCCAGTTTATGAAGGAAACTAGGCCAAAATTATCGAGAGTATGTGAAGGAAATATGCCCTAGAGGCAATAATAAAGTTATTATTTATTTCCTCATATCATTATAAATGTTTATTATTCATGCTAGAATTGTATTAACCGAAAACATAATACATGTGTGAATATATAGGCAAACATAGTGTCACTAGTATGCCTCTACTTGACTAGCTCGTTAATCAAAGATGGTTGAGTTTCCTAGCCATGGACATGATTTGTCATCTGATTAACAGGATCACATCATTAGGAGAACTAGATGATACCCCGCACGTTGTTGCGGGAATATTTTGCAACATATTTCAATGTGATTCGTTGTATGAATAATGAATAACTGAAGTAATAATATAAAAAGTTAAAACTGAAAATACATATAATTTATTATGTTTGATTACTATATAATTGTAACTTTTTTATTAAATCTAAATAGCCCTTTTTTCATGCATGTTTAATGATGAAGTGACATGCTTGCATGTTGAGAAACATATGATAGTGGAGGTGGGCCTTTTCTCATGCATGCTATGGGATGATGTGGCATGCTTGCATGTTGAGAGAAATAGTTAGTGGGGACTAGCTATTTAGATATAGAAGATGATGTGATTGACTTGACCCATTCCGTTAGCTTAGCACTTGATCGTTTAGTTTGCTGCTATTGCTTTCTCCATGACTTATACATGTTTCTGTGACTATGAGATTATGCAACTCCTGAATACCAAGAAAACTTTGTGTGCTACCAAACGTCACAACGTAACTGGGTGATTATAAAGGTGCTCTACAGGTGTCTCCGATGGTGTTTGTTGAGTTGGCATGGATCGAGATTAGGATTTGTCACTCCGATTGTCGGAGAGGTATCTCTGGGCCCTCTCGGTAATGCACATCACAATAACCCTTGCAAGCAATGTGACTAATGAGTTAGTTGTGGGATGATGCATTATGGAATGAATAAAGAGACTTGTCGGTAACGAGATTGATCTAGGTATTAAGATACCGATGATCGAATCTCGGGCAAGTAACATACCGATGACAAAGGGAACAACGTATGTTGTTTGACCGATAAAGATCTTCGTAGAATATGTAGGAACCAATATGAGCATCCAGGTTCCGCTATTGGTTATTGACCGGAGACATGTCTCGGTCATGTCTACATAGTTCTCGAATCCGTAGGGTCCGCACGCTTAAAGTTCTGTGACGATCGGTATTATGAGTTTTTGTGTTTTCATGTACTGAAGGTAGTTCAAAGTCCCGGATATGATCGTGGACATGACGAGGAGTCTCAAAATGGTCGAGATGTAAAGATCGATATATTGGACGACTATGTTCGAACACGGGAAGTGTTTCGGGAGGTTTCAGACATATACCGGAGTACCGGGGGGTTACCGGAACCCCCCGGGGATGTAATGGGCCTATTGGGCCTTAGTGGAGAAGAGGAGGGGCGGCCAGGGCAGGCCGCACGCCCCCACCCCCTCTAGTCCGAATTGGACAAGGAGGGGGGCGGCGCCCCCCTTTCCTTCCTCCTCTCTCCTTCCCTTCCCGCTTCTCCTACACCTACTAGGAAAGGAGGAGTCCTACTCCCGGTGGGAGTAGGAATCCCCCCTTGGCGCGCCCTCCTCCTGGCCGGCCGCCTCCCCCCTAGCTCCTTTATATACGGGGGCAGGGGAACCCCATAGAGACAACAATTGATCATTGATCTCTTAGCCATGTGCGGTGCCCCCCTCCACCATAATCCACCTCGTTCATATCGTAGCGGTGCTTAGGCGAAGCCCTACATCGGTAGCTTCATCATCACTATCACCACGCCGACGTGCTGACGAAGCTCTTCCCGGAAGCTCTACTGGATCATGAGTTCGCGGGACGTCACCGAGCTGAACGTGTGCTGAATGCGGAGGTGTCGTAAATTCGGTGCTGAGGATCGGTCGATCGTGAAGACGTATGACTACATCAACCGCATTGTTATAACGCTTCCGCTTACGGTCTACGAGGGTACGTAGACGACACTCTCCCCTCTCGTTTCTATTCGTCACCATGATCTTGCGTGTGCATAGGAATTTTTTTGAAATTACTACGTTCCCCGACAGCGGCATCCGAGCCAGGTTTATGCGTAGATGTTATATGCACGAGTAGAACACGAGTGAGTTGGGGGCGATACAAGTCATACTGCTTACCAGCATGTCATACTTTGGTTCGGAGGTATTGTTGGATGAAGTGGCCTAGACCGACATTACGCGTACGCTTACGCGAGACTGGTTCTACCGACGTGCTTTGCACACAGGTGGCTGGCGGGTGTCAGTTTCTCCAATTTTAGTTGGACCGAGTGTGGCTACGCCCGGTCCTTGTGAAGGTTAAAATAGCACTAACTTGACAAAATATCGTTGTGGTTTTGATGCGTAGGTAAGAATGGTTCTTGCTCAGCCCATAGCAGCCACGTAAAACTTGCACGACAAAGTAGAGGACGTCTAACTTATTTTTGCAGGGCATGTTGTGATGTGATATGGTCAAGGCATGATGCTATATTTATTGTATGAGATGATCATGTTTTGTAACAGAGTTATCGGCAACTGGCAGGAGCCATATGGTTGTCGCTTTATTGTATGCAATGCAATCGCCCTGTAATTGCTTTACTTTATCACTAAGCGGTAGCGATAGTCGTAGAAGCAATAGTTGGCGAGACGACGACAATGCTACGATGGATCAAGGTGTCGCGCCGGTGATGATGGTGATCATGACGGTGCTTTGGAGATGGAGATCAAAGGCACAAGATGATAATGGTCATATCATATCACTTATATTGATTGCATGTGATGTTTAAACTTTATGCATCTTATTCTGCTTTGTTTGACGGTAGCATTATAAGATGATCTCTCACTAAATTTCAAGGTAAAAGGTGTTCTCCCTGAGTATGCACCGTTGCCAAAGTTCATCGTGCCGAGACACCACGTGATGATCGGGTGTGATAAGCTCAACGTTCATCTACAATGGGTGTAAGACAGTTTTGCACATGCAGAATACTCGGGTTAAACTTGACGAGCCTAGCATATGCAGATATGGCCTCGGAACACTGGGACCGAAAGGTCGAGCGTGAATCATATAGTAGATATGATCAACATAGTGATGTTCACCATTGAAAACTACTCCATCTCACATGATGATCGGTTATGGTTTAGTTGATATGGATCACGTGATCACTTAGATGATTAGAGGGATGTCTATCTAAGTGGGAGTTCTTAAGTAATATGATTAATTGAACTTAAATTTATCATGAACTTAGTACCTGATAGTATTTTGCTTGTCTATGTTGTTGTAGATAGATGGCTCGTGCTGTTGTTCCGTTGAATTTTAATGCGTTCCTTGAGAAAGCAAAGTTGAAAGATGATGGTAGCAATTACACGGACTGGGTCCGTAACTTGACGATTATTCTCATTGCTGCATAGAAGAATTACGTCCTGGAAGCACCGCTAGGTGTACCACCTGCGCAGGCAACTACAGACATTGTGAATGCCTGGCACTCGCGCGTTGATGACTACTCGATAGTTCAGTGTGCCATGCTTTACGACTTAGAATCAGGACTTCAACAATGTTTTGAACGTCATGGAGCATATGAGATGTTCCAGGAGTTGAAGTTAATATTTTAAGCAAATGCCCAGATTGAGAGATATGAAGTCTCCAATAAGTTCTACAGCTACAAAATGGAGGAGAATAGTTATGTCAGTGAACATATACTCAAAATGTCTTGGTACTGTAATCACTTGATTCAACTGGGAGTTAATATTCCGGATGATAGTGTCATTGACAGAATTCTTCAATCACTGCCACCAAGCTACAAGAGCTTCGTGATGAACTATAATATGCAAGGGATGGATAAGACAATTCCTGAGCTCTTCACAATGCTAAAGGCTGCGGAGGTAGAAATCAAAAAGGAGCATCAAGTGTTGATGGTCAACAAGACCACCAATTTCAAGAAAAAGAGTAAAGGGAAGAAGAAGGGGAACTTCAAGAAGAACGGCAAACAAGTTGTTGCTCAAGAGAAGAAACCTAAGTCTGGACCTAAGCCTGAGACTGAGTACTTCTACTGCAAATAGACTGGTAACTGGAAGCAGAACTGCCTCAGTATTTGACGGATAAGAAGGATGGCAAGATGAACAAAGGTATATGTGATATACATGTTATTGATGTGTACCTTACCAGAGCTCGCAGTAGCACCTCAGTATTTGATACTGGATCTGTTGCTAATATTTGCAACTCGAAGCAGGAACTACGGATTAAGCGAAGACTAGCTAAGGACGAGGTGACTATGCGCGTGGGAAATGGTTGCAAAGTCGATGTGATCGCCGTCGGCATGCTACCTCTACATCTACCTTCAGGATTAGTTTTAGACCTGAATAATTGTTATTTGGTGCCAGCGTTAAGCATGAACATTATATCTAGATCTTGTTTGATGCGAGACGGTTATTCATTTAAATCTGAGAATAATGGTTGTTCTATTTATATGAGTAATATCTTTTATGGTCATGCACCCTTGAAGAGTAGTCTATTTGTGTTAAATCTCGATAGTAGTGATACACATATTAATAATGTTGAAGCCAAAAGATGCAGAGTTGATAATGATAGTGCAACTTATTTGTGGCATTGCCGTTTGGGTCATATTGGTGTAAAGCGCATGAAGAAACTCCATACTGATGGACTTCTAGAATCACTTGATTATGAATCACTTGGTACTTGCGAACCATGCCTCATGGGCAAGATGACTAAAACGCCGTTCTCCAGAACAATGGAGCGAGCAGCAGATTTATTGGAAATCATACATACTGATATATGTGGTCCGACGAATATTGACGCTCGCAACGAGTATCGTTATTTTCTCACCTTCACAGACGATTTAAGCAGATATGGGTATATCTACTTAATGAAACATAAGTCTGAAACATTTGAAAAGTTCAAAGAATTTTAGAGTGAAGTGGAAAATCATCGTACCAAGAAAATAAAGTTTCTACGATCTGATCGTGGAGGAGAATATTTGAGTTACGAGTTTGGTCTACATTTGAAACAATGCGGAATAGTTTCGCAACTCACGCCACCCGGAACACCACAGCGTAATGGTGTGTCCGAACGTCATAATCGTACTTTACTAGATATGGTGCGATCTATGATGTCTCTTACTGATTTACCGCTATCGTTTTGGGGTTATGCTTTAGAGACGGCTGCATTCACGTTAAATAGGGCACCATCAAAATTCGTTGAGATGACGCCTTATGAACTGTGGTTTGGCAAGAAACCAAAGTTGTCGTTTCTTAAAGTTTGGGGCTGCGATGCTTATGTGAAAAAGCTTCAAATTGGTAAGCTCGAACCCAAATCGGAGAAATATATCTTCATAGGATACCCAAAGGAAACTATTGGGTACACTTTCTATCACAGATCCGAAGGCAAGACATTTGTTGCTAAAAATGGATCCTTTCTAGAGAAGGAGTTTCTCTTGAAAGAAGTGAGTGGGAGGAAGTAGAACTTGATGAGGTAACTATACCTGCTCCCTTATTGGAAAGTAGTTCATCACAGAAACCGGTTCCTGTGACACCTACACCAATTAGTGAGGAAGCTAATGATGTTGATCATGAAACTTTAGATCAAGTTATTACCGAACCTCGTAGGTCAACCAGATTAAGATCTGCACCAGAGTGGTACGGTAATCCTATTCTGGAGGTCATGTTACTTGACCAAAGCGAACCTACGAACAATGAAGAAGCGATGGTGAGCCCAGATTCCGCAAAATGGCTTGAGACCGTGAAATCTGAGATGGGACTCATGTATGATAACAAAGTGTGGACTTTGGTTGACTTGCCCGATGATCGGCAAGCCATAGAGAATAAATGGATCTTCAAGAAGAAGACTGACGCTGACGGTAATGTTACTGTGTACAAAGCTCGACTTGTTGCGAAAGGTTTTCGACAAGTTCAAGGGGTTGACTACGATGAGACTTTCTCACCCGTAGCGATGCTTAAGTATGTCTGAATCATGTTAGCAATTGCCGCATTTTATGATTATGAAATTTGGCAACACTAGTAGAAAAAGGGTCAAACGTGAAGCACATTAGTGCCGGTTTGAATTTGAGCTGGCACTAATGGTACCATTAGTGCCGGTTCGAACGACTATGCATTAATGCCGGTTCGTGTTGAACCTTTAGTACCGGTTCGTGCCACAAACCGGTACTGAAGGGGTGATGGCAGGCTGGCGTCAGGCTAGGGCCCCACGATCACCTTTAGTACCGGTTCGTGGCAGGCTGACCTATAGTACCGGTTTGTGACACAAGCCGGCATTATAGGGCAATTTTCAAACTCTACCCCCCCCCCCCCCCCGTGTGTCGCCATTTCACTTCTGAAAAAATCAAAAGAAAATGATAAAAACTTCAAAAAATAAAATCCTTAGAGAGGTAGTTATATTACTACATCTACTAGTTAGGAAAATTTGAAAACTTAAATTTGGACATGTTTTGTAAAAAGTGTAGGGAAAATGTAAAACGGCTATAACTTTTGCATACGATGTCGGAAAAAAAACGTATAATATATCAAAAAATTCAGCACGAAAATCCGCATCCGATGGAGACCGCCTACGGCCTGTTTGCAATTTTTTAGAATCCTCAAATTCCAAAAGGAAAAAAAGATATGGTCAAATTTCAGTTTTTTTTAAAAAAAATGTTAAATCTGGTCAAACTACTTATTCAAGAAGTATTAATGTTACTACATAATTATTCAAGAATATTAGTGTTACTAAATAATTATTTCAATTTTTTGAATTTTGGTCAAATCTGGTCAAACTATGGTCAAACTTATTCAAGAAATATTAGTGTTACTAAATAATTACTGTTTTTTTAGAATAATAGTTTCAAACTCAAACAGTGAAACGTGTGACTTCATGCTCAAGCTAAACTCCTGAGGGTTAATAGGATTGGCATCTTACTATTGTTAGGAAAACAACAAGTGCAGACTTGGAAACGAAGGAGAATAGAACCCGAAAGTTAAGCGTGCTCGGGCTGGGGTAGTGAGAGGGATGGGTGACCGGTCGGGAAGTTAGATGATTTGGAATGAGTGATCCACACTTAAGCAGTTAAGAGAGGTGATTAGAGACTAAATCACCAAATAATTCAAAAAAATCAAAAATCAAAAAAAAAATTCCAAAATTTTCAAAAAAAATTCAAAAAAAACCTTTAGTACCGGTTGGTAACACCAACCGGTACTAAAGGTCCCCCATACCAGGGCGCGAGCTCACGCCACGTGGTGGCACTTTAGCGCCAGTTCGTGCCGAACCGGTACTAAAGGGGGGGGCCTTTAGTGCCCACCAATTAGTGCCGGTTATGGAATCGGCACTAAAGGCCCTTACGAACCGGTTTTAAAGCTCTGTTTTCTACTAGTGCAAATGGATGTCAAAACTGCATTCCTGAATGGGTTTCTGGAAGAAGAGTTGTATATGATGCAACCCGAAGGTTTTGTCGATCCAAAGGGAGCTAACAAAGTGTGCAAGCTCCAACGATCCATTTATGGACTGGTTACAACAAAATTGACATACCATGACGAAAAGCCTCATGACGATGGTGGACAATGTCACTGATTATCGCAAATCGGTGACGATAAACGTCACCTAATTGCCTCGGTCTCTGAGCACACCTGGCTGCCAATTTCTGTGATAGTATGGTATTTTCATGACGGATTTGCCAGTGTCACCGAATACTACGAATGTGTGGTGATCATTTTTTTTCATGTAATGTCTAGCAGTGGGACCCGCCATAGCTAGTCCAAGGGTTATTTAGAGGTAGGACCCATGCATTAGTTTTGGTAGTGGTACTCTCCATAATTTTTCAAAGGCTATTGAGGGTTGTAATTATTTTGTTCTATCTAATATAAGTAGGTAGTATCCTGCAAATAAAATATAAGTAGGTAGTGGCCATGCAAGACATATATTTTATTATTTTTATAAATTGAAAACCTTGGTCTGTTTTCTCTTTTTTCTGAGATGGTTATTTTGTTCTTTCTAATATAAATAGGTAGTGACTCGGCAAGAAACTTTAATCGGGCATTTGTGATCTGATGTTGTTTATCTCAAAATAGAAATGGAAATAAGAGTGAACGGGCAATGGAAAAAACATATATTTTTAACATAGCTATTTTGTTCTTATATCTGGAATAAATAGGTAGTGGATGTGTTGAAAACTTCAATTGGGCGCTCATAAGGTAATGTTGTTTCGTTCTATGTAAAAAATTAAAATGGAAAGATGAGAGTAGATGGAAAATCTTATTTTTATTCTTATATGTAAATAGATAGTTGTTGGGCAAACAACTTGAATGGGGCATGCGTGAGGTGACGTTGTTTTGTTCTATCTAATTTTTTAAATGATTTATCTATATGACGAACCATCCAGTTCTACAACAGATACAAATGATTTCTTTGTCGTTGGATTCCGATCAAAATCAAACCACCAGTTCCGTTGTGGTCCGGATCGATGCCGCAGGAATCCTTGTGGGCGAGAAAAACATATTTAAGACCATTGTGTACAAGTTTCGGCATATTTATTTACAATTATATAAAAAAAACTACATGGAAAAATACTGAATCATAATGTTTATATAAGATTTCCTTTTTTTAATAATCATTTGATATTTATTTTGAAGTAAATGAATTACATGGTACTATTAGAGTGGAAGATAAATCCTGAAAATAAATCATTCCTCGTGTACACTGTGTCCCCACTCGTCAAGGACCCAGCCAAATTCCTCCTTTTTCACCCACGAAGAGCCACTGCCTACCCCGCATCTTTCTTCTGCCCCGATTCAACCGGCTCTCTTCTCCCCAAGATTACAGCCCCGATTGGAACGACTGGCGGCGGCAGATCGGGGGAGGTCGCCCTACAGGCCGAGCTCGGATCCACCCAAACATCCAGCCCCGCGAGCACCCGGCCCTCTTCTCCCCCAACTGCAGCGACCCGTGACGCCAGATTGAAGGAGGCTGCCCCGCTGCCGAGGTTGGACCCACCGCATCAACCCGCCCAGTGAGCACCCGGCTCTCTTTTCCCCAGCGACCGATGACTTTTCGGTGATTTCCTCATGCCGCCCTCCTCATCCAGCCACCCCTTGGCGTTCAATGATTAGGGTTCATGCATACTAGTACTAATCACCTCGCCCTTCTCTGCAATTAGGATTTGCTACAGCCTGCGATGTTAAAAAGCCTGAACCTCCTGCTAGATAACTTTACTTGATATCCTATTAATAGGTCCGTGTGCAAAACCGCAATAGTGACCATGGTTTTGCATTTGTTATAGCCTGCTATTGTCAAAAGGGATGAACCTGAATATATGCTACTGTAGCACTGTTAGCCGTTATGGAAAAGTTCAGTTAGGTATGAGATGTGTGGCCTTAGCTGGGAGATTTCTTTTGCTTCCATGTGCTTGTATGGCTACTCTTGCATTCAGAAGAAAATTATATGTTAACCATCTGATGGTTGTACCCTGCTGTAATGAATAAAACTAGATGCTCTTGATCGTTGTATGGTGTCATAATCAGATGAACATAAACACATGAACTAAAGTATGCAGCATATAAAAGGAGAACTAATTACAAGCAGGAAGCAGTGCATCCTTGTATCCCTGTATCTATATGTCAGGATAAACTAGTTGCTTGATGCAACCACTTTATCTATGTTAAAACGTGAAACTGAATTCTATGTTTGTGGTTCTGTTGTCCCATAAATAGTCCTTAACTAGTGCTGTCAAAACTGAATAAAGACTGAGACTGCACTTGATTTTGACTCCTTCAGGAGATGCATAGCTCTGTATCAGTGTACTTTTGTCTACAGTACTAGTCAAAAGAGAACTAAACTTAATCTTTGACATGCCTCTCCTAATTTAGCTACCCATGATGTTAAGCGTCTGAAGCCCACAAGCATTTTCAGTACGCCCAGAACTTGATAAAAGCAGATACATGGTAAACTTTAGTTTTTTTACTATATTCTGACATACTAAGCTGGGTAAAATCAACCTGCTCCTACTTTGCAAACATACAACACCATCCATCGAGCCTTAATTCTGAAATAGTAGTAAACTTTCTGGTTTCTAAACTATGCCATACTAAGCTGACATACTAAGCTGGGTAAAATCAACCTGCTCCTACTTTGCAAACATACAACACCATCCATCGAGCCTTAATTCTGAAATAGTAGTAAACTTTCTGGTTTCTAAACTATGCCATACTAAGCTGACATACTAAGCTGGGTAAAATCAACCTGCTCCTACTTTGCAAACATACAACACCATCCATCGAGCCTTAATTCTGAAATAGTAGTAAACTTTCTGGTTTCTAAACTATGCCAGTAGCTCCGGTAATCATATATTTTTGCTGTTTTTTATTATGAACATTCTAGTCTTGTTTTTATTGGCTTGCTGGCTGCTTCTCCCTGACTGTGACCCAGCTGCACCATGCATGTTGATTTCTTTACTTGTTAGATCCCAATGCGTGAGATCTTCATTTTGTATTTATACATTCTGACATGAACTTCTTGTTGGCACTGCTGCCTGCTTACGAGTTATGACTATTTTACACAATCTAGTTTCTTTTTGTCTACCACCAATGCGAAGCCAACTTGTAATAGCTAAATCAGTCAGTTACGTTACAAGTACTCCTCCATCAATATGCTTACTCATAGTGCAAGCAAGAGTAAATGTTTTCCATTAATTTCACTTTAACAATTAGTTATACACGATATTAGTGCATCCCGTGCTTGCATCCTAACTTATCTACTTTATTATATTCATGTAAGCTCTAGGAAGGGGCTTTGAGAGATGAAGGGGAAGCCACTCTTGCTATGTCCAAAGCAATGCTAATATATCGTGTGGACTTACATCTTGAATAATGTGTACATCAGTGTGCATTCACTGGCTTTAATTAGGTCTTATGTTTCCACTTTCAGCAAAATTGTAAGCATTCCAAATACCTTACTTCTAGTCCTATGTCTATCGGATCTTGTCATTATATATGGAGTGGTAATGTTAGATTTTCATATATAGGAAAACGGCAAGTACAATAATCAGGAGCCAAGTCCCATTGAGTTTTTCAAAGAGACCCATACTAACAGCATGAGCGAGCCGACACATCTAGCTTATGTAAGATTTCTTCCTTTATTGTTTTTGACTTGAAATGATTCTCATATTGATCGAGTGTATCCATCATATGAACTTTGCCTTACTTGAGCATCAATGTTTTCCTTTATACAATAGAATGCAATGGAAAAGAAAAGGGAAACACAATCAGAAGTGACAACCAGTGTTCGATTCAATGATTGTGGCTGAAGTTCTAAAGGAAGAAAACGCCCATAGCACCTTCCTTTCCAGCATGAGTTATGCATCAAGATCCGGGAGATTTGGGAACTCTAATTCATCAGCAAGGATCTGAGTTCTAGAAGAAAGAATTGAGCAAAAGGATAGAGAGGCGAGAGATGCAAATGACAGGTACTTGTCTTGTTTCTTGTTGTGTTCTTGTTGTTTATTTTTTCATGCTTTTCTACCTGTGCATAGTGCCCTCATGATAGTAAGAAAATGCATAGACAAATACTTGTGAATAAGACATTTGTCTTCAGTTCTTGTAACAAACTGAGGAGTGCTTCGCTGTTTATATATGGTTTGATCCAAATCCAATAATCCAAAGTAACATAAAAATAATAATTCTTGTAATGAGAAATACATGGTTTTTGCTGCTACAACACAAAGGCATGAGAATAAGATTGTAATGCATGGTTTCTAATCCTGAAATCTAGTATGATTTGTTGTTTGGTTTATATGCTTGCTTTTTAGTAGAATGATATAGGTTGGTTGAGTTTGATCTAAAAGTTGTTGTCCAAGCATAGTTGCTTCTTGCCTAGGTTACTAACTTGATATCTTATCGGTGATGCTTGCTCCTTTTCAGAATGATAAATGAAATTTATCTCTTAGTTATGCATGTTTTTTACCATTATAAGTTATTCTTCAGTTTACTGTTTCATTTGCCCATCCATATGTTTGCCTTAACATTTAATAATGCACCTCTCTATTTTACATTCATATTTTGATAGATTGTAAGCTTCTTAGTGGTACTCTCACCTTTTTATCTTGTCTGTTTTCATCTCATCAAGATGCAATGTTGTTATGTTTTGTCAATTTATAGGCACTGAGAGGAGTTAGTGGTGAGACTTGAAGCACAAGCGAGAGCATTTGAAGAGGTGTAGAGGAAGCAACACGAATAATTGGAAGATGTGAAGAAGATCGAGCAAGAGAAGAATGAAGCATGGCAAAAGAAGCAACAAGAGACGGATATCCTGATTGGTTTTCTCTTAAGGGCTCAAGCAACTCAGCAAGCAACTTAGCAGTCCTAATCCAAACTTAATGGTGCATGAAGGCCATCCTTTTGCGATGGAAAGATAGTTGTTGAATCATACATTGCAATCATCAGGATAACACATGTGGTCTTTACTTATCTAAATATTGCTTTTCAACTTGTCTATTCTTCTGTCAAACTCGTGAGTCAGTGTTAATTTTAACTATGAAACACAATAGGACGAATTGGCTGAGACGATTAAATATATAATATCATAAATTTATGATGTGATTTGGATCTTAACTTATATTTATATAATCTCATATGAATTAAATAATTATTGTCATATGCATTTGGATTATAGTGGATTTAATCATTTGTCATAATTTAAATTCAAAATAAATCAAATATATGTGGTGTCATCTTCACCAATAATGAAACTAATGATGCTAGCTGTGGGATAGTCTTCTTGGGTGTTGACGTGGCATGAATTTGTGACGTTCCTACATCACTGAATATGGTGCAATATGGAATTTTTTCTCGTAGCGTGTGACATTAATCGACTGTCACAAAAGTAACAACTTGATGATGTTCTAGAGAACGTCACTGAAGGTCCTATATCCAGTGATGTTATTTTGCGCGCGCCGTCACTAGGAATAATCTGTGACGGGGATTCCGTGACGATCCTTGTGACGCCCATAAAACGTCACTTAGGGGTAATTTGTGACGTTATTAGCTATTCGATGACATTTTGTGTCTCGTCATAGTAGGCCCGATCTCAAGCCTCTCGGAGTTGGAATAAACGTTTTGATAGTTTGATCAAAGCATATGGTTTTATACAGACTTTTGGAGAAGTCTGTATTTACAAGAAAGTGAGTGGGAGCTTTGTAGCATTTCTAATATTATATGTGGATGACATATTGTTGATTGGAAATGATATAGAATTTCTGGATAGCATAAAAGGATACTTGAATAAGAGTTTTTCAATGAAAGACCTCGGTGAAGCTGCTTACATATTGGGCATCAAGATCTATAGAGATAGATCAAGACGCTTAATTGGACTTTCACAAAGCACATACCTTGACAAAGTTTTGAAAAAGTTCAAAATGGATCAAGCAAAGAAAGGGTTCTTGCCTGTGTTACAAGGTGTGAAGCTGAGTCAGACTCAATGCCCGACCACTGCAGAAGATAGAGAGAAAATGAAAAGTGTTCCCTATGCTTCAGCCATATGCTCTATCATGTATGCAATGTTGTGTACCAGACCTGATGTATGCCTTGCTATTAGTTTAGCAGGGAGGTACCAAAGTAATCCAAGAGTGGATCACTGGACAGCGGTCAAGAACATCCTGAAGTACCTAAAGAGGACTAAGGATATGTTTCTCATTTATGGAGGTGACAAAGAGCTCGTTGTAAATGGTTACGTCGATGCAAGCTTTGACACTGATCCGGACGATTCTAAATCGCGAACCGGATACGTGTTTATATTGAACGGCGGAGCTGTCAGTTGATGCAGTTCTAAACAAAGCGTCGTGGCGGGATCTACGTGTGAAGCGGAGTACATAGCTGCTTCGGAAGCAACAAATGAAAGAGTCTGGATGAAGGAGTTCATATCCGATCTAGGTGTCATACCTAGTGCATCGGGTCCAATGAAAATCTTTTGTGACAATACTGATGCAATTGCATTGGCAAAGGAATCCAGATTTCACAAGAGAACCAAGCACATCAAGAGACGCTTCAATTCCATCCAGGATCAAGTCCAAGTGGGAGACATAGAGATTTGCAAGATACATACAAATCTGAATGTTGCAGACCCGTTGACTAAGCCTCTTCCACGAGCAAAACATGATCAACACCAAGACTCCATGGGTGTTAGAATCATTACTGTGTAATCTAGATTATTGACTCTAGTGCAAGTGGGAGACTGAAGGAAATATGCCCTAGAGGGAATAATAAAGTTATTATTTATTTCCTCATATCATGATAAATGTTTATTATTCATGCTAGAATTGTATTAACCGGAAACATAATACATGTGTGAATACACTGACAAACATAGTGTCACTAGTATGCCTCTACTTGACTAGCTCGTTAATCAAAGATGGTTGAGTTTCCTAGCCATGGACATGAGTTGTCATTTTATTAACGGGATCACATCATTAGGAGAATGATGTGATTGACTTGACCCATTCCGTTAGCTTAGCACTTGATCATTTAGTTTGCTGATATTGCCTTCTCCATCACTTATACATGTTCCTGTGACTATGAGATTATGCAACTCCCAAATACCGGAAGAACACTTTGTGTGCTACCAAACGTCACAACGTAACTGGGTGATTATAAAGGTGCTCTATAGGTGTCTCCGATGGTGTTTGTTGAGTTGGCATAGATCAAGATTAGGATTTGTCACTCCGATTGTCGGAGAGGTATCTTTGGGCCCTCTCGGTAATGCACATCAAAATAAGCCTTGCAAGCAATATGACTAATGAGTTAGTTGCGGGATGATGCATTACGGAACGAGTAAAGAGACTTGCCGGTAACGAGATTGAGCTAGGTATTAAGATACCGACGATCGAATCTTGGGCAAGTAACATACACAAAGGGAACAACGTATGTTGTTTGACCGATAAAGATCTTTGTAGAATATGTAGGAACCAATATGAGCATCCAAGTTCCGCTATTGGTTATTGACAGGAGACATGTCTCGGTCATGTCTACATAGTTCTCGAACCCGTAGGGTCTGCACGCTTAAAGTTCTGTGACGATCGATATTATGAGTTTTTGTGTTTTCATGTACCGAAGGTAGTTCGAAGTCCCGGATATGATCACGGACATGACGAGGAGTCTCGAAGTGATCGGGATGTAAAGATCGATATATTGGACGACTATGTTCGGACACCGCAAGTGTTTTGGGAGGTTTCGGACATATACCGGAGTACCGGGGGGTTACCCGAACCCCCCCCCCCCCCGGGGGGGGGGGGGGATGTAATGGGCCTATTGGGCCTTAGTGGAGAAGAGGAGGGTGGCTAGGGCAGTCAGCGCGCCCCCTCCCCCTCTAGTCCGAATTGGACAAGGAGGGGGGCGGCGCCCCCCTTTCCTTCCCCCTCTCTCCTTCTCTTCCCCCTTCTCCTACTCCTACTAGGAAAGGAGGAGTCCTGCTCCCGGTGGGAGCAGGACTCCCCCCTTGGCGCGCCCTCCTCTTGGTCGGCCACCTCCCCCTAGCTCCTTTATATACGGGGGCAGGGGGCACCCCATAGAGACAACAATTGATCATTGATCTCTTAGCCGTGTGTGGTGCCCCCTCCACCATAATCCACCTCGGTCATATCGTAGTATCGTAGTGGTGCTTAGGCGAAGCCCTGCGTCGATAGCTTCATCATCACCGTCACCACGCCGTCGTGCTGACGAAGCTCTTCCCGGAAGCTCTACTGGATTGTGAGTTCGCGGGACATCACCGAGCTGAATGTGTGCTGAACACGGAGGTGTCGTAAGTTCGGTGCTGAGGATCGATCGATCATGAAGATGTACGACTACATCAACCGCGTTGTTATAACGCTTCCGCTTACGGTCTATGAGGGTACGTAGACGACACTCTCCCCTCTCGTTGATATGCATCACCATGATCTTGCGTGTGCGTAGGAAATTTTTTGAAATTACTACGTTCCCCAACATTATGGTGCTACCAGTAAAAAGAATTGGAAGACGGGGAGTGATGTACTTAATTCGAATTGATAATTTCTGTGAGATTTGTAAACTGCTTCCACCTCTTTTGATAGTATGGTGCTACCAATGTTTATGCCATTTGTTCTAGCAGTGACCATGATGGCTCTATATTTTACGCATTTTTAGAGCTCATATTTTGCATGTTCTCTTTATATATCATGTCTCATTGAACCAAATGTATGTCCATTATGCATGATTACCGTTTTTGCGCTTTTCATTGCGATCATTGCACATTTGTGTATTTATTTGGGTTTATTAGTTTTCCTTCTTTTCTTGTGTCTATAGGTGTATTGGGGCAACCTGGGAACAAGCACGATGAAAAGAGCAAGTATGGGTTCAAAACGGGGTCAGTCAGGGGGCAAACTTAGCCATTTCGAGGGTCGGAAAAATTCATTTTTTTTCTAGAGTGCTCCAAATCAAGATCTAAGACTATAAATGTATCGGCATCGTTCATACGAATTCAACGAGCTCAAGAACTTCAAATTCCGAGTTCGTATGAAGAAATGGCGGTCGTTTTACTGGAGAGAGATTACACAAAAGGATAGCAGGAAAGATGGCGTTCTCGTGGTCGTTTGAGCAGTCATTTGACGTCAAGACAGCTCCAAAAATTGCCCTTCCTGACGGAATTCTTCACAGATTTCGTACCCGTTCGATCCCACGGGATCCTTGGTTCGTAAAGAAGAGATTGGGTAGGATTAGGCTCATTGTGAGCCCCTGGATGAAGCTCATCAAGGGAGGAGGCTAGGGAGGCTCTCCATATAAGTCATCCACAACCCTTGCCGCCGTCTCTGATGCTCCATCAACATTCATTGATCCACGCAGCCATTATCCATCTCCATTGTTTCTCCAAAACCACCTCCATAGAGAAGAGAAGGGCCAAACCAAGAGGAAGAAGAAGGGGTGCCTCCACCACGCGCACCGGCCTTTGGGTCGGTGCGGTCTTCACCGCTGGCGGGCCGTCAACACCATCACCGGCGCCGCTATGGTCCTCTCCTCCACCGGCTTCATGTCGGCTTGTAACTTGCCCTCTCCCTCTATGATGTTTGAGTAGTTGTGTTAGTTCTTAGGATTTGGGTGAACCCTTGAATGATAAGTACTTTGTTTAATAAGTTGTCCAATATTCTCTTTATATGTGTTGCGTTGATTGTCTCATGGTGTTGTCAAGGACACCCACACAACATTATCCCCTTGTGGACTTCAGGCAAGTCATATTGGTGAGAAGGATAGTTGTGGAGGGTAGGTGGTGACAGGACACATTCTCGCTTCCTCCTGATCATTGCAATAGGGATTAGTAGAGAACCCTAGAATTTAAGGCCGTGACCACGGGGAGTTCACTCCCCTTAATCATCGTTGTGATAACCGGAGTGGGGAAGCACGGTACACAGTAACCTTGGTGGGGATGAGTACTTTATATGGCTCCGCCCACGCGAGATCATATACAAGTGGCTTAGTGATACAATTAGAGAGTCATGTTCATCATGTATTGTCAGCATCATACTTGTGGTGATGACTCCAATTCCCTCGGCAACGTTTACTACTCAAGCACCGTTTCACGTAGTTTAGTCTCTTTACTTTTCTGTCTTTTATTTCTTGTTCGTAATTTAGTAAACACTATCCATTTTATTTGTGTTCCTAGCAACTTACTAAAGTAGGCTATTTCCAAACTATGGTTTGGGTGCGTACGTAGTTCGTTAAGTGACAGCATAACTGCGGGGTTTGTGGTGCCTTCCTATTCGCTTCATGTGGGTTCGACACTCTATTTATCACGAAAGTGCTACAATAGCAATATGCACTTGCAGGCCATCTGACCTCAGTTTGTGTATATGACATTTTTTTTCCAGCAACGCCCTCCAGCACCATGGCCCGCAGAGAAGTATTAGGTTCTTGGAAAGTTGTAAGTGACAAATAATAAATAATTGATTCCAGATCATAATTATGTTTACATGTTTTGCCAATGTGTAATGAAAATTTCTGGAATCTGTCAAAAAAAAATCTTCCCAACCAACTGTGACCCCTTCTCTTACTTTCAAATAAAAAATACCACAAATATGCACGGGCTAGTAGTGACAAACGAGGCGCCCCAAGTTTAAGGAGCAGCGTAACTACGAAGTACTTGAAAAGTTGCAAACAATTTTACAGATTTCGATCTATTTTTTCAAATTATAAGCAATTTTTGACAAACGCAAATAATTTTTAAATTCCAAAAAAAATCAAGAAAACGTGAACATTTTGGTTTTGTAAACAAACCTTGAAAACAAGAATATCATTTGAAATTCCGGACATTTATTTTATAAATACAACAATTTTTAAAAATTCTGGAACATTTTTCTAAAACGTAAATATCTTTAGAAATTTTGAATATTTTTTGAATTTAAGAACAAAATTTGAAATGATGAACCTTTTTTGAAAATTCAAGCAAATTTTAAAAGCAAAAAACATTGTTTAAAATTTCTAACCATTTTTAAATTGCAAACAGATTTCTTTTATTAAAATTCTTAACATTGTTTGAAATTTCTAACCATCTTGAAATTTCTAGGTGTGTCTTCTGCCTGCTAGTAGTGACAAATGGGGCGCCCGAAGTCTAAGGAGCGGCGTAACTAGGAAATACTTGAAAAGTTGCAAACAATTTTAATATTTCTAAACATTGTTTGAAATTTCTAGGTGTGCCTTCTGCCTGCTAGTAGTGACAAATGAGGCACCCAAAGTCTAAGGAGCAGCGTAACTAGGAAATACTTCAAAAAGTTGCACACAATTTTGAGATTTCTAACCATTTTTAAATTGCGAACAGATTTTAGAAAAAATAAAACAATTTTTTAAAACATGAACCATTTTTGTAAATTTGTAATTGTTTGGAACAAGAAAAAGAATAAAGGAAATTAAATATAAAAAAGAGAAGAATCCGAAAAAACGATGAAGAAAAAACAACTGAAAAAGAGAAGAAAAGTAAAAAAGAGAAAAAATAAAAGGAAAAAGGAAAAAATCATGAAGGCGAAACCGATTCAGGAACCTTCTAGAAGGTTCCCAAAACCGGTCAGAACCTTCTAGTCTTCCCAAAGCCGGGATGCTCACCCACAAAAAAAATGTGGGTCGTCCCATGTTGCGAACTAGTTATGGACAGGGGTGTGTGGAAGTTTGCTATCCATATGCCTGAACCATGAGTTGGTCGCGAGATCTTATGGATTTCACCTCTAGTCTACCCCAACTTGTTTGGGACTAAAGGCTTTGTTCTTCTTGTTGTTGTTGTTTGTTGTTTGGGCCGTCCCATGTTGCAGCGAAGGATGTGTGTAGCCTCGACATTCTGTCGCAAAATGCGACGAATAGGAAATCGCCAACGTAGGTACTCCCTCTGTTTTTATTTACTCTACATATTAGAGTTGACTAAAGTCAAACTTCGTAAAGTTTGACCAAATTTATAGAAAATAATCTAAACATTTATCATAACAAATCAATGTGATGTGAAAGTACTTTCAATAATAATAAACTTTGTCAAAATTTACAAAGCTTGACTTTGAGCAAAGCAAATACGGGGACTAAATAAAAATAAAGTGAGTACATGTGCATCTGTTTGCTTGGCACGCATGTGTATGTGGGACGGGTTTCAACTGAAAAAAAAAGTATGTGGGACTTATTTTGAGGTAAAAAGAGTATGTGGTGCAGGCGCTCCTATGTCTCGCTTGACGCGAGACAATAGGATGTCTTAACTCAGGCAGCCATCCGATTGGGCCAGCCCAGCACGGACAGGCCTTCAGCACTTTTATTTCTTCTGTTTTGTTTCACATCCTTGCATTGGGTTTTCTGCTTTATTTTTTTAATTTTGCTTGTATTTCAAAAATTTCTGATTACATCTATTATAAATATCAGTTCATATACAGAAGTTGAAAAATGTTAATCGTTCATAAAAAAATGTTAAACATGTACAAAAAAAATTAATATATAATTTTTTTGTAAATGTGTATGAAAAAATATATATCAAAACATGTATATGAAAATATGTTAATGTTGTATAAACTGTATATTAAAAACATTCCTGATGTATATAAAAATAGAGCGATGTTTAGGGGAAAAGCAAACTCCAAAAATTAATTTTTAAAAGTATTAATCATGTATTTGAAAAGTGTTAAACATGTATATAAGAAATGTTCCTGGTGTATAGAAAAAAATATACAATGTGTATGGAAAAAAGTAGACAACAAAAAGTATAAGTTTTCAAAAATGTTAAACATATATTTGAAAAATGTTTAACTGTATGTGAAAAATGTTGAACATGCATAAACAAATGTGTCGGGTGTTTAAGAAATATGTATCTTCTGTACGAAAAAATTAGACATCCAAGCATATATTTGAAAAAAAATCATATACATATATAATGTTAAATCTATATTTAAAATGTTTTATATGTATACCAAAAATGTGCAATGTATATGAAAAACATATACATCAAAGTATTTGATTTACTTGAAAAAATATATTAATCATTTATTGAAAAATGTCTAACATGTATTATGAAATGTTCTTGATGTGTACGAAAGATGTACGTTGTGTAACAAAAATGTAGATATGTGCTGAAATAATTAAAAATGAAAGAAACATAAGAAACAAATGAAAGAAAACCGAACAGAAAAAGGAAACAAGAAAACCGGGGGGAGATGGTGCAAAAAATAGAAAATTCAAGAAAGAAACAAACAAAAAACATAGAAAACAAAGAAAAGGTGCGAAAATGAAAAAAATGTGAAAACCAAGAAAGAAACCAAGAAAACCAGTGAGGAGCAAAGGGAAACTAAAGTTATAGCAAAGAAAAAAGAAAACCCAAAGAGAACCAGTGAAAAAACCGACGAAAACTGAGAAAGAAATAAAGAAAACAGAGAAAAAATAAAAAAAGAAAGAAACCAATAAAAACCGGGATAGAAAGGTAAAAACCATTAAAACCCCAAAAAACCGTTGAAAACCAAAAGAAAAAACAAAAAAATCCGTGAGGGAAACAACAACAAAATAAAGAAATGAAAAAATGGACCGAAACGTTCTAAAAGGTTCCCAAGACCGGATTCATTGACACCTAATTGGGCTGGCCCACTCACGGCCCGCTCTGTGAGATTAATACTTCCAGGGTGGCGTGTTGCCATAGTTTGGCGGGGTTGGATCGGGCACAATCCAAACAACCCCTAAAAGATTTCAATGTTGTTAGTCTGACTCTTAATGGGTATATAGAGTATAACATGGGGGGAGACCTGGAGTATACGACAAGTTGTACTTAGTCTAAATCTACTTTATCTTTATTTCTTATCCATAGTCCTTCAACATATTTCTCATGCGTAGTTTAAAAAAAAAATTGTAACTTATAGTTGTCAAACTAAATTGATAGCATGACACATTTTATCTCTATGGTGTCAAATCAATTATACATTTGGTAACATTTTAGTTGACAAGTTATGGGTTCATAGCATAGTTCTAAACACATACACAGTAGTCTGCAAAAACTTTTCTTGGCGAAATCAGCAGCACTGGATTTCATTTTAAGAATTCATATAGTTCTGAAGTTAGTTGGGGATCAACTTCAAGAGGTTACAAAGGCAAGGAAGTTCAAGATCACTGCTGGTAGCTTGGCACGGCTTCTAAAAGTTGGAAAGTGTCAAAAGAACAAATAAATAAAATACCCAGCAGCGATAGGGCAATAATAACAAAGTAAAAGAAAATCACAGCACCAATAGGGAAAGCATATTTCACCATCCGAAATAACTGAACATAGAGAACAATTCCCCAACAAATGGGGTGAAACATTTCTCTTCCAGTTTCAAATGTACCACTAATTGGGACACAACAGCTACTTAACCATTCTACAGAGAGAGACAGGGGCAGATAGATATTTACTCCTATAGAAAGGGGGATGAATCCCCGAAAAAGACTCAAGTTGAGCAGGAACTCCGCAACAATAATGAATATGAATAAGATGACAGCATCTTGGGAGGTCAGGAGAAAAAGAAAACGAAGATCCCACTTGTCTCTCTCCACAGCTGAATGAAGACTGTTTTCACTACTAGATACTAACAACATCAGCATGTATATTGTTCGCCATCGGGGACCTCTTCTGGCAATTGAACTGTATATAAGTTACTGGATTTTCAGCGGCAATGCTGAAAGTGCCACCATTAATCGCCCAGACTCCTTGATGCTGGGCAGGTCAGAACTATTGGGGGAGTTAGACGAAATGATGCGTTGGGTACGCATACTCATGCCCGTTGTAGTCGTAGTACAGCTTCTCACCACGAGCTATATCACGGCAGGCGACCAGCAAGACATGGCACTCGCCGTCGATGTCGTACCTCACACACTTGACGTTCTGCTTTTTCTTTCCATCACTGCAGGAATTGGACAATATTAGAGTGGCGTAAGTAATGCTTAACACATGTACATTCATAAGGATAGGCAGCGACTACTTACGGAGTGTGGTTGTTAATGCCATTAATAAAGCGGGCTATGTTTCCACGTTTGTCAGGGCAGATGACAAGCTTCTGGGAAGGATCCGCTGGTGATAGAAGGGTCATTATACTATCACAGCCATCATTTTCCCTGTTCTTTAAATAATCAACATCGCCAGTGTATTCAGTTAAGAATGTGAGATCCTTAATATATGCATCAGCCTGCACAGTGAAACTGAAAACAAATATGCGTTAGTTTAACTACTCCGTACTGAAAAATGAAGAAACGTTAGAAGAATAATTCCAAAAACATACCCCTCATGGGAATCAAAAACCACCAGAAGTGGAGGGCATTCTCCTCTTTTCAACATGCTTCTGCAGAGTTCGATGGTTTCTTTGTCCTCTTTTGTAAGAACCTTGAAAGTCAACAAGTGTATCTTTAGGCACCAAGAGATCAAGAAATGCATTATACTGTTTAAAGTAAAAATTTGCTAACCTGCATACCACCTTCCTCCAGTTTTGCTTGATTGGCAGACATAGGGGCCATACTCGGCACATAAGTCAGCTCATTGCTGAACTCCATTTTCGAAGATGTCAATGCAGTGGCTGCAGAAGCCATCTGTTCAAGCCTTCGAACTCTATCTTCAGTGGGCACAAATGGCAGTAGCCTCCTCTTCTTCTTGTGCATAACAAGAGATCGCCTCTTTCGCCTCTTAGCATCTGTATACAAGTATTAAATAATGAATAAATGCAGTGAGCTATATGCAGGATACTATTGGATTGGAGATATATGCAGTCGAATGTCCCAACAAACTAGAAACTTCAGTTAATTGGAGATATATGCAGGATACTATTGGATTCACGAATCAACATACAACACCCCCTTTTCTCCCACCAGATGTGCATCCTACACATATTCAGTCATATTTTATATGAACTACAAAAGGTGGTGGCTTTTTTATGGCTCAATGAAAGCAGGCAGATCTTCAACATGATATGCATGTCACATATCCTCATGAATAAATGGAAGTCATTTAATCCGTACAAACTTGACCGGTCTATTTCAATAGCACATCCCTATTACTAAAATAAAACTGTGCTATTAAGATCAAATTAATGTTTTTTGAACGATGATTTCCCGCGCATTTCCAGCAGCGATAGTTTCCCGCGTAATTCTGAAGGCAATAGCTTTCCCACGCATTTGCAGTGGTGATAGCTCGCTGTGTTTGTTCATTACCTAGAAACTAGAATTCACTGGAGATATATGCAGGATACTACTGTATTGACCGGCCAGCCACGCAAAACAGAACAGTTCACAAATCAACATACAACAACCCCTACAAGATATAACTTTTTCTCCCACTAGAAGTGCATCCTACACGTAATCAATCCTATTTTAAATAAACTAAAAAGGTGGCAGGGTTTTATGGCTCAATAAGTGCAAGGCAGATCTCAAACAGGAAATACATGTGACGTATCTCTGTGAATCATCCTGATATGCATGTGCACAAATCAATGTAAGTCAATTAATCCGTACATACTTGACCAACCTACTTCAACAACACAATCCTACTAATAGTGTGCTATTAAGATCAAATTAAAGTTTTTTAACGATGCTTTCCCGCGTATTTCCAGCAGTGTTGGTTCGGCCACGCAATGCTGGCGGCGGTAGCTTTCCCGCGCATTTCCTGCGGTGATAGCTCACTGCATTTTTCAATGTTCATTACCTAGAAATTCTAGTCCACTGTGACATATATGCAGGATACTACTGTGTCGACCGGTCAGCCTAGCAAAAGAAAACAATCAACGAATCGACACACAATACCCACATAGGGTACAACTTTTTCTCCTACCAGATGTGCATCATACTCATAATCAGTCAAGTATTACAGATGAACTATTTACACCTTATGAATTATTTGCATATCAGCAGATGGCAATGCAGTATGTGTAACAATTGAGCGACGATTCCTCATCGCAGACTCCCTAGCTTAAGCCACACAATGAACAAAATCCATGCGATTCAAAATTTCAGAGATAAGAAAAAATTACCCTGAGAAAGCCCGCACTTTGCCGGCCGGACGGCGCCGCCCTCCGCGCCCTTCTCGATCCGGAAGAAATCGACGATCTTGCTCTGCTTCAACGGGAAACCTGACAGAAATTCAACCAACAAGAGGACGAGATGAGATGGAATTCACGGCAGGCGAGCGAGCGAGCGCGGACACAAGAGGGGGAGGGGAGCGGCAATGGCGAGATCGAGTCGCCGGGTTCGCGCGGCGGGGGAGGGACGCACGGATGATGGAGGTCGGGGCGCAGTCGGGGCAGAGCCAGGAGCCGAGCGGGACGGCGGGGAGGATGGGGCGGAGGCAGAAGGTGTGGCGGCCGCGGTCGCAGATGTCGCAGAGCAGCAGCTCCTCGTCGCGGTCCCCGGCGCCGCACGCCTCGCAGAGGGCCATCACGTGGCGGGCGCGGGCGAGGGGCGGCGGCGCGTCGACGGGGCGCGCCCGGCGCATCACGTCGGAGATCGAGCAGAAGCGGCGCGGCTCCGGCGGCGAGCGGGGCGGGGGCGCGGCGGCCGTCCGCTTCCGCCGCAGCTCCGGCGAGCTCGCCGCCGTCGACGGCGCGAGGGGGGCCATGGGGGGACGGGAGGGGAGGTGGCGGAGGGCGGGGAGGGGTGGGGTGGGGGTGGGGGGGGGGGGGGGGGGGGGGCGCTGTGACTAGGCGAGGCCGGTGGGCTCCTCTCCTCTGGTTCTCGTTTTCACTCTGTCTCGCCTTCGCCCCGGGGGCTGCGTAAATAGGAGAAACCCGGAGGTGACCGGTTGGAAATGTCGCCCCTCCCCAAGGTCCAACCCTCCTTGCTGCCTGCCAAAATTTGTTTGCCCATCAGTTTCTTTCCTCTTTAATAACAACCAAGATTTCAAAATCTTTTGAAATCTTTTCACACACACACACACACATTGTGCTCTCCAACCAGGTGATTTTGTTTTGATCCTCTTGGACCAATGCTGCAGCGCGGGACAAATGCCGGATGCCCGATTACGCACGAAGAGGGATACCGCGCGCGTGTGGTTGCAGCACGGTAACGGGCACGTTCGATGCCGTGGCCCGAAGGGTTAACACATTTTTTTTAATTACGCGAGATTGAAAGTTGGTATGAAAAATAATTAATGTTACAGCGCGGGAACGGGCACGTGCAGTGCCGTGGCGTGAAGGGTTAAAATGTTTTTTTAGTTACGTGAGATCGACCGTTGGCATGAAAAAATCTATTCGAGATGATAAGTTCACCTACCGGAGGGTGATGCGAGCATGCCAGCGCCCACCTAGAGAGATAGGGACGACATTATTGCAGTAGACTAATATTTTTGAAATTAATAAACGCCGGCCAAAAAGAATATATTCTCTCGCTGGAAATGTAGAAGAAATTAATTTCGGCCATTTATTATTTTCAAATTTCTAAAATGGAAATATCTTCCTGTAGATTGGATGTTATTAATTTCGAGCAATTATTGTTTTCAATTTTTTTAAAGGAAATATCTTGCTGTAAATTGGTTGTTATTAATCTCGAGCATTTATTCTATTCAAATTTTGAAAAGGAGACCTCCTTCTGAATTGCCACGTGGCCTTTATTCCCTAAGCTTGAAATTGCTTCCTGGTGTTACCAATGGAGGTTTTTGGATGGCAATATCTGGGGAACGTTCTCTGGGAGCATTTTCCCAGCGAACGCTCAAATTGTCATGCAATTTCAACTAAAGTTGTCATGGCAATTTTACAGAAGTTGTCATGATCGGAAGATAAAGTTGCCATGTAGCGGCAAAAAATGACAATCATTTAATTTTTTTGGCCATCGATTTGATATGAATCCAATGGTTGTGGGGACGTTCTCTAAGATCTCCCTCCTAGGGAACGTTCGCCAGTTATTATTTCCCCCATTTGTACTTATGAGTTGATTTTCTTAGAGTTTTCGAGTTGTTCTTGGAGGTTTGAATAATGTAGAATGTTCTATTAATATATGGGGAAAATATGTGAGGTTGACGGAGTTAATGAGGGTTGTAAAGACACTGTTCACTAGCAAACGGATGGATATGGGTATTCCGTACGATATCGTACCGTATCTATTCGAGTCACATGAAAACTTGCGAGCATCGACAAATATAGGGTTCATTGTTCACCTACCGCGTTGGTGTGAATAGACCATCGCCCACGTGGAGAGATATGGACAATATTAGTGTATGATATTAAACTACAATAGTATTACGCTATATTCATACTTAGAGTAAATAACAAATGCCAGAAGTGATATTTATTCCACTATAAAAAATTGGACTTTACATTTTTCAAGCATCTTGGAAATATTGGGAAAGAGATCCTCTCCATATTACCATGTGACTTCAACTATTTTTCAAAATTTTAAAATCACACCATCTCTGAGATTACCAAAATATGGCATATAGATTAGCAATGTTTCTTTTCACGGGAGGGGAGTTATATTTTGGTCCAATTGGATTACTATCGAGGATGGAATAATGTAGTATATTCCATTATGAACGATGAAATGAGGTTAATGTAGTTACATGGATTGTACGGACACTATTACACTCACACGTGAAAATGGATGTGTGTGTTCCATATGATGCCTTATCGCGAAGAGTTAATGTATCTTTTGAGTCATATGAAATAATTGTGCGAGCGCCGATAAATCCTAGAGATAATATGCTCACCTACCGTGGTGTAGTGACAATGCTATTGTGATATGTTATTTGTTTCATAATTCAAATGAATCCATTAATGCTTTTCGATTTTGAGAGTGTGTTGGCCTGCACTCATGCTGACTCGCCATGTCCACATAGTTAGTGTTATAGTTGACGTAAATCTGACTTGTGTGATCAATTTGTGTTATTTTTTAAGTTTTTTTCTTTCACCCACCATGCAAGTTTGCATACCATGGATGCAATTAACTCTATACACAATGGAACACAATGAAATACACGAGGTCAATGAAGTTGTGTAGGTCGTACAGACACTACCGTGCACATGCAATGGATATGGGTGTTACGTGCGATGCCTTGTGGTGAAGAGTTGATGCATATTTTCTATCCACTGGTAGAAAAAGAGCCTGTTGTCCCGGTTCGTAAGGGCCTTTAGTCCCGATTCCTGAACCGGGACTAAAGTGTCGGTACTAATGCCCTGTCCCTTTAGTCCCGGTTCAATTCAGAACCAGGACTGATGGGCCTCCACGTGGCCTGTGCGCGGAGCCCAGACAGGAGACCCTTTGGTCCCGGTTGGTGGCACCAACCGGGACCAATAGGCATCCACACGTCAGCATTTCTGTGGCTGGGGTTTTTGTTTTTTTTTAAAAAGGGGGGGGGGCTTGGGGGTTTTGGGGGTTTTGGGGGGTTAATTTAGGTGTTTCATATATTGTGTTAGCTAGCTATAATTAATAGAGAGAAGTGTCCTCTATTATGTCCGTGCTTGGTCGACGCTACGTACTATACATACGTATAGAGAGGACTAGACACGCTAGCTAGCTAGTAAGCAAACGAAGGAAACAGAAGATCGTCATGAACATATATGCATACAGAGAGAAGTGATATCGACCACCTCTCCTTCTCCGAGAGATTGGTCGAACAACAAGTTCTCGTATATCTATCCGACACTACCGGCTACATATATACAATAATTATCTCTTACAAATATAATCATACGGACTCATGGTCCACATAGTATTCTCCGTCTTCGGCGATCACGTGGTCAAGAAAGAATGCCGCCAATTCCTCTTGAATTGCTCGCATGCGAGCTGGTGCTAGGAGTTCATCCCGCTTCCGAAACTTCTAATTTGAAAAAGGGGGTCAATATATATATATATATATATATATATATATATATATATATGAATGAATGAAACTCAACACAAATGATGGTAATAAAATAAAATTGTGAATGTTGTTATTTACGTACTTCATATTGTTCGTCAGAGTACCCGCCCCGCTCACAGGTCGTGTGGCGGATGGACTCGTAGACGTAGTATCCACAGAAATCATTCCCTTGTTCCTGCCACAACCATTTTACAAGAAATAGAGGTCAATCAAACTGATAAGCAAGAATGCTAAATGGTATTGATGAAACTAGCGCTTGAATCACTAGGAGATGCGCGGAACATGCTACTATAGTACTTACTTTCGGGTGTCTAAATTCCAGCTCCTTCGGCAGTCCCAGAACTTTTCTGGTGAATTTTCTCCAAACCCTGCCAGACAAAGAAAACAATTACTTGATATCAGGAAATGAACAAAGTTGCTGATATGGTGGATAATGATCGATTTAACTTACTTCTTGAGGATCAGTCATGTCCGCATACTCCTGGGGATCTTTTCGTTTAGAGTCCAAGACGGTTACTACTCCCTGCTCAAGCCTAATCTCTAGGAGAATATAGTGGAAACTGCACACGCATGCATAACTCATCAATTACATTACTATAACCTGGACTAATATATAAGGGAAACCGAATATGCACAAGACAGTAACACTCACTTGAAGTTGTAAGGAAAGAGTATTATATCTTTGTTTTCATTTTTTTTGAATGATCGTAGCAAGTTGGCCTCGATATCTTCGGGACGATGTTCAACCTCAGTTGCATCTATGAGATATGTGTTAACGAACCCAATATCACCGATTTGTCTTTTCTTCAATTCGGCGATCTTCAATCTGCATAATATAGTGAGGATAATTATAAATACATGCAATGAAAGAGATGAGCTATATAGAGAGACTTAATGACAGAAGTAGTAGTACTTACAGACAGTAGCAGGTGATCGTTGTTTTATCGAGGGCCAATTGATTGAAAAACTGATAGAACTCCTCAAATGGAATAGGCAACAGTTCAATTCCAACGAGGTCATGCTCCGGTTTAACTCTCGCATACAAAGTACTCCTCCCCCCAGACTCTCTGCAGATTTTCAAGTACCAATCATGTAATCTTCGCATCATCGTTGTTAAAGATTTTTCATCTTTGACGAGAGGCTTCCCGTACTCGTATCTATGTATCTGCACCTCCATGGGATCATAATGTACATAGTCGGGCAGGTAATCATCAACATTGCCATAACCGGGCACCATCCTCGGATCGACGATGTCGCTAGGCACCTTGAGCGGGGGGCACGATTGCTTCGCTTGTTTGCCGAGCTGGGCAATTTGTTTTCCAGCTGCTCGTCGTTCTTTCAGCCTTTGATCACTGACTGTACTTCCCGACCGCTCCGCTTCGGCCCATGTCTTCGCAATAATGCACTCATAGTTGCCTTTCGGCGGAGACTTGGGTGGTTTTGCCAGGGCAGCCAGAGTGCGCTTCACTTTCACCGGATCTACCTTCTCCTCCGGAGGTGGATGTCTCTTTGCTTTCAACCCTTGAAACCAGTCATCCACTTCGGTTCGCGCGATCTTCGCGTTCTCCTCCGGGGTCCTCTCGTATGGTAACTTCTCTGGAGTCTTCAGAGAAGGACCGAATCTGTATGTCCTCCCACCTCTGGTTGTACTGCTAGACGCCGACCGAGCAGACGGAGCGGTTGTCTTCTTTACTTGCTTACGAGGCGGAGGAGAAGGACTACGACGCGCCGGAGCAGCTGGAGCGGCGGCAGGTCTCTTCTGCCCTTGCTAACGAGGCGGAGAAGGAGGAGGCTGGCTGCTCGGGCGCGTCGGCGCAGGCGGAGTGCCGCCACGCGCCGGAGAAGGAGCCGGCCGAGGGCCCTGATCGTCACTCGCCGGAGGAGGAGGCGGTGGAGGAGGCGGAGTGCCCTGACTCGCCGGAGGAGGAGGAGGAGGCGGAGGCGTCCAGTTCGGAAGGTTGATGAGCTCCTTCCGCCATAGGCATGGAGTCTTCAGAGCAGACCCCAGCCGAGTCTCCCCTTCACCGGTAGGGTGGTCAAGCTGGAGGTCCTCAAATCCCTCCGTTATTTCATCCACCATCACCCTAGCATATCCTTCTGGAATCGGCCAGCAGTGAAAAGTTGCGCCGGGTTCAGTAGGATAAACAGAGCCAACAGCCGCCTTGACCTTCAAATTCATCCATTGCATCATAAGATGGCAATTTTGAGACTCCGTGATAGCATCCACGGGATAGCTGGCAGGAGCCGTCAAGGCATGCTCCGGCTGAAGCAGCTCGGTGGAAGCCATGTTGCTTCTGCGCTGAGATGGCGGGGTAGCTTCGGGGGAGGCTTCGGCAGTACGTTTGCTGCGATTTGCTTCTCGTTCCTCTATCGCGTCTACCCTTGCTTGCAGCGCCTGCATTTGGGTCTGCTGCACTTGTTTCCTCCTCTCATGGGATTTGTAACCGCCTGCGTCCGGAAACCCAACCTTCCACGGAATGGAGCCTGGAGTGCCTCGTGTCTGTCCAGGGTGCTCAGGATTCCCGAGGGCCATTGTGAGCTCGTCGTTCTCTCTGTCTGGAAAGAACGTCCCTTCCTGCGCTGCTTCGATATACTGCTTAAGCTTCCTGACTGGTATGTCCATTTGATCGTTCGTCCAAATGCACTTCCCTGTTACAGGGTCCAAGGTTCCGCCAGCCCCGAAGAACCAAGTCCGGCAACGGTCTGGCCAGCTAATTGTCTCTGGTTCGATCCCTTTATCAACCAGATCATTCTCAGTCTTGGCCCACTTAGGCCGGGCTACGAGGTAGCCACCTGACCCCATGCGATGGTGAAGCTTCTTCTTCACAGCATTTTGCTTATTTGTCGCCGACATCTTCTTACTCTTTTCCGATGTCTTGTGGGCCACAAATGCGGGCCAGTGATCTCTGATCTTCTCATATCTGCCCTTGAATTCTGGTGTCTCATTATTTTCGACAAACTTATTCAGCTCTTTCTTCCACCTCCTGAATAGTTCTGCCATCCTCTTAAGAGCAAAAGACTTGATTAATTGCTCTTTAACTGGGTTCTCTGGATTATCCTCTGGTGGTAGGGTGAAATTTGACTTCAGCTCAGTCCAAAGATCATTTTTCTGCATATCATTGACATAAGACACCTCAGGGTCTTCTGTAGCCGGCTTAAACCATTGTTGGATGCTTATCGGGATCTTGTCCCTAACCAGAACCCCGCACTGAGCAACAAATGCGTTCTTTGTTCGGATGGGTTCAATCGGTTGGCCGTCGAGCGCGATTGCTATGATCTCAAACTTTTCGTCCGAGCTCAACTTTTTCTTCGGGCCTCGTCTCTTTACCGAAGTTGTGCTCGATCCGGAGGGCTAGAAAAAAGAACAAAGACTTAATTAATATGTGTACATACCAAAACAATGAATGCATCAATCAGCTAGTCAGCACAGGCTTAACTAATATATATACCTGGCCGGACTCGGTTCGGTCACCGGAGCCGTCATCACGGTCTCCTTCTTGCACCGGCATTGGGTCACCGGAGCCATCCTCATGTTCTTCTTCTTGCACCGGCATTAGGTCACCGTAGCCAGCTTCTTCACCCTCTCCTTCCAGACCATCGGTGTCGTTGAGAAACAACGAGACGGCATCACTTCCTTCTGCGATTATGTCCCTCAACAACGCTTCTTTTGCTTCGTCTCGGGCGGTGTCCATAGTTTCTACAAATATTTACAACATGGCAATTATTATTCAAACATGACAGATGGATATATTAGTGCCAAACATAGAACTAGCTACCTAATCATAGTAAGGAATCATATATATTAATTAGTGGCCTCGACGCTGCTTCTCTAGGGTTTGGGGTGGCCTCGACAATGCTTCAAGGGTTTGGGGTGGCCTTGAGAATGCTTCAAGGAGGGGGTAATATTGACCCCCCATGTGTTGAATCTATCGGGAGGGGGTATATATCGACAACGACGACACTACATCTATATGTCCCTCGACGACCCTCGTTCCCGATAAAAAAAGAGGAAGAAGAAGAAAAAAAGAGGAGAAGAAAGAATAGAGGAGAAGAACTCCTCTATTCTTTCTTCTCCTTTTTTTTTCTTCTTCCTCTTCTTTTTTTATCCTCTTCTTCCTCTCATGTTCGAGACGATCACCGAGGGGTCGGGAGGTTGCCTAGTGTCAAAGGATTCAACAAAACCATGTCTTCATCATTAGGTGAAAGTAACAGGTGCATGATGGTACGAAGCTCTCCAAAGTTATTTTGGAACGGAGTCCTAGATAGGATAATTCGCTTTTTGGTACAAAGTTCAGCAAGAACCTTCCAAATATCGTTATTTGGAAGGCCTTTGCTGAAATTCATACAAAAAGGCAAATTATCCTATCCGGGACACCATTCCAAAATAACTTTGGAGGACTTCGTCATGCCCTGGTTACTTCCGGCTAATGATGAAGCCATGGATTTCTTCAATACTTTGACACTAGGAAATCTCTCTCTCGACCCCTCGGCGATCCTCTTCTTCCTCTCATGTTCGAGAGGATCGCCAAGGGGTCGGGAGGTTGCCTAGTGTCAAAGGATTCAACAAAACCATGTCTTCATCATTAGGCGAAAGTAACAGGTGCATGATGGTACGAAGCTCTCCAAAGTTATTTTGGAACGGAATCCTAGATAGGATAATTCGCTTTTTGGTACAAAGTTCAGCAAGAACCTTCCAAATATCGTTATTTGGAAGGCCTTTGCTGAAATTCATACAAAAGGCAAATTATCCTATCCGGGACACCATTCCAAAATAACTTTGGAGGACTTCGTCATGCCCTGGTTACTTCCGGCTAATGATGAAGCCATGGATTTCTTCAATACTTTGACACTAGGACATCTCTCTCTCGACCCCTCAAACCCTCGACGACCCTGGAACCCTCGACCCCTCGGCGATCCTCTTCTTCCTCTCATGTTCGAGAGGATCGCCGAGGGGTCGGGAGGTTGCCTAGTGTCAAAGGATTCAACAAAACCATGTCTTCATCATTAGGCGAAAGTAACAGGTGCATGATGGTACGAAGCTCTCCAAAGTTATTTTGGAACGGAGTCCTAGATAGGACAGTTCGCTTTTTGGTACAAAGTTCAGCAAGAACCTTCCAAATATCGTTATTTGGAAGGCCTTTGCTGAAATTCATACAAAAAGGCAAATTATCCTATCCGGGACACCATTCCAAAATAACTTTGGAGGACTTCGTCATGCCCTGGTTACTTCCGGCTAATGATGAAGCCATGGATTTCTTCAATACTTTGACACTAGGAAATCTCTCTCTCGATCCCTCGGCGATCCTCGACCCCTCGAACCCTCGACGACCCTGGAACCCTCGACCCCTCGGCGATCCTCTTCTTCCTCTCATGTTCGAGAGGATCGCCGAGGGGTCGGGAGGTTGCCTAGTGTCAAAGGATTCAACAAAACCATGTCTTCATCATTAGGCGAAAGTAACAGGTGCATGATGGTACGAAGCTCTCCAAAGTTATTTTGGAACGGAATCCTAGATAGGATAATTCGCTTTTTGGTACAAAGTTCAGCAAGAACCTTCCAAATATCGTTATTTGGAAGGCCTTTGCTGAAATTCATACAAAAAGGCAAATTATCCTATCCGGGACACCATTCCAAAATAACTTTGGAGGACTTCGTCATGCCCTGGTTACTTCCGGCTAATGATGAAGCCATGGATTTCTTCAATACTTTGACACTAGGAAACCTCTCTCGACCCCTCGGCGATCCTCGACCCCTCGAACCCTCGACGACCCTGGAACCCTCGACCCCTAGACGACCCTGGAACCCTCGACCCTCGATCCCTCGATCCCTCGACCCTCTACCCTAGTTCCCGACCCTCGACCCCTCGGCGATCCTCGACACCCTCGTTCCCGATAAAAATTAAGAAGAAGAAGAAGAAGAAGAAGAAGAAGAAGAAGAAGAAAGAGGAGAAGAAGAAAGGAATAGCTAGAGGAGAAGATCGAAGAAAAAAAAGAAGAAAAAAAGTGGAGAAGAAGAAAGGAATAGTGGAGAAGAAGAAAAAATAGAATATATTCTATTTTCTATTCTTCTCCACTATTCCTTTCTTCTTCTCCTCTTCTTTTTCTTCTTTTTTCTTCTTCTTATTTATTTCTCCTCTTCTTCCTCTCCTCTTCTTCTTTCTTTCCTCTTCTTATTTTCTTTCTTTCCTATACTTCTTTTCCTTCCTTCTTAATATCACTTAGCAAATTTTGCAACGATAGAGAGGGGGTGCTCCCGTGGTCTAAAATCCGTCTATGCACGATAGAAAATTCTGAAAAAATACATCTATGATGCCTCAACGTCCCCGCCTCTCTCATGAACAAAAAAAATATGTGAATTAAAAAAACATCATGTTCTCTGAACAAAAAAACATCATATTTCATCCACATTCGTGCATACATCATATATGTGATCATCTATGAAAAAAACATCATATTTTATAAAAAATCATTACATATATATATAAACAAGCATATGTATATATAAAAAACAAGCATATATATATATATATAAAACAAGCATATATATGAAAAAAAATTGCAAAGGGAGGGCGCCGGCGGCCGGACCAAGTTGAGGAGGCGGGCAGGGGCGCAGGCGACGGCGAGGGTGGGCCGGGGCGGCGCGCGTCGGGGCAGGGGCGCGGGCGACGGTGACAGGGGCGGGCCGGGGCGGCGCGCGTCGGGGCAGGGGCGGGCGGCGACGGCGAGTCCGTGGCAGGGGCTCGGGGTGCGGGGCGGCGCGCGTGAGCAGGGGAGCTCGAGGCGACGGCGGGGGCGGCGAGGGCGCCGGCGCGCGGGGGCGGGACGGGGCAGGGGCAGGGCGACGGCGAAGAGGAGCAGGCGGCGATGGCGAGCACGGGGCAGGGGCGCGGGGCGACGCCGACGGCGAGCACGGGCAGCCTGGCGGCGTCGGGGGCAAATGGTCGATGAGAAACTGAAAATTTGCTAAGTCCTGCTTATATACACAGAGTATTGGTCCCGGTTCGTGGCACCAACCGGGACCAATGCCCCCCTTTAGTCCCGGTTGGTGCCACCAACCAGGACCAAAGGCCAATTTTCAGCAGCCCAAAGGGCGGGAAGCGGCGGCCTTTGGTCCCGGTTGGTGGCACCAACCGGGACTAAAGGGGGGCATTGGTCCCGGTTGGTGCCACGAACCGGGACCAATGCCCCCTTTAGTCCCGGTTGGTGCCACCAACCGGGACCAATGGCCTTGTGCTGCCCCGCGCCCAAAAGTTTAGTCCCACCTCGCTAGTTGAGAGGGCTCAGGAGTGGTTTATAAGCGCTGCTGCGCCCACCCTCCCGAGCTCCTCTCAACTGCAGGCTTTCAGGCCTAATCTGTCACAGCAGTGCCTGTGGGCCTACTGGGCCTGCTGCGGGCCTGAATCCTGGCCCATGGTAGGGTTTCTAGTCGTATTCAGACCGTGGTGGCCCAGTAGGTGGCATTTTTTTTGTTTTTTTGTTGCTTTATTTATTTTTCTTTTGTTTTTTGCTTTATTTTTTAATTCTTTATGCTTTTAGTTTTAGAAAAATTATAAACATTTTGTTAATGCCATTAGTTTTCAAATTTGAAAACACTTTTTTTGTTTTTTTGTTGCTTTATTTATTTTATTTTGTGATTAACTTTACTATAAAAATAGTTTTTTCCTGTTTTTTTGATTTGTTTTTTGCATTATTTATTTTCTTTTGTTTTTTGCTTTAATTTTTAATTCTGTTTGCTTTTAGGTTAACAAAATTATAAACTTTCTGTTAGTGCCATTAGTTTTAAAAAAATTATAAACTTTCTATTAGTGCCATTAGTTTTCAAATTTGAAAACACTTTTTTAGTTTTCTTTGTTGCTTTATTTATTTTATTTTGTGATTAACTTTACTATAAAAATAGTTTTTTCCTATTTTTTTATTTGTGTTTTGCATTATTTATTTTCTTTTGTTTCTTGCTTTAATTTTTAATTCTGTTTGCTTTTAGGTTAGCAAAATTATAAACTTTCTGTTAGTGCCATTAGTTTTCAAATTTGAAAACACTTTTTTAGTTTTTTAGTTTTCTTTGTTGCTTTATTTATTTTATTTTGTGATTAACTTTACTATAAAAATAGTTTTTTCCTGTTTTTTTGATTTGTTTTTTGCATTATTTATTTTCTTTTGTTTTTTGCTTTAATTTTTAATTCTGTTTGCTTTTAGGTTAGCAAAATTATAAACTTTCTGTTAGTGCCATTAGTTTTAGAAAAATTATAAACTTTCTGTTAGTGACATTAGTTTTCAAATTTGAATAGTTAAAATTTGAATTCTTTGAAAATTGTTTGAATCACAAGTTTGCGATTAACTTACTAAAAAAATGAGAATAGATGCGCTTATAGAGAAAACTTGATGCACTTCGTGTACAAAATGAACAATCACTTTCAAATGAACTCTGAAAAAGTTGAAAGTTGGGATGGTATCATAATTTCACCCACATAGCATGTCCATGTACAAAACGGACAATGGTAGCATGTTCGTGTGTTACAAAGTTGGCATGGTATCATCATAATAGTTGCGGGAGAAAGTCTTTACTTTTTCTTCGCTTGTGTCATTTGCTTATTGCGCCGTAACCATGGATAATCTTCATTGTTTATCAGGATGCTTGGGTCAGCCTTGACATTGAAGGGAGGAATTTCATGAAACTTTTCATAATCTTCAGACATGTCTGTCTTGCCGTCCACTCCCAGGATGTCCCTTTTTCCTGAAAGAACTATGTGGCGCTTTGGCTCATCGTATGATGTATTCGCTTCCTTATGTTTTCTTTTTCTCGGTTTGGTAGACATGTCCTTCACATAGATAACCTGTGCCACATCATTGGCTAGGACGAACGGTTCATCAGTGTACCCAAGATTTTTCAGATCCACTGTTGTCATTCCGTACTGTGGGTCTACCTGTACCCCGCCGCCTAACAGATTGACCCATTTGCACTTAAACAAAGGGACCTTAAAATCAGGTCCGTAGTCAAGTTCCCATATGTCCACTATGTAACCATAATATGTGTCCTTTCCCTCTCGGTTGCTGCATCAAAGCGGACACCGCTGTTTTGGTTGGTGCTCTTTTGATCTTGGGCGATCGTGTAAAATGTATTCCCATTTATCTCGTATCCTTTGTAAGTCAATACAGTCAAAGATGGTCCCCTGGACAACAAGTACAACTCATCACAAACAGTGTTGTCACCTCTGAGACATGTTTCCAACCAACTGCTGAAAGTCCTGATGTGTTCACATGTAATCCAGTCGTCGCACTGCTCTGGGTGTTTGGAGCGCAGACTGTTCTTGTGTTCATCGACATACGGGGTCACCAAGGTAGAGTTCTGTAGAACTGTGTAGTGTGCTTGAGACCAAGAATATCCGTCCCTGCATATTATTGAGTCTCTTCCAAGAGTGCCTTTTCCAGTCAGTCTCGCCTCATACCGCGATTTAGGGAGACCTATCTTCTTAAGGCCAGGAATGAAGTCAACACAAAACCCGATAACATCCTCTGTTTGATGGCCCATGGAGATGCTTCCTTCTGGCCTAGCGCGGTTACGGACATATTTCTTTAGGACTCCCATGAACCTCTCAAAGGGGAACATATTGTGTAGAAATACGGGCCCTAGGATGACAATCTCATCGACTAGATGAACTAGGACGTGCGTCATGATATTGAAGAAGGATGGTGGGAACACCAGCTCGAAACTGACAAGACATTGCGCCACATCACTCCTTAGCCTTGGTACGATTTCTGGACCGATCACCTTCTGAGAGATTGCATTGAGGAATGCACATAGCTTCACAATGGCTAATCGGACGTTTTCCGGTAGAAGCCCCCTCAATGCAATCGGAAGCAGTTGCGTCATAATCACGTGGCAGTCATGAGACTTTAGGTTCTGAAACTTTTTCTCTGGCATATTTATTATTCCCTTTATATTCGACGAGAAGCCAGTCGTGACCTTCATACTGAGCAGGCATTCAAAGAAGATTTCTTTCTCTTCTTTCGTAAGAGTGTAGCTGGCAGGACCTTTATACTACTTCGGAGGCATGCCGTCTTTTTCGTGCAAACGTTGCAGGTCCTCCCGTGCCTCAGGTGTATCTTTTGTCTTCTCATACACGCCCAAGAAGCCTAGCAGGTTCACGCAAAGGTTCTTCGTCACGTGCATTGATTGAGGAGCGGACCACTAGGTCTTTTCAGTAGGGTAGGTCCCAAAATATAGATTTCTTCTTCCACATGGGTGCGTGTCCCTCAGCGTCATTCGGAACAGCTAGTCCACCGGGACCCTTTCCAAAGATTACGTAGTGTAAATCATTGACCATAGCAAGCACGTGATCACCGGTGCGCATGGCGGGCTTCTTCCGGTGATCTGCCTCGCCTTTGAAATGCTTGCCTTTCTTTCGACATTGATGGTTGGTTGGAAGAAATCGACGATGGCCCAGGTACACATTCTTCCTGCATTTGTCCAGGTATATACTTTCAGTGTCATCTAAACAGTGCGTGCATGTGTGGTATCCTTTGTTTGTCTATCCTGAAAGGTTACTGAGAGCGGGCCAATCGTTGATGGTCACGAACAACAACGCCTTAAGGTTAACCTCCTGTCTGTGCTCATCCCACGTACGCACACCGTTTTCATTCCACAGCTGTAAAAGTTCTTCAACTAATGGCCTTAGGTACACATCAATTTCGTTGCCGGGTTGCTTAGGGCCTTGGATGAGAACTGGCATCATAATGAACTTCCGCTTCATGCACATCCAAGGAGGAAGGTTATACATACATAGAGTCACGGGCCAGGTGTTGTGATTGCTGCTCTGCTCCCCGAAAGGATTAATGCCATCCGCGCTTAAAGCAAACCATACATTCCTTGGGTCCTTTGCAAACTCATCCCAGTACTTTCTCTCAATTTTTCTCCACCGCGACCCGTCAGCGGGTGCTCTCAACTTCTCATCTTTCTTTCGGTTCTCACTGTGCCATCGCATCAACTTGGCATGCTCTTCGTTTTTGAACAGATGTTTCAACCGTGGTATTATAGGAGCATACCAGATCACCTTCGCAGGAACTCTCTTCCTGGGGGGCTCGCCGTCAACATCACCAGGGTCATCTCATCTGATCTTATACCGCAATGCACCGCATACCGGGCATGCGTTCAGATCCTTGTATGCACCGCGGTAGAGGATGCAGTCATTAGGGCATGCATGTATCTTCTCCACCTCCAATCCTAGAGGGCATACGACCTTCTTTGTTGCGTATGTACTGTCGGGCAATTCGTTATCCTTTGGAAGCTTCTTCTTCAATATTTTTAGTAGCTTCTCAAATCCTTTGTCAGCCACAACATTCTCTGCCTTCCACTGCAGCAATTCTAGTACGGTACCGAGCTTTGTGTTGCCATCTTCGCAATTGGGGTATAACCCTTTTTTGTGATCGTCTAACATGCGATCGAACTTCAGCTTCTCCTTTTGACTTTCGCATTGCGTCCTTGCATCGACAATGACCCGGCGGAGATCATCATCATCGGGCACATCGTCTGGTTCCTCTTGATCTTCAGCAGCTTTACCCGTTGCAGCATCATTGGGCACATCGTCTGGTTCCTCTTGATCTTCACCAGCTCCCCCCGTTGCAGCATCACCGTATTCAGGGGGCACATAGTTGTCATCGTAGTCTTCTTCTTCGCCGTCTTCCATCATAACCCCTATTTCTCCGTGCCTCGTCCAAACATTATAGTGTGGCATGAAACCCTTGTAAAGCAGGTGGGAGTGAAGGATTTTCCGGTTAGAGTAAGACCTCGTATTCCCACATTCAGTGCATGGACAACACATAAAACCATTCTGCTTGTTTGCCTCAGCCGCATCGAGAAACTCATGCACGCCCTTAATGTACTCGCGGGTGTGTCTGTCACCGTACATCCATTGCCGGTTCATCTGCGTGCATTATATATAATTAAGTGTCCAAATTAATAGAAGTTCATCATCACATTAAAACCAAAGTGCATACATAGTTCTCATCTAACAACATATAGCTCTCCAGAGCATCTAATTAATTAAACCATACATTGAAACTATGTAAAACATTTCAATGCGAAAACAAATGCGATCATAATCGCAACCAAGGTAACAATTGATCCAACGGCATAATGATACCAAGCCTCGGTATGAATGGCATATTTTCTAATCTTTCTAATCTTCAAGCGCATTGCATCCATCTTGATCTTGTGATCATCGACGACATCCGCAACATGCAACTCCAATATCATCTTCTCCTCCTCAATTTTTTTTATTTTTTCCTTCAACAAATTGTTTTCTTCTTCAACTAAATTTAACCTCTCGACAATAGGGTCGGTTGGCATTTCCGATTCACATACATCCTAGATAAATAAAATCTATGTCACGTTGGTCGGCATAATTTTCATAAACAATAAATGAACCAATAGTTATAAAGATAATATACATACCACATCCGAATCATAGACAGGACGAGGGCCGACGGGGGCGGATACCAAAACCATCGCACTATATAAGATGCAATAATAAATGTAAGAAAATGATACAAGTATCTATCTAAACATACAAGTAAGAATATTTTTCCTTTCAGAAAGAAGATAAGAACAAGAGGCTCACCACGGTGGTGTCGGTGATGAGATCGGCGCGGGTGATCGACGGCGGTGAAGACGGGGACGGGGCGTGACGGACCGCTAAATCTAGACAAATCTCGAGGAAAATGGAGCTTGGAGGTCGAGCTTCGAGAGGAGAAAGCTTAAGTAGTGTGGCTCGGGCATTCCATCGCCTCATGTGCATAGGAGGTGAGCTAGAGCACCACAAAGCCCTCTCCCCCTCGGCCAGAGAAAAACAGAGCACTGGGGTGCTCTGCTCGCGAGCGAGGGGTATATATAGGCACCTCATTGGTCCTAGTTGGTGACATGAGCCGGGACTAAAGGGGAGCCTTTGGTCCCGGTTCAAGCCACGAACCGGGACCAATGGTGGTGGGCCAGGAGCAAGGCCCATTGGTCCCGGTTCATCCCACCAACCGGGACCAAAAGGTCCAGATGAACCGGGACCAATGGCCCACGTGGCCCAGCCGGCCCCCTGGGCTCACGAACCAGGACTAATGGGCTGACCCGGCCTGGACCAAAGCCCTGTTTCTACTAGTGATCGTAGATGTCATCATGCGAGTGCTGATAAAATCCTAGGGTTGATATGTTCACCTACTGCAGCATAGTAAATAGATCTCAATCTTTTGAAAAACAAAACCTCATCCACATTATCATGTGGCTTTATTTTTATTTCTACTGTTTTGAAATCACATAGTCTTGCTTACAAATTCGGTTAGTACCAAATTATGGCATATAGTTTAGAACTTGTCTCTTCAAAGGACATGGGTATTATTTGGGTCCTCTTAGACTATTGTTGGAGCGTAGAATAATGCAGTATGGTCTGTTTTGGACAATGAAAAACATGAGGTTAATGAAGTTATGCGGATTGTACGGATAAGCCCCGCACGTGAAATGATTATCATTTGGCACAATGCCTTGTTGCATCGAGTTAATGTGCCTTTATGAGTCACATGAAATTATCTTGTGAGCACCTACAAATCCTATGTTTGGTAGCTTCACCTACCATGGTGTAGTGAATATATCACCACCCATCTGGAGAGATAGGAATGATTGCTGTGATATGACCTTTGTTTCATATTTTAGATCTATTTTTGCTATAGAAGTAGATGTTACTACCTTCAAAAAAATGTCGAATAGAGAACATATCCACATTACCACGTGGCTTTTTTTTTCAGAATTTTGAAACCACATTGTCTCTTCCACCAGTTCCAAAGCTATGGCATATAGATTATAAATTTTGTCCTTCAGGGGAGGGGAGTTTTATCTTTGGTCCTATTGGACTATCGAGGGTGGAATGAACGATGAAGATGCATTAGGTTAATGAAGTTATGTGGGTCGTATGAAAACAATGCATTGACTCGTGAAATCGATATGGGTGTTTCGTATGATGCCTTGTCATGAAGAGTTAATGCATCTTTTTGTGTCACGTGAAATCATCTCACAGGCGCTGACTAGGGTTGATATCTCCACCCACCATAGTGTAGTGAATAGATTATCACCCGTGTGGAGGGAAAGAAACGATATTATTGCGAGATGTCCTTTGTTTCATATTTTAGAAGAATTATTTCACAACAAAAAGTGTATGTTATTACTTTCAAGCATTTACTGCATTTACTGTTTTTGAATCTTATAAAGGAGAACCCTGTCCACTTTAGCACTCAACTTTTTCTTTTTCTTTTCCAAAGTTTGAAATCGCATCTTCCCCCTCACTGAACCTTTGTGTTAAGTGTTTTTTTCTCCAAGGGAATCTTTCTTTACTCCTTTTAGATTAGAGTCAAGGTAGAATACTGTAGGAAGTTATACCGTGACTGATGGAACCACCTCACTGGCACAAGAAATGCTTGAAATGTCAAATGTCATGTACGTTTTCTACTGAAAATTACATTTACTTTTGGGCAACTTGTTAATTACTACTTCCAAAAAGATGTGGGTCATTTGGAAAACAGACATGTGCTCCATGGTACATTGCAGATTCTCCGGTAAGTCCAAATTTTGTACTCCCTCCATGGTATTGTACCACCACAAACATTGGACATTCTCTTTTCTTAGGCCCACATGCGAGTCACACATGGACGGCACATTTGAGGGCACATATGTAATATCAAATGGCATTGCTCTTGATCTTGTAAATATTATCTACGTTTTAAAAAATAAAATATACTGTTTGGACCTCGCAAAAATTTTCCAGTAAAGAAAATAGAGAGGAAAACAAGAGGAGCGTTTTGGAGGACGAGCGCCATGAAGCTCGGAATCTCAGCCAGTTGTTCGTCTTTCGGGATGTGTGTATAGTGGATTTTCAGTTGTATACTGGCGCCAGTCAGCAGAAAATACAGAGGTGCCGTGGAGTAGTATGTTAGCTTTCTACATGAATTGCGGGTGGGTTGTATGATTGAAAGAACACTATGTGCCTCCTGGGGGCATTTAAAGCTGGTATGAACGGCTCGCTTACATTTCGTTGTTGTTCGCTGCGCTGCACATCTGCTTGACTGGCGCACTAGTTGCCTAGTCAGCACCTAACTACTACGAAATACTTGAAAATAAAAAACTATTATGCTAATAGCACACCATACGAAGGTAAAAAGAAACTAGCACACCATAAGTTGTTTCTGTTTTTTTAAGTTGGCGTTGTTTCTATTTCTGGTAGCACACCACATGTGTATGTGTGCACGATTAAAAAAAATGTGCATGAAAAAACTTCTTTCCCACATACTCCCTTCGTTTCTAAATATTTGCCTTTCTAGAGATTTCAATGAGTGACTACATACGAAGCAAAATGAGTGAATCTAGGCATACTCTAAAATATGTCTATATACATCCGTATGTGGTATTCCATTTGAAATCTCTAAAAAGACAAATATTTAGGAACGGAGGGAATATAAATTTTTGAAGAAAAAATAATTAGTTCTATATTGCAAGAATAAAAGTATTCGCGTATTTATACAAAATTATGCAATTTTGAAAATTTGGTCACATATTATTAAATTACACGATGAAAACTTTTTAAAATACACGCTAAACAATTTCTAGATACATGGCATACGTTTTTTAAATATTCAGTTAACAATTTTTAAGAATACAATGACCATTTTTAAATACACGTTGAACATTTTGTAAATGTGCACGACACAAAATTATAAAATACATGACTAACATTTTTTTGTTCGTCATACATGAATTTTACATGTACGGTTCATGGTAGTAGCTCAAACCAGCAAAAAAAAAATTTTGTTCACCGTACAGGAATTTTACATGTACTGTCTAGGTGGGTTTATCCGAAGAGTTCTCTAAATCGTATGAGTCGCCCGATAGCGGGTGGGCTACCATGTGATCAACTCCCACTAAAGTGGTTGGGTTTCTGTACCTTTTTCTCCCCTTTAATATACGATATGCACTCTTGTGCGTATTTGAGAAAATGGATTTTACATGTGTGCTTCTAATATGAATATGAAAACTTGACGTGCAGTATAGTTATGTGGCGAGTCCTATCTGAATTTCAATTTTCTTTTTGTAATTTTCCTGCTTGTTAGAGGACGATAATTTAAGTGGCATCACCGACGGCATCAAATCTCAAGATGCACTAAGATACTTTCCGATGCATGGAACATATGTGGTGCCCCCGGTGCAAATGATGCTACCGGTCAACATGGAATTCACAATTTTACACACGGATGCCGGCTGAACGGCGAATTGCCAACAACATTTGTTAGTTTTACACGAGTACAAAAAACATATATAAAAGTTGTTCGCTCATGAAAACACTATATTTTCTGTGCTTCGCTGATTATTTCGTATTTTCTATGCAGATCATCATGATCATTCCAGAAAGTCTGAATTTTTTTAGTCCAACTACCCGAACAAATTTTAAAAGAAAATTGCGGAAAAAAAATCGAAGGAAAGTGCATATGTAGAGCTCTTTTTTTTCTGATGTGTTGATGTGCTTGCACACCAAAGGAACATCGCCGCACTGATTGGCACGTGACGCATATGTCGTGCATGTACAGCAAGGACTTGGGATGAGCTTGCGTACTTGTAGAAGTGCGGTGCACTGCACATTGTCGCTGAATGCGACATAAAATATATTACTGAGAACCTGAATACATACCGAGCTCCATGCAGCTCGAGCGCCATCAGGCATTTTCGGAGGAAAACAGGCTAGAAACCCTCACCTTCTGTTGCTCACCAATACCATCAGGAGCAATAGAAGTATTATTTAGGTTCAGCCACCATACATGCCACAGGAGACTACTCCTACATTCTATCATACACAGCATAGCAGCAGTTTTCTGCGAATTTTTATGTCCACAGTGGTTTCTCTTCTTCGAGTATTACAATTAAACCGGTACTACTTGGATAGCTAATCTATTCTATAATCCAGCTAGAGAGACAGACAGCTCTTGGATTCACCACTCACTGACCAAGACCTTGTCTTCTTGATCAAGTGAACCCTCCGTGCTTTCGCGATATTCCAGATTCCTTGTGCAGCCTATGAAGGTACCGACCTTCTCGCCGACGATGGCTTTCGCGATGTTGCCAGTGTTTTGGAGGTTGAACACGACAACTGCAAAATTAAGCACCAAGATTAAAATCGACGATCGGAAACAGTAAGAGGCCTCAGAAACCGATATCCACCGTACCAGGAATGTTGTTCTCTTGGCATAGTGTGACGGCAGTCATGTCCATTACTGAGAGGTCTCTTGAGATAACCTCGTTATAGCTCACTGTCTCAAGAATGCGGGCATTTGGGTTATGCTTGGGGTTCGCATCATACACACCATCAACATTTGTTGCCTTGAGCACTACCTCTGCATTGACTATACACATAATACAAGACAAATGGTCAAGGCAAAATAAACAAAGACAGAAGTTACTATTCAAACAGTACTGTTCATTTCAAAAATAGCATATACCTCATAATAATATGTTTCTATAGGCACAACACAGATTGTGATTTATCACTGTTTATGTAAAGAAATTAGTAAACACACTATAACTAGAGGCCAACAGTGTTGCCCATGGGTTAGCACAGTATTGTAGATCTGTACTGTGTGGTTGTTTTTTTGCTAAACGTTGTGCTGGCCTGCGTGCTGGGCCAAGTTGACCATGATTGTAACCATACTGCTATTCACTAATTAATTAAAAAAAGGTAAATACACTGTAACTGTCCCAGAAAAATTGAAGCTAGAACAAGAAACCAGCTTAAATAGATGCATTGTTTCTCTAACCTAATTGTTGGACTGTCATTTTTCATTTTCAACTTAATACGCACAGGGATCTTCATTAATACTTAATATACTTAATACATCATCAAATAAACTCAGTGGAGTGCTTATGTGGGTAATCATGTAGTCCCATTACCCACAATTGCAAGGAGCATGACAATTAATAAGATGCAAAAAATACACTGAATGTTTCACGGTATTACATATATGTAGCTAAACCTATGGCACCAGAAGACACTGGACTATCAAGAACCATTCATAAGCACCAGTTTTTCCATGTGAAAGAAATTTCTCCAACTTTTAATGATTAAAGCGGTTCATACTGCATAGCGAAGATTAAGGACAAACTCACTTTCTGCACAACGGAGAGCAGCAGCTGTATCAGTTGTAAAGAATGGGTTCCCTGTCCCAGCAGCAAATATAACAACTCTTCCTTTCTCTAAATGCCTGATTGCTCTTCGGCGTATGTATGGTTCTGCAACTTCTGAAATACGGAATGCAGTTTGGACACGGGTCGGTATCCCAATGCTCTCCATTGTTGCTTGAAGAAATATTGCATTCATCACAGTGGCCATCATACTGAATTGGGGGAAAGCAGGAAAAAGGTTGCACGATCAAATTCAGCCCCAAATTATTTATTATAACGACAAATCATGTGGTTACTTAACAATAAATGTCTTTGTAACAAAATTAATAATGGACAGAAACTAGGTTATAAATTACAGGTGGCCTTGAGTTTGCACAAAAATGTAGACAATATATAGTCATGGACTAAATGGTTTGTAAGATGCAATTATAGTTACACTCAGTTAAGTTAATTAGTCAATGGAAATACCTAGGATGTGCTTACGTGATGGGTACGGTGACCATGATGCTACAAATATTATACTAGCCAAAAAGTTGGCATGAATTATGGTTTGTAAGATGCAATTATAGTTACATTCAGTTGATTATTGAAATGAAATTCTTGTTCTAGCAGATATAAATGTGCTTCCATAATGGGCACAATGAACCATAATAGAACAAACATTAAACTGGCCAAATAGTTGGCACGAATTAAATAACAAGCATGCTCTGCTCCTACCAAAATGTGTTGATATTGCATGGCTCGAGCTCATAGCACATCTCATGGCATTTGAACTTCTTTTCTAGGCTATTTGGCAGCTGACCAGAGGTTGATATAATTATTTAATACTGCAGTTTACAACAGACATGGAGTATGATTCATACCCGATGTAATCTGCAGAGGAGCGGTCAAGACCACTACATCCAGCCCAAGAGGCCCCACGGAAGATATTGCCACCACCAACAACAATAGCAACCTGCAATTACTCTCCTTTTAAATGTATACAGCACATTCTACTAGAGAAGACAAGAGAAACATATACACATAACATGAGAACTCTGGCTTGGAATGCATTGCAATTGAAGTGTTGAATTAATACCATCAGACCGAAACACCCCAAATTCACTTCATTTGGTTTCAGTCTATCTATTTGGAACGAAGTAGTTTCATTGTTCATAAACGTAATCCAATAAATAACCAGCAAAAAAATGAAGGCAGCACGGATGGCACACCTCTACGCCTAGTTTGGTGACGGAAGCAACCTCTCTTGCAATTGCCATTGTAACCTGCAGCAGACCACATAATTACATGATGTACACACACATGAACCGTTTAAATTGAAACATACAGCACCAAAAAGAAGCCTCACCTTTGGGTCAATGTTTTCTGTATGATCTCCGGCAAGCGCTTCGCCGCTAACCTTTAGCAAAACCCTTTGCCATTTATACGGCCTTTTAGACCTGGAGCTTTCATCAAGCATAAGGCCGCTGAACTGTGGCATCAGTGATGCCTGGCTTCTGTCAAATGAAAGAGGGCAGGGTGCATCATGAAAGTGTTAAACATGAAAGTGCTTCAACCGAATGAAATCGACAGGCAAGCAGCTAATTGCATCAGGACCTAGAGAGAAGTCGCAATTGATATGCCATATTGACAACAAATACAGCGCAATTGATATGTGTGTAGGAGGCCACTACCGACCCAGATAAGCTGCCTCTGGATGGCCGCGAGCATGATTCCACACCGTCGATTCAGGGGCCTGACCGCTACTGATATTATCTAGTACAATATGTAGCCTATCAGTGACACCGTCCGCTACAGCTAACTTATCCGGCCTCGACTCTCCAGAGGAACAGGCACGACGCGGATGCATTCCGTCGAACACCCCGCCGGCGCACTCGCCACGGCGACATTAGGCCAGAGTGCGCGGCCTTGCCGGGAAAACAATGGAAAAACAAACCGCGCGAGGGATGGCGGGGCCGCGTACCCGTTACCGGAGTAGGAGCCGTTGCCGTTGCCGTTGCTGGAGTCGGCGGCGGCTGCGGCGGCGATGACGGAGGCGCGCGAGGGCGCGGCGGCGAGGGAGAGGAGGGGGCGGCGCCGGAGCAAAGCCGGCGAGGAGGAGGGCAGGGAGGCAGCGGGCTGGGGCGAGGGCAGGCGCAGGCGGAGGAGGGAGGAGGGGGGCACGCCGGCGGCGGCCGCCATGGTGGCCGGAGGGAGTGAGGAGGATGGGAATGGGAATGGGAATTGCTCCACGCGAGCGAGCGAGAGATATTTTTTTGAACCGGACGGAATCGGATAGCGGTCCGTGCCCGTGCGTGCCTTCGCTTTCGCCGGGGTCGGAGCCGGGCCTGCTGGACCGTCGACGGGCCAAGAGAGCGGCCCAGCGCCCAGCAAGGCCCAAACGCCACGGATTTTTCTGTTTCAGAAAAACTTCTGTCTTTTGCTAAAAAAAACTTATCTCTTACAGCTAAAAATAATTTTTTTCATGGGAGTTATGCTTGAAATTTATATACGTGATTCTTCCTCGACGGGCACGGCAGCTATTTCCTCTACTGGTTTTTATGCCAGTTCCTATCTGGCGCTTGACACGCCGGTTAACATGCTAAGGTATAACACACTCACATCTCCCATTCGTGTAGTTTATATATGGACCGGCTTATGTGGATTTTTCTAACCGGTTTTGGGAGCCGTCTAATAGGTTCCATCGGTTTTTTCTTGGGATGGATTTTACTTGAATTTTTTAGGTCGGATTTTGTTCAGTTTTTCTTTTTTATTATTTTTAAATCCTTTTTTATCATTTCATTGTTAATTTTAATGAACTGTATTTATCATTTTTGTGAACATCTATGAAAATTGCGAAATATTTTTTAAAATTTTGTAAAAACTTTCAAACCATGAACATTTTTAAAATTTCATGAACAATTCTCAAATCCAAGATCTTTTTTGTTTCACATTTTTTTAGTATTTTTTAACTTTGCAAGTTTTTCAAATCTATGAACTTTTATAAAATGTTGAATACTTTCCAACTCATGAACATTTTTCAACTTTTTGTGAATTCTTTTCGAATTCAGGATTTTTTCAAATGCATGAACTTCTTAAAATTAACGAACATTTTTTAAAACTGTGATGTTTTTGTAAGAAATTCGTGGAGTTTTAATAAGTCAACAGACAATAGTCAACGGTCAGATATCAAAGGTCATCGGTCAACTATTAGGACGCATTTTTCTAGAAGCAACTGTCAGAACGCACGTTCGCTAGCTAGCGGGCACAAAAGGCGCTAGGGAGGAGGTCTTAGTATTTACGATAGCCTCACCTTAGTGCGTTTCAGAAAGCTTCTGTGGATCAGTTTGGTTTTTAAAAGCTGTCATGTTAGTTTTTTTGTTTTTCCCCTGTTGTGATTTTCTTATCAGTTTTAATGGTTGTCATTGGCTTTCTTCAGTTGTTTTTTTGTTTTCTTCCGGGTTTTCATTTTTTCCTTTTTTTTGAAATACTTGTGAAAATTTTCCATACACATTGTTAATTATTAATATAGGCTTAAAAGAATTATGATATAGGATGGCCATTTGTCAAATATATTCTAAATGGATATTTGATTTTTTTAAGAAATAAATATTCAACATTTAAAAATGTAGTGAACATTTTATTGAAATAAACAAAAAAAGTTAAATTACATGAACATCTTTTTAAAATGTACAAACATTTCCCATAATATCACAAAAATATTCTTGGCACCCGTAACATTTTTTATAGAATGTCAGAAACATTTTTTTTGAATGGTATGGAAATATTTTTTGAAACTACGCCAATATTATTACGTTTGATAAATTTTTCAAAACTCTGATGAACATATTTTTTAAATGTCGAACATATTAAACTATGCCAACATTTTTTACATTGGATAAGCTGCTTCTAAAATTGAATACTTTCATTGAATGAGAAATCTATATCTATATCTATATTTATATCTATATCTACTAATAAAGGGGCTATTGCTTCTTACCACCGTAATTTCGTCTGTTTTTCGTCCGTCATCGTCCGTCCACTTCGCTCATATTTTTTCTATATATCCGAGGTGGTACTAATCTATCTATCTATACCATGAAAACCTTTTCGTTGCCGCTGAGAAAATTCATATGTTGCTCGGCTGGGCCTGCGACCATCAATGGGGCCATGTCTACTTGGGCCTTCAGCTCCTGCCTCGCTAGCGTAATCAGTAAACTAGGGCAATCTTTTCTCAAAAAAAAAGTAAACTAGGGCAATCTTTTCTCAAAAAAAAGTAAACTAGGGCAATCAATCAAATTGTATTAATAATGGCGAATCAACCTGTGGTTGAGTTGGTTAGGTGGACAGTGGTATCCCTAACCCACCAGGGTTCAAATCCTGGTGATCGCATTATTCCTGGATTTATTTCAGGATTTCCGACGATGCGCTTTCAGTGGGAGGAGACGTTCCCGTCGACGATGAGGCGCCTACGGTGACTTCGTAAATCTCAAGATGATATGCCGGCTCAGTCTCTCGGAGGTGCTCATAGGGATAGGGTGTGCGTGTGTGCGTTCATAGGGGTGAGTGTATGCGCGTGTATATGAGCGCTTGTGTCTGTACTGATGCTCAAAAAAATTATATTAGTAACGGACTCATGCAATCAATCGGGAAAGACCCGGTTCTCTGCATCGACACATCTAGATGTGCTCTAGTTATTGCACATCTAAGTGAGTAAATCAAGTATAAAGAGAAAAAGAAAAAAGAGAGAAAATATTCACACGAATCTTAATGTAAGAATAATGACATATAACTTAAATGTGCAATACTTATGGCATATCTAGATGTGCTTTAGCAAAACTGCGATATAAACTAGGGCACCTGACTCCACGATCAAACTGCACGCTCGCACCGATACCGATCGCGCTCATGGCGACTCCGCCAAATATGCGGAGGGAAGGAGTACAACTTTTCCCCTCTTCGATGGTAACGCGCGAGATCGCCGTCTCGCGATGTCGCATAATTGATGGAGATAGGAGGGAGACCCCCGGCTGGAAGGGTGGGAGGAGGCGATCGTCCTCCTCGATCTGTGCCCCGAGCCAGGAGGTTGTGCAGATCCTGGGCTCGAGCAGTGGTAGCGGTTTCTTATGGCACGAGGCTGGTCGCCTGACTCCCCTCTGATCCCGCTAAAACAACTGGCGCTTCTTTTATCGTGCGTGCCCTATGGCATCCACTCCCCCGTGCACCCGCGCACGCACAACCACGAGTACGGAGGAGTTCACCACCAGCTCCTCCAAATCAGAGCTCGATGGCTGTTGATCGACGGAACAGGTCCGGGTAAGCGCGTTGTTGCAAGTCGTGAAGGAAACAGACGCGTTGTACCAACATCGCCAACGACCCGCTCCACCTATTCCAAATCTGGCGTGGTGGCGCGGATGGGGGATGTAGCGGGCCGCCGGACGGGGGACGACCATTGCCTGCAGTCCTGCACCATCAAGGGAGAAGACAGCCCGGAAGATGGATTAGCGCATGTAGCAACATCCCTGGAGGATGCCTGTGTGGCATCGTGTGTGGCAACACGGGGGTATATCTGGACAAGGCGCTCGTCTTCAGTCCAACCTCCATCAGTGGTCCGAGCTCCACCATAGTTAGTTCGCCAGCAACCTCTTTTTTGCCTCTCTCGTAGCTGCACACTGCCCTTTCTTAAAAACTTGACCGACATAATATGGAGAGCTGATATCACCTGGGCTATAGCCGTGCTGCTGCTACAGATTTAGTTTGCTTACAGGTTAGTTGGTCTTCTTAGATGCAGGTCTTCTCTCATTCTCTTCTAAACAATGTATACACTATACACTGCAGGTAGGGGAGAAGTAGAGAAGTATTGTACTGCTTGGAGACAGATATCAGAAATCAGCAGGCATGGAGTTGACTGGTATACATGCTCATCTTAACATGTACGGGGCTGCTCTGGTGCCTGCAGCTTGCCCCGAAAAAGGACAACTGTGTCGGCTCCGCCCCCTACAGGGGCTCAATTCTTCAATGGGTGGCTGAATGAGACCACGGCCAGTCTCACTCGCAGGGTGGCCCTGCGTCACCTACATCGACATGTACTCCACCAAGTATAGGCTCATTAGTCGGGCCAAGAAGCTCGGTAAACGTTTGATGTAACCTCAGCAGAGAGAGTTAGCTACATGCTGCGATGAAGTTTGGAAGAAGTCAATGTCGGGTGCTAAAATTTGCAGGCCGGGCATCAAACTGGTAATGTTCACTCTGCAGTCTGCATCGACACTATTACCATGCATCGACGGCGGTAGAGCCTCGGCAAGACATATTAACTTTCAAAAAAAGTCTAAAGGCCAAGCAAGGGACTGGCCCAACTTATTAGTATGTCGTTAATTCTCATGAATCCACTCATCTTTTAATTAATTTTTCTCTTCATGTATCTTTAATATGGCTTGCAAATTAAACTTGATATTGCTAATGTTCTGCTCAGTTTGTCTCGCTTCTGCTATGTATTATATTAACAATTTTCGGATCACATTTCACAAGAACGACATTGTTAGATATTGATTTCTTATTTGCATATTGTTTAGGTTTCAATGGATTTGATTTTGACAGTTACACACCTACGCCTTGGTGGAAGTTCTACTGCTACTTCTGAGAAGATTAGGTTCTGGTGATTGACAATTAGGTTGAACACAGACACATTTGTTTCTAGAATGTTGCACTCTTGTTGTATGCAAAATAAACTATTGTACTCTACTAAACTGAATCTGTGCAATGGTTGTTGACTAGCAAAGTTTGTTCAAAGGCTTTCCATTTTATTTCCATCCTTTGAACCATAATCAAGAGATTTTGTGGAGTTATTTGAGTTGATTCATCCTATAACTTCTTGTTTATTGTCATATGACGAAGTACGAAATATGATACTATAATCTGTAATTTTCATAAAGCAAACACATGGGTTTTCTCTAGCTTGATGTCCAATTTTCTGTGAGCATAAGTTTTGTAGGTGTAACAAAACATACAAGATGCCTGTGGTGCACGACACATCCTCACGTTTTCATATGTTTTCCCAGCAATGGAGCATGGGCGTTGAGCTAAAGAGATAAATGTCAAATTTATCGATTGAATAATGTGAACATTTGTATACTAATGTAATTTGGAGTATGTTAGTACAATTATTGTAGTTATTATATTCTCAGTGGTTTGATTTGAAGGTGCTATTTTTTCATCCCGTTGCAATGCACGGGCTCTTTTGCTAGTGTCATAAAGATTTTCAAACACGTGAATTTTCATGAATGGTATCAAACATATTTTTTTTATTTATGTAGTTATTTTCCCTACATTTTAAAATGTAAAAGACAAGGGACAAGTGTTGGTGGCCTAGTCCCCAATAAAGGTCACAACAATTAGGGTTCACATTTAGTAACCACATAAAGAAAAATTTGAAGAAAACAAGAGAGAAGTACAACCAGGATATCTTGGGATTAGTTTCATGAAAGCTAGCAAAACATCTTCTTTGGCCAGCTGCCAATCGGAAGTGGTGGCGCATCCATGCATGTGGATGAGCTACCTGAAGGGGATCAACCTAGACGAAAGGGTGATATGTTTTTTTAGACAGGAAATGATAGTACTGTCGTGGAATTGTCACGGCAGATGTCCTAGAGCCAGGACTTAGTTGTAGGGCCATCGCACTAGGAAGCTTAAAGGGGTTAATCGGGACAAAGGACACGAGAGGGTTTTATACTAGTTCGGCCCCTTACGATGAAGGTAAAAGCCTACGTCTAGTTGGGGTTGGTATTGCTGGGGTTTCGATCACCAAGAGGCTCAACTCGCCAGCTTGGTTATCGATTTGTTGTTTCTTGCCCTAAGCCGCCACCGGGTCGTCCCCTTATATACATGGGTTGACGCCTGGTGGCCTATAGAGTCCCGGCCGGCTCATAATCGTGTCTGGCTCGGTGGCTTCCTTTACATGCCTTTCTTTACAAGTCTTTCCTTACATACGGCGGTTTACAATATCAGGCCTTAAGCTGCCTCCAGACCCTTGGGCCTTCTATAAGGTTTAATAAACTATCGTCTTGAATGTTTACTGGGCTTATTGCGTAACCCGCCATTGGGGTTGACCTGACCCCTCCTGGGCGGGTCATGACTGATAGTAATCCTATATACCTAAGAGATTCATCCCCACTAACTTATTTATCTCAACATGCAAGCATGCCACATCACCATACAATTATGAATGGGATAAGACCCACCTCATCATGCAACCATGAATGGAAAAAACCAACCACCACATGCAACCATGCATGAAAAAAATTCATTCTATTATTCTACTTATATTCAACAAATATTTTACAACTATACCTAATAAAATATACTAAGTTGTATACATTTTTTATTTTGGTTCACATGTTATCAAATATCATCTAAATATACTGCAAACGGTTCCCGCAACAACGTGCGGGTTATCATCTAGTATCCCCAACATTAGGCCCCGGGTTGACTTTAAATTTCATTCTTTGTCAATCTTCAATACTTAGACAAAAATCCATCTTCTTATCTTTGTTGAAGTTTTCGTAACCCGCCGTGACGTCATCTCTTGAAAACGCAAAGAACTTTCATGACGCCATCTCCCAACGGATCTTTTATCTTTAATGCTTCCCGAGAATCGAGGCGTCTGTGTAGCTAGATAACCATTATTCGGCTCTCCTTGATTTGCGCGCCCGTCTGTTCACATCTTTCCTTATAAATAGGCATGCCTCGGCCTTCTCATTCTCCTCTCTTGCTCCGTCTTCTTCCTCTCGCAAACCCCCTGCTGCTCGAGCTCTGCCGCCGCCGCGCCTCATCTCTGTCTCCGTCGACTTTGGCCGCTGCATCAACCCGAACTGATCCAGAGAGACCGTGGCGACCTCCACAGAAAACCTGCAACCGTAAGTGTTCTCTCCTTTGTTTCTCAGATCTGCATTAGGGTTTCCGAGCTCCTGCGTGTTCTCCATATTTCATCGTAGTTCATCGTAGTTCTTCCACCACAAGCCTTTTCTGATCCAAAAAGCTATATATATGCTTGCGCGGTAGTGTTTTTGTACCTCTTCTTGATCCACAGATCCCTTTTTCTGATTCAAAGGCTGCTTTAGAACTTTCAGACTCCTCTGCACTAAACTTTTTAGGTCTAGAATTTTTTTTCCATTTTGAATAGCCATTTGATATGGAATAATACCAAACAATTTAGGAAACTTGTTTGTCTCAACACTTAGCTTAATTTGCCTTCCTCAAATATCTGTAGTCATGGCGACTTACCATGCCGGCTTAATTTTCCTTATATGTCAGCCCTTAACTAAGCCGCCATTACTTGTTTGCATCATCATTACTTAACTATCAATCTCACCATTAAACTGAACCGGCATGTTGCCTTTCTTTTCAATTCGTCTTTGCACATCATGCCGTCCAAAGCACCAACCATCTGTAACTGGGTTCCCTCAACCGTAACCGAGGAACGTTTGAAAGAGTTCTTCACCATAGGATTTCTGCTAGCGAAAACCGTCATGTCTTACCGTGCCCCTGACTCGGAAGAAGAACGGCCCAATCCAAGAGACGGCTAAGTGATCGTTTTCACTGACCACATGAACCGTTGCTTCTCACCGCCCGGCTCAAAGTTCTTCAGAGAGGTCCTCCATTTTTTCAAGCTCCATCCTCAAGATATCGGGCCTAATTCCATATCTAACATCTGTAACTTCCAAGTACTCTGTGAAGTATATCTTCAACAAGAGCCGACCGTGGAGTTGTTTATAGAATACTTTTATCTGAACCGGCAGAACGAGTGCACCAACGACCTTAGCTTAGAGCTTGGAGGCATATCAATTCAGCGCCGGCAGGGTGCCGTCTTCCCCCTCATTGTCTTACCAAGTCAACCAAAGGACTGGAACCAGACTTGGTTCTACTGCCAGGACACCTCACTAGCAAACGAGAAGCCACTGCCGGGTTATCGCCCCGATCGTCTTGACTCCAAGTTCGCGCTTCTTGATAAGCTTACTGTCGCTGAACGCAAGAGGCTGATACCATCCATCAAAAGGATCAATGCTCTGTTGGGGAACGGGTTAACTGGAGTTGATCTGACCCGCTGCTGGATCTCATGGCGGGCATCCCTTTAAGCCGCCGGTCAAAGCTGATGTATGAGTATGGTGGAGGCCCGGATGACTCTCTTCGTCACAGCCCCGTTCAGTTGATAGAAGAAGATATTGTATCAATGTTGACCCTTCTGGTGAACGGGAAATACGAAGATTGCAGCATTGTTGGGTTAAACCCCTTCTGCAAGCTTAAACCGGTGCCAGAAGTAAGAATATTCTGAACTCTCTCCTTTGTATTTTTCCCAGCCGTATTGTTTAATACTTGCCTGACTTTTCATCTTTACCTGTCTGCATGCCAATTCTGACTTCTGGAAAGTTAAGTATGACCACGAGGCTGTCAAGAAAGCGAAAGCCGCCGCCATAAACGCTAAGAAAACGACCCGGAGATCAAAAAAAAGAAGAAGAAGAACAGTGCTGAAGATTGGATGAAGCTTGATGATACATCTGATTCGGAGGTAGCCCTTGATTCCCTTGGCCAATTTTTTAACAATCTTATTAACACTGATCATTACCAGGATGACACCAGGGCCAGTCAGGCCGCGGAAGTAGAGGTAACTATCATTTCCTCCGACTCAGAGCCTTTGCCAAGACAAAAAATTCTACGAGTGATCCGTAAAGTAAGGTTTTCTAACCCATTAGCTCACTTGGATCCCAACTTTCGTTTGAAAAAACAGCAACATGAAAGCCGCCGTCAGGCTTGGACCGAAGATGAGCCGGCTGTTGTTCTTCAACAGACTCCTCAGAAGCGCCCGAACGAGGTTTATTTCTTTCTGTCTTTAACTCTGTTTAATGGATCCTTTCCCCTGCCTTACTTTAACTTTGTTTTATCTTTTCAGGAGGTGTCTCACTCTTCTGGCGACTCATCGCAGACGCAATTTCCGGCCTTCAAGACTGCCCCTGGGTAATGAAAAATCCTCCTTTTTCCGAGTTGTTCAAATTGTATCTTTATACTGACAATCCTGCAACATTTCTCTTAGTGGCCAAGCTAAATCCAAGAAGGCAAAGGCAGCTAAACCGGCGGAAGACCCGCCGGTGCTTGCATCTGACCCGGCCAGGCCATCTTCTCCATTAACCGACGCTCCAGAAGACCCGCCTGTTGATGCAGAAGCAAATCCTCCTGGGCCGTCGTTTGATGAAACCACTGTGAACCCTTCTGCTACTGGATCATCAAGCTCAGCCAACCTGCCATCACCGTTTGCACAAGACGTTCAGATCACCGGGAGCCGCTTTATTGAACCAGGGAATCCAACCATGCTGGCTCGGTGTACTACGAAACAAGAAGCATTAGAGAGGCAGAAAGTTCGCTTTGACATTGCTAATTACGACCATCTAAATGCCAACGATATTTTATCCGGCTATCTCAGCCATGTGCACTCCAGTCGCGACTCTGAGATCGAAATGGTCAAACAGTTGCAGTTGAAATACGAGGTATGTTCTTCCGGCTTATCTATATTCCTTCAGCCCCCAAGTCTTCAGATTATGAGACAACCGGAATGATCTGTAGACTTTAGCATATAGGCCAAGACCTTTACCTTTGATTTTCTTGAATTCAATAAAATAAAACAAAACTTCACCTGTAGTCCCCAAGGGCCGGTTCTTTTTAATCATAAATGAGCCGGTACCTTAAATTGTTTTGTACCGTATTCAAAGAACTTAATATTTCGGCTTAACATTGAGAAACTTGCTGAATTGCATACATTAGCCCCCAAGTGTCAAGTGGTTTTTTGTAAAGTACTTGAGACTTGAATCTTGATTGTTGAACTTTAAGCGAAATCTTGACTCATCTGAGTATGCTCTTTTTGCAGAATGCTTTATCTGAACTGAACTCGCAATTGACTGATGCGAAGACCTGGCTAGCAGGTCAGGAAACAGAAATCAAGTCTGCTAACTCCAAATTGCAAGTAAGTCTCTCTGAGACGGAAAACTTAAAGACCAGTTTGGCTGCCAAGAAGAAGACATGGGCAGAGGAAAAAATGCTTCTAACACAACGCGCTGAGAGAGCCGAAGCAGCCCTTGAAGAGGTGTCAACAGAGTTGAACGGCTTAAAGGGCCGGGTGTCTCAAATGGTGTCCGCCATCTTTGGTAAGCTGTCCGTTTTTAATCTTATGTACTTTTTGCTGATCCGGATTATAAGCCGCCAGCTGACTTTGTTTTTAAAACATGCGCAGGCCCACGAAGCAAGAACCTGAGCCAAGATCCTTTGATTAAACTGAAGGCAGTGTAGACTTTAGTAGAACAACTGTATATTGGCGCACAACGGGCACTTGCCGCCATATCTCCTGTCAATCAAGGACCCAACCGGCTCAGCGACGTTTGAAGAAACTATCAATCCTGCCTGCCATATTTCAAGAAGTGAAGCACTCCTGTGCGCGAGCCGGGGCTTTGACTACCCTGAGCCGCTCCAAGGCTTGGGTGCCAGACCTAGACCCGGCGGACGTGGCAAGAGGCTATCCCACCATGAAGGAAGACGGATCTCCCTTTGAGCAGGATGACTTCATGGCTTGTGTGCGCGGAGTCCGGCCTCAGGCAACTACCCTTGGAGATGATACCAACATTGACAAATATCAGCTGGGTTTTGATGCTGAAAATAAGAAGATGGCGACTCCCTCGTACAAGGTGACGGATTTGATCCCGCCTGTAAGAGAAAATACATTTGCCCCAGAAGTTGACCCGGCAGGCCTAATCGACGATGAAGCAGAATTCGTCGCCGTGAATGGTTTTGACTGGTCAAAACCCAACTTCCAGCCAACAGAGGGCGGTGAACCGGCGAGGGAGGAATAATAACCATCTTCATTGGCTTATAAAAAGCCGTGTAATAGTTTAGCTGTGAAAACACTGAATGCCTTGCTTATGCCATCGTGCATAAAACACTGTATGTGACTCCGTGTTTCCTGATGACAATATATGCATTATATTTGATGATTGTTTCTGCAATACTTTAACTCTGTTCCCTGTAGATACAGGATAAAAGATTGGCTTGGCGGCTTAGAACCGAACGGGTTAAAACACCCGGCTTATATCCAATATGTTTATCATAATAGAAAACAGAAAACATATATAAATAAAGGACAAGGGCTGAAACTAACTCTTTAATTAATGCAGCAGGCAATTATATATAAATAATAGCCATACTTGTACCTTTGATCCTTAGACCACCGGCTTGAGTAACCCGGGTAATGAAGTTGATAACTCAATCTTTTTGAGAAATCAATACCTTTGAATACTTTAATGATCATCATACCTTGGTAGCCTTGTTGTCAAATAGACAAGCCGGCGAAGAAGATCATGCTAATTATTTGCAACAAGAAACTCAAAGGCAAATAATAGTTAACAAGTATGATTTAACCTTATATTTAAAGGTTGGTGACTTCTGATTCAAATACGACCAGTAAACCGGACCAAAAGGGTTAAGCTAAGGTTCGAATACGACCATATAGCCCCCAGTGGCTATGGCGTTGCGCTGATCAAGAGGGTACCGACAGCTATGTTTTCTTTGGTTCGCATACGACCTATGTTTGAACAGGAAGCCCCCAAATGACCTTGAGAGGTTTTTAACGACCCTGATTCGAATACGATCCAAGTCGGACCCAAAAGGGGTTAAGCTATGATTCATATACGATCAAGAAGCCCCCTAGTGAGTTTGGCCTTGAGCCGATCAAGAGGGTTACGACAGCTATGTTCTATTTGGTTTGAATATGACCTATGTTTGAATAGGAAGCCCCCAAGTGACCATGATAATTGCAGCTAGATTCGAATACGATCATAAGCCGGACCAAAAAAGGTGAGACTTGATTTAAATATGATCAGCTCCTTAATAGTCATTTGAAAATAAGAAATAACAAAGATGCATAATCCTTGAAAAGAAAAGAGACCGATGGTCTTACTTTATTACTTATCATGGTATATACAATGTTAAAGTATGTACATGATGAGAGCCGGTAGCTCAGGTGTAGTATGGCCGAAGTTGAGCAATGTTCCACGGCCGGCGGGTCTCCTCCCCCGACTTACGTGAATCTTTGTGTTCTCGAACGTCAATGAGGTAATACGACCCGTTGTTTAAGTTCTTGGTGACCACAAAGGGTCCTTCCCAAGGTGGGGATAGCTTGCGCGCATCTGACAGATCCTGGATGAGCCAGAGCACCAGGTCGCCTTCCTGAAAAGTCCTGAATTTGACCCGGCGGCTATGATAACGGCGCATGTCCTGTTGATAAATTGCTGACCGAGCCGCTGCTAAGTCTCTTTCTTCATCCAACAAGTCAAGTGCATCCTGTCTGGCTTGTTCATTATTAGCTTCAACATAAGCCACCACACGGGGCGAGTCATGACGGATGTCACTAGGCAACACTGCTTCTGCTCCATACACCATGAAGAAAGGTGTGTAACCTGTAGACCTGTTAGGTGTGGTGTTGATACTCCACAACACCGAGGGTAATTCCTCCACCCAACAACCCGACGTTTGCTGTAAGGGAACCATAAGCCGGGGTTTCAGACCTTTTAAAATTTCCTGATTTGCTCTCTCAGCTTGACCATTGGATTGAGGATGAGCTATAGAAGAAACATCAAGCCGGATGTGCTCACGTTGACAAAACTCCTCCATAGCCCCTTGGGACATATTAGTGCCATTGTCAGTGATAATGCTGTGTGGAAAACCAAAACGGAAGATCACCTTTTTCATGAACTGAACCGCCGTGGCCGTGTCACACTTACTCACTGGCTCCGCCTCAACCCACTTAGTGAATTTATCAACTGCCACTAAGAGATGTGTCTTTTTATCCTTAGACCTTTTGAAAGGTCCCACCATGTCAAGCCCCCAGACCGCAAATGGCCAAGTGATTGGAATCATCCGGAGCTCTTGAGCCGGCATATGCGCTCGTCGTGCAAACTTTTGACATCCATCACATCTGTTGACCAGATCCTCTGCATCAGCGTGAGCCGTCAACCAGTAAAAACCGTGACGAAAAGCCTTGGCCACCAGAGATTTTGACCCGGCGTGATGAAAACAATCGCCTTCATAGATCTCACGAAGTATTTCTTGACCTTCTTCGGGGGAAACACACCGCTGAAACGCTCCGGAGATGCTGCGATGATATAATTCTCCATCCAAAATCGTCATTGACTTAGACCACCGGGTTATCTGTCGAGCCAGGGTCTCATCCGCTAGCAACTCTCCCCGGGTCATGTAAGCCAAGAACGGCACTGTCCAATCTAGAATGACATGAAGAGCCGCCACCAACTGCGCCTCTGGGTCAGGAACAGCTAAATCTTCATCTGTGGGCAACTTGACAGACGGGTTATGCAAAACATCCAAAAAGGTGTTAGGTGGTACCGGCTTATGCTGAGACCCCAACCGGCTTAAAGCATCAGCTGCTTCGTTCTTTCGACGGTCAATGTGCTCCACCTGATAACCTTTAAAATGCCCTGCAACAGCATCAACCTCCCGACGATAAGCCGCCATGAGAGGGTCCTTGGAATCCCATTTGCCTGATACCTGTTGAGCCACTAGATCTAAGTCGCCAAGACATCTGACCCGGATCAAACTCATCTCTTTTGCCACTCGAAGACAATGGAGCAAAGCTTCATACTCTGCTGCGTTGTTAGTGCAAGGAAACATCAACCGTAACACATAACAAAATTTGTCACCTCGAGGAGAGGTTAAAACAACTCCAGCCCCCGAGCCTTCCAATTGTCTGGACCCATCAAAATGAATAGTCCAATATGTGTTGTCTGGTTTTTCTTCTGGCATCTGCATCTCTGTCCAGTCATTAATGAAGTCAACTAGTGCTTGAGATTTGATCGTGGTATGTGGCACATACTTCAACCCATGAGACCCAAGCTCAATCGCCCACTTGGCGACTCGTCCAGTGGCTTCCCTGTTTTGAATGATGTCTCCCAAAGGAGCATAGCTAACCACGGTGATTGGATGTCCTTGAAAATAATGCTTAAGCTTTCGGCTTGCCATGAACACCTCATATACGAGCTTCTGCCAATGTGGATATCGTTGCTTGGATTCAATTAGCACCTCACTTACGTAGTATACCGTCCGTTGAACCGGATGCTCCTTGCCAGCCTCCTTGCGCTCCACCACAATAGCCACACTAACAGCTCGTGAGTTGGCGGCCACGTATAACAACAACGGCTCTTTCTCAACTGGAGCAGCCAGGACCGGCGGCTCAGCAAGCTGTGTCTTCAGATCTTCAAAAGCAGAGTTTGCAGCATCGCTCCAAACAAAATTCTCTGTTTTCTTCATCATCTGATACAGAGGCATTGCCTTCTCCCCTAACCGGCTTATGAACCGGATCAAAGCAGTGACATGACCCGCCAGTCGTTGAACGTCATTGATGCATGTTGGTTTGGCCAGGGATGTAATTGCCTTGATTTTCTCCGGGTTAGCCTCAATACCTCGGTTAGACACCAAAAAACCCAAGAGCTTGCCGGCTGGGACTCCAAAAACACACTTGGCCGGGTTAAGCATCATTTTGTAGACCCGGAGATTATCGAAAGTCTCTTTCAGATCTGCGACCAAGGTTTCCTCCTTCATGGATTTTACCACTATATCATCCACATAAGCATGAACATTACGTCCAATTTGATCGTGAAGAAAATTCTACACACACCATTGGTAAGTCGCCTGGGCACTCTTCAGCCCAAAAGGCATAGACACATACCAGAAAGCTCCAAAAGGAGTGATAAAAGCCGTCTTCTCCTGATCTTTGACTGCCATCTTGATATGATGATAACCAGAATAAGCATCCAAAAAACTCAAACGTGCGCAACCCGCCGTAGCATCAATGATCTGATCAATACGGGGGAGGGAAAAAGGATCAGCCAGACAAGCCTTGTTCAGATCGGTGTAATCCACACACATACGCCAGGTGCCATTCTTTTTTAGTACAAGCATCGGGTTGGCTAACCACTCTGGGTGAAAGACTTCTACAATGAACCCAGCTGCCAAAAGCCGGGCCACCTCTTCTCCAATGGCCTTGCGCCTTTCTTCATTGAACCGTCGGAGAAATTGTCTGACAGGTTTAAACTTTGGATCAATATTGAGAGTGTGCTTAGCGAGTTCCCTCGAGACACCCGGCATGTCTAAAGGTTTCCATGCGAAGATGTCCCGGTTCTCACAGATGAACTCGATGAGCGCGCTTTCCTATTTTGGATCCAAGTTAGCACTGATGATGAACTGCTTGGATGAGTCGCCAGGCACAAAGTCAACCATCTTGGTGTCATCAGCTGATTCGAACTTCAACACCGGCTCATGCTCTGTTGTTGGTTTCTTTAGTGACGTCATGTCTGCTAGGTCAACATGATCTTTGTAAAATTTTAACTCCTCTGTTGCACAGACAGATTCAGCATAGGCAGCATCACCTTCTTCACATTCCAAAGCTATTTTCCGGCTCCCGTGTACTGTAATGGTGCCCTTATAACCCGGCATCTTAAGCTGCAAATACACATAACACGACCGAGCCATGAATTTGGCATAAGCCGGCCGTCCAAACAAAGCATGATACGGGCTTTTGATCTTAACCACCTCAAAGGTTAATTTTTCTGCTCTGGAGTGATACTCATCCCCAAAGGCTACTTCTAGTTCAATCTTACCCACTGGGTATGCCGACTTCCAGGAACCACACCGTGAAAAACAGTGTTGGATTGTTTAAGACTCTTATCAGTAAATCCCATTCGGCGGAACGTCTCATAGTAGAGGATGTTGATGCTGCTGCCTCCATCCATGAGTACCTTAGTGAATTTGTATCCACCAACCTGAGGCGCCACCACCAAAGCCAAGTGACCCGGATTATCGACCCGGGGTGGGTGATCCTCTCTGCTCCACACAATAGGCTGCTCTGACCAACATAAGTAACGTGGAACCGATGGCTCAACGGCATTGACGGCCCTCTTGTGAAGCTTCTGGTCTCTCTTACATAAGCTAGTGGTGAATACATGGTATTGCCCACTATTCAGCTGCTTCGGGTTGCTCTGGTATCCGGACTACTGCTGCTGATTACCTTGGCTGGGTTGCGGATTATACCCTCCTTGGTTACCAAGATGGCCCTGACCGTGGAATCCTCCTCCACCTAAGCCGGCGCCCGGGCCTTGGAAACCGCCTCCTCCTGAGCCGCCACCTGGGCCGTGACCTCCATCAAATGCGTTTGAATTTTTAAATGCCTTCATGATCGTACAATCTTTCCACAGGTGGGTGGCTGGCTTCTCCCGGGTGTCATGCTTTGGACAAGGCTCATTCAATAATTGCTCAAGGGTGGGACTTGACCCGCCCGACCGAGGGGGCTGTCTTCCCTTGTGCCGTTGATTTCCACCCTGTGCATTGGTGTTAGCAACAAACTCACCAGCCTTACGTTTATTACCTCCTTGATTCACCGGGTTATGCTGGTGACCCTTGCCATTGCCGTTCTTCTTTCCCTTCATTGCCTTTTCTTCGTTAGACACTGGGTCCTTGGTAGTATCAGAATCAGCATACTTGATGAGAGCCGCCATCAACGTTCCCATGTCATTACAGTCACGCTTGAGCCGCCCCAGCTTCTGCTTCAGAGGTTCGAAACGGCAATTTTTCTCCAACATTAAGACTGCTGAACCGGCATCCATCTTATCAGATGAATGTATTATCTCCTTGACCCGCGCACCTAATGGGTTGTGGATTCACCATCCTCTTGCTTGCAATTGGTTAGGTCCACAATCGACATAGGCTGCTTACACGTGTCTTTAAAGTTCTGGATGAACCGGGCCTTCAACTCCGCCCATGAGCCGATAGAATTGGGTGGCAATCCCTTCAACCAAGTACGAGCTGTTCCATCTAACATCATAGTGAAATACTTGGCCATTGCTACATCGCTGACCTCCAATAACTCCATAGCCATCTCATAACTCTCAATCCAGGCCCCGGGCTGTAAGTCAGCTGTGTAATTAGGCACCTTACGAGGCCCCTTAAAATCCTTTGGCAAACGCTCATTACGTATGGCCGGCACCAAGCAAGGAACGCCTGCGGTTCTTGTGGCCACTCCTGCCTCGACCGAGGTTGCTGGATAAGCCGGAAAAGTTTGATGAGCCGCCTGATCTGCTACCATTTGAACTGCTCATTCCGCCTCTTGTCGAATCCTCTCCTGATCCGCTAAGTTAAGGGCTCCAGCTCGCACCGGCTCATGCCTGTATGGCCGGTTGTGGCGTTGAGCATTGCTTGACATATCTGTGGATTCCATATGCCTACTGTAACTCGGGCTCCGGCTTGGGCGAGGAGTTGAATGGATCCTGTCTCGACTGTAGGAGTATCCATCCTGCTGCGCCAGAGCTGTTTGAAGAAGTTCTCTTACCCTCTGTGTTTCAACTGCCGCGGGTGAGTCACCTTCCATCGGAAGAGCCGCCAGACGAGCCGATGTTACGATGGGGTTTTCCAAAGGGTTGGAGAAGTGACCCGGCGGCGTTGGGACGTAATGAGGCGGAGCGGTAATTATACGAGGTGGATCCATGGCATGCAGATGGACCGGTGCACCGGGTGTTGTAATCCGGGGTGCCTCCGGCGGGTTACTTCCCCCGGCTCCGGGTGTGTGAAAAAGATTCCTAGGATCGAGTGTCAGAGGCAGACGTGATTGGGTTTTTTGATGCCTCCTCCTCATGACCTCGTTCGACGCGTTCAGATCCACCGAGAGCCGGAAGGTCTCCGCTTGAAGCTGTTGAGCACGAACGTCCAAAGCCACCCGCTCTGCTGCCATCCCGACTTCCTCTGTGGCTAGATTTTCCTTAGCTTGCATCATCTCTTCACGTACGCGTGCCACCTTTGCATCATGCTGGACTTTATCCGCCGGCTCTACCACGGCAGTCAACAGAGTCGTCAGTTTATCCATGAGGTCCATCAAGATCTGAGCCGGGGGGCGCGCGGGGTCTCCTGACCCGGCTGCAGCCGCCCCGGTAGCTGTTGCCACCGCTGCTGTAGAGTTCTGCCCGGGCTGTGTCCCTGCCATGAAGACTTCGGCCCAATTCGACGGCTCAAGCGGGTCCGGAATACTACTGCCATCGGAACAACCCCCAAGCATGCCATCCTGTAGCTGGTACAAAGAGTCCGTCTCGCCCGTTGATGATGCAGTGTCAGAACAGACGGCCGTCTCACCGCCCTCCACCGATCCTTCAGAGTATTCACCGCCGTGGACGCAGCCTACGAAGGCATGCTTCACGACAGATTGAACACAGGCGGTCCTCGCGCGCCGAGCCATTTCGATGAGGCCGGTGTGGACGTCCGGCTCAGGACCTGACTCGCCGATCCGGCCGATGAAGACGTGAATTCCGCCGAAGGGGACCTGATATTCGTACTCAATTGAGCCAGCCTCGGGGCCCCAGCCTTCCTCGTTGATGTAGAGCTTGCCGCGACGACTCTTGGTCATCCGGCCCACAGCGTATCCCTTGAGCCCTTCGAAGTTTCCCTTCAATAACTCAAATCCACCGTGCGCTGGCCCCATGGTGGGCGCCTACTGTCGTGGAATTGTCACGGCAGATCGCACTAGGAAGCTTAAAGGGGTTAATCGGGACAAAGGACACGAGAGGATTTTATACTAGTTCGGCCCCTTACGATGAAAGTAAAAGCCTACGTCTAGTTGGGGTTGGTATTGCTGGGGTTTCGATCACCAAGAGGCTCAACTCGCCGGCTTGGTTATCGATTTGTTGTTTCTTGCCCTAAGCCACCACCGGGTCGTCCCCTTATATACATGGGTTGATGCCTGGTGGCCTACAGAGTCCCGGCCGGCTCATAATCGTGTCCGGCTTGGTGGCTTCCTTTACATGCCTTTTTTACAAGTCTTTCCTTACATACGACGGTTTACAATATCAGGCCTTAAGCCGCCTCCAGGCCCTTGGGCCTTCTATAAGGTTTAATAAACTATCGTCTTGAATGTTTACTGGGCTTCTTGCGTAACCCGCCATTGGGGCTGACCCGGCCCCTCCCGGGCGGGTCATGACTGATAGTAATATCCCCAACAAGTACGCCATTCGTCCTTAAAAGAGTGTACATTCAACTTTATTGGAGGGTCAAACTATCTCAAAGTTCAACCGAGTTTGTGCAAAAATATATCAATGCTTGTGAAACCAAATAGGTATATAATAAAAATATATTTTATCATGAATCTAATGCTACTAATTTGATGCCATAATTGTTGGTGTATTACTATATAAATACAGTCAAACATATTTTTTTGACTTTCCAACAAAGTCGTACGTGGGCTGGACATACCCATAAGAAAAATGTGGGCTACACAAAGCTTCAGAAACATCATGTTATTTAATCCGATTCACACTTGTGAGGAATGAGTGACAAATAATTGAGAATTTTTTAATGTTTCTCTTGAAAGTTAGAACCGTGGGTCTATCTGGTATAAGATTTGGTAAAATGAATAATAGATGTAGAAAATCAAAAATAAATATGATCATATAAAGCTACAAAAATGTATACAAAGTTTCTTAATACAAAATAATATGAAGTTACTAACATTAAATATTCAAATCGAATTAATTAGACTGAAAGTTTTAATAAATAAATATGACTGGAAGATGCTACACAAATGAATAAGGAAGTTCTTAATACACAACAATACAAAGTTCCAAACATTAAATGTTAAAAACTATAAATTTAGAAAGATATATCCACTTCTAGCCGCATGAATGCGCGGGTGCACCCACTAGTTACATTGATGAATTGGAGCTAGTGTTGGGTCGCCATAGGTTATAACTGTTGCATGATGAATGCCATCCGACGTAATTATCCATCACTGATCCAATGCCTACGAGTTTTTCACATATTGATCTTGGTAAGTTACTTTCGTTGTTGCTGTTACAATTACTACCAAACGGTTACTGTTACTATTGCCACTGTTACTATCACTATCATACTACTTTGCTACTAAATAATTTCCTGCAGATATTAAGTTTTTCAGGTGTGGTTGAATTGATAACTCAACTGCTAATACTTGTGAATATTCTTTGGCTCCCCTTGTGTCGAACCAATAAATTTGGGTTGAATACTCTACCCTCGAAAACTGTTGCGATCCCCTATACTTGTGGGTTATCATGGAGTTACAAAATGTGAGAACTTGGCATAATGTTTCCTCACAGAATCAAGTCAACTATCATCCAACATAACCCTAAAGGATTTATTTGGTACAAACACTAATTAAAACATAAAAACACAATCATAATAGTAACACAACTTAGTGAACACAAAACAACAGGAAAAATAACTAGTCAGTTGTGTCCCAACAAGATCTTTCATTATAGCCATTAAGATAGGCTTGAAATGTTAATGATGCTCACAAGAAAGATAATAATTGAAACATAAAGAGAGCATCATAAATCATGTGCCAAGCACATTTAAGTCTAATATATTTCCTATGCATAGGCATTTTATAAGTGAACAAATTATCAACACAAAAAGAACCTAGCATATGCAAGGAAGGAGAAAGAAACAACAATGATCTCAACATGAAGAGATGTAATTTAGTAACACGAAAATTTCTACAACCATATTTTCCTCTCTCATAATATTAAATGTGGGACCATAATCAAATTCAACAATATAGCTATCATATAAAATTTTCACTTCATGATCTACATGCATAAAAGTCGCATACTCTTCCAAGATAGTGGGATTAACATCAACTAAAGTCATGACCTCTCCAAACACACTTTTGTCAAACTTTTCATTAGATTGAATACTCTCCGAGTATGTGGGAATCTCCTTTCCTAAAGTTGACACTCTTCTAAACCCACTTTCAATATTATTGCAAAAATTGCAATCAAGATCATAAGAAGCATTATCACCCCGATCACGATCATTGCAATAAGTAGTGGACATGACAAAATTATCATCCCCAAGCTTGTAGTTTGCATATTATTAACACAATTTACATTAATAGAATTTATAATAACATCATTGCAATCATGCTTTTCATTCAAGGGGCTATCATGAATCACTTTATACATTTGTTCTTCGAACACTTCATTATAGTTTTTAGATTCACGAACTTCAAGAAAAAATTCATAAAGATAATCTAGTGCACTCAACTCACTAGAAATTGGTTCATCATAATTGGATCTTTTAAAAAGACTAGCACATATGCCCGTGCGTTGCAACGGGAGTGAAATTTGATATGTATTCAAATTTAGTGAAAATTGTATGTGCAAGCATAGTTGTGTGCTTCACTATGAAGAAAGCCTTAATTGCCCCATCCACCAAAATACGCGCATGTCCATGTCACTGAATGTCCGACCCATCAAAATACACGCACCTAAGGTCTAGAATAAATTTATATAATCCGTGCATTAATTAGTGATGAAACAAGTGGCCATCGAATCTTATGTTATACTCCCTCGTTTTGGTATTATAGCAAACATGCTCATAGTTGCAACAGGAGGAAAAATTATCAAAAACACCTAGCCCAATAAGTATGGCCTACATGTAATTATTTGATTTAGGACCCACATCATTATTCCCAACATACATAACTGTGCTTTCTTCCAAACCATCTTTGCCAAAGATAAGCCTCTCTAATAAAAGTGAAAAATAAAAAAAAACATAAACCCAAGCAGAAGAGTAAAAATAAAATAAAAAAAATCAAAATATTGAAATATGGGTTGGTCATGGATACCCGATGGATGACAATCTGAATAGTGAGACACAAATTGACATGGGTCATATAACATGTGATAACTCCGTGTCGACCATTATGTATATTAATCGTATTTTGGTCTGACATTAGTAGTTGTGTTGCTGTGCAAAAATGTTAATTTCTATAGTCTATGATGCTACGTGACCTTTTTATTACCATCATTGTTTGTTACATGTATAGTTGTTATTGGTTTTACATGGATATGATTATCCATGTACATCTGGATATCTAGTGGTGCAGGTGCGGACGTCATCTGTGGCCCATGGATACTTTCAGGGGTGGGTAATCAATAGGCTCATGGATATATGGCCATATATCCTCCAAACTCGCTAGTTTGCCATCCCTACGTCATGCTTGATTGCATAAAAAGAAGTGTTGAGGGCCTGAGAGAGCTAGATGGATCACATTTTCATATCCGAATTAAATACAATGGATAGTTATGGATATTTCTCTGCATTAAATACTTCATATTGTCTGTATGGCATTAACAATCTAAGATTTATGAAATAAATGTGAATGATATACTGATATACATAACTTTATACTTTGCATTAATATATGGTTGTACATACATATAAAAAATCTGATCTTTGGGGCATTAATTCAATGAATGACAACCATTAAACTATTGATATGCCAGAATGCCTATAAATATAGTTGATATGCAGTATGAAAATTGACCATTCAAGGTTTCCAAAATGGAAGAAAGGCAAGCTATTAGAGCGCTCCTTCTACTCTCATATCTTGTTCTAATAACCAGAGGAATAAATATAGCTACAATGCAAAGGGAGACCAACAAAGAGATCCTTGCCCATCGAAAAGTTAATAAAACCATCATGGTAAGAACTATTCCACACCATATTATATATATAGCATCGGTTTTTAGTGGCTAACAAGGAGATGGACATAAAACTAGATGGAAGGTGGAGATATATATGATTGCATCGATGTGAGTGTCCAACCGACTTTGGATCACCCATTATTGAAATATCACAAAATTCAGGTAAATTACATTCATCAAGACATGAGTTACAAACATCATGTGGCTAAAATGGACGTCGATTCATGACTGAAGACACAATGAATGTTGCCACATATACATGAATTTCATAGCATAGTTTGTTTTACTCCCTTTAGATTCAAATCATAATTTTTATCTATTATTTAAGTATATTTCTTCAAACAATGGACGTCAGAGTGAAATAAATAAAACTTATGATATGCGTGCTCCATTAGAAATGGATTAAGCTACACATTTTTTTGTATATGTGATTGTGTGCCAGTAATAAAGTTTTATTATGAAACAGATGGAACCAAGTTCGGTACCGGTTGAAGAAAGTATAAAATCTCCCTCCCCAAATGGTGTTTTACAAGCACATCTGTCTATTGTCGAATGCCCGAACGGGATGGTTCCAATTCTATGTAATAATTGAATGGGACATATAGCATCATATATTATCGAGCAAGTGATTAACAAGGATGAACAACTAGAGGTGAGTTTTCATTTTTGTTTTTTGCTTGTCATAATGATCTAGTTATCATAGTAATGATACTACTAACAAGAAATTGTTGTTTGCCTAGAAAATGTACAATATAGTTGAATACAGTTGTGGAAAATAACCAAATAAAATTCTCAAAGATAATTCCAATACAAAGTCTTTTTAATTTGAATGATAATGTTTAATCACAAAATGAAGGTTGTAAGGTGAATTATTTGTTTCAGAGTGTGGAATAGTCAATTTCATAGCACAGAAATTTAGAATACACACACACACACATGAGCATGTGTTTGTATTAATACATACACAATGATGGATCCACACCCCATGCACCCAGGTCCAGGCCCGAGGAGTTGGATATTTTTACTATTACATGTATGCATTGTTTATTGGGCCCATGGTTCAGCCCAATAGCCTATCATAGCCCAGGCATACGAATAATCAAAGCTAGCTACCTAAATCCCTTCCAATCGACAATTGTGTCCCAAACTAGCTCCCAACTCGGTGACCATGTGGCCCACCACCCCCAATGCTTTCTCAGCTACCCACTACCCTTGCGGCGAGCCAACCAGTGATTCCCCTTCATTGCAAAGCTGCTCCAGTGTCACATCTTGTACTAGCCGACTGCTACCTCTTGAGCATGCGTTTGGTTTTCCCTTGAAGAGGAAAGGGTGATGCAGCAAAGCAGTGTAAGTATTTCCCTCAGTTTTTGAGAACCAAGGTATCAATCCAGTAGGAGACCACGCGCGAGTCACCTCGTACCTACACAAACAAATAAGAACCTCGCAACCAACGCGATAAAATGGGTTGTCAATCCCTTCACGGCCACTTGCAAGAGTGAGATCTGATAGCGATAATAATAATAAGATAAATATGTAAAGATTGCAAAATAAAATAGATTGGAAACTTGTATGATGGAAAATAGACCCGAGGGCCATAGGTTTCACTAGTGGCTTCTCTCAAGATAGCATAAGTATTACGGTGGGTGAACAAATTACTATCGAGCAATTGATAGAATTGAGCATAGTTATGAGAATATCTAGGTATGATCATGTATATAGGCATCACGTCCGTGACAAGTAGACCGACTCCTGCCTGCATCTACTACTATTACTCCACACATCGACCGCTATCCAGCATGCATCTAGAGTATTAAGTTCATAAGAACGGAGTAACATTTTAAGCAAGATGACATGATGTAGAGGGATAAACTCATGCATTATGATATAAACCCCATCTTTTTATCCTCGATGGCAACAATACAATACGTGTCGTTTCCCCTACTGTCATTGGGATCGAGCACCGCAAGATTGAACCCAAAGCTAAGCACTTCTCCCATTGCAAGAAATATCAATCTAGTAGGCCAAACCAAACTGATAATTCGAAGAGACTTGCAAAGATAACCAATCATACATCAAAGAATTCAGAGAAGATTCAAATATTGTTCATAGATAATCTTGATCATAAACCCACAATTCATCGGATCTCGACAAACACACCGCAAAAGAAGATTACATCGAATAGATCTCCAAGAGAATCGAGGAGAACTTTGTATTGAGATCCAAAGAGAGAGAAGAAGGCATCTAGCTAATAACTATGGACCCGAAGGTCTGAAGTAAACTACTCACACATCATCGGACGGGCCATGGAGTTGATGTAGAGGCCCTCCGTGATCAATGCCCCCTCCGGCGAAGCTCCGGAAAAGGCCCCAAGATGGGATCTCTTGGGTACAGAAGGTTGCGGCGGTGGAAATAGGGTTTCGTGGTGCTCCTCGATGTTTTCAGGGTACGTAGGTATATATAGGAGGAAGAAGTAGGTCGGTGGAGCCACGAGGGGCCCACGAGGGTGGAGGGCGCGCCCAGGTGGGTAGGCGCGCCCCTTGCCTCGTGGCCTCCTCATTGGTTGCTTGACGTCCACTCCAAGTCCTCTGGATCACGTTTGTTCCAAAAATCACACTCTCGAAGGTTTCATTCTGTTTGGACTCCGTTTGATATTCTTTTTCTGCGAAACACTGAAATAGGAAAAAAAACGGCAATTTGGGCTGGGCCTCCGGTTAATAGGTTAGTCCCAAAAATAATATAAAAGCGTATAAATAAGCCCATTAAACATCCAAAACAGAATATATAATAGCATGGAACAATCAAAAATTATAGATACGTTGGAGACGTATCACCGACCTGCTAAAGTTAATGCTATGGTGGCAATTTCCGCATTAGGTAATTTTATTTTTATATGCCGTGTGCATGTGGAATTTTTATGGTATTTGTAGGAAGTTATAAGGGACAAACTATGCATGTTGCCAAAGAACCTGTCCCAGAGTTTTCTTTAATTGTGGCCCCGTCGTTGTGCATGCACATACACAAACATAAAGGTCCTAAAAAGTAGAAATTCGAGGAGTAAATATAGAATTCATCAGATAGCTTTTTCAAATAAATAGTAAGAGCATGTCTAGAATACTCGCCATATGTGGCCGATCACAATAATAACAATTATTATGTGGAACAATGTACAAAATAACAATCTAGGAAAGTCACCATATGCGTCACTCCAAACCCAGCCGTTGCGACGGGGATTTCAGCTACTTCTCCCTCTCTCTTCTGCTCCCATGCCAATGGCACATCAGTGTGCCCTAATAGGAAAAGTGCCCCTTAATTAGTTACTAATATCCTATATGTACAAAGTCATGATGTGACTCATTTTCCACCATGTTATATATGAATGAAATCTATTTTGCAAATTAGCAATTAAGTTCATGTTGAATTTGTCGAAAAAACAATAAAGAATAAAAACAATTATGGAGACACATTTGTGGTGACTATGTGTTTGCGCACAGCTTTCGCAACCTTCGAAAAACGATGGATGGCGTTCTAAACCATTTTGGGGACCGCATATATGATGAATCGACTTGAGTTTCTCTAATTCGTGTCAATGTTCTTTCAATTGTATGTGTAGTAATTCCATATTTTCACCATGTTAGTCCAAGACTTTCTTGAAGCGTTCGATATGCATTCGTCTCTCTAACTCCAAGTTGAGACCATTAAGTTATTGTCATTGTTGTTATATGGTATTGGAATTATACTGATGTGGTTAATATAGTTATCACATTGACGAACATTTTTTTTGTAGATGGCAGGAATTAGATATTCAGATGATTTGTATGGGGTATGAGCTACAATAAATGTGTATGAGCCAAAGGTGAAGAAAGATAGCAAGGATATTAGTCAATCAACGATACTAATTGATAATGGACCAAAGGGTCACGAAGAAGGTGTAGGTGCTTGTTATTCGGTAGCTCCAAGCATCACTGGTGATAGCTTTGCGTGGTTTCATGTTGTTTGGGTAATTAATAATATTTACTATCATACACATTATATTATCAAGTACAAATTAATATAAATTGATATACTTTCTTTCTATCTTTGGATGAACTTGGATAATAGCGCGATGGCAAACTACACAAGCCCTGCTACGATCACGTATGTCCTGGTTTTGTGCAAGTTAGTCACCGTGTTGGTCTTGGAGGAAGAGTACTTCCGGTTTCAGTCTACAATGGACCACAATATGTGATAGACATTTACATTTTCAAGGTACTCTCTTTCTCAATGCAATTTATGGTTTTCTACATTTAATTTACAGGGGGTGCATGTGGAAATTTGTACTTACATGAATTAGATGATCACACAACAAATGTAGGTAGCTCAATATGATATCAATTGTGTAATTTTGGAATGCCAACATTTCTTTTATTTGTAGTGTTCCAATACGCACATACTATCATTTGACAAATTATCAAGAACATGGCCTAAAATAAAATTACCAGTCACCTTACCATTAAAATAACACATTCAATAAGCACTTCCAATGATGGAGACCATTTGATATTCAAGGAGATTCACATACGCATTGTCTTGATGTACATCACTTAGTATGGGAAAATGTTATGAGAAGAATGCATCCTATATATCTTCAGAGGAACAGAAACAACTGCAAGCACACTAGATATTTAGCATAATAGCATTGAGGATTTTATGTCCTTGTATGTGTTCAGTAATCTTCCATGCATTTTGATTTTCCTTAGGACCCCAAAACGGCGAATTGGTGGCTGGTGTATGGTGAAGAAAAGACACCGATTGGATATTGGCCAAGTTCACTCTTCTCTCACATTAAATATAAATGAATTTTCTCATACTGGGGTGGTTTTGTTCAGGGCCCAACAGCTTCATCAGACTCCCCACAAATGGGTAGTGGGCATTTTGTCGCTGAAGGGTATGGAAAAGCAGCTTTTATGAGAAATATCCAGATTGTTGACATCCACAACAAGCTTGTCACTCCAAATAGACACAAAGACCTTCTTGGAACTAGTGATAAAACAAAATATAGTATTGATGGCTATGTAGTTGATAATCATGGTATGCATATGTACTGTGGTGGACCAGGTAATTTAGTCTGAGAATGTACTCTACAAACTACAATAAATTTTCAATATACTTCTCGAGTTGGACATTTACATAATTATTGGGAGTTCACATACATTCAAGTTTTTAATGTGGTGAGTAGTTCATCAATCCCATCAAGGCAATGAGCATATGAAAAAAATAACATGAATACAAATTTTGAGGGACACACTCTAATATTTTAGTTGATCATGGATAATTGCTTGGGTTTGTCCCCAAAAATGAAATTTCCATACTTACGATGTATGGACGTGTTTCTAATGGGAGGGTTTGGGCAGGTATAAAGTCCTCATGTGAGAAGCAGATCTCCTATTAGACACATAAATTTGATATTTTCTATTCGTACTGTAATAGAGCGTTGACCTTGTAAACTTTGTTCTTAGAGGATGACATATACTGACACTAAAGTTTCACTTTTTTATGTCTGCTATTTTTTGAATTAAAAAATGAAACACTTCAAATTTGAAATCTCCTTTGACAGCCATCAAACATTTCAACATGTTCTTCCATTGGCTACGATTTGAGCCTAGCCCACAAAACATGCCATTGTGACAATTTTTTTTTGTTTAATTTGTTAGAACATCACATGCATTTCCTGAATTAGGAGAATTTTTTAATTTCAATTCAATTTGGAAGCCCAAACACCCTCCACCCAAAGGTCAACAGTAGAACTTGCTGTCAAACTTCTTGAAATTCATAAAAAAGTTACCATCAAGTGTTTACTTCATTGGAATAAATCTGACATCTAACTATAAAATTGAACTATTTGTCCACCCAACCCGTAACATAGAAACCCAAAATCTAGATTGAATTTAAAAGTTTCCCCTAAAGATTTTCTTTAAATGTCACATACATTTTCTTTTGTAATGACGGGAATTTTTTATAAATGGCATGAACTTTTCGAACATGTTACTCCCTCTATCCATCTATAATGGGCCTAATGCATTTTTCAAGACTAACTTTGACCCCATCTTAGATCAATAATATATGACATGCAAGTTACACAAAGCATACCGTCAAATTCGTACGTGAAACGAGCTTCCAATGATATAATTTTTTACATCATATATCTCATGTAGTATTAATCTTATCAATAGTCAAAGACAATCTCAAAAACGCGTTAAGTCCTATATATATGGATGGAGGGAGTAGCATATTTTCAACGATGAAATTTTTTCATGAATTATTTAATTTTTTCCCACATCATAAATATAAGTAAAAGTAATACAAAATGAAAAAAAAGACGGTCTCTAGAAGACACATCGCTCCTCCTGCGATGTGCCAGCCCATTTAGGGGGTGCTCAACGCGACCAAACTTATGGACGAACTAACTAACCAATACCCCTTGCGGGAGCCTTTGGTGGGCTAATTAAGGGCGTGTCACACGGCGTGCTGTCAGCCGCCGCCACATGCTCTCAGCCGCAGCCACGTGTCGCATGTTGGATGCTCCCTCAGTATTTTTGTGTGTACGTGTTTTTTGGGTTTTACACTTTTTGGGGGTATTTTTGGTTTTTGCCCTAACTAGTAAATGCGCACGTGCAACACACGTTAATATTTAGGCAATATATTAATTGCACGTGGATATTACACATGCTATTATTTGTGTGTTAATCATGTGATTAGTGCAATATTTGGTATGATATTAATTGTACGTTAAACACGTTTAACGCTCGCCATTGGAGCAGTCTAGGTCGTTAGATTGACTTAGTTCGATGGCCGAGATCAGTTGGATCTGCCCTTTTAGGTCTTTTTATATTGGTATATATTTTTCAAGGTTTTGAAAGAAAAAAACAAAAATTATTTTTCAATTTTTTTTTGCTTCTGCGAGAAGCACGGATTTGCTTCTCGTGGAGGCACAAGTTTGCTCCACGAGAAGCACAATTTGCCTCTCGAAAAGGGGGAAAAACATGTTTTCATTCTTTTGCTTCTGTGAGAGGCACAAATTTGCTTCTCGTGGAGGCATAGATTTGCTCTCGGGAGAGGCACTCAGAAAAGGAAAAAAAATCTTTTGCTTCCGTGAGAGTCACAGAATTGCTCCTCGTGGGGGCACATGTTTACTTTTGCGAGAGGTACAACTGTGCTTCTCGGAAAGGAAAAAAACTTATTTTTGTGCTTCCAAGAGAGGCATAGATTTGCTTCTCGTGGAGGGACAAATTTTCTTCCATGAGAGGCACAACTATGCCCCTCGAAAAGTGAAAAAAGTGAGAAAAAACCTCGTGCTTCCAGCTTGGGTTTCTTCATCCAGGTTTTCCTGGTTTTTTCACAAAAAATTTCATCAAAAAATATTAAAATGGGATCTTGTTTCAAAGATCTCTTTGCAAGAAATCTAACGGTGTAAGTAGATCAGAATTTGGAAGCATGGTTTAAAAGATAAAATGTTTTGAATAGACGAACCTATGAAAAGAAGAGAACACTCAGGTTACGGCAACTGGCGCACATGATGATGGAAGTGACCTTTGGAAGAAGTACTCCTTAATTAGTGATTTCGGAAACCGTATACCTTGCAAAAAGAGAGTTATATGCAAACCAACATGTCGTTGGATGGTTAGAGGGACAGCGGTATCCCCAGCCCACCAAGGTTCAAGTCCTGGTGCTCACATTATTCCTGGATTTATTCAGAATTTCTGGCGATGTGCTTTCAGTGGGAGGAGACGTTCCCGTCGACGACGAGGCACCTATGGTGAGTTCGTAAATCTCAAGATGATATGCCGGCTTAGTCTCTCGAAGGTGCTCATAGGGGTAGGGTGTGCGTGTGTGCGCTCACAGAGTGAGTGTATACACGTATGTATAAGCAAAGGCAGAGCCAAGATTTCTCAAAGCCTGAGGCTAAAACTAACTGACTAAATATATCGTCAAATACCCACGCAGACCAACATGTGTTATAAGTATGGCACAAAATCACATTCAAAACGAAATATAAATTCATTACTATCACAAGAAGAAATTCCATAAAAACAAATAGTTTAACAAAGTGCATCATTGCAAACATGGTTTGGTACCAAATTACCGAAGACTTTCTTAATTCAAGGCCATCGTTTCTTCACCAGCAATAGTAGAAGGATCTGGATCTGCAAACATAAAATCAAGTATTTAAAATCAAGACATTGGACATAGACTAAATCAATTGTTCATATGAAATTTTGCAAAAAGAAAAGAACATATTATACCATTTACACAAAGTCCACGAGGTAGTAGCCCCTGCGTTTCCTCATTTTTTTTATAGCACTGTATAATATTAATATCATCAATGCTTGCAAATACATCACGCTCAACTGATTGGAAAAAAGATTCAATTGTACGGGTCCTCTTCATCTTGGACTTATAATCTCCTGACGACATTCAAATAAAACTGACTAAGTAATATGATTTAACACCACCAATTCATCGAGTTTGCATGATATAAAAGGAAATAGGAAAAATAATTAGATGATACAGAGTTGAGTATTGTTGAAGATACTGAATTAATTAGATGATACAGATTTAGAAAAAAATAATAATTGCTGGAATGGCTGATGATATAGAAGGATTTCTAATTAATTGAGCAATACGTATTACCTGTGCCGCTGTATGGCAGCGTGTGCGTGCATTGTAATTTAGGAACATTTCGAGAAGATCAGAAGAAGGAGAGGCACGTGGTCAGGACGCCGGACCGGGCGGGCAGCGCAGCGGCCGGCGGGGAAACGTGGTTGACGACTGACCAGGGCGGCGGCGGCTAGGCGTAGGGATGAAAACGGAGCGGAAACGGATGGAACTGGGTGCTATCATATTTGTTTTCATATTTTTTTCGGAAACGGAAACGAATACAGAAACCTCGGAAACAAATACGGAAACAGATACTACCGGAAACAAAAACGGAGCGAATACGACACGGAAACGGAGATGGAAGCGGATGTTCACCGGAACAAAGAACCCTTGAACCGTAGAAAAAAACACAATGAAATGAACAAAGTTGTCAATGATAAGATGATTATAAAATATTATGATATATTGTGGATATATTATTAGATATTCATTTGTGCATAAATATTCAACTTTTGCAACAAAAAAACTTGGAAGCCATCCAACAACCAAACATCGCAGCTAAAATCACAATAGTGCTCAGCTTTAATAGTACTAGTACTGTAGTACACACTTCAACTCAACAAGAAAAGTATCCATGATGCAAATATTTGAAACTTTAAATATAGTAACTAACAGTTCCATTCCAGCACTACAACATTCAATCCTCCATTTCCTCATCCATGAAGTCCTCGAGGTCATCATCACTATCATCCTCTTGTGGCTCCTCCAACTACATAGGCAAGCATACAAATAGATTTCAAGTTCTGTAATATGAGTATTAGACATAATACAAGTCAAAAAATAGATAAAATGCAAACCATGTGCACCAAAGTTGTAAACGTTCCTCCAAGCTTGGCATGTCCATGTCTTTGACAACAGATGCAATGTCACTACCTGAATGATTGATAATAATAATTATTAGTATGATTATGTCACAGGGTGCACATGAAGTTGAGATAAAATTTAAAAGGTTACCTTTTGATGCTCCAATCCAACTTTTAGTACAAATTAAAGCTTCGACGGTTTCAGGTTCAAGACAACCACGAAATGGGTCAACAACCCGCCCACCAGCACTGAATGCCGACTCCGAGGCAACCGTCGACTCTTGCATAGATAAGATATCTCGAGCAAGTCGTGACAGAATAGGAAACTCAACTTGATTGACCTTCCACCATGATAGTATATCAAAATTCGAATCTTTTCTAGATTGTAACTCTTGCTCCATGTATACTTCCAACTCAGTTTTGAGAACACGGTCTGATTTTTGACTTCTACTACTCAAGAGAACGAGTCTAAACCATCATCTAGATCAAGATCAATAGAAGGTGTTTCATACGTATTAGTATCACTACTGTTACATGTTGTCTTCTTTGATGTAGAGACGTAAGCTTCAAACAACTGGGTAATAACTTTTGTAAACTTCTCAATCTGTTGGTCATGAGTGGTGGGGTAAATGGTTGGTGCATAATATTCTATCACGTTTCTCTTGTATCTAGGATCAAAGAAGACTGCCACGGAAAGTGCCATGTTGGACTTCTCCCAATACTTATCATATTTAAGTTTCATGGAACGTGCCATAGACTTAATTACTTTGTCAGAGCTAGCACACCAGCCATCAATTGCAATCTTAAACTTGCAAAAGGTGATAAAAAACTTATTTGCAGTTGGATATGTAGTTCCAGAGAACAGCACAGTAGCATCCTTGAAAATCTTCAGGTGATCACATATCTTCAATGCCATAATCCAATTCTGCGAAGTTGGAGCACACTTCTTATACTTCTTTTTATGCCGAAGAAAAAGCCTATCAAAAGCATCTCTAAAGTAAAGTGCCTTGTGCAGCATATCATACGTGGAATTCCACCGGGTAGGAACATCCAAGATCAGTTCAGATTTTGGATTCAAGTCACATTCTGAAGCACACTTCTCAAACTCTTCCTTCTGCTGTGGAGAATTCCTCACAATTGATATTGTATTTCTAATATTTGCAATAGATGCTGCAATTGTCTTCAAACCATCTTGAGCGACCAGGTTTAGGATGTGATTGAAACATCTTACATGAAAAAATATGCCATCACAGATTAGACTATTCTTACTGAATTTGGTTAGTAGCCCCTCAACACACTTATCATTGGCTGAAGCATTGTCCAAACTGAGTGAAAGCAATTTCCTGTCAAGATTCCAATCCACTATGCAATCATAAAAGTGTAAGCCAAGATTTTTTCCTGAATGGTTTCCCTGTACATGATTAAACTTGATAATCCTCTTTTGCATGCACCAGTTTTCATCTATCTAATGAACAGTGATGCACATGTATCCTTTGGTTTGTCCAGATGTCCACATGTCCATGGTGGCACTAAATCGGCACTGCACTGTTTTGAAGTACTCATACAATTTCTTCTTTTCCTCTTTAAATATGTTGACTATGTCTTTCTTCACAGTAGGGCGACTTTTAATTGGAAAAGTTGGACGCAAAGAATGGATAAAGTCCACCAAGTACTCATGGTCAACAATATTGAAGGGGTACTCATGCATTATAATTGAGAGATAAAACTTCTTCAAACTGGTAGACTCGTCATACCTAAAGGTCGCAGGTGCTACCATGGACTCATTTCCTTCAACTTTATTCAGTACAAGTTTTTGCCGTCCAGTAATGATCTGATGCTTGTTCTGCAAATGAGACTTGAAAACTGTTGTGCCCCGATTGCCTCGAGCATTAGTACGAGGGCCCTTGTAATTGCACCCTTTGCTATTGCATCTAGCCCATTTCTCTACAACCTTGTTACCATCCTTATCCATCGTCGTTATCTCATACTTGGTGAAATGTTCCCAAACATCAGAGGTGAGCTTCTTACATCTCTTCACGTCAGGGGCTGCATCTTCAGTTCCATTGGCTGTATCCGAACTTGCAGCTGCTGCACTTGTATTAGTAGCATTGGGAGGCTGCTCTGACGATGATTCAAGCACAATCGGAGATGTTGCGCTTACACTTGCACTGCTACTTGCCGTAAAAAAATCATCCATTGCAGGTTGGCAGTGCACTAACACTACGGCCAGACCTGTAACAGGCTAACATCATTAATTAATTATGTATAAGCAAGCTAAATACAACTGTACCACTAGCCCACTAGTGCACTGTGAAAGCACAAGGATCCCAATATTAGTTCTGATAGACTTACTGTATGTACATGGCTACAGGCAATTCAACATAGTGTGTATCATGGATTTTCGCAAGATCTGCATGAACATTCATAAGCTATCTTGCTTGGTGATCTTACTCTGTATGTGCAGTAGTGCAGGACTGCAGGTGCAGCCGTGAAGGTGTCGTCAGCAGCGGAGAGGGGTGCAACTGCGGAGGGATTCGATTGTGTTGGAGGGGCGTAGAGGTCGGAGGCATCGGAAAGGCGGCTTCAGAGGGGCGTAGAGGACGGAGGCGTCGAACGGCAGCTTCAGAGGACGGCAGCGTCCGACGGCGCCATGTCAAGTCTGGGCAGGCCGGCCGAAGATGCGAGGGCAGTGGCGGTGGCGGCGTGCTCCTCTGCTCGATTAGGGATTAGATTATTTTTGAGCGGTGATTAGGGATTAGATTAGGGATTCTGCTCGCCTTGCTGCGGTGCCTGGTGTATTGTTATGCTGAAGTTGGGCCATGGGCCATTATTCTGCTATGTAACTCTGTGTTGGGCTATAAAATAGACATTTGCTCGTATTAGAAGCGGAAAGTTCCATATTAACGAAAACGGAAAATTCTATTTCCGCACTTGTTCCGCTGGAAAACATTGTTTCGTTTTTGTTTCCGTTTCCGCATAAAAAAATTCTATTTTTGTTTTTGTTTTGCAAAATTCCGTTTCCATTTCCGTTTTTCCTCTCCGTTTTCGTTTTTTTGCCGGAAAAACGGAAAGTTTCCGTTCCATTTTCATCCCTAGCTAGGCGAGGGTTTCTCAATCGGCAGAGGTTTTTTTCCTTGGCCAACGAACTGTATCGAAGCTTCGACGTACTGCGTGATTGATTTTCTATCTATGGATCGACTTGAGTTGGGCTAATGGGCTGAACCCATGTACGTGATGCCTGGGGCTAATCTTCTATCTATCTCAATTTCTCAAAATTTTGCTTCTAGACGTACAGGTGCTAGTTGGGCCACGCCTGCGGCTACAGCCCCAGTTGCCCCAGCTCCAATTTCGCCCCTGTGTATAAGTGTTTGCGTCTGTACTATGTTAAAAAAAAAGAGGTATATGCGTTCTTATTGATAAGAGCTCTTATACGAAGTTTACTGCATCAAATTGCAACCCTTTTGCATAAGGGAACCCCGACTGGGCCAGCCTATTACGTTGCACTGTAAGCCCTCCGGGTGCTGTGGCGAGCTGACGCAAGAGGTGTAGGTCCCAGATTTTTAACTTTTCTATTTCATTTTTTAAAACATAAAAAATATAGTTAAAATGTGTGATTTGTTTTTTGTAAATGTTTTGAACATTTCTAAAACAGGCAAACAGTTTTCCAAAATTTAGAATATCTTTTGAAAACTCAAACATTTTTTATAAAGTGGAGTACTTTTTGAAAATCTAAACTTCTTTAAAAACACAAGTATTTTTTCAAATTTACAAACATTGTTTGAAGACAATATAAAAAAAACTGATTTTTTTTCGAAAAAGGTGGATCAGTATTTTAAAAATTTCCAATTTGAATATTTGTTCAAAACACAGATGTGCAAACATTTTTGGAAACATGATTTTTTATTTTTTTTATTTTTTAAAACACGTAAATTTTATTTTAATTTGTGAGTTGGTGTTGAAAACATGAACATTTTTTTTTGAAATTTCCAAACATTTCATGAAAAACTCAAACATTGTTTTCGGAATTGTGAACATTTTTTATATAATCATGACTATTTTTGAATTTTCTGTGTTAATAAAAAATAAAAACAATAAACGAAAAGAAGGAAATACGGGAAAAACCCAGAAAAAACCAAGTGAAGGAAACAACGAAACCGGACAAAATTGACTGGAACCTTCCGGACTGTTCCTAAATCGAGGAACCAAGTTAGAGAACAACTATTCCTTTGCACAAAGCGTATCGAATAGGATTTGCCTCCCTCTTTTGTTTTGCAGGGAAATTTTTTGCCCCCTCTTTTGTTTTGCGGGGAAAAAAAGAAAAAGAACAAGGAGAGGGAGGCAAATCCTATTCGCCATGAGAACAGAGGCAAATCTTATCCGTTCTTTTATAGAATACGGATGATGTGATTTGTTATGTAATTTTTTTGTGATTATTCTGTTTCTTCCTGTCTTTTCATTGTATTGTGTTTTACTTAGTAAATTTCTGTTATAAGATGTTCTTTGGTTGCATTTTCTCCAAAAGAAAATAAATATTCTTCTCCTTCATCTACAAGCACGCAGCTCTTTGTTGAATCCTACAAGAAACCAGATCGCCATGTATACTTCACAAAGGATATATTTCTTTGTGTATATCAAAAATAACAAAAAAGACCGCATGTTCCGTTCTTTCGCCCAGTTCTTTCGCAAGGTAAAGCGGCTTCATTGCAAAATTAAGCTAAAAGCAAAAAATAAATCATGTTGGGGGTTGGATTTGACTTATTTCCACCACCACTTTCTTCACAATGAAACTAAGCTGGGGTAAGACAAGATTGCTTGTTGAGCCGAAGCCACTTAAAACGAAGAGGTATATCGCTTTCCCTGAAAATTATGACTAAACTACCACCACACCTGCTCACCTATAATAACCCTGAAAAAAAAGACAATCACTTTCTAATTGATACCTTATCAAACGATGTATCCATATTTGAGCATGCAATATAAACCGTCTTGATGGCGTTTTCCCCCTAAAAAGAGACAATCAATTTGTCGGACGGTGCAAGAGAATAAAAGAGGAGGGCTGCTAGGTTTTCCGAAATTAAATATCCCATTAAACCCATTAAGCTACGCGGGAAAGGCGGCCAACCAGCTATGCCACGTGGCGCATGCTGGTTGGCCGCGGTGAGAACTCTTTTATAATTTTTTAGATGAATGTGTAGATTTTTTATATGTATTTTGTTCTTTTTAGATGGAGGTGAGGAGCTATCGTATTTTTTAAATGGAGGGTTATATAAAGTTAAGCTACGCGGGAAAGGCGGCCAACTAGCTATGCCACGTGGCGCATGCTGGTTGGCCATGGTGAGAACTCTTTTGTAATTTTTTAGATGAATGTGTAGATTTTTTATATGTATTTTGTTCTTTTTAGATGGAGGTGAGGAGCTATGGTATTTTTTAAATGGAGGGTTATACAAAGTGGCACTCGCTGGTAAGCTACGGTGGTAAAACCCATTAAGCTACGCGGGAAAGGCGGCCAACCAGCTATGCCACGTGGCGCATGCTGGTTGGCCGCGGTGAGAACTCTTTTGTAATTTTTTAGATGAATGTGTAGATTTTTTATATGTATTTTGTTCTTTTTAGATGAAGATGAGGAGCTATGGTATTTTTTAAGTGGAGGGTTATACAAAGTGGCACTCGCTGGTAAGCTACGGTGGTAATTTTTTTCTTCTTTTTTTAGATGAAGGCGAGGATTTTTTTCTGAGATATGTTTTTAGATAGAGGCGAGGACTCTGTATTTAAGAAAAAATGAAAATGTGTGCACAACTTTTTCTTAAGCGGCGCCACAGGGTGGCGCCCCAACCACTAGTAGAGTATCCAAGATGGTGGTGGTGGAAGCTTTAGGCGCGAGAGAACAAAAGTCATCTTTGCCGATGCGATATAAGGGCATCTCCAACATTGACCCCCAAGTTTCGTCTGCGGATAGGGAGGGACCAGTCAGCGGACACAGATGCAGTAGCTGGCCATCTAATGCTATCTTCATACAATTGAAACCACATTTCAACATACTGGACGAAATTCATGCAAACCGGAGACATTCATTACATTTCGGACATTTTTCATTAAAAAAAGCGGCTTGACCTAAACCTATCTTATGGCGGCGCCCGTCGTCCGCTTCCTTTGTATTTGGCATCGGCGACGACGTCCTCCATCTTCCGTCTCCATGAGCGGTGGGGTTCAAGATCCCTGAAGTGAAGGTGTGATGGTCCACGAGGAAGAGTAGAACATGGGATACAGACTGGCCCACTTGGGACACAATGCCTTGCCGCCTCCATGCCCTACTCATCCTCGGAGGAGTCTGCGACCTATCCGTCATCGGTGTCGGTGGACATGTGGTCGATGATGGACATGGACGGTCTGTCACTGTCCCCTGCCACATGCGCCCCTGAAAGTTGGACGATGGCATGTAGGACGCGCAGTTGGCGGCGTTCTCATCCTCGACCACCTGCCCCGCCAGCGTCGACGCATGTGTGGCCGCATTTGCTGCGCCACCTCTACGCTGCGAGCTGCAGCTTCAGCACGTGCGGCCTTGTAGAGCGCCCGCTGCTCCGCGACGAAGTTTGGGTTCCGCTCGACCATAGCGGCCATGGCCCCCTTGCTTACGTGCTCGCTGTAGATTTGGCCCTCCACCAGCCGGTGCTGCTGGAGGGCAAACAAGTTGTACCATTGCTCCTCATGCGCCTGCTGGAACACTGACATATGCGCCGGCATAGGATGATCCTCCCCCGCTTGGCGGTATCGAAGTGTGCCTGCGTTGCTCCATGGTCAAGCCGGTATGCACTGGTGTGGGGTCTGGCGCGGAATCATTGTTGGAGTCCGTGTTCATCGTAGGGTCGTCGTCGGAGACCTCGGGCGAGCTGACTAGCATGTCATGGTTGATCCGCCAGGCACGGCGGGTCTGCTAGCAGGTGGCTGCAAGCGCGGCAACCTTGTGCCTCTACTCCGATGACTGGCTCTCCAACAAAGCGCTAGAGTTTGCAGTCATGGCGGATGTGGTGCAAGGGTGGAGGATGTGGAGCGGATGTGTTGTGCTGTGGAATTAGCCGGGTGTGGCCGTCTATAAATAGAGAATTCCGGTGAGGCCAAGCATTCGGGTGCGTCAATGCGTGGTGTTGGAGTTGGTTTATGTTGGAAATATGAGCAAATTACTACGAGATTTAATCCGAATAAACAGAAGATAAATCATGACTACAGCAACAGAGATTAAACTAATCATGTGAACTAGCATAGCAGATGAACAGATCACATCTAGGGCACATACTAGAAACATGAATTCTACCACGATCTCGAACAGGAAGGATAGAATCACATACGGTGCAGCGGGAGCAACACCGCCGGCATTGACGTTGTCACCCATGTCGTCGAGGACGAGGTTGTTGAGGTCGGGGAAGAAGTCGTCGTTCGCGAAGTCGTCGCTGCCAGCAGTCGCGCGAGTGCGCTCCCCAAAAACCTGATCACCCCTCTCCCGTATAGGATCACGAGAGGCGGGGTTCCGGAGGCCTGCTGTCCCTTCTCCCGGTGCACGCCGAAAGGAGGGATGGAGAAGACTTGCTTGGTGGCGCAATGATCTGGAACGGTAGTGAGAAACCATACGAAGCGGTGGCGGCTAGGGTAGACGTCTGCCTGACTATATAGTGCGGGCCGGGTAGGTCGTGGGAATAAACCCCATGTCCGAGTCGTCACGATCCAAAAGAATCGGAAACGGTTCAGTAATTAACGCGTCCGTTAATTATTAATTAATGACTCATTAATTTTCCCGAGCAGCAAAAATATAGACAACGTGCATAGCTCTGTCCTCGGCTCGGCTCAATCCTGCAACCCGCGGCGCGGTGCGTCGTGACGAGGCGTGGCGTGGCGTGGCGAGGAGGAGGAGCGCGCGTGTAGGTCTTCTCTTCTCATGCTCATACAAGTGGTAGAAGAGCTCACCTTATAAAGAGGTGCAACTCTCTCAACTTCCAGGGTGGGACTAAACTTTAGCCTCACTCACTCCACTCACATGTGTGCATGAATGGGCCAAGAGAATTTCAGAATTTTAGTTGGGCTTTGGGCCAAAGGCCTACTAGCAAAATTTCAACAATCCCCCACAATGTCTCATTGGCACATCTCATCATTTAGTTCCAAAATATTATTTATATACCGGTGCTTAGTGGAGACTGTGAAGTTGAACTTCCACTTAGAGATTTATGTTACACTAGATCACAACTTGAATAGTGGACTATGCCTTGAACTACAAGTTTTCTGCGAGACTAGTTTCACACAAATTCTTTTACCGATACTTGGCTGCCGCAAGGCTTTCCCGCGGGTGGAGCGTATACGTCATACTCCAGGGCCTTTTATGAATTTATTAGAGAACACCCAATTCTCACAGACTGCGACATTAACAGTCAAATTCATATAGGTGTGTTCCTCAGAAGATGTTCTGCAGGACAACATCTCTGCTTACCCGAATAAGCCACTTGGAACACATTAAGATAAGTATCAACCTGCCATGCAGATCAGGAGAGTATTGCATCTTCACGGAGTGGGATAGTTAATATAGGGATACTCTCCTCCCAGCTGACCAACAACTTGTCTCCCACTTCTACTTCACGGATCTCCGATCACATAGAGTGGGTTACCACTATGGACAACTCATGCGATGGGTCTCAAACCCATCTCCATCGATGCATTATCTATCACATTACGTGATAGACCCTTTGTGAAGGGATCTTCCAAGTTTTTCGACGTCTGAATATAATCCAATGCAATAACTCCGGAGTTCCTCAATTTTCTGACAGATTTTAGTATCCTCTTCACATGTCTTGAGGACTTCATATTGTCCTTCAAACTATTTATCTTGATGATCACAGTTTGATTATCACAGTTCATTAGGATAGGGGGTATTGGTTTTTCAACCATAGGTAAGTCCATCAAGAGTTCACGAAGCCACTCTGCTTCAACAGTGGCAGTGTCCAATGCTGTGAGTTCTGCTTCCATAGTTGACCTCGTTAAGATGGTCTGCTTGCAAAACTTCCAGGAAACAGCGGCACCACCAAGTGTAAAAACATAACCACTTGTGGCCTTTATCTCATCAGCATCAGAAATCCAGTTTGAGGCACTGTAACCCTCCAGTACCCTTGGATACCTGGTGTAGTGAATCCCATAGCTCGCGGTGCCTTTCAAATAGCACATAACTCTCTCAAGCGCATGCCAATGACCATCTCCCAATTTTGACACAAACCGACTCAGCTTGCTCACAGCAAAAGAGATGTCAGGCCTCGTGGCACTCGCCAAATACATAAGCGAACCAATAATCTGAGAATACCTCAGTTGATCTCTAGCAATCTGTCGATTCTTTCGAAGCAACACACTAGCATCATATGGAGTTGGAGAAGGTGTGCAGTCGCTATACCCAAAACGACTCAAGACCTTTTCCACATAGTGAGACTGAAGCAGTGTGATCCCACCATTCTCATCTCTCAACAGCTTGATGTTTAAGATAACATCAGCTACTCCTGGATCCTTCATCTCAAAACAGCAAGATAAGAAATCCTTAACCTCTTTGATTAAATCAAGTTTGGTTCCAAATATCAATATGTCGTCGACATACAGACAAATAATAACTCCTTCGCCCCCACCATAGCGATAGTACACGCACTTGTCACCATCGTTTACTATAAAGCCGGCAGCAGTTAATGTTCTTTCGAACTTCTCATGCCACTCCTTAGGAGCTTGTTTAAGGCCATATAAAGACTTTAATAACTTGCACACCTTTCCTTCCTGACCAGGTACTACAAAACCATCTGGCTGATCCATGTAAATTTCCTCCTTCAACTCTCCATTGAGGAAAGCTGTCTTAATGTCCATTTGATGAACGAGAAGACCATGTGAGGCAGCCAGTGATAGTAGCACCCGAATTGTGGTCAGTCTAGCCACGGGTGAGTAAGTATCAAAGAAGTCTTCACCTTCTTTCTAGGTATAACCCTTGGCCACAAGCCGTGCCTTGTACTTTTCAATCGTACCATCAGGTCTAAGCTTCTTCTTGAACACCCACTTACATCCTACAGGTTTGCACCCATAAGGACGGTCAGTGATCTCCCAGGTACCGTTAGCTAAGATGGAATCCATCTCGCTACGTACAGCTTCCTTCCAGTAGTCAGCATCAGGAGATGCATAGGCTTCTGAAATAGTCCTGGGTGTGTCATCCACGAGGTACACAATGAAATCATCACCAAAGGACTTTGCAGTCCTCTGTCTCTTACTCCTCACAGGAGTTCCATTGTCACCCTCAACAGGATTCTCAACGTGTTCCATCGCAATGGTGGGTTCAGGAATTACAGTGAATTCCTCACTAGATGGAGTAGGTATCTCTTGATTTGATGAACTCGACATATCCTTCATAGGAAATATCTCCTCAAATAAAGTTGCATCATTTGACTCCACAATCGTACCAACATGCATGTCGGACACCTCAGATTTTATTATCAAAAATCTATAGCCGATGCTATGAAAAGCATAGTCCAGAAGAACACAATCCACGGTTTTTGGTCCAAGCTTGCGCTTCTTGGGAATTGGTATATTGACTTTTGCCAAACAACCCCAAGTACGTAGGTAAGAGAGTTTCAACCTTTTCCTTTCCCATTCCTCAAATGGAGTCATGGTCTTATGCTTTGTGGGAACCCGGTTTAGGACATGACACGCAGTCATTAGCGCCTCCCCCCACCATTCCTTGGATAGATCCGAAGTGTCTAACATGGTGTTAACCATATCAGCTAGAGTTCGGTTCTTTCTTTCGGCTACCCCATTTGACTGGGGTGAGTAGGGAGGCACCCTCTCATGGATTATACCATGTTCCGCACAAAACAGATCAAATTCATTGGAAAAATACTCTCCACCACGATCGGACCTAAGCCGTTTAATTTTTCGATCAAGTTGGTTCTCTGCCTCAGCTTTATAGTTTTTGAAGAAAGTCAAAGCCTCATCTTTTGATTTCAGAAGATACACATAACAATATCTAGTGGAGTCATCAATCAACGTCATGAAGTATCTCTTTCCACCTTTTGTCAACACGCCATTCATCTCACAAAGATCAGAATGTATAAGCTCTAGTGGCACCAAGTCTCTTGCCTCTGCAGTCTTATGGGACTTGCGAGGTTGCTTAGCTTGCACACATACTTGGCACTTAGAGCCCTTGACAGGAGAGATTTTCGGAATTAAATTCATATTGGCTAGCCGCGTCATGCATCCAAAGTTAATATGACAAAGTCGTGAATGCCAAATATCAGACTCATTATTGTGGCAAACATTATTAATAACTTTAGTGCAAATATCTGACAAAGATAGGTGGAACAAGCCTCCGCACTCATAGCCTTTTCCAACAAATTGTCCACACTTAGAAATTACAACTTTATTGGATACGAAAACCAACTTAAAACCATCTCGACATAAACAGGAACCGCTAACGAGATTTTTATTGATGGACGACACATGATGAACGTTCTTCAGACGCACGGTCTTCCCCGAAGTAAACTTCAGATCGACCGTACCAACACCTCGAACGATGGCATGTGACCCGTTCCCCATCAGCACGGGAGAAGTCCCAGTGGCCTGGTAAGAAGAAAACATGGAGGCGTCAGCACAAACATGTACATTGGCACCGGTGTCAATTAACCAATCAGGGGATTGAAATACTGAAAGGATGGTAGGAAAAATACCGTACCCTGATTCCTTCATATCAGTATCACTGATGACGACATTGGCGGACTTGCCGCGCTTCTCATGTTCGCGCTCCTCAAAGCGGTTAGGACACTTCGGAGCCCAGTGATTAGGATCACCGCAGACATGGCAAAGTCCCTTCCCCTTCTTATGAGAATTCTTCTTGAAGTTGGTAGAATGTGATGGCTTGTTCTTTGTATCAAACTTGCCTTTGCCCTGAGTTTTGTTCTTGTTGTTTTTGAACTTGTTGGGCTGAAAGTTCTTCTTCTGTACCATGTGGGCACTAGAACCTCCCTCAGCAACTCGAGCACGTGTGTCCTTTGCTCTTGCCTTCTCTTCAACATCAAGAGTACCAATGAGATCCGCAACGGAAAACTCCCGTCTCTTGTGTTTCAGGGAAGTAGCAAAATTGTTCCACGAAGGTGGAAGCTTGGCAATGATGCCCCCGGCAACAAATTTGTCCGGCAACACACACTTGAAGTACTCAAGTTCTTTTGCAAGCGACTGTATCTCATGAGCCTGCTGTACAACAGCGCGCTCATCAGTCATCTTGTAGTCATAGAATTGCTCCATGACGTACAACTCACTGCCGGCGTCCGAGGCACCAAACTTGGCCTCGAGCGCAGCCCACATGTCCTTACCGTTGTCAAACGACATATACGAATCCACAATTGAGTCATCAAAAACACTCAGAAGAGCGCCTTTAAAGAGGGTATCGATCTTCTCAAAAGCTTCCAGCTGTGCTGGATTAAGATCACCCTCAGGCTTGCCCTTGGTGGCGTCATAGCAGCCCATGGTCTGAAACCAGTAGACTGCTCTCGTGCGCCACCTCTTATATTGCGCCCCCTTAAAGGCAGGCGGCTTCAGATGCGCAGCAAAACCACTCGGAGTAAATTGCCTATAATCAGGTTTTTGGATTGTTGGAAATATGAGCAAATTACTACGAGATTTAATCCGAATAAACAGAAGATAAATCATGACTACAGCAACAGAGATTAAACTAATCATGTGAACTAGCATAGTAGATGAACAAATCACATCTAGGGCACATACTAGAAACATGAATTCTACCACGATCTCGAACAGGAAGGATAGAATCACATACGGTGCAGCGGGAGCAACACCGCCGGCGTTGACGTTGTCACCCATGTTGTCGAGGACGAGGTTGACGAGGTCGGGGAAGAAGTCGTCGTTCGCGAAGTCGTCGCTGCCAGCAGTCGCGCGAGTGCGCTCCCCAAAAACCTGATCGCCCCTCTCCTGTACAGGATCACGAGAGGCGGGGTTTCGGAGGCCTGCTGTCCCTTCTCCCGGTGCATGCCGAAAGGAGGGATGGAGAAGACTTGCTTGGTGACGCAATGAGCTGGAACGATGGTGAGAAACCATACGAAGCGGCGGCGGTTAGGGTAGACGTCTGCCTGACTATATAGTGCGGGCCGGGTAGGTCGTGGGAATAAACCCCACGTCCGAGTCGTCACGATCCAAAAGAATCGGAAACGGTTCAGTAATTAACGTGTTCGTTAATTATTAATTAATGACTCATTAATTTTCCAGAGCAGCAAAAATATAGACAACGTGCATAGCTCTGTCCTCGGCTCGGCTCAATCCCGCAACCCGCGGCGCGTCGTGACGAGGCGTGGCGAGAGCGAGGAGGAGGAGCGCGCGTGTAGGTCTTCTCTTCTCATGCTCGTACAAGTAGTAGAAGAGCTCACCTTATAAAGAGGTGCAACTCTCTCTCAACTTCCGGGGTGGGACTAAACTTTAGCCTCACTCACTCCACTCACATGTGTGCATGAATGGGTCAAGAGAATTTCAGAATTTTAGTTGGGCTTTGGGCCAAAGGCCTACTAGCAAAATTCCAACAGTTTATCAGCTGGCAAGCCCGGCATACGGACGTGCGGGTATTGAACGAGTGTGGTAGATATCCACTCCATCCCATCAAGTAAACGTCTCTCTGGCAATAAACATGCGCGGATACCGAGGACGCTGTGCTAGTGAGAGGCCATGCCCGCTCTAGGCCGGCGTCAATGCAGAGCGGCCGCTACACAGTGGCATGAATGCGGGCAGCTGACGTCGGGCGAAAAAGCATGCGGGGAAGGCGGATGGTCTTGGATGGGACAGGGGCGTGGCAGCGTTCTGGACACTCGCAAAGTCCCTCACTTCGTTCCCAGTTTGCGGAAAAAAGTAAGTCCGGACCGCTCAGCTGTCCGACACAGAATCGTGTTGGATGACAAGAAACGTCCGAACTGTGTGGACGGTTTGAGAGTCGGCGTTGAAGATGCCCTAAATTCATGGTGCTTTGCCGAGTAGTTTTTTTGCCCTTTGCCAAGTATTTTGAATAGCCCTTTGAATACTCGGCATACTTTTCTGGCTGGGATACTAGTAGTCTGTTTGTCCGTTGCATCCTTGCATGGACCGGTGAGGAGCCGGGGTAACGCTGCATTTGGCGTAGACGATGGGTCATGCGCGTCTCCATCCATCAGCCGGCCGCACTGTCCCCCTCGCTGAAAACTTCAAGGCGCGCCATTTCATCGGTTTCTCCATCCACGCCCGTTCCACGCTTGTCCATTTCATTTCACGGGTCATGCGATGCGTATGCCGCGCGACTTCGCTCCATTTATCAGCGTCACGCCTCCACACGCGCCGGCCTCCGCTCCCCGTTTACTCTTGCCTCCTCTACCACTACTTCACTCGTCGTGTGTGACCACCCCTTACATTCTGCACCACTCCACGACGATCGTCTTGCGAGCGGGAGAGGCTACGACGATGAGCACCGGCAAGGCGCCCACGCTCTACCATATGCGCGCTCGATCGCTTACGAGCAAGCTGCTCGACCTCGACTCCTCGCCGGCGTGCCCGTCCCCGCCGCCGTTCCGGTCACACGTCACGGTGCCGTTTCTCTGGGAGGACGCGCCGGGGAAACCCAAGCTGCGTGCAGCCCGGCCAAGCGCTCTGTTGCTCCCTTCCGCTGCAACCGCGACCGCGAGCCCAGTCGTTCTTGCGGACGGCGGCCCGACTGCCAGAGTGGCCGGCGGTCACGAGGACGGTGCCCCTGCCCATGCGCGCCCCGTGCTGCTGAAGCTGAAGCTGCCGCCGCGGCTGCAAGCGGCGGAGCACCCGCTCTCCTCCCCCAAGACCGTGCTCCAGGGCCCCTACTTCGGCGGCGGAAACAAGCCGCCGAGGCCGCTTAGGAGGATCGCGAGGACAGCAAGCTGTCAGATGAGTCTGCGCGGCGGCGGGGGCCTGTTTGTTTGGAGGAAGGGCGCGGCAACCGCAACGGCATCAGCGGGCAGCAAGGAGGGCGGCCACTGTCAGCTCTACGCCGTGGCGCCGGACGGGTCATGCCTCTCGCCGGCGGCGTCGTCGGCGTCCTCGTCGTCGTCTTCGTCCATGTCCTACTTCTTTGATGACAACAGCCGCAGGCAAGCCGATGGGCGCGAGGACTCGGAGGATGGCGAGGTAGGTGACGACGGCCGCAAGGGGTCGGTGAGGATCACCAGGTTTCGGAGGAACCGAAGCCTTCCCACTATGTCCAGATCGCATCTCTGGGTGAGTTCTCTTCTCTATTCTCTCTGCTCTGTTTCTTCCTAGGACAGAATTTGCACTCCTCTACTGTAGCTATTACTTTTGGTTATATGAAAAAAATAACAAGTAAAAAACGAAAGTCCTAGCTCAAATGCATGTTTTAAGCAAACTATTTTTGTGCATGTTACCATTTCCTAAACAACAGAACACACACACACACACACACACACACACACCAACAATCTAATCTGGTAGAAAAGTTTCTGAAGTTCATTCTGTATGCGGTCTCCATGACATGGGCACATTATCAATTTTGAAAATTTGGATCTTACTCCCAAATCGAGTCTCGAGCGAACATCTGCCCATCCCCCCTACTGCTGTTTTAGTCACTCTCGAGCTATCTGCTGCACTGAAAATTCACAATTTTCTCAAGAATCTAGAAGAATAGAAGTGCACAAAAGGCTGAAATTAAACTAAATTTGGTGCACACCTGTTCTTATCAGTTATTTCACATCACACACGCATGCAAATAAAATAATGCAAAAATGTTTCTGCTGGCAGGCCAACATCCGCAAGGGCGTCAAGCAGATTAGTCCATGGAGCTACAAGCCTACATAGAGGGAGTATCACTGTATGGCTGACAGATAAAGTATCGCTAAAAATGCAGCTGCTTTATGCGCCGCAACATGTTGCCAATTTAATGCAACAAAGGTAGCAACCATGTATGCGCTTTATATGTATAATGATGTACCTAATGCAAATTTAACGCAATAAAGGTAGCAATGTTGTATGTGCGGTTGCAGTTAACGATATCAGAGCAAGGCTAATAGTGTACGGATCTAGGATTTTTATCATTACTTGTATTTGGCGTTAAATGGACTTTTATCGCAAATAAAGGGATACGTCAATTTATGGTCACGCCAAAGATATGTCAAGCTTTGCTTTCATATATAGGCAGAGGCTTTGCTGCCATCCCTTTATTATGCTGGAATATTTTGCTTCTATGTTTGGCTAAATGTTAAGCTTTGCTTTCTTATGGCTGGATGCCAAGTATATGTGATGTTGAGGGAATAGCTAAACTTTTGTATTGGATCCCTCCTGAGTCCTACATGGCAGTCGCTGGATGGTCAACAAAGGGCAAACGAAGTCAACACAAGTCCAAGCAAGCTACCGCGGGTCCAGGCAAACCACCCCGGTGAACAAAAGTCCAAACAAGTAAAAATAGGAAGAGAAAATAAAAGACCAAGTCAAAATAGGAAGAGTGAATAAAAGACCATGTCAAAATGGGAAGAGAGTATAAAAGAACAAGTGAAAGCTGAAGGCAAAGAAGCAAAGAAGACCAAGCTCAAGAAGAAAACATTGATATGATGAAAAAATTACCCCCATGGCCAGGGGCGGAGCCAGGATTTGAGTATAGGGGGGGTGGGGGGGGGGGGGGGGTGGGGGCAAGTTCAACGACGGAGCTACGGTTTCAACATAGGGGCCAATGCAAATAAAAACAATTTTGCTTTTATATAATAATTTACCACTTCGACGCTATATAAAATGGTAAAAATATCTACCATAATACTATAAAAAATTATCACTTAGGAGTTGTAGAACATGTTTTATTTGTATAAGTTTAAATCTGACTCTAGGATGTCAGTAAAATAAAAAGGAAAAGTAGTTTCATCGGAAGAGAATTTAGCTGCTAAACCTTATTTCCATATGGATTATCATGCAATGCCAAAGCGAAGTCGTCTTCCATCAAATGATACATCAAAATGAAATAATTTTTACGGTGTTTGACGACATTTTCTCTTTATAACCGCTGATCTACAATTTTCAGAATTGGCGTCATACATCACACAAGCAAAAGAGCAAAAATCTGTTTATATAATTTTGCCATATATAGTACAAGATGAGAATTGAAAATAATAATACAATAATTGATTGCGCTATCGCTAACTGCTTGCGTTAATCACGGCAGCGTCTAACTTTTTTTTGAGACAATCACGGCAGAGTCTAACTACACACGATTCACAAAAAAGACTCTAAGTACGCTAGGGCCTATGAGACTTAGTAGAGGCCGGTAGGCATCTCATGGGCCTATTCTTTTTCCTGTTTTTATACTTGAGACAAGGAGGGTTCAGTACGTGGCTTCTCATGGACCTTTTTTCTTTTCTCCATATTGCTTGAGATTAGGGGGGGGGGGGGGCTAGTACGTGCAAGTAGATAAAATTGGTACATTTACGGCTAACTAATGCGTAGTTTCCTCGATCGTTAGGGGGGGCCAGGCCCCTGCTCCCCCCCTCCCCCCCCCCCTTTGTCTCCGCCACTGCCCATGGCCACAATTCCCCCTAGCCCAACTGGGAAGTCACAGTCTCATGGACTAAAAGATTACCGCCTTCTACCCTCCCACATATTCACCATGAGGGTAGATTTGATCATTTGTTAAGCATCCCTAGGTAATACCAACAAATCCTAAATCTCGATGCTTCTTTCCAGGAGAGCGACCACTCAGGTGGGTGTGGAGCGGTGGCCAGGGACAATCATAGAGGTTTCATTGCAGCAACTACTGCCAATCTGCTGCATGTCAGAGACGTGGTTTCAGCAGAAGCGGCGGCACTATGCGAAGATCTAAAGTTATTGTTGAATCTTGGGTGCAGCAATGTAATGGAGAGGATGGACAATATTGTTGTGGTGGATTCCCTTCAACTGAACGAAGGTCATGCTATGGTGGCAGCTCCAATCTTCGAAGAGTGTAGAATTCTACTCAGGGACATAGGGAAGGTGACTATCGAGCATTGCAATCGGGAATCAAATTGTGTTGCTCATGAGCTAGCTAGTTGGGGTTGTGCAAACACTCCATCCTTGTGGGCGGATGCACCACCTGATTTTATTGTAAAGTTTCTAGCGGACGATGTAAATTTGATTGATCAATAAAGCTATCCGTCAAGGCGTAAAAAAAAGCATCCCTAGGTAATAAAGAGCTCCCCATACACTATCACTTTTTTGGGGGGCCAACAAGACTTTATTCCTCAAATGATAGCAAGATCGTTTACAATAGCATGAGAAATAAAGTCCGGGGTAATAGATTCCCAAAAACAAGAAGTTCTATGACTAAAAGCATTGCTTGCTAATAAGTGTGCAGCCTCATTTGCTTCACGAAGACAAAGTGAGAACTCAACTTTGGCAAAGTTTGGAACTAGGTGTCTGCATTCCATTTCATCGGTTGCCCCATACACTATCACTTGAAGAAACTTGTGAGGAGACAGTTCTCCCCTCCTTACAAATAGTGTTCAAAGGGGCCGGGTTTCGGAGTACGGGTATCTTGCAAGTGTCGGGACCCGGGATCGACGATATGAAAATCTAGTCATTTAACTAGCAAATGCATATCACAATCCAAACCCCTCCACACAACATGCACATTCTATCCATACACGTAACACGCATGCCATGTGGGCGAGAACAACATGCAACACAACACAACTGTTTACAGAACTGTAATATATTTTGCAGTCGACCCCCCTATATATGAGCAGGCCCTAGTTCCCGAGATCTGGAAAACCGAACGAACCGAGGAGGCTAAAAAAGAGAGAGAGAAAAAAACCCACCCTAATCCCATCTCCTACATCCCAACCCACCTCCCCGTGTTCGCCATTGTTGGCCCAGCATGCAACCCATCTTGTTGTCCCACCACGAGCGCTACCTCCGCACCTCCATCTCCAACTACCGCCGTGCCTGGATCAACTGCGTCGCTCCCCACCATCGACATGCGTGGCTGCTGTCAGACCCTGCGGGCTGCCCATCTAGCTAGTGCCCATGTGCCACCGCGACCCAGTCCTGTGTGCTGCTGCTGCAAGTCACACCGCCCCAGGATCACTTGCGTTGTTCTGCATCCAGCCGCCGCTCCTCGCTACCTCGCCTTAACCCTGCGGTGCCCCGCACCCCAACGATGCGGCCCGCGTGGTTCCAACACTTCTCCAGCACTAATGGCGCCACCACGCCCTCATCTCCCTGTAGCACGAGAGATCCTATCGAGGTCCCCGACCGCGGTCATGCCGCTATGCTGCCTGCATTCCCCCTGCTACACCATCATCTCCCCCCACCCGTCGACTGCTCTAGCTCCGGCCCCCAAGCCAATTACACTATGGAGCTCCTGTTACCATGGCCCTTGTCCCCCATCCATGGCACTACTCCGGCGGTCCTGCACCCGCAACACTGTAAATTCCCCAAGTACCACCAATCTCCTGTGCCACCGCCCATGGTGCTACTTCACCGGCGTCTTCATTCCCATCCTTCTGTTGTGCTTCTTGGGTATACTGTGGAACAAACCGGGAGAACATTCTTAAGAAATATCTTTTTTTGTCCTTTGTGATTACCTGCGCTGTTAAATCACTTGTCTTAGATGTTCATGCATGGGGGAAAAAAATCTTTTGTTTGTGGAATTGGACACACTGGCATCTGATAAGGTAAGTTCATATTTTCAATACAAACGGACCAATAGGGAAGTTCAAGTTAAACAAAGAGGTTCAAGCTGAAATAACTAAGCACTTTGATGTTTTAGAAAAAGTCACGTGAAAAATAAAAAGAAGGTCACTAAATAAAAATAGCTAAAAGACCCTCAAAGTTCACATGGGAAAACACGGGATGGTTGCACAACAAAGGGTCCAAGAGTTTGGGGACCAAAAATGCATATACTCTGGGATTTTTTTCAAGAAATTCACTTAAAAAATCACAATGTCTGTTCTTTGAGTTTTTTTTGGCTGGGGTCTGTTCTTTAAGTTACCCTACTATCGTGAACTTTTTGTTTAAAACTCTAAAAAGGTTGCCACTAGAATTTCACATGCTCAAATAGAAAAGGTAAAAAAACTAAAATAGAGATGGCAGAAGTTAAAATAAAATGAAGTTCATATTGCAAAATTATGATAGTCTAGATGAAATACCAGATAGATTTTAAAATATAGAATTCTTGGGAGGTTGAAGAAACATCTTTGGAATTTCACTAGACTAAAAGATGGAAGTTCATAGTTGCCAAAAAAGAATAGAAAGTCCAAAAACCAATTGTGGATTTTTTTTGGAAGTTTAGTGATAACATCCAGAAAAGTTCAAATAACAAAGTTTCAATAAAAAATAAACCCATGTGGATTCACCAAAAAAGCCAGGAAGTTAGAGAGACAAAATTTGCAAAAATTTGGAGGCATGAGAAAAATTCACCTTCGAAGTCACAGAAAGTCCATACCATCACTTCTTGAAGTTTATGTGCAAAAACATCAAAGGCATTTCACAAAACTAACTTGAGAAGTCCAAAATAAAACCCAATGAAGTTCCACCACAAAACGAACTTCATGTGGCTAAATTTTTCATGAATTTAAAAAGTTGAACGCAAGTAAGTTCACATAAAAACTAAAATACAAAGTTAAAAAATGCAAGAAAAAAGGATTAAAAGTTCACCCCCGGTGGATTTGGGAGTTTGGAAAATAACAGAATACCTACATCTCCACTACAATTTTCTACGCAAAAAATAATAATTCCATGCATGATCAAGCCCAGGATCACTATGGTGCTATACGTAACGATGATGAGGAAGAAGAGCTGATGAAGCTCGCCGATTCCTACAACTAGGTTATACCTTCCAGCCACTAGATATTTCTCCAGGACGATACGCCGCTCTATTGTCGAAGTAAATGACACCTTCGTGGTATCCAGGCATACCGATCTAGTAGTACCACAACACTCTATGGAACGGCCACGAAGAACAACAGGAAGAATTAGAGGAAGAGAGAGAACCTAGTGGCGTACCGAACTAGAAATAATCTAGACATAGAGATAGAAGAGGAAAACGGAAGAAAGCATGTTAGCCACGAGGGGCTTTCTGAGTGCCCTGCGGTGTGCCCCACCTACATATGTAGGTGGACAGGGAAGGGGCTGACCGCCCCTAGGACCCCTTTATGGGTGGCTCCCCCCCCCCCAAAGCAACCCAATGGGCTGCAAATTCAGCCCTTGGTGGCGTCTGTCCACCAAGGCCCGAGGGATAGGCCCGCCTGGAACCTTCCAAAACCTTCTAGTCCCTTCTAGAAGTTTCTATTACCTTCGGGGATGCTCCCGGGTGTGCACTTCTAGGATCATGCAAAACACTTCAGGAAGCCCTTGTCTCGTTCTCCATTTTCATAGTACTTCTGCATACCTCTAGTCGTTATGTGTGTGATCCTACATGTTTGATAATATGTGGACATGCCCATAACACCTTCTGGTTAATAATTATTAGCGGGGTCTGGCACCCATAATTATTCTCACATATGAACTTAGATCATTATCGAACTAACCTTTTGTCATTGTCTATAATTCCCTTTGTCTCACGATATGTTACAAAACCTAAAGCGGGACTTCTACAGTATCCCCGTGATCAAATCTTGTTCACTATACATAGTTATCCTCGTTATTGGTTTGTACTCTTTTCTCGTTTTTGTTTTCCGATGTCCTCATGAATAACTCCTTAGTCACCATACATGGCAAGGCGATGATGCACACCCTAGTACCATGTCGGGCTAGAGTTTATTTCTCCACCACCGGAGCGGCAAATCCCAGTATAGATACCAAGCACCAGGGTATACTTTTCCGGTGTATCCGAAAGCTACCTTTATAATCACTCAGTTAGGAGTGAAATTTGGCAATCCCGAAGTAATCATCCGGTATCATGCTCTAAGGATGCATGTAAACTTTTACACTTAATATGAAATAAAAGAACCGACAACATATTGACCAATCGATCTCCCAGTATTTCATATGTTGGGTCTACCCAACATAATTGTTACACTTACAATGTGTTGTCATTATTTCTGGCATCCTTGCTACATTAACGAAACAGAATAAAAAAAGAATAAAAACAGATCCAAGGTGATGGGGGGATCCCCATACAAGCAAGTCAAAGAATAAAAAAATACAACCAAGCAAACGGCAAGAACGCCACCCACCCGAAGTCAAACATGAAACATGAGATGCTACACCTAACATGAGGCGACCTAGACTACCGAACTGGAATTGAACCGTGCCTCCTTGGAATCCACCGTACCCAACGCGCCGAACACATGGAGTTATAGCTGGAGAGTCTGCCCTCTCACTCTGGACCATGAAGCTCCGATCCTACCAGCGGATAACGAGCTACTACAATCCTGCCTGCGGATAACCTGAACATGGGAGGTACACAGGTTAAGCGAGCTAGTGAGTATGATGTTCTTCCGGCTAACGTTGTCATTGATCGCGAACTGAGCATAGCTCAGATGTTTAGGTTTCTTGTGGTGTAACCAAACCCACCAGAGTTTAAGTACTAGAACTAGTGGTCGTATTTTTCTGGATTTATTTTAGGGCATCTGATGATGTGCATTCATGTGAAGGAAATGTTCCTGTCGACTACGAAGACGTCTGTGACAACTTCATAAATCTCAAAATTTGTAGTGACTCAGTATATTGAAGGTGCTTATAGGGCTGCATTTCTTCTATGTTAAAAAGAACGAGAAAGCTAAATTACAGTCGACTAGACATTAAGAATAGATCTCTACGATTCGCTATGGGAGTTTTTCTCTCAGTGCACTTCTCCCGCGACCGAAGTTCCTGTTTTTATGCTTTTTCCTCTCGATCAACTTCCCGCATTTTCCTGGCACGGTAAAAATTTCGAGGAAGCGAGAGTTGATCCCCACACCTCCTGGTAGATAACTAAGGTAGGTAACCACATGACCTACAATTAGCTTGCGTTTACAATTAGGTTAGTAGTCTTTTGTACATGTATGTAGGTGAAAAATAAACCTTTTTCTTTCTTTTCCTTTTTACACTATTTTTTCTTATCATTTTGGCATTTGTTTTCTTGTTCTTTTCTAGTCCGATGACTTATCTACTCTATTAGTATGGTTATATGCCAACCACCTCAGTACATTCCCTTTTCTTGAACAAATGAAAGTAAATAGGCTATTTAACATGTCTCCTCTTCTAGGTTTGCACAAAAGTTACTGCAATGTCCGATCTTTCCGCACTTAAGTAGATTATTTTTACCAACTAGTCTCAAGTTGATGACACTGAGGTAATTTTGACGACATGGAGGGGGGTGATGAAATATACCGTCGATTTTTGTGTCTGTGTGTATAGCATGGTAACTCACACATCACATACCTGATAATTTATGTACCCTGGTCCTGATAACTTTGACGATTGGGAGGGGGGATTTGATGAAATATCCCCATGGTAAGCTTATTGGAATAGCATGATAACTCACACATCGTAGACCTAATAACTTATTGTACCCCGGTATTGAACTTTGGCGCCGGGGGGGGGGGGGGGTAGCGAGATATCCCCGATAACTTTTATGTAAATAGCATAGTAACTCACACATTGCAAACCTGATAAGTGACGTGACACGGTCCAGATAACTTTTGGCTAGGGGAGTGATGAAATATACCCATGGTAACTTTTATGTTAATAACACGATAACTCACACGTCGCAGACCTGATAACTTATGTACCCCCGGTCTTGGTAACTGGTGACCCACAAGTGTAGGGGATCTATCGTAGCCTTTTCGATAAGTAAGAGTGTCGAACCCAACGAGGAGCAGAAGGAAATGATAAGCGGTTTTCAGCAAGGTATTCTCTGCAAGCACTAAAATTATCGGTAACAGATAGTTTTGTGATAAGGTAATTTGTAACAGGTAACAAGTAATAAAAGTAAATAAGGTGCAGCGATATGGCCCAATCCTTTTTGTAGCAAAGGACAAGCCTGGACAAATTCTTATATAAAGAAAAGCGCTCCTGAGGACACATGGGAATTATCGTCAAGCTAGTTTTCATCACATTCATATGATTCGCGTTCGGTACTTTGCTAATTTGATATGTGGGTGGACCGGTGCTCGGGTACTTTCCTTACTTGGACAAGCATCCCACTTATGATTAACCCCTATAGCAAGCATCCGCAACTACAACAGAAGTATTAAGGTAAACATAACCATAGCATGAAACATATGGATGCAAATCAGCCCCTTACGAAGAAACGCATAAACTAAGATTTAAGCTTCTGTCACTCTAGCAACCCATCATCTACTTATTACTTCCCAATGCCTCCCTCTAGGCCCAAACAATGGTGAAGTGTCATGTAGTTGACGTTCACATGACACTACTAGAGGGATAACAACATACATCTCATCAAAATATCGAACGAATACCAAATTCACATGACTACTTATAGCAAGACTTCTCCCATGTCCTCAGGAACAAATGTAACTACTCACAAAGAATATTCATGTTCATAATCAGAGGGGTATTAATATGCATAATGGATCTGAACATATGATCTTTCACCAAATAAACCAACTAGCATCAACTACAAGGAGTAATTAACACTACTAGCAACCCACAGGTACCAATCTGAGGTTTGGATACAAAGATTGGATACAAGATATGAACTAGGGTTTGAGATGAGATGGTGCTGGTGAAGATGTTGATGGAGATTGACCCCTTCCCGATGAGAGGATCGTTGGTGATGACGATGGTGATGATTTTCCCCTTCCGGAGGGAAGTTTCCCCGGCAGAACAGCTCCACCGGAGCCCTAGATTGGTTCCGCCTCGTGGCGGCAGAGTTTCGTCTCGTGAGCTTGTTTATGATTTTTTCCTCGACGAAAGACTCCATATAGCCAAAGATGGGAATCATAGGGCCACCAGGGGGCCCACGAGACAGGGGGCGCGCCCAGGGGGGTAGGGCGTGCCCCCACCCTCGTGGACGGTGGGTGGCCCCCTCTGGTACTTCTTTCGCCCAATATCTTTTATATATTTTGAAAATAATTCCCGTGGAGTTTCAGGACTTTTGGAGATGTGCAGAATAGGTCTATAATATTTCCTCCTTTTCCAGCCCAGAATTCCAGCTGCTGGCATTCCCCTTCTTCATGTAAACCTTGTAAAATAAGAGAGAATAGGCATACATATTGTGACATAATGTGTAATAACAGCCCATAATGCAATAAATATCGATATAAAATCATGATGCAAAATGGACGTATCAACTCCCCCAAGCTTAGACCTCGCTTGTTCTCAAGCGAAAGCCGAAATCAAAAAATATGTCCACATGTTTAGAGATAGAGGTGTCGATACAAATAAAATACGAACATGAGGGCATCATGATCATTCTTAGAACAGCAACATATATATGTATATTGTCATATGATCTCTTATGCTAAAGTAATAATTCAATCACAACTTCAAATATGAATCATAAACTTCATTGAAAACCAACAAACTCTAATCTCAGTTATTGATGCAATTGCAATTTATCATAACACCGGAAAGAGTCAATATAAGAGTTTTTCATCAAGTCCACATACTCAACTATCATTTAGTCTTTCACAATTGCTAACACTCACGCAATATTTATGGGTATGAAGTTTTAGCCGGACACAGAGAAAGATAGGGGCTTATAGTTTTGCCTCCCAACCTTTTACCTCAAGGGTAATGTCAGCAATAATAGTTCATGAAAAATCACATCCAATTAGCTATATATATCAGGATCTTTCCAACACATTGTGCTTGCCAAAGGATAAAATGTAAAAAGGAAAGCTGAAGATCACCGTGACTCTTTGCATGAAGCATAAGACAAGAATAAAAGATAGGCCCTTCGCAGAGGGAAGCAGAGATTGTCATGTGCTTTATGGTTGGATGCACAAAATCTTAATGCGAAAGAACGTCACTTTATATTGCCACTTGTGATATGGACCTTTATTATGCAGTGCGTCTCTTTTATTTCTTTCACATCACAAGATCGTATAAAGTTTATTTTCTCCACACTAATAAATCATACATATTTAGGGAGCAATTTTTATTGCTTGCAACGATGACAACTTACTTGAAGGATCTTACTCGATCCATAGGTAGATATGGTGGACTCTCATGGCAAAACTGGGTTTAAGGATATTTGGAAGCACAAGTAGTATCTCTACTTGGTGCAAAGAAATTGGCTAGCATGAGAGGGAAAGGCAAGCTCAACATGTTGGATGATCCATGACAATATAATTTATCTTAGATGTAAGAAAACATAACCCATTATGTTGTCTTCCTTGTCCAACACCAACTCTTTAGCATGTCATATTTTAGTGAGTACTCACAATCATAAAAGATGTCCAACATAGTATATTTATATGTGAAAACCTCTCTCTCTCTTTAGCATGCCATATTTTGATGAGTGCTCACAATCATTGCAACGATGACCAAAACTATGTTTGTCAACTCTCAACAAATTTTATTCATCATACTCTTTATATGTGAAGTCATTACTCTCCATAAGATCCATATGATCTCTTTATTTCTTTTTATTCTTCTCTTTATTCTATTCCATCAAGATCATAGCAAGATAATCAAGCCCTTGACTCAACACTAATCTTTATTATATATGGCTCACGGACTGGATAACATAGAAGGATCATAAAGCAAAACTAGAAACTAGATCATACTAAAACTTTATTCTACTAGATCAAGATATTACCAAAAGGATCGAACTAATAAAAACGGTAAAGATAAAAGTGATGTTGATACGATACCGGGGCACTCCCCCAAGCTTGGCAGTTGCCAAGGGGAGTGCCCATACCCATGCGTTTATGTCTCCTTCTTCGGGGGTGATGATGTGATATTCTTGGCGATGATGCCCATCAGGATACGATTCTCTTCCTCGAGCTTATTGACTTGCTGCTTGAGGTCCATTATTTCCTTACGGAGCTTGCCCGTGATGGTTAAAGCTCCTTTCACCCAAGGATGTTGCATAGCTGCGGGAGAACAAGTAACACTCTTTTTCATATTTTCATCAGAAAGAAATCTAACATTGGAAGGGATGACCGAGTTTGGAATAGTCGAGCTCTGTAGTTCCCCCATAGTGAATCCTACTCGGAAACGAGAAGTAACTTCTTCATCCTCCTCCATGGCATCTATCCTTTTCAAATCGGCCTCCATATCTTCCTCAGTTGATGGCCCAAAGTGGTCAGCATTGCTATTTGCTCTTGGCCTCGATGTCGGATGAGACACCCGACTCTCCCCGACTGACTCTTGAGAAGACATCTTGCTCTAAATCTGCAGCAGAAATAGCTCGAAACAAAGACAGATGATATTTGCGTGATACGGTGGTCAAAACCTTTGGGAGATTATATAGTGAATTTTTATCGACCAAAAGAAGTATCGTGCAAGAAAACGGAGTCCGGAGAACACACGAGGTGCCCACGAGGCAGGGGGCGCGCCCAGGGGGGTAGAGCGCGCCCTCCACCCTCGTGGAAGCCTCGTTTCCTTTCCGGATTACTTCTTATTTTCCTATTTTCTTAAATATTCCAAAACGGAGAAAAATTGCCATTAGTACTATTTTGGAGTCGGTTTACTCACTGTACTGCGTACCTATTCCTTTTCGGAGTCTAAAACGTTCCGGAAAGTGCCCCTTATGTATTCCTCCAGGGTTACGGTTTCAATAACATTAGTTTCAACATTTATGGGATTACCTGAGATATAATGTTTGATTCTTTGACCGTTCACCATCCTCGGATTTGTGCCTTCAAAGTTGTTGATTTTTATGGCACCGGAACAATAGACCTCCTCGATGACGTAAGGACCTTCCCATTTAGAGAGGAGTTTGCCTGCAAAAAATCTTAAACGGGAGTTGGATAGCAATACATAATCACCTACATTAAACTCACGCTTTTGTATCCTTTTATCATGCCATCTTTTAACTTTTTCTTTAAACAGTTTGGCATTCTCATAAGCGTGGGTTCTCCATTCATCAAGTGAGCTAATGTCAAAAAGCCTCTTCTCACCGGTAAGTTTGAAGTCATAGTTGAGCTCTTTAATAGCCCAATATGCCTTATGTTCTAGTTCGAGAGGTAAGTGACAAGGTTTACCATAAACCATTTTATACGGAGACATACCCATAGGATTTTTGTATGCAATCCTATATGCCCATAATGAATCATCAAGTTTCTTGGACCAATTCTTTCTAGATCTATTAACAGTCTTTTGCAAAATTAATTTAAGCTCTCTATTACTCAATTCTACTTGACCACTAGACTGTGGATGATATGGAGATGCAATTCTATGATTAACATCATACTTAGCAAGCATTTTACGAAAGGCACAATGAATAAAATGTGAACCACCATCAGTCATTAAGTATCTATGGACCCTAAACCTCGGACAAATAACTTCTTTAAGCATCTTAATAGAGGTGTTATGATCAGCACTACTAGTTGGAATAGCTTCTACCCACTTAGTAACGTAATCAACAACAACTAAAATAGATGTATACCCATTAGAGGAAGGAAAAGGTCCCATATAATCAAAGCCCCAAACATCAAATGGTTCAATAACAAGTGAATAGTTCATAGGCATTTCTTGACGTCTACTAATATTACCAATTCTTGGACATTCATCACAAGACAAGGCAAACATACAGGCATCTTTGAATAGAGCAGGCCAATAAAAACCAGATTGCAATACCTTGTGTGCAGTTCTTGAAGGAAATATGCCCTAGAGGCAATAATAAAGTTGTTATTTATATTTCCTTATATCATGATAAATGTTTATTATTCATGCTAGAATTGTATTAACTGGAAACTTAGTACATGTGTGAATACATAGACAAATAGAGTGTCACTATTATGCCTCTACTTGACTAGCTCATTGAATCAACGATGGTTATGTTTCCTAACCATAGACATGAGTTATCATTTGATTAACGGGATCACATCATTAGAGAATGATGTGATTGACTTGACCCATCCGTTAGCTTAGCACGATGATCGTTTAGTTTGTTGCTATTGCTTTCTTCATGACTTATACATGTTCCTATGGCTATGAGATTATGCAACTCTCGGATACTGGAGGTAAACTTTGTGTGCCACCAAACGTCACAACGTAACTGGGTGATTATAAAGGTGCTCTACAGGTGTCTCCAATGGTGTTTGTTGAGTTGTGGGATGATGCATTACAGAACGAGTAAAGAGACTTGCCAGTAATGAGATTGAACTAGGTATTGAGATAGCGACGATCGAATCTCGGGCAAGTAACATACCGATAACTGCTACCTCTTGAGCACTTGCGTTGGTTTTCCCTTGAAGAGGAAAGGGTGGTGCAGCAAAGTAGCGTAAGTATTTCCCTTAGTTTTTGAGAACCAATGTATCAATCCAGTAGGAGGCTATGCGCCAGTCCCTCGCACCTACACAAAACAAATAAATCCTCGCAACCAATGCGATAAGGGGTTTTCAATCCCTACACGGTCACTTACGAGAGTGAGATCTGATAGATATGATAAGATAATATTTTTGGTATTTTTATGATAAAGATGCAAAGTAAAATAAAAGCAATGAAAATAACTAAGTATTGGAAGATTTAATATGATGAAGATAGATCCAGGGGCCACAGGTTTCACTAGTGGCATCTCTCAAGAGCATAAGTATTTTACGGTGGGTGAACAAATTACTGTTGAGCAATTGACAGAATTGAGCATAGTTATGAGAATATCTAGGTATGATCATGTATATAGGCATCACGTCCGAGACAAGTAGACCGACTCCTGCCTGCATCTACTACTATTACTCCACACATCGACCGCTATCCAGCATGCATATAGAGTATTAAGTTCATAAGAACAGAGTAACGCCTTAAGCAAGATGACATGATGTAGAGGGATAAACTCATGCAATATGATGAAAACCCCATCTTGTTATCCTCAATGGCAACAATACAATACGTGCCTTGCTGCTCCTACTGTCACTGGGAAAGGACACCGCAAGATTGAACCCAAAGCTAAGCACTTCTCCCATTGCAAGAAAGATCAATCTAGTAGGCCAAACCAAACTGATAATTCGAAGAGACTTGCAAAGATAACCCATCATACATAAAAGAATTCAGAGAATATTCAAATATTGTTCATAGATAAACTTGATCATAAACCCACAATTCATTGATCTCAACAAACACACCGCAAAAAGAAGATTACATCGAATAGATCTCCACAAGAGAGGAGGAGAACTTTGTATTGAGGTCCAAAAAGAGAGAAGAAGCCATCTAGCTAATAACTATGGACCCGAAGGTCTGAGGTAAACTACTCACACTTCATCGGAGAGGCTATGGGTTGATGTAGAAGCCCTCCGTGATCGATGCCCCCTCCGGCGGAGCTCCGGAACAGGCCCCAAGATGGGATCTCATGGATACAGAAAGTTACGACGATGGAATTAGGGTTTTGGCTCCGTATCTGATCATTTGGGGGTACGTAGGTATATATAGGAGGAAGAAGTACGTCGGTGGAGCAACAGGGAGCCCACGAGGGTGGAGGGCGCGCCTGGGGGGGGGGGGGGGTTGGCGCGCCCCGCTACCTCGTGGCCTCCCTGTTGATTGCTTGACGTAGGGTCCAAGTCTCCTAGATCTTGTTCGTTCCAAAATCACGTTCCCGAAGGTTTCATACCGTTTGGACTCCGTTTGATATTCCTTTTCTGCGGAACCCTAAAATAGGCAAAAAAAACAGCAATTCTGGGCTGGGCCTCCGGTTAACAAGTTAGTCCCAAAAATAATATAAAAGTGAATAATAAAGCCCAATAATGTCCAAAACAGAAGATAATATAGCATGGAGCAATCAAAAATTATAGATACGTTGGAGACGTATCAAGCATCCCCAAGCTTAATTCCTGCTCGTCCTCGAGTAGGTAAATGATAAAAACAAAATTTTTGATGTGGAATGCTACTTGGCATATTTTCAATGTAATTCTTCTTAATTGTGGTATGAATATTCAGATCCGAAAGATTCAAGACAAAAGTTCAATATTGACATAAAAATAATAATACATCAAGCATACTAACTAAGCAATTATGTCTTCTCAAAATAACATGGCCAAATAAAGTTATCCCTACAAAATCATATAGTCTGGCTATGCTCTATCTTCACCACATAAAGTATTTAAATCACGCACAACCCCGTTGAAAAAGCCAAGCAATTGTTTCATACTTTTGACATTCTCAAAAAAATTTCAATCTTCACGCAATACATGAGCGTGAGCCATGGACATAGAACTTTAGGTGGAATAAAGTGGTGGTTGTGGAGAAGACAAAAAGGGAGAAGATAGCCTCACATCAACTAGGCATATCAACGGGCTATGGAGATGCCCATCAATAGATATCAATGTGAGTGAGTAGGGATTGCCATGCAACGGATGCACTAGAGCTATAAGTATATGAAAGCTCAAAAAGAAACTAAGTGGGTGTGCATCCAACTTGCTTGCTCACAAAGACCTAGGGCATTTTGAGGAAGCCCATCATTGGAATATGCAAGCCAGGTTCTATAATGAAAAATTCCCACTAGTATATGAAAGTGATAACATAGGAGACTCTCTATCATGAAGATCATGGTGCTACTTTGAAGCACAAGTGTGGTAAAAGGATAGTAGCATTGTCCCTTCTCTCTTTTTCTCTCATTTTTTATTTGGGCCTTTTCTCCCTTTTTTTATGGCCTCTTGTTTTTCGTCCGGAGTCTCATCCCGACTTGTGGGGGAATCATAGTCTCCATCATCCTTTCCTCACTGGGACAATGCTCTAATAATGATGATCATCACACTTTTATTTTCTTACAACTCAAGAATTACAACTCGATACTTAGAACAAGATATGACTCTATATGAATGCCTCCGACGGTGTACCAGGATATGCAATGACTCATGAGTGACATGTATGAAAGAATTATGAAAGGTGGCGTTGCCACAAATACAATGTCAACTACATGATCATGCAAAGCAATATGAGAATGATGGAGCGTGTCATAGTAAACGGAATGGTGGAAAGTTGCATGGCAATATATCTCAGAATGGCTAGCATGATAGGTAGGTATGGTGGGTGTATGATACCGGCAAAAGGTGCGCGGTATTAGAGAGGCTAGTGCTACCTCTTGAGCACTGCGTTGGATTTCCCCAAAGAGGAAGGGATGATGCAACAAAGTAGCGTAAGTATTTCCCTCAGTTTTTGAGAACCAAGGTATCAATCCAGTAGGAGGCTACGCTCGAGTCCCTCGTACCTACACAAAAACAATAGCTCAATGCAACCAACACGCTTAGGGGTTGTCAATCCCTTCACGGTCACTTACGAAAGTGAGATCTGATAGAAATGATAAATAATATTTTTTTGGTATTTTTGGTATAGAGATGCAAAGTAAAAAGTAAAAGCAAAGTAAAAGCAAAGCAATAATAAAGTAATGGAGATTGATATGATGAGAAAGAGACCCCGGGGCCATAGGTTTCACTAGTGGCTTCTCTTAAGAGCATAAGTATTCTACGGTGGGTGAACAAATTACTGTTGAGAAATTGACATAATTGAGCATAGTTATGAGAATATCTAGGTATGATCATGTATATAGGCATCACGTCCGAGACAAGTAGACCGAAACGATTCTGCATCTACTACTATTACTCCACTCATCGACTGCTATCCAGCATGCATCTAGAGTATTAAGTTAAAAACAGAGTAATGCCTTAAGCAAGATGACATGATGTAGAGGGATAGTTTCATGCAATATGATAAAAAAACCCATCTTGTTATCCTCGATGGCAAGAATACAATACGTGCCTTGCTGCCCCTTCTGTCATTGGGAAAGGACACCGCAAGATTGAACCCAAAGCTAAGCACTTCTTCCATGGCAAGAACAACCAATCTAGTAGGCCAAACCAAACTGATAGTTCGAAAAGACTTGCAAAGATAACCAATCATACATAAAAGAATTCAGAGAAGATTCAAATATCATTCATAGATAGACTGGATCATAAACCCACAATTCATCGGTCTCAACAAACACACTGCAGAAAGAAGATTACATTGAATAGATCTCCACGAGAGAGGGGGAGAACATTGTATTGAGATCCAAAAAGAGAAGAAGCCATCTAGCTACTAACTATGGACCCATAGGTCTGAAGTAAACTACTCACACTTCATCGGAGGGGCTTGGATGATGATGTAGAAGCCCTCCGTGATCGGTGCTTCCTCCGGCGGAGCTCCGGAACAGGCCCCGAGATGGGATCTCGTGGATACAGAAAGTTGCAGCGGTGGAATTAGGTTTCTGGCTCCCCTTCTGATCGTTTGGGGATACGTGGATATATATGGGAGGAAGAAGTACGTCGGTGGAGCTTCGAGGGGCCCACGAGGCAGGGGGCGTGCCCTAGGGGGGCGCCCTCCACCCTCGTGACCACCTCGTGGCTTTCTTGACGGAGGGTCCAAGTCTCCTGGATCTTATCTGATGAGAAAATTATAGATACATTGGAGACGTATCAAGCATCCCCGAGCTTAATTCCTGCTAGTCCTCGAGTTGGTAAATGATAAAAACAGAATTTTTGATGCGGAGTGCTACTTGGCATAATTTTAATGTAATTCTTCTTATTTGTGGTATGAATATTCAGATCCGAAAGATTCAAGACAAAAGTTCATATTGACATAAAAATGATAATACTTCAAGCATACTAACTAAGCAATTATGTCTTCTCAAAATAACATGGCCAAAGAAAGTTCATCCCTACAAAATCATATGGTTTAGTCATGTTTCAGTTTCGTCACACAAGAATGCTCTCATCATGCACAACCCCGATGACAAGCCAAGCAATTGTTTCATACTTTAGTAATCTCAAACCTATAAACTTTTACGCAATATATGAGCGCGAGCCATGGACATAGCACTATGGGTGGAATAGAATATAATGAGGGGGGTTATGTGGAGAAGACAAAAAAGGAGAAAGTCTCACATCAACGAGGCTAATCAATGGGCTATGGAGATGCCCACCGATTGATGTTAATGCAAGGAGTAGGGATTGCCATGCAACGGATGCACTAGAGCTAATGTATGAAAGCTCAACATAAGAAACTAGTGGGTGTGCATCCAACTTGCTTGCTCACGAAGACCTAGGGCACTTGAGGAGGCCCATTATTGGAATATACAAGCCAAGTTCTATAATGAAAAAAGCCCACTAGTATATGAAAGTGATAACATGAGAGACTCTCTACTATGAAGATCATGGTGCTACTTTGAAGCACAATTGTGGTAAAAGGATAGTAACATTGTCCCTTCTCTCTTTTTCTCTCATTTTTTTGGGCCTTTGCTTTTTTATGGCCTTTCTCTCTTTTTTTGGGCCTTCTCTTTTTTTCCTCACTTGGGACAATGCTTTAATAATGATGATCATCACACTTCTATTTATTTACAACTCAATGATTACAACTCGATACTAGAACAAAGATGACTCTACATGAATGCCTCCGGCGGTGTACCGGGATATGCAATGAACCAAGAGTGACATGTATGAAAGAATTATGAACGGTGGCTTTGCCACAAATACTATGCTAACTACATGATCATGCTAAGCAATATGACAATGATGAATGTGTCATGATGAACGGAATGATGGAAAGTTGCATGGCAATATATCTCGGAATGGCTATGGAAATGCCATAATAGGTAGGTATGGTGGCTGTTTTGAGGAAGATATAAGGAGGTTTATGTGTGAAAGAGCGTATCATATCATGGGGTTTGGATGCACCGGCGAAGTTTGTGCCAACTCTCAATGTGAGAAAGGGCAATGCACGGTACCAAAGAGGCTAGCAAGGATGGAAGGGTGAGAGTGCGTATAATCCATGGACTCAACATTAGTCATAAAGAACTCACATACTTATTGCAAAAATCTACAAGTCATCAAAAACCTTGGCACTACGCGCATGCTCCTAGGGGGATATATTGGTAGGAAAAGACCATCGCTCGTCCCCGACCGCCACTCATAAGGAAGACAATCAAATAACACCTCATGTTTCAAATTTGTTGCATAACGTTTACCATACGTGCATGCTACGGGACTTGCAAACCTCAACACAGGTATTTCTCAATTTCACAACTACTCAACTAGCATGACTTTGATATTATTACCTCCATATCTCAAAACAATCATCAAGCATCAAACTTTTCTTAGTATTCAACACACTCATACGAAAGTTTTATTATTAATCTTGCATACCAAGCATATTAGGATTTTAAGAAAATTACCATGCTATTAAGACTCTCAAAATAATCTAAGTGAATCATGAGAGAACAATAGTTTCTATAAAACAAAACCACCACCGTGCTCTAAAAGATATCAGTGAAGCACTAGTGCAAAACTATAAAGCTCAAAGATATAAGTGAAGCACATAGAGTATTCTATCAAATTCCAAATCATGTATGACTCTCTCAAAAGGTGTGTACAGAAAGGATGATTGTGGTAAAATAATAATCAAAGACTCAAATCATAAAAGACGCTCCAAGCAAAACACATATCATGTGGTGAATAAAAATATAGCTCCAAGTAAAGTTACCGATAGAAGTAGACGAAAAAGAGGGGATGCCTTCCGGGGCATCCCCAACCTTTGGCTTTTAGGTGTCCTTAGACTATCCTGGGGGTGCCATGGGCATCCCCAAGCTTAGGCTCTTGCCACTCCTTGTTCCATAATCCATCAAATCTTTACCCAAAACTTGAAAACTTCACAACACAAAACTTAAAGTAGAAAATCTCGTGAGCTCCGTTAGCGAAAGAAAACAAAAGACCACTTCAAGTTACTGTAATGAAATGATTCTTTATTTATAGTGGTTTTAAACCTACTGTATTCCAACTTCTCTATGGATTATAAACTATTTTAGTAGCCATAGATTCATCAAAATAAGCAAACAACACATGAAAAACAGAATCTGTCAAAAACAGAACAGTCTGTAGTAATCTGTAGCTAGAGCAAGATCTGGAACCCCAAAAATTCTAAAATAAATTTCTGGACATGAGTAATTTATCTATTAATCATATGAAAAAAGAATTAACTAAATATCACTTTCCATATAAACATTACAGCAGTTCTTGTGAGCACTAAAGTTTCTGTTTTTTACAGCAAGTTCAACAAGACTTTCCCCAAGTCTTCCCAACGGTTCTACTTGGCACAAACACTAATTAAACACAAAAAACACAACCAAAACAGAGGCTAAACAATTTATTTATTACTAAACAGGATCAAAAAGAAAGGAATAAAAATAAAATTGGATTGCCTCCCAACAAGCGCTATCGTTTAACGCCCCTAGCTAGGCATAACAAGCAAGAATAGATCTAGGTATTGCCATCTTTGGTAGGCAATCCATAAGTGGCTCTCATGATAGATCCATATGGTAATTTTATTTTCTTTCTAGGGAAGTGTTCCATGCCCTTTTTTAATGGAAATTGAAATATAATATTCCCTTCCTTCATATCAATAATTGCACCAACCGTTCTAAGGAAAGGTCTACCAAGAATAATAGGGCAAGAAGGATTGCAATCTATATCAAGAACGATAAAATCTACGGGGACATAATTCCTATTTGCAAAAATAAGAACATCATTAATTCTTCCCATAGGTTTCTTAATAGTGGAATCCGCAAGATGCAAGTTTAGAGAGCAATCATCAAAATCACAGAAATCTAGCAAATCGCACAAAGTTTTGGGAATAGTAGAGACACTAGCACCCAAATCACATGAAGCATAAAACTCATAATTTTTATTTTTAATTTTAATAGTAGGTTCCCACTCATCATAAAGTTTTCTAGGGATAGAAACTTCCAGTTCAAGTTTTTCTTCATAAGATTGCATCAAGGCATCAACGATATGTTTAGTAAACGCTTTATTTTGACTATAAGCGTGAGGAGATTTTAGCACAGATTGCAATAAGGAAATACAATCAATCAAAGAGCAATTTTCATAGTTAAATTCCTTGAAATCCATAATAGTGGGTTTACCAACATCTAGGGTTTCAATTTCTTCAATCCCACTTTAATCAAATTTAGCATCAAGATCAACAAATTCTGAATTCTTAGAACACCTTCTAGGTAAAGGTGGATCATATTCAGTCCCATCATTATCAAGATTCATATTGCAAAACAAAGATTTAATAGGGGACACATCAATAACTTTTAGATCTTCATCATTATTTTCATAGGAACTAAAAGAACACGCTTTTATAAAGGCATCTTTCTTAGCACGCATCCTAGCGGTTCTTTCTTTGCACTCGTCAATGGAAATTCTCATGGCTTTGAGAGACTCATTGATACCATGCTTAGGTGGAATAGATCTAAGTTTCAAATAATCAACATCAAGAGCAATTCTATCAACGTTCCTAGCCAAATCATCAATCTTAAGCAAAAAAATTTCAATGATAGCATTAAAATTCTTTTGCGAAGAAATAAATTCTTTAATATTAGATTAAAAATCAGAGGGCATCTTACTATAATTTCCATAAGAATTTTTGTAGGAATTACCATAATTATTAGAGGGATTACTAGGATAAGGCCTAGGGTTGAAATTTCCTCTATACACGTTGTTACCAAAATTGTTCCTACCAACAAAATTCACATCCATAGATTAACTATTATTCTCAATCAATGTAGACAAGGGCACATCATTAGGATTAGAAGAAACACTCTGATTAGCAAATAATTTCATAAGTTCATCCATCTTTCCACTCAAAACATTAATTTCTTCTATCGCATGCACCTTTTTAGTAGATATTTCAGTATGCCATTGAGAATAATTAACCATAATATTATCTAGGAGTTTAGTAGCTTCTCCTAAAGTGATTTCCACAAAAGTGCCTCCCGCGGCCGAATCTAAAAGATTTCTAGAAGCAAAATTCAATCCGGCGTAAAAATTCTGCACAATCATCCACAAATTTAAACCATGAGTAGGGCAATTACGTATCATTAATTTCATTCTCTCCCAAGCTTGTGCAACATGTTCATGATCAAGTTGTTTAAAATTCATAATATCATTTCTAAGAGAGTTGATCTTAGCGGGAGGAAAATACTTAGAGATAAAAGCATCTTTGCACTTGTTCCAAGAATCAATACTATTTTTAGGCAAAGACGAAAACCAAGCTTTAGCACAATCTCTAAACGAAAAAGGAATAGCTTCAATTTAACAATATCATTATCGACATATTTCTTCTTTTGCATGTCACACAAATCAATGAAGCTATTAAGATGGGTAGCGGCATCTTCACTAGGAAGGCCGGAGAACGGATCTTTCATGACAAGATTCAACAAGGCAGTATTAATTTCACAAGATTCAGCATCAGTAAGAGGAGCAATCAGAGTGCTAAGGAAATCATTATTGTTGGTATTGGTGAAGTCACACAATTAGTATTATCTTGAGCCATCGCGACAAACAAGCAATCCAACAGACGAGCAAATAAAAAGCATACGGACGAAAAGAGGCAAATAGAAAGGGAGGATAGAGAGAGAGGGCGAATAAAACGGCAAGGGTGAAGTGGGGGAGAGGAAAACGAGAGGCAAATGGCAAATAATGTAATGCGGGAGATAGGGATTGTGATGGGTACTTGGTATGTTGACTTTTGCACAGACTCCCCGGCAACGGCGCCAGAAATTCTTCTTGCTATCTCTTGAGCACTGCGTTGGATTTCTGTGAAGAGGAAGGGATGATGCAGCAAAGTAGCGTAAGTATTTCCCTCAGTTTTTGAGAACCAAGGTATTAATCCAGTAGGAGACTACGCTCGAGTCCCTCGTACCTACACAAAAACAATAGCTCAACGCAACCAACGCGCTTAGGGGTTGTCAATCCCTTCACGGTCACTTACGAAAGTGAGATCTGATAGAGAAGATAAATAATATCTTTTGGTATTTTTGGTATAGAGATGCAAAGTAAAAAGTAAAAGCAAAGCAATAATAAAGTAATGGAGATTGATATGATGAGAAAGAGACCCGGGGGCCATAGATTTCACTAGTGGCTTCTCTCAAGAGCATAAGTATTCTACGGTGGGTGAACAAATTACTGTTGAGCAATTGACAGAATTGAGCATAGTTATGAGAATATCTAGGTATGATCATGTATATAGGCATCACGTCCGAGACAAGTAGACCGAAACGATTCTACATCTAGTACTATTACTCCACTCATCGACTGCTATCCAGCATGCATCTAGAGTGTTAAGTTAAAAACAGAGTAACGCCTTAAGCAAGATGACATGATGTAGAGGGATAGTTTCATGCAATATGATAAAAAAAACCCATCTTGTTATCCTTGATGGCAACAATACAATATGTGCCTTGCTGCCCCTTCTGTCACTGGGAAAAGACACCGCAAGATTGAACCCAAAGCTAAGCACTTCTCCCATGGCAAGAACAACCAGTCTAGTAGGCCAAACCAAACTGATAATTCGAAGAGACTTGCAAAGATAACCAATCATACATAAAAGAATTCAGAGAAGATTCAAATATTATTCATAGATAGACTGGATCATAAACCCACAATTCATCGGTCTCAACAAACACACCGCAAAAAGAAGATTACATCGAATAGATCTCCACGAGAGAGGGGGAGAACATTATATTGAGATCCAAAAAGAGAGAAGAAGCCATCTAGCTACTAACTATGGACCCGTCGGTCTGAAGTAAACTACTCACACTTCATCGGAGGGGCTTGGATGATGATGTAGAAGCCCTCCGTGATCGATGCCTCCTCCGGCGGAGCTCCGGAACAGGCCCCAAGATGGGATCTCGTGGATACAGAAAGTTGCGGCGGCAGAATTAGGTTTTTGGCTTCCCTTCTGATCGTTTGGGGATACGTGGATATGTATGGGAGGAAGAAGTACGTTGGTGGAGCTTCGAGGGGCCCACGAGGCAGGGGGGCGCGCCCTAGGGGGGGCGCACCCTCCACCCTCGTAACCACCTCGTGGCTTTCTTGACGGAGGGTCCAAGTCTCCTGGATCTTATCTGATGAGAAAATCACGTTTCCGAAGGTTTCATTCCGTTTGGACTCCGTTTGATATTCCTTTTCTTCGAAACCCAAAAACAGGCAAAAAACAGCAATTCTGGGCTGGGCCTCCGGTTAATAGGTTAGTCCCAAAAATAATATAAAAGTGGATAATAAAGCCCAATAATGTCTAAAATAGTAAATAATATAGCATGGAGCAATCAAAAATTATAGATGCGTTGGAGACGTATCAGCTAGCAATGGTGGAAGGGTGAGAGTGCATATAATCCATGGACTCAACATTAGTCATAAAGAACTCATATACTTATTGCAAAAATATACAAGTTATCAAAGCAAAGTATTACGCGCATGCTCCTAGGGGGATAGATTGGTAGGAAAAGACCATCGCTCGTCCTCGACCGCCACTCATAAGGAAGACAATCAATAAATAAATCATGCTCCGACTTCATCACATAACGGTTCACCATACGTGCATGCTACGAGAATCACAAACTTTAACACAAGTATTTCTCAAATTCACAACTACTCAACTAGCACAACTTTAATATCACGATCTCCATATCTCAAATAATTATCAAGCATCAAACTTCTCTTAGTATTCAACACACTCATAAGAGAATTTTATTTTTAATCTTGTATACCTAGCATATTAGGATTATTTAAGCAAATTACCATGCTATTTAAGACTCTCAAAATAATCTAAGTGAATCATGAGAGATCAATAGTTTCTATAAAACAAATCCACCACCGTGCTCTAAAAATATATAAGTGAAGTACTAGAGCAAAACTATATAACTCAAAAGATATAAGTGAAGCATATAGAGTATTCTAATAATTTCCGAATCATGTGTGTCTCTCTCAAAATGTGTGTACAGCAAATATTATTGTGGTAAAATAAAAATAAAAGACTCAAATCATACAAGACGCTCCAAGCAAAACACATATCTTGTGGTGAATAAAAATATAGCTCCAAGAAAAGTTACCGATAGAAGTAGACGAAAGAGGGGATGCCATCCAGGGCATCCCCAAGCTTTGGCTTTTAGGTGTCCTTAGATTATATTGGGGGTGCCATGGGCATCCCCAAGCTTAGGCTCTTGCCACTCCTTGTTCCATAATCCATCAAATCTTTACCCAAAACTTGAAAACTTGATCACAACACAAAACTTAAAGTAGAAAATCTCATGAGCTCCGTTAGCGAAAGAAAACAAAAGACCACTTCAAGGTACTGTAATGAACTCATTATTTATTTATATTGGTGTTAAACCTACTGTATTACAACTTCTCTATGGTTTATAAACTATTTTACTAGCCATATATTCATCAAAATAAGCAAACAACACACGAAAAACAGAATCTGTCAAAAACATAACAGTCTGTAGTAATCTGTAGCTAGCGCAAGATCTAGAACACCAAAAATTCTAAAATAAATTTCTGGACGTGAGGAACTCATCTATTAATCATCTGCAAAAAGAATTAACTAAATAGAACTTTCCAAATAAAAATGACAGCAGTTCTCGTGAGCGCAAAAGTTTCTGTTTTTTACAGCAAGATTAGCAAGACTTTCCCCAAGTCTTCCCAATGGTTCTACTTGGCACAAACACTAATTAAACACAAAAACACAACCAAAATAGAGGCTAGATAAATTATTTATTACTAAACAGGATCAAAAAGCAAGGAATAAAAATAAAATTGGGTTGCCTCCCAACAAGCGCTATCGTTTTAACGCCCCTAGCTAGGCATAAAAAGCAAGGATAGATCTAGGTATTGCCATAATAGTAAGATAGATCATTAAAACTCATTTCATATTCTCTACGTTCGGCAGCAAGTTTTCTTTGAGGCAAGCAAAAATAATCAAAAGGGCTAAATTTAATGGGACAAAGGCCCCCAAGATCAACTTTGGGAGGTATAGGTTCCTCCTTCGGCCCTTCGTATTGCACAACCAATTCATCATTATAAGCATTCTTTTGACAGAACTTTGTGAGCCTATACTCAAGAGAATATCCCATTTCATTATTTCGAATGGCCAAATCATCATTAAGTTCAGAAATTCTATCAACTAAAACATTGGTAGGAACCCTTTTTCTAAGATTTTCATTGAAAGCAACATAGTCTAGAGACTGAAAATGCATTATTTCTTCTTGATAAAAAAGGATAGCCTCTATGGGAGGACGGCAAGCGTCCACCCTATAATGCGTAAAGATTTCTTTAGCCTCTTTGATTATGAATCTGAACTCATGAGCCAAAAAGATAGTAACGGCATGCTTAACAGAAGAATGCTCAATATTAGAAAATTCTAGGAAAATTCTTTGTATGCAAGGGTGCATGTGCATGAATTGTCTTTCAAGTTCAACTACAAGCATGGCAATAGTGTCTGCAAGACTACTAGTTCTATGAAGGATAGAACTACCCATAGAAGGTAAAGCACCGGCACAAGTAAAGAAATCTTGGATAACTCCTTTTCCAATAATATTACCACTACCAATACGGAATTTTTTTGTATGTAAGATAGGGGGTTCTTCAGCAGGAGCATCATAATTTTTCATGATATTACTATTGTCCATATCGACAATAATTTCCCGAACTTCAGACATAATGACAGAAAGAGCGAGGGCAAAAAGAGGCAATTAGAGAAAGAGATGGAGGATAGAGAGAGAGGGTGAATAAAACGGCAAGGGTGAAGTGGGGGAGAGGAAAACGAGAGGCAAATGGAAAATAATGTAATGCGGGAGATAAGGGTTTGTGATGGGTACTTGGTATGTTGACTTTTGCGTAGACCTCCCCGGCAACGGCGCCAGAAATCCTTCTTGCTACCTCTTGAGCACTTGTGTTGGTTTTCCCTTGAAGAGGAAAGGGTGGTGCAACAAAGTAGCGTAAGTATTTCCCTCGGTTTTTGAGAACCAAGGTATCAGTCCAGTAGGAGGCTACACGCTAGTCCCTCGCACCTACACAAAACAAATAAATCCTCGCAACCAACGCGATAAGCGGTTGTCAATCCCTACACAGTCACTTACGAGAGTGAGATCTGATAGATATGATCAGATAATATTTTTGGTATTTTTATGATAAAGATGCAAAGTAAAATAAAAGCAATGAAAATAACTAAGTATTGGAAGATTTAATATGATGAAGATAGACCCGGGGGCCATAGGTTTCACTAGTGGCTTCTCTCAAGAGCATACGTATTTTACGGTGGGTGAACAAATTACTGTTGAGCAATTGACATAATTGAGCATTGTTATGAGAATATCTAGGTATGATCATGTATATAGGCATCACGTCCGAGACAAGTAGACCGACTCCTGCCTGCATCTACTACTATTACTCCACACATCGACCGCTATTCAGCATGCAGTTAGAGTATTGAGTTCATAAGAACAGAGTAACGCCTTAAGCAAGATGACAAGATGTAGAGGGATAAACTCATGCAATATGATGAGAACCCCATCTTGTTATCCTCAATGGCAACAATACAATACGTGCCTTGCTGCCCCTACTGTCACTGGGAAAGGACACCGCAAGATTGAACCCAAATCTAAGCACTTCTTCCATTGCAAGAAAGATCAATATAGTAGGCCAAACCAAACTGATAATTCGAAGAGACTTGTAAAGATAACCAATCATACATAAAAGAATTCAGAGAAGATTCAAATATTGTTCATAGATAAACTTGATCATAAACCCACAATTCATCGATCTCAACAAACACACCGCAAAAAGAAGATTACATCGAATAGATCTCCACAAGAGAGGGGGAGAACTTTGTATTGAGATCCAAAAAGAGAGAAGAAACCATCTAGCTAATAACTATGGACCCAAAGGTCTGAGGTAAACTACTGACACTTCATCGGAGAGGCTATGGTGTTGATGTAGAAGCCCTCCGTGATCGATGCCCCCTCCGGCGGAGCTCCGTAACAGGCCCCAAGATGGGATCTCGTGGATACATAAAGTTAAGGCAGTGGAATTAGGGTTTTGGCTCCGTATCTGATCGTCTGGGGGTACGTAGGTATATATAGGAGGAAGAAGTACGTCGGTGGAGCAACAGGGGGCCCACGAGGGTGGAGGGCGTGCGTGGGGGGGGGGGGGGTAGGCGCGCCCCCTATCTCGTGGCCACCCTGTTGGTTGCTTGATGTAGGGTCCAACTCTCCTAGATCTTGTTCGTTCCAAAAATCATGTTCCCAAAGGTTTCATTCCGTTTGGACTCCGTTTGATATTCCTTATCTTCGAAACCCTAAAATAGGCAAAAAAACAGCAATTCTAGGTTGGGCCTCCGGTTAATAGGTTAGTCCCAAAAATAATATAAAAGTGAATAATAAATCCCAATAATGTCCAAAGCAGAAGATAATATAGCATGGAGCAATCAAAAATTATAGATACGTTGGAGACGTATCAATAACAAAGGGAACAACGTATGTTGTTATGCGGTTTGACCGATATAGATTTTCATAGAATATGTGGGAGCCAATATGAGTATCCAGGTTCCCCTATTGGTTATTGACCGGAGACGTGTCTCGGTGACTTCTACATAGTTCTCGAACCCATAGGGTCCGCACGCTTAAAGTTTGGTGCCGATCGGTATTATGAGTTTTTTTGTTTTGATGTACCGAAGGTAGTTCAGAGTCCTGGATATGATCACGGACATGACGAGGAGTCTCGAAATGGTCGAGACGTAAAGATCGATATATTGGACAACTATATTCGGACACCGGAAGTGTTCCGGGTGGTTTCGTACAAAATCGGAGTGCCGGAGGGTTACCGGAACACCCCCGAGAGAAATAGTGGGCCTTATGGGCCTTAGTGGAGAGAGAGAGGGCTGGCCTAGGGTAGGCCGCATGCCCCTCCCCCTCTGGTCCGAATTGGACTAGGAGAGGGGGGCGACGCCCCCTTTCCTTCTCCCTCTCCCCCTTCCTGCCCCCCTCCTAGTAGTAGGAAAGAGGGGAGTCCTACTCCTACTAGGAGGAGGACTCCTCCTCCTGGCATGCCTACAGGGGCCGGCTGGCCTCCCCCTTGCTCCTTTATATACGGGGGCAGGGGGCACCTATAGACACACAAGTTGATTGTTCCAAGCCGTGTGCGGTGCCCCCCTCCACCATAATCCACCTCGATCATATCGTAGCGGTGCTTAGGCGAAGCCCTGCGTCGGTAGCAACATCATCACCGTCATCATTCCGTCGTGCTGACGGAACTCTCCCGTGAAGCTCTGCTAGAACGGAGTTCGTGGGACATCATCGAGCTGAACGTGTGCTGAACTCGAAGGTGCCGTGCGTTCGGTACTTGGATCGGTCGGATCGTGAAGACGTTCGACTACATCAACCGCGTTCTCATAACGCTTCCTCTTACGGTCTACGAGGGTACGTGGACGATACTCTCCCCTCTTGTTGCTATGCATCACCATGATCTTGCGTGTGCGTAGTAATTTTTTGAAATTACCGCGTTCCCCAACAGTGGCATCCGAGCCAGGTTACTGCGTAGATGTTATATGCACGAGTAGAACACAAAGGAGTTGTGGGCGTGGGTATATACATATTGCTTGTCATTACTAGTTGATTCTTGATTCGGCAATATTGTTGGATGAAGCGGCCCAGACCGACATTACGCGTACGCATATGCGAGACTGGTTCTACCGTCGTGCTTCGCACACAGGTGGCTAGTGGGTGTCTGTTTCTCCAAATTTTAGTTGAATCGGATTCAATGAACATGGTTCTTACTGAAGATCAAAAAGCAATCACTATACTGCGTTGTGGTTTTTGATGCGTAGGTAAGAACGGTTCTTGCTCTGCCCGTAGCAGCCACGTAAAACTTGCAACAACAAAGTAGAGGACGTCTAACTTCTTTTTGCAGGGCATGTTGTGATGTGATATGGTCAAGACATGATGAGATATAAATTGTTATATGAGATGATCATGTTTTGTTAAAGTTATCGGCAACTGGCAGGAGCCTTATGGTTGTCTCTATTGCATAATATGCAAGCGCCAAATAATTGCTTTACTTTATCGCTATGTGATAGCAATAGTTGCAAGAGCAATAGTTGGCGAGACGACCATATGATGACACGTTGATAGAGATCATGGTGTCATGCCGGTGACGATAGAGATCATGATGGTACTTTGGAGATGGAGATCAAAGGCACAAGATGATCATGGCCATACCATGTCACATATTTTGATTGCATGTGATGTTTATCCTTTATGCATCTTATTTTGCTTAGTTCGACGGTAGAATTTTAAGATGATCTCTCACTAAATTTCAAGGTATAAGTGTTCTCCCTGAGTATGCACCGTTGCGACAGTTCGTCGTGCCGAGACACCACTTGATGATTGGGTGTGATAAGCTCTACGTTCACATACAACGGGTGCAAGCCAGTTTTGCACACACGGAATACTCATGTTAAACTTGACGAGCCTAGCATATGGAGATATGGCCTCGGAACATTGGAGACCGAAAGGTCGAGCGTGAATCATATAGTAGATATGATCAACATAGTGATGTTCACCATTGAAAACTACTCCATATCACGTGATGATCGGACATGGTTTAGTTGATTTGGATCACGTGATCACTTAGATGATTAGAGGGATGTCTATCTAAGTGGGAGTTCTTAAGTAATATGATTAATTGAACTTTAATTTATCATGAACTTAGTCCTGATAGTATTTGCTTATCTATGTTGTACATCAATAGCTTGCGATGTAGCTCCCCGTTTATTTTTGATATGTTCCTAGATAAAAATAAGTTGAAAGATGTTAGTAGCAATGATGCGGACTAGCTCCGTGATCCGAGCGTTATCCTCATTGCTGCAAAGAAGTATTATGTCCTTGATGCACCACTAGGTGACGGACCTATTGCAGGAGCAGATACAGATGTTACGAACGTTCGACAAAGCTCAGTATGATGACTACTTGATAGTTTAGTGCTCCATGATTTACGGCTTAGAACCGGGACGTCAAAAACGTTTTGAACGCCACGGAGCATATAAGATGTTCCAAGAGCTGAAATTGGTATTTCAGACTCATGCCCGAGTCGAGAGGTATGAGACCTCTGACAAGTACTTTGCCTACAAGATGGAGGAGAATAGCTCAACCAGTGAGCATGTGCTCAGATTGTCTGAGTACTAGAATCACTTGAATCAAGTGGGAGTTAATCTTCTAGATAAGAGAGTGATTGATGATACGTCTTCGTCGTATCTATAATTTTTGTTTGTTCCATGCCAATATTCTACAACTTTCATATACTTTTGGCAACTTTTTATACTATTTTTGGGACTAACATATTGATCCAGTGCCCAGTGCCAGTTCCTGTCTGTTGCATGTTTTTGATTTCCCAGAATATCCATTTCAAACGGAGTCCAAACGGGATAAAAATGGACGGAGATACTTTTTGGAATACTTGGAAAATCCGGAAGAAAAATCAATGCGAACCAGTGTCCGAGGTGGGCACGAGGTAGGGCCCCCCCCCAGGGCGTGCCCCTAACCCTCGTGACCCACCTGTAAGGCGTTTGACGCTCTTCTTTTGCCGCAAGAAAGCTAATTTTCAGGAAAAAAAATCACGGCGAAGGTTTCAGGCCAATCGGAGTTACGGATCTCCATATATACACGAAACGGTGAAATAGTGTCGGTGTACTAGAGTAGGGGTATCCTAGTATCCCGAACTTGTGCACGGGCAGTCGCAGCATCCCGCGGCAAGGCTTGTCGGGTGACCGCCAAGGACCTCCGTGGTTCCTTTGGAACCATCCAAGGATAAAGTATCCAAGCCAAGGAGACAAGACCCCGGCAAGAGGAGCTTGCCGGGAAGGCCAACCAAGGCATCTCAAGGAACTTGCCGCGACGCGCCATGCGTCCCGGCAAGGCCCGGTGAGCAACAAGCTCCCGGACGTGACAAGACAACGACCGCGGCAAGGCGCTTGCCGCGGCAAGCCACCACTCTATGCCCGCGCTCCAGCACATCCACCAACGTGTCGCTCTGGGACCCTTCCAGGCGTACATGGCGGGAGGCTGTGCAGCCAGCGGCGCGCGGTGGCAAGCGGCGCTGACAAGATTGCCATCGTGGCGAGCGGTGGCGTCCCTGACGGTCCCTTTTGCACTATTTAGGCGACACAGACGGGCATTTAATGCCCTTGTCACCTGCCGCCAGGGTTAGGTATGATACACTGTAGCAGGTAGTTGTACCAACCGCAACACCTTTCCATTTTTACCCTTGTCTACGTTGCCACCTGTCGGTGACCCCTTGAGCATATAAAAGGAGGCCCATGCGCAACGTAGGAAAAGAAAGAGAAAGAGAACACTCACGCTCGGTCTCGTTAGCTGCTGGGGTGTACGGTAGCACTCCGCGCTCCCGAGCAAGAACTCAATACAAACCACAAAGCAGGAGTAGGGTTTTACGCATCCGTGCGGCCCGAACCTGGGTAAACTGCTCGTGTGCTTCGCCTTGATCCGCTCTTCGTGCGACCCTCGCCCCCGCCGAACCGAAAGGGACTCGGTCCGCCGGTCCCATAGGTGCTCGTGGATTAGTCCCCCGGCATCTTTGGTGCGCCAGGTAGGGGGCGTCGAGGTTGTGTGAACCAGATCCGGCGTTCACGCGAGCTAGATCTTCATCATCTTCATCGACATGCCACCGAAGAAGAAGGCTTCGGATGCGGCTGCTCCGTCCGCGCCAAACCCACCACCGCCGGAGCAAACGGCTGATGGGGCAGACGCCGGCGGAAGAACGGGCGTCGACGAGGGAGCTCACGGTGCTGCCAGGTCCAAGGACAAGGCTGCGCTGCCCATCGGCGGCGTAGCCGGCTCCCACAACGACCGGGCGCACTCCAAGACCTCGGCGTCCGTACATGCACCGCGCCCATCTCAGGAGGCGCGGGACCGGCAGCGTCATGGTACTCACGGTACCATGCGTTTGCTGGTCCAAGATCGAGCTGGTGGATCTCGGAGTGCTCAAGACCAGCATGCACGCCAACATGCTGGCACGAGCGAGGCACGGTCGCCTGGACGGGATACTGCTCCTTCTAACATAGTTAGAAGTCCGAGCATATCCCGCTCCTCGCACCGTTCGCCACCGCCACCCGCCACTACAGCAGAAGCTTTGGCGCGAGCTCAACTGCTCCTGGACTACCCTCCAACGGCAGACAAGATCGACGACTGGAGGGCCACCATTCAGAGTCTCATCGGCTTCGCCAACGGCGACGCTCAACGGCAGCCGAGCACGTCGCAGCCGCGGCAAGTCAGCCAGGCGCGAGCAGGTGGCGACAAGACCGGTGGGGGTGCAACTACTGTGCACTCTCCGCCCCGAAGGCCAAGATCGCCGACTCGCCGGATCCACCTCGACAGCGACTCCACCGCGTCATCAGATCCACGAGCTCGTCGCGATCAGCGCCAAGTTCTTCACGAACGACAGCAAGAAGACGCTCGTACTCGCATCGAGCGCCGAAGAGAAGCGCGACGTCAATCGGACCAGCGCGCTGGGCCCTTTGTCGACATGCATGCGCCAGGGGAACCAGGCGACTTGCCGTACGCGGTAGGTTGCCCTGCGTTTACTCGTGAGCTGCGGCAAGTCCAGTGGCCCAGCACGAAGAATTTCAAGCCAGACGTACCAGAGAAGTACGACGGCAAGTCGCATCCGTCGGAGTTCCTCAGCATCTACACCATCGCGGTGCAGGCTGCCGGGGGCGGGACGACAAGATCCTTGCCAACTACTTCCCGCTGGTGCTCAAGCCCAACGTCAGGTCCTGGCTCATGCACTTGCCGGACGACTCCATATCCTCCTGGGCAGACCTATGCCATCAGTTTGTCGGCGCCTTTACAGGCGGCCACAAACCCCATGGCCAAGAGAGTGACCTTCATCTGCTCGCCCAGAAGGAAGGAGAGCCCCTGCGCAAGTACATTCAGAGATTCAGCCGTGTACAGCACAACATCCTAGATGTCCACCCCGCCGCGGTCATCAGCGCGTTCCATCAGAACGTACGTAACCGCAGGATGCGGGAGGAGATGGCGATGTGCAAGATCAGAGACGTCAGTGAGCTGTATGCCCTGGCCGACAAGTGTGCACGTGCTGAGGAAGGGAGGAAACTCCCCAGAGAGAATACAGGAGCAGGAGGATCTGACAGCGAGGATGCTGCCCCAGCAAAGAAAAACCGGCGGCGGAACAACAGGAAGAAGAAAGGCAAAGATGTGCTAGTCATTGAGCAGTCCGGCAACGAAGGTGGCGCCAAGAAAGCCAAAGCTGGTAGCTCCGGCAAGGAGATTGCCGCATGCACCAACTGCCAGGCTGTGGCGGTCGCCGACAAGCAGGACGGCACCGACAAGCAGTACTGCAAGATCCACCGCACCAAGGGCCATGACCTCCAGAGCTGCAAGAAGGTCGAGCAGCTTGTCCAGCAACAAAAGGATGAATACGAGCGACGCGACAAGGAGAGGGCCCAAGGAGGCGCTGGAGAATCCGGCAAGAAGCGCACCGGACGGGGAGGACGCCGTGGCAAGGCCAAGCAGCGGCAAGGAGACAGACCTCCCCGCGGCCGCGACAAGGATGAAGATGACGACGATGACGAAGACATGGATGGTGTCGAGACTAGTGAGCAGGAGTTCCAGAAAGCCACAGAGGTCTTGTGCGTTGACGGTGGTGCTTCTCTGCATACTTCGCACCGCCAACTCAAGCAGTGGGTGCGGGAAGTCAATGCGGCGGAACCACCTGTCGAGTCACGCAAGCTTCTGAAATGGTCCAGCACGCCTATCATCTTTGATATTGAGGACCACCATGATCGCACAACTGCGGTCGGGTGCTTGCCGATGTTGGTTTCACCAACTATCTGCAACCTCAAGGTCACTAAGATGCTAGTTGACGGCGGGGCCGGCTTGAACCTGATCTCCTCCGCTGTACTCCAGAAACTCCAGATCCCTGATAGCGAGCTTGAAGAGACCAGCACATTCCAAGGAATCAACCCGGGAAGGAGCAAGCCGAAGGGGAAGGTCACGTTGCCAGTAACATTTGGCAGCGAGGTGAACTTCAGGACTGAGAGGGTCACTTTTGACGTTGCCGATTTTCCATTGCCTTACAATGGGATACTCGGCCGTCCAGCACTCGCCAAGTTCATGGCAGCCTCTCACTATGCATACAACATGCTGAAGATGCCAGGCCCGATAAGCGTCATCTCTGTCCCTGGCGACAAGAAGGATGCTCTTATCTGCGCCGACAAGATCTACCGGGAAGCGGCAGCTGCAACAGATCGCAAGTCACCTGCCGTTGAAGCTCCCGGGGGGAAGAAGAAGACCAAGTCTGGCAAGAGTTCTGATGCCCACTCCGGCAAGCGCACCTCTTCGGAGTGCTGCGCTGCCGTCGAGGACGCACCATCGAGCTCCACCGGCAAGTGTAAGAAGACAATGGCAGCTCCGCCAGAGACCAAGAAGGTGTCCGCCAAGGAGGACGGCACTGGTGGTACCTTCACCATCGGTGCCACTCTCGACCCTAAATAGGAAAGCGCGCTCATTGCTTTCCTGCGGGCGAACGTCGACGTGTTTGCATGGCAACCGTCTGACATCCCCGGTGTACCCAGGAAAGTAATTGAGCACCATCTTGCCGTTTGTCCTCATGCGCGGCCGGTCAAGCAGAAGGTCAGGAAGCAAGCAGTGGAGCGCCAAGAATTCATCGCAGAAGAGATCAAGAAGTTGGAAGCAGCAGGCCTTGTCAGAGGAGTGCTCCATCCTACGTGGTTGGCCAATCCTGTAGTCGTGCGCAAGGCGAACGGGAAATGGAGACTTTGTATCGACTTTACCGATGTTAACAAAGCTTGTCCCAAAGACCCATTTCCTTTGCCGCGCATTGACCAGATTATTGACTCCACGGCCGGATGTGACTTGCTTTCATTTCTTGACGCATACTCAGGATACCATCAGATCTTCATGGCAGAAGAGGATGAGGAGAAGACCGCATTCATCACTCCATGTGGCACGTACTGTTTCATACGGATGCCTTTTGGATTAAAAAATGCTGGTTCAACATTTGCAAGAGTAGTCCATGTCGCTCTTGAGCCACAAATACACAGAAATGTGGAAGCCTACATGGATGACATAGTGGTCAAGAGCAAGGACAAGGCAACTCTGATTCAAGATTTAAACGAGACCTTTGCAAATCTCCGCAAGATCAGCCTCAAGCTCAACCCCGAGAAGTGTGTGTTTGGAGTCCCCTCCGGCAAGCTTCTCGGGTTCTTCGTGTCTCAGCGGGGAATCGAAGCCAATCCCGACAAGATCAAGGCCATTGAGCAGATTGAAGCACCAAAGCGTGTCAATGATGTACAAAGACTTGCCGGTTGCGTGGCTGCTCTCAGCAGGTTTATCTCTAGGTCTGCTGAGCGCGCCCTGCCGTTTTTCAAAATATTGAAAAAGGCAGGTCCAATGAAATGGACTCCGGAAGCGGAGGCTGCGCTGCAAGACTTGAAGAGATACTTGTCCTCCACTCCAACACTTGTCGCACCTAAGCCACAAGAGAAGTTGCTGCTGTATATAGCGGCAACCAATCAAGTGGTTAGTGCTGCGTTAGTAGCAGAGAGGGAGGCAGATGATGAGCCAGCAACCACGGCAGGCGCATCCAGCGACAAGCAGGGGGCTTCCCCGACAAGCTCTGGTCCTGACAAGGATGGATCTGCGCAGACGCGCGAGGAGATACAGAAGAGAATGGTATAGCGACCAGTTTACTTTGTCAGTTCCCTTCTGCAGGGGGCTAGGTCAAGGTACTCTAGCGTGCAGAAATTGCTTTTTGGCCTTCTCATGGCCTCGAGAAAGCTGCGACATTACTTCCAAGCACATGAGATCACAGTTGTCACTCGTTTTCCGCTGAAGAGGATACTACAGAATCCAGAAGCGACAGGCAAGATTGTTGAGTGGGCACTGGAACTGTCAAGCTTTGGCCTCAAGTTTGAGAGTACTTCAACTATCCAAAGCAGAGCATTGGCAGAATTCATAGCAAAATGGATGCCAACACCAGATGAAGAAACTCCAGAAACGAGCATCCCCGTCAAGGAAGCAAGCAAAGAGTGGCTGATGTACTTTGATGGTGCCTTTTCGCTGCAAGGCGCCGGCGCTGGCGTGCTGCTTGTCGCACCCACCGGAGAGAACCTCAAGTACGTAGTCCAGATGCACTTTCCCAAGGAGCAAGCAACAAACAATACTGCAGAGTATGAAGGCTTGCTTGCCGGTCTCAGGATTGCGGCAGACCTTGGGATCAAGAAGCTCATTGTCAGGGGTGACTCGCAGCTTGTCGTCTGCCAAGTGAACAAGAGCTATCAGAGTCCGTTGATGGAAGCCTATGTCGACGAAGTGAGAAAGCTAGAAGAGCACTTTGACGGCCTACAGATGGAGCATGTTCCAAGAGCTCAGAACGCCATTGCCGATGGCCTATCAAAGTGCGCCGCACTTAAGTTACCTGTGGAACCAGGAATCTTTGTGCTCAAGCTGACTCAACCGTCTGTAACGCCATCAACTGGACAGAGCAAGAAGAGGAAGTTGATTTCTGGTGACTATTTTCCGGCAGAGCTCCCCGAAGCCGCCGCCAAGAAGGTCCCCAAGATCAACGCCAAGAGCGCCGAGGAGCAGTCTGCTCCGGCAAGCCCTAGGGTTTGTTCCGTTGAAGCAGAAGCTCCCGACAAGTTTTGCTCCGGCAAGCTTGCCGGGGAACGTCAAGCTCCGGCAGAGCCGCAGGTTCTCGCCGTAGAAGCGGATGTTCCCGCAGCAGCAGATTTGCCTTTAGTCCTTGTTGTCAAGCCACAAGCTCCAGCATGGGCACAGCAGATTGTCCGTTTCCTTCAGACAGGAAAACTTTCTGAGGAGCAAGAAGAAGCGGAAAGAGTAGCCCGGCAGTCAAGTATGTACCAGTTTGTCGACAACACACTGTACAGAAGAAGACTCAACGGTGTGAAATTGAAGTGTATTCACCAGGAAGACGGATAAAAGCTGTTGGCAGAGATACATGGAGGCATATGTGGTCACCACATTGGCGCAAGAGCACTTGCCGGCAAAGCATTCTGGCAAGGTTTCTTTTGGCCAACAGCCCTCCAGGATGCAACTGCACAAGTAACCAAGTGTGAAGCGTGCCAGTTCCATTCCAAGCAGATACACCAACCAGCTCAAGCTCTCCAGACGATCCCTTTATCCTGGCCATTTTTGGTCTGGGGGCTCGACATCCTCGGCCCCTTTCCCCGAGCAGTCGGGGGCTTTGAGTACTTGTACGTTGCAATCGACAAGTTCACAAAGTGGCCGGAAGTGGAAGCAGTGAGGAAGGTGACAGCACAGTCAGCAGTCAAGTTCTTCAGGTCGATTGTTTACCGCTTCGGGATCCCTAACAGGATAATCACCGACAACGGTACGCAATTCACGAGCCGCACCTTCATGCAGTACGTCCAAGATCTTGGCGCCAAGGTCTGCTTCGCTTCTGTTGCTCACCCGAGAAGCAACGGTCAAGCGGAGAGGGCAAATGCTGAAGTGCTGCGTGGGCTCAAGACCAGGACTTTCGACAAGCTGCACAAGTGCGGAAGAAACTGGATCGAGGAGCTGCCGGTGGTTCTTTGGTCGATCAGGACGACGCCAAATCAAGCCACTGGCCAGACACCTTTCTCTCTAGTCTATGGAGCAGAGGCAGTTCTCCCCACAGAACTCGTATACGGGTCACCTCGAGTGCTCGCTTATGATGAGCTTGAGCAAGAGCAGCTGCGACAAGATGACGCGCTGCTCCTTGAGGAAGACCGTCTTCAGGCTGCTGTACGAGCTGCTCGCTACCAGCAAGCTTTGCGCCGCTACCATAGCCGCAAAGTTAACGCCAGAAGTCTCGAGGAAGGAGACCTTGTTCTTCGGCGTGTTCAGTCTGCCAAGAATTCCAACAAGTTGACGCCGAAGTGGGAAGGCCCTTACCGGGTGAAACGAGTCACTAGGCCTGGCGCTGTCCGCCTTGAGACCGAAGATAGCATTCCGGTGAGCAATTCCTGGAACATTGAGCATCTTCGTAAGTTTTACACGTAAGGCGCGGTTGCCGGAACCTGTTCCGGCAACCACCTTTTGTACAAGTCTTGCCGCTGTTGCATGTAATCCTTTGTACAAAGCCGGGCGCAGACCCCGTGCATAAGTAAAGCTCATATGCTCCGCACATCTTGTCAATTTCATGCTTTCTATTTTTTGCAAATGTGATCTAACACTTTGTGCAGCACCTACTCCCCGGTAAGAAATAACGAGCCGTAAGGCTCCATATCTTTATTTTCTCCTCTTTCTTTTTTCTCCCAAGGAAAGGAAGGTTCCCTCGCCCACAAGTTTGCCGGGGGGAAAGGAGAAGATAATAGTATGGACCAGGCGTCGTTCAAGAAAGTTTCGCCTTACCGGGAAGCAAACAACAGAAAAGATAAGTTGCCAAAGTTTGAGCAATCAGATTTTTTAAATTTTTAAGTTATCTCCCTTGAACGACCGCACTTTGTATGGGAAACCTGTGCACGGAGGAACCAACTCGTAGCTAGTTGCGCCCTTACTTTGTTTCGAGTCCGCTCAACAACTTAAGTGAGCTGCGACTAGTTGCGATAAGGTTTCTTGTCGGTAGCGGCACCACCAGCAGGCTGCTGACGTCCCACACTCAGCGCTCGCGGCTAAGGTGCCTGCACCGGCAAGTTCCCTAAAAGCGTAGGGCAAAAACATACAAAGGGAGGAATCAAGTAAAGGGAATAACATTGCAATCATTACTCGGAATAGAGTTATATTACAAGGTAGCTTGTCGCGGCTCTAACAGATTGTTCTCATAACATGACCAGCATCGACAAGAAAAGAAGAAAACGGGCGGCCTAGTCTACGCGATCGCCCTCAATCCTCTTGATCCCACTCACCTTGTCCACAATGGGTGCGACAAGGGTCTTGAGCGCCTCCAGATCAGCATCCGGCGGCAGGGTCTTGAGGACGTTGGTGAGGTTGAGGCCCGGGTTGCGGAAGGCCACCTTCACCAACACCTTTTGAAGAGCTCCCGCGCAGATCTTGCGCGACTCGTCGGCTAGCTGCTTTGGGATCCTCTCCCGGAGTCGCTGGAGGGCCGTCGCCACGCCTTTGAAGAACAAGATGAGCTTGGCGCTGGGTTGGAGGTTCTCGTCGGAGGGATACCCAAGATCCTCCATCCCCAGCTGCGCCAGCTCCCTGTCAATGTCTGCGGCAACATTCACGAGACCCTCCGTCCAGTGCTCCACATTATCCTTAAAAGCATTCTGGGCGGCGGCAGCACTCGCCAGCAGCGCCTTGTCGGCCTTGATCTCCTCCTTCAAGGCCACCTCCTGCTCCCTGGCGCCGTCCAGCGTCTTGGTCAAAGTAGTCAGCTTCAACTCAAGATCTGCGTTGCAGTCCTTGGCGGCGCTGAGCTCCTTGCCCTTCTCGGCGAGACGAGCCTGCAGCTCTGAGTGGCTGTAGGTGTCCTTTTCCCGCTCACGCTTGAGCGCGGCAAGATCCTCACCGCTCGCCTTGAGATCGGCCTCCAGCTGCGCCGCCTTCGTCTCCAGCTCCTTCTTGGCGGCCTCGGCGGCTGCGGCAGCATCCTCCGCTTGCTTGAGGGCTCCGCCGAATGTTCGCTCGCGCACGGCAAGCTCCTCTTCGTGGGCGTCAAGGTTGACCTTCCGCTGCACCAGCTCGCCCTCCTGCGCAGACAACTTTTCAGCGGCAAGCCGCCGTTGCTCTTCGACTTCAGCCTTCTCGAGGAGGAAGGCCTTCTGCTCCTCGGCGAGTTGCTCCCGCTCCTCTGCCAGGGATCGGAGAGCTTCCTGGTTGAGACCCCGGAGCTCCTCCGCGCGTTTTTCGATGTCCACTCCCGCCTTCGCAACAAGCACCTCACGGGATTCCAGCTTGGCTTGCCGGGCACGATAGAGCGACACCAGCTTCCGTAGCAGCCGCTCCTCCTCAGGCTCGCTGCTGCTGCTGCTCGACGCGTCAACTAGCGTCAGCCCAGCGGAAGCGAGCACCTCTCCATCGAAGCTCTCTCCCTCGACCGGCGCCCTGGAGCTTGACGCCCAGGGGAGGTTGATGAAGACGCCATCGCCGGCCTTCAAGTAGACGCCGGGCTGGGGCTCTTCGGAGCCTGGCGCTGCGGCAGCGGCGGACGGGTCGGCGGTCAACGTAGCGCCTGGCGCTCCTGCGGCCTCAGGGCCGTCAGTGCGATCGCCGGACCCCTCGCCAGCTGCTGCGGCGGCAGCTTTGGCGGCCTCGTCGCCGGCGGGATCGTCAGCAAAGGCTGCTTCTTCGGTGGCAGCGGCGTCGTCGGCGGCAACCTCGGTCTCCATCGGCTCCGCAGCAGATGGGTCTGACAGCCGGAAAAGGGAGAAGAGTCAAGCAAATATCCAAAAAAAAAGAAAGAAGATCAAAAGAAGAAGAACCCAAGGGAAGTTTTGAAGCGAGAGGATTACCTGTACCGGGTTCTGCAGTCGTGGTCTCCGCCGCCGGAGGGCCGCTGGTGCTGTCCCTTGCCGGAGACTTCTCCCTTGCCGGAGAACTCTCCCTTGCCGGAGGACTCTCCCTTGGCATTTCAGGGGCGGCCCCCGGGCGCTCCTGGTGGGGCTGCTCTGCTCCTACACAAACCAACAGTCAGATGTCAGCAAAGAAAGAGCATCCATGCGCGCCTAACAGCGGAAAGTGAACCATATACTTACGCCGGGGGCTGCTCTGGAGAACAGTTGCCGGGTCCGGCAAGGTTGTCTCGGACGCACCCCCTGCTGTCGCTGTGGGTTCGTCCTCGATGATAATCACCGGGACCTTGGCCCTCTTCGCTGCTCTCTGGGCCAGAGTCCTAAAAAGGAATAAGTCCAGAGTAAAGCAAATGAGATACAAGACAAAACAGCAAGAATTGAAGAACTACAAGTACAACAAGAGAATCTTACTCTTCTTCTTCCTCGTCGGAGCTGAACGCGGAGAAGTCGAAGTCCGGCTCACGTCCGGCGCAAGGAGGCGGAGGAGTAGTTTCCCTTGGCCGCTTGGCGGCAACAATGGCGGTGGTCTAAGACGACCCCGCTCCGGCTGCCGCCGCGGCGTGAGGAGCGGCAGGAGCAGAAGCGGTGGTCTGGGTGGACCCCGCTCCAGTTGCCGCAGCAGCGTGAGATGCTCCCGCGGCAACAGTGCTTGCCGCGGTGGAGCATGTCGCGTGGCGCGGCGGCTGTTCACTCGCCCGCTGCCCCGCTACGTCCCCGGCCTTGCGGAGACGCCTTCTTGGTGGGGATGGAGGCTCTGCTTGCGGCGAGCTGCCTGAAGATGAGGAGGAAGAGGAGTTGATCTCCAGCGAGCCGCTCGTATCCTCGGCGGGCTCGCTCGACTCAACGCCATGCCCGGCAAGCTCTTTCTCGCCAACGGGCTCCTCTCGCTCGGCACGGCTTGCCGCCTCTGCTGCATCTGCCTCCTCCATGGTGAATCCAAATTCGCCCACGGCTGCGGCTGCCGCCGCCTCTTCCAGCCTAGTGGCGATGCGTGTCATCTCCGCATCGGTGGTGTCGCGGGTGAGGCTATCCTTTTCGTCGGAGCGGACCGGCACTTCTACCAAGCCGTCAAAGAACTCCTGCACGACGTTGTCTGCAGGCTCTTGCCATGTTGGGACAATTCCATGCGAATCGCACAACGGCATCATTGCACGGATGCGGTCGAGCGCGGTGTTGTTGCACAGCGGAACGACACCCCCCGGCAACCTGAACACTTCGGGATGTTGAGGGTCATACTTGAACAGCTCCTGGAGCATCGCGTTAAGCTCCAGAACAGTGAAGTTGAAGTTGAGGCCCGGACGCAGCCTCATGATATCCGCCGCATTCTTGAATTCCCAGGCGGGTCTCCCCCGTTCCTGCAGGGGGGCGATGCGGCGGCGAAGAAAATCTGCGCCAACTGCGCCTACAGTGAGCCCGGCAAGCCTGAGGCGTAGGATCCGGGTGACGGCAATCTTCAGCCTATCGTCTTCCGGGGCCACGTCACTCCAATCGCTGCCGCGTGCTACTGGGGCTTGGCGCCGGGCGGTAAACGGCTGCGGGTTCTCCTCGACAATCCAGCACCAGTCTGCTCTCCATTCCTCCCACTTGCCGCGGAACTCTCCCTCCAGATAAGTGTCCTTCTTGCCGGCCCTCGAGATCCAGGCGATTCCGCCGGATAAAGGCTCTCCTCTCTCTAATCGGGGCATAAAGAAGTGGCGAAAAAAGGCTACATTGGGATAGACTCCGACAAAGTTTTCGCAGAGATGTGAGAAAACTGCCATGGTCAGAACAACATTGGGGGTGAAATCAAGGAGGTGGAACCCGTAGGTGTTCATAATATCGCAGAAAAACTCAGAGAAAGGCGGGCAGAGCCCGCAGTAGAAGAACAAGGCGAAGAAAGGATATCCGTTTGGAGCCATTTTCCAAGCGGCGGGAAGTACCTTCGTGCGCGGATGCGCTCGCGTCTCCGTCGACCAGAAGAGGTAGTAGTTCTCCCTCAGCTCCCTCGCGGCGAGCTTGGGGGGGAAGATTGCCCGCTCCTTTTGCAGCGCCGCAAGCCGCCGCGCCTCGGTCGACTTCACAACCTTCCCTTTGTCGGCTCTCGGAGCCATGGCGGAAGTGGTGGAGGAGGTCGACGGCGTTGGTGGTACTGGTGGCGATGGGGGGCGGGGCGCTGCTCTCTTTCAGCTTTGGGAAGACGAGGGAGCAGCGGAGGTTTCCGAGATTGGAGTAGCAACCGGCGAATGGGCGAACTACCCCTGTTTCCCCTACTTATAAAGAGGAAGGGGGCAGACGTTCCGCCTTTCCGAATAAAGAAACCACCCACGATCTCTCCCACGACGCCGCATTCAACGCATGCCGTTCGGGGAGGGCGCGGTGGATACGGGGAGAGATACGGCGTAACCTAGGCCGCGCGTGCCCGTGCCCTGTTTTGGGCCTGGCCCAACAGCGCTCGGCACCGTGTATGGCCCAGGCCCGGGGGCTCCTATCGGTGTACTAGAGTAGGGGTACCCTAGTATCCCGAACTTGTGCACGGGCAGTCGCAGCATCCCGCGGCAAGGCTTGCCGGGTGACCGCCAAGGACCTCCATGGTTCCTTTGGAACCATCCAAGGACAAAGTATCCAAGCCAAGGAGACAAGACCCCGGCAAGAGGAGCTTGCCGGGAAGGCCAACCAAGGCATCTCAAGGAACTTGCCGCGACGCGCCACGCGTCCCGGCAAGGGCCGGTGAGCGACAAGCTCCCGCACGCGACAAGACAACGACCGCGGCAAGGCGCTTGCCGTGGCAAGCCACCACTCTGTGCCCGCGCTCCAGCACATCCACCAACGTGTCGCTCTGGGACCCTTCCAGGCGTACATGGCGGGAGGCTGTGCAGCCAGCGGCACGCGGTGGCAAGCGGCGCTGACAAGATTGCCATCGTGGCGAGCGGTGGCGTCCCTGACGGTCCCTTTTGCACTATTTAGGCGACACAGACGGGCATTTAATGCCCTTGTCCCCTGCCGCCAGGGTTAGGTATGATACACTGTAGCAGGTAGTTGTACCAACCGCAACACCTTTCCATTTTTACCCTTGTCTACGTTGCCACCTGTCGGTGACCCCTTGAGCACATAAAAGGAGGCCCATGCGCAATGTAGGAAAAGAAAGAGAAAGAGAACACTCACGCTCGGTCTCGTTAGCTGCTGGGGTGTACGGTAGCACTCCGCGCTCCTGAGCAAGAACTCAATACAAACCACAAAGCAGGAGTAGGGTTTTACGCATCCGTGCGGCCCGAACCTGGGTAAACTGCTCGTGTGCTTCGCCTCGATCCGCTCTTCGTGCGACCCTCGCCCCCGCCGAACCGAAAGGGACTCGGTCCGACGGTCCCATAGGTGCTCGTGGATTAGTCCCCCGGCAAACAGAGCCGGGAGAGAACGCGGAAACAGAGAGAGACAGAGAGACAGATCCAATCTCGGAGGGGCTCTCGCCCCTCCCGTGCCATGGAGGCCATGGACTAGAGGGGAAACCCTTCTCCCATCTGGGGAGGAGGTCAAGGAAGAAGAAGGAGGGGGGCTCTCTCCCCCTCGCTTCCGGTGGCACCGGAGTGCCACCGGGGGCCATCATCATCACCGCGATCTACACCAACACCTCCGCCATCTTCGCCAACATATCCATCACCTTCCCTCCTCTATTTACAGCGGTCCACTCTCCCGCAACCCGCTGCACCCTCTACTTGAACATGGTGCTTTATGCTTCATATTATTATCCAATGATGTGTTGCCATCCTATGATGTCTGAGTAGATTTTTGTTGTCCTATCGGTGGTTGATGAATTTCTATGATTGATTTAATCTGCTTGTGGTTATGTTGCTGTCCTTTGGTGCCCATCATATGATTGCGCGCGTGGATCACACCCTAGGGTTAGTTGTATGTTGATAGGACTATGTATTGGAGGGCAAGAGTGACAGAAGCTTCAACCTAGCTATGGTTGGGTTTGACCTTAATGAACTTTAGTAGTTGCGGATGCTTGCTAATAGTTCCAATCATAAGTGCATAGAATTCCAAGTCAGGGATGACATGCTAGCGGTGGCCTCTCCCACATAATACTTGCTATCGGTCTAGTAAAGTAGTCAATTGCTTAGGTGCAATTTCGCAACTCCTACCACCACTTTTCCACACTCGCTATATTTACTTTATTGTTTCTTTATCTAAACAGCCCCTACTTTTTATTTACGTACTCTTTATTATCTTGCAAACCTATCCAACAACACCTACAAAGTACTTCTAGTTTCATACTTGTTCTAGGTAAAGCGAACGTCAAGCGTGCGTAGAGTTGTATCGGTGGTCGATAGAACTTGAGGAAATATTTGTTCTACCTTTAGCTCCTCATTGGGTTCGACACTCTTGCTTATCGAAAACTGTTGCGATCCCCTATACTTATGGATTATCAATTGATAGAATTCTCTAATCACTATCACCAAGTTACTAGAACTTCATGATGAACTATAATATGCAAGGGATAACAGAAACGATTCCCAAGCTCTTCGTGATGCTGAAATCGACGAAGGTAGAAATCAAGAAAAGCATCAAGTGTTGATGGTTGACAAGACCACTAGTTTCAAGTAAAAGGGCAAGGGAAAGAAAGGTAACTTCATGAATAATGGCAAGAAAGTTGCCACTCCCATGAAGAAGCCCAAAGCTAGACCCAAGCCTGAAACTGAGTGCTTCTACTGCAAAGGAAATGGTCACTGGAAGTGGAACTGCCCTAGATACTTGGCGGATAAGAAGGATGGCAAAGTGAACAAAGGTATATTTGATATACATGTTATTGATGTGTACTTTACTAGTGTTTATAGCAAACCCCTCGGTATTTGATACTGGTTCAGTTGCTAAAAGTAGTAACTCGAAACGGGAGTTGCAAAATAAACAAAGACTAGTTGAGGACGAGGTGGCGATGTGTGTTGGAAGTAATTCCAAGGTTGATAAGATCACCATCGCACACTCCCTTTACCTTCGGGATTAGTGTTGAACCTAAAATAAATGTTATTTGGTATTTGCGTTGAGCATAATATGATTGGATCATGTTTATTGCAATACGGTTATTCATTTAAGTCAAATAATAATTGTTATTCTATTTACATGAATAAAACCTTCTGTGGTCATACACCCAAGGTGAATGGTTTATTGAATCTCGATCATAGTGATACACATATTTATAATATTGAAGCCAAAAGATGAAAAGTTAATAATGATAATGCAACTTATTTGTGGCACTGTTGTTTAGGTCATATTGGTGTAAAGCGCATGAAGAAACTCCATGCTGATGGGCTTTTGGAATCACTTGATTATGAATCACTTGATGCTTGCGAACCATGCCTCATGGGCAAGATGACTAAGACTCCGTTCTCTGGAACAATGGAGCGAGCAACTGACTTATTGGAAATAATACATACTGAGTATGCGGTCCGATGAGTGTTGAGGCTCGCGGCGGGTATTTTTATTTTCTGACCTTCACAGATGATTTGAGCAGATATGAGTATATCTACTTGATGAAACATAACTCTGAAACATTTGAAAAGTTCAAAGAATTTTAGAGTGAAGTGGAAAATCATCGTAACAAGAAAATAAAGTTTCTACGATCTGATCGTGGAGGAGAATATTTGAGTTACGAGTTTGGTCTTTATTTGAAACAATGCAGAATAGTTTCGCAACTCACGCCACCTGGAACACCACAGCGTAATGGTGTGTCCGAACGTCGTAATCACACTTTACTAGATATGGTACAATATATGATGTCTCTTACCGATTTGCCACTATCATTTTGGTGTTATGCATTAGAGACAACTACATTCACATTAAATAGGGCACCGTCTAATCCGTTGGGATGACACCATATGAACTGTGGCTTGGCTAGAAACCAAAGCTGTCGTTTCTTAAAGTTTGGGGTTGTGATGCTGATAACCCACAAGTATAGGGGATCTATCGTAGTCCTTTCGATAAGTAAGAGTGTCGAACCCAACGAGGAGCAGAAGGAAATGATAAGCAGTTTTCAGTAAGGTATTCTATGCAAGCACTGAAATTATAGGTAATAGATAATTTTGTGATAAGATAATTTGTAACGAGCAACAAGTAACAAAAGTAAATAAAGTGCAGCAAGGTGGCTCAATCCTTTTTGTAGCAAAGGACAAGCCTGGACAAACTCTTATATAGAAGAAAGCGATCCTGAGGACACATGGGAATTATCGTCAAGCTAGTTTTCATCACATTCATATGATTCGCGTTCGGTACTTTGATAATTTGATATGTGGGTAGACCAGTGCTTGGGTGCTGCCCTTACATGGACAAACATCCCACTTATGATTAACCTCTATTGCAAGCATCCGCAACTACAACAAAAGTATTAAGGTAAACCTAACCATAGCATGAAACATATGGATCCAAATCATCCCCTTACGAAGCAACGCATAAACTAGGGTTTAAGCTTCTGTCACTCTAGCAACCCATCATCTACTTATTACTTCCCAATGCCTTCCTCTAGGCCCAAATAATGGTGAAGTGTCATGTAGTCGACATTCACATAACACCACTAGAGGAGAGACAACATACATCTCATCAGAATATCGAACGAATACCAAATTCACATGACTACTAATTGCAAGACTTCTCCCATGTCCTCAGGAACAAACGCAACTACTCACAAAACATATTCATGTTCATAATCAGAGGGCTATTAATGTGCATATAGGATCTGAACATATGATCGTCCACCAAGTAAACCAACTAGCATCAACTACAAGGAGTAATCAACACTACTAGAAACCCACAGGTACCAATCCCAGACTTAGAGACAAGAATTGGATACAAGAGATGAACTAGGGGTTTGAGAGGAGATGGTGCTGGTGAAGATGTTGATGGAGATTGACACCCTCCCGATGAGAGGAGTGTTGGCGATGACGGTGGCGATGATTTCCCCCTCCCGGAGGGAAGTGTCCCCGGCAGAACAGCTCCGCCGGAGCCCTAGATTGGTTCCGCCTCGTGGCGGCGGAGTCTCGTCCCAAAAGCTTGCTTATGATTTTTTTTTCTCAATGAAAGACTCCATATAGCAGAAGATGGGCATCGGAGGGCCACCAGGGGGCCCATGAAGCAGGGGGCGCCCAGGGGGGTAGGGCGCGCCCCCACCCTCGTGGCTGGTGAGTGGCCCCCCTCTGGTACTTCTTGCGCTCAGTATTTTTTATATATTCTGAAAATAACTTCTGTGAAGTTTCAAGACTTTTGGAGCTCTGCAGAATAGGTCTCTATTATTTGCTCCGTTTCTAGCCCAGAATCCCAGCTGCCGGCATTCTCCCTCTTTATGTAAACCTTGTAAAATAAGAGAGAATAGGCATAAGTATTGTGACATAATGTGTAATAACAGCCCATAATGCAATAAATATTGATATAAAAGCATGATGAAAAATGGACGTATCAGATGCTTATGTGAAAAAGTTTCAGCATGATAAGCACAAACCCAAATCTGAAAAGTGCGTCTTCATAGGATACCCAAGAGAAATTGTTGGGTACACCTTCTATCACAGATCCGAAAGGCAATATCTTTGTTTCTAAGAATGGATCCTTTCTAGAGTAGGAGTTTCTCTTGAAAGAAGTGAGTGGGAGGAAAGTAGAACTTGATGAGGTAATTGTACCTTCTCCTGAATTGGAAAGTAGTTCATCACAGAAATCAGTTCCAGTGATTCCTACACCAATTAGTGAGGAAGCTAATGATGATGATCATGAAATGGACGTATCAACTCCCCCAAGCTTAGACCTCGCTTGTCCTCAAGCGAAAGCCGAAATCAAAAAATATGTCCACATGTTTAGAGATAGAGGTGTCGATAAAAATAAAATACAGACGTGGGGGCATCTTGATCATTCTTAGAACAGCAGCTTATATAATTATTGTCATATGATCTCTGATGCTAGAGTAATAATTCAATCACAATTTCAAGTATGAATCAGAAACTTCATTGAAAACTAACAAACTATAATCTCAGTCACTGGAGCAATTGCAATTTATCATAACATAGGAAAGAGTCAATATAAGAGCTTTTCAGCAAGTCGACATACTCAACTATCTATAGTCTTTCACAATTGCTAACACTCACGCAATACTTATGGGTATGGAGTTTTAATCGGACACAGAGAATGATAGGGGCTTATAGTTTTGCCTCCCAACGTTTTATCTCAAGGGTAATGTCAACAATAATAGTTCATGAAAACTCACATCCAATTATCCATATATACCAAGATCTTTCCAACATGTTGTGCTTGCCGAAAGATAAAATGTAAAAATGAAAGGTGAGGATCACCATGACTCTTATGTAAGGTAGGAGATAAAAGTAAAAGATAGGCCCTTCGCAGAGGGAAGCAGAGGTTGTCATGCGCTTTTATGGTTGGATGCACAAAATCTTAATGCGAAAGAACGTCACTTTATATTGCCACTTGTGATATGGACCTTTATTATGCTGTCCGTCTCTTTTATTTCTTCCACATCACAAGATCGTATAAAGCTTATTTTCTCCCACACTAATAATTCATACATATTTAGAGAGCAATTTTTATTGCTTGCACCAATGACAACTTACTTGAAGGATCTTACTCAATCCATAGGTAGATATGGTGGACTCTCATGGCAAAACTGGGTTTAAGGGTATTTGGAAGCACAAGTAGTATCTCTACTTGGTGCAAAGAGTTTAGCTAGCATGAGGGGGAAAGGCAAGCTCAACCATGTTGGATGATCCATGGCAATATAATTTATCTTAGATGTAAGAAAACATAACCCATTACGTTGTCTTCCTTGTCCAACATCAACTCTTTAGCATATCATATTTTAATGAGTGCTCACAATCATAAAAGATGTCCAAGATAGTATATTAATATGTGAAGACCTCTATTTCTTTATTATTTCCTATTAATTGCAACGATGACAAAAACTATGTTTGTCAACTCTCAACAACTTTTATTCATAATACTCTTTATATGTGAGCTCATTACTCTCCATAAGATCCTTATGATCTCTTTTATTTCTTTTTATTCTTTTCTCTTTTCTTTTATCCACTCAAGATCATGGCAAAATAATCAAGCCCTTGACTCAACACTAATCTTTATTATATAGCTCATGGACTCGATTACATAGAGGGATCATAAAGCAAAAATCAAAACTAGATCATACTAAAAACTTTTATTCTACTAGATCAAAATATTATCAAAAGGATCGAACTAAGAAAAACGGTAAAGACAGGAGTGTGATGGTGATACGATACCGGGGCACCTCCCCCAAGCTTGGCAGTTGCCAAGGGGAGTGCCCATACCCTTATGATTATGTCTCCTTTGTTGGTGAAGAAGATGGTGGTGATGATGGATAGTCGCACATCGAGCGTAGGAGGTCTTCTAACTTGCGGATAATGCCCTTGAGTGCGATGATATGCTCCTTCAGCAAAATATTTTCACGTGTGAGATACTTGTTTTATATACGAGCTAACTCAATCATCTTGAAAGCTTCGATCTCAGTTGGGGTAAGAAGATTGTGATCAAGTTGAAGGATGTCTTCTGTTGCCGGAACTTGGTCCTCCTTGGCCTTCTTGATCCCTTCATCCTTTTTGATCTCCATGGGTTCTTCTCTCTTCAGCTTTATCTTCATTAGCCAAGCATCGTTTCCCTCATTGTTGGAGGAGGAGGGAGATGACATGATGCTTAGCTTTGACAACCTGGCAGAAAACAGCTCGAAACAAGAACAGGAGATTTTTGCGTGATACGGTAGTGAAAACCTTCGAGAGATTATATAATGAATTTTTACCGACCAAAATACGTAACGTGCAAGAAAATGGAGTCCGGAGAGCACACGACGTGCCCATGAGGCAGGGGGCGCACCCAGGGGGGTAGGACACGCCCTCCACCCTCGTGGAATCCTCGTGTCCTTCCCGGTCTGCTTCTTATTTTTCTATTTTTCTAAATATTCCAAAACAGAGAAAAATTGCCATTAGAACTGTTTTGGAGTCGGTTTACTTACCGTACCACGTACCTATTCCTTTTCGGAGTCTGAAACATTCCGGAAAGTGTCCCTTAATGTATTCCTCCGGGGTTACGGTTTCAATAACATTGGTTTCAACATTTATAGGATTACCTGAGATATAATGTTTGATTCTTTGACCGTTCACCACCGTCGGATTTGTGTCTTCGGAGTTGTTGATTTTTATGGCACCGGAACGATAGACCTCCTCGATAACGTAAGGACCTTCTCATTTAGAGAGAAGATTTCCTTAAAAAATCTTAAACGAGAGTTGTATAGCAATACATAATCACCTACATTAAACTCATGCTTTTCTATTCTTTTGTCATGCCATCTTTTAACTTTTTCTTTAAACAATTTTGCATTCTCATAGGCTTGGGTTCTCCATTCATCAAGTGAGCTAATGTCAAATAACCTATTCTCACCGGCAAGTTTGAAATCATAATTGAGCTCTTTAATAGCCCAATAAGCCTTATGTTCTAGTTCGAGAGGTAAGTGACATGCTTTTCCATAAACCATTTTATATGGAGACATACCCATAGGATTTTTATATGCAGTTCTATAGGCCCATAATGCATCATCAAGTTTCTTGGACCAATTATTTCTAGATCTGTTAATAGTCTTTTGCAAAATTAATTTGAGTTCTCTATTACTCAATTCTACTTGACCACTAGACTGTGGGTGATAAGGAGATGCAATACTATGATTAACATCATACTTAACAAGCATTTTATGGAAAGCACCATGAATAAAATGTGAACCACCATCAGTCATTAGATATCTAGGGACTCCAAACCTCGGAAAAATAGCTTCTTTAAGCATCTTAATAGAGGTGTTATGATCAGCACTACTAGTTGGAATAGCTTCTACCCACTTAGTAACGTAATCAACAGCAACTAAAATATGTGTATACCCATTAGAGGCAGGAAAAGGTCCCATATAATCAAAGCCCCAAACATCAAATGGTTCAATAACAAGTGAATAATTCATAGGCATTTCTTGACGTCTACTGATATTACCAATTCTTTGACATTCATCACAAGATACAACAAACATACGGGCATCCTTGAAGAGAGCAGGCCAGTAAAAACTGGATTGCAATACCTTATGTGCAGTTCTATCTCCAGCGTGGTGGCCTCCATAAGCTTCGGAGTGACACTTGCGTAGGATATGTTCCTGTTCATGCTGTTCATGCTCAGGTACACAATGTCTAATAACACCATCTACTCCTTCTTTATAAAGGTGTGGGTCATCCCAGAACTAATGTCATAAATCATAGAAAAACTTTTTATTTTGCTGGTATGTGAAACTAGGTGGTATAAACTTAGCAACAATGTAATTAGCATAATCAGCATACCATGGAGCAGTGTGAGAAGCATTTATGACATTTAATTGTTCATCAGGAAAGCTATCATCAATAGGTAGTGGGTCATTAAGAACATTTTCCAACTTAGACAAGTTACCTGCAACGGGGTTCTCGGCTCCCTTTCTATCAATAATATGCAAATCAAATTCTTGTAGCAAGAGAACCCATCTAATAAGTCTAGGTTTAGCATCTTTCTTTTCCATAAGATATTTAATAGCAACATGATCAGTGTGAATAGTTACTTTAGAATCAACATTATAAGGCCTGAACTTATCACAAGCAAATACAACTGCAAAGAATTCTTTTTTAGTAGTAGCATAATTTCTCTGAGCATTGTCTAGAGTTTTACTAGCATATTGAATAACTTTTAATTTCTTATCAACTCTTTGCCCTAGAACAGCACCCACAGCATAATCACTAGCATCACACATAATTTCAAAAGGTAAATTCCAATCAGGTGGCTGAACAATAGGTGCAGAGATCAATGCTTTCTTAAGTATTTCAAATGCTTGTACACAATCATTATCAAAGACGAATGGTATATATTTCGACATCTTTTCAATAGCATCAACTTTAGCTTTATCAACTTTAATGCCCCCTTTCAGAAATTTTATGCCCCAAGACAATACCTTCATTAACCATAAAGTGGCATTTCTCCCAATTCAAGACAAGGTTAGTTTCTTCACATCTCTGCAAAACTCGATCAAGATTGCTTAAGCAATCATCAAAAGAGGATCCATAAACGGAGAAATCATCCATGAATACCTCACATATCTTTTCACAAAAATCAGAAAATATAGCCATCATGCATCTTTGAAAGGTAGCATGTGTATTACATAAACCAACAGCCATACGTCTATAAGAAAAAGTACCGGAAGGGGAAGTAAAAGTGGTCTTAGATTGATCATAACTGATACAGGTATTTGAGAGAAACCAAAATAATCATCTAGAAAGCAAAATTGTGTATGTTTGGATAATCTTTCTAGCATTTGATCAATGAAATGTAAGGGGTAATGATCTTTTTTAGTAGCCTTATTTAATTTGCGGAAATCAATTACCATCCTATAACCTGTAATAATTCTTTGTGGAATCAATTCATCTTTATCATTAGGAACGATAGTAATACCTCCCTTCTTAGGAACACAATGGACAGGACTTACCCACTAACTATCAGCAACGGGATAAATTATACCTACCTCAAGGAGCTTTAGTATTTCTTTTCTTACCACTTCTTTCATCTTAGGATTCGGCCGTCGTTGGTGATCACTAACTGGTTTGGCATCTTTCTCCAAATTTATTTTGTATTGACATAGAATGGGACTAATGCCCTTACGATCATCAAGAGTATATCCAATAGCAGCACGGTGCTTCTTCAAAGTTTTCAATAATTTTTCTTCCTCCTTCTCTGAAAGGTTAGCACTAATAATAACAGGATATATCTTCTTTTCATCAAGATAAGCATATTTAAGAGTATCAGGCAATGGTATAAGCTCAAACACGGGATCACCCATGGGTGGAGGAGGATCCCCTAAGATTTCAACAGGCAAGTTGTGTTTCAGAATAGGTCCCTGTTTAAAGAACACTTCATCTATTTCCCTTCTTTCATTCATAAACATATCATTTTCATGGTCTAGCAAATATTGTTCTAAAGAATCACTAGGAGGTACAGCAATAGAAGCAAGACCGATAATTTCATCTTTACTAGGCAGTTCCTCTTCACAGTGTTGTCTATGAAATTTCGAAAAGTTGTACTCATGAGACATATCACCTAAACCAATAGTAACAACATCCTTTTTGCAGTCTATCCTAGCATTAACAGTGTTTAAGAAGGGTCTACCAAATATAATGGGACAAAAGCTATCTTGTGGGGAACCAAGAACAAGAAAATCAGCAGGATATTTAGTTTTCCCACACAAGACTTCAACATCTCTAACAATCCCAATTGGTGAGATAGTATCTCTATTGGCAAGTTTAATTGTGACATCAATATCTTCTAACTTACCAGGTTCAATATCATGCATAATTTCTCTATAAGTCAATAGGTATTGCACTAGCACAAGCACCCATATCACACAAGCCATGATAACAATGATCTCCTATTTTAACAGAAATAACAGGCATGCCTACCAAAAGTCTATGTTTATCTTTAGCACAAGGTTTAGCAATTCTAGAAGTTTCATCACAGAAATAAATAACATGCCCATCAATATTATCAGCCAAGAGATCCTTAACAATAGCAATATTAGGTTCAACTTTAACTTGCTCAGGAGGTGTATAGGTTCTAATATTGCTTTTACGAACCATAGTTGAAGCTTTAGCATGATCTTTTATCCTAACAGGAAAAGGTGGTTTCTCAACATAAGCAGTAGGAACAATAGGATCATTATAAGTAATAGTCTTTTCTTCAACTTTAATAGGTGCAGCTGCCTTTACTTCAATGGGAGGATTATATTTAAACCACTTCTCCTTAAAGAGATCAACATGAGTAGCAAAAGATTGACAGAAAGAAGCTACTATCTCAGAGTCAAGTACATATTTAGTGCTAGATTTACGGAAAACATCGGTACCCATAAAAGATTTAACACAATCAAACTTAGGTGTCATACCTGACTCCTTACCTTCGTCGAGATCCCAATCTTCAGAGTTGCGTTTAATTCTTTCCAATAAATCCCATTTGAATTCAATAGTCTTTATCATAAAAGAGCCAGCACAAGAAGTATCGAGCATGGTGCGATTGTTATCAGAAAGCCGAGCATAAATTTTTTGGATAATCATTTCTCTTGAGAGCTCATGATTGGGGCATGAATATAACATTATCCACGAACTTCATCCACATATATTAGGTGCTCATCAGGATGTAATGTTCCATCTCCTGTAAAAGGATTAGCTAGCAGTTTTTCTATCATACCCGAAGGAATTTCAAAGTAGACATTTTCATTTTCAGTAGGTTCAGTAGGTTGAGGAGCAACTCTTTGCTCTACTGGTCGGGGTGAAGATACCTCGAACAAGCCCCTCAAAGGATTACTTTCCATAGTAACAAGTGATAGTAAATTTCAACACACTATATAAATTTTTTCCTTACCAAAGGCGCTTCACTCCCCGGCAACGGCGCTAGAAAAGAGTCTTGATGAGCCACAAGTATAGGGGATCTATCGTAGTCCTTTCGATAAGTAAGAGTGTCGAACCCAACGAGGAGCAGAAGGAAATGATAAGCGGTTTTCAGCAAGGTATTCTCTGCAAGCACTGAAATTATAGGTAATAGATAGTTTTGTCATAAGATAATTTGTAACGAGCAACAAGTAACAAAAGTAAATAAAGTGCAAAAAGGTGGCCCAATCCTTTTTGTAGCAAAGGACAAACCTGGACAAACTCTTATATAGAAGAAAGCGCTCCCGAGGACACATGGGAATTATCGTCAAGCTAGTTTTCATCACGTTCATATGATTCACGTTCGGTACTTTGATAATTTGATATGTGGGTGGACCGGTGCTTGGGTGCTGCCCTTACTTGGACAAACATCCCACTTATGATTAACCTCTATTGCAAGCATCCGCAACTATAACAAAAGTATTAAGGTAAACCTAACCATAGCATGAAACATATGGATCCAAATCAGCCCCTTATGAAGCAACGCATAAACTAGGGTTTAAGCTTCTGTCACTCTAGCAACCCATCATCCACTTATTACTTCCCAATGCCTTCCTCTAGGCCCAAATAATGGTGAAGTGTCATGTAGTCGACGTTCACATAACACCACTAGAGGAGAGACAACATACATCTCATCAAAATATCGAACGAATACCAAATTCACATGACTACTAATAGCAAGACTTCTCCCATGTCCTCAGGAACAAATGCAACTACTCACAAAACATATTCATGTTCATAATCAGAGGGCTATTAATGTGCATATAGGATCTGAACATATGATCGTCCACCAAGTAAACCAACTAGCATCAACTACAAGGAGTAATCAACACTACTAGCAACCCACAGGTACCAATCCCAGACTTAGAGACAAGAATTGGATACAAGAGATGAACTAGGGTTTGAGAGGAGGTGGTCCTGGTGAAGATGTTGATGGAGATTGACCCCCTGCCGATGAGAGGAGCGTTGGTGATGATGATGGCAATGATTTCCCCCTCCCGGAGGGAAGTGTCCCCGGCAGAACAGCTCCGCCGGAGCCCTAGATTGGTTCCGCCAAGGTTTCGCCTCGTGGCGGCGGAGTCTCGTCCCGAAAGCTTGCTTATGATTTTTTTCCTCAACGAAAGACTCCATATAGCAGAAGATGGGCATCGGAGGGACACCAGGGGGCCCACGAGGCAGGGGGCGCGCCCAGGGGGTAGGGCGCGCCCCCCACCCTCGTGGCTGGTGAGTGGCCCCCCTTTGATACTTCTTGCGCTCAGTATTTTTTATATATTCTGAAAATAACTTCCGTGAAGTTTCAGGACTTTTGGAGCTGTGCAGAATAGGTATCTAATATTTGCTCCTTTTCCAGCCTAGAATCCCAGCTATCGGCATTCTCCCTCTTTATGTAAACCTTGTAAAATAAGAGAGAATAGGCATGAGTATTGTGACATAATGTGTAATAATAGCCCATAATGCAATAAATATCGATATAAAAGCATGATGCAAAATGGACGTATCAGATGCTTATGTGAAAAAGTTTCAGCATGATAAGCACAAACCCAAATCGGAAAAGTGCGTCTTCATAGGATACCCAAAAGAAACTGTTCGGTACACCTTCTATCACAGATCTGAAAGGCAATATCTTTGTTTCTAAGAATGGATCCTTCCTAGAGAAGGAGTTTCTCTTGAAAGAAGTGAGTGGGAGGAAAGTAGAACTTGATGAGGTAATTGTACCTTCTCCCGAATTGGAAAGTAGTTCATCACAGAAATCAGTTCCAGTGATTCCTACACCAATTAGTGAGGAAGCTAATCATGATGATCATGAAACTTCAGATCAAGTTACTACCGAACCTCGTAGGCCAACCAGAGTACGGTCCGCAGCAGAGTGGTACGGTAATCCTTTCTGGAAGTCATGTTACTGGACCATGACGAACCTATGAACTATGAGGAAGCGATGATGAGCCCAAATTCCGCAAAATGGCTTGAGGCCATGAAATCTAAGATGAGATCCATGTATGAGAACAAAGGATGGACTTTGATTGATTGCCCGATGATCGATGAGTCATTAATTATAAATGGATCTTCAAGAGGAAGATAGGCGCTGATAGTTGTATTACTATCTAAAAACCTAGACTTGTCGAAAAACGGTTTTTGACAAAGTTCAAGGTGTTGACTACGATGAGATTTTCTCACTTCTAGCGATGCCTAAGTCTGTCCAAATCATGTTAGCAAATTGCCACATTTTATGAAATCTGGCAAATGGATGTCAAAACTACATTCCTTAATGGATTTCTTAAATAAGAGTTGTATATGATGCAACAAGAAGGTTTTGTCAATCCTAAAGGTGCTAACAAAGTGTGCAAGCTCCAGCGATCCATCTATGGACTGGTGCAAGCATCTCGAAGTTGGAATATATACTTTGATAAAGTGATCAAAGCATATGGTTTTATACAGACTTGCGATGAAGCCTGTATTTACAAGAAAGTGAGTGGGAGCACTACAGCATTTCTGATAAGTATATGTGAATGACATATTGTTGATCGGAAATAATGTAGAATTTTCTGGAAAGCATAAATGAGTGTTTTAAAAGAGTTTTACAAAGAAAGACCTCGGTGAAGCTACTTACATTATGAGCATCAAGATCTATAGAGATAGATCAAGACGCTTGATATATTTTCAATGAGTACATACCTTGACAAGATTTTGAAGTAGTTCAAAATGGAACAGTCAAAGAAAGAGTTCTTGCATGTGTTACAAGGTGTGAAGTTGAGTAAGGATTCAAAACCCAACCACAGCAGAAAATAGAAAGAGAATGAAAAGTCATTCCCTACGCCTTAGTCATAGGTTCTATAAAGTATGCCATGCTGTGTACCAGACCTACTGTGTACCTCACCATAAGTTTGGCAAGAGGGTACAATAGTGATCCAGGAGTGGATCACTGGACAGCGGTCAAAAATATCCTTAGTAGAATACGGAAATGTTTCTCGGTTATGGAGGTGACAACGAGTTCGTCGTAAAGAGTTACGTCGATGCAAGCTTTGACACCTATCTGGATGATGATAACCCACAAGTATAGGGGATTGCAACAGTTTTCGAGGGTAGAGTATTCAACCCAAATTTATTGATTCGACACAAGGGGAGCCAAAGAATATTCTCAAGTATTAGCAGCTGAGTTTTCAATTCAACCACACCTAGAAACTTAATATCTGCAGCAAGGTATTTAGTAGCAAAGTAATATGATAGTAGTGGTAACAGTGGAAAAAGGTAACGGTAGCAAAAGTAATATTTTTGGGTTTTATAGTGATTATAACAGTAGCAACGAAAAAGTAAATAAGAGAAGAACAATATATGGAAATCTCGTAGGCAATGGATCGGTGATAGAGAATTATGCCGGATGCGATCGATCATGTAACAGTCATAACCTAGGGTGACACAGAACTAGCTCCAGTTCATCAATGTAATATAGGCATGTATTCCGAATATAGTCATACATGCTTATGGAAAAGAACTTGCATGACATCTTTTGTCCTACCCTCCCGTGGCAGCGGGGTCTTATTGGAAACTAAGGGATATTAAGGCCTCCTTTTCATAGAGTACCGGACCAAAGCATTAACACATAGTGAATACATGAACTTCTCAAACTACGGTCATCACCGGGAGTGGTCCCGATTATTGTCACTTCGGGGTTGCCGGATCATAACATATAGTAGGTGACTATAGACTTGCAAGATAGGATCAAGAACTCTCATATATTGATGAAAACATAATAGGTTCAGATCTGATAACATGTATGTGTGCCAATTTCAACTGGGACTCATAGATCATGTGCTTAGCACAAATGTCAAGAATGAAAATATCTATGTTTTGAAAATCAGTTAATCACTATGTGACATCTTACAACTAACTCTAGCTACCATCTCATCCAAGTCTTCAACTACCAGATTGTTTCACTAATTGACAGTGCACTTTTGTGGTGAAAATTGGTTACCTTTGACACATCTTTCACGGCACTTTTGACTCAACATGACAACTTCAAAAAATAATAAAATGTCTCTTCTAAAATCATCGGATAGTAAATCTAGACTTAAGCAAAAGAGAGATTTTTTTTCTTATTGTTCTATTCTCATCTAGTCTTTCCATAAATGCAGAGATCTTACCTGCTTATCTTGAATCCATCTTCTCATCATGCACGTAAAACCATGAGCTCGATTAAGTTTGGTGTACTGGATGCAAGCATGAATAGATGGTGGAAATTAAAAGCTAATCTTGATTCTTGCCGGCGAACTCATCCAAATTCAGTGTGGTGGTGCGAGACCGCGGAGCTGGTCCATGCCATCTTGAGGCTAGCGGGTTGGTTGGCATGCCTCGGAGAAGTTCTTTAGGTCCCACACTCAAAACAATTCTGCTCGCGATTTGGGAGAAAAAAATAGCGAGTCTGCTTCTGCTCGCGATGCAACATGCGGCAGCGGCGTACGTCGGAGAAGATGCATATAACTATCTTCGGTGACTGTTTAGCCATGTTATTAAGTTAAAAAAGGTGGTTGTTTTGATTATGTTGGTCTTTTTTTTGAGGGCCTCTTTCCTTTTCTAACACCGTGATTTTTTTCGTTACTTAATTTTATTTCCTGACTATTTTTCTTAGATAATGTTGTCTCTTTCCTTTTATAACACCCTGATTTTTACGTTTCCTAATTTTCTCCCCTGAATTTTTTTTCTGAACCATCTCTTGACTATTTATAAAGCAACAAAAAAGCTAGTGAAAGAGATTTTTTTCAAGTTGAAAGTTACTTCTTCGTTGCCATATTGTCTCGTACGTTTTTTTTGCAGGAACATGTCTCGTACGTGGTCAGGGATCTCCCTTGTTGTAAAAAAGAGGTGGTTGCTTTGATTACGTTTGCTCTTTCCTTTTTTAACACCATGATTTTTTGAGTTTCCTAATTTTATGTCCTAACTATTTTTCTTTGGTTATGTTATCTCTTTCCTTTTCTAACACCCTGATTTGTATGTTTCCTTATTTTGTCTCATCACTATTTAAAGCAAAAAAAACGTAGCGCAAATTTATTTTTTCTGGTTGAACTTTCTTTATTGTGAAGTTATCTCGTACATGGTCCGACTGTGCTAAGATTGATTTAGGTATGTCTGGCGTGCATGTTTTTCTATCCTATTAGAGTCCAAACCAAAATTGATAACTTGTTCCATCCTTTCATGTACAACACATGTGATGGTACATTGAAAACTTGTCTCTTACACGTAATAGTGGCTGCTTTTTCATGACCCATTCATGTACGTGACATAGTTCAGACATGCAAAACGATGCACACACATATTTTTTGTATGTAACGTTTACATCTTGAGATCTCAGCCGTTTATATCTAAAATTAACGGCTTTGATAGTTTAATCTATGTGGATGAATGTCGTGTCTTGTTTTACTTCCGGCTTAATTATATAATAGATTCCACCGTAGGTGGTGACCTCCTAGCATGGAAATGAAAGTTTTGCACAAAGATATTGGTGAGTAAGAGATACTGTTCGCGTTGGTCGTGGAGGAAGGCGATGAGGCATGCATTCTCAGCCAATTCATAGAAATCATCATAAATCCCGGCTGCTCTCAAGAAATTATCACAAGGCTATTCACACGGCCGAACTTCCGCGATGCGAGGGAGATTATATTTGGGCCTCTTATCCTCCTCACTTTGCTTATCCATCGAGCTTCTGCTCGATGAGCCCCTCAAAAATCTCTTCATCTTTTTCTAAAAATTTCTGACATTTTTAGTAACTTCAAAATAAAAGTGAACCAAACTCAACAAAATTGATAGCAACTACTCGTACAAGTGCCTGGAGGCAATATCATGCATCAAAACTACTTTTGACCACATAAATTTGACATGCAAGCTCAAGAACAGGGTCACCTAAGCTGCAAAAATATGCAATGAATAAAGCACTAGAACAAAAACTAATTTGACTATTGGAGGAGTCACATACCAAAGAACAATCCCCCAAAGCAGTTTTGTGAATGGAGCTTTGAGCAAGGAGATCGAAAATGGCAGCAAAATGAGCTCGGACTCGGGTTTGAGCTGGTTGGTGATTTTTGTGGGAGGAAGAAGGAGTGTGTGGTAGCTGGAATAAATGGAGGGGAGCCACCGTGAGCCCACGAGGTAGGGGGCTGCGCCTAGGGGGGTAGGGCGCGCCCTGGACCCTCGTGGCTAGGTGCTTGCTCCCCCTGCTGCGTTTTCAATGCCAGATATTCTCAAATATTCTAGAAAAAATCATATTTAAATTTCAGGGCATTTGGAGAACTTTTATTTTCGGGGTATTTTTTATTGCATGGATAATTCAGAAAACAGACAGAAATTACTATTTTTACTTTATTTAAAGAGGGTGCAGAGAGTTGTGTTTTCTAAATTCATCCATCTCATACTCATCAAAAGGAATCCACTAACAAGGTATTTTTTATTTTTGGGGTATTTTTATTGCATGAATAAAAAGAGGGTACAGAGTGTTGTGTTTTCTAAATTCATCCATCTCATGCTCATCAAAAGGAATCCACTAACAAGGATGATCAGGTCTTGTAAACAAACTCATTCCGAGTAACATGGAACCGGAGAATTTTCGAATAACACTAGGTTACTCAACGGGGATATGCACATCCCCAACAATAAGAATATCATATTTCTTCTTAACAGTAGGAAGAGGAAATTCAAAACCTCCAAAAATAATCAATGGAATTTTTCCAATAGAGTTTATACTATGAACTTGAGGTTGTTTCCTTGGAAAGTGTACCGTATGCTCATTGCCATTAACATGAAAAGTGACATTGCCTTTGGTGCAATCAATGACAGCCTGCAGTATTCAAAAAGGGTCTTCCAAGAATAATAGACATACTATCGTCCTCGGGAATATCAAGAATAACAAAGTCCGTTAAAATAGTAACGTTTGCAACCACAACAGGCACATCCTCACAAATACCGACAGGTATAACAGTTGATTTATCAGCCATTTCCAAAGATATTTCAGTAGGTGTCAACTTATTCATATCAAGTCTACGATATAAAGAGAGAGGCATAACACTAACACCGGCTCCAAGATCACATAAAGCAGTTTTAACATAGTTTTTTTTAATGGAGCATGGTATAGTTGGTACTCCGGGATCTCCTAGTTTCTTAGGTATTCCACCCTTAAAAGTATAATTAGCAAGCATGGTGGAAATTTCAGCTTCCGATATCTTTCTTTTATTAGTAACAATATCTTTCATATATTTAGCATAAGGATTCATTTTAAGCATATCAGTCAAACGCATACGCAAAAAGATAGGTCTAATCATTTCAGCAAAGCGCTCAAAATCCTCATCATCCTTTTTCTTGAATGGTTTGGGAGGAAAAGGCATGGGTTTCTGAACCCATGGTTCTCTTTCCTTACCGTTCTTCCTAGCAACAAAGTCTCTCTTATCATAACGTTGATTCTTTGATTGTGGGTTATCAAGATCAACAACAGGTTCAATCTCTACTTCATTGTCATTACTAGGTTGAGCATCAACATGAACATCATTATTAACATTATCACTAGGTTTATGCTCATTACCAGATTGTGTTTCAGCATCAAAAATAGAAATATCATTGGGATTCTCAGGTGTGTCATCAACAGGTTCACTAGAAGCATGCAAAGTCCTATCATTTTTCTTTTTCTTCCTTTTAGAAGGACTAGGTGCATCAATATTATTTCTCTGAGAATCTTTCTCAATTCTCTTAGGATGGCCCTCAGGATACAAAGGTTCCTGAGTCATTTTACCACCTCTAGTCATGACTCTAACAGCATTATCATTTTTCTTACTATTTAATTCATTGAGCAAATCATTTTGAGCTTTAAGTACTTGTTCTACCTGAGTGGTAACCATAGAAGCATGTTTACTAATAAGTTAAAGTTCACCTTTAATATTAGCCATATAATCACCCAAGTGCTCAAGCATATCATCATTGTGTTTTAATTCTCTACCAAAATAAGCTTTGAAGTTTTCTGGTTTAACCATAAAGTCATCAAACTCATCCAAGCATGGGCTAGCAACCTTAGTAAATGAGATTTCAGCTTTATCATATCCATAGAGAGAATTTACCTTTACTACTTGTGTCGGGTTATCAAGACCATGTATTTATTCAACAGGCGGTACATTAAGACCATGTATTTCTTCAATAGGACGTAAATTCTTAACATCTTTAGCTTTAATACCTTTTTCTTTCATAGATTTCTTTTCCTCTTGCATATCTTCAGGACTGAGAAATAGAATACCCCTCTTCTTCGGAGTTGGTTCAGGAATTGAATCAGGGATTGGATTAGGAAGTGTCCAATTATTTTCATTAGTCAACATATTATTCAATAGAATTCCAGCTTAATCTGTGTTCTTTCCCTGAAAACACAACCAGCACAACTATCCAGGTGGTCTCTCGAAGCATCGGTTAATCCATTATAAAAGACATTAAGTAAGAGGAGAAGCCTCCCCCAAGCTTGTGGGAGACTCTTCTTCAATTTGCACAAAATTATATATTTCCCTTAAAGTAGCTTGTTTCTTAGGAGCGGGGAAATATTTAGCAGAGAAGTAATAAATCATATCCTGGGGACTACGCACACAACCAGGATCAAGAGAATTAAACCATATCTTAGCATCACCCTTTAATGAGAACGGAAATACTTTAAGGATATAATAATAGCGAGTTTTCTCATCATTAGTGAACATGGTAGCTATATCATTTAATTTAGTAAGATGTGCCACAACAGTTTCAGATTCATAACCATAGAAAGGATCAGATTCCACTAAAGTAATTATCTCAGTATCAACAGAGAAATCATAATCCTTATCAGTAACAAAGATAGGTGAAGTAGCATAAGCAGGATCATGTTTCATTCTAGCATTCAAAGTTTTTTGTTTCAGCTTAGCTAAAAGTTTCTTAAGATCACTTCTATCACTGCAAGCAAGAAAGTCTCTAGCAGTTTCTTCATCCATAATATAACCCTCAGGAACAACAGGAAATTCATATCTAGGCGGAGAATCTTCATCATCACTTTCATCAATATTATTAGTTTCAATAATTTCATTCTCTCTAGCCCTAGCAAGTTGTTCATCAAGAAATTCACCAAGTGGCACAGTAGTATCAAGCATAGAAGTAATTTCATCATAAGTATCATGCATAGTAGAAGTGGCATCATCAATAACATGTGACATATCAGAATTAATAGCAGAAGCAGGTTTAGGTGTCGCAAGCTTACTCAAAACAGAAGGTGAATCAAGTGTAGAGCTAGATGGCAGTTCCTTACCTCCCCTCGTAGTTGAGGGATAAATCTTGGTTCTTGGATCTTTCAAGTTCTTCATAATGATAAGCAGATATAAATCCCAAGTGACTCAAAGAATAGAGCTATGCTCCCCGGCAACGGTGCCAGAAAATAGTCTTGATAACCCACAAGTATAAGGGATAGCAACATTTTTCGAGGGTAGAGTATTCAACCCAAATTTATTGATTCGACACAAGGGGAGCCAAATAATATTCTCAAGTATTAGCAGCCGAGTTGTCAATTCAACCATACCTGGAAAATAATATCTGCAGCAAGGTATTTAGTAACAAAGTAATATGATAGTAGTGGTAACAGTGGCAAAAGGTAACGGTAGCAAAAGTAATATTTTTGGGTTTTATAGTGATTATAACAGTAGCAACGGAAAAGTAAATAAGAGAAGAACAATATATGGAAAGCTCGTAGGCAATGGATCGGTGATAGAGAATTATGCCGGATGCGATCGGTCATGTAACAGTCATAACCTAGGGTGACACAGAACTAGCTCCAGTTCATCAATGTAATGTAGGCATGTATTCCGAATATAGTCATACATGCTTATGGAAAAGAACTTGCATGACACATTTTGTCCTACCCTCCCATGGCTGCGGGGTCCTATTGGAAACTAAGGGATATTAAGGCCTCCTTTTAATAGAGTACCGGACCAAAGCATTAACACATAGTGAATACATGAACTCCTCAAACTACGGTCATCACCGGGATTGGTCCCGATTATTGTCACTTCAGGGTTGCCGGATCATAACACATAGTAGGTGACTATAGACTTGCAAGATAGGATCAAGAACTCTCATATATTGATTGAACCATAATAGGTTCAGACCTGAAATCATGGCACTCGGGCCCTAGTGACAGGCATTAAGCATAGCAAAGTCATAGCAACATCAATCTCAGAACATAGTGGATACTAGGGATCAAACCCTAACAAAACTAACTCGATTACATGATAAATCTCATCCAACCCATCACCGTCCAACAAGGCCGCCGCGGGACGGAAATGGCAGCGGGCGGCGCATGCGCGCGCACACGGCGGGGAGCAGCAGCAGGTAGAGCATCGCCGACGCGCGCGGTCGTGGGTGCGTTCAGGGGCGTCGGGGTGCACGCTCTTCGTGAGCGTGGGTGCGGGGAGCGCGTCGGGCGAGCGCATCGCGATGCAGTGGGGCGTCGGGGGCGCGCGCGGCAGGGTAACGGTGACGCAGGCTGGGCGCGGCGCAGGGGAGGCACCCGGGGCGCAGTGAGTTTGGCCCGGCGCGGTGGACGGCCAACGGGCGCACATGGCATCTAGGGTGACCGCGGGCGCGAACGCGGGATAGCTACGGTGGGGCGGTGAGCGTGCGTGTGCGGCGAAGAGAGGAGGGAGTGGAGGCCGAAGGTGGCCTCACCGGCGTTTGGAGAGAAGACGGCGGCGAGGCTCGGTGGAGCCTTTGGGGAGGGGTTGGGGATGCGAGATCCGGCGACGGGGCGGTGGTCGGCGACGAGCGTCGGCAGAGCGGCTCCTGGTGGCATCGGCGGCAGGGGGCGTGCGGCACTGGTGATGGCGGGAGGCGGGGCACTGATGCACGCGAGGGGAGTCGGGCGCGGGGAGCTCCTCTCCCCGGCACGATGCGTGCATGCGTGTGTGCGTTGTGTGGTGGAGGCGGGTGAGGGAGACGAGGGGGGATGTGGGGATCGTGAGGGGAGTGGGGATAGGGTTTCGGTTGCTCGGGGGGATATGGAGGAGTGGGGTGGGGCCGGCTGGGCCGGCCTGGTTGGCCTTGTGGCCAGCTGGTCCACGGCCCAGCTGGGGGTTTTCCTCTGTTTTTTTCTTTTCTTTCACCTTTTCTTTTTTGTTTAGTTTTTCTACACTGTTTTGCATTTAGTAAAGCCACCAATTGATTTTTGTAAAAAGTGTAACTTGCCACATAATTCAAATTTGCATTAAATGGCACTACCACAAAAGGTCTTAATCCAAAATGAATTAGTTTAATAGTTTATAAAATACAAAAGGCATTTAGTTAATTGTTTTTGCTGTTGTTTTGTTTATATAGAGCATTTAAATACTTTACAGAAATGTGGTTTCTTCACAATAATTACCTACGCATTATTTGGCACAACCCGAACATTTTGGTTTTAATATTTGAAAACTTTTATTATTTGCTTGATTTTTAATTTGAATTCGAATCAGTTTCGAACTAACGCGATATTAGCCACTATAATCGAGGTGACATGGCATCATTAGCAGAGGTTCACTGTAGCTTAAGGATCCGGGCGTCACATGTTTGTCGAGATCTGATGAATTGTGGGTTTATGATCAAGTTTATCTATGAACAATATTTGAATCTCCGCTGAATTCTTTTATGTATGATTGGTTATCTTTGCAAGTCTCTTCGAATTATCAGTTTGGTTTGGCCTACTAGATTGATCTTTCTTGCAATGGGAGAAGTGCTTAGCTTTGGGTTCAATCTTGTGGTGTCCTTTCCCAGTGACAGCAGGGGCAGCAAGGCACATATTGTATTATTGCCATCGAGGATAAAAAGATGTGGTTTATATCATATTGCATGAGTTTATCCCTCTACATCATGTCATCTTACTTAAAGCATTACTCTGTTATTATGAACTTAATACTCTAGATGCATGCTGGATAGCGGTCGATGTGTGGAGTAATAGTAGTAGATGCAGAATCGTTTCGGTCTACTTGTCGCGGACGTGATGCCTATATACATGATCATACCTAGATATTCTCATAACTATGCTCAATTCTATCAATTGCTCGACAGTAATTCATTTACCCACCGTAATACTTATGCTATCTTGAGAGAAGCCACTAGTGAAACCTATGGCCCCGGGTCTATTTTCCATCATATTGATCTTTCATCACTTAGCTATTTCTATTGCCGTTTATTTTACTTTACATCTTTATTTCTCTTTATCATAAAAATACCAAAAATATTATCTTATCATATCTATCAGATCTCACTCTCGTAAGTGACCGTGAAGGGATTGACAACCCATTTATCGCGTTGGTTGCGAGGTTCTTATTTGTTTGTGTAGGTGCGTGGGACTCGAGCGTGATCTCCTACTGGATTGATACCTTGGTTCTCAAAAACTAAGGGAAATACTTATGCTACTTTACTGCATCACCCTTTCCTCTTCAAGGGAAAACCAAAGCAGTGCTCAAGAGGTAGCAGGGCCTTAGTGCAGAGAGAGAGGGATGGCCTAGGGCAGGCCGCGCACCCCTCCCCCTCTGGTCCGAATTGGACTAGGAGAAGGGGGTGGCGCCCCCCTTTCCTTCTCCCTCTCCCCCTTCCTTTCCCCCTCCTAGTAGGAGTAGGAAAGAGGGGAGTCTTACTCCTACTAGGAGGAGGACTCCTCCTCCTGGCGCGCCTACAGGGGCCGGCCGGCCTCCCCCTTGCTCCTTTATATACGGGGGCAGGGGGCACCTCTAGACACACAAGTTGATTGTTCCAAGCCGTGTGCAGTGCCCCCCTCCACCATAAGCCACCTCGATCATATCGTAGCGGTGCTTAGGCGAAGCCCTGCGTCGGTAGCAACATCATCACCATCATCACGCCGTCGTGCTAATGGTACTCTCCCACGAAGCTCTGCTGGATCGGAGTTCGTGGGACGTCATCGAGTTGAACGTGTGCTGAACTCGGAGGTGCCGTGTGTTCGGTACTTGGATCGGTTGGATCGTGAAGACGTTCGACTACATCAACCGCGTTCTCATAACCCTTCCGCTTACGGTCTACGAGGGTACGTGGACGATACTCTCCCCTCTCGTTGCTATGCATCACCATGATCTTGCGTGTGCGTAGGAAATTTTTTGAAATTACCGTGTTCCCCAACAATTCTATCTCTAGCATAGTGTCCTCCATAAGCCTCAAAGTGGCACTTGCGTAGGATCTGTTCCTGTTCATGCTCGTGTACACAATGTCTAATAACACCATCTACTCCTTTATAAAGATGTGGGTCATCCCAGAAGTAATGTCTTAAATCATAGAAGAACTTTTTCTTTTGCTGGTATGTGAAACTAGGTGGTATAAATTTAGCAACAATGTAATTAGCATAATCAGCATACCATGGAGCAGTACGAGAAGCATTTATGACAACTAATTGTTCATCAGGAAAGCTATTATCAATAGGTAGTGGGTCGTCAAGAACATTCTCTAACCTAGACAAGTTGTCTGCAACGGGGTTCTCAGCTCCCTTTCTATCAATAATATGCAAATCAAATTCTTGAAGCAAGAGAACCCATCTAATAAGTCAAGGTTTAGCATCTTTCTTTTCCATAAGATATTTAATAGCAGCATGATTAGTGTGAACAGTTACTTTAGAATCAACAATATAAGGTCTGAACTTATCACAAGCAAATACAACTGCTAAAAATTCTTTTTCAGTAGTAGCATAATTTCTTTGGGCACTGTCTAGAGTTTTACTAGCATATTGAATAACATTTAATTTCTTATCAACTCTTTGTCCTAGAACAGCCCCTACAGCATAATCACTAGCATCACACATGATTTCAAAGGGTAAGTTCCAATCAGGAGGTTGAACAATAGGTGCAAAAACCAAAGCTTTCTTAAGTATTCAAAAGCTTCTACACAATCACCATCAAAGACAAAAGGGACATATTTTTGTAAGACATTAGTCAGAGGACGAGAAATTTTAGAAAAGTCCTTAATGAACCCTCTATAAAAATCGGCATGACCAAGGAAACTTCTTATACCTTTAATGTACTTGGGACACGGCATCTTTTCAATAGCATCAACTTTAGCTTTATCAACTTCAATACCTCTTTCAGAAATTTTATGTCCCAAGACAATACCTTCATTAACCATGAAGTGGCATTTCTCCCAATTCAAGACAAGATTAGTTTCTTCACATCTCTGCAAAACTCGATCAAGGTTGCTTAAGCAATCATCAAAAGAAGTCCCATAAACGGAGAAGTCATCCATGAATACCTCAACAATCTTTTCACAAAAGTCAGAGAATATAGAAGTCATACATCTTGGAAAAGTAGCAGGTGCATTGCATAAACCAAAAGGCATACATCTATAAGCAAAGGTACCGAAAGGGCAAGTAAAAGTGGTCTTAGATTGATCATCAGCTCATACAGGTATTTGAGAGAAACCAGAATAACCATCTAGAAAGCAAAAATGTGTATGTTTGGATAATCTTTCTAGCATTTGATCAATGGAAGGTAAGGGGTAATGATCTTTTTTAGTAGCCTTATTTAATTTGCAAAAATCAATTACCATCCTATAACCTGTAATAATTCTTTGTGGAATCAATTCATCTTTATCATTAGGAACGACAGTAATACCTCCCTTCTTAGGAACACAATGGACAGAACTTACCCACTGACTATCAGCAATGGGATAAATTATACCTGCCTCCAGAATCTTTAGTATTTCTTTTCTTACCACTTCTTTCATCTTAGGATTTAACCGTCGTTGGTGATCAACAACTAGTTTAGCGTCTTTCTCCAACTTTATTTTGTGCTGGCATAGAGTGGGACTAATGCCCTTAAGATCATCAAGAGTATATCCAATAGCAGCACGGTGCTTCTTCAGAGTTTCCAAGAATTTCTTTTCTTCATGCTCTAAAAGGTTAGCACTAATAATAACAGGATATATCTCTTTCTCATCAAGATAAGCATATTTAAGAGTATCAGGTAAAGGTTTAAGCTCAAACACGGGATCACCCTTAGGTGGAGGAGGATCCCTTAAGATTTCAACAGGCAAGTTGTGTTTCAAAATAGGTCCCTGTTTAAAGAATACTTCATCTATTTCCCTTCTTTCATTCATAAACATATCATTTTCATGGTCTAGCAAATATTGTTCCAAAGGATCACTAGGAGGCACGGCAATAGAAGCAAGACCAATAATTTCATCTTTACTAGGAAATTCTTTATCACGGGGTTGTCTACGAAATTTAGCAAAATTAAACTCATGAGACATATCCCCTAAACCAACAGAAACAATATCCTTATTGCAGTCTATCTTAGCATTAACAGTATTTAAGAAGGGTCTACCAAATATAATGGGACAAAAGTCATCTTGTGGGGAACCGAGAACAAGAAAATTAGTAGGATATTTAACTTCCCCACACAAGACTTCAACATCTCTAACAATCCCAACTGGTGAAATAGTATCTCTATTGGCAAGCTTAATTGTAACATCAATCTCTTCTTTCTCAGCAGGTGCAATATCATGCATAATTTCTTTGTATAAGGAATGAGGTATGGCACTTGCACTAGCACCCATATCACATAAGCCATGATAGAAATGATCTCCTGTTTTAACAGAAATAACAGGCATGCCTACAATAGGTCTATGTTTATTTTTAGTATCGGGTCTAGCAATTCTAACAGATTCATTGCAGAAGTAAATAACATGCCCATCAATATTATTGGCCAAGAGATCTTTAACCATAGCAACACGAGGTTCAACTTTAATTTTCTCAGGGGGTTTGGGTGTCTTAACATTACTTTTGTTGACCACAGTTGAAGCTTTAGCATGATCCTTCATTCTAACAGGGAAAGGCAGTTTCTCAATATAAGCAGTAGGAACAATAGGATCATTACAAGTGATAGTCTTTTCTTGAACTTTAATAGCTGCAACTACTTTTACTTCAATAGGAGGATTATATTTAAACCACTTCTCCTTAGGGAGATCAACATGAGTAGCAAAGGATTCACAGAAAGAAGCTACTATCTCAGAGTCAAGTTCATATTTAGTGCTAAATTCACGGAAAGCATCAGTATCCGTAAAAGATTTAACACAATCAAACTTAGGTGTTATACCTGACTCCTTACCTTCGTCGAGGTCCCAATCTTCAAAGTTGCATTTAATTCTTTCTAATAAATCCCATTTGAATTCAATAGTCTTCATCATAAAAGATCCAGTACAGGAAGTATCGAGCATGGAGCGATTACTAAGAGAAAGCCGAGCATAAAAAATTTGAATAATCATTTATTTTGAGAGCTCATGATTGGGGCGTGAATATAACATTGACTTAAGCCTCCCCCAAGCTTGAGCGATGCTTTCTCCTTTGCGAGGCCAAAAATTATATATATAATTACGAAAACGATGAACAAGATGCATAGGATAAAACTTCTGATGAAATTCCAATTTCAATCGTTGGTAGTTCCATGATCCAATAGCATCACATAGCCTCAACCATGTCAATGCATCTCCCTTCAAAGATAAAGGGAAGACCTTCTTATTAATAACATCCTCGGGCATACCTGCAAGCTTAAATAATCCACAAACTTCATCCACATAGATTAGGTGCAAATCGGGGTGTAATGTCACATCACCTGTGAAAGGATTAGCTAGCAGTTTCTCTACCATACCCGAAGGAATTTCAAAGTAAACATTTTCAGTAGGTTCAGTAGGTTGAGGAGCAACTCTTTGCTCTACTGGTCGGGGTGAAGATACCCCAAACAAGCCCCTCAAAGGATTATGTTCCATAGTAACAAGTGACAGTAAATTTCAGCACGCTATATAAATTTTTCCTTACCAAAGGCGCTTCACTCCCCGGCAACGGCGCCAGAAAAGATGATGACCCACAAGTGTAGGGGATCTATCGTAGCCTTTTAGATAAGTAAGAGTGTCGAACCCAACGAGGAGCAGAAGGAAATGATAAGCGGTTTTCAGCAAGGTATTCTGCAAGCACTGAAATTATCGGTAACAAATAGTTTTGTGATAAGGTAATTTGTAACGGGTAACAAGTAATAAAAGTAAATAAGGTGCAGCAATATGTCCCAATCCTTTTTGTAGTAAAGGACAAGCCTGGACAAACTCTTATATAAAGGAAAGTGCTCCCGAGGACACATGGGAATTATCATCAAGCTAGTTTTCATCACATTCATATGATTCGTGTTCGGTATTTTGATAATTTGATATGTGGGTGGACCGGTGCTTGGGTACTGTCCTTACTTGTAAAAGCATCCCACTTATGATTAACCCCTATTTCAAGCATCCACAACTACATCAGAAGTATTAAGGTAAACATAACCATAGCATGAAACATATGGATCCAAATCAGCCCCTTACGAAGCAACACATAAACTAGGGTTTAAGATTCTGTAACTCTAGCAACCCATCATCTACTTATTACTTTCCAATGCCTCTCTCTAGGCCCAAACAATGGTGAAGTGTCATGTAGTCGACGTTCACATGACACCGCTAGAGGGATGACAACATGCATCTCATCAAAACATTGAACGAATACCAAATTCACATGACTACTTATAGAAAGACTTCTCCCATATCCTCAGGAACAAACGTAACTACTCACAAAGCATATCATGTTCATAATGAGAGGGGTATTAATATGCATAATGGATCTGACCATATGATCTTCCACCAAATAAACCAACTAGCATCAACTACAAGGAGTAATTAACACTACTAGCAACCCACAGGTACCAATCTGAGGTATGGATATAAAGATTGGATACAAGAGATGAACTAGGGTTTGAGATGAGATGGTGCTGGTGAAGATGTTGATGGAGATTGACCCCCTCCCGATGAGAGGATCGTTGGTGATGACGATGGTGATGATTTCCCCCTTCCGGAGGGAGGTTTCCCCGGCAGAACAGCTCCGCCGGAGCCCTAAATTGGTTCTGCAAGGTTTCGCCTCGTGGCGGTGGAGTTTCGTCTCGTGAGCTTGCTTATGATTTTTTCCTCGACGAAAGACTCCATATAGCCAAAGATGGGCATCATAGGGCCACCAGGGGGCCCACGAGGCAGCGGCGCGCCCAGGGGGGTAAGTCACGCCCCCACCCTCGTGGACGGTGGGTGGCCCCCCTCTAGTACTTCTTTCGCCCAATATTTTTTATATATTCTGAAAATAATTCCCGTGGAGTTTCAGGACTTTTGGAGATGTGCAGACTAGGTCTCTAATATTTACTCCTTTTCCAGCCCAGAATTCCAGCTGTCGGCATTCCCCTTCTTCATGTACACCTTGTAAAATAAGAGAGAATATACATAAGTATTGTGACATAATGTGTAATAACAACCCATAATGCAATAAATATCGATATAAAAGCATGATGCAAAATGGACGTACCAGTAACTTTGGTGACTGGGAGCGGGGGGGTGAAATATCTTCTCGGTAACTTTTGCGTGAATAGCATGGTAACTCACACATTGCAAACCTGATAACTTATGTACCCCAGTCCTGGTAACCTTTGGCGATGGTGGTGGGGGGAGGGTTGTTGTGAAATATACCCGCCTCCCCCGATTGTTTTTGTGTGAATAGCATGGTAAATCACACATCGCAGACCTGATAACTTAGGTACAAACACCCCGGTAAGTTTAGACCCAAATAAAAATTTGTTGAAATATACCCCGGTTACTTGTATGCAAAATAGCATGGTAATATATGCACCACGAGCTGATAACTTAGGTACAAATACCATGATAACTTTGACCCGGGGGGAAAGTCGTTGAAAACACAGCTCCGGTCACTTCTGCATAAATAACATGTTAATATATGTATAACATAACTGATAACTTTACGGTAACGTTTTGACCAAAAAAGTGATCAAACCATGCCAACATAAGCTCTAGTTTGGAAGTTCTCGTTTGCGACGAATTTTTATGTGAAAACAATTTTTCAATCAGAAACGACAGTTTGATCTACAACTTTTTTTACAGTTTTGAAATAGCGAGAATCTACGATGACATCTGCTTTCATGTGCTCTAATGCATTTGCATGTGGAGAGAATGTTGGAGGAGTCATTTTTATGCCCCGATGATTTCTATGTAAACAGGATGGTAACTGACGTACCATAGAGGTGATAACTTATTTTAGCCTAGGTGTGGTAACTTTTGACCTGAAAAAAGTCATCAAAATATACCAACATGGGATCTAGTTTCGAAGGTATCGTCGCGACGAATCTTTTATGTGAAAACAGTTTTTCTCGCAGCGACGGTTTGACCTACAAAATATTTTAAAGTTTAAAATTTGATGGAATCTTTGATGATATCAGCAGTTTTGTCCTACATGCATGTATGCAGCCATTAGGAAAAACATTAGACTGAATATGTTTGCTTTTGTATTAAAAAAGAAATCAACACTCAACAACAACAGCCCGAGCGACCATAGATGAATCGTGCGGATCTATCGCTTATAGTCCGTAAGAGCAACTCCAACGGGCTGACCTAAACGGACGGTGATTTCGTCCGCTTTTTATCTATTTGGGTCGGCCGCCCGTCCGGCGTCCGCCCTCTTTTAGATTTGGGTCGACAGCATGCCCAACGCGCCGACCCATATGTGCCGGCGTGGCCGGCTGGCCGCCCAATATTACATTGATTTGCATTCAAACATATTGTCAAATAACATAGTGTACCGAATAAAATATTATAGTTTTACAAACTGGATACAAATAAAAATGTTTCACATTGTTTTGCAAACGAATAAAAGAAGATACATCTATTGGTTGCCAACATGAGCCCACATATGCTCAACCAAATCATTTTGCAGCTGCACATGAGTTTCCCAATCACGCATGTCTTCATGAAATTGGGTGAATTGTTCAAATGTTGCCGCTAATCCATGCTCAGGCACAACATTCTCACCCGGAAACTGAAACCCTTGATCGTACAGACGTTTCGGGTGCTCGTCTTCTACGATCATAGTGTGCATGATCACACAAGCAGTCATCACCTCCCACAGTTTCTGCGTGCTTCAGGTATTAGCAGGATACCGAACGATGCCCCATCGAGATTGCAAAACACCAAAGGCACGCTCGACATCCTTCCTAGCACTCTCTTGCTTGTCGTAGTTGTGTTCATTGACAGTAAAGTTCACCGGTGGCCTGTTGCCTTCGGCAAGCATAGCAAACAACAGCGAGCGCTGAAGCACGTTGATATCATTGTGTGATCCAGCCATGCCAAAGAAAGAGTGCCAGATCCAGAGATCTTGAAACACCACGGCCTCTAATATGACAGTGCAAGCCCTGACATGTCCCTTATACTGCTCTTGCCAAGCAGAAGGACAGTTCTTCCACTCCCAGTGCATGCAGTCTATGCTGCCAAGCACCCCTGGGAAGCCCCTTCTGGCATTCATCGCCAACAAACGGGTTGTATCTTCAGCTGTCGGCTCTCTCAAGTACTCAGGGCCAAACACAGCAATAACAGCCTTGCAGAACTTATATAGCGACTCTAGGCATGTAGACTCACTCATACGGGCGTACTCGTCAATAAGATCACTGGGCACTCCGTATGCAAGCATTCGGATGGCGACAGTGCATTTCTGATAAGAGGAGAAACCGATCTTGCCGACGGCATCCTCTTTGCACTCGAAATAGTCATCATAGCTGACCACCCCCTCTCTAATACGGTTGAAAAGATGCCTACTCATACGAAAACGGCGGCGAAATTTTTGATGCTTGAACAACGGGTTTGTTGTATCATAGTAGTCCTTCTAAAGAAGGAAATGCCCGCTCTCTCGGTTGTGATTCAATGCCGGAAGGTGGCCCGGAATGGAGCCACGGAACAACGGTCGCTGGCTGTTGAGGTGGTTATGGACCAACACGGCAGCCAATATCTCCTCCTCGTCGTCGGACGACGAATCGTTGGAGTCGCAAAGGAAATTGTGGAAAAAGAACTCGTCGACAGAGTCCATTTTCGTACCTTGACAAACTGTCGAACAGCTTGCGGGCGTCGAAGAAGGAGACGGCCGGTGAGGGGAGTCGCGGCACGCACGGACCAGCTAGCTGCCCTGCTGGCGTCCGACGAGTGGGCCAGCGTCCAACGAGCGTGCCGGTGAGGATCTGGCTGGGGCGGCGAAGCGCCCTCTTGATCGCGGGCGGCTGTGCGGTGGGGGGAGCGCCGGTGGGAAGCAATTTGCTCCCCGGCGGCAAGATGGCGGTGGCGGACCATGGAGGAAGTGAGCGGTGTTATTGGGCGGATGTGAAGGTGGTGGCAGCTGGCAGAGTCGCCATGCTATTAACGAGGCTTTGGTACTTGCTGCTGATTTACATGTAGACTCTATATGTATTGCCTCCGACTGCATTGAGGTTGTGACGGCCATTGATACGACAGCTTCACGTCGCTATGCTACCATTTTTTGAGATATTAATCATCGCTGTGAAGGTTTTCGAGCACTCAAGGTCATTCACGAGAAGCGGGAACACAGAAGCTCATTCCATCGCAAAGGCAGCTTCTTCCCTTCCTTTCGGACGCCATGTGTGGCTTTTTAGTTTGCCCAATTTAATCTGTAACCCTATGAACATTGAGATTTAATAAAGGTTTACAGATCTAAAAAAACGGAATTACAGGCACCCGCGTCAAACAGAAGGGAGAACGCTAGCACAGCTTGAAGCAATCAGTGCCCTGCCGCCAGCGGTCTACCCATTAATTCATCTATCTTGAGCTCTTGACAAGCCTATAATTCAAGGCTTGATCCTTTTCCATTCTACTATACTGAAGACTTGAATTCTTTTTGACAAGCCAGTAATTCGTGCAGTTCGAATGCATTGATATTATTTATGTTTGGTTCATGAACAGAAACAATCAAGCATTCTAAAAATAGGAAGTATGATTCAGGTGCCAAAAGCGTAGGAAGACACTTTACAGTAGAACATGAGGTTAGCTTATTGCCTTAGTTATACTACCTTTAGTCTTTTGCATTGGAATTTGATGTATTCCTGAATATCATATGAAATGACATAAACTTAAGTTATATAATCAAGTGAGATTATGTTTCAGTTATATTACATGAATTTTTCAAATTTTAGGGCCCCATTTTCCTCTTTGCATTGGGGCCCGAACTCCTGGCGGCAGCCCTGGGGTACACATATGACACGAGCTAGTAAGCGTATGACACTTCTCTAGCTAATAACAACATTATTGAATGCAATTTTCACTATTTACAAATACAGTGACCAAAGTGGGTATCATGGTTTTTTTAATTTTGACAGTAAACTCCACAGATCAGTTAATTTAGTGCACCATCCTACATGGTGCATCCTAGAAGAAAAGAATCACGATGGCGATGGTGATGGTTATACATCGTTACCTTGTTGAAGGCATTGCTCGGATATGCTCGGACAATTTCTTCAGGGTGAAAACCTAGATTCCGGCGTTGACTGCTGGATCCAGTGACGACAGCATTTCAGCGTTGCTCCCTTCCTGAAAGCGTTGCTGTTGAAAAATCACGATGTTCATATGGTGTCTTGAGACGGTTGGTGCGGATATGGTCTTTTCTATAGTTTGCCGATCACGGAACTGATCACTTTGGTTTTTTTCTTTCTTTCTTTCTTTTTCTCGCTCATGCATAGCTTTGGTTTTATATGACTTTGCTATTTGCTGGCGTGTTTTTTGTGTGAGTTGGTATTGGCTATGTGCATCCTAACTGTGCAGAGGTCGGATGTGTGCTCATCATGTTTGTATTCTCTTGATGCTTAATTTTGTGCTAATAAAATCCACCCTTATTCAGAAAAAAAAAAAGAACCACGAAATCTTGAGTCCGAAAATATTAACTTTCTTTAGGTGACCCAAAAAATTAACTTTTTCCCAAAATTATAAACTGGCCCTGGGCAGTGGATGGGCCAGGCCGAGGTCCAACACCCAGGACGCCCAAATAACTTGTGTCACAAAAAGAAAAAACATATTTCTCAAAAAAACGAAAAGAAAAACTCGTGTCACTTTTTTCCGCTACTATGGAAATCCAGAACATTTTAGCTATACGTCAGACGACTGAGTTTTTCATTTTCAGTCAGTCGAATTTGTTGCCGTTGATTTAGTATGCTTTATGATACGTGTGTAAGAGGTCTCCATGGATTTGACTTACGCTGTTGTTTATTCAGTCGACTTCCGGACTTTCCTTGCTCGGTGCATGCTGCAGCCCCATTCATGCATGTCTCCACTTCGTGACTGTTGCACCCACATGAATGGATGAAATACATGCCAATTTTTGTGTGCGTGCATGCCTATTTTGCTTGTGCGTGCTTCTGTTTTTGCACGTGTTTGCTTTTTTTGTGTGTGCTTTGTTGAGTTTTTTCTTTATGTGTATTTTTGGATTTTGAGTGTGTGTAAATGTATGCACGCAAGTATTACATGTATACGTTGTATTAGAGTATGGAAATTTCACTGTTGTATGTTTCTTCTTACGTATTATAAAAAGTGTAATTTTTGTACTAATTGTAAGGAAATTTTTGCTTTAAGTTTTATTTCACATCTTACTTATTTAAAAGTAATACCAATGACACTAATTCATTCATGCTTTGAAACTTATTTTTTTATGTGAATTCTACTATTATATGTTTGTTCTACTATTATAACATGCAACTTATGTGTAAATTATGTGCAAATTTGAGCATGAATTATTTTTCATTCCTTTTCTTCTTAGAGGTTGATACCAATGCCTCTAATTCATTTTTTTAGAAAATGTTATTTTTTATTTTTGTGTTTTAAGTAAGTAGACACGCAAGTACTATACAACATGTGTGGAAATTATAGTAGAATGCGAAATTTCAATATTATATGTTCCTTTTTTGCATATTACTAAGAGTGCAATTTCAGTGCAAACTTGTGTGCAATTTTTTTCTCTTTTTTTTCTTAAAGGGGTTCGTTATTCCCTAGAAAATCATTGTTTTGATGTTGTTTTTTTTTCATTTTCTTTCTTCTTGAAGGGTTTCATTCTCTCATAGGAAACTTCATTTTTTTCGTTTTCTATTCCATTTTCTTTCTTTAAGTGCAATACCGATATCATTCCACTATTATATGTTTATTCTTGCATATTATAATAAATGCAATTTATGTATTAACTGTGTGCAAAATTTGTCCTTTTTAATTTTCTTCTTCTTAAAAGAGATTACTAATGTCACTAATTCATTATTTCTTAAACAACTTCTTTTTTATTTTTCTGTGTGTAAGTATAAATGCAAGCACTATACAATATGCGTGTAAATTATCCTCTGTTCCTAATTATAAGTCTTCTTAGAGATTCCAATATGAACTATATATACAGATGTATATAGACATATTTTAGAGTGTAGATCCACTCATTTTGCTCTGTTTAAACTCCATATTGAAATCTCTTAAAAGACTTATATTTAGAAATGGATGGAGTACTAGATTGTGAAAATTGCACTATTATATGTTTATGCTTTGTGTATTACCAAAAGCGTGATTCAAATATAATGTTGTGTGCAAGTTTTTTTCACTTTCAATACCAGTGCTACTAATATATTCTTGCTTAGAAAAATTCATTATATTTATTTTGTTAATTTTTATATCATATATAATTTCTAAAACTTATAAAAACGTGTTGCATGCACTTATGGGTAATGCATGTACTCATCTCCATCCAGCTGAAAAGTACGAATGCATGCATGTTAGTGAGACCCATCATCATCCATGCATGACGAACAATTGCTTGAACACATGCATGCATGCACTAGTAGAAAAAGGGTCAATCGTGAAGCACATTAGTGCCGGTTTGTATTTGAGCCGGCACTAATGTATACATTAGTGCCGGTTCCAACGGCTAGCCGGGCCGCTTTCATTAGTACCGGTTCGTGGCGAACCTTTAGCACCGGTTCGTGCCACGAACCGGTACTAATAAGAGTGGTGGCAGGATGTTGCCAGAGTGGGGCCCCTCCAGCACCTTTAGTACCGGTTCGTGCCACGAACCGGTACTAAAGGTCGTCCTACATAAATACTTCGTCCACCAGCACTCTGTTCTTCCCCCTTTCCCCTCTCCGGCCCTCTCCTCTGTTCTTCCCTTCTTCCTCTCGAGTTCATCACAAAATTTGCCCAAAATTTGTCAAGATTTGAAGGCCCTCATCCATTCAAATGATCACAAAGGTTAGCAACTTTGTCCTTTCATCTCTCATTGCTAGATTAGCTCTTGCATTGGTTTATATAGTGATTAATTTGTGAGTTTAGTAATTTGGGAGGATATATATATATATGTGCTAGTATTTGATTTATATGCAATTTGAGGTCAAAAATAACACTTAGTTTGCATATGTAGGTGTGGTTTACTTAGTGCCTTCTAAATCTCCATCGTAGCCACCGTTGATCGCCCGCACCGTCCCGTCGCCGGCACCACCTTGTGGTGAGCCTCTTGTTCATGAAATTTTATATAAAAATTGATGTTTGTGATTTGGATATATAGTTACTCGTATAATTATCTTACCCGTACGTTGTTTGTTATACATATAGTGCCATGGTTTTGATATCCGTCCCCGTCGGCCCTAGTCCTTGTTATGATTCGGATGTGGTATGTATATTCTCTTTTAAAACTAGTTGCATTTCGTATTTATGACAAATTATGCCCATCAAGTTGACATAGAAATTTTTTCTAGGAGGTATCTGAACCTGAAATTCCAACCGACCCTATTGCCGAGAGGTTAAATTTAGTTGAAAGAGAAAACGAGTACTTGAAAGAAAAATTGAAAAGAATTGAGGGGGAGAAGATGGAATTGGAGTTGCATGTTGCCGATGTCGTCGATGATCACAAGATCAAGATGGAGAAAATGCGCTTGAAGATTAGAAAGATTAGAAAATATGCCATCGATAGTGAGGCTTGGTATCATTATGCTGTTGGATCCATTGTTACCTTAGTTGCGATCTTGATCGTATTTGTTGTTGCATTTAAATGCTTTAGCTAGAGAGTTATTTGTTTGTTGCATTTAAGTGTTGTATGAACTTTATGTATGAACTTGTATTAATTTGGTCTATTCGGTGTTGTGTAATGAAGATGAGCCGGCAATGGATGTACGATGACCGATGCTCTCCCCAGTTCGTTGAGGGCGTGCGTACTTTTTTGCTTGCGTCTGAGGCAAACAAGCGGGCGGATGGTTTTATGCCTTGTCCATGTGCTCGCTGTAAGAATGGTCACAATTACTCTACGTCAAGAACCATTCACGTCCACCTGTTTAAGACCGGTTTCATGCCTCATTATAATGTTTGGACCAAGCACGGAGAAAGAGGGGTTATGATGGAAGACAATGAAGAAGAAGAGGACGACGACAGCTATCCTGGCCATGGGTTCCCTGAATACGATGATACAACAATGGGGGAAGAAGCTGAGCCGGTAATGCGGGAAGAAGCTGAGCCGGCAATGCGGGAAGAAGCTGAAGAAGAGGCATCAGATGAGCCCGTTGATGATCTAGGTCGGGCCATTGCCGATGCAAAGAGAAACTGCGCAAGTGATTTGGAGAAAAAGAAGTTGCAACGCATGTTAGAGGATCACAAAAAGTTGTTGTACCCGAATTGCGTAGGTGACAAGAAAAAGCTGGGCACCACACTGGAATTGCTGCAATGGAAGGCAGAGAATGGTGTATCTGACAAGGGATTTGGAAAGTTGCTGGTAATGATAAAGGATATGCTTCCAAAGGGCAACGAATTGCCCGAGAGTACGTACGAAGCAAAGAAGGTTGTCTGCCCTCTAGGGTTAGAGGTGCAGAAGATACATGCATGCCCTAATGATTGCATCCTCTACCGCGGTGAGTACGAGGATTTGAACGCTTGCCCGGTATGTGGTGCATTGCGCTATAAGATCTGCCGCGATGACCCTGGTGATGTCGAGGGCCGGCGCCCCGGGAAGAAGATTCCTGCCAAGGTGATGTGGTATGCTCCTATAATACCACGGTTGAAACGTTTGTTCCAAAACAAAGAGCATGCCAAGGCGATGCGATGGCACAGAGAAGACCGTAAGAAAGATGGAAAGTTGAGAGTACCCGCTGACGGGTCGCAGTGGAGAAAAATCGAAAGAAAGTACGGGAAGGAGTTTGCAGATGACGCAAGGAGCGTATGGTTTGGTCTAAGCGCAGATGGCATTAATCCTTTTGGGGAGCAGAGCAGCAACCATAGCACCTGGCCTGTGACTCTATGTTTGTATAACCTTCCTCCTTGGTTGTGCATGAAGCGGAAGTTCATTATGATGCCAGTGCTCATCCAAGGCCCTAAGCAACCCGGCAACGACATTGATGTGTACCTAAGGCCATTAGTTGAAGAACTCTTACAACTGTGGAATGGAACAGGTGTACGTGCGTGGGATGAGCACATGGGGGAAGAATTTGACCTAAAGGCGTTGTTGTTCGTGACCATCAATGATTGGCCTGCTCTCAGTAACCTTTCAGGACAGACAAACAAGGGATACCGCGCATGCACGCACTGTTTGGACGATACCGACAGTATATATTTGGCTAATTGTAAGAAGAATGTGTACCTGGGACATCGTCGATTTCTTCCGAGAAGGCATCTCGTAAGAAAGAAAGGCAAGCATTTCAAAGGTGAGGCAGATCACCGGACGAAGCCTCGCCACCGTACTGGTGCTGATGTACATGATATGGTCAAGGATTTGAAGGTGGTCTTTGGAAAGGGTCCTGGTGGACAACCTGTTCCGAATGACGCTGACGGACGCGCACCCATGTGGAAGAAGAAATCTATATTTTGGGACCTTCCCTATTGGAAAGACCTCGAGGTCCGCTCCGCAATCGACGTGATGCACGTGACGAAGAATCTTTGTGTGACCCTGCTTGGCTTCTTGGGCGTGTATGGGAAGACAAAAGATACACCTGAGGCACGGGAGGACCAGCAACGTATGCACGGAAAAGACGGCATACATCAGGGTCATGCAAGCTACGCTCTTACCAGAGAAGAGAAGGAAATCTTCTTTGAATGCCTGCTCAGTATTAAGGTACCGTCTGGCTTCTCGTCGAATATAAAGGGAATAATAAACATGGCAGAGAAAAAGTTCCAGAACCTAAAGTCTCATGACTGCCACGTGATTATGACGCAACTGCTTCTGGTTGCATTGAGGGGGCTTCTACCGGAAAACATTCGATTAGCCATTGTGAAGCTATGTGCATTTATCAATGCAATCTCTCAGAAGGTAATCGATCCAGAAATCATACCAAGGTTACAGAATGATTTGGTGCAATGTCTTGTCAGTTTCGAGTTGGTGTTCCCACCATCCTTCTTCAACATCATGACGCACGTCCTAGTTCACCTATGCGAAGAGATTAACGTTTTGGGTCCTGTATTTCTACACAATATGTTCCCCTTTGAGAGGTTCATGGGAGTCTTAAAGAAATATGTTCATAACCGTGCTAGGCCAGAAGGAAGCATCTCCAAGGGCCGTCAAAATGAGGAGGTCATTGAGTTTTGTATTGACTTTATTCCTGACCTTAAGCCGATTGGTGTTCCTGAATCGCGGCATAAGGGCAGACTGGATGGAAAAGGCACGCTAGGAGGGGAACAAATAATATGTATGGATGGACGTTCTCTCACTGAAGCACACTACACAGTTCTACAGAATTCCGCCTTGGTGGCTCCGTATATGGATGAACACAAGAATTTGCTACGCTCCAAACACCCGGAGCGGTCTGATGACTGGATTATACGTGAACAAACCAGGAGTTTCGCCAGCTGGTTGCAAGCACGTACCATGCATGACACCTCTATTGAAGATGACATGTACTTGCTGTCCCAGTTACCATCTTCGAATATAATGACTTTCAAAGGGTATGAGATAAATGGTAATACATTTTACACGATCGCCCAAGATAAGAAGAGCACCAACCAAAACAGTGGTGTCCGCTTTGATGCAGAAACCAAGACGGGAAAGGAAACATATTATGGTTATATACAGGACATATGGGAACTTGACTATCGACGTGGTTTGAAGGTCCCTTTGTTTCGGTGCAAATGGGTCAATATGACACGAGGCGGGGTAACGGAAGACCCGCAGTACGGAATGACAATAGTGGATCTCAACAATCTTGCGTATGCAGACGAACCATTCGTCCTAGCCAATGATGTGTCACAGGTTTTCTATGTGAAGGACATGTCTACCAAGCCAAGAAAAAGAAAAGATAAGGAAGCGAATGCATCGTACGATGAGTCAAAGCGGCACATAGTTCTTTCTGGGAAGAGAAACATCGTGGGAGTGGATGACAAGACAGAAAAGTCAGAAGATTATGAAAAGTTTGATGAAATTGCTCCATTCACAGTGAATATTGACCCGAGCATCCCGTTAAATGATGAAGATTTTCCATGGCTACGACGCAAAGGGACACACGCGAAGAAAAAGTTTCACACCCAAAGATCTGGGATGTGATCGGCTTAGCTATCATCACTTTCTTCTGTGTTTCACACCCAGGAGGGAATCTCTGTAATAGTTAGGGTAGCTAGTTATGTGTTTTGGCATTTGAAACGCGAAGTAATTTTATGTGCAAGCAAATTCTTTCATGCATTTATTGATTTTTTCAGCTAAATGACCCTGAAATTGAAAAGCATTTCAAATGAACTCAGAAAAGGATGAAAGTTGGCATGGTATCATAATTTCACCCACATAGCATGTGCAAAAAAGTAGAGAGGGTTACCGCAAAAACTGGATACACTTCGTGTACAAAATGGACAATCTGTTTCGAAGTATCAGGGTTTCGGACGAAAACTCATCCATTACAAAGGCATTTCATTTTTAAATAACTTAAGCATTACCAAATTGAATAAAATGATAAAACACACTAATATTAAACATAATAAAAAAGAATCACTGGAAAATGTATTTTTAAAGTTAAGTTATTCACAAACTAGTGATTCACACAAATTTCAAATAATTCAAAATTTAAACTATTCAAATTTAAAAACTACCGGCACTAACTGAAAGTTTCTAAAAACTATCAAAAATATTCACAAAGAAACTCTAAATACAGCAAAAAACAACTAAAAATAAATAAAACAAAATAAATAAAGCAGAAAAGAAAAAACTAAATGAAAAAAGCCCACCTACCGGGCCACAGCGGCCTGCATACGACTAGAAACCCAACCTGTTGTTGGGCCAGGATGCAGGCCCGCAAGCCCAATAGGCCCCACAGGGCAGAGTAGCAGAGGTAGGCCCAGAAGGCCTGCTTTAGAGAGGAGCTCGAGACAACAGCGGCGGCGGGGCTTATAAGCAGGTGTGAGCGCCCTTCGGCTAGCGAGGTGGGACTAAACTTCTGCGCCCCTCGCCTGGCAGCGCACACCCCTTTAGTACCGGGTCGTGGCACCAACCGGTACTAAAGGGGGGGGGCCTTTAGTACCGATTGGAGCCAGGAACCGGTACTAAAGGGGGGTGCTCCCCCCCCCCCCCGCTTGGCCTGGCCAAAACAGGCCTTTAGTACCGGTTGGTGGCTCCAACCGGTACTAAAGGTGTCCCCTATATAAGAAACACTTCAAAAAATTTCAGTTTCTCATCTCCCACTTCTCTCTGCCGCCGCCCCGTCCCGCGCCGTCGCCGCCCCCGTCGCGCCGTCCTCGACTCCGCGACGCCCCCGTCCTCGTCGCGTCGTCCCCGTCGACTCCGCGGCACCCCCGTCGCCGTCCCGGTCGCCGATCCCCTCGCTTCGCCGTCGCCGTCGCCTTTGGATCGACCTCGCCCTCGCCGTCGCCGTCGCCCCGGCCCCTCTCCTCCCTCCAATCGATCGTAGCGCACACCGGCGCCGGCGCCGGCGCCGACCGTAGCGCACACACACGCGCGCGCGCACACACACACTACATGCACACACACACACACACACACACACTAGACGCGCACACACACACAATTTTTCTGTTTTTAGCTTTTAGTTTTTTCTGCTTTTCTGTTTTTCATACAAAGTTTTAGATGAATTAATTAATTAGATTAGATTAATGTAAAATAGTATGTAGAAATGTTAGTTATAATATATATAATGTCAAATGTTATAGAAATGTTAGTTATATAGAAATGTTAGAAATTTTGGAAATGTTAGTTTTAGCTAGCTAGATGAATTAGATTAATTTCAAATTGTTAGACGATGATCGATGTTTTTTTAGTTTCTTATATTTTTAGTTATAAAATTTAGAATTTGCATATATGAAATCATCACAATCCATCATTTAAAAAATGTTACTTTACTTTTGCGGCATATAGTATTTTGTTGTCGACGATGCCCGGCCCGCATCCTCGCCGTCGACACGTCCGCGACGACGTCCTGCTTCAGAGGACCCATGTCCGGGACTGGGCTCCGCCGGGCTGGCACTGGGAGGTGCTACCTTCAGGGGCGCGACGCTTGGTGAGGAACCCGGCCCCGGGTCCCGTCGTCGACCCTCATCTCCTTTGGTGGCATTCACGTGGGCCACTTTCGGTGCGGAGGGAGCCGGCCCCGCCGGAGGTGGTACGTCGCCGTGTCAGGGAGGAGGACGAGCACGTCCATCGCTACATGGCTGCTATGGACGTCAGGTTCTCCAATACCTGGCAGGTTCTTTGGGGAGATCACCCGAGCTATGATCCAGTGATGGTTCCTTCTCTTTGGGTGTCTACCGCCCGCACCTCAGGAACCGCGAGTGGCCTAGATTACTCTGTACTATTCGATCTTTATTAGCTTGCTAGCTAGCTAGCTAGTGATGTATTCAATATTATATCTATTATTCGAGATAATGTATTCGAGATTATATCTATTATTCGAGATTATACTAAATTGTTTTATATTTCTTTTGGCATAGTTAAATAAAAGCTATGGCGGACAATACCGACAGAGATAGAGAACAGACCATGCTCGATATCATACGCGGGCCAGATGATGATCAGAATGAAGAAGATTTTGACAGCTCCGAATTTCTAAACAACACTGGAGAGGGTGATATGATATTCGATCGCGACGACCGAGAAGATGAAGTCATGAACTACGACGAAGAACATGTTGATCCTGAAACAACAAACACCGGCGAGGTATATATATTTATATAAGCAGGAATCTGGTGATCATCGCATGTTTTAAATGAGTTGAAGATATATTAACGAATCGATCTTTCTTCTTTCAGCCATCCGGATCGAGCAAATCTTCAGGCAAAAGGACGAAACGAGGCCCGAACAAAAAGTTGAAGGAGGGCGTAAAGTACAATATCGAGGCAATCAGACCTAATGGCGAACCATTAGCGCCTAAGAAGATTGCGGACAAGTTCGTTCGTCAGTGCGGAGTTATTGTGAAGGACCAACTCCCGATCTCCCTTCAAGAATGGAGAAAGCCAGCAAATCCACGTCCAGATGTTACTTTTGTCGACGAGAAGCAAAAAAATCTGCTTTGGATACTCTCATGGAACATTTCACCTTACCAGATAATTTCACAGAAGCAGACGTGCGGAAAGTCAAGGACGCTGCTTTTAGGAAGATGGCGGTTGCATTCAAGAACCACAAGAGAATGACATGGGAGAAGTACGTCAAGGGAGGAAGGAAGACTCCAGTATTCGAGGGGATACTATAGAATCAAAGTGCTCATTGGGACGATTTCGTGAAATTCAAGGATTCGGAATTAGCTAAGGAACGGTCGAGAATAAACAAGAAGAATGCCGAAAAAAAGGATAAGTTTCATAAGTTGGGGCCAGGTGGCTACGCGGTGGCAATGCCTAAGGGGGATAAGTCTGAGAAAGAGATGGAGGATGCAGGTGTCACTCCAGTTAGTAAGAGCTGGCCCCCCAGGTGCAGGACTTGGTTCTATGCGCATGGGGGGGAGTTGGACCCGAAGACAGGCAATATTTCGACGAAGGCATGTCTGAACGGAGCCGACGATGCGCTACTTGTTGCAATAGAAGAGGCTCGATCGGGGGTGTTCTAGCCCAACAGAGAGAAGGACGAGCTTACGCGTGCCCTGGGAAATCCTGAACACCCGGGAAGAACACGAGGCAAGGGCGCTATTCCGTGGTATGAGGGGTTTTCGGACTGGAACGCCGACTACAGAACCCGTGCGAGAAAGAAGATTGCTGAGGAGAAGAAGAGGAAGATGGAGGAGGAGCAAAGGAAGCTCGACTATGAACGCCTTCAAGGCCTAGAAGCAAGTCAAGCGGAATTGGCAGCTAAATTCCAGCGGCAGCAGGAGCAGATCGACTCACTTAGCCAGCAAAGGGGGTCTCAGCAGCTGCAGCAGCTAGCGGATGATCCAGCATTGGATACCACCGCCCCATCCATGCCGAGAAGCAGCGTGGGTTCCGCCCCGGGCGACGCAGTAGTGCTGGATAGATACCCCGTGGATGACATCACGGAGAACACTAACTGCGAGCTACACTTCAAAATGAAGAACATATCCATGAAGGTGGTGGACGCCATTGCTTTTTCAAATTCCCCCGAGGCAACCTTCCATTGCAACCCGATTCCAGCGGGCTATGCTCGTGTCTTGGTTGATGAGGTGGTGGACCAATATTCGGGGCTAGAGCTTGACATTCCTGGAGGTGATGAGGAGCACACACTCGGAGATGCCAAACATCGTATCATCCTATGAAGAAAGGATTGCATCATTTTTTGAAGGCCACCGACACCGCGTCACCCGACTCCTCGTCGAAGTCCGCCACCGAGTCAGCAGACTCCCGCTCCTCCAAGTCCACCAACGCGTGAGGCCACTCCTCCTCCTCCAAGTCCGGCAAAGTGTCAAGCCACTCCTCCTCCAAGTCCGGCACAGCTTCAGGCCACTCCTCCTCGTCCAACTCAGCCCCGTCAGCCGTCTCCGCCGCCTCAGCAATCGCAGAAGAGACACCCCGCAGCTATGGTGCGTAGCGGTACCAGTCGAGGTCATAGTACAGGAAGTACAGGCGGAGGCAAGTGATATAAATATGGTCTAAACCTCACTACTCCTCTTCCTGTGAGGGATTACGACAGGACCAAGGAGCAAACCAATGCCATAGTGCGGGCAGAAGTCGACGCCCATTTTGGACCGAAACCGCCACCGCCGCCAAGGGAGAAAGTGCCTGTGGAAGTAGTTGACCACTTCATTCGTATGGCTCAACCACCAGCTCCTAAGCCTGTTGACACAGACTATGAGCGCCACATCAGGAAGTTACATCGACAACATCTACAGAAGGAGGCGAGCTCGAGCTCGAGCAAACAACAAGCAGCTGTCGAAAAATGCGGGAAAACCGTTGCCCAGCTGGGAGAACAGGCGGCGCAATCGACCCCCCCCCCCCCCCCCCCGCTTGTTGTGCCGACAACACGTGACAGTACGCGCGCCCAATATTATTGTGGCCAAACAGTTTACGTTCCCGAGATGGGCGATGTGGTAATAACCCAGGAGCATATAATGCAGGCTGAAGAACTCAAGATCACTGTTGGACAACTCCTCGAGATCGAGGACATGCATGTGATTACAGAGGAGGAAATAAAACGGAAATATGTCCGGGGCCAACCTTTGGTCAAGCCAGAAGATGTCAAGAAGCTCCCAACGAGAATGTATGAATTGCATCAATGGTACATGGACATTACCAAGATATCCGATCGAGAGTCCCTCATGGTGTATGTCAAGAAGGATCATTACTACCATGAGAAAGTTGTGGCCGTTGAGTATTCTGAACTGTTTCAGTTATACAATCAAGACGCACTCGACAAATCTATCGTCAGTTGCTATTGTCTGTAAGTGATTTCTTTCTGTAATTAATTTAAGTCTCAAGCTAGCTGTAGTGATCCTTTTGATCAATCATTACCTGTAATTATCATCACTATATTCTTTTCTGTGGTATTATGCAGGATGAAGATGTATGAAATGAGAAAAGGTGGACGCTATGGCATTGGGTTCATTGACCCAAACACCGTTAATCAATACACATGGAAAATGAGCAAGTATTATGAAAAGCAGGTAGAGGACAGCATGCTAGAGTTCTTGAAGGGCCTCAAATACAATGAAGATATACTACTTCCTTACAACTTCGAGTGAGTCACACTTTCTTGTACTACAAATTCTCTGTTTTTGCATATTAGCTAGCTACATGTTTTTGCTTACATATGCCCGCTTAATTAAGACATGCAAACGTGTGTGCATGCAGATTTCACTGGATCTTGTGTATCATTAAAGTTGACGCCGGAACAGTTGAAATACTGGACTCGCTACTCAAAGCAAATAGTGACTACAACATCTTGTATGGGATAGTCAACAGGTAATTTCAATCATTATTAACTATATATCTCGGCCTATTTTGTTCGTCATTTCATGATATGAACTATTTAATAACCCCTTTATTCATTTTCTTTGTCGGCGGGCAGGGCTTGGGCAAGGTTCATCAGCGTCACGGAAGGCGAATGGAAACCACAGCTGAAATGGTTTCGATCCAAGGTAAGTAATTAAGTAGTACTAGCTAGCTAGCTAGCTGCCATCTCTTTAATTATCATGCTTGATTAATTATTATCTGATCAAATTAAATTCCATTCTCGTAATAAAGGCCCTGAAGCAGGCGCAGGGGACTAATCTGTGTGCATACTGCGTTTGCGAGAACATTCACATGATGGCGTCCGAAAGGAGCAGATCTCAAAGACAGGAATGGGTACGCTTGTCAGAACACTATTCACAATTTTTACACAATTATCGATATCTAGTCACACAACTAATACATATGCATATTGATCTCCTTCTTAACAGTTCAAAGAGGTGCGGGATAAGCTCCTAGAAACGGAGCGCGTAGAAGACTTCAAAAGGAAATAGCGGGATTTTTGCTCGACCAGGTCATAAATCCGAAGGGATAATACTATTACCCGCTACCGCCCCCATCGAACATGTCATGAACCACTTCCAAGTGTCATCGTGCTCCGAAGGCACCAATTAGGCTAATGCCACTGGCTCCGAAGGCAACATGCATATGTAGGAGAAATTGTATATAGCTATACATGTGTGTATGTGTAAATTAATATGGTGGTTTGTGAGACATTGATGATATATATATATGATTGGTTCTACTAGAAATTCTATTTATATATATATATATATATATATATGCATAACGTGTACAATGTGTAGTACCGTAAAATACCAGCAAACAAAAAAGAATTAAAATGGAAAACACAAAATTAAATGAAAAAGAAATCATAAAACCAAAAATCCCCCAAACATTTTAGTACCGGTTGGTGTTACCAACCGGTACTAAAGGGCTCCCGGCCCCCGGAGCTGGCTCGTGCCACGTGGTTGCCGTTTAGCACCGGTTCGCGCTGAACCGGTACTAAAGGGGGGGGGGGGCTTTAGTGCCGAAATGTTAGTGCCGGTTCCGAAACCGGCACTAAAGGGCCTTACGAACCGGTGCTATTGCCCTGTTCTGCATTAGTGATGTACCCCCAGCCAGGCCAAGCGTTACCGCCAAGGATGAATTTTGCGTATAAAGAAGAAGTGACTGGCCCTAAAAAAAGAATCAGTCGACTGGCGCGTAGCCAGTCCCAATCCAGAATGCGACATGACAATTGTTCTACCGAACAAAGGATGGGCAGATATGTCTCCAGCCCCTAAAAAAAAAGAGGTATGTCTCCAGCACGACGCAGTTTGATCCGTTTGATTTAGCCAGAGGCCTCGTGGGTGCATGATTGTTTTTTGAGCCCATCGTTGAACTGTGGGTGCATGATTGTGATATCACATGTTTTCAGCCTAGCGTCAATTGAAACGTTCGTGTGTGGTGTCGCGCGGTGGTAGAGTCCATGTGAGATGGGTTGCAAACAACTCCACAAGCATTTCAGCACAACTCACAAATGTCAAGAAGCACTGAGAATATACCTAACGAACAGCGAAAGACATTAACCAAACTTGCTGTACCAGATTTTCATTCTTCCAGTCGCATGGCCATGAGTTGAGACGTATGCCATACATCAGGGATGGACCTAAAGAGAAAATGACCCGGTGTTTTACACACTATTTTGCATGAAACTTTCAAAGAAAACATCTTATACCCGGTCCTGTGCACCCGGGTAGCTCAACTTGGATACACCGCTGTCATACATGACTCCCTTTATTGATGTTCATGCCTTCAAATTATGAATCTGAGTGGACACGGTTTGCCAAATCAACCTTTTTAAGAATTTGAATAACCCAAACAAAAGATAATATAGTCCATAATGAATGTACATAAATTTATTTCGAACAAATCAACAGAATTTTGTTTGAATTCGAATAATTTTAAATTGGAAAACTAGATTGAAAAATATAGGCCAGAATGAATGTACGTAAATTTTCCAGACAAGTCAACTAAAAATTTGCTTGAATTCTAATAATTTTAAGTTACAAAATCTAAAAAGCAAAATATAGTGCAGAATGAATGTCCGTAATTTCCTTTCAGACAAATCAGCGGAAAATATGTTATAATTTAAACAATTTAAATTTGAAAATGTTGAGAAAAGAAAATATAATTCTAAATGTGTACCTTTATATTTAGCCTAAAGGATCTACACATTGGTAATCCGTGTAAACAACAACGGTGGTGTGGTTAGTACTCTAGCGCTATTACAGCTAGTCGATGGTTCAAACTCCCTCAGACCTATTTTCTAGTCCAAATTACTCACAACGCACACTGACAGGCAGGACCCAGTGAGATACTATTTAACATTACCTGTGTTGGAGGGCTTTTGTACGAAGTTTAAAAAAAACTTGAGGGTGTTTCTACAAAAAATATCACATGCACAACGTTTCAACCACTGACAATGGGCCCTGGCCACGCTGGCATGCCATGTAGGCAGTGAATACATCCGTGTACGGGAAATGTGACTGTATTTGCACGTCCATGCAAGTTTGATGACCAGAAACACGTATTTTGCAAGTTTATGCACCAAACTGACCATCGATGCAACAAGGGGGCAGCATGTAGATTAGATTGGGGAGTAGATTGATTGATCCTGACTTCCTGAGACAGTCGTATGCAGCATAGTATGGATTTTTGGAGGGGCCAAATGAGAATATTTGCTTCCATCTAAGTCTTCTGAAAAAATCCCTTCAATGATTTTGCATTGGGCTGGGGGAGGGGGCCATGGCCCCCTTAGCTATACACATAGCTCTGCCCTGATGATCATCATACAGGCGTAAAACACTACAACGCAGGCTGGAAACACATGCTTGACGAGGCTTAGATCATCGGGTAGATCGATCAATCATTGGAGCAGTCATACACTGATCGATTCTATGCAGCCAGAGATACAAGAGATAAACTGGTACATGAGATGAGTAGATGCATCTACACAAGGCTACATGCGGCGGCCGTTAGCATGCATAAGCTCAGGTCGAGTGCAACTGAATTTGGTTCTAGACTATGCAAGCAATGTGATAATCCGTCAAACCAGGGAAAAGTGAGAAAAACTGCATTTGCCAAACACCTTCATAGTTTTGCTAAAACTAAGAAAAAAATGTGGTTTCTAAAAACTGAAGTACACATTGCCCGCGCATTGGAATACTGAGGTTTTCGGTTACTATAGTCTTGGGAAAACTGTGTTGCCAAACTAGGCCTTAAGCATATCTTAATGGAAGGAACTTGTTTTGCCACATGCATGATCAAAGCACAACATGTTTTACTATTCATCCCAAGTGCACATGCATCCGGGAGCAGAAGGACACTTTCTTATGTGAGGGTTGAGGCCTTTTATGGGCAAATCCAATTTTGCATGTACCGGCTTCCCTACCCCGCAAAAATAAAATAAAATATCAGTCTTATGAAGTTTGACTGAAGACCACACCTCTGGGTGCACTATAATGCTTTATAAAGTTAGATTCATCATGAGATGTATTTTCATATTACACTTGTTTCATATTGTAGATGTTGATAATTTTTAATATAAATTTGGTCAAATTTTATAAAGTTTGACCGAAGACAAACCCTAATACGTGGACCCAAAAAATGGAGGAAGTACGAGCGAAAACGCAAGTATGTATGACCCTGCCGTGAAATGCATATGTTGTGTATTCACAAGTCAGAACGCATAATAATAAAACTGCTTCCGTTCAAGATTACCAGTAGTACGTACTAGTAAAGATGGAAAGGGAGTGAACGCATTCTACATGTTATGTATGTATGTATGTATGTATGTATGTATGTATGTATGTATATGAACTTAGCTTATTATACTTTTCTTGGTGATTCGTGGTGTTATGGAAAATGTGGTTCTTCCAGACTTAGGTTTTAGCTTGTACTCCCTTCATGAAGAACCCATTTAGGCTGTGTTCGGTTGAAAGGGATTCGAAGGGGGTTTGGCAGGGATTGAAGTGGATTTAGTCCCCTGCAAGTCAAAACCTTCTCAAATCCCTTCCAATCCTCTTGTGGAGGGGTGTAACCGAACAAGGCCTCAGGAGCATCTCAGGCGCAAGTGCTCTGATTTTACTATGTCCCCCACCTCTCCGACATCGTTATGGGTGAAAATCCGAAGCAGCTAAGAAGAAGGCTGAGGAAAACGATGTTGTTGCCACCGCGGCCTTGTCCTGTCCTGTTGGTGTGTATGATCTAACCTTCCACCATTTGCTGATTCATGTGCTAGGCGTGCTTGTTGTTTTCATAGATGTTCTAGCTCTATACTTCGTATGTGTTTACCTGTTTAGATATTTATGGGTTAAATCAGTCAGAAAAAATGCTAATTTATCCAACATATGTCGACCCCCGTATGTGAACTGCATTTTTTTTTGAAAAAAAGAAAAGAAATAGCCCACTTGTTGAAATGAGAAGAAGAATCGAGATCATTGAGAACCAGATAAACAGATGGAAGAAACTAGAAGAGAAACAGACAGCACTTTTGGGTCTCATTTTTTGCAGGGGCACCTTTTCTTTTCTTTTAAATATTAGGAGACATACACTTAACGCGTGCTACTGCAGTTGGGTGCTGGTCATGGTCAGTGAGTGAAAGATGGCTAGCTCTCAACCCAGCTCCCTCACAACCCAGCTCCCTCGCTCCCTCACTCTCACTCAACTCTCTTCCAATCGATCCATCCACCGGTGCAGCTCGCCCACAGCACCGGCGATGGAGACGGCAATGGAGGCCGGCGATGACCCTGCGTTCGTCGCGGAGGGCACCGTCACCAGCATCAGGCTCGCCGTCGCCTCAAACCAGGAGATCGTACGTAATTGCCAAGCATTTCTTCTCCTCTTTCACTCCAACCAATCATGGCCTCTTCGTCGTCTCCTCCCCCTCCTTCTTCATAGCAGAACAGCAGGTGATTAACTAACCACATTGATGGTCGCATGCATTGCAGGTGAAGGCGCAGCCGATGAAGGAGGAGTTCCCGGTGACGCACCCGAGCCAGCTGGCCGGGAACCCGGCGCTGGGCCTGCCGCTGCAGCTCGGCCACTGCGACTCCTGCGGCGCCACCGACCTCGCCAAGTGTGAAGGTGACTCACTGGCTCCTCTCTGTTTTATACCTGCTACAAAATCAACCCGGCCAGTAGCTTCCTTGGTTAGCCCATCAATTAATCCATGCACGGAGAAAAAGAATAGAAGCATCAGTAAACGTCTGCAAACGTGCGGCTAAAATTTTCTGACAGTTTAGCATGTGTCAAGTTAGAAACCAAATCCAAGTTTGACAAAACTAAACTAGCTGTTTACAGGAGCATAGGTAATTAAGTTGGGTGTGATAGTGTAAGCTGCAGCTGTTTGACACTTCTGCATTGCCTGAGACTTCCAAGTCAAAACAAGATCTGTTTATTTAGAGGTTTTTGTGAACAAAATAAACAGAAATCTGGGTCATGACGCACCTGATTTTCTAGGTTCCTACGAACAGTGGTGTGCCCCTTTAATTTAGCGATGAATAGTGCCACTTCACGTCTACAAACATGCAGATAAAACTTCTTAGTGGGCTAGCTAGTTGCCTAGTTCAGTGTGTGATAATCCTGCACAGGTAGTTTGGAACCGAACTTGAGATTATTTTTCAGGTTCCTGAAACTAGATAAAACCAAACTGAACGATATTCAACTAAAGTTCAGTTTATTCGAGCACAAATACTTACCTACAGTAGGCAAGATCACTCTGTTGAAACACAAATAGTTTGATATGATAACAGCTGATCTGACTACTCACTTGAGTATTATACATTGTCAGAGTATTCTTGCTAAAATCAGTTCTGCGTCAGCATTTGTCTCAACTGATAGGATAGGTATCTCCTGTTCCTAAGCTTTCGGCAATACTCCAAAAACTCGGCTGAAATAACAGCATCTCATTCCACCTGCAAAATATTCAGCTAGACAGTTTACTGGAAGATAGAAAATTTAGTTGCCTCGGTTAGATCACTTTCTAGGAACATAATAAACTGTTCGATATGATAATGGTCACACCTGGCCGTTCAGTTTACTGTTGTACACTGTCAAAGACATTGTTGATAAAAGTCAATGCCGCAGCATTTATCTCGACTGATTTATAGTGTGTTCCTGAACTGAGCTGACAAAGAGATTGTTGTAATGACATTGATTCTGCCCACCTGGAAATTTTGCATGCACATCCATGTTAGGTTCTGCAATCTTTGATCTAAGATTCTGAATCAGCCCATATATGTGCATACTGCACCTTCATTTATTATTTTCTGACATAACTCGTCTTCTCATGGCTGGCTGAAGGTCATTTCGGGTTCATCAAGCTGCCCGTGTCCGTCTACCACCCAAGCCATATCACCGAGCTGACGAAGATACTCAACATGATCTGCTTCAGCTGCCTCCAGTTCAAGAACTGCAAGGTACATGCAGAAATTAAACCCTGCCCAAGCATACTATGGTCAGTGATGTAGTGGCTAGCATTAACATGGAATTTCTGTACTTTGCAACAGAAACAGAAAAGTGTGGAAAAGGAGAGCAACTTCACCTCATGTTCATACTGTCAGGTAATTAAGTGATAACTGATGAAGGAGATCAAACTGTTCAAGTCTCCTTTAAGTTGCATTAGTAAGGTCGGGTTGGTATGCATAATATGCACATTCATATGTAGCTCACTCTAATTCTCCGAGAAAATCTCAAGGTAGCCGAATCTACTGCTAGATAGATCGTAACTGAATCGTCGATGATGAAAAAAAATTCCAAAAAGTTGCTGCTGCAGAGATAGCGTTAAGCAGCTAAATACAAAACAAGTGCAGGTAGTTCAGCTTAAACACTAGAGCAGTCAGAGAAGACGATGAGCTGAAATTTGGAAGTGACACTAGCATAACAGGTGCTGAAATTTGAAATTTGGATCTTCCCAGAAAGATGTATGATCCAATTCAAAAGCAACAGGTGCAGAGTTTAAAATGCATGCAGCAACTAAAATATCAATTATCTCCAAAGGAAGCAAATGCCATGCTTTATTTAACACACATTGTGCAGTAGCCTAGACGTCTGTTATGGCTAAATTCCACCACATTACCCAACCCTCAAACAGTACAAATCTCCACTCAAATTTCAAATTTAAATTAAGACTATTAGTTAAGTTATTGGTGGCTAATGTTAGTTTCTGGTTTTAGTTTCTGAGGAGCATGCCATATGTACAGTACAAGCACCAATTAATTATGTCTTGCCATGGTTCAAATTTTTTATTTGGAGTATTTTTTCCCTTAATCCCTCTAACTAACCAGCCACTATTATTTCCTTTGTCGAATTCTGCATTCATCTTCTTCCAGGATCTCCCACCAATCCATGTTGCAAAAGTCAAGAAATCCAATGGAGCCCTTACCTTGGAGCTGAGAGTGCCATCCAGGAAAGAACTGGAAGAGGGATTTTGGAGCTTCCTCGATCAATTTGGCTTTCACACGAAGGGCAGCTCTCACTGCCGTCGTTTATTCGCAGAAGAGGTACTAGTACTAGACAGAGACTTGTTGCTCTTGTGGCAAAAGCCACCCTGCAAGGGAGGAGGATGTAGAACAAAAGTCTCAGAACTTAGTTGCTCTGCTTTGCATTAGAAATGGTTATGACAAGAGAAATTAATGAATACTTCAAGAACTAATAGGTGCTAGAGATACTCACATTTTGTTCTTCTGTTTCTTAGGTTCAGAAAATAATGGAGAAGATCTCTGAAAAAACAAGAAGGCAGATTGCTGCTAAGGGATATATTCTTCAGGATGGATTTGTGATGAGCAATCTCCCTGTTCCACCAAACTGCCTCCGCGCTTACAATGTTTTAGATGAAACAATCATGTGCTCTCCGGTAAGTACCTTTTGAGACTCATCACTCATATACTTTTGGTTGCATCAGAATTTCCTTCGTTTCACCGTCACTCCTGACTTTTTTCTCCATTCTTTAGGATGCCTCCACAAACCTGCTGAGGAAAATCATACTCAACGTACATAGAATCAACAACTCAAGGGTTGGCCCCCCAACCTTCAAAGAACATGAGGTGGAAGCAGATGATCTTCAGCTTGCCATTGCTGACTACATCAAGCATGCAGGAACAGCAAGGGTATGTAGATAATATGCAAATGAAATGCATCTTATCTACTTGATCAAAACTGTGTGTTCATATCTGGTGCCATGTATCTTTCATAGGGTCCTCAAGATATCACCTTTAAAAGTCTGCCTGCAACAAAACAATGGCAGCAAAAGATGAAGGCACTCTGCATCAGCAAGAGCTCAAGCTTCTCATGCCGTGGTGTGATCACAGGTGACCCATACATTCCTATGAATGTGGTAGGAGTGCCTGATGAAGTAGCAAGGCGAATGTCAGTACAAGAGCGTGTGAAAGACTACAATATTGCTCAGCTGCAAGGCATGATGGATAGAGGTCTTTGCCTGACACATGAAGATGCTAAGTCCGTCACGCACTCCTTGGATGTGGGGAAAGCAAATAAGAAACGGACCATACTGAAGGTTGGTGAAACGGTCAACCGGAGAATTCTGGATGGAGATGCGGTATTTGTCAACAGGCCACCAAGCACAGACAAGCACTCAGTCCAAGCAATGTATGTCCGTGTACATACTGATCACACCATCAAGATCAACCCACTCATATGTGGACCACTTGGGGCAGATTTCGATGGCGACTGCGTCCACATTTTCTTCCCAAGGTCAGTGTCAGCAAGGGCTGAAGCTATAGAGCTCTTCACGGTGGAGAAGCAGCTGGTCAGCTCTCACAATGCAAAGCTGAATTTTCAGCTCAAGAATGATTGCTTACTAGCTTTAAAGAAAATGTCTGCTAGAAAGTATTCCAGAATGGAGGCCAATGAACTTATAAATGCAATGTTCACGGCAGGGTTGATTCCCAAGAAGCGACTATCAGGTGGACCAGAGTGGAGTTTCGCTCAGATTCTAGAGACGGTACTACCACAGAAAAATAAAATATTAATCAGAGACTTGGTTGCTGGCACTATTACCATCTCATCAGTTCTGTCCATGAAGAATCCAAGGGAGGCCATAGAATTTCTGAATCTTCTGCAGCCCCTACTAATGGAATCATTATTTACTGATGGTTTCAGCGTAAGCCTGAGAGACTTCAATGTCCAGAATCCAATACCACAGACAATACAGCATCAGACACTTGATCTTGACAAGTTACGGAAACCAATTGTGGACTTCATTACTTCTTCTGACATTCGCTTCTTGGTTGACCAAAAGAGAGATTCAGCCATGACCAAAGTAGTGGAGCAGATTGGTTTCTTGGGACATCAGCTGCAGCGCAACAGAAGATTATATTCTGGCAGCTTGGTAGAGGATTGCGTATCCAAGTCGCTAAGCAAGTGCGGCAGCAGCACCAATGGTTGCCATCCTTTGGAGGCACATGGTTTTGTCAGGAACTCATTTTGCAATGGACTGAACCCATATGAGGACCTACTCCATTCAATATCTGCAAGGGAGAAGACAATACGCGCATCTAAAGGACTTGTGGAGCCGGGCGTTCTCTTCAAGAACATGATGGCAATGCTCCGAGATGTTGTAGCATGCTATGATGGAACCATAAGAAACTCATGCGGAAATTCAGTTGTCAAGTTTGACTCGACAGACTCATCCAGTTCTGTGACACCAGGAGATCCCGTTGGTATCTTGGCAGCCACTGCAGTTACGAATGCTGCATACAAGGCAGTGTTAGACCCAAATCAGAATAACATGGCCTCATGGGACTCAATGAAGGTGAGAGGCTCATTTGGTCAGTTACATCTACGACTTCGGTCCATATGTTCTGACTTCTGATTGTTGCATTTACAGGAAGTACTACTTACAAGAGCTGGCTCTAGGAATGAAAATGACCAAAAAATAATTTTGTATCTGAACAAATGCTCCTGCGGCAATAATTTTTGCATGGAAAGAGCATCGCTCGCAGTTCAAGCCTGCTTAAAGAGGACCAAAGTAGAAGACTGTGCTACTGAGTTCTCAATCCAGTATGTACCGTTCATACTTCCATAATTATTTATCATACTACAATGTTCCTTCTGCCCCAAGTTACATACTATTTTCCCAAACTATGCACTTTAGTATTAGTTTCACATGAGTGAATCATAAACATGAACAAGACTAGCAAATTTTTGTTTCTTGACATCGTATTGAACTTGGAATCTTAGATCAGTCCAGTTCAGCTTTACACTGTGTTATAAAGTTATAAGCCAAAATCAAATCACAAGTAACTACTTCTTACATTTCAGTGTATACTGTGCTAGGCTCACAATCATTGTCTTGTTTCAGTTATCAACAACAAAATATTCAAGCAACACATTGTCTTGTTGGCCACATTCACCTTGACAAGGTATTTTTCCTTTTCTCCTACTTTTCAAATAGTATAATTGTTTTTCAGCATTATCATCAAGACTATATGTTGAAGAAATCATTTTGTGCCCTTACAGAAGCAACTGGATGAAATGAACATAAGTATGCAAGGTATTCTTCAGAAATGCCAGGAAGAAATATATAGATGCGGAAAGAAGAAGGGGCAGGTGAATCAACTTATGAAGAGAGTTGTGATCTCAAGGTGCTACAATCTTTTATTGTTTTAACCTTGAAATAGTACAGGAGGCTTTATTTTCATATTCTTCTGAAAGAATATTCCAATGGTTGGATTTAATTTTCAGATCCGCTAAGATTTTAGTTGTTTATTTGGTAACTTAAGTTGAATAATGTCCTTCATTGGGATTTTGGCATGCTACATTGAGAAAATCAAGCATGAGCTTTAAATGGTCTATTCTCTAATTTCTGAACATAATCTGACATTTCTTCTTTGCAGCGAATATATGTGCTACCAGGATGCAGATGACGAAGAACAGGTCTCCTGTTTGCAGTTTTTCCTGACAAAAAGTGTCACCACACAATCTGAATCTTCTACGCGAGTTGTCCAGTTGATGGCCAATACCATTTCTCCTATACTCCTGGACACAATCATAAAAGGTAAACCAAAAGTTCAGTCATACTAGGTATCATGCATATAGAAAATCCAGATGAATATGTTGATAGTGCTTATGCAATTCTGCTTACTAAACAGATGTTCTCTTGCATTTTTCTCCCAGGTGATCCACGAGTTCAGGAGGTGAACATAATATGGGTTGAACCACAAGACACGTGTTGGGTCCAGAACTCCGGTACAGAGCAGAAGGGCGAACTGGCGCTGGTAATCACAATGGATAAAGACTCAACTGGGGAGAGTGGTGATGTCTGGGGAACAGCAATGGATGCATGCATCCCTGTGATGGATCTGATCGACACTACCAGGTCTGTGCCCTACAGCATCCAAGGAGTTCGGGAAGGGTTTGGAATTTCCTCTGCCTTTGGTCGAGTCACACAGGTCCAGCTAGTTCTTGCCTTTTTACCTTTATGATGAATTTAGTAGCTTCTATTAAAGCATTACTCATGTTCTACTTTCTTCTTTTTATGCTTTCGACCATCCTTCCAGCACCTTTCCAAGGCAGTTGGAATGGTTACAAAATCAGTTCTTGAAGAACACCTGACTACTGTTGCAAGCAGCATGACCTGCACAGGTAACTTGCATGGCTTCAACAGCTATGGTTACAAGGCCACATTCAAGGCCCTCAAGATACAGGCACCCTTCATGAAGGCTACACTCGCTGTAAGTTCTCCATTTCATTTTGTTTTGAACCCCCCATTTTGATGAGCAAGCGTTGGCATTGATTAAAACACCGAGAAAAACATGTTTCAGAGGCCATTGCAATGCTTCGAGGAGGGTGCAGAGAAGGTCTATTCTGATCAGTTGGATAGTGTTGTGTCTACCTGCTCTTGGGGCAATCCTGCACCAATTGGGACCGGTTCAGCCTTCAAAATCCACTGGAATGATGAGAACATGGTACAACGAACATTTCACCTGCCTATTTTCTCACATGTGTGCATCACGCAATTATTTTCTCCCTTCTCTGAACCTCTTGGTCTTCTACAGTTAGCAGGCAATGAGAACCTTGGAGGGTATGGTTTATATGAATTCCTCACAGACGTAGAAACAACAAGAGCCACTGAAGATAATATAATTGTTCCATACGGTTCCTGCTTGTATGATGTTGACAACCTTGAAGAAGATGAAATCGAAGAGGATGGAGTCTTATGTTTGGGAGGAAACAGTCCAATCTCTTGGACAGACAGGCCAAAAGCAAATCTCCTGTTGCATGATCTTCAAGGTTGGAGGGCTGAACAAGGGCACCAAAAGGTGCCAGCTGCAAATTGGCAACATGGTAAACATGTCGCCACAGAGTCAAGTGCCACTGGTGGATGGAACCAGAGCAGTTCTACCACGAAAGTTTATCAGAGAAGGCAACGTAATAGTAATTGGAGCTCAGATGTAATGCAACAAGATGGTAACCCAAGTTGGAACAAAGCATATGTGGCAGGCCCGAGCAACACTGCCATTACAGGGCCAACAAGTGGCACTAGTGGATGGAACCAGAGCAGATCTACCACGAAAGTGTATCAGAGAAGGCAGCGAGATGGTAATTGGACCTCAGATGCAACACAAGAAGATGACCCAAGTTGGAAGAAAGCAAATGTGGCAAGCCAGGGCAACTTTGCCATTACAGGTCCATCTAGCTCTGGTGGATGGAGTAGAAAGACCAATAATGTTGGTAGAGGTCGAGGTGGTGGTAGAGGTGCAGTGTGCAAATCAGAGGGATCACACCGTGGAGGTAACAGTAGGTGGAAAGCCCAAAGAGTCAATACCACAAGCGCCCCGAACTTCCACATTTCAGGACCATCCAACTATGGTGGACGGAACATCAAGACCGGCAATCTTGGCCCAAGCCGTGGCAGAGGACCAGCATGGAGATCAAAGGGACCAAACCGGGGAGGTAGCAATAGTGGACAACAAGGGAGTTCAAACTTTACACTAGCGGAACAGCAGATCCATGCACAAGTTGATCCAATCATGAAAGAAGTAAAGAGGATCATCCGTGAATCAAGGTATAATATCTAGCCCATTGCAACTCTAAAAAGACACAAAGTAATGAAAAGTAGCTACACTTCTTCAAGTAAATGATGATATGACTGTTTGATTTAAGTTTGAACATCACAAAGTCCAAGTAACTGCAATGATTGAAAAGTGCACCTTCTCTTGTAGACCACAAGTGGCTTCTTCTCTATGTTCGTAATCCTTACTCGCAGTCCATCTATTCCCATACTTTGCAGGGATGGCATCAAGCTTTCTGGAGATGATGAGAAGTTCATTGTTGAAAATATTCTCATGTACCACCCAGAGAAGGAAAAGAAGATGGCAGGGAATAACAATTACATAATGGTAAGCAGCATACCTTTCAGTCTTCCGATGCATCACAAGAACCAAAACCCAAAATTGAAACTTGATGAAATTTCTTCCCCTGCTTGCAGGTTGCTAAGCATCAAAAGTTCCATAGCTCCAGGTGCTTGTACGTCGCATCCTCAGATGGCCCTCCTACAGATTTCTCCTACAAGAAGTGCCTAGAGAACATGATCAGGATTCACTACCCACATGAAGCAAGTTCATTCTGCAGAAAGTACTTCCAGTGATGAACTATAGCGTGTCCATTCGCATCGAACTGTATGCGCTTGCAGTAGTGCAATGTCTAACCCACTGAAATGACCTCATCTGGCATACACGATTTATGTGGACTCTGATGTCCATAAACTTGTATGATTCGGTGTGCTTGAAATTATTCTACGACTGTGATGCTATTTCTGAACATTAGGAAACAAAACCTGGCATACATGAATTTCTGTGGTCTTAGTGTCCACAAACTTATATATGTTATGCTTGAGAACATTTTATAACTGTGATATTTTTTCTGAGCAGTAGCACTCAAAAACACCATGAATGCTTTGAGTTAGTGGCGAACACCAAAAGTTAAGGTTTGTGAGCTTTCATTGTAATCACACACACGCTTCACATACACGTAACACACACACAGAGAGAGAGAGAGAGAGAGAGAGAGAGAGAGATGGAATGTTACTGAAAACACCGACCTGAAAATGTATGCCGCAAATAAGTAACCACTAATCAAAACAAATGAGAGATTCACAACTGTTTCATATTATTACTTGTTGTATCCTTCAAACAACTCTATAACTGAATTTAAATGACACTAAAGCAAATACATCTGGCTGGTACATCATCTGCATAATATCATAGCTAGGTAGCTACAAGAAAAGTGCACACTACCCAGAACAAGCGATTACCTTCCTGAAAGAAGGAAAGGAATCATACACACTCAGGCAGCGGCAACTCCGGTCTTGGTCTCGGCAGCGGCCTTCCTCTCGCACGATTCAAGGTATGACTTGAGGATCATGAGCCTGGCCGTCTCGAAGGCGCAGTAGCCAATCGCAGCGAAGCAGGCGCTGTGCAGGACCCTCGGTCCGATCCCCCGGGACAGACCCATCAGGCCTTCCTCGGCGATGACCTCCTGCATGGTGCCCACCACCGTGCGGCTCCCCTGGGCGGCGCCCACCCTGGTCATCAGCCGGGTCTTGACAACGTCGAGCGGGGTGGTGAGCCCCGCGGATATCGCGCCGGCGAGCGCGCCGCACAGCACGCTCTCCCCCGGCGTCAGGTTGGCGGCGTTGCTCTTGCTGAGGGCGAAGGCCTTGAGGTACTCGAAGGAGGAGTAGCTGAGCACGCCGGCGGGGAGGTTCCGGAGCAGGGTGGCTGCGTACCCCGTGTAGAGGCCGAAGAAGCCGTCGGCCTGGAGGATCTGGAGCAGCACCTGCCAGGAGCGGCCCGTGGCGGCGCCCGACTGGAGGCGCTGCGTGATGAGCTCCTTGGGCACCATGATGGCCGAGGAGGAGATGTTGCCGCTGGCGCCGGCGAGCGGGGGCACGAGGAACGGGGGGAGGTGCGGGCGCAGCAGCGACTTGGCGAGCTCGCAGGTGCCGAAGTAGATGGCGGAGGAGGTGGCGGAGCCGAGGATGACGGCGGAGAGGCCCCGGTAGAGGCCGAGGGGGCCGTCGGCGCGGAGGATGTCGGCGAACACCTGCCAGGAGCCGCGCGAGGCGGCCCCCGCCTGGAGCCGCGTCTTGACGGCGTCGAGCGGCAGCAGCGCCGCGTAGGTGAAGGCCCCCGCCGCCGCCCCCGCGCACGCCCCGATGGCCGCCCGCTCCAGCGGCGTCGGCGCCTGCGGCTGGGACTGCGCCTGCGCCTGCGCCGGGGCGGCGGGGGCGGGGATGGAGAGCGTGGAGGAGGAGAAGACCGGGGCGCGGCCGTGGGGGGTGGCGGCGGCGGCGGGGGAGTGGTGGAGGAGGAGCGAGGTGAGGTCGGAGAAGAGCGAGGGGAAGTCCTGCGAGCGGCCGCCGGCGCCCGGGAGCGAGAGGGAGAGCGGCTCCCTCGGGCGTCTCGCCGGCGGCATCTCGCCGGCGGCGCCGCGGGGGGTTCGGTGGAGGCGGGCGGGGGGATCCGGAGAGGAGGTGGAGTGAGATTCGGGAGGATAATGCTGCGCGTGCGTGGTATCTTCTGATTATTAACCAAGATGCCTTTTATTTATTTCAAAAACTTGCAGTTCGAATTTAAACCCTTTGATTTGAAAAACGATGTGCTTGCATCCGAATTAAAATTGTCCGTTTGAAAATTCGGCAGCACCCTTCCACATTATTGTTTGTTTGTGAACGCGGTCGTCAAAGGTTGAAAATGACGGAAATCAGACAACTATCTACGACAATTACATTTAACCATTCGAAACGCCAAATTTTACTTGCGACAGTGATGCCATGATATCAACTCTTAAATAATAATCGGCGGATAATTATGAACCTTTTTTTACTGATCTATCGCCATATAAATATGAAAACATTTCTTTGTATAAGCAAATAAAAAAGTGTTAACGAAAGATGCCAAATAAAAGAACAGAAATATAAGGCATTGATCGCTGAAATTTTGCTTTTATTTCAAAATTTTGCATTTCGAATTAACCCTCCGTTTGAAAATCGTGTACTTGCATTCAAATTCAAATCATTCGTTTGAATATCTTGCAGTACCCTTTCACATTTTTGTTTGTTTGTGAACACGGGTAGGACCACAGTGTCAAAAGTTGAAAATGACAGAAATCAGACAAATATCCATGACAATTGCATTTAGCAACTCAGAACACAAAAATTATTTGCAACAGCGATACCACGACATCAACCCCTAAATAATAATCAAGAGCGACATAAAATTTAAAATCAAATCTTGGTATAAGCAAAAATAATAATAATAATAATAATAATAATAATAATAATAATAATAATAATAATAATAATAATAATAATAATAATAATAATAATAGGAATGTTAACTAAAGATCCCCAAAAAATGATAGAAGGCATTATTAGCTAAAATGTCGACTTTTCTATTTATCTTCGTAAACATTTTGTCCCTGATTAAATTCACGCATGATGCCACTTTACCTGATACTAACCCTTTCCACATGATTCATGGCCAGAATTTTGGTAGATGCCAGAGAAATGGTGGTATCAGAATTGTTGCACCACAACATGCATCAACATGATATCACAACTGTATCAGACAATATTGCACCACAACATCATCATCATCATGTATATTAGCTCTGCTCGACGCCACGTCAGCACGTACAAACAGTTGCAAATGGAGAAACTTCTGCAGATGACGACTGAAGAATTTCTGCGGATTTTACAACATGAATTAGCTACAGAATTGGGGAAAGAGGAGTGGTTCCAGGCTCTGATGAACACATCCTCTTTCCCACACTAATAATTGTCACCTCTATATTTACATTACATCAGGGCAGCGCTACAAAGCCCCTGCATGCCTCTGCCTGCTTGCCTGCTTGCCTCAACGGATGAACTGATCGCGAAACAAGAAAACGATTCATCGGAGTTACAGGAGCAAAACTGAGGCCTTCCCGGAAGCTCATGCGATATCCGATGATTGCCGGGGCAGAGCAGGTCGGTCCTCAAGTCACCGAGCTGACCGGGTCGACGCGGCCGACGACACCCGCTCGGAGCTCCTCACGCCATACCGCTCGTAGACCTTGTCGTGGTTCTCGTTCCACCAGCTCTCCGCTTGATGCTCGCCGAACCGTCTTCGGCTGGATAGGAATTCAAAAAAAAAAGGAGGTGAGGAGCAGGCAAAATTAGAGGACCTGAATATGTCATGGTTCTCAATGAGATCCTGCCACGAGCTTTGTGCCTTTAGCAGAGTAGGTTGGCAGCAACTGCAGTGCTGATTAACCGACCGAGTTAGTTGTGTGACAAAAACACTGGACACGTGTGGTGATTAGACAACTGAATCAGGAACGAACAAACAGCCTTCTATTCTCAGAGTGAATTGTTATAACCTACCATGTCATATTTATTAATGAATGAAACAAGACAGGGCATGACAGTAGTATTTAGGAGAGAAGCCGAGAAGAATATCAAATTACCTGAAGCGTACCCTCTTGAGATCCCGAGTCCCATCAAGAAGCGTCGTCAGTGTTATGTATACACCTTGTTCATACTGTTCAATCCATTCGGCCTTAACTTCGGGACTGGACAGTGACAACGTACCTCGAGATCTGTAACCATCCTCGCCATTTTGGAGGGACATAGTATCCATGCTAGCACTATCAGCCGCTCTGCGGCTTGAGGCGAATAATTCATCACTACTGCTGTGCGCTCTTCGATTCGAAAGTGCGCCGTCATGGGGGCTTGAAACCCTGTGTCTGTGAGCACTCACTTCATTGTTTTCATTAACACCCGGCGATCTCTGCTGACCTGAGATTCCATTTGGGTGCAAGGATCGTCCAGTGTTCAGGCTAGGCACGTTCAATGCATTGATAGACTCATTCCGTGACTGGTGAACTGAATCCAAATCCATGCTAGAGTAAATGGAAGCATGAGACTCGATTCCATTTGGGAACTGTGACTGCTTTGCATCGTTGCCATCATCTGGAGGCAGTCTTTCAGCCATGTCCTTGAGCTACAAAAGCCACGGAAAAAGGCAGATTCAATAATAAGTAGAGAACAGATTTCAGAAACAGAGCCAATGGAAGTAGTACTAACTATACAAAAGTTTATATTGTATCACTAGTTTTTAAGATTAAATGGGTATAATCTGACAACACTAAAACAATTGTTCTTTCAATGTTAAAGATATGTCTTCTCTTTCAATGTCGAAGCTCCACCACAGCACCATTAACATGTTTATCTCTTGTCAACCTTAACAACCGACGAATTTATAAGCATGGGATACTGCAGTTACATAACAGTTAATTACTGAATCATGTGTTTTTAAGGTGCTCAGGCAATATTACCTGTGCTGTTAGGGCTTTTATGACTTCCTTAGCAGCTTTGGACTTCGCAGACTCCTCTGCAACCAGAGTCATGGCCTCTTGTACTTTCTTAGCAGACTTCTGTAGCTCAAGTTCTTGAGCCTCACACCGGTGCCTCAGACTGTCGACCTAACAAGATGCATAAATTAGGATTCTGTTAACTAACAGACTAAAAACCAAGCCTACATACTGACATATGAATATTATGAGATACCTGTCCGCGGAGTCTTTCAACTTCCTGATTTAACATCTCGTTCTTTTTCGTAAGATTATCAGTAGCACTTTTCGCAATAGAAAGGCCATGAGTTGTCGGAACTGGTGTGGTAGAACGTGGCGGACTAGGCTTACGAGAGAAAGGGGAGACAGCCCTGGAAGTATTTACCGATCGAACTGCTGGTGTGCGAGTTGGTCTTGGAACTGGTCTGTTCAGATCAGGCCCACCAGATAAAGCAATATCCCTCAACTGAAGAAGTGAACTCATTTGAGGAGACCGAAGAAATGAAAGAGCGTCTGTTTTCTTCCCTTGTTTTGCTGCCTTGCTATCCAAACTTCTAATCATATCCAAATTACTAGGGATAATTGCTTTAGCTAATTTAGTACTATCAGAATTGCTTTCACCTGAGTAGCGAGGCACGGTATCTTTCCTCTTATTAATTGCACTGGAGTCAATGGCATTGTTCAGTTTCAGAAAACAAGAATCACAAACACGGTAAGGCTTTCCAGGATTGGGAGCCAACGCTGCCCTCAACACCTTTCGCGAAGTGCACGCATTGCAATGGACATGTCCGCAATTATGGCAGTTATGCCTCTTCCGGGTAAACCCAAATGGTTGCCTACATGAGGTGCATTGCGACTGCTCCGCTCCTGGCATCAACTTATGTTGGCATATGGCCGCTGTGAAGTTCGCACCACAGGAAATGTGCCGAACAGCTCTGTCTCGTAAGGCTTCAACCAGCGTAGGTATTTTCCTGTCGTCTATATCTCCATGGCCCAACCTTCCATTGGCTCCTTTTCCCCATGTAAAAACTTCACTCTTAACTGTTAAAACCGCAACATGGTAGGAACCACAAGCAACTTGAACAACCTGTTCACCCATAATCTCTTCGACTAAACATGGGAGCTTACCATCTGAGCGAGGATTTCCAAGCTGGCCATAAACAGTATTACCCATGCTCCAAACCTGTCCAGATGTTGTCAGACCCACAGTAAGGCCATGGCCGCATGCTATCCTGTGAAAATCGTAATCAATGAGTGAAGCCACACATGTCGGCTTAACTCGTGGTTCCTTGTCACCATGACCAAGTCGATGTTTGTCGCCATCTCCCCATGTGAAGAGCTTTCCAGAAGATAAACTTGAACTAGACTGAGTCACTATAACTTCTACAACAGCTGCAGTGTGCCACACACCACAGGCGACAGCAATTGTTCTCAGCCCCGATAAAGACTCGACCTCCCTCGGACATGAAATACTTTCTCGGTTTCCATGGCCTAAAACTCCAAAAGTACCATCACCAAAGGTAAATAACTGGCCACTTGTTGTAATCAAGGCTGTATGCCAGGTTCCACAAGAAACATAAGCAACTTGCAGACCGTCCAGTGCTCCTGAAATCCTTTTAGGAATCCAGTGGCTTATGTCAGTACCATGGCCCAAAAGCCCAATGTTGTGTGTTCCATCTCCCCAGGTATACAGTTCCCCAGCTGTTGTCACAGCACAGGTATGGAACTCCCCACAAGCAACGAAATCCACGTTGGAAACCGCTAATGAATTGACAAGGCTGGGGCGAGCATAATCTTCTCGTGATCCATGACCAAGCCGTCCTCCAGACTCTTCACCCCATGTGAAGACTTCCCCATTCTTGGTGACCAAAGCAGCATGCTTGACCCCGCAGTCCACATGATACACATCAAGAACTAAATGGGACTCCAAAGGCTTCGGTAGCAGGACATCCTGCCTCACAGCCGACTTGATTACCGCATCAGAACCAGCCCTGGCAGAGCTTTCACAGATAACTTCACCCCACACATACACGTCGCCTGACGATTCATAGTCATCTTGCGCGGAACCGTGGCTCGATGTGCTGGGGGCACTTGAAGTGCTTACTCTGATGACATCTGAAGCAGCCACCTTGGTGGGCATTTGTCACATCTGAAATCCGATCCCAAATGAAGTCTGGTTCTAAGAACAGTACCAACAAATACAGTCTCCTCCTAATAAGATTGGCCAAACGTTGAACGACCTGCACGGATATTTTAACAAAAGTGAGGTGACAAAAATCTCATTGCACGGATATTTTAACAGAATTATAGGAAGAAATAGAAGCAAAAAATTCGGATGCTACGGCGACAATGGGCAGGGTCATTGGGAGCAAAACAACGGCACCAAACAACGGCAGGTTTATTGTGAAGGCGATGCAGGTTACAGGTACAGAGTTAGCCCACCATGGGAGCAGGACCTAGGTTTGCAGTGCCAGGTGTAGCCTGCAAACCTAGAATTGTAATGGCGTGCGTCGCATCTAGTTGCTTGTGATCTAACCTGTGCAGCCCTATGATTATGAAGCGATGCAATCGGCTAGTTCAGGTTCGTGCTTCCTAAATGTGTAAAAGTGCACACTCCTAAGCTGATAGAGTGCATCGAAATGCATGGAGTGGCATAGTCGCATCACAACACCACCGGTCCAACCCTACACAAATCCACTAGTCAGTCTCCACCCAAAATGAATCAGCATAGCATCAGCAACACGCATGAATCAAGCTCCCCTGAGAGCCGCCGCCATGACCAGCCAGCCTGCATCTCCAATTTCCAGTGGGGAGAAGCACGCCGCGTTCCCCTGCAGAACCAGTCAATCCCCACCAACCCAACCAGCGCCGCCGCAACTACTCCCCCGCCGCGTTCCGCGGAGGAAACCACCGGCTTCCGTCCATCCCACGGCGATAGCAACCGCCGCGAGCGGGAGGAGCCCCCCTGCTCTCGCCAAGCCATTTCGGCGCCCGACACATCCCCCCGGAGCACGCCAGAGAGAAAGATGAGATTTTTCGCCGTACCTGACGGGGCGCAGGAACCGGGACCGCCGCGGAACCCTAGAGAGCTCGCTCCTCCTCCTCCTCTTCCGAGATCCGGGCGAACTGGGGGCGAGGACGGCGCGGCCGGGTCGCGGGCGGCGGCGGCGGGACGGGCGGGCGTCCGGGCACCGGGAGCCCCGGCCTTGCTTCTCGAGGAGGAGGAGGCGGCGGTGGACCGGCGGGCGGCGGCCGGAGGAAGGGGGAGAGGAGGAGAGACCGGAGGCGGCTGCGCGGCGGCTTCTTCTCTCTCTCTCTCGCTGGTCTTGCACGCACGCACGCACGCGAGGAACGGGGCCGCTTTGCTTCCAGCGTTGCCTTGCTCTGCTTGCCCTTTTCTTTCACCATTTTTTTCTCCATTTTGTTGTTACTAATTGAGGTTGAAACAAATGCACCGTTATTTGACTTTGACTATTACCAGCGTTAGTGGTTGAGTGCTGATGGAAGGTTCTGAAAAAAAAAACAAGCTATATTAAGAAAACTTCTCATCTATTCGTCTTCGATCACGGCAGTCATAAATAATAAAAATTATATCCAGATCTGTAGACCACAAACACTGAAGCAAGCCGAATGCGCGCCGCCGCCATCGCCCACCCCCTCAGATAATTACTTTTCTTTCCCATTGTTTACCGTTCCCTTGCTCTGCTTACCATTGTTCTTCCTCCTTTCTTTCCCGTTTTTTCTGCTTTGTTAATTTATTTTTTGCGAAACATAGTATCAGACACGCGCACGCTCGTACACGCAGGCACACCCTACCCCCTATGAGCACCTTTTGGTAGGTTTTGGAAAACAATGCATCGTTACTTACTTTGACTATTAACAGAGTTAGCGGTTAAGTGCAGACAAAAGGTTCTGACAAAAACAAGCTACTAACCACTGTTACATCTACGATAATCTCCCGCGTCACGGGGATTGACACTATGTAATCACATTTTTTTCCCTGTAATATTTCGGTCAAATTTTGAACTCTTTCGATCGATATTCGATCTCGGCTCCCTTTCATATACATAACCTCTAAGCTAAAATTACACCAACCTTGGTGAGATTGCATAATTATTCTGCTAAAAGAAACATGAGATTGCATAATTGCAAATAATAGTATGAATTAAGCTTAGGAGTGTACAAGGTGACCACGGGTTTGACAAAATCTGAACAATCAAGAACTAGCAGAGTCGATATTCTTTAGGCCTTTATTTAGACATCGATGACGCCGACGGCGACAGTGATGGAAACTGGTTTGAAGAAGAAAAAGACACAAAGTGCCGACCAAACTTAAACAAAAGTCATATCTTCCTCAAAAGAGAAACAACGCCATTTCTTTACTAAGTGGCAATTTTTGGACCTCACCCTCCAGTATCCAACAACTGATGTACCTTTCATTGTGGGCCTCGACGCCTAACGTTTGTTGGTATGTCATGATGTATGCTTACAATTCTTGAAATTCTAAATGAGCATCTTTTTGTGTAGTCCTATATTGGTGGCTTGCAACAAAAATAATTATCGGGCAACACGGTCTGAATCGAGGCTCTACAGAATCAATTTGAAGTAATTTAGGACAAGCATATCACTTTAGACGACTGGCTTGTAATTGAATGGTTAGGAAGATGATTGTATCCTAACTTGCAAGGGACCATACCTCGGGGTTTGACGTATCTACGCATCCTTAAGGCTGAATACTTTTCTCAATAGGAAAATGGCATTCATGTTGATGGCGATTTACATGTGGTGATTTTATCAATCTTAAGACTTTGCAACATATATCTTGGGCACACCCGGCATGAGCAGCACGTCATGGTGGTGTATGTCTATATCGTATTCCGTTCTTGCCAAGCTATAGTGCACCTTAGTAAAACTCGTGCTGAAAAGGATACACTAGCAGTTTTGAATTAACCGTGACGGACAAAATGCACTCCATCCGGTTCAAATTATAAGATGTCCCAACTTTTTTCTGAACCGAATTTATATAGACGTGTTTTAGTGTGTTTGTTCACTCATTTTAATATGTGTAGTATATAATGAAATATCCAAAACTTGTTATAATTGAAACAGAGGTGATAGTATGTAATAATGTCAAGTGACTTGTTCCCTGCAAAAAAAAAACAAAAAAAAAATTCACATGACCTGTTCACTGGCTGGAGATTTGTCGTCTCCGACCGAGCCAAATCACCGAAGAAGAAAACGTCGTGACATGATTGCCTTTACGTGGGGCTGCTTCAGCTCAGGCCCGCGGTCAGTCTCATGTACATTGGGGGCCCATCTGCAGTTCACAGTATTACACTTCAGTTCATTGTATTACACTCGAGCTGTATAAGAGCGTTTTTGACACTAGTGTAATGTAAAAAAACGTTCTTATATTTTGAGACAGAGGGAGTACTACGTACAATTCTTAAAAAAAAACTTACATACTACTCGTCCTTTCAAAAAATGAAATTTACCACTCCTCCTGATCCATATTAGTGATGTATCTAGCACTAAAACACATTTAAATACTTCAGTTTTAGAGACAAACAATATGGATCGAAGAAAGTACTACTTGTGCATTATTATCACTGTGAGAGACATTTCGTCTTTGCTAATCGGGTGGCATTTTTTTTCGAGTATCAGCCATTGAGCATCCGACAGCGTACTGGCGTAGCTTTCGTGGCGGGGCTCGAAATGTGTATTTCTATACAGAATTCATGATAATTTTTTTTGAACAAATAATGAATAGTCTGTCACGTGACTCGTTCTCTTGTAGGCCGAGCTAATCTTGTCGGCCCTGAGACTGAGCCAAAACTCACTCACGCCCAGGAAGAAAAAACGTCTGCTTGCGCTGCATGCTGTCAGCCAGAGGCCACAGTGATCGAACGCACAGCTAAATTACACGGTGGGTTCTCGTTTTTACTACTGTTATCATAAACTTTCATTTATCTACTGTTAAGTGGAGTTTGAGCGCTTCTCGTACCACTACCTCGCAAAAAAATAAAATAAAGGTGCTCCTCGTACTAGTAGATAGATTATACTACTAGTACTAAGATTAAGGAGCACTGAGCGAGCAGACACGATCATCAGGAGCTCCTTTTCATCACTCGATGCCAGTAATCAAACGCGCCGTGTTCCCTCGTTTACAGGCAGCGGATCCCTCAGGATCATTGCAAAATTTCAAGCCTCACGTCTCCCTAAAAAGTATAAATCAAGGCTCATCTCTAATTAAAATAAATAAATTGTGCACGCCTGTTAAATCAGTCCTTTCTTTCCCTCAACGTTTAGCTATCTTTTTTTTTGGATTAGTTTGGATTGCTTACCACATATGCTACGTGGTAACGCTTAGCTATCTCTTGCATTCCATTTCAACATCAGAAAATTAATTTGCAGTGAAAAACAGACTAACTTTGCAAGGAGAAAAAGAACTACTCATAGCAGAAATGAAGCTTTCGGCAAAAACAACTAGTGTTCGATTTTGTTTTGTTTTGTTTTATCTGGAGTGATTGCTGAGCAAGACGGCGAAGCTCACATGCATCATGCATGCATGATGAGGGAACACGGCATGGCTTGCAAGGTAAAGGAACAAATGACTCAATTTTCCCTGCAAGGTTAGATATGGATCGTCTCAGGTAATTAGTTTTTCCTAACACCTTTTGCACATTCTTTTTACATGTGGGTTCCTTCAGATTTTTAATTGCCCTTATTTTCTCAGGGTCAATCTCTACACCATGTTTTTGAATTATAAAACCCGGTGGCTCTATACATGTGATGATTTCGTCAATCTTAAGACTGCCGCACTCGGCATGAGCGTCATGTCATGGTGGTGTATGGCTATACTGTACTCCCTCCTCGCCAAAGCCATAGTGCATCTTAGCAAAAACTCGTATATCAAGGAAGAGTTCAGGGTGGTTGTTGAAAAGGATATACTAGCAGTTTTGAATTAACCGCGACAGGTAAGTTGCACTCCTACGGTTCGAATTAAAAGATGTTATAACTTTTTTCTGATTTATATAGACGTGTTTTAATGTGTCTGGAGCTAATTTGTCATCTCCAACAGAGCCAAACCCCCAACGAAGAAAACGCCGTGACCCGGGGCTGCTTCAGCTCAGGCCCGCAGTCAGTCTCATGTTCGTTGGGGGCCCATCTGCAGGCAGCAGAACAGTGCAGTTCATAGTGTTGCACTCAGCTGTCAGGGTGATATACACAACTAAATTACTACTTGTGCATTATTTTCATTGTGAGACTTGGTCGACGAAAAGAAGAGGTTCCAGTTGGATGCAGTTGAGAGACACTTCGTCGTTGCTAATCAGGTGGCATTTTTTTTTCTTTCTTTCGATATATATCAGCCACTGAGTATCCAACAGCTAGCGTAGCGTACTGGTGTAGCTTTCGTGGTGGGGCTCCGATAACTAACATTCTTGCGCCTGAAATATATATTTCTATATCTAATCCATGAATTTTCTGAACAAATAACAAATAATTTGTCACCTGACTCGTTCTCTTGTAGCCTGAGCTAATCTTGTCGTCTGTGACTGAGCCAAAACTCACGGCCACCCAAGAAAACGTCGTGGCTCGTGACATCCGGGCCTTTCTGCGGGGCCGCCATCCGGGCCCGTGTCCAGTCTCACGCGAGTAAGGGCCCACCCGCTAGCAGTGGCTAGCTATCCGTTAGGGCAACTTCAATGTGGCGATCTCAACGAAAGCACGTTTTGTCCGTTTTTAATCCGTTTGAATTGGCCGAGTGCACAACTTTGTTCACTTTTGCGCTTGGGGTCAGCCGATGCATTCAACGGGTGGCCGACGCATTTTCTATGTGTTCAATAATAGTAATATTGAAAACACACGGCCGAAATAAACATAATTATACATTAAAAAGCCGGTCAACCGCTGGCTAAAGTCCACTTAAGCATTAAAATTGAATATAGAAAAAAAATAAAAAACACGACCCCGCGCGCTGCCTTAGGCCTGGCCCTTGCCATTGCCGTCGTCGTCGCCGGTGATGAAGGCTAGCGGCGGCCTCACCCACGGGAACGCGCTCTCCCATGTTGCTAGCGCCGCCTGCTCCTCCTCTCGCTCCCACTAGTTCAGGCGCTCGTCGTCGGCCCGCTCCTTCGCCAGCCAATGCTGCTTCCAGCGCTCGAGGTGGGCCTCCTCCTCCTCCGGCGTCGCGTCCATGTGGACTCGTGGAGGACGCCGGTCCCCAAGTAGGTCTCCTCGGGCCAAGAGGGCGACGGTGGCGAGCGCTTACGCGTGGGCTCGGGCTCGGTCTTGGGCTCGATGATAGGCGGCGATGGGTGGTAGAGCGAGGCGTAGACCGAGTCCCCTGCCGCCGATAGGGCGAGGGCCTCCTCCAGGCCATCCCAATGCTCGTCCTCGTCGCGCCGGCTCTCCTCCATGGCGCCCTGTGTCACCGCCTCCAGAGCGGCCTGGTAGGCCGCCTCCTCCTCTTCCTCCTCCGGCGCGACCTCAGGCGGCGGCGACACAAAGTCGGGGTTCAGCTGCACGCCGCCGCGGTGGGTGGTAGAGCGAGGCGTAGACCGAGTCCCCTGCCACCGACATGGCGAGGGCCTCCTCCAGGACATCCCAATGCTCATCCTGGTCGCGCCAGCTCTCCTCCATGGCGCGCTGTGTCGCCGCCTCCAGAGCGGCCTGGTAGGCCGCCTCCTCCTCTTCCTCCTCCGGCACGACCTCAGGCGGCGGCGACACAAAGTCGGGGTTCAGCTGCACGCCGCGGCGGTGGGCGGCATAATGCTCCATCACGAACCAGTACTCCTAGTTGGGGAGTCTGGCACGTAGGCATCCTGACACCGCTACTCTGGCATAAGGAGGGCACGGCGACGGCGCACCTCCTCTACATGCACCTCCGGCGCCCGCGGCACTGCTAGTACGGGGATCCAATTCAGATCCAAATGCCAACCGTGGGGCAGGTTGACATCGGGATATGGCAGCGACTGGTGGTACTGCCAGTGCAATCACGCTTGGTGCACCGGAATGTACAGCCGCTCCCGTGACCCGCCGCGTGGAGGTGCTGACAACGGTGACGGAGGAGGCGCGCGGAAAGAGCTGGTGCCGGCAGTGAGCTTCCCCTCCCCCTTGCTGAAGAACCCCATGGCTAGGAGGGTGGCTAGGGTTTTGATGTCACCGACGCGGGAGCGAACTTGGCCAGATGTGGACGGGGGAGAGGAAGTGGATGAGGTCGGACCCCCCGCATGCTCACATAAAAAAGCATGACCATCGCAGATTCCACCTACTGCCAAGCGAGAGCAAGGTAGGTGGCCATGTTTAATACAACTGAGGCGGTGGTTGGATGGTCGACATGTGGGGTTGCTGCACATACCGAGCGGACGCGCGGTGCATCCGTTTTATGTTCGTGTGGATGCAAACCAGACGTAAATTTGTGCCTAAAACGTGTCTAGACGGATACTGAGCAAACGCGTTTTGGGTTTGGGTCTACGCTTTGGTCTGTTCTGTTGGAAATATGAGCAATTTACCGAATGATTTTATGAACAGAAATATTAGATAAAGCATGACTAATATAACAGGGATAAAACTAGTCATGTGATTTGACAGAGAGAAGGTAAATAACATGGGCATATATGAACTGTAATCAAGCTTATCTAGGGCAGACAATAGGGCAAGTTTCATATATGAAGTAGAATCTAACATATCTAGGACAAACACCAGAACCAGGAACTGTGGCAAGACCTCGAACAGAAAGGAGAGCACATACGGGACAGCAGCAGTAGTAGCACTGGACTTGGGGTCGGTGTCCTCGCCAGCCATGTCGTCGAGGAGGTTGTCGACGTCGGGGAAGAAGTCGTCGTCGGGGAAGTAGTCATCGAAGTCCGGGGTGTCCGTGACGAAGAAGTCAGTAGTCGCGCTGAGCGCTCCCCAAAAACCTCATCACCCTTCTCCCGTACATGACTAAAAAGATGCGGTTTCGGAGGCCTACTGTCCCGACCTACGGTGCACGCCGCAAGCCGGGATGGGGAAGATCGTAGCAGTAGCTCAGTGATCAGGAACTTGGAGGCGAGATGGTTGTGTTGTTCTGGTGCGTCTCTCTGGGAGGAGCGACCTCCCTTTTATAGGCGCAAGAGAAGGAGGCGAGAGGCTGCGCCGGAAGCTTAAGAGAACGAGGGAGACGAAACGAACAGGCAAAGAGGTGCGACATTCGTATTCAATCTCCACTACAGCAAAAACGTTTCAGCTTCCGCGTGACCTTTCGTATACCCATCGTGCGTGGCAAAAATTTAGACATCGGCTCGGCTCATTCCCGCAACCCGCAGCGCGTCGTGACAAGGCATGGCGTGGCGAGGCGGGCGGCGGAGGAGGAGCGCGCGTGGATGTCCCTCTTGTTCTCATCCTCATTCATGTGGAGAAAGAACCTTCCTTATAAAGAGGTCCAACTCCCTCTAAACTAGCAGTGTGGGACTAAACTTTAGTCCCACCTCTTGCCTTGCACAAATGGGCTGCGTGAGCCTCTAGGATTTATTAGGAAATTCTGAAACTGTTATTAGGCTAGACCCAAAATAGACAAAATTCCAGCAATCCCCCACGAGATCCTAGAGGCACACAAAATTTGCCTTTAGTTCCAAAACACTGTTTTATATACCGGTACTACAGTGGAGACTGTTAAGTTGAACTTCCACCTAGAACTCTATGCTACACTAGTAAGCAACTTGGACAGTGGACTGGGCCTTGAACTGCAAGTTTTCTGCGAATCTAGCTTCACATAAAGCCTTGATCTATACGTGGCTACCGTTGGTCTTCCCCGCGGGTGGAGCTTATGCGTCATACTCCAAGACCTTTCATGAGTTTACTAGAGAGAACCCTACTCTCATAGATTGCGACATTTAATAATCAGACTCATATAGGTGTGTTTTTCAAAAGATGTTCTGCAGGACGACGTCTCTGCTTCAATGAGCCACTTAGAACACATTAAGATATACATCAACCTGCCATGCAGATTAGGAGAGTATTGCATCTTCATGGAGTGGTATTAATAGTAGGGATACTCTCCTCTCAGTTGACCAACAGCTTGTGTTCCACATCTAATTCACGAGATCTCCGATCACATAGACTAGGTTACCACTGTGAACAACTCATATTGTGGGTCTCATACCCATCTCTCTCAATGCATTATCTTCCACATTACGTGATAGACCTTTAGTGAAAGGATCTGCCAGATTTTTAGACGTTTGGATATAATCCAATGCAATAACTCCGGAGTTTCTCATTTTCCTAACAGACTTTAACCTTCTCTGAACGTGTGATACGTCTCCGTCGTATCTACTTTTCCAAACACTTTTGCCCTTGTTTTGGACTCTATCTTGTATGATTTGAATGGAACTAACCCGGACTGACGCTCTTTTCAGAATTACCATGATGTTGTTTTATGTGCAGAAAACAAATATTCTCGGAATGACCTGAAACTCCACGAGAGGTCTTAGAAAAAATAATAAAAAATCCTCGCCAAATATGAAGACCAGGGGGCCCACACCCTTTCCACGAGGGTGGGGGCGCCCCCCCTAGGGCGCGCCCCTACCTCGTGGGCCCCCTGTTGACCCTCCGACACCAACTCCAACTCTATATATTTGCTTTCGGAGAGAAAAAATCAGAGAGAAGAAATCATCGCATTTTACGATACGGAGCCGCTGCCAAGCCCTAAAACCTCTCGGGAGGGCTGATCTGAAGTCCGTTCGGGGCTCCGGAGAGGGGGATTCGTCGCCGTCGTCATCATCAACCATCCTCCATCACCAATTTCATGATGCTCACCGCCGTGCGTGAGTAATTGCATCGTAGGCTTGCTGGACGGTGATGGGTTGGATGAGATTTATCATGTAATCGAGTTAGTTTTGTTAGGTTTTGATCCCTAGTATCCACTATGTTCTGAGATTGATGTTGCTATGACTTTGCTATGCTTAATGCTTGTCACTAGGGCCCGAGTGCCATGATTTCAGATCTGAACCTATTATGTTTTCATGAATATATGTGAGCTCTTGATCCTATCTTGCAAGTCTATAGTCACCTACTATGTGTTATGATCCGGCAACCCCGAAGTGACAATAATCGGGACCACTCCCGGTGATGACCATAGTTTGAGGAGTTCATGTATTCACTATGTGCTAACGCTTTGTTCCGATTCTCTATTAAAAGGAGGCCTTAATATCCCTTAGTTTCCAATAGGACCCCGCTGCCACGGGAGGGTAGGACAAAAGATTTCATGCAAGTTCTTTTCCATAAGCACGTATGACTATATACGGAATACATGCGTACATTACATTGATGAACTGGAGCTAGTTCTGTGTCACCCTATGTTATGACTGTTACATGATGAACCGCATCTGGCATAATTATCCATCACTGATCCGGTGCCTACGAGTTTTCCATATACTGGTTTACGCTTATTTACTTTTCCGTTGCTACTGTTACAATCACTAAAAAATACCAAAAAATTACTTTTGCTGTCTTTACTTTTGTTGCCGCTACCACTACTATCATATTACTTTGCTACTAAACACTTTGCTGCAGATACTAAGTTTCGATGTGTGGTTGAATTGACAACTCAGCTGCTAATACTTGAGAATATTCTTTGGCTCCCCTTGTGTCGAGTCAATAAATTTGGGTTGAATATGTTGGGGAACATTGCAGAAAACAAAAATTTTTCCCACGGTTTCACCAAGATCCATCTATGAGTTCATCTAGCAACGAGTGATTGGATGCATCTACATACCTTTGTAGATCGCGAGCGGAAGCGTTCAAAGAACGGGGATGAGGTAGTCGTACACGACGTGATCCAAATCACCGGAGATCCTAGCGCCGAACGGACGGCACCTCCGCGTTCAACACACGTATGGTCAGCGTAACGTCTCCTTCTTCTTGATCCAGCAAGGGGGAAGAAGATGTTGAGGAAGATGGCTCCAGCAGCAGCATGATGGCGTGGTGGTGGTGGAGCTGCAGTACTCCGGCAGGGCTTCGCTAAGCTCTATGGAGGAGGAGGAGGTGTTGGAGAGGGAGAAGGAGGCGCCAAAAGCTGAGGTATGAAGTCCTCCATCTCCCCCACTATATATAGGAGGGCCAAGGGGGGGCGCCGGCCCTAGGAGATCCAATCTCCTAGGGGGGGGGGGGCGGCCAAGGGAGGTTTCCCTCCCCCCAAGGCACCTAGGAGGTGCCTTCCATTTGTGGGAATCTTCCCTTTTGTGAACCCTAGGCGCATGGGCCTCTTGGGGCTGGTGCCCTTGGCCCATGTAGGCCAAGGCGCACCCCCTACAGCCCATGTGGCCCCCCGGGGCAGGTGGCCCCACCCGGTGGACCCCCGGGACCCTTCCGGTGGTCCCGGTACAATACCGATAACCCCGAAACTTGTCCCGATGGCCGAAATAGCACTTCCTATATATAATTCTTTACCTCCGGACCATTCTGGAACTCCTCGTGACGTCCGGGATCTCATTTGGGACTCCGAACAACATTCGGGTTACTGCATATACATATCCCTACAACCCTAGCGTCACCGAACCTTAAGTGTGTAGACCCTACGGGTTCGGGAGACAAGCAGACATGACTGAGACGACTCTCCGGTCAATAACCAACAGCGGGATCTGGATACCCATGTTGGCTCCCACATGATCCACGATGATCTCATCGGATGAACCACGATGTCGAGGATTCAAGCAACCCCGTATGCAATTCCCTTTGTCAATCGATATGTTACTTGCCCGAGATTCGATCGTCGGTATCCCAATACCTCGTTCAATCTCGTTACCGGCAAGTCACTTTACTCGTACCGTAATGCATGATCCCGTGACCAGACACTTGGTCACTTTGAGCTCATAATGATGATGCATTACCGAGTGGGCCCAGTGATACCTCTCCGTCATACGAAGTGACAAATCCCAGTCTTGATCCGTGTCAACCCAACAGACACTTTCGGAGATACCCGTAGTCTACCTTTATAGTCACCCAGTTACGTTGTGACGTTTGGTATACCCAAAGCACTCCTACGGTATCCGGGAGTTACACGATCTCATGGTCTAAGGAAAGGATACTTGACATTGGAAAACTCTAGCAAACGAACTATACGATCTTGTGCTATGTTTAGGATTGGGTCTTGTCCATCACATCATTCTCCCAATGATGTGATCTCGTTATCAATGACATCCAATGTCCATAGTCAGGAAACCATGACTATCTTTCGATCAACGAGCTAGTCAACTAGAGGCTTACTAGGGACATGTTGGTGTCTGTTATTCACACATGTATTATGATTTCCGGATAACACAATTATAGCATGAATAAAGACAATTATCATGAACAAGGAAATATAATAATAATACTTTTATTATTGCCTCTAGGGCATATTTCCAACAGTCTCCCACTTGCACTAGAGTCAATAATCTAGTTACATTGTGATGAATCGAACACCCATGGAATTCTGGTGTTGATCATGTTTTGCTCTAGGGAGAGGTTTAGTCAACGGATCTGCTACATTCAGGTCCGTATGTACTTTACAAATATCTATGTCTCCATCTTGAACATTTTCACGAATGGAGTAGAAGCGACGCTTGATGTGCCTTGTCTTCTTGTGAAACCTGGGTTCCTTGGCAAGTGCAATAGTTCCAGTGTTGTCACAGAAGAGTTTGATTGGCCCCGACGCATTGGGTATGACTCCTAGGTCGGTGATGAACTCCTTCACCCATATTGCTTCATGTGCTGCCTCCGAGGCTGCCATGTACTCCGCTTCACATGTAGATCCTGCCACGACGCTCTGCTTGCAACTGCACCAGCTTACTGCCCCACCATTCAAAATATACACGTATCCGGTTTGTGACTTAGAGTCATCCAGATCTGTGTCGAAGCTAGCGTCGACGTAACCCTTTACGACGAGCTCTTCGTCACCTCCATAAACGAGAAACATTTCCTTAGTCCTTTTCAGGTACTTCAGGATATTCTTGATCGCTGTCCAGTGTTCCTTGCCGGGATTACTTTGGTACCTTCCTACCAAACTTACGGCAAGGTTTACATCAGGTCTGGTACACAACATGGCATACATAATAGAACCTATGGCTGAGGCATAGGGGATGACACTCATCTCTTCTATATCTTCTGCCGTGGTCGGACATTGAGCAGAGCTCAATTTCACACCTTGTAACACAGGTAAGAACCCCTTCTTAGACTGATCCATATTGAACTTCTTCAATATCTTATCAAGGTATGTGATTTGTGAAAGACCTATGAGGCGTCTCGATCTATCTCTATAGATTTTGATGCCTAATATATAAGCAGCTTCTCCAAGGTCCTTCATTGAAAAACTCTTATTCAAGTAGGCCTTAATGCTGTCCAAGAGTTCTATATCATTTCCCATCAAAAGTATGTCATCTACATATAGTATGAGAAATGCTACAGAGCTCCCACTCACTTTCTTGTAAACGCAGGCTTCTCCATAAGTCTGCGTAAACCCAAACGCTTTGATCATCTCATCAAAGCGAATGTTCCAACTCCGAGATGCTTGCACCAGCCCATAAATCGAGCGTTGGAGCTTGCACACCTTGTCAGCATTCTTAGGATCGACAAAACCTTCCGGCTGCATCATATACAATTCTTCCTTAAGGAAACCATTAAGGAATGCCGTTTTGACGTACATTTGCCATATCTCATAATCGTAGAATGCGGCAATTGCTAACATGATTCGGACGGACTTTAGCTTCGCTACCGATGAGAAAGTCTCATCGTAGTCAACCCCTTGAACTTGTCGATAACCCTTAGCGACAAGCCGAGCTTTATAGATGGTCACATTACCATCCGCGTCTGTCTTCTTCTTAAAGATCCATTTATTTTCTATGGCTCGCTGTTCAACGGGCAAGTCAGTCAAAGTCCATACTTCGTTTTCATACATGGATCCTATCTCGGATTTCATGGCTTCTAGCCATTTGTCGGAATCCGGGCCCGCCATCGCTTCTTCATAATTCGAAGGTTCACCGTTGTCTAACAACATGATTTCCAAGACAGGGTTGCCGTACCACTCTGGTGCGGAACGTGTCCTTGTGGACCTTCGAATTTCAGTAGGAGCTTGATCAGAAGTATCTTGATCATTATCATTAACTTCTTCTCTAGTCGGTGCACGCACCTCAGGAACATTTTCTTGAGTTGCGCCATTTTCCGGTTCAAGAGGTAATACTTCATCAAGTTCTACTTTCCTCCCACTTACTTCTTTCGAGAGAAACTCCTTCTCTAGAAAGGATCCATTCTTGGCAACGAAGATCTTGCCTTCGGATCTGAGGTAGAAGGTATACCCAATAGTTTCTTTAGGGTATCCTATGAAGACGCATTTTTCCGACTTGGGTTCGAGCTTTTCAGGTTGAAGTTTCTTGACATAAGCATCGCATCCCCAAACTTTTAGAAACGACAGCTTAGGTTTCTTCCCAAACCATAATTCATACGGTGTTGTCTCAACGGATTTCGATGGAGCCCTATTTAAAGTGAATGCGGCAGTCTCTAAAGCATAGCCCCAAAAAGATAGCGGTAAATCGGTAAGAGACATCATAGATCGCACCATATCTAATAGAGTGCGATTACGACGTTCGGACACACCATTACGCCGAGGTGTTCCAGGCGGCGTGAGTTGTGAAACTATTCCACATTTTCTTAAGTGTGTGCCAAATTCGTGACTCAAGTATTCTCCTCCACGATCTGATCGTAGAAACTTGATTTTTCTGTCATGTTGATTTTCAACCTCACTCTGAAATTCCTTGAACTTTTCAAAGGTCTCAGACTTGTGTTTCATTAAGTAGATATACCCATATCTACTCAAGTCATCAGTGAGGGTGAGAACATAACGATAGCCACCGCGAGCCTCAACACTCATTGGACCGCACACATCAGTATGTATGATTTCCAATAAGTTGGTTGCTCGCTCCATTGTTCCTGAGAACGGAGTCTTGGTCATTTTACCCATGAGGCATGGTTCGCACGTGTCAAATGATTCATAATCAAGAGACTCTAAAAGTCCATCTGCATGGAGCTTCTTCATGCGTTTGACACCTATGTGACCAAGGCGGCAGTGCCACAAGTATGTGGAACTATCATTATCAACCTTACATCTTTTGGTACTCACACTATGAACATGTGTAGCATTACGCTCGAGATTCATTAAGAATAAACCATTCACCATAGGAGCACGACCATAAAACATATCTCTCATATAAATAGAACAACCATTATTCTCGGATTTAAATGAGTAGCCATCTCGAATTAAACGAGATCCCGATACAATGTTCATGCTCAAAGCTGGCACTAAATAACAATTATTGAGGTTCAAAACTAATCCCGTAGGTAAATGAAGAGGTAGCGTGCCGAAGGCGATCACATCGACCTTGGTACCATTCCCGACGCGCATCGTCACCTCGTCCTTCGCCAGTCTCCGCTTATTCTGCAGCTCCTGCTTTGAGTTACAAATGTGAGCAACTGCACCGGTATCAAATACCCAAGAGCTACTACGAGTACTGGTAAGGTACACATCAATTACATGTATATCACATATACCTTTTGTTTTGCCGGCCTTCTTGTCCGCTAAGTATTTGGGGCAATTCCGCTTCCAGTGACCACTTCCCTTGCAATAAAAGCACTCAGTCTCGGGCTTGGGTCCATTCTTTGGCTTCTTCCCGGCAGCTTGCTTGCCGGGCGCGGCAACTTCCTTGCCGTCCTTCTTGAAGTTCTTTTTACCCTTGCCCTTCTTGAACTTAGTGGTTTTATTCACCATCAACACTTGATGTTCCTTCTTGACTTCTACCTCTGCTGATTTCAGCATAGCAAATACTTCAGGAATGGTCTTTTCCATCCCCTGCATATTGAAGTTCATCACAAAGCTCTTGTAGCTTGGTGGAAGCGACTGGAGGATTCTGTCAATGACCGCGTCGTCCGGGAGATTAACTCCCAGCTGAGTCAAGCGGTTATGTAACCCAGACATAGTGAGTATGTGCTCACTGACAGAACTATTTTCCTCCATCTTACAGCTGAAGAATTTGTCGGAGACTTCATATCTCTCGACCCGGGCATGAGCTTGGAAAACCATTTTCAGCTCTTCGAACATCTCATATGCTCCGTGTCTCTCAAAATGCTTTTGGAGCCCCGGCTCTAAGCTGTAAAGCATGCCGCACTGAACGAGGGAGTAGTCATCGGTACGTGCCTGCCAAGCGTTCATAACGTCTTGCTCTGCAGGGAGAACAGGTGCGTCACCCAGCGGTGCTTGTAGGACATAATCTTTCTTGGCAGCTATGAGGATGATCCTCAGGTTCCGGACCCAGTCCGTGTAGTTGCTGACATCATCTTTCAGCTTGGTTTTCTCTAGGAACGCGTTGAAGTTGAGGACTACGTTGGCCATTTGATCTACAAGACATATTGTAAATATTTTAGACTAAGTTCATGATAATTAAGTTCATCTAATCAAATTATTCAATGAACTCCCACTTAGATAGACATCCCTCTTCTAGTCATCTAAGTATAACATGATCCGAGTCAACTAGGCCGTGTCCGATCATCACGTGAGACGGACCAGTCAACATCGGTGAACATCTTCATGTTGATCGTATCTTCTATACGACTCATGCTCGACCTTTCGGTCTTCTGTGTCCCGAGGCCATGTCTGTACATGCTAGGCTCGTCAAGTCAACCTAAGTGTTTGCATGTGTAAATCTGTCTTACACCCGTTGTATGTGAACGTTAGAATCTATCACACCCGATCATCACGTGGTGCTTCGAAACAACGAACTGTCGCAACGGTGCACAGTTAGGGGGAACACTTTCTTGAAATTATTATGAGGGATCATCTTATTTACTATCGTCGTTCTAAGTAAACAAGATGTAAAACATGATAAACATCACATGCAATCAAATAATAATAGTGACATGATATGGCCAATATCACATAGCTCCTTTGATCTCCATCTTGGGGCTCCATGATCATCTTGTCACCGGCTTGACACCATGATCTCCATCATCATGATCTCCATCATCGTGTCTCCATGAAGTTGCTCGCCAACTATTACTTCTACTACTATGGCTAATGCGTTTAGCAATAAAGTAAAGTAATTTACATGGCGTTTCTCAATGACACGCAGGTCATACAAAAAATAAAGACAACTCCTATGGCTCCTGCCGGTTGTCATACTCATCGACATGCAAGTCGTGATTCCTATTACAATAGCATGAACATCTCATACATCACATATATATCGTTCATCATTCATCACAACTTTGGCCATATCATATCACAAAGCACTTGCTGCAAAAACAAGTTAGACATCCTCTAATTGTTGTTGCAAGTTTTACGTGGCTGAAATAGGGTTCTAGCAAGAACGTTTTCTTACCTATGTGAAGGCCACAACGTGATTTGTCAACTTCTATTTACCCTTCATAAGGACCCTTTTCATCGAATCCGCTCCAACTAAAGTGGGAGAGACAGACACCCGCCAGCCACCTTATGCAACTAGTGCATGTTAGTCGGTGGAACCGGTCTCACGTAAGCGTACGTGTAAGGTTGGTCCGGGCCGCTTCATCCCACAATACCGTTGAAGAAAGATAAGACTAGTAGCGGCAAGAAAGTTGACAACATCTACGCCCACAACAAATTGTGTTCTACTCGCGCAAGAAGAACTACGCATAGACCTAGCTCATGATGCCACTGTTGGGGAACGCTGCAGAAAACAAAAAAATTTCCTACGGTTTCACCAAGATCCATCTATGAGTTCATCTAGCAACGAGTGATTGGATGAATCTACATACCTTTGTAGATCGCGAGCGGAAGCGTTCAAAGAACGGGGATGAGGTAGTCGTACACGACGTGATCCAAATCACCGGAGATCCTAGCGCCGAACGGACGTCACCTCCGCGTTCAACACACGTACGGTCAGCGTAACGTCTCCTTCTTCTTGATCCAGCAAGGGGGAAGAAGAGGTTGAGGAAGATGGCTCCAGCAGCAGCACGACGGCGTGGTGGTGGTGGAGCTGCAGTACTCCGGCAGGGCTTCGCTAAGCTCTATGGATGAGGAGGTGTTGGAGAGGGAGAGGGAGGCGCCAAAAGCTGAGGTATGAAGTCCTCCATCTCCCCCACTATATATAGGAGGGACAAGGGGGGGGGGCGCCGGCCCTAGGAGATCCAATCTCCTAGGGGGGCGGCGGCCAAGGGAGGTTTCCCTCCCCCCCAAGGCACCTAGGAGGTGCCTTCCACTTGTGGGACTCTTCCCTTTTGTGAACCCTAGGCGCATGGGCCTCTTGGGGCTGGTGCCCTTGGCCCATGTAGGCCAAGGTGCACCCCCTACAGCCCATGTGGCCCCCCGGGGCAGGTGGCCCCACCCGGTGAACCCCCGGGACCCTTCCGGTGGTCCCGGTACAATACCGATAACCCCGAAACTTGTCCCGATGGCCGAAATAGCACTTCCTATATATAATTCTTTACCTCCGGACCATTCCGGAACTTCTCGTGACGTCCGGGATCTCATCCGGGACTCCGAACAACATTCAGGTTACTGCATATACATATCCCTACAACCTTAGCGTCACCGAACCTTAAGTGTGTAGACCCTACGGGTTCGGGAGACAAGCAGACATGACCGAGACGACTCTCCGGTCAATAACCAATAGCGGGATCTGGATACCCATGTTGGCTCCCACATGCTCCACGATGATCTCATCGGATGAACCACGATGTCGAGGATTCAAGCAACCCCGTATGCAATTCCCTTTGTCAATCGATATGTTACTTGCCCGAGATTCGATCGTCGGTATCCCAATACCTCATTCAATCTCGTTACCGGCAAGTCACTTTACTCGTAACGTAATGCATGATCCCGTGACCAGACACTTGGTCACTTTGAGCTCATAATGATGATGCATTACCGAGTGGGCCCAGTGATACCTCTCCGTCATACGAAGTGACAAATCCCAGTCTTGATCCGTGTCAACCCAACAGACACTTTCGGAGATACCCGTAGTCTACCTTTATAGTCACCCAGTTACGTTGTGACGTTTGGTATACCCAAAGCACTCCTACGGTATCCGGGAGTTACACGATCTCATGGTCTAAGGAAAGGATACTTGACATTGGAAAACTCTAGCAAACGAACTATACGATCTTGTGCTATGTTTAGGATTGGGTCTTGTCCATCACATCATTCTCCCAATGATGTGATCTCGTTATCAATGACATCCAATGTCCATAGTCAGGAAACCATGACTATCTTTCGATCAACGAGCTAGTTAACTAGAGGCTTACTAGGGACATGTTGGTGTCTGTTATTCACACATGTATTACGATTTCCGGATAACACAATTATAGCATGAATAAAGACAATTATCATGAACAAGGAAATATAATAATAATGCTTTTATTATTGCCTCTAGGGCATATTTCCAACAGAATACTCTACCCTCGAAAGTTGTTGCGATCCCCTATACTTGTGGGTTATCAAGACAAATTTCTGGCACCGTTGCCAGGGAGAATAGCTCTATTCTTTGAGTCACTTGGGATTATATCTGCTGGACACTATGAAGAATTTGAGAGATCCAAAAACCAAGATCTATCCCTCAACTACGAGGGGAGGTAAGGAACTGCCATCTAGCTCTGCACTTGATTCACCTTCTGTTATGAGTAAGTTTGCGACACCTACATCTACTTCTGCTATTCGTTCTGATATGTCGCATGTTATTGATGATGCCACTTCTGCTATGCATGATACTTATGATGAAACTACTTCTATGCCTGATACTACTATGCCACTTAGTGATTTTCTAGAAGAACAAATTGCTAGGGCTAGAGAAAAAGAAATTATTGAATCTGAATACGATGATGATAGTGATGATGAAAATATGCCTGTTATTCCCGAGGGTCATTAGCTATTTTAGCTTGCAGAGATAGATATGAGCTTAAGATGTTACTAATTAAATGGAACAAAGAATCACTTAGAGATGAAACCCGATCCTGCTTTTGCTACTTCACCTATATGTGTTCCTGATAAAGATTATGAATTCTCTGTTGATCCTGATATAATTACTTTGGTTGAATCTGATCCGTTTTATGGCTATGAATCTAAAACTGTTGTGGCACATCTTACTAAGTTAAATGATATAGCTGCCCTATTCACTAATAAAGAGAGATCACGTTACCTCTATTTACTCAAAATATTTCCGTTCTCATTAAAGGGTGATGCTAAGATATGGTTTAATTCTCTTGATCCTGGTTGTGTGCGTAGTCCCCAGGATATGATTTATTACTTCTCTGCTAAATATTTCCCTGCTCATAAGAAACAAGCTGCTTTGAGGGAAATATACAACTTTGTGCAAATTAAAGAAGAGAGTCTCCCACAAGCTTGGGGGAGGCTTCTCAAGTTACTTAATGCTTTGCCTGATCATCCTCTTAAGAAACCTGAAATACTTGATATCTTTTATAATGGACTAACCGATGCTTCTAGAGATTACCTGGATAGTTGTGTTGGTTCTCTTTTCAAGGAAAGAACACCGGATGAAGCTGAAATTCTATTGAATAATATGTTGACAAATGAAAATAATTGGGCACCTCCTGAGCCAGCTCCTGAGCCAACTCCTGCTCCAATTACTGAGCCTATTCCTAAACCAACTCTGAAGAAGAGAGGTGTTCTATTTCTCAGTCCCGAAGATATGCAAGAGGCAAAGAAATCTATGAAAGAAAAAGGTATTAAAGCTGAAGACGTTAATAATTTAACTCCTATTGAAGAAATACATGGTCTTAATTCATCGCCTGTTGAAGAAACTTATGATCTCAATTATCTATTTGTTGAAGAACCTCCTGATCCCGATATCCCGACACAGGTAGTAAAGGTAAATTCTCTCTATAGATATGATAAAGCTGAAGTCCCTCCTACTAAAATTGCTAGTCAGTGCTTGGATGAGTTTGATAACTTTATGTATAAGCAAGATGGCTTCAATGCTTATTTTGGTAGACAATTAAAAGAAAATGCTTATATGATTAGACGCTTGGGTGATTATATGGCTGATATTAAAGGTGAACTTAAACTTATTAGCAAACATGCTTCTATGGTCATCATCCAAGTAGAACAAGTACTTAAAGCTCAAAAAGAAGTGCTTAATGAAATGAATAGTAAGAAAAATGATTATGATGTTAGAGTGGCTACTAGAACTGGTAGAATGACTCAGGAACCTTTGTATCCTGAAGGCCACCCTAAGAGAATCGAGCAAGATTCTCAAAGAAATAATATTGATGTTCCTAGTTCTTCTAAAAAGAAGAAGAAGAAAAATGATAGAACTGTGCAAACTTCTAGTGAACCTATTGCTGAACCACCTGATAATCCAAATGATATTTCTATGTCTAATGCTGAAACACAATCTGGTAATGAACATGAACCTAGTAAAAATATTAATGATGATGTTCATGGTGATGCTCAACCTAGTAATGATAATGATGTAGAAATTGAACCTGCTGTTGATCTTGATAACCCACAATCAAAGAATCAACGTTATGATAAAAGAGACTTTCTTGCTAGGAAACATGGTAAAGAAAGGGAACCTTGGGTTCAGAAACCCATGCCTTTTCCTCCAAAACCATCCAGGAAAAAGGATGATGAGGATTTTGAGCGCTTTGCTGAAATGATTAGGCCTATCTTTTTGCGTATGAGATTAACTGATGTGCTCAAAACAAATCCTTATGCTAAATATATGAAAGATATCATTACTAATAAAAGAAAGATACCGGAAGCTGAGATTTCCACCATGCTTGCTAATTATACTTTTAAGGGTGGAATACCAAAGAAACTTGGAGACCCCGGACTATACCTTGCTCCATTAAAAGAAATTATATTAAAACCGCTTTATGTGATCTTGGAGCCGGTGTTAGTGTTATGCCTCTCTCTCTATATCGTAGACTTGACTTGAATAAGTTGACACCTACTGAAATATCTTTGCAAATGGCTGATAAATCAACTGCTATACCTGTCGGTATTTGTGAGGATGTGCCTGTTATGGTTGCAAACATTGCTATTTTAACGGACTTTGTTATACTTGATATTCCCGAGGATGACAGTATGTTTATTATTCTTGGAAGACCTTTTCTTAATACTGCAGGGGCTGTTATTGATTGCAACAAAGGCAATTTCACTTTTCATGTTAATGGTAATGAGCATACGGTACACTTTCCGAGGAAACAACCTCAAGTTCATAGTATCAACTCTGTTGGAAAAATTCCATCGATTATATTTGGAGGTTTTGAATTTCCTCGTCCTACTATCAAAAATAAATATGATATTCTTATTATTGGGGATGTGCATATCCCCGTTGAGGTAACTTAGTGTTATTCGAAATTTCTCCAGTTTCATGATTATCGGAATGAGTTTGTTAACAAGACTTGATCAACCTTGTTAGCGGATTCTTTTTGATGAGCATGAGATGGATGAAACTAGAAGCACAAACTTCTGTACCCTCTTTATATTTTCTGTTATTTATATTAAATAAAGTAAAAATAGTATTTTTCTGTCTGTTATCAGATTATCCGTGCAATATAAAAATATCCCGAAAATAAAAGTCCTCAGAATGCCATGCCAATTTAATATGATTTTTTTCGGGAATATTTGAGGATTTACTGTGCAAAAATTACCACGAGAGGAGCTGCCACCTGGTCACGAGGGTGGTGCGCGCGCCCCCCCTGTAGGGCGCCCCCCCTACCTCGTGGGCCCATGTTGGCCCTCCTCCACTTATTCCAGCACTCATCTTCTTCCTCTATCTCACACAAACCCGAAAAACCAACTCAAGCACGAGTTCCAGCCACTTTTGCTGTGATTTTCGATCTCCTTGCTCAAAGCACCTCTCGCAAAACTGCTTGGGGAGATTGTTCCTTGGTATGTGACTCCTCCATTGGTCCAATTAGTTTTTGTTCTAGTGCTTTATTCTTTGCAAATTTGTGCCGCATAGGTGACCATGTTCTTGAGCTTGCATGTCAAATTTATATGGTTCTAAGTAGTTCTAATGCTTGATATAGGCTCTAGGCACTTGTAGGAGTAGTTGCTATCAGTATTATTGAATTGGGTTTACTTTTATTTTGAAGTTACTAAAAATTTCAGAATTTTTCAGAGAAAAACAATATGTTTAGGAAGATGTTCCAAGGTGGTTCCTCTAAGAAGCAAGGACCCAGGATTGCTATGCGCGATGCTGACGAGGATCCACCAAGAGATGCTCCAGTACGACCTTGCGAATGGCCGTCGGAAAATTTTATGGACTGTGCAGGAATTAAAGAAGAATTCAAAGCATATTTGTGCAATGCCGGTCTTGAGGATTTTGAGGCTAACAAATGCCCCCAGTATCATGATCTCACAAGTTCATTTGTGAGGAGGTTTGAGTATTCATCTTCGCGTAATTCTCCTTCAGTCATGTTTGATCTTTATGATAAATATTATACCATGGACTTAGAGGATTTCACTTCTGCTTGCGAACTTCCATCATGGGCTAGTATTAGGGATCCCCCTAAATCTGAATTTAGAAACTTTCTTGCTAGTATAACTATGGGGGAATCCAGAGACATAACGCAGGCTACCATAGGGAGCATTCACTTTCCTGCTATACATTATTTTGCTCTCTTCATCGGTAGATGCATAAATGCTAAGGATGAAGCATGTCACATGTGTGTCCCTGATCTTAGAATTCTTAGGAGTGCTGTGTTAGGAGACCAATCTTATCATATGGGAGCCATTGTAGCTTGTAGGTTGCATCATAATAGACATAATGGAGATTTCTTTGGAGGAATTTATGCAACCCGCTTAGCTCATTTTCTTGAAATAGACATTCGTGAGGGTGATATGGAGTTGCCTCCTGCATATTTAGATTATAACTCTATGGCTTCGCACCAGTTTGTCGAGAGGCCTGAATCACCTCTCTTATATCGCTTAATTTTTGATAAATGACGTGTTTTCCGTATTACTCTCCCTGCTCCTGCCTTCTTTGATTCACAGACAAAAGGAAGATATGTTATTACCAGAGAGGAGGCAGAAGAGTACGAGAGGAGAGTGGAGGCAGCTCGACTCCATGCTGCAGCTCAGCAGGCGATAACCGCTGCACATCAGTATGATCCCAACTATTCCTCTTTGTTGCAGTACGACCCCAACAACTATTATTATGGATATCCGCCAGGCCAGCCGTGGCCATAGACCAACTTAGGCCAAAAGCCTAAGCTTGGGGGAGTACGCATTTCTCACCGACATTACATTTATGTTCACACACACTCATTGCTAGATGTCGGTGCTCATACTTTTTCACTGTAATATCCATGCTAGTTTATTTTCTTTTTCCTGCTTTCTTCTTGTGTGTTTGTTAAACCTTAAGAAAAAACCAAAAAAATTAGTAGTAGTTTATTTCTCTGCTGTAGTAGTAATAATTAAAAAGAAAACCCAAAAATATTTCCCGTTCTTCTTTTTCTTGTTGGGAGCTTTCCCGTGTAAATAGTTTTATTTCTTTTCTTTTCTTTGGGGGTCAGTAGGAGAAGACCATAATTAAATTGTTGAAGTGTCTCTTATATGCTTTATTGTTGATTTAACCAAGAGCCCATATTGTCTTGTCTTCTCCTGTTTATTGAATGCTCGTAGACTCCAGCTTAGTCCAATGCACGTGCACTCTTATTATTATTCACACCGTTCGGTCGTGCAAGTGAAAGGCAATTATGATGATATATGATGGACTGACTGAGATGAGAAAAGCTGGTATGAACTCGACCTCTTTTGTTTTTGTAAATATGATGAGTCCCTCGTTCTTGATTCAGCTTATTATGAATAAACATGTTTGCAATGACAATTAGAGATCATAGTTGCTTGTGCCATGCTTGATTAGCTATGAGTTATAATGATTTACCTTGTATGCCAACATGCTATTGAGATGATTATGATGTGGTATGATGGGGTGGTATCCTCCTTTGAATGATTTAAGTGACTTGACTTGGCACATGTTCACGCATGTAGTTGAAACAAAATCAACATAGCCTTCACGATATTTATGTTCATGGTGGATTATATCCTACTCATGCTTGCATCCAATGTTTATTAATTCTAATGCATGTACATGGCTATTGTCGCTCTCTAGTTGGTCGCTTCCTAGTCTTTTGCTAGCCTTCACCTGTACTAAGCGGGAATACTGCTTGTGCATCCAATCGCTTAAACCCCAAAGTTATTCCAGATGAGTCCACCATACCTTCCTATATGCGGTATCTACCTGCCGTTCCAAGTAAATTTGTATGTGCCAAACTCTAAACCTTCAAATAAACATTCTGTTTTGTATGCTCGAATAGCTCATGTATCAACAAAGGCTGTCCTTATCTTCCGTGTTAGGCGGGTTATTCTCAAGAGGAGTGGACTCCGCTCCTCACTCACGAGAAAATGGCTGGTCACCGGGATGCCCAGTCCCATGCTTTATGCAAACTAAATCAAAATTAATTGCAAACAAAACTCCCCATGGGACCTGATGTATGTTGGAGGCACTCGTTGTTTCGAGCAAGCCATGGATTGATGCTTGTTGGTGGAGGGGGAGTATAAACTTTACCATTCTGTTTGGGAACCGCCTATAATGTGTTTAGCATGGAAGATATCGCCATCTCTTAGTTGTTACGCTGACAATGAAAGTATACCGCTCAAAATACAATTTATCTCTATTGCAAAACCGAGCTCTGGCACCTCTACAAATCCCTGCTTCCCTCTGCGAAGGGCCTATCCATTTACTTTTATGTTGAGTCATCACCCTCTTATTAAAAAGCACTAGCTGGAGAGCACAGCCGTCATTTGCATTCATCACTATTAATTTATGTTGGGTATGACTATGATTGGATCTCTTCTACCATGAATTACAATGTCTAGTCAGTCCTTGATCTTTAAAGGTGCTCTGCATTTATGTTTTGCGGTCTCAGAAAGGGCTAGCGAGATACCATCTTGTTATATCATATTATGATTGTTTTGAGAAAGTGTTGTCATCCGAGATTTATTATTATGACTTGCTAGTTGATTATGCTATTGATATGAGTAATGATGAGACCTGAGAATTATTGCAAATGTGGTTAGTTATGATTTATGCTGAAAACTTGAATGCTGGCTTGACATAGTTACAACAACAAGAGCAAACAGAGTTTGTAAAAGTTTTTCTTTCTTTCTTTCAGTTTGTCAACTGAATTGCTTGAGGACAAGCAAGGGTTTAAGCTTGGGGGAGTTGATACGTCTCTGTCGTATCTACTTTTCCAAACACTTTTGCCCTTGTTTTGGACTCTATCTTGTATGATTTGAATGGAACTAACCCGGACTGACGCTGTTTTCAGCAGAATTACCATGATGTTGTTTTATGTGCAGAAAACAAATATTCTCGGAATGACCTGAAACTCCACGGGAGGTCTTAGAAAAATTAATAAAAAATCCTCGCCAAATATGAAGACCAGGGGGCCCACGCCCTTTCCACGAGGGTGGGGGGGCGTGCCCCCCCTAGGGCGCGCCCCCCTACCTCGTGGGCCCCCTGTTGACCCTCCGACGCCAACTCCAACTCTATATATTTGCTTTCGGAGAGAAAAAATCAGAGAGAAGAAATCATCGCGTTTTACGATACGGAGCCGCCGCCAAGCCCTAAAACCTCTTGGGAGGGCTGATCTGGAGTCCGTTCAGGGCTCCGGAGAGGGGGATTCGTCGCCATCGTCATCATCAACCATCCTCCATCACCAATTTCATGATGCTCACCGCCGTGCGTGAGTAATTGCATCGTAGGCTTGCTAGACGGTGATGGGTTGGATGAGATTTATCATGTAATCGAGTTAGTTTTGTTAGGGTTTGATCCCTAGTATCCACTATGTTCTGAGATTGATGTTGCTATGACTCTGCTATGCTTAATGCTTGTCACTAGGGCCCGAGTGCCATGATTTCAGATCTGAACCTATTATGTTTTCATGAATATATGTGAGTTCTTGATACTATCTTGCAAGTCTATAGTCACCTACTATGTGTTATGATCCAGCAACCCCGAAGTGACAATAATCGGGACCACTCCCGGTGATGACCATAGTTTGAGGAGTTCATGTATTCACTATGTGCTAATGCTTTGTTCCGGTTCTCTATTAAAAGGAGGCCTTAATATCCCTTAGTTTCCAATAGGACCCCGCTGCCACGGGAGGGTAGGACAAAAGATGTCATGCAAGTTCTTTTCCATAAGCACGTATGACTATATACGGAATACATGCCTACATTACATTGATGAACTGGAGCTAGTTCTGTGTCACCCTATGTTATGACTGTTACATGATGAACCACATCCGGCAAAATTATCCATCACTGATCTGGTGCCTACGAGTTTTCCATATACTGGTTTACGCTTATTTACTTTTCCGTTGCTACTGTTACAATCACTACAAAATACCAAAAACATTACTTTTGCTGTCTTTACTTTTGTTGCCGCTACCACTACTATCATATTACTTTGCTACTAAACACTTTGCTACAGATACTAAGTTTCCAGGTGTGGTTGAATTGACAACTCGGCTGCTAATACTTGAGAATATTCTTTGGCTCCCCTTGTGTTGAATCAATAAATTTGGGTTGAATACTCTACCCTTGAAAGCTGTTGTGATCCCCTATAGTTGTGGGTTATCAACGTGTCTTGATGACTTCATGTTATCCTTTGAGCTGCTCACTTTCGTGATTACAGTTTGATTGTCCCAGTTCATTAGGATACCCGGTACAGGTTTCTGAATAACCAGCAAGTCATTCAAGAGCCGACGAAGCCAATCTGCTTCGACCGTAGCTGTATCTAGTGCTGTGAGTTCTGCTTCCATTGTTGATCTCATTAAGATGGTCTGCTTGCAAGACTTCCAAGAAACAGCGCCACCTCCATGAGTGAATACATAACCACTCGTGGCCTTTATCTCATCAGCATCTGATATCCAGTTTGAGTCACTATACCCTTCAAGCACCTTTGGGTGCCCAGTGTAGTGAATTCCATAATTCGCAGTGCCTTTCAAATAATGCAAAACTCTCTCTAGAGCTTTCCAATGCACATCTCCTGGTTTTGAGACAAACCGACTCAGTTTGCTAACAGCAAAAGAGATGTCAAGTCTTGTAGCACTGGCAAAGTACATAAGTGAGCCAATAATCTGAGAATATTTCAATTGATCTCTAGCAATTCTTCGATTCTTTCGAAGTAACACACTCACATGATATGTGTTGGGAACGTAGTAATTTCAAAAAAATTCCTACGCACACGCAAGATCATGGTGATGCATAGCAACGAGAGGGGAGAGTGTTGTCTACGTACCCTCGTAGACCGGCAACGGAAGCGTTGACACAACGTAGAGGAAGTAGTCGTATGTCTTCCCGATCCGACCAATCCAAGTATCGAATGTACGGCACCTCCGAGTTCTGCACACGTTCAACTCGGTGACGTCCCTCGAGCTCCGATCTAGCCGAGTGTTGAGGGAGAGTTTCGTCAGCACGAAGGCATGATGACGGTGATGATGTTCTACCGACGTAGGGCTTTGCCTAAGCACCGCTACGATATGACCGAGGTGGAATATGGTGGAAGGGGGCACCGCACACGGCTAAGGAACGATCACGAAGATCAACTTGTGTGTCATGGGGTGCCCCCTTGCCCCCGTATATAAAGGAGGGAGGGGGGAGGTGCGGCCGGCCCCTAGGGGTACGCCTGGAGGAGTCCTACTCCCACCGGGAGTAGGACTCCCCCCTCTTGCCTTGTTGGAGAAGGAAAGGGGAAGGGGGAAAGAGGAAAGGGGGGCGCCACCCCCCTTCCTTGTCCTATTCGTACTAGGGGGGAGGGGGCGCGTGGCCTGCCCTGGCCGGCCCTCCTCTTCTCCCTTAGGCCCATGTAGGCACATTAACCCCCCCCCCCCCCCGGGGGGGGGGTTCCGGTAACCCCCCGGTACTCCAGTAAAATCCCGATTTCATCCGGAACGATTCCGATATCCAAGTATAGGCTTCCAATATATCAATCTTTATGTCTCGACCATTTCGAGACTCCTCGTCATGTCCGTGATCACATCCGGGACTCCGAACAACCTTCGGTACATCAAAACACAAAAACCCTAATTACGATCGTCATCGAACTTTAAGCGTGCGGACCCTACGGGTTCGAGAACTATGTAGACATGACCGAGACACGTCTCCGGTCAATAACCAATAGCAGAACCTGGATGCTCATATTGGCTCCTACATATTCTACGAAGATCTTTATCGGTCAGACCGCATAACAACATACGTTGTTCCCTTTGTCATCGATATGTTACTTGCCCGAGATTCGATCGTCGGTATCTCAATACCTAGTTCAATCTCGTTACTGGCAAGTCTCTTTACTCGTTCCGTAATACATCATCCCGCAACTAACTTATTAGTTGCAATGCTTGCAAGGCTTGAGTGATGTGCATTACCGAGAGGGCCCAGAGATACCTCTCCGACAATCGGAGTGACAAATCCTAATCTCGAAATACGCCAACCCAACAAGTGCCTTCGGAGACACCTGTAGAGCACCTTTATAATCACCTAGTTAAGTTGTGACATTTGGTAGCACACAAAGTGTTCCTCCGGTAAACGGGAGTTGCATAATCTCATAGTCATAGGAACATGTATAAGTTATGAAGAAAGCAATATCAACAAACTAAACGATCAAGTGCTAAGCTAACGGAATGGGTCAAGTCAATCACATCATTCTTCTAATGATGTGATCCCGTTAATCAAATGACAACTCATGTCTATGGCTAGGAAACATAACCATCTTTGATCAACGAGCTAGTCAAGTAGAGGCATACTAGTGACACTCTGTTTGTCTATGTATTCACACATGTATTATGTTTCTGGTTAATACAATTCTAGCATGAATAATAAACATTTATCATGATATAAGGAAATAAATAATAACTTTATTATTACCTCTAGGGCATATTTCCTTCAGTCTCCCACTTGCACTATAGTCAATAATTTAGACTACATAGTAATGATTCTTACACCCATGGAGCCTTGGTGCTGATCATGTTTTGCTCGTGGAAGAGGCTTAGTCAGCGGGTCTGCAACATTCAGATTCGTATGTATCTTGCAAATTTCTATGTCTCCCACTTGGACTAAATCCCGAATGGAATTGAAGCGTCTCTTGATGTGCTTGGTTCTCTTGTGAAATCTGGATTCCTTCGCCAAGGCAATTGCACCAGTATTGTCACAAAAGATTTTCATTGGACCCGATGCACTAGGTATGACACCTAGATCGGATATGAACTCCTTCATCCAGACTCCTTCATTTGCTGCTTCCGAAGCAGCTATGTACTCCGCTTCACATGTAGATCCCGCCACGACGCTTTGTTTAGAACTGCACCAACTGACAGCTCCACCGTTCAATATAAACACGTATCCGGTTTGCGATTTAGAATCGTCCGGATCAGTGTCAAAGCTTGCATCTACGTAACCATTTACGATGAGCTCTTTGTCACCTCCATATACGAGAAACATATCCTTAGTCCTTTTCAGGTACTTCAGGATGTTCTTAACCGCTGTCCAGTGATCCACTCCTGGATTACTTTGGTACCTCCCTGCTAGACTTATAGCAAGGCACACATCAGGTCTGGTACACAACATTGCATACATGATAGAGCCTATGGCTGAAGCATAGGGAACATCTTTCATTTTCTCTCTATCTTCTGTGGTGGTCGGACATTGAGTCTTACTCAACTTCACACCTTGTAACACAGGCAAGAACCCTTTCTTTGCTTGATCCATTTTGAACTTCTTCAAAACTTTGTCAAGGTATGTGCTTTGTGAAAGTCCAATTAAGCGTCTTGATCTATCTCTATAGATCTTAATGCCCAATATGTAAGCAGCTTCACCGAGGTCTTTCATTGAAAAACTCTTATTCAAGTATCCCTTTATGCTATCTAGAAATTCTATATCATTTCCAATCAGTAAAATGTCATCTACATATAATATCAGAAATGCTACAGAGCTCCCACTCACTTTCTTGTAAATACAGGCTTCTCCAAAAGTTTGTACAAAACCAAATGCTTTGATCACACTATCAAAGCGTCTATTCCAACTCCGAGAGACTTGCACCAGTCCATAAATGGATCGCTGGAGCTTGCACACTTTGTTAGCTCCCTTTGGATCGACAAAACCTTCCGGTTGCATCATATACAGCTCTTCTTCCAGAAATCCATTCAGGAATGCAATTTTGACATCCATCTGCCAAATTTCATAATCATAAAATGCGGCAATTGCTAACATGATTCGGACAGACTTAAGCATCGCTACGGGTTGGAAGGTCTCATCGTAGTCAATCCCTTGAACTTGTCGAAAACCTTTCGCAACAAGTCGAGATTTGTAGACAGTAACATTACCGTCAGCGTCAGTCTTCTTCTTGAAGATCCATTTATTCTCAATTGCTTGCCGATCAACGGGCAAGTCAACCAAAGTCCACACTTTGTTCTCATACATGGCTCCCATCTCAGATTTCATGGCTTCTAGCCATTTTGCGGAATCTGAGCTCACCATCGCTTCTTCATAGTTCATAGGTTCATCATGATCCAGTAGCATGACTTCCAGAACAGGATTACCGTACCACTCTGGTGCGGATCTTACTCTGGTTGATCTACGAGGTTCGGTAGAAACTTGATCTGAAGTTTCATGATCATTATCATTAGCTTCCTCACTAATTGGTATAGGTGTCACAGAAACCGGTTTATGTGATGTACTACTTTCAAATAAAGGAGCAGGTACAGTTACCTCATCAACTTCTAATTTCCTCCCACTCACTTCTTTCGAGAGAAACTCCTTCTCTAGAAAGGATCCATTCTTAGCAACGAATGTCTTGCCTTCGGATCTGTGATAGAAGGTGTACCCAACAGTCTCCTTTGGGTATCCTATGAAGACACATTTCTCCGATTTGGGTTCGAGCTTATTAGGTTGAAGCTTTTTCACATAAGCATCGCAGCCCCAAACTTTCAGAAACGACAACTTTAGTTTTTTGCCAAACCACAGTTCATAAGGCGTCGTCTCAACGGATTTCGATGGTGCCCTATTTAACGTGAATGCAGCCGTCTCTAAAGCATAACCCCAAAACGATAGCGGTAAATCAGTAAGAGACATCATAGATCGCACCATATCTAGTAAAATACGATTACCACATTCGGACACACCATTACGCTGTGGTGTTCCGGGTGGCATGAGTTGCGAAACTATTCTGTATTGTTTCAAATGTAGACCAAACTCGTAACTCAAATATTCTCCTCCACGATCAGATCGTAGAAACTTTTTTCTCTTGTTACGATGATTTTCAACTTCACTCTGAAATTCTTTGAACTTTTCAAATGTTTCAGACTTATGCTTCATTAAGTAGATATACCCATATCTGCTTAAATCATCTGTGAAGGTGAGAAAATAACGATATCCGCCACGAGCCTCAACATTCATCGGACCACATACATCTGTATGTATGATTTTCAACAAATCTGTTGCTCTCTCCATAGTACCGGAGAACGACGTTTTAGTCATCTTGCCCATGAGGCACGATTCGCAAGTACCAAGTGATTTATAATAAAGTGATTCCAAAAGTCCATCAGTATGGAGTTTCTTCATGCGCTTTACACCGATATGACCTAAACGGCAGTGCCACAAATAAGTTGCACTATCATTATCAACTCTGCATCTTTTGGTTTCAACATTATGAATATGTGTATCACTACTATCGAGATTCATCAAAAATAGACCACTCTTCAAGGGTGCATGACCATAAAATATATTACTCATATAAATAGAACAACCATTATTCTCTGATTTAAATGAATAACCGTCTCGTATCAAACAAGATCCAGATATAATGTTCATGCTCAACGCTGGCACCAAATAAAAATTATTTAGGTCTAATACTAACCCCGAAGGTAGATGTAGAGGTAGCGTGCTGACTGCGATCACATCGACTTTGGAACCATTTCCCACGCGCATCGTCACCTCGTCCTTCGCCAGTGTTCGCTTAATCCGTAGTCCTTGTTTCGAGTTGCAAATATTAGCAACAGAACCAGTATCAAATACCCAGGTGCTACTGCGAGCTCTAGTAAGGTACACATCAATAACATGTATATCACATATACCTTTGTTCACCTTGCCATCCTTCTTATCCGCCAAATACTTGGGGCAGTTCCGCTTCCAGTGTCCAGTCTGCTTGTAGTAGAAGCACTCAGTTTCAGGCTTAGGTCCAGATTTGGGTTTCTTTCTCCTGAGCAACAACTTGCTTGTTGTTCTTCTTGAAGTTCCCCTTCTTCTTCCCTTTGCCCCTTTTTCTTGAAACTGGCGGTCTTGTTGACCATCAACACTTGATGCTCCTTCTTGATTTCTACCTCCGCAGCCTTTAGCATTGCGAAGAGCTCGGGAATCGTCTTATCCATCCCTTGCATGTTATAGTTCATCACGAAGCTCTTGTAGCTTGGTGGCAGTGATTGAAAAACTCTGTCAATGACACTATCAATAGGAAGATTAACTCCCAGTTGAGTCAAGTGATTATGATACCCAGACATTTTGAGTATATGTTCACTGACAGAACTATTCTCCTCCATCTTGCAGCTATAGAACTTATTGGAGACTTCATATCTCTCAATCCGGGCATTTGCTTGAAATATTAACTTCAACTCCTGGAACATCTCACATGCTCCATGATGTTCAAAACGTCGTTGAAGTCCCGATTCTAAGCCGTAAATCATGGCACACTGAACTATCGAGTAGTCATCAGCTTTGCTCTGCCAGACGTTCATAACATCTGGTGTTGCTCCAGCAGCAGGCCTGGCACCCAGCGGTGCTTCCAGGACATAATTCTTCTGTGCAGCAATGAGGATAATCCTCAAGTTATGGACCCAGTCCGTGTAATTTCTACCATCATCTTTCAACTTTGCTTTCTCAAGGAACGCATTAAAATTCAACGGAACAACAGCACGGGCCATCTATCTACAATCAAACATAGACAAGCAAGATACTATTAGGTACTAAGTTCATGATAAATCTAAGTTCAATTAATCATATTACTTAAGAACTCCCACTTAGAAAGACATCCCTCTAATCTTCTAAGTGATCACGTGATCCAAATCAACTAAACCATAACCGATCATCACGCGAAATGGAGTAGCTTTCAATGGTGAACATCAATATGCTGATCATATATACTATATGATTCACGCTCAACCTTTCGGTCTCAGTGTTCCGAGGCCATATCTGCATATGCTAGGCTCGTCAAGTTTAACCTGAGTATTCTGCGTGTGCAAAACTGGCTTGCACCCGTTGTAGATGGACGTAGAGCTTATCACACCCGATCATCACGTGGTGTCTGGGCACGACAAACTTTGGCAATGGTGCATACTCAGGGAGAACACTTTTATCTTGAAATTTAGTGAGAGATCATCTTATAATGCTACCATCAATCAAAGCAAGATAAGATGCATAAAAGATAAACATCACATGCAATCAATATAAGTGATATGATATCGCCATCATCATCTTGTACTTGTGATCTCCATCTCCGAAGTACCGTCATGATCACCATCGTCACCGGCGCGACGCCTTGATCTCCATCGTAGCATCGTTGTCATTTCGCCAATCTTATGCTTCCACGACTATCGCTACCGCTTAGTGATAAAGTAAAGCATTACAACGCGATTGCATTGCATACAATAAAGCGACAACCATATGGCTCCTGCCAGTTGCTGATAACTCGGTTACAAAACATGATCATCTCATACAATAAAATATAGCATCATGTCTTGACCATATCACATCACAACATGCCCTGCAAAAACAAGTTAGACGTCCTCTACTTTGTTGAGTTTTACGTGGCTGCTACGGGCTTAGCAAGAACCGTTCTTACCTACATATCAAAACCACAACGATAGTTTGTCAAGTTGGTGCTGTTTTAACCTTCGCAAGGACCGGGCGTAGCCACACTCGATTCAACTAAAGTTGGAGAAACTGACACCCGCCAGCCACCTATGTGCAAAGCACGTCGGTAGAACCAGTCTCGCGTAAGCGTACGCGTAATGTCGGCCCAGGCCGCTTCATCCAACAATACCGCCGAACCAAAGTATGACATGCTGGTAAGCAGTATGACTTATATCGCCCACAACTCACTTGTGTTCTACTCGTGCATATAACATCAACACATAAAACCTGGCTCTGATACCACTGTTGGGAACGTAGTAATTTCAAAAAAATTCCTACGCACACGCAAAATCATGGTGATGCATAGCAACGAGAGGGGAGAGTTTTGTCTACGTACCCTCGTAGACCGGCAACGGAAGCATTGACACAACATAGAGAAAGTAGTCGTACGTCTTCCCGATCCGACTGATCCAAGTACCGAATGTACGGCACCTCCGAGTTCTGCACACGTTCAACTCGGTGACGTCCCTCGAGCTCCGATCCAGCCGAGTGTTGAGGGAGAGTTTCATCAGCACGACGGCGTGATGACGGTGATGATGTTCCACCGACGCAGGGCTTCGCCTAAGCACCGCTACGATATGACCGAGGTGGAATATGGTGGAAGGGGGCACCGCACACGGCTAAGGAACGATCACGAAGATCAACTTGTGTGTCATGGGGTGCCCCCTTGCCCCCGTATATAAAGGAGGGAGGGGGGAGGTGCGGCCGGCCCCTAGGGGTGCGCCCGGAGGAGTCCTACTCCCACCAGGAGTAGGACTCCCCCCTCTTGCCTTGTTGGAGAAGGAAAGGGGAAGGGGGAAAGAGGAAAGGGGGCGCCGCCCCCCCTTCCTTGTCCTATTCGGACTAGGGGGGAGGGGGGGCGCGGCCTGCCCTGTCCGGCCCTCCTCTTCTCCCTTAGGGCCCATGTAGGCCCATTAACCCCCCCCCCCCCCGGGGGGGGGGGGGGGGGTCCGGTAACCCCCCGGTACTCCGGTAAAATCCCGATTTCATCCGAAACGATTCCGATATCCAAATATAGGCTTCCAATATATCAATCTTTATGTCTCGACCATTTCGAGACTCCTCCTCATGTCCGTGATCACATCCGGGACTCCGAACAACCTTCGGTACATAAAAACACAAAAACCCTAATTATGATCGTCACCGAACTTTAAGCGTGCGGACCCTACGGGTTTGAGAACTATGTAGACATGACTGACACACGTCTCCGGTCAATAACCAATAGCGGAACCTGGATGCTCATATTGGCTCCTACATATTCTACGAAGATCTTTATCGGTCAGACTGCATAACAACATACGTTGTTCCCTTTGTCATCGGTATGTTACTTGCCCAAGATTCGATCGTCGGTATCTCAATACCTAGTTCAATCTCGTTACCGGCAAGTCTCTTTACTCGTTCCGTAATACATTATCCCGCAACTAACTTATTAGTTGCAATGCTTGCAAGGCTTGAGTGATGTGCATTACTGAGAGGGCCCAGAGATACCTCTCCGACAATTGGAGTGACAAATCCTAATCTCGAAATACGCCAACCCAACAAGTACCTTCGGAGACACTTGTAGAGCACCTTTATAATCACCCAGTTACGTTGTGACCTTTGGTAGCACACAAAGTGTTCCTCCGGTAAACGGGAGTTGCATAATCTCATAGTCATAGGAACATGTATAAGTTATGAAGAAAGCAATAGCAACAAACTAAACGATCAAGTGCTAAGCTAACGGAATGGGTCAAGTCAATCACATCATTCTCCTAATGATGTGATCCCGTTAATGAAATGACAACTCATGTCTATGGCTAGGAAACATAACCATCTTTGATCAACGAGCTAGTCAAGTAGAGGCATACTAGTGACACTCTGTTTTTCTATGTATTCACACATGTATTATGTTTCCGGTTAATACAATTCTAGCATGAATAATAAAAATTTATCATGATATAAGGAAATAAATAATGACTTTATTATTGCCTCTAGGGCATATTTCCTTCAATATGGTGTTGGAGAGGGCTTGCAGTCACTGTAGCCAAAGCGACTCAAGATCTTTTCCATATAGTGAGATTGAAGCAATGTAATCCCACCATCATCATCTCTCAACAACTTGATGTTCAGAATGACATCAGCCACTCCTAAATCCTTCATCTCAAAACAACGAGATAGGAAATCCTCGACCTCCTTAATAACATGCAGATTTGTTCTGAAAATCAGCATGCCATCAACATACAAGCAAAGAATAACTCCCTCGCCCCCACCATGGCGATAGTACACACATTTTTAGCTTCTTTTACAACAAAGCCTGCAGTTGTTAAGGTTCTTTCAAACTTCTCATGCCACTGTTTGGGTGCTTGCTTGAGTCCATACAAAGACTTCAGCAACTTGCACACTTTTCCTTCCTGACCACCTAGTACAATCCCATCTAGTTGTTCCATATAAATTTACTCGTCCAACTCTCCATTTAGGAAAGTAGTCTTAACATCCATTTGATGAACGAGAAGACCAAGTGAGGCAGCTAGTGAAAGTAGAACTCGAATAGTGGTCAGTCGAGCCACAGGTGAGTAAGTATCAAAGTAGTCTTCACCTTCCTTTTGCGTATAACCCTTAGCCATGAGCCGAGCCTTGTACTTTTTAATAGTACCATCAGGCCTAAGCTTCTTCTTGAATACCCATTTGCATCCTATAGCTTTGCACCCATAAGGACGATCAGTTATCTGCCAAGTTTCATTCACCAAGATTGAATCCATCTCACTACAAACCGCTTCCTTCCAGCAGTCAGCATCTTCAGATGCATAGGCCTTTGAAATAGAACTGGGAGTGTCATCTATGAGATACACAAGAAAATCATCACCAAAGGACTTTGCAGTCCTCTGTCTCTTGCTCCTAGTAGGAACTACATTGTTCTCCTCCACAGGATTTTCAAAGTGTTCCATCGAAATGGCAGGTTCAGTAATTGTAACTGGTTCCTGATTCGATGAACTAGGCATCTCCTGATTAGATGATGTAGCCATATCCTTCATGGGAAAGATATCTTCAAAGAAAGTCGCATCATTCGACTCCATGATCGTACCGACATGCATGCTAGGTACCTCAGACTTCACAACCAAGAATCTATAACCAATGCTATGAAAAGCATACCCCAGGAAAACACAATCCACGGTCTTTGGTCCAAGCTTGCGCTTCTTTGGAATTGGCACATTGACTTTCGCCAAACAACCCCAGGCTCATAGATAAGAGAGTTTTAATATTTTCTTCTCCCATTCCTCGAATTGATTGATCTCTTTATTCTTTGTGGGAACTCGGTTTAGGACATGACATGCAGTCAATATCGCCTCCCCCCACCATGCCTTGGAGAGACCCGATGTGTCTAACATGGCGTTAACCAAATCTGTTAGAGTACGGTTCTTTCTTTCGGCCACCCCATTTGACTGAGGTGAATAGGGAGACGTCCTCTCATGGATTATACCATGTTCCGCACAAAAAGCATCAAATTCATTGAAAAAATACTCTCCACCACGGTCGGACCTAAGCCTCTTGATTTTCTGATCAAGTTGGTTTTCCACTTCAGCTTTATAGATCTTGAAAAAGTTCAAAGCCTCATCCTTAGATTTCAGAAGATACACACGGCAGTATCTAGTGGAGTCATCAATTAGCGGCATCAAATATTTCTTTCCACCTTTTGTCAAAACACCATTCATTTCACATAGATTTGAATGTATGAGTTCTAGTGGTGCAAGATTTCTCGTTTCCGCAGTCACATGAGACTTACGAGGTTGCTTAGCTTGCACACACACTTGACACTTGGATCCCTTGACAGTGGTGAAACTAGGGATTAAGTTCAACTTCGCTAGTCGCGACATGCAACCAAAGTTAACATGACAAAGACGTGAATGCCACACATTTGATTCATTATTGTTGCAAATATGATTAACAACTTTATTGCAAACGTCTGATAAGGATAAACGAAGCAGACCTCCTGACTCATAGCCTTTACCAACAAAGGTTCCATACTTGGATATTAAAAATTTATTCGACTCAAAGACAAACTTGTAGCCATCTCTACACAGAAGAGATCCGCTAACAAGATTTTTATTGACGAAGGGGACATAATGCACGTTCTTCAGCAGCACGATCTTCCCCGAAGTAAACTTCAGATCGACCGTGCCAACACCACGAACAGAAGCACTTGAACCATTGCCCATCAGCACGGTTGAAGTCCCTGCGGTCTGATAAGACGAAAACATGGAAATATCACCGCATACATGCACATTAGCACCCGTGTCAATCAACCAATCAGGAGAATGACATACTGAAAGAACAGTGGGAAATATACCATACCCAACATCCTTCATGTCAGTGTCTCCAATGACAACATTAGCGGTCTTGCCGCCTTTCCCAGGATGACGCTTGTCATAGCGATTAGGGAAACTAGGAGCCCAATGATCAGGATCCCCACACACATGACAAACACCTTTCTTCTTGTCATTCTTCTTCTTGAAGTTCGTGTGTTTCACAGCCTTGTTCTTTCCATCAAACTTTGCTTTACCATCAAACTTGCCCTTGTTCTTGAACTTGTGGGGCTGGAAGTTCTTCTTCTGTACCAGATTGGCACTAGATCCTCCCTCAATACCTCGAGCATGTGTGTCCTTTGCTCTCGCCTTTTCTTCCACATCAAGAGCACCAATGAGATCTGGAACGGAAAACTCCTGCCTCTTATGCTTCAGTAAGGTAGCAAAGTTCCTCCACGAAGGAGGAAGCTTAGTGATGATGCCTCCGGCAACAAACTTGTCCGGTAGCATACAATTGAAGTGCTCAAGTTCTCTAGCAAAGGACTGTATCTCATGAGTATGCTCAACCACGGAGCGCTCTTCGGTCATCCTGTAATCATAGAATTGCTCCATGATGTACAACTCAGTGCCAGCATCCGAGACCCCAAACTTGGCCTTGAGTGCATCCCACATATATTTTCCATTATCAATTGACGCATAAGCATCAACTATGTTCTCACCAAGAACACTCAAGAGAGCAGCCTTAAACAGAGTATCCATTTTCTGAAAAGCTTGTGCATGTTGAGCATCAAACTCTCCTTTAGGTTTGCCAAGAGTGGCGTCATAGCAACTCATGGTTTGAAACCATAAGACTGCTCTCACGCGCCACCTCTTATAGTGGATACCCTCAAACATAGGAGGTTTCATGGAAGCAGTAAAACCACTCGGGGTAAATTGCCTATAATGAGGTTTTTGGATTGTTGGAAATATGAGAAATTTACCGAATGATTTTATGAACAGAAATATTAGATAAAGCATGACTAATATCATAGGCATAAAACTAGTCATGTGATTTGATAGAGAGAAGGTAAATAACATGGGCATATATGAACTGTAATCAAGCTTATCTAGGGCAGATAATAGGGCAAGTTTCATATATGAAGTAGAATCTAACATATCTAGGACAAACACCAGAACCAGGAACTGTGGCAAGACCTCGAACAGAAAGGAGAGGAGCACATACAGGGCTGCAGCAGCAGTAGCACTGGACTTGGGGTCGGTGTCCTCGCCAGCCATGTCGTCGAGGAGGTTGTCAACGTCGGGAAAGAAGTCATCGTCGGGGAAGTAGTTGTCGGAGTCCGGGGCATCCGTGACAAAGAATTCAGTAGTCACGCTAAGCGCTCCCGAAAAACCTTATCACCCTTCTCCTATACAGGACTCAAAAGGTGCGGTTTCGGAGGCCTACTGTCCCGACCTGCGGTGCACGCCGCAAGCAGGGATGGGGAAGATCGTAGTAGTAGCTCAGTGATCAGGAACTTGGAGGCGAGAGGGTTGTTTTGTTTTGGTGCGTCTCTCTGGGAGGAGTGACCTCCCTTTTATAGGCGCAAGAGAAGGAGGCGAGAGGCTGCGCCGGGAGCTGAAAAGAACAAGGGAGACGAAACGAATAGGCAGCAGGCGAAGAGGTGCGCCGTTCGTATTCAATCTCCACTACAGCAAAAACGTTTCACGCGAAAGACATCGGCTCGGTTCATTCCCGCAACCCGCGGTGGCATGGCGAGGCGGGCGGCGGAGGAGGAGCGCGTGTGGATGTCCCTCTCATGTGGAGTAAGAACCTCCCTTATAAAGAGGTCCAACTCCCTCTAAACTAGCAGTGTGGGACTAAACTTTAGTCCCATCTCTTGCCTTGCACGAATGGGCTGCGTGGGCCTTTAAGATTTATTAGGAATTTCTGAAACTGCTATTGGGCTAGACCCAAAATAGACAAAATTCCAGCACATTCGACCTAAACGGACACATGCCAATAGTTTGTGTCCGCCAGTTGGAGTTGCTCTTATGCTCGAGCCTCGAGCACAACAACTGCTTGCTTGCTTTCCATGCTGTTGGCCAAAGTGGTAAAACACACAGTTAATATATATACTCCTCGCAAGGAGGAAGTGATAAAACATACAATTAGTGTAGTGTCAAAACGTTTTTATAACTAGATGATTCCCCACGCATTGCTGCGGGAATGTATGGTCAAAAAATAAACATGGATGATTATATAGAATGATGATTTTGATGATCAGATTACTCTTTCAGTCACATGGAATAATGTTATGAGTTCAAGGGGAAAGAGAAATTTACTTTTCACAGTCCAATACAATTCTATGTTTAGGTGCTAATAACGAGAATTTTGCACCAACCAAAATTTAGAAGTACATTATCAAAGACTTGGTCATTACATACTTCCCAAATGCACCAAGTCTTTGAATAGCAATTTCCATGGAAAATAGTTTGTTTATCTATTCTTTAACAATCTTTATCCCTCCAAGAATTTGGTTGCCTGTTCTCCATTAGCATTGCAAGGCAAAAGAAAATTCCAAGGAAAATACAGCTATATTCCTTGACATGAGTACTTGAGCTGGCAGAACATTTCCAAAGCAAATTGAAATGGAATAAAATATCCCTCAACTTTTAATATGCCCGCCAAAAGACTAAGGCACACCATGGAATCAGGAGCCCTGCTGGATTAGTAATGCTGGATGTCAATAAGGAAGCTCATAGTTATACAAAATAGCAATAGATGTATTACTGTTCCCAACAAAAAGATTGATCACATGACGTCATGAAATGGGAGGATAAAAGACAGATGCATCAAGTAGTAGGACAGAGCAAGAACACAGCCCACTTTTTTTTTTTACTTTTTTGCATTTATTTCTCAGCATAGATGAATTATACAATTAGAAAAACAATACTGCCATGAGACCATAAATAAAAGATCCCTTGCCAGACCACAAGTGAAAGGCAACAAAATCGTAAGTGAGAGTAATAAACATGGTCACAAAACTGATGACACCTTGATTGGTAATGGCCAATTAGCAAAGGAGAACACCCTCAATGTTGTGGTTCTCTACAGTATTCCATGAAGATTTGCCCCATGCTACTCACAATAAGAAGCGAACATTACTTGGAGATGCCAAATCATTTTAAAGCAACCGAAGGATGAAGATTTGAGCACCCACTTCACTACTCCTTTGGAAAATTTTGGGTCATCCCCACAATCAAATTGACAAAAAATGGAATAATCCAATGAGTCTACACCACCAACAAAAATAAAATCATGTACATTTCATAGAATTGATATAGCAACAAAGTTCAACGAATTGATATACTGAACCCTTTACATGTTAAATGATATGGTTGTAGTTGTAACGTGACATTTGTCACGGGGTGTAACTTGTGTGCGTGTGTTGTAACTTGGGTAGGTTGTTGGAGATTAGAGATCCTTATCTTGTATAGTCTTGAATGAGGGGTCAAGCTAACACAACAACTTGCCAACCGATGTAATCTTGTCTTGCTATTTAACACGCACGCGTCCCTGCCAGGAGGTATACGCTTCACCTCTCTTCTTTCATGGTAATCAGAGCCTACATCGGGTTCATCCATGGTGAGCTCTTCCTCCGCAAATTCCTTCCCCTCGTCTCCGTTTGCACACAACGCAACCGAGAAGCTTACGAGAGGGAACGAGGTCTTATGGCGCGCCACGGTGCTCTCAGCCATCAGGGGAGCGCAGATGGCAAGCTTCCTCAACATCGAACAGCCGCCTCCGCCCACAATCATTGAGGTCACCGGCGATGACAGCAAAACCAAGACGAAGGCGCCGAACCCAGAGTTTGGTGTGTGGTACGCGCAGGATCAGTAGGTTTTCTCATACCTGCTGACTACACTGCCGCATGAGATGGCCGTCCAAGTGGCAACCTGCCACACCGCGGCCGAGCTATGGAACACGGTGCAAGGGATGCTTGCGTCACACACCAGGGCGCAGACCGTCAACGTCAGAATTTCCCTAGCCAATCTTCAGAAGGGCAACTCCACGATCACAGAGTATGTTGGTAAGGTCCGGACCCTGTGTGATGAACTAACTGCTTCAGGGAAGGCCTTGGACGAGGAAGAGGTGATATCCCACATCCTTGCTGGACTGGATGAGGAGGACGACCCAGTGGTGTCGGCCATGTGTTCTAGGGTCGAACCTGTCAAGATCCCGGAGCTGTTCTCACAGCTTCTGAGTTTTGAGACTCGCCTGAATCTCCGCGGCGGGTCCTCTCAGTCGTCCGCAAATGCGGCGGCGCGTGTGCGTGGCTTCAACAAGAACAACAACTCCATCGGCAACGGTGATCGCGGCGGTGGTCGCGGCTTCAACAACAAACCAGGCGGCGGTGGTGACCGTGGCCGTGGTGGTGACCACAGCCGTGGTCGAGGCAACTCGAGAGGCAGGGGAAACTACAACAACAACTCCTCTGCCAAGCCGGTGTGCCAGATCTGTGGAAAAGTTGGCCACCCTGCTTGGAAGTGCTGGAAGCGCTACGACTCTTCATATCAGGGAGGAGAGGAGCGCTCGGCCAACATGGCTGCTCATCAGTATGGGGTTGACACCAACTGGTACATGGATAGTGGTGCAACCGACCATATTACAAGCGATCTGGAGAAGCTGACCGTCCGGGAGAGGTACACGGGCGGTGATCAAATTCATACTGCAAACGGATCAGGTATGTCCATTGATCATATTGGTTATGCAACTATTTTTACCCGAGATCGTAATCTTCATCTAAAAGATGTTCTTCATGTTCTGGAGGCAACAAAAGATTTGATTTCCGCAAGTAAACTTGCTCTTGACAATAATACTATTGTTGAAATTCACCCTCATTTTTTTCTCATCAAGGATCTGGAAACGAGGAAGGTTCTACTTCGAGGCAGGGGTAGAAGAGGGCTCTATCTTGTCAAACACACCGGGGGAAACATCCATAAGCATGTGCTCAATGTCACCAAACCACCTCTGGATTGGTGGCATAGACGTTTAGGTCATCCTTCTTCCATTGTTGTTAGGAAGATTCTTAGTGAGAATAAACTCCCGTGTGTCAATAATGATAGCAATAAGCATGTTTGTGACGCCTGCCAAAAGGGCAGAAGTCACCAGTTACCTTATCCTCAATCCTTGAGTAAATCTAAATTTCCTTTGAAACTAGTCTTTTCTGATGTGTGGGTTCCTGCTGTTGAAACAGTAGGCAGAAAAAAATACTATGTGAGTTTTATCGATGACTTTAGTAAATTCACGTGGATCTATCTCATCAAGCACAAATCTGAAGTTTTTCAGAAATTCCATGACTTCCAAAACCTTGTTGAACGACGTTTTGATCGAAAGATTCTTGCTCTCCAAACAGATTGGGGAGGGGAGTACGAAAAGTTGAACTCTTTCGTCACCAAAATTGGTATTTCACACCATGTATCATGCCCTCATGCTCATCAGCAGAATGGGTTAGCTGAGCGCAAACACCGTCACATTGTTGAGGTCGGCCTCTCCTTGCTCACTCAAACCTCTATGCCATTGAAGTTTTGGGATGAGGCCTTCCTTGCCGCAACCTACCTAATCAATAGGGTTCCAAGCAAGGTCATAAATCATGAAACACCTCTTACTAGGTTATTCGGTGAAACTCCCAACTATTCCTCTCTTAGAATTTTTGGGTGTGCTTGTTGGCCCAATTTACGTCCATATAACACACTTAAGCTTCAATTTCGATCAAAGCAATGTGCTTTTCTTGGTTATAGTAACCTGCACAAAGGCTACAAGTGCCTCGATATCTCTACTGGGCGTGTATACATTTCTAGGGATGTGGTGTTTGATGAAAATCCGTTTCCTTTTGCGGCCCTTCATCCTAATGCCGGTGCTCGCCTAAGGGCTGAGATTCTTTTACTTCCTCCTGACCTACTTAATCCTACTGATCAAGGGGGAGAACTAGTTGATGATCAAATGATTAATAGGACTACTAATGGTTCTAATGATGCAGGAAGCCGCAGTGAAAAAAATGCAGCAGAAAATACTGGTTTTGGTCATGATTTTATGCAGTAGATACAGCCAAACCAGCCTAGCTCGGAACACGGAGCAGATCCTCCTACACACACGGATCCCGAGAGATCTGGTGGCAGGGCAGATTCGCCTACGCACACGGATCCCGAGAGATCTGGCGGCGCTGCTGCATCTGGCGCGTGCACAGACTCAGAGGCGGAACTGTGCACTCCGACTGGCGCGGCCACCCCACCTGACGCGAGCAGCCCATCCACGGGCGACACGCGGCCAGGCTCGCGGTCGGGTGCGCGGGCTGGCGCAGGTGCGTCCAACGGGTCGCCATCACCGAATGATGAGGAGGCGCGGACTCCCGGGCGTGTGTCGCCTGGACGCGTTTCTGCCTCGCCTCCTGACAAGACCGATCCCCAGGTCCGACCGCGTCCAGAACTGGCTGCAGGATCTTCTGCAACGTTAGGATCTTCTGTGGCCGTTGAACCAGAGCGACCCAATACACGGTCACAAAAAGGCATTTTTAAACCACTTGTTCCTAAAGATGGAACGGTCGGGTATGGTAAAAATTTCAAGGTAGTAAACTTTGCTGCTACTGGTGAACCTCGTGATCTAGCTGAAGCACTAGATGATAAAAACTAGAAACAAGCTATGGAGGTAGAGTATGATGCACTTATGAAAAATCAAACTTGGCATCTAGTCTCACCTAAACAAGGTAGAAACATTATAGATTGCAAATGGGTATACAAAATTAAAAGGAATTCTAATGGTACAATAGATAGATACAAAGCTAGACTAGTAGCAAAGGGGTTTAAACAACGTTATGGAATTGACTATGAAGACACTTTTAGTCCAGTAGTTAAGGCAGCTACTATTAGACTTGTTCTGTCTATTGCTGTTTTCGGGGGATGGACTCTTCGCCAATTGGATGTACAGAATGCGTTCTTACATGGCATTCTCGAGGAGGAGGTGTACATGAAGCAACCACCTGGGTTTGTGGATGGTACCAAACCACAGCATGTGTGTAAATTGGACAAAGCACTGTATGGTCTGAAACAGGCACCCAGAGCTTGGTACTCAAGACTAAGCACAAAGCTTCAACAACTTGGTTTCCGACCAACAAGAGGAGATACTTCTCTGTTTTTCTTCAAAAATGAGAAGGTGATCATTTATATGCTTATATATGTAGATGATATAATTGTTGCTAGCTCCTCTCCACAAGCCACCTCAGCTTTACTCAAAAACTTGAAGAATGACTTTGCTCTCAAGGACTTGGGAGAATTACATTATTTCCTTGGCATAGAAGTAAAACAGGTACATGATGGTATATACTGCTGACTCAGGAAAAATATGCCAAGGATATACTCAAGTGTGTAGGTATGAGAGATTGTAAACCCTCTAGTACACCTTTATCTACAACAGAAAAATTATCATTGCATGAAGGAGAGTTGTTGAGTCCAGAGGAAGGGACTAAATATAGGAGTGTGGTGGGTGCACTACAATATTTAACTTTGACAAGACCTGATATATCCTTCTCTGTTAACAAGGTCTGTCAATTTCTGCACTCCCCTACTTCACTTCATTGGACAGCAGTAAAAAGGATATTGAGATATATTCAAGGAAGTGCTGGTACAGAATTGAAAATAAGTAAATCACCCTCAACAACTGTTAGTGCCTTTTCTGATGCAGATTGGGCAGGGTGTCCTGATGACAGAAGGTCTACAGGTGGATTTGCTGTTTTCTTTGGTTCTAACCTCATATCCTGGAATGCAAAGAAACAAGCAACAGTCTCTCGCTCTAGTACCGAAGCAAAATATAAATCTCTGGCAAATGCAACAACTGAGGTAATGTGGATGAAAACTTTATTGGATGAGCTAGGAGTAAGAAGAACAAGCACTTCTTGCCTATGGTGTGATAATCTTGGAGCAACGTATCTCTCAGCTAATCCAGTGTTCGATGCAAGGACTAAACACATAGAGATTGATTTTCACTTTGTCAGAGAGAGGGTTGCTAGGAAACTGTTGGAGATCAGGTTCATCCCAACAGGAGACCAAGTGGCGGATGGTTTTACAAAACCATTACAGATTCGACAACTACAAGCCTTCAAGAACAATCTCAACCTTGACAAGTTTAGATTGAGGGAGGATGTTAAATGATATGGTTGTAGTTGTAACGTGACATTTGTCACGGGGTGTAACTTGTGTGCGTGTGTTGTAACTTGGGCAGGTTGTTGGAGATTAGAGATCCTTATCTTGTATAGTCTTGGATGAGGGGTCAAGCTAACACAACAACTTGCCAACCGATGTAATCTTGTCTTGCTATTTAACACGCACGCGTCCCTGCCAGGAGGTATACGCTTCACCTCTTTTCTTTCATGGTAATCAGAGCCTACCTCGGGTTCATCCATGGTGAGCTCTTCCCCCGCAAATTCCTTCCCCTCGTCTCCGTTTGCACACAACGCAACCGAGAAGCTTACGAGAGGGAACGAGGTCTTATGGCGCGCCACGGTGCTCTCAGCCATCAGGGGAGCGCAGATGGCAAGCTTCCTCAACATCGAACAACCGCCTCCTCCCACAATCATTGAGGTCACCGGCGATGACAGCAAAACCAAGACGAAGGCGCCGAACCCAGAGTTTGGTGTGTGGTACGCACGGGATCAACAGGTTTTCTCATACCTGCTGACTACACTGCCGCGTGAGATGGCCGTCCAAGTGGCAACCTGCCACACCGCGGCCGAGCTATGGAACATGGTGCAAGGGATGCTTGCGTCACACACCAGGGCACAAACCGTCAACGTTAGAATTTCCCTAGCCAATCTTCAGAAGGGAAACTCCACGATCACAGAGTATGTTGGTAAGGTCCGAACCCTGTGTGATGAACTAACTGCTTCAGGGAAGGCCTTGGACGAGGAAGAGGTGATCTCCCACATCCTTGCTGGACTGGATGAGGAGTACGACCCAGTGGTGTCGGCCATGTGTTCTAGGGTCGAACCTGTCAAGATCCCGGAGCTGTTCTCACAGCTTCTGAGTTTTGAGACTCGCCTGAATCTCCGCGGCGGGTCCTCTCAGTCGTCCGCAAATGCGGCGGCGCGTGTGCGTGGCTTCAACAAGAACAACAACTCCATCGGCAACGGTGATCGCGGCGGTGGTCGCGGCTTCAACAACAAACCAGGCGGCGGTGGTGACCGTGGCCGTGGTGGTGACCACGGCCGTGGTCGAGGCAACTCGGGAGGTAGGGGAAACTACAACAACAACTCCTCTGCCAAGCCGGTGTGCCAGATCTGTGGAAAAGTTGGCCACCCTGCTTGGAAGTGCTGGAAGCGCTACGACTCTTCATATCAGGGAGGAGAGGAGCGCTCGGCCAACATGGCTGCTCATCAGTATGGGGTTGACACCAACTGGTACATGGATAGTGGTGCAACCGACCATATTACAAGCGATCTGGAGAAGCTGACCGTCCGGGAGAAGTACACGGGCGGTGATCAAATTCATACTGCAAACGGATCAGGTATGTCCATTGATCATATTGATTATGCAACTATTTCTACCCGAGATCGTAATCTTCATCTAAAAGATGTTCTTCATGTTCCGGAGGCAACAAAAGATTTGATTTCCGCAAGTAAACTTGCTCTTGACAATAATACTATTGTTGAAATTCACCCTCATTTTTTTCTCATCAAGGATCTGGAAACGAGGAAGGTTCTACTTCGAGGCAGGGGTAGAAGAGGGCTCTATCTTGTCAAACACACCGAGGGAAACATCCAGAAGCATGTGCTCAATGTCACCAAACCACCTCTGGATTGGTGGCATAGACGTTTAGGTCATCCTTCTTCCATTGTTGTTAGGAAGATTCTTAGTGAGAATAAACTCCCGTGTGTCAATAATGATAGCAATAAGCATGTTTGTGACGCCTGCCAAAAGGGCAGAGGTCACCAGTTACCTTATCCTCAATCCTTGAGTAAATCTAAATTTCCTTTGAAACTAGTCTTTTCTGATGTAAAAGAGAACAAACCTATGACGACATTAAAATAATCACAATGGTATGCATCAGTAATCCTACAATTATGATACAATGCATGTTCTGTTGAGATCAATATAATGCAAGAGGGAACGTCGGATTAACTTTGCATGACCTGGCAGCCATGAGACAATTTTGGAGCAAAGGTGCAGACACCAACCTGATGTTGAAAACTATGGGAGCGATGCCGCTCCACTATCTGAAGGTTTTTTTTTTGCGGGAGCACGGGAAGTCGATTGTTGAGAGGCGGCAGCATCGTCGCTTCTTTGCAGCAGGGAGGTGGCGGAGGTCGTGCTTCAGGAGGCAGAGTCGTCAAGGTGGCCGGGGTTGGGCGCCTCGAGTCTGCAGCCTGGTGGTTCCGCACCGGATCTCCCTCCCCCTCTCCCCTGCCTCCACCGCCCCCACCCATCACCATCTCTCCCCAGATTATATCGAGATGCAGGTGAGGCGGCGGCCAGATCGATGTCGCGATGGAGGCGGCTCTATCGAGGTCCTCGCACGCTAGGAGAAGGAGAGGAGGATGCGGCGGCATGGGGTGCCTCTGCTCGCCCGCGTGGAAGAACGCCGGAGCGGTCGGCTGCAGCCTGCAGGGCATCGATGGTGCGTGGGTAGTGAATGGTGGCATCGCCTGTTCTGCTGCCAGGGATAAGAAGAGATCGACCGATGGGCTTCTGTTGGGCTTCTCTTGATCGATTATTACGCCGCCTCATCAGTTACGGAAGCCCAAAGAGGCTCGCTTATGATTTTGTTACCCCTGAAACAAAAAACAAAATGACTTGTTCAAAAGAATTACTGATCTGGCGAGCAATAATATTCTGTGATGGGTAAAAAAGTTAATTATCAAAATAAATGATGATGTGGCAGCTTGGTGAGGTGGGAGGGCTACATGTTTAGAGAAATGAGTTAGTGGGTTGCTCCTATTTAGTATTGATGATGATGTGGCATGATGATGATATGGATAGTGTGCATGTTGAAAGAATAGATAGAAGTGGGGAGCAACTTCTTAAGAATATTAGATATAGGACAAAAAGAGTAATATTTTTTTAAAAGAATATGCGGGGAAGTACTCCTCATACTAGTAGATAGACTATATATAATGATTAGGAGCACTGAGCGAGCAGATACGATCATCACAAGCTCCTCTGATCGCTCGAAACGAGTAATCAAACGCGCCGTGTTCCCCCGCCCACAGGCAGTAGATCCTTCACGATCATGACTACAAAATTTCATGCTTCACCTTTCACTAAAAAAAGAACAAATCAAGGCTCACCTTTTCTTCAAAAAAAAAAATCATGCACACTTGTTAAACGTCATATAGCACTTGTTTACAGAGGAAAAGACAAACCGACTTTGCAAAGAAAAAAAAACTCACACGTGTCTGCTTATGAAAAAAACAACAACAAAGCTTTCGGCAAAAACAACTAGTGGGTGGTTTGTTTTGTTTTTGCGTGGATCGGAGTGATAGATGAACTAGACAACGGAGCTCACGTGTATGACGAGGTAACACGGCATGGCAGACCAAGTAGTTTGGGCAGCTAGGCTCGGCAGTTGACCAGTGTCTAGATAGATTTTTTGCAACCTGGCCGGAAAGATTTTTTGCAACAGAGTCTGTTTTAAATACCGAAAAACAACGGTGTATTTTTCTCATTCTTCATTGGAAGAAACATTCTCAGAAAAGGTACGATCTTTTTTTTTGCGGGTATCACAAAAGGTACGGTCGATTTGTCATGAAATGTGTTACTGTATATTCCATCAAATTATAGACAATGTTGTAAGTAATGTGTGTATTTGATGAGTAGGACGTGATGTCACGTAACTTGTTCTTTCTTATAGGTAGCTTGAGCTAGTTTCTGGCTTTCACTATACCGTGGACCACTTCAAGAAGGCTCGCCACGAAGAAGAAAACGCTCTGATTGTGACGTGCCTTTTCGTAGGGTGGTTGCCCAACGGAATCGGGCCCGCACCTAGTTTCTCTCAGGTAAGGTACATTCAAAGGTCCACCTGCCAGCAGCAGAATGAATCTGAATTTTATCTTAGGTGACATTTTCTACCGCTGTCAAAAGTAAATAAATAAATAATGCAAGTATTCGTTCTACTCACTTTTTTCTTTTGGAAGTGTTTTGTCCTCTCAACTCGGCCAAATAATCTCTTGCTTCACATATTGAAGATTACTAAATCGGATCATGTTTGACCTCTCTACGTCTTTCAGTAAATAAGATGAAAGAGTATATTGTCCCTGTTGTTTGCGCGGTATATGGTTTTCTTATCTTACTGAAAAAACGAGAAAGGTCGCACCTGATTGTGCATGCAATTCCTGACAGCACACAACCATTGCTTTTGGTTGTGGTAATGGCACCTAACCTTTCGGTTGCACCTTAATCAACCGTCCAGAAGAAAGAATGAAGAACTGAAAAAGTAATCTCACCTTACATTTGTTTGGTGAGTTTGATGTAGACAACAGAGACGAAATAAGATTGCACCGCACACATGGGACCTATCATCATCACCATCGACTTAGTAAAATAAAGATTTCGGCAAAAGGAATTAAGCTCAAATTGCAACTAAACAATTACTAGAACAGGGGTACTATTTGGTACCGGTATTTTATTTTGTTTTAGGGAGAAGTATATTTTTTGTCCCTAAACTCTTTTGGAAGTATAGAAATAGTCCCTAAATTCAAAACCGGCAAAATTTAGTCCCTCAACTTTTCAAATCAGATTAGTTTAGCTCCTCATACCGCTTTGAGTGGTTTTCATCTGATGTGGACACGGTTTTGACCAAAAACTTGACACGTCACCTAGGTTTGACCGCCACGTCACAGTCCATGTCATTTTTTTCAAAACGCAGTGTCGGACAGCGTCATCCATGATGGTCATGCGGCGGAGATGAAGCGCTCGAGCGGCCAGAGGAGCTCGGCGACCCAGGGCGTGGCGTTGGCAGACGAGTGACTTGGCCTCCCTGTTGCACGGGCCGTCGAGCAGCAGCCTGCGCCCGGTGCGACGCCGCTGACCTTCTGGACAGGAAGCCTGAGCAGGAGGAGGAGCTCGAGGCGGCGAGCTCGGACAAGCCCTTTGCCGGCACCTCCGCTGACGGTGTTGGCCATGCATCCAATCATATGCAGCGGCGTGCAACATGCAGTCCAGGGAGCAACACATCGTGTGCGTATGTATTCTGGGCGAGATCGGATCAGCATGTTCATTGTGTTTCGCTTGCACCTCTGGCGGGCCGAATCAATATGTACGTTCACGCACACCTGCGTGTTTTGCCGGCGGCTAGAATCAATCCAGCAGCTTCTCTGCACTTCGTGTTCTGTCAGGAAGCATCGACTGGCCGCCGCACGCATGCAAAGCAGGCCAAGCACCTCTATCTTGCGCGCATGTCGAACGCAGCTCGCGCTCCTTCCTGGAGCACGCGTGCCTCACAGGAGACCCATGGCCGCGCCCTGGTGCACCGGCTCATTGCAGGAGCTCGCGTGGTGCCCCTCCATCCATCCTAGCTACGGCCATATCAAGCCCAACCACAACATGAATTGAAGAACGGTAAGTCCGTAAGTGCAGACCTTGTTTTTATGAGGATCCCGCGCGAGCGGGCAGACTTGAGCCACCAGCGGTGGCAGCGACAGGAGCAAAAGAACAGCTTTGGGAGCTTCACGCACTTGACCCTGCCTCCAGCACTCTAGCAGACTAAGGGCATAATACACATGCCATCGTTCATCAGCCTCACCATGGACCGCCCGGGCCGACACGCACCGAGCCGCACCACGCCGGCTGCAGGCGCCGCCGTATTTGCTCGTTGCACACACTGCCGGGCGCCGTCGACACGCACTGCCGCTCGCTGAGCATTATACCGAGCACCTTTCGTGCACGTGTCCGAGTCAAAAACCACACCGCGTCAGCAGAAAATCACCCTAAGCAAGATGCGGGATTAAACTTATCCGGTTTTGAAAGTTGAGGGACTAAACTTATCCGGTTTTGAAAGTTGGAGGACTAAGTTTTGCTGGTTTCGGAGTCGAGGTTCCATTGCTATACTTTCGAAAGAGTTGAAGGATGAAAAATATACTTATCCCTTTGTTTTATTTGCATTTATAGTTGAACAAGACAGTGGAGCTCACGTGAGCAAAGCATGGCAGACCAAAGTAGGTTAGGTACTTAGATTAGGTGGTTGACGGTGTCTATCTGGATAGGTGATCACCGGCAAGATTTTGCAACACAACCCCTTCTATCTGTCTGCCTTACATATACTTCCTTCGTCCAAAAATACTTGTCATCAAAATAAATAAAAATGGATGTATCTAGAAATATTTCCGGACGGAGGGAGTACATACAGCTAATAAAACAATACTAATAACCTTGCAGCTACTTGTTTAAGAAAAATTACTAATTAAACAGGTAAATGAAAGGTACATTGCTCAGTTAGTTGGTTGCTGGCACTGCCATTGCACTGCACCACATCAATCCACACCTCTGTTAGACTTCGACTATTAGTAGCGTTAGTGGTTGAAGTGGAGATGAAAGGTACATGGCTCAATTAGTTGGTTGTTGCCACTACACCACATCAATCCACACCTGCTCCGCTGTATTATTTAGCTAGTTGCTCAACTTTCTGGCTCGTGTTTTCCAGACAAGCAACAGCATGGACTGAGCATATAGACTCCTATCTGAAATGATTTACTCCGTCCATCCTTCGATAACAGTGCCATTCATTTAGTCAAAATTTGCATGCATTTGAGTTTTGAGCTGATCACTGGAGGGTATGAGTTTGCGCTCACAGGTAATTGAAATCTGTCTGGTGGCCATGGCCCTCTAGGCTAATCCTGCAGCTGATTTGGGGCACAAGATGAGCCCCAACCCCCATGTGAACTGCAAAATAAGCAACAGCCTCCTCATGCCATTTTGTCGAAAAAGCTTTCCATGTTGGCTCTTCTCCTGCCATGGGGTCAGCTCCATCCAAGTTGCCAAAGCCTCCGAGCAAAGGCAGGTAAACAAATTTATGCTCTGACCATATATAGGAGCAACAAGAACATGACAATGGCGGCAAAAGGAACCGCTAATAAGCACGTCAGCAACAAACACATCTACGCTGGTATCTCGGCATTGGGAATCAATCCTATGGCTTCTGCAACCTTGAGCTTCTTCCTCGCGTACTGCACATATGTCTTTGGCAACGCGCGCTGAAATAGGAAAGAATGAGATACTGTACAATACTACACACAAAACATGCAGGGCGGAAACAATACTGCCTACCAATATCTACACAACATACCTTGAATCTAACTTCCTGCGAAATCAACTCTTGGGCTATCCAATCCGGAACCTATAGACAAAGGAGCGACATCAGACACGAGGATATATATAGTCTACATAACGGATTCCAATCGATGCAAGACCACACCACCACCCTACATATACTTACTTCCTTACTAATGCCCTCTGTGCACCGGCGAAACTGCAAGGGAAGACGATTAAAGAATTTGCTTCGTAAGAGATACAAATTAGCCAATGAAGACACATAAATAACACCTATGAACCAAAAAAGAACCTACTTGTCGCTCCAGTTGCAAAAAGCCTCCAGGTCGCTGCAGCTCGGCCTTCAAAGTGTGTTGGCGCGATGGAATCAAATTCTCATTGCAAACTTCCTGCAGAGCATCTCTGAAACACATCTACAAGTTGTCCAAGGAAACAGAAAACAACATCAGCATCCACCAAGCATATAAATAGGGAAATAGAATTGAGAAACCCGACCAATAAAAAAACACTGTTATAGTTCTGAAAAAGGCTGATGTACAATGCTGACCTGCTGCCCAGTAACCCGCTTCCAAATCTCAAAATAGGCACGGTCAAGACCTTTAACAAACATGGCATAAAAGAGAGTCCTCCATATATACTCCTAAATTTAATCAAAAGATTGCAATTGTCAGATACAATCATGACTAGAGCTGACAATCTATATGAGCAAGAACAAAGGGATCGTACCATGAAACCATAATATGCTAGACTGAAATCAATGTTGGGGAACTCTGCAGCAATCCTAATTGCTTGGTATAAACCCTTACGACGGATTTGATCCCACTAAATAGTAGAACAGGAAAGTTAATGTGATGCTACAACGCGTATGTAGAGATTAGTTGTCATTCCATGGTTTTGAGAGGTCATATAGGCCTACCTCCGGAGTACCTTCTTTAAGCACATGATTTTCAAGCCACTGTTAAGAACAGAAGGTTGTTAGTCCAATTTATTTTTTTACAGAACAGAGTTTTAAACTTGGACTAGCAGATTGTTGCAGCATGCATACCTTAATTTCCTTGACCATCTTTTCCCAGTATTGCACATAATCTCTATCAACTTCAGGGGTGTTATAAAACGCTATGTATTGACTCAAGCTTTCATACTCACTCCAAGTCTGCACCAGAAAAGAAGGAAAGCAACATATTGCAGATGTCCTGAGAAAAATGCATCACTATATTAAACCCTATTTCTATTTGATCGAAAAGCAGTTCTATCACAACTCTTGGCGAAGAAGGTATAATTGTTGTCATTTTCTTCTAGGGTGCACATATTATGGTATGTTCCACAATTTAATGCAAGCACAAATATTTTTAACTATGCTTAATCTCCACAAGATGCGATGTTCATAGTTTTAATTTTTGCATTTTGCATAGAACCTCATATCCATACAACTCGGGAGTTCTCACTCAAAACCGTGCTAAAAGAAGTAGAAATTGCAGTCAGAATTCCGTAGCTGTAAGATAAATATTTGGGGTAACCCGTTCAAAGGTAAGAAGAGAAGAAGAAACTGGTTACTGTCTGCATGAGCACAGATTAAGTCCATAGGCAAACTGGTTACTGAACTGAAAGTGTACTTACACGGTTAGGAAGGACTAGCCGCTGGTAATCGCTCAAGGATGCAAGTAAACAGAGGTCGGAGTCAAAATACCAGCCAAAGGCGCCCTCTTCCAGGTAAGGGGATAAGTCTTTATCCCCCAAGGCAAGCTCAATAGGGTACTTGCGTTCCAATGTGGCATCGTCTAGCTCGTCGATATGCTTTCCTTTCAACAACTACACAGATGGACAGATGAGTAAGTACATAAGATGGTATTTAACTATATGCGTATGATTGATCGCCATAGACAGGTAGGTGCCAGCATTGGTGTTGTTGATTCAGTCAAGGTACATAAGAGGGTATATAAGTATATAACTAACCAGCCAAGCTTTGATGTGATAACGAACATACTTGACATGGAGCCTGTTGAACTGCTCTTGATTCAGTCTAGTGTCAGTGTCAATTTCAGCACTGCTGCGAGCCTTCAACACTTCGGAGTACTTGACGAATTCCTCCTCAGCGATATCATCACCGGAGTCCTCTCCAGAATCTCCATCTCGTCCATGGACATCGTCTGGTCGGCTCAACAACTTGTGGGCTTGATATTCAACAAGAGCTGCCCGCAGCTCATCATCGTAGAAAGTAGTACGAACAAGGGCTTCGACAGTTTCATCAGAAGGGAGATTTGGGCCGCCGTCGTAGTCGGCACCGGCTGGTAGCTGCAGTTCGGCGAGGTGCGAGGCGAGGATCTCATGGTACCTGGACTCGTAAGCCCACCCGGTGCCCGGCGGCCCATCGAGGGATCCGGACGGCGAGGCCCCGTGGTCACCGGAACTCGGTTCGCAGTCACTGCTGCTGCTGCTTCCGTCCGACGATTCGACGGGTTGCCCCGGCAGCGACGCGGCGTCGTCGCCGCGGAGCCGGCGGGAGGCCCCTGCGGCATCTGATCGACCGCGCCTCTTGGGCCGTGTGTGATTGAGCGGCCGGGGCTAGGTTTTGTTCTGAGGCCACTGGTGCGGAAAAGGCGCCATTACCAAAAGTTTCCAGAATCTATAACTCCCGAACGTGTCTTGTTTTACGTTTTGATGCCGAACTTTGTCAACACCATTAGATCGATGCACCAATCATGAAACAGGGCCTTTCTGCCACGTCACCACAAACGCTGGTTCGGTGAATCGAGGCTCCATCCCGAACGATGTCCACCTTACCACATGTACAATCTTACGAGTATCATGTAGGATAAATTATGAAGTGAAGTAGAGATAAATTATAAGAATATGCTTGTCTTCTCTTATTTAAGAGATAATCTCTTAGCACAATTTGTCTCATCATATTTTAAGAAATACTTAATTATTAAAGATAAGTCTAAGATATAACCCATTATAGACATACTTTTTCATCATATTTAAATAGCATGCAATACATAAGATAAGACTGTCTTATCAACCATTATACATGTCCTTATCCTCTCACTTCGTCTATCAACTCGCCACTCCCTCCCACCTCCGTCGATTTCACCACTTCCCACTGCATCAGCGCTGGTGGCCACCCCATTTGTCACCTGCGAGAAGGAAGAGGAGCTGGTACACCACTTCCACGGTGTTGAATTATACTGTCACATCTCTGTACATTGTAACGGCAGTCTATAACTTTGTAGTCCTAGTCTTGGGGGTGCATCTTAGTCCATCGCATCTCTAGCTGATCGTGTCCTGCATGTAGGGGACTCTCGTCTGTATATGTACCTGAACTGTAACTGAATCAGAGGCGCGTTTCTCCCACCCTCCTCTCCCATGTCTTCCTGGGGCGCCGCTCCCGTTTCCTCCCCTGTCAGCTCCGTCACTAGCGAGGACCTCGTCGTCGAACGGGCCGCTGAGCAGGCTGTCAACAGTGGAGGCGCGCAGCTCGCGCCTTCCCCTCGTCCCCGCGCCCAGGTCACCGATGATGACCCCTCCCATGCCAGCTCTCTTCCTCTCGCTGCTCCAACCGTCAATGGTACGTTGCCCCTCGCATCCCTCCACACTGCCGGCGCCTCCTCCGCCGTCCCCTCGATCGTCAACATCAGCAGCTACATCCAGTTCAAGGTCGATCTAGGTGCCGTCAACTTCAACCGCTGGCGCAAGGTCATCAGCTTCCTCCTCGCCCAGGACCACGCCCAGGACCACGTCCAGAAGGGGCCGGACTCCCGGCTCGCTGATCCCGACTGGCGCGACGTGGACAACACGATCATGCTCGAGTTCCTGGCCACCGTCGAGGGGGAGCTCCTCGACATCGTCGCACCACCGGAGTCCTCGGCGTACTTGATCTGGTCGCGGCTCCATGACTATTTCTTCGACAAGCAAGCTGGGCGCCGACTCCATCTGAGCCGGGAGTTCCGCGCCTGCGTCCGCGGCGACAAATCCGTCCACAACTACTGCCGTCAACTCCAGCAACTCGCCTCGTACTACTAGTAGATAGGCTATATAATGATTAAGAGCACTGAGCGAATTCGCAGACACGATCATCACGAGCTCCTCTGATCACTCGAAATGAGTAATCAAACGCGCCGTGTTCCCCCGTTCACAGGCAGTAGATACTTCACGATCATTACTACCAAATTTCATGCTTCACCTTTCCCTAATAAAATAAATTGAGCCTCGTCTCTTTTCTTCAAAAAGATCATGCACATTTGTTAACCCAGTCAACTTTTTTTCTTAGCACTCGCAGTTTATTTCATAAAAAAAACTCATAAGAGCATCTACAGCCGGGCACCCTAGACCCTCCTCAAACGCCCGGGCGGCCCGCGCGGTCACTGACCGGTCATGAAAATCTAACCCAGACGGGCGCCTCAAACGGGTCTCATACGCACTGGCTGACGAGCACCCCTCATATATATCTAGCTCAAATATGAGGTAGATATAGGGGCGCCTGGGTGCGTCCGCCGACCGCGCTACAGGTCGTGGCGGTCCCACATGCAGCGACTGAAGCTTCGTCCTCTCCCATCTGGGCACCAAAATTTTAGTCCCACATCGCCGGGCGAGGTGGACGCTGACCGGCTTGAATAGTCGCGCCGGCACACACGGGCAAGTTTCATTGTGTAGGTCTATCAATTATCGTTGGGTGAGCAAGATAACTTGACACTAGACTACATTTCATTACTTGATGATTGTTCGTCGAGTGTCAAGTTCGTCTCGTTCATGTACGTTGATACCCCCACTGCAATGACATCAGATCTTTCATTGTGTTCATCAATTTTTTGTTGACAAATTGTGATTTACAAAAAGCTGTACATACATGAATGTTTCCCTAGTAAAGGAGATAGACCTTGATTATGAATCTTCTATGTCATAAGCTTATCGCTTCTGCACAACCTGGCTATTTAAGCCGGTCGTCTAGCTCGTCACGAGGCGAGGTGGGACTAATATGAGTGTGAAAATCTTAACTATGAGCAATTTTTGGTGTGTTTTGACAGCCCAGCCGGTCCAAGACGACGGGATGATCATTGTGCATGGCGCTGCATGTAATAAGTGGTTCGGAAATAGGGTATGTGGTTGCAAATGGTCAATTTTGAGGCCCGCCTAGTCACCGTCCGCGGGCGTTTGAGGGGGCCAAATTTGTTCATTCCGGTTGTAGATGCCCTAAAATCTTTCAGTGACCTTATATTCGTTTACAGAGGAAAAGACAAACCAACTTTGCAAGAGAAAAAAACTATCACGGGTCTGCTTATAAGAAAAACAAAGCTTTCGGCAAAAACAATTGGTGTTTGGTTTGGTTTTGTTTTGCCTAGAGTGATAGCTGAACAAGACAACAGAGCTCACATGCATGATGGGGAACACGGCATGGCAGACCAAGTAGTTTAGGCGGCTATACCGTGGACCGCTCCAAGGAGGCTCTCCACGAAATAGAAAACGCCCTGATCGTGGGGTGGTTGCTCAACGGAATGAATCGGGCCCTCAGCTAAGGTTATGTTGCTCTACGTAAATAAATAAATGTGCAAGCTCAATAGTCGTTCTACTCACTTTTTTTTAGGTAGTGTTTTGTCCTCTCAACTTGGCCGAACAATCTCTTGCTTCAAATATTGAAGATTACTAAATCGGATCATGTTTGACCTGTGTACATTTTTCAGTAAAAAAAAAGAAACAGTGTATTGTCCCTGTCGGTTTGCGCCGTATATGGTTTTCTTATCTTACTGAGAAAAACGAGAAAGGTCACACCTGATTGTGCATGCAATTCCTGGCAGCACAAAAGCATCGCTTTTGGTTGTGGCAATGGCACCTAACCTTTCGGTTGCACCTTAATCAACCGTCCAGAAGAAAGAATCATCTTACATTTGTTTGGTGAGTTTGATGTAGACAACAGAAACGAAACAAAATTGCACCGCACACATGAGACCATCATCATCACCATCATCGTAGTAAAATAAAAGCTTTCGGCACAAGGAATAAAGCTCAAATTACAACTAAACAATTAGTAGAACATGGGTAATATTTGGTACGGTATTTTATTTTGTTTTATTTGCATTTATAGTTGAACAAGACAGTGGAGCTCACGTGAGCAAAGCATGGCAGACCAAGTAGGTTAGGTACTTAGGTTAGGTGGTTGACCAGTGTCTGTCTTGATAGGTGATCACCGGCAGGATTTTGCAACACAACCCATACTATCTGTCTGCCTTATATATGCAGTTAATAAAACAATAATAACCTTGCAGCTACTTGTTTAAGAATACTTACTAATTAAATATGAAAAGGTACATGGCTCACTTAGTTGGTTGCTGGCTCCACTGTATTTAGCTAGTTGCTGAACTTACTGGCTTGTATTTTCCAGTCAAGCAGAAGCATGGACTCAACATATTAGAATCCTATCTGAAATGATTTACCCTTTCCATCCTTGAACAAGAGTACCATTCATTCCGTCAAGATTTGCATGCATTTGAGTTTTGAGCTCATCACTGGAGGATATGAGTTTGGGGTCACATGTGCTTGGAATCTATCTGGTGGCCATGGCCCTCTGGACAAATCCTGCAGCTGATTTTAGGGCCACACCATGTGAACTGCAAACCTAAGCAAAAGCCTCCTCATGCCATTTTGCCGAAAAAGCTTTCCAGGTTGGCTCTTCTTCTGCCATGGGGTCAGCTCCATCCAAGTTGCCAAAGCCTCCGAGCAAGGCAGATAAAACAAATTATGCTCTGACCATAGGAGCAACATGAACATGGCAATGGCGAAAGAAGGAACCGCTAATAAGCACGTCATCAACAAACACATCTACGCTGGTATCTAGGCCTTGGCCTTGGGAATCAATCCTATGGCTTCTGCAACCTTGAGCTTCTTCCTCGCGTATTGCGCATATGTCTTTGGCAACGCGCGCTGAAATAGGAAAGAATGAGATACTGTACAATACTACACACAAAACATGCAGGGGGGAAACAATACTGCCTACCAATATCTACACAACATAGCTTGAATCTAACTTCCTGAGAAATCAACTCTTGGGCTATCCAATCCGGAACCTATAGACATAAAGGAGCAACATCAGACACGAGGATATATATAGTCTATATAACAGATTCCAATCGATGCAAGACCACACCACCAAATTACATATACTTACTTCCTTACTAATGCCCTCTGTGCACCGGTGGAACTGCAAGGGAAGACGATTAAAGAATTTGCTTCATAAGAGATACTAATTAGCCAATGAAGACACATACATAACACCTATGAACCAAAAAAGAACCTACTTGTCGCTCCAGTTGCAAAAAGCCTCCAGGTTGCTGCAGCTCGGCCTTCAAAGTGTGTTGGCGCGATGGAATCAAATTCTCATTGTAAACTTCATGCAGAGCATCTCTGAAACACATCTACAAGTTGTCCAAGGAAACAGAAAATAACATCAACATTCACCAAGCATAAATAGGGAAATAGCATTGAGAAACCCGATCAATTAAGAAACACTGTGATAGTTCTGAAAAAAGCTGATGTACAATGCTGACCTGCTGCCCAGTAACCCACTTCCAAATCTCAAAATAGGCACGGTCAAGACCTTTCACAAACACGACATAAAAGCGAGTCCTCCATATATACTCCTAAATTTAATCGAAAGATTGCAATTGTCAGATACAACCATGACAAGAGCTTACAATCTAAATGAGCAAGGGACAAAGGGATCGTACCATGAAACCATAATATGCTAGACTGAAATCAATGTTGGGGAACTCAGCAGCAATCCTAATTGCTTGGTACAAACCTTTACGACGGATTTGCTCCCACTAAATAGCAGAACAGGAAAGTTAATGTGATGATACAACGCGTATATAGAGATTAGTTGTCATTCCATGGTTTTGAGAGGTCATAAAGGCCTACCTCTGGAGTATCTTCTTTAAGCACATGATTTTCAAGCCACTGTTAAGAACAGAAGATTGTTAGTCCAATTTATTTTTTACAGAACAGAGTTTTAAACTTGGACTAGCTGATCGTTGCACCATGCATACCTTAATTTCCTTGACCATCTTTTCCCAGTATTGCACATAATCTCTATCAACTTCAGGGGTGTGATAAAACGCTATGTATTGACTCAAGCTTTCATACTCATTCCAAGTCTGCACCAGAAAAGAAGGAAAGAAATATATTACAGCTGTCCCGAGAAAAATGCATCACTATATTAAACTCTATTTCTATTTAATTGAAAAGCCGTTCTATCACAACTCTTGGTGAAGAAGGTATAATTGTTGTCATTTTCTTCTAGGGCGCACATATTATAGTATTTTCCACAATCTAATGCAAGCACAAATATTTTCAACTATGCTTAATCTCCACAAGATGTGATGTTCATAGTTTTATTTTCAGTTTTGCTAAAGTACATCTAGATGTGCCATAAGTATTGCACATCTAAGTCCTATGTCATTGATCTTATGTCGAGATTCGTGTGGATATTTCCTTTTTCTTTTTTCTTTTCCTCTTATAGCACATCTAGATGTGCCCTAGACAAACCCATTTTTGCTAAAGCACATCTAGGTGTGCCATAAGTATTACACATCTAAGTCCTATGTCATTGATCTTATGTCGAGATTCGTGTGGATATTTCCTTTTTCTTTTTTCTTTTCCTCTTTATGCTTTGATTCACTCACTTAGATGTGCAATAACTATAGCACATCTAGATGTGCCCTAGACAAACCCATTTTTGCTAAAGCACATCTAGATGTGCCATAAGTATTACACATCTAAGTCCTATGTCATTGATCTTATGTCGAGATTCGTGTGGATATTTCCTTTTTCTTTTTTCTTTTCCTCTTTATGCTTTGATTCACTCACTTAGATGTGCAATAACTATAGCACATCTAGATGTGCCCTAGACAAACCCATTTTTGCTAAAGCACATCTAGATGTGCCATAAGTATTACACATCTAAGTCCTATGTCATTGATCTTATGTCGAGATTCGTGTGGATATTTCCTTTTTCTTTTTTCTTTTCCTCTTTATGCTTTGATTCACTCACTTAGATGTGCAATAACTATAGCACATCTAGATGTGCCCTAGACAAATCATTTTTTGTCACACCTAATCTGATGTCCACTCTGTTTTGTGGTCTATTTTTTTGTCCTAGTCTTTTTTGTTTCTTGTTGCTGCATTATATATTTGTGGGAGCTTAGATGTGACATCCTTCAAAAACATCTAGATATGAATTAGACAAACTGTTTATTTTTTGCATTCCACATAGAACCTCATGTCCATACAACTCGGGGGTGCTCACTCAAAACCGTGCTAAAAGAAGTAGAAATTGCAGCCATGATTCCGTAACTCTCCAAGCTGTCGGAGAAATATTTCAGGTCACCCGTTCAAAGGTAAGAAGGGAAAAAGAAACTGGTTACTGGCTGCATGAGCACAGATTAAGTCCATATGCATCACTGAACTGAAAGTGTACTTACACAGTTAGGAAGGACTAGCCGCTGGTAGTCGCTCAAGGACGCAAGTAAACAGAGGTCGGAGTCGAAATACCAGCCAAAGGCACCATCTTCCAGGTAAGGCGATAAGTCTTTATCCCCCAAGGCACCATCTTCCAATGTAGCGTCGTCTAGCTCGTCGATATGCTTTCCTTTCAACAACTACACAAATGGAAAGATGAGTAAGTACATAAGAGGGTATTTAACTATGTGTATATGATTGATCGTGATCAATGTTTTAAATAGCGGGCTATGCCAAATAGCGGCAGACCTCAAAATCAGCTATAGCGGGCTATAGCGGGAAATTTGTACATGAGTCCATTTAGCGGCACCCTGCTGAAAAGGCTATAGCGGGCTATAGCGGAAACTATGATCGTGATAGACAGATAGGTGCCAGCATTGGTGTTCTTGATTCAGTCCAGTTACATAAGAGGGGGTATATAACTAACCAGGCAAGCTTTGATGCGATAACGAACATACTTGACATGGATCCTGCTAAACTGCTCTTGATTCAGTCGAGTCTCGGTGTCAATTTCAGCACTGCTGCGAGCCTTCAGCTCTTCGGAGTACTTGATGAATTCCTCCTCGGCGATATCATCGCCGGAGTCCTCTCCAGAATCTCCATCTCCTCCCAGGACATCATCTGGCCCGCTGAAGAACTTGTGGGCTTGGTATTCTACCAGAGCAGCCCGCAGCTCATCATCGTAGAAAGAAGGACGAACAAGGGCTTCGACGGTTTCGTCTGTGGGGAGATCGGGGCCTTCCTCATCGGCGCAGGCTGGTAGAGGCAGTTGGGCGAGGCGCGAGGCGAGGATCTCATGGTACCTCGACTCGTAAGCCCGCCCGGTGCTCCGCGGCTCTTCGAGGGATCCGGACGGCGACGCGCACGCGCCGTGGTCGCCGGAACTCGTTTCGCCCTGGCTGTCACTGCTGCTGCTGCTTTCGTCCGACGATTCGACGGGGAGCCCCGGCAGCGACGCGGCGTCGTCGTCGCGGCGCCGGCGGGAGGCCCCTGCCCGACGGCCGCCGCGCCTCTTGTGCTGCAGCGGCATCTGATCGACGGTCGCCTGGCGGGTTCGTGGGGCTAGGTTTTGTCCTTTTTTTTGATAACCACGTATCTACTCCGTATCTAACCACGTATAACCACGTATCTATATTTATATAAAATAATAAAAGTAATATAAGAGCTAACCAAATCCTTCCTGGCCCACAATAATTAGCTAATGTCGACCAATGGATCTTAAAACATACAAATAATTATCCACCTTTGCCCTTCGTTGATTATCCTAATCAGAGTCCTAAAAAATACTATAAGGTCACATAGTATTACCCACGCAGCCGCCGCTGCCGCGCCCCGGTCACGCATGCAGCCACCGTCCTCGTGAAGCCAGCCGATCCACTTTCCTCCCATGCATGCACATCATCACATCACATCCGTATTAAATAGACCAACAAGCCTCTTGCCCATGCATGCACGCATCTTTGGACTACTTCAACACGTACATGTGTTTTTCTTTGGTGGAAATTGATCCAGATGAACACTTGCTTCATCGAACAGTTTGTTTATTATGTCTTCATAGATGCATGCAAGACGTGCCGGTGCACTGCGAGATGAATGTTGGCCGGTGGCCAGCCGGCGGCCGGAGCCAGGTAATCATCAATTTGGCACTCCTCTACGTACTCACATTCCCGTGATATAGATTACAAGATGGCTTTTGATGCAATCTAACTGTCTCCTCATATAGCTAGCCAGAATTCATGCATCTACACTGATATAAATCAACTCAACAAGAAGACTTTAAGAATCGGAAGCGTTCCTACTCCTCGATGAGGAGCCGCGTTTGGTTTATATTGATATGGGGCAGAACAGCCGTGCCTTGGCTTACAAGTTGGAGAGACCAGATCGCTATGGATTCAGGTCGTTACAAGAGGTTTCCTGAATAGCTACGGGAGAGAGAGAGAGAGAAAGACATGTTGGTTGAGATTACAAAGTAGAGATAAACATAAATTCTAACACCCTCCCTTAATCTCAACTATCCTAAGTTTAGATTACTCTTGAACTCCTCAAATGATTTTGCCGGTAATGCCTTGGTGAAGCCATCTGCCACTTGATCCTTGGAAGGGATGAACCGTATCTCAAGTTTCTTCTCTGCAACCCTTTCTCGCACAAAATGAAAATCAATTTTAATATGTTTAGTCCTTGCATGAAAGACTGGATTTGCAGATAAATATGTGGCTCCCAAGTTATCACACCATAGGCATGAGATACGATTTAGTTTGATTCCCAATTCCTCAAGTAGTGACTCTAACCAAATGATTTCTGCAGTAGCATTTGCCAGAGATTTATATTCAGCTTCTGTGCTTGATCTGGACACAGTAGCTTGTTTCCTTGCACTCCAGGAAATAAGATTGGAACCAAAAAATACTACAAAGCCTCCAGTTGAGTTCCTGTCATCACTGCAACCTGCCCAATCAGCATCAGAAAATGCACTAACAAGTGTAGAATTAGAACACCTGAAATTAAGTCCCAATCCCACTGTATGCTTTACATATCTCACAATCCTCTTGACAGCTGTCCAATGAGCAGTAGTAGGAGCATGCAAATACTGACAAACTTTGTTAACAACAAAGGATATATCTGGACGTGTGAGTGTTAGATATTACAGTGCTCCCACGGCACTTCTGTACCTTGTACTTTCTTCCTCCTGAAGAGGCTCTCCTTCATATGCTAAGAGTTTTTCTGAGGAAGACAACGGTGTGGAGGCAGGCTTGCAGTTTTTCATTCCCATACGAACAAGAAGTTCATTTGCATATTTTTCCTGATTCAACACTATGCCATCTTGAGTTTTCTTGACCTCAATGCCTAAGAAGAAATTAAAATCGCCTAGATCCTTCAAGGCAAATTCTGAGCTCAGGTCATGCAGAAGTGCATTAGTGGCATTTTGTGAGGAGCTTGCAACAATAATGTCATCAACATATATGAGCACGAAAACGACTACCTTTGCCTTGTTATAAATAAACAAAGATTTACCAGCCTTTGATGCAATGAAGCCAAGACACTTTAACTGAGAACGCAGCCTAGCATACCATGCTCTAGGTGCTTGTTTCAACCCATATAATGCCTTGTCAAGTTTGCACACATAATGTGGAGTTTTCTTGTTTACATACCCTGGTGGCTGTCTCATGTAGACCTCCTCTTCTAGAACGCCATGCAAGAATGCATTCTGTACATCTAGCTGTCTCAAACTCCAGCCCCTGGATACAGCAATAGCTAAAATAAGTCTTATAGTCACAGCTTTCACAACAGGGCTAAAGATATCTTCATAATCTATACCATAGCGTTGTTTGAAGCCCTTTGCAACTAGACGTGCCTTGTACCTGTCAATAGATCCATCTGCCTTCTTTTTGATTCTATACACCCATTTACAATCAATGATGTTTTTACCTCTCTGATCAGGCACAAGATGCCAAGTCTTGTTCTTCATAAGTGCAAAATATTCCTCATCCATTGCCTTCTTCCACCTCGGATCATCTAGTGCATCATTCAATGTTCTCGGTTCACCTAGAATACACAACATTCCATATCATATAGTGCCATCAGTATGAATTTTTGGATTCTTTATACCTTTTTGTAATCGCGTCATCACCCGTGTAGATGTTGCTGGCTGTGTATGCGTGGAAACAGGGGAGCTGTTCACAGAAGATCCAGATGGTTCTGCTGCATGCGCCGACGTAGATGATCCTGCAGAATCCTGTGTGGCCGATCCTGCGGAGGTTGCATTGGTGGCCACAGAATCCGTGGTTGCAGGCGATCCCACGTCCACTGTAACCTGCATGCGGGTGGACCGCAAGGCAGATTCGGGCCCGCTTGACGGCGGCGTGGTGACGCACGGCTGGATCGGGCAGGACCCCCGCCCGTGTCTATCCAGAACACAATCCGAGGCGGATCTCGCCCCGCGATCCGAGGCTGATTGGCGGACAGGAATTGAGGGCACCGCCAGATCTCCTCCATTTTCCGCGCCAAGTTCGTCCTCTTGCGGTGCATGAAATACCACATGGTTTTGATCATTTTGTCCACCATTTTCTTCACCGTTTTTACCATTGTCTTCACCGACCTGCACAGGCATAAAAGCAGAACTGACACCAGTAGAATTATCAACATTTTGGTTAGTACAATTGTCGCCCCCATGATCAAAACTCCTAAGATTTTGAGGAAGGAGAAGAATCTCCTTTCGAAGAAGGGCATCGGCATTAGGATGAAAAGATGCAAATGGGAAAATGGACTCATCAAAAATGACATCCCTGGATATGTAAACTCTTCCCGTAGGAACATCTAAACATTTTACTCCTTTGTGCATTGGACTATATCCTAAGAACACACATCTCTTTGAACAAAACACAAGTTTACGCGTGTTATCACTAGTGCAGAACCGGGCAATAGCACCGGTTCGTAAGGCCCTTTAGTGCCGGTTTAGTAACCGGCACTAAAGTGTGGGCACTAAAGCCCCCCCCTTTAGTACCGGTTCAGCACGAACCGGTGCTAAAGGGAAACCACGTGGCACGAGCCAGCTCCGGGGGCCGGGAGCCCTTTAGTACCGGTTGGTAACACCAACCGATACTAAATGTTTGTGGGTTTTTATTTTATTTTTTATTTTTCAATTAAATTTGTGTTATCAATTTAATTTAGGATTGTTTTACGTTATAATGAGTTGTAGTCATCATCATCATCATCATCATCATCGCATATTAATAAATAAATAAACTCTAGCTAGCTAAAAATCATCGTAGTCGTCATTAATTACCACTATTTAATCATCATAGTCATTACCGCTAGCTATCTAATCATCACCAACACTGGCTAGCTTAAAGAAGAAACATTCACTTTGTAACAGAAGCAAAGATATCATCGAGTTCAACATAATCATCACCAACATCGAAGTTCAGGACAATACAGACATGAGAGAGGACAAGTACTAATTAAGAGCATGAACTAGCTACTCCTGCTGCTCCCTCTCAGGTAGAATAGCATAGAACATGTATAGCTCTCCTGATTCATCATACTAGAGCATGCAGATGAATCTGTCTCCTAATCTTGGGTTGCGCTTCAACTTGCTGGCCCCTAGTACTTCTCTGCGATCGTTAACAATTTTGCTCCAATCTTTCACTATTAAGCATTCTTCGCTTTCAGAAATCCTGAATGCACTCATGTGCAATGTAGGAAATCTTGGTCGTAAGCTAACCATTGACATGTGACCTTTTGTCTCGATCCACTGAGGCACAACTGTCATCGGAAGTCCCTGTTGAAGAACATCGTATAGTAATTAATATACTAAGCAATGAAAGTTTAGCTTCAAAAATAATGTATGCAAAAGATGCACTAATTAAGGACAAATAGTTAAAATCTTACCATCTTTCGATTATAGATGTGACCGTAGTTCAATACGATCACCATTGGTCGCACGTTTTGAGTACTAACATTTCTAAGTTCAGGGAAAAAATTTGTCTTAGACAGTATTAAGATCCTCAAGCCATGAAACATAATGACTTATCTCCTCGCAGTTTAGTTGAGCCCCGGGGCAGTAGTAGGTCCTGTCTACCAAGCGCCGGACATGTTTGCTTGAACCGAAATAAGCTGACAATACAAATTAGTTGTCAACTATTTTTGAATAAACTGTATCAAAGACATAAACATATGCATGCATGGTTGAGAAAAACTCACATAATGGTAGAACTGGAGGCGTTTGCACATCGACCCAGAAAAACTCATATAAGGCCTGAGATTTGGCCAACAAGCACAACCAAAGATACGAAGAGAAGTGTAATTTGGTACAATGCCAAGAAGACGTGTGATGGGTGTTTCAAACTTGATGACCTTACTAGGAAGCAAGTTGATGAGATAGGTGACAGTTAAGAAGGCTTCATCCCAGAACTTGAGTGGCATAGATGCATTTGTTAGCAAAGCAAGGCCTACGTCAACAATGTGTCGATGCTTCCTTTCGGCAGATCCTTTTGCTGGTGAGCATGGGGACAAGAAACATGATGAGAGATACCAAGTTTTTGGAAGAAAGAATTGAGCTTCTCATACTAACCACCCCAATCTGTTTGCATAGTGATGATTTTGGAGCTAAGTTTGCGTTCAACAAGATTTTGGAAATTGATAAAAACTTGGAATACATCAGATCTTTTCTTTAGCAAGTAAATCCAAGTAAATTTACTATAATCATCGATGAAGCTAACATAGTAAGAAAATCTGCCAACTGATGTGGGAGCTGGTCCCCATACATTTGAAAAAAAATAAGTTGCAACGGTGCAGTGGATACACTAGTAGAGACAGGGTACGACAATTGATGACTTTTGGCTTGTTGACATCGATCACAAACCGACTCAACACTAGGCTCATATGAGAGCTTATTCTTGCTAAGGACATATCTAACTATGACAGATGATGGATGTGTTGGAAATATGCCCTAGAGGCAATAATAAATTGGTTATTATTATATTTCCTTGTTCATGATAATCGTTTATTATCCATGCTATAATTGTATTGATAGGAAACTCAGATACATGTGTGGATACATAGACAACACCATGTCCCTAGTAAGCCTCTAGTTGACTAGCTCGTTGATCAATAGATGGTTACGGTTTCCTAACCATGGACATTGGATGTCGTTGATAACGGGATCACATCATTAGGAGAATGATGTGATGGACAAGACCCAATCCTAAGCATAGCACTAGATCGTGTAGTTCGTATGCTAAAGCTTTTCTAATGTCAAGTATCATTTCCTTAGACCATGAGATTGTGCAACTCCCGGATACCGTAGGAATGCTTTGGGTGTATCAAACGTCACAACGTAACTGGGTGACTATAAAGGTGCATTACAGGTATCTCCGAAAGTGTCTGTTGGGTTGGCACGAATCGAGACTGGGATTTGTCACTCCGTGTAAACGGAGAGGTATCTCTGGGCCCACTCGGTAGGACATCATCATATGCGCAATGTGACCAAGGAGTTGATCACGGGATGATGTGTTACGGAACGAGTAAAGAGACTTGCTGGTAACGAGATTGAGCTAGGTATTGGATACCGACGATCGAATCTCGGGCAAGTAACATACCGATAGACAAAGGGAATTGTATACGGGATTGATGAAGTCCTTGACATCGTGGTTCATCCGATGAGATCATCGTGGAACATGTGGGAGCCAACATGGGTATCCAGATCCCTCTGTTGGTTATTGACCGGAGAACGTCTCGGTCATGTCTGCATGTCTCCCGAACCCGTAGGGTCTACACACGTAAGGTTCAATGACGCTAGGGTTATAAAGGAAGCTTGTATGTGGTTACCGAATGTTGTTCGGAGTCCCGGATGAGATCCCGGACGTCACGAGGAGTTCCGGAATGGTCCGGAGGTAAAGATTTATATATAGGAAGTCCTGTTTCGGCCATCGGGACAAGTTTCGGGGTCATCGGTATTGTACCGGGACCACCGGAAGGGTCCTGGGGGTCCACCGGGTGGGGCCACCTACCCCGGGGGGCCACATGGGCTGTAGGGGGTGCGCCTTGGCCTACATGGGCCAAGGGAACCAGCCCCAAGAGGCCCATGCGCCTGGGGAAACCCTAAAGGAAGAGTCCCAGCAGGGGAAGGCACCTCCTAGGTGCCTTGGGGGGGAGGACTCCTCCCCTGGCCGCCGCCCCCTTGGAGATTGGATCTCCTAGGGCCTGGCGCACCCCCCCCCCTTGGGATCCCTATATATAGTGGGGTAGGAGGGCCTCTCAAACACACCTTTTGCCTTTGGTGCAGCCCCTCCCTCTCTCCCAAGTTCTTCTCCTCTTCCGTGGTGCTTGGCGAAGCCCTGCAGGATTGCCATGCTCCTCCATCACCACCACGCCGTTGTGCTGCTGCTGGATGGAGTCTTCCTCAACCTCTCCCTTTCTCCTTGCTGGATCAAGGCGTGGGAGACGTCTCCGTTCTGTACGTGTGTTGAACGCGGAGGTGCCGTCCGTTCGGCGCTAGGATCATCGGTGATTTGAATCACGACGAGTACGACTCCATCAACCCCGTTCACTTGAACGCTTCCGCTTAGCGATCTATAAGGGTATGTAGATGCACTCTCCTTCCCCTCGTTGCTAGTTTCTCCATAGATAGATCTTGGTGACACGTAGGAAAATTTTGAATTTCTGCTACGTTCTCCATCAGTGGCATCATGAGCTAGGTCTATGCGTAGTTTCTATGCACGAGTAGAACACAAAGTAGTTGTGGGCGTTGATTTTGTTCAATATGCTTGCCGTTACTAGTCTTATCTTGATTCGGCGGCATCGTGGGATGAAGCGGCCCGGACCGACCTTACACGTACTCTTACGTGAGACAGGTTCCACCGACTGACATGCACTAGTTGCATAAGGTGGCTAGCGGGTGTCTGTCTCTCCTACTTTAGTCGGATCGGATTCGATGAAAAGGGTCCTTATGAAGGGTAAATAGCAATTGGCATATCACGTTGTGGTCTTTGCGTAGGTAAGAAACGTTCTTGCTAGAAACCCATAGCAGCCACGTAAAACATGCAAACAACAATTAGAGGACGTCTAACTTGTTTTTGCAGGGTATGCTATGTGATGTGATATGGCCAAAAGGATGTGATGAATGATATATGTGATGTATGAGATTGATCATGTTCTTGTAATAGGAATCACGACTTGCATGTCGATGAGTATGACAACCGGCAGAAGCCATAGGAGTTGTCTTAATTTATTCATGACCTGCGTGTCAACATAAACGTCATGTAATTACTTTACTTTATTGCTAACCGTTAGCTGTAGTAGTAGAAGTAATAGACGACGTGACAACTTCATGGAGACACGATGATGGAGATCATGATGATGGAGATCATGGTGTCATGCCGGTGACAAGATGATCATGGAGCCCCAAGATGGAGATCAAAGGAGCTATATGATATTGGCCATATCATGTCACTATTATTTGATTGCATGTGATGTTTATCATGTTTATACATCTTATTTGCTTAGAACGACGGTAGTAAATAAGATGATCCCTCATTAAAATTTCAAGAAGTGTTCTCCCCTAACTGTGCACCGTTGCTACAGTTCGTCGTTTCTAAGCACGCCGTGATGATCGGGTGTGATGGATCCTTACGTTCACATACAACGGGTGTTGACGAGCCTAGCATGTACAGACATGGCCTCGGAACACATGCAAAACACTTAGGGTTAACTTGACGAGCCTAGCATGTACAGACATGGCCTCGGAACACAGAAGACCGAAAGGTCAAGCATGAGTCGTATGGTAGATACGATCAACATGAAGATGTTCACTGATGATGACTAGTCCGTCTCACGTGATGATCGGACACGGCCTGGTTGACTCGGATCATGTAATCACTTAGATGACTAGAGGGATGTCTATCTGAGTGGGAGTTCATAAGATGAACTTAATTATCCTGAACATAGTCAAAAGATCTTTGCAAATTATGTCGTAGCTCGCGCTTCAGTTCTACTGTTTAGATATGTTCCTAGAGAAAAATTAGTTGAAAGTTGATAGTAGCAATTATGCGGACTAGGTCCGTAGACTGAGGATTGTCCTCATTGCTTCTTAGAAGGCTTATGTCCTTAATGCACCGCTCAGTGTGCTGAACCTCGAACGTTGTCTGTGGATGTTGCGAACATCGGACATACACGTTTTGATAACTACATGATAGTTCAGTTAAACGGTATAGAGTTGAGGCACCAAAGACGTTTTGAAACGTCGCGAAACATATGAGATGTTTTGAGGGCTGAAATTGGGATTTCAAGCTCGTGCCCACGTCAAGAGGTATAAGACCTCCGACGATTTTCTTAGCCTGCAAACTAAGGGAGAAAAGCTCAATTGTTGAGCTTGTGCTCAGATTGTCTGAGTACAACAATCGCTTGAATCAACTGGGAGTTGATCTTCCAGATGAGATAGTGATGTTTCTCCGAAGTCATTACCACCAAGCTGCTAGAGCTTCGTGATGAACTATAATGTATCAGGGACATATATGATGATCCTTGAGATATTCGTGATGTTTGACACCGCGAAAGTAGAAATCAAGAAAGGAGCATCAATTGTTGATGGTTAGTGAAACCACTAGTTTCAAGAAGGGCAAGGGCAAGAAGGGATACTTCATGACACGGCAATTCAGCTGCTTCTCTAGTGAAGAAACCCAAGGTTGAACTCAAACCCGAGACTAAGTGCTTCTGTAATAAGGGGAACAACCACTGGAGCAGAATTACCCTAGATACTTGGTAGATTAGAAGGCTGGCAAGGTCGATAGAAGTATATTGGATATACATTGTGTTGATGTGTACTTTACTAGTACTCCTAGTAGCACCAGGGTATTAGATACCGGTTCGGTTGCTAAGTGTTAGTAACTCGAAACAAAAGGCTACGGAATAAACAGAGACTAGCTAAAGGTGAGATGACGATATGTGTTGGAAGTATTTCCAAGGTTAATCAAATATCGTACGCTCCTTCTACCATCAAGATTGGTGTTTGCGTTGAGCATAGACATGATTGGATTATGTCTATCACAATACGGTTATTTATTTAAGGAGAATAATGGTTACTCTGTTTATTTGAATAATACCTTCAATGGTCTTACACCTAAAATGAATGGTTTATTGAATCTCGATCGTAGTGATACACATGTTCATGCCAAAAGATATAGGATAGTAATGATAGTACCACCTACTTGTGGCACTGCCACGTAAGTCATATCGGTATAAAATGCATGAAGAAGCTCCATGTTGATGGATCTTTGGGCTCACTCGTTTTGAAAAGTTTGAGACATGCGAACCATGTCTATTGGTGTATATGCATGAAGAAACTCCATGCAAATGGACCGTTTGGACTCACTTGATTTTGAATCACTTGAGGCATGAAAATCATACCACATGGGCAAGATGACTGAAAGCCTCGGTTTCAGTAAAATGGAACTAGAAAGCAAATTGTTGGAAGTAATACATTTTGATGTGTGCAGTCCAATGAGTGCTGAGGCATGTAGTGGATATCGTTATGTTCTTTCTTCACAGATGATTTGAGTAGATGTTGAGTACATTTACTTGATGAATCACAAGTCTGAATTATTGAAAGGTTCAAGTAATTTCAGTGTGAAGTTGAAAGATCGTCGTGACAAGAGGATTAAAAGATCTATGATATGATCATAGAGATGAATATCTGAATTACGAGTTTGGCCAAAATTAAGACATTGTGGAAATCGTTTCACAACTGATACAACCTGGAACACCATAGTGTGATGGTGTGTCCGAACATCATAACTGCACCCTATTGGATATGATGCATACCATGATGTCTCTTATCGAATTACCATGATAGTTTATGGGTTAGGCATTAAAGACAACCACATTCACTTTAAATGGGGCACCACGTAATTCCGATGAGATGACACCGTATGAACTATGGTTTAGAGAAACCTAAGCTGTCATTTCTTAAAAGTTTGGGGCTGCGACGCTTATATGAAAAAGTTTCAGGCCGATAAGCTCGAACCCAAAGCGGATAAATGCATCTTCATAGGACACCCAAAACAGTTGGGTATACCTCCTGTCTCAGATCCGAAAGCAATAAGGGATTGTTTCTAGAATCGGGTCCTTTCTCGAGGAAAAGTTTCTCTCGAAAGAATTGAGTGGGAGGATGGTGGAGACTTGATGAGGTTATTGAACCGTCACTTCAACTAGTGTATAGCAGGGCACAAAGAGTTGTTCCTGTGGCACCTACACCAAATGAAGTGGAAGCTTATGATATTGATCATGAGACTTCGGATCAAGTCACTCCCAAACCTCGTGGGATGACAAGGATACGTACTACTTCAGAGTGGTACGTAATCCTGTCTTGGAAGTCATGTTGCTAGACAACAATGAACCTACGAGCTATGGAGAAGCGATGGTGGGCCTGGATTCCGATAAATGGCTTGAGGCCATATAATCCGAGAGAGGATCCATGTATGAAAACAAAGTGTAGACTTTGGAAGAACTACTTGATGGTCGTAAGGCTGTTGAGTGCAGATGGATTTTAAAAGGAAGACGGACAATGATGGTAAATGTCACCATTAAGAAAGCTCGACTTGTCGTTAAGATGTTTTTCCGACAAGTTCAAGGAGTTGACTACGATGAGACTTTCTCACTCGTAGAGATGCTAAGAGTCTGTTGGAATTATATTAGCGATTACTGCATTATTTATGAAATCTTGCAGATAGGATGTCAAAACATTGTTTCCTCGATGACATTTTCTTGAGGAAAGGTTGTATGTGATACAACCGGAAGGTTTTGTCAATCCTGAAAGATGCTAATAAGTATGCAAAGCTCCAGCAATCCTTCTAGGGACTGGAGTAAGCATCTCGGAGTTGGAATGTATGCTTTGATGATGATCAAAGATTTTGGGTGTATACGAAGTTTATGAGAAACTTGTATTTCCAAAGAAGTGAGTGGGAGCACTATAGAATTTCTGATTAGTATATGTTTTAACATATTGTTGATCGGAAATGACGTAGAATTTCTGGAAAGCATATAGGGTTATTTGGAAAGTGTTTTCAATGGAAAGCCTGGATTAAGCTACTTGAGCATTGAGCATCAAGATCTATAAGGATAGATCAAAACGCTTAATGGTACTTTCAAATGAGCACATACCTTGACATGATCTTGAAGTTGTTCAAGATGGATCAGTCAAAGAAGGAGTTCTTGCCTGAGTTGTAAGGTATGAAGTTAAGACTTAAAGCTCGACCATGGCAGAATAGAGAGAAAGGACGAAGGTCGTCCCCTATGCTTAAAACATAGGCTCTACAGTATGCTATGCTGTGTACCGCACCTGAAGTGTGCCTTGCCATGAGTCAGTCAAGGGGTACAAGAGTGATCCAAGAATGGATCACAGGACAGCGGTCAAAGTTATCCTTAGTAACTAGTGGACTAAGGAATTTTCCCGATTATGGAGGTGGTAAAAGAGTTCGTCGTAAAGGGTTACGTCGATGCAAGCTTAACACCTATCCGGATAGCTCTGAGTAGAGATACCGGATGCATATAATGGAGCAACAATTTAGAATAGCTCCAAGTAGAACAGTTATTTGGAATAGCTCCAAATAGAGCGTGGTAGCTACATCTAGGAGATGACATAGAGATTTGTAAAGCACACACGGATCTGAAAGGTTCGGACCCGTTGACTAAAACCTCTCTCACAAGCAACATGATCAAACCTAAAACTCATTGAGTGTTAATCACATAGTGATGTGAACTAGACTACTGACTCTAGTAAACTCTTGGGTGTTGGTCACATGGCGATGTGACCTGTGAGTGTTATTCACATAGCGATGTGAACTAGATTATTGACTCTAGTGCAAGTGGGAGACTGTTGGAAATATGCCCTAGAGGCAATAATAAATTGGTTATTATTATATTTCCTTGTTCATGATAATCGTTTATTATCCATGCTATAATTGTATTGATAGGAAACTCAGATACATGTGTGGATACATAGACAACACCATGTCCCTAGTAAGCCTCTAGTTGACTAGCTCGTTGATCAATAGATGGTTACGGTTTCCTAACCATAGACATTGGATGTCGTTGATAACGGGATCACATCATTAGGAGAATGATGTGATGGACAAGACCCAATCCTAAGCATAGCACTAGATCGTGTAGTTCGTATGCTAAAGCTTTTCTAATGTCAAGTATCATTTCCTTAGACCATGAGATTGTGCAACTCCCGGATACCGTAGGAATGCTTTGGGTGTATCAAACGTCACAACGTAACTGGGTGACTATAAAGGTGCATTACAGGTATCTCCGAAAGTGTCTGTTGGGTTGGCACGAATCGAGACTGGGATTTGTCACTCCGTGTAAACGGAGAGGTATCTCTGGGCCCACTCGGTAGGACATCATCATATGCGCAATGTGACCAAGGAGTTGATCACGGGATGATGTGTTACGGAACGAGTAAAGAGACTTGCTGGTAACGAGATTGAGCTAGGTATTGGATACCGACGATCGAATCTCGGGCAAGTAACATACCGATAGACAAAGGGAATTGTATACGGGATTGATGAAGTCCTTGACATCGTGGTTCATCCGATGAGATCATCGTGGAACATGTGGGAGCCAACATGGGTATCCAGATCCCTCTGTTGGTTATTGACCGGAGAACGTCTCGGTCATGTCTGCATGTCTCCCGAACCCGTAGGGTCTACACACGTAAGGTTCAATGACGCTAGGGTTATAAAGGAAGCTTGTATGTGGTTACCGAATGTTGTTCGGAGTCCCGGATGAGATCCCGGACGTCACGAGGAGTTCCGGAATGGTCCGGAGGTAAAGATTTATATATAGGAAGTCCTGTTTCGGCCATCGGGACAAGTTTCGGGGTCATCGGTATTGTACCGGGACCACCGGAAGGGTCCTGGGGGTCCACCGGGTGGGGCCACCTACCCCGGGGGGCCACATGGGCTGTAGGGGGTGCGCCTTGGCCTACATGGGCCAAGGGAACCAGCCCCAAGAGGCCCATGCGCCTGGGGAAACCCTAAAGGAAGAGTCCCAGCAGGGGAAGGCACCTCCTAGGTGCCTGGGGGGGGGAGGACTCCTCCCCTGGCCGCCGCCCCCTTGGAGATTGGATCTCCTAGGGGCTGGCGCACCCCCCCTTGGGATCCCTATATATAGTGGGGTAGGAGGGCCTCTCAAACACACCTTTTGCCTTTGGTGCAGCCCCTCCCTCTCTCCCAAGTTCTTCTCCTCTTCCGTGGTGCTTGGCGAAGCCCTGCAGGATTGCCATGCTCCTCCATCACCACCACGCCGTTGTGCTGCTGCTGGATGGAGTCTTCCTCAACCTCTCCCTCTCTCCTTGCTGGATCAAGGCGTGGGAGACGTCTCCGTTCCGTACGTGTGTTGAACGCGGAGGTGCCGTCCGTTCGGCGCTAGGATCATCGGTGATTTGAATCACGACGAGTACGACTCCATCAACCCCGTTCACTTGAACGCTTCCGCTTAGCGATCTACAAGGGTATGTAGATGCACTCTCCTTCCCCTCGTTGCTAGTTTCTCCATAGATAGATCTTGGTGACACGTAGGAAAATTTTGAATTTCTGCTACGTTCCCCAACAGGATGACCCAGGCGACTATGCCACTTCGCTGAAGATAGCTTGGTGACAACATGTGCTTGTTTATTGGACCATGATGACGGTGATGATGATATGAGTGAGTAGAGACCTCCCTTGCACCATTCTCTAAGAATGATTCTCCTTGTGGCCAAGTCCTTGCACGGCCACGACCCCTTCCACCTCACGCGTGATATGATTTCCCGCGATCTTGAGGGCGACCTCTGTAGGCCGCGTTTGCTGATGTATGGAAGCCGCCTGAAGAAGAATCACCCAACATCTCCATCCTTTGGTCAAAGGCAGAGATTTGGGCGAAGAGGTCGTCAGGTGTGATCATGTTCTTGATGGTGCCGATGGCCGCAACTACAGCATCGTAGTCACGGTCAAGTCCCGCAAGGATGTAATCTACCATCTCAGGGTCTAACACAGGACGAGCGGCGGCTGCTAGTTCGTCTCCAAGACTTTTCATCTTCGCCATGTAGGCAGTGCTGGACATGCTGCCCTTCTTGGTGCTGGTGATCGCGATCCTAGGATTTGTAATCCGGGACTGCGATTGGGAGGCCAAGAGCGTCGTCACCGTGGTCCACAGCTCGAAGGTGGATTCCTTCCCCACAACCTGTGCAAGGATTTCTGGAGACATAGAGTTTAGTAAATATGACAGAACCTGCTGGTCTTTGGTGATCCAGGGTCCATATAGGGGATTTGGCATCGCGGCAGTAGTTTTATCTGCCTGTGTTATCTCCACGGTCTTGGGTGGAGCGGCGTCGGTGTTGTCCAGGAGCCCGGTCACCTGCGCACCTCGCAGAGCCGGGAGCACCTGCGCCTTCCAGAGGATGTAGTTCCCCCTTGCAAGCTTCTCAGACGGCGGCGCACCAAGGTTGAGGGTGACAGCCGTAGACGAAGACATGGTGGCGATGTTGATGTGGTTTTAGGGTTTTGTGGTGTGGCTAGATGTACAGGAAGAGGTTGCTCTGATTACCATGTAAGAATCGGAAGCATTCCTACTCCTCGATAAGGAGCCGCGTTTGGTTTATATTGATATGGGGCAGAACAGCCGTGCCTTGGCTTACAAGTTGGAGAGACCAGATCGCTATGGATTCAGGTCGTTACAAGAGGTTTCCTGGATAGCTACAGGAGAGAGAGAGAGAGAGAGAGAGAGAGAGAGAGAGAGAGAGAGAGAGAGAGAGAGAGAGAGAGAGAGAGAGAGAGAAAGATATGTTGGTTGAGATTACAAAGTAGAGATAAACATAAATTCTAACAAAGACTAGAAGGTAGATGTATGATGTTTAATTCAATGACAACAGCAGAACACATTATGCAAAAAGACAAATAGCAATGCACCGGCAGAATCTAAATAAAAAGATTGATGGATATCCTTCAACATCGTCGGCAACGTCAGGTAAACATCACATGCCCACTGTTATGTCTATACGTCACCAACGTGGTGCAAGATGAATTGGTGCGTGTAGCCATCTATTGATCTATAAAACCCAGATCAAATTAGCTAGGCACTGCTAGGACGTATCAAAGTAACTAACACATATCTTTCTTTCAATTTGTGAATATACTTCTAGACTTATGTACATCCTTTCATAATTTCGCCTTGATTATAGTTGCTTTGCCATCTTCTTTATACGAGATCTCGATTTAATATATAGCATGGAGTCTCTGATGGTAACATGTGACAAGTCAATATAGAAAAGTGAAATCGTCCATCCATGTTGTGTGGTGTCTGGTGCTGCCGAGCAGCCTCTCTCACAGTGAAACACCAAAGATATAGTGATTATTCATTAATTACCAGGACACCGAACATGAATCCCGCGTGTTTGCAGTGTCCGGACACCATGATGGTTGTCTTCACATTTTGGAGAACATGATGTATTCACTTTAGTTTATCTTTCAGAGTGAACCATGAAAATTCACCCAAGAAAGATTTGTTCTATACCCTGCCTCGAGCTGGGTTCATGCTTCTGTGGCTACCACTGCAAAACAGACGAGCGAGGCTTCGAAACAGCATGTTGCTCAAGACCTCAGTGAGATCTTACAATGCAACGCCAACTACGAGCTCATGCGACACTGTCGACGGTGAGACGACGCACCCAGTGGTTGCCACAGCACAGTGACGGTGCTCCTGCAGCCCTAGCAAGGTACATGTTTCTTTTCTTTCTAACCCTCCTGTTCTAGCTGGTGCCAATCAGTCCGGATTCTATATCAACATAGTACGTACATAGATGGATGTCATCTTTCTAGGAATCCTTACATGGTACTATGTATATAATTCTGGATTTGATCATCCGTGCATCACAACCGTGAGGATATATATTATGGACATCTCTTCTTTATGTGGCCTAGGGAAGGTATTGGTTAACATTCTTTCGTCTTTTTGGTTTGTACTTGCATTTTATAATTTTTGTAAATTGATGAAAATACCGTAGAATGATTATTCTGCAGTTCCTGGGTCAAAAAAAGTGAGGATATTACTACAAAAGTGAGCATCTCTGAATAATAAACATAGTAACTATAAAGAGCAAAATCATATAATTGATATGTAAACCATGAATTGCATGAAGGATATAAAAGAATTGACTACTGTTAGTGAGTACAACAATTGCCTGTGTTCAAAAAGAAAAATGAGGAAAGAGAAACAAACAAAACGTGGCCTTCTTGCACAAAGAGATGTCTCCTAGACGCTCCACATGTGTTAGCACGGGATCCTTCCCTGACAGCCTTTGCCGGAAATTAACATACACGTACTAATTATCAACTCACAATCAAACTGTTATTTGGTAACTTAATCTTATAATGTACAGAAATATGTCGGTGGTATTATGTGTCCATAATGACATATTTATGAGAGACACATTCATAATATCATTAATTAGTAGCATGCACAAGAGCACTAATATGACTAATGTAATCATTTTTAACCTCTCTCTCTCTCTCTCTCTCTCAAAGTTGGATGGAATCAATTAGTATGATTAAACTTCATGAGAATTTGTATGCCATTCACTCAAATGGAACCTATAAGTTGGTGACTTTTGTAGCTTGAAGGTCATTACGATTTACGACCAGAATGGTTGGAGAAACAATATTTTTTCCCAAACTAACCATATACTTTATAGGCAATAAAATACAGAATTTCCTTCGTAACTTAAGAAAGTGTGGTCAAAGAGGGGACGCTTCACAATTACCAATTGGCAAAATATATTTCAGTTGTACACGTTGTCATTTAGTCAAAACTGAAGAACATCCTTTTTCTTTGGGTCGAAACCCTTTTCTAAATCAAAATTATTTATATCGTTTGTGTTGTTCTTTACAGATGAGAATGTTTTCCAAGGAAAATATAGTTAATAGGTAGATGATACCAACCAATATTTTGTGGCCTTGCAATTTGGAAGTTTTGAGATACATTGCTTATGAAAGATTTCCATGCATGCATGGATGAACAAAAGAACTTATGAAATTTCAAAGATATTGAAAATTGAGAGCATAGATGATGCACCAAACAGCTGAGTTAATAAGCTTCATGTTGGAGGCACGGTGTTAGCTTTAATACAAAGCTGTACATATGTAGTTATCACAAAAGGAGGCTTGCTTCCAAACATCCTTATTTCTTATGTGGTTGCGTTGCAGTGACGGCCTATCAAGTACTATAAGATAATTGAGATCATGTCGTACTAAGCTTCGAAACTGATAAGGACCAAAAGGTGGCTTATTTATCATGTTACCTGATAACGATTTGAATTTTCAAAGGAAGAAAAAAAAATCTCTGACTGAAAATGTAAAGGAGTTAAAGTCTTATGTAATGCTCTTGCCTCTATAAACTATGAAAGTAATAAATACTGAAATATGTATGTTATTCCATATACAGTTTAATTTTTCTCCATGTTATCCTTTACGAAATCACAAACAAGGTCTCATGCATTGTAAGTTAGTAGGGATTGTGTCCACGTAAGAAGGATCGAAATTGATGTGGACCATAAAGGGGCGTATTTGGGATGCTACTTGACATTCATTTGGTTTTTTGAAAAAAAAAGGTGAATTAAAACTTGAACGAGTTAAAAGTCTTATGCCATGTTCATTTTCTTCTCTCTATAAATTCTGAACGTAACAAACATTTAAATATGTTTGCAATTCTACATATATTTCAATTATTCTGCCATGTTATCATTTAGGTGATTACAGACATTGTTATTGTGCATGATGGAAAAAAGTTGTTAATCTACTTTTGCTTGTTTTATTACTTGATGCCTCTAATATTCTGGAGCCCCCCTCCAAGACATGAAATACAATTATTGCTCCCAACTCTGTTAGGGACACTACGTTCTCGAAAAAATATCTACATGGATTTTCACATATGAAGTAAGATTCACGACAGTGTTTGCAAACAGCTGAAAACAAATATGCATTTTGATTCATTATTTATGCTTTCCAGGTTGTCACGATTTTTGAGATTGTAATTCAAGAAATTGGTTTAATTCCCTGTGTTTCCAATTTGTGAGTTACCTTTTAAAGAATGGTTAATTTAATCTGATGCCCGCGCAAAGGACCCATGAAACCATTATTGCTCAGTACATAGTAGTTGTATACATTTTTTAGAGAAGTAGTAAGGGAAATTTTGTTTCTAAAATTGTCTCATGCTTAGTGCACATGTCTTAAATTAACTAAAAATGATCATGGAAACAAATACCTAACACGACAGTCTAAATGGATATAACATTTAACTTCATACTAACTTAACTACCTAACATGCTATAGTAGTATGGGAAATTTTGTATAAATGTGTACCAACTTTATATATTAATTCAAAAAGAACTCATACGATTAAAAACACCAAAATAATAATATGTCAATCTTGCACATCGTTAGGAAATATACATATGCCTGTACAAAAACAATAAGGACTATTGAAATTGTGTTTAAAAAAATAGTAAAATGCAACATAATAAAATTACCAGAATAGTGATACAAATATAGTTTGCACAAAAAAATTGTACATAGTGTGTGTGTGTGTGCGTGCGTGCGTGCGTGAGTGCGTGCGTGCATGCGTGCGTGTGTGTGCGTGTGTGCGCGCGCGCGCGCGCGCGTGTGTGTGTGTGTGTGTGTGTGTGTGTGTGTGTGTGACTAAAGTATTAAACATACGTAACATAAGGTTATGTAAGCAGATAATAAGGTCTTATTATTAAGTTCATAAAATTCTAGCCCGCGCATCAAGCGGGCCTCTTTGCTAGTTATATTAAATACACATAGTACAATCTGTACAAACACACATGGAGACTGCTAGACAAATTGGACAAAGACATATGTCCCGAAAATTATGCAGCAAAGGATCCCAAGAAAATAAAATTTACAGAAGGTTCCCAAGAGATCTCTGCACACATCGAAACCAACAGCTGCCTCCACACTCCAGTGTTGCCAAAGCGCTCACTAGAAGAGAAACGCAGCCTCCAACATTTCAAGATCTAGGGCAGTATCATTGCCAAAAATGGCTTTCAAAACCGATGAACAGACCTGCTGCATGTAGCAAGGCACTTATCGTTGCGGCATGTCGGTCAGGGAACATCCCCATGCTGTCCTAGACCCAGATCCATCGCTATGAAGTTGGGGGAGAACATTGGAACCGTCGCCGTCGGACCACAAAACCTGCTTCTAGATCATCATCTTGTCCTGACCGTTGTCACCGTTGCAAGAGACGGAAGCCACGGACAACACAAACAATAGATCTCACCGTCTGAAATAGCCAGCAAGAAGACGAGGCTAACGGCTTCTCGACGTCATCATAAAGATCGTCGTCATGGAGAGGAAGAAGCCGAAGCAGATTTATTCGACGTGGCGCTGTCCTCCTCACTCCGGTGCCACCAAACGAAACGTAGACCCTATCTACAGAACACCATGGAAGAGGAACGGGATCCTCCCCCTCCATCCACAGCCGGAGTAACAGATAGAGGATGCAGAGGCCGTGGCTTCACCAGCGTACTGCAAGGGAAACCGTCGTCGCCCAGTTCGCCCTTTTCTCTCTCGAGCGGTTGGGATGAAGGAAAGCACATAGCCCTAAAATGGGAGTAGCGTGGCTAGGTTTTGTCCTGAGGAGGCCACTGGTGCACGACACCATTACCAAAAGTTTATTGAGGTAATGGCAACCAAATTTTGTGCAAACCGGCTGGAGATTCAAAATATGTAAAATTTAAAATTGCAAAGGCCATTGGCAATCTTCCTTACAAGGCAACTCCAAAAGAAAATAGAAATTATAATTGGATTCTGGAGAAGTCCAGTGCCCATCTTCCTCCTCATGCCATCGATCAGATCGGTCAGTGCGCGGGGCATGGGACTCCCCGCTTGCCGATTCTTTGGCCGTCAGCATGACCTCGCAGCGACGGTGGTTTGGGACAACCGGGCTCCACTCCGATGTCGCTTTTTCGCTTGGCTCGCTTTCAAAGATAAGTGTTGGACCTGATCGCTTGGCAAGGCGCGGTCTGCTGCATCAGACAACATGCCCTCTGCGCGACCAGAGAGAGGAGAGCATCGAGCACATCTTGCTGGCTTGTGTGTTTGCCCGCTCTATCTGGCAAGCGGTTTTTTCGACATGGAGGCAGGTGGATTGGACACCAACTACCAATGATTTGCTACTCCCTTGGTGCACACCCCACGGGACACTACCAAATCTCCGGAAGGATTTCAATACCCTCAACATTTTGGTCTTCTGAGATATGGAAACGGAATGCCATTGTCTTTAATAACACTTATCCATCAGTGGCAGTAGTTCTTAGCCGAATACTTGAGGAAGGCAAAGCTTGGCACATGGCGGGGGCTCTTGCGTGGAGATTTACCATCTTTCTTTGTAGTGTTGTATAGGCGGGGACGTAGGGAGTAGTCCGTGGATGTGTTTGGCCCTCGGGCCGAGAGTGCAAAACCATGGATGGGCTTATTTACCCTCTCTTCTATTAATATACGACTAGCACATATGCCTAATTCTCAAAAGAAAAAAACTAGCATATATGCTCGTGCATTGCAACGGGTGAGAAAAGTAGCGTGCATTTAAATTTAGGAAGAATTATAGTGCAATCACGTTGCTTTGTCAAAGAAAACACGTGGCTGCGTGCGACATGCAGGAATCCGGTTCACGTGACCAGTTTAATCGGGTCTCTCTGGGGTCCTTCTTTAAAGTGCACAACAGCTGTGGTATGTATATGTTCTCTAACCACTTCGCCCATGCACCTAACATTCAGTAGCCAACTTGGTACGTGAAGCTTCACACACGTATATTAAGTGATTTGAATGGATGTAGGAGGGCGATGTGAGACTATTTAACAAGTGAACCATTATTTTGACATAAGCATAACATATCTTAGCTAGCTACTACCTCATGGCCTGCGCAAACGGTCGCAAGTTCGATCCCCATTTCATGCAGCTCTTTTCCCCTCCTCCTAGAGGTAGTTGGGCCATAACATACAACGTGAAGGGTCCGGCCCATAGCTGTGTGCGAGACGGGAAACCGAGAGAGGGACATGCTGAAAAATGGCAAGGTTGAGGGGATTTTTCGTAAAATTTCATGACGGGCCAAGAATATTGATTCTCTTTATTAGTGGGTATAGATATAGATACGCATGCTTGTGCATATTCTAACAAGATAATCTTCCTCCTCATCACTGCCGGATCCATTAAAACTTCGAATATGGGGTTAGGTTATGCGAGAAGACGTTGGTGACCACCATCTACAGATCTGATTGTTGTCTAGAGAAAAGGACGAGGAGAAGAATTTGATATTATCAAAACGACCGCCACCCCAGTAATGCAGACTGTCTAATGGGATGACCTATTAGACACCCTGACATGATCAAAACGACCTCTACCTCGTCAACACGGACAAAGAGATTAACATTAGACACTCTCGCCTGAAGCGGGTTAAACATTAAGTGAACTAATTTTCTAAAATTCCTTTACTTGAGTTTTAAAAAGTTCACATTGCATTAAAAATGTTCATGTAATATAAAATCTTATCCGGGCAAATATTGACACGTTTAAACTATGTTCATGGCATTTTTAAAACATTCATATCATTCAAAAAAAATTAGGGACATCTAAAAAATTATCACCTGTTTAAACCTATGTTTAGTGACATTTAAAAAAATGTTCAGAATATGTAAAAAATTGGTCAAGCATTAAAAAATGGTTCATAACATATTAAAAATGTTTCTGCCATGTAAAATATGGTTTATAAATAGTTCAGAAATATTCGCATGTTTTACAAAAAATGTCATGAATTTTTTTAATTTTTTAACGATTTTTCAAAATTATTTACTGTGTATTATAAAAATTCTGTTCTGCATTTTATAATTTTTAACTTGTATTTCTAATAAATCTTCATAGTGTACATAAAACATTGTTTAACATTATCTGAAAATATTTAACATGTATATAATAATTGTTCAAAGTTTATTGAAAAAATTCAACATGTCACTGAAAATTGAAGAAAACAAAAAAACGAAAATGCAAAAATATATAAAAAAAGAACAAACAAAAAATTAATTACCAATAATAATAATAATAAACCTGACAAAAACCAATGGGAAAACACAAAGAAAAATAAGAAGAAAAAACACAGAAGCTTCCAAAACCGATCCATAAGGGTCCTAAAACCACTCCCACTGAACCCACGGAACACGTGTTATTGGACCGACCTGGTAGCAGGGGCGCCATAGGCTAGAGGAGCTACTATCTCGCAAAGAGCGAGATAGGGCACACGCACATGCTTTGAAAATGATTGGGCTCCGGTACGTGCCAGTCCATCATGTTTAACAAAGGGGTGAGCCCATGCAGGCCTCCGAGTAGGATGGTGAAGATTGATATCGTGGTTTGAACGACAAACAGTGAATTTGAATGCTGATAGGATGTGAATCCAGATGCGAAAAGTACTATCTGATGATGTAGGCACTTCTACTGACAACCAAGATGTAGAAGAGGCTGCCATCCCAGACCCACCTGTCAGCCACCACGGCACAAAGTCGCGGCGTCTAGCTATAAAAGAGGGGTGTCGTGTGCATTTTCATTGGGCGAACTGGTAAGCGGCTGAGAGCCGTCAGATTATAGTTTACCTGTATCTTACATGTAACCGCACATCTAATAAAGGCGTGAGGAGTGCATTTCAATTACAACATAGCCGCGCCGATTCCTTGATCCCACTATGCTCCTAACAATTGGTGTATAGAGCCATTGATCCTCGCCGGACCTCAGTCTAGATCCTTCCTGCCCCCACGATACACTGTCGGCGGAGGTGGCGCACCATAGACATGAGCTGATGGAGAGCCAGCCTCACGCCAGAAGCCAAGGTCATCCATCCATGAGACGCTCTCCGTGGCGTCGGATGAGGCGCACGAAAAGCACTAGAGAGAACTCGACAAGCTCATCGTTATGGTGATGGGTCGCGCGATGGAGTTGAGGGTCGGGCATTCGGTGCCCACGGCCGTTGATGTCATCGCCCCTACTCCAACAGGCGAGACGGCCGGGAACAGAGCAGGCAAGCGGTGGAGATTGGATTGTAACATCGACCGATCAGTTGCGCGGCTGCTTCGATAGCCGCCTGTAAATCCAAGATCAGCGTTGTTCTGGTTCAGAGAGGGTAACGACAGCTCCGTTCAAGCCAAGCGCGCAGACTAGGCATTTGGTGGAGGTCATGGCAACGTCCGAGGCGCGTGTGCTGCATGGGCTGGCATCCCACAAGGGGATCGGTGAGCAGGTGTCGCACATCAACAAGATCATCGCGCGGCTCGACAGACTCGACGTCAAGTTTTCCGAGCAAGTACAACGCCTGGATCAAGTTGAAGCCAAGGGGGATCTCTCGGTCACTTCCAACGGAGAAATCCATCAGGAGTAAGTTCATGTGGCGCGCGCGATCAAGGAGTCTCACAGCACTCAGGACGCGGATCTGGACCGGCTGGCGCAACCAGGGTGTTTTGCAGCGTCCCCGACTGCCGCGTCTACTGTTCAGGCACCTCTGCAGCTTCATTGACCGTTTGATCCAGGGAGGGTGGCGCAATCTCTGCGTCCTCCTGATGAGCAGAGCTTCAAGCGGCCGTGGATGCCGAAGATGGAGTTTCCCCGCGTGCTTCGGCGGCGACGGGTCCGCATGTGGCTGGACAACTGCTAGGTCTACTTCTAGCTCTATCAGAGCGATACTGCGGGAATTCGATGTGAATGTGCACCACAACTGTTTGATGGAATTACTGTTATTGAAACAAGATGATTCAGTACACCAGTATCGCACCATGTTCAATCAGCTCGTCTATCAAGTCCGGTTGTATGATGCAGACATCGGTGAAACAATGTTTGTGTTGGGCCTGAAGGAGGAAATTCGAGCGGCTGTTGAAATTCAGTTACCCCAGCCTATGGTACTAGCGGCTGAATATGCTCTTGTGCATGTGCAGGAGGTTGTGTTGGAGCGTCAGAAGATGCAGAACCCTAAGATTCAGAAACAGCTGGGTTAGAGCAAATTTATAGCACCTCGCTAGGAAAATTATACTCGCCCTCTGTTTGCAACAGGAGATCTGTGGCGAGCAAAGCAACTCAAGGAGTTCAGACATGCAAACGGCCTCTGTTACACCTGTGGAGAAAAGTACATCCAAGGTCATGTGTGTGCAAACAAACCACCCTTGCAGCTCAAAGCCCCGGAAGCTCAAGAAATTGAAGAAAAACTCTTCAGATGCACACACCAACCCCATGCTCCATTTCGCCACCGCCCTTGTCGATGCCGGCGTCCAGGTCACTTTCCTCCACATCGAGCACAATCTCCGCTGTCTTGCTCAGACGCCTTTGCCGCCGCGCCTACGCTTGCTTTCCATCCCTGACGGCCGGCCTCCCCGACAACCACCCTCGCAGCTTCTTAGAGCTTCTGGAGTCCATGCGGATGACCAGCAGTGCCGCATATTGTGCCCTGCTCTTGTCCGCCGACGCGCCGGTGACATGCGCTGTTGCTGATGGCACCGTGACGTTCGCCATCGACGTCGCCAAGGAGCTCGGCATCCCGACGCTCGCCTTTGCCACGCACAGCGCCTGCAGCTACCTGGCGGCTGGCGCTCCTGTCCATGCCCAAGCTCGGCGAGAGCCCCTTCCCTGCGGACGACCCGGTGTGCGGCGTTCCGGGGATGGAGGGCTTCCTCCGGCGCTGAGATCTACCCCGGGTACTACTGCGCTAGCTGAACAAGGCGACACAGACCCCTGGGTGCTCAAGCTCGCCGAGGTCACCGCTCGCTCCAGCAAAGCTTGTGCGCTCATACTCAACACCACTGCGTCCATGGAGCAGCCAGCGCTCGCCCACATTGCGTCGCGCACAAGCAACATGTTTGCCATAGGCCCGCTGCACGCCAGGTCAAGGTTCGCCGCAAGCCCAAGCCTGTGGAGAGAGGACGACGGGTGCATGGTGTGGCTGGACAGCCACGAGGACTGGTCCGTCGTGTACGTGAGCCTGGGGAGCCGCGCGATGATCACACACGAGCAGTTCCGAGTTCCTCTCCGGCCTGGTGCTACTGGGTACGCCTTCCTCTTGGCGCTCTGGCCGGACATGGTCCAGATGACGAGCTCCGCGCTCCTCCGAGAAGCTGTCGGGGCCGGCGGTGGAGGGTGGCAAGGCACGAGCCGTCGAGTGGGCTCCTCAGCGGGACGTGCTGCGGCACCGGGTGGTGGGCTGCTTCCTGACACATGCCGGATGGAACTCGACGCTGGAGGAGTGCGCCATGGAAGGCGTGCCAATGGTGTGCCGGCCCTTTAATTTCTGACCAGCAGATCAACAGCCGCTTTGTGGGCGTCGTGTGGAGGACGGGGCTGGACATGAAGGACGTCTGCGACAGAGGCGTCGTTGAGAGGACGACGAGGGAGGCCATGGAGTTCGACGAGATCAGAGGGGCGTGGCCCAAGCTATGGTGCAGCTGTGCCCTCATTTTTTTGTTTATTCTGGGCTTGTTGAGCTGTGTCCTCAGCAGAACCTTTGTACTCCTCGTTATGTGACTTGGGTGTATGTGTGTGTGCTGAACTAGTTTGTGTATGTGTGCTCTTGGCGGTTTGCTTTATTTATAAAGCGGGGCGAAAGCCTTTTTCGGTAAGCTATGGTGCAGCAGTTGAGGCTGGATGTCGCGGAGGTGGGGTCGTCGTCGTCCGAGTTGGAGCGGCTCGTCCACTTCATCAGGGAGCTCAGCATCAGGTCCTGTTGAAGCCCAGAACTAATGAAGACGACTATCACAGCCTCTCATGCACTACATGTTCAGTTTCATACTTATTCTCAGAACTTATTCTAGCATTTCCGGAACATATGTATGGAAGATGAGGAAATGTAAGAGGAATTCAGTCTCGTGACTTGACACCATTTTAAGCCAATTCCCCACAATTATGTTCTTGTGATCTAAATTCAAATGTTCTTGGTTCTACTTTGTAAGAGGAAAATTATGCTTATTACTTGTCAGTACCAACAAGTCCTCATGAGAAATACAGCTTCTTATGAGCATCTTCCCATTAAGTATGACTGGTTAAATACGTACTTGTTCTACGGTTAGACCATTAAAGTACTATAAGTTACTGAGAATGTGACAACCGCCAACGTTGAGCTGCTACAAAGCCTCAGACAGAGCAGAAGGTAACGCGCCGACGGCTCCAACAGTCCAACTGGGGCGGAGGTTAATAGCAAAACAGTTTTGCTAGAACTCATCTAGATGAGATATAATTTGGTATCATTCATCTTTTATAGTCATTGGATGTGATGCTATAAGATGCTATAAGATGTGTGTGTGCTGACGTGGATGGTATATGTTCTTGTTTTTCAAGTGAATGAGACCAAATTATATCTCATCTAGATGAGTTCTAGGTACTCCCATAGCAAAACTGGAGAAAATACAGTCCGGCGGAGGGGCGAGGACAACCGGCAGCGCGGCCGACGAGCTGACGGCGGTGCGCAGCGGGGAGGAGGGCATGCAGAGGATGCGCAGGCCTCGCGAGACGAACAGCGAACGACGTACCGTCCACGAGTCGTATATATACTCGTATTCGTCAATCCGTGTCCGACTGTGCTACGGCTCCGACTCCGGTAGAGGTCGCTAGCCCGACTTCGACTTGTTTTGCTGGTCCGTGGTTCCAACTTCCATATATTGACAAGGGAGAGGCAGCAGGCCATGGTGTACGAGCATGGCAGACAAGCGCTTTGCGTTCCTGGTTTTTCGTTGGCGAAAGAGTAGCGGCCGGCTGGGTGATCGTGATCCTCGGGCCAGTGGTAGTAGAACGATCCGCCACCACGCCGCCGGGATCAATGAAGCTTCTTCCGGCCGCCCTCGGCCTCGTCCTCATCCTCCTCCTCGTTCTGAATCTCAATGGTGTGGAGGCCCGGCCTGCGCCTACCGGCGGCCATCAGAAGAAGGCGTCGAGCTACACCTTCTTTGTGTTTGGGGATGACTTCGCCGACAATGGGAACCTCCCTCCGACCAACCCTGTCACTGAGATGTCGCGGCAATGGGCCTACCCCTACGGCTCCAACTACGTTGATGCTGATGGGTTTCCGCGGCCGAATACTCTGTCCGGCCGCTTCTCAAACTACAAAATTCAGTAGGATTTCATCGGTAAGTACTAGTATGTTATATTACCCTAAAAAGGTACTCTGTTATATTGTAATCTCATGTTATGCTGTAATCTATGGTGCATCACAATCAACCCTACTCGTTGTTTTATTGATAACTTGCAGCAGCAATGCTGGGATTGGAGGAAGCCCCTCCAGCGCATGCCCGCACGGCAGATAAAACCTGTGACCCGTCCGGCATGACCTTTGCTACCGGTGGTGCATGCGTGTTGGACAGTACATCGCAGGAGGTCCCTGCCCTCGCCAAGCAGGTTGACACTTTCAAGAAGATGGTCAAGGACGGGACCATCACGGAGAATCAACTGAGTCGCTCCGTAGCGCTCGTGGCCTACTCCGGCAACGACTATGCAGGCACCAGCGTCATTAGGCTAGGTAACCCCTGTTGGAAATATGCCCTAGAGGCAATAATAAATTGGTTATTATTATATTTCCTTGTTCATGATAATCGTTTATTATCCATGCTATAATTGTATTGATAGGAAACTCAGATACATGTGTGGATACATAGACAACACCATGTCCCTAGTAAGCCTCTAGTTGACTAGCTCGTTGATCAATAGATGGTTACGGTTTCCTAACCATGGACATTGGATGTCGTTGATAACGGGATCACATCATTAGGAGAATGATGTGATGGACAAGACCCAATCCTAAGCCTAGCACTAGATCGTGTAGTTCGTATGCTAAAGCTTTTCTAATGTCAAGTATCATTTCCTTAGACCATGAGATTGTGCAACTCCCGGATACCGTAGGAATGCTTTGGGTGTATCAAACGTCACAACGTAACTGGGTGACTATAAAGGTGCATTACAGGTATCTCCGAAAGTGTCTGTTGGGTTGGCACGAATCGAGACTGGGATTTGTCACTCCGTGTAAGCGGAGAGGTATCTCTGGGCCCACTCGGTAGGACATCATCATATGCGCAATGTGACCAAAGAGTTGATCACGGGATGATGTGTTACGGAACGAGTAAAGAGACTTGCCGGTAACGAGATTGAACAAGGTATAGGGATACCGACGATCGAATCTCGGGCAAGTACAATACCGCTAGACAAAGGGAATTGTATACGGGATTAATTAAGTCCTTGACATCGTGGTTCGTCCGATGAGATCATCGTGGAACATGTGGGAGCCAACATGGGTATCCAGATCCCGCTGTTGGTTATTGACCGGAGAACGTCTCGATCATGTCTGCATGTCTCCCAAACCCGTAGGGTCTACACACTTAAGGTTCGGTGACGCTAGGGTTGTAGAGATATTAGTATGCGGTAACCCGAATGTTGTTCGGAGTCCCGGATGAGATCCCGGACATCACGAGGAGTTCTGGAATGGTCCGGAGGTAAAGAATTATATATAGGAAGTGCTATTTCGGCCATCGGGACAAGTTTCGGGGTCACCGGTATTGTACCGGGACCACCGGAAGGGTCCCGGGGGTCCACCGGGTGGGGCCACCTGCCCCGGGGGGCCACATGGGCTGTAGGGGGTGTGCCTTGGCCTATATGGGCCAAGGGCACCAGCCCCAAGAGGCCCATGCGCCAAGAGTAGAGAAAAAGGAGAGAGTCCTAAAGGGGGAAGGCACCTCCGAGGATGGACTCCTCCCCACCCTTGGCCGCACCCTTCCTTGGAGGAAGGGGCAAGGGCTGCGCCTCCCCCTCTCCCTTGGCCCTATATATAGTGGGGAAAAGGAGGAGCAAACCAATCTAAGGCCTGGCGCCTCCCTCTCCCTCCCGTGACACATCTTCCTCCTCCCGCAGCGCTTAGCGAAGCCCTGTTGGAATCCCGCTACTTCCACCACGCCGTCGTGCTGCTGGATCTCCATCAACCTCTCCCTCCTCCTTGCTGGATCAAGGCATGGGAGACGTCTCCGTTCCGTACGTGTGTTGAACGCGGAGGTGCCGTCCGTTCGGCACTAGGATCATCGGTGATTTGAATCACGACGAGTACGACTTCATCAACCCTGTTCACTTGAACGCTTCCGCTTAGCGATCTACAAGGGTATGTAGATGCACTCTCTTTCCCCTCGTTGCTGGTTTCTCCATAGATAGATCTTGGTGATACGTAGGAAAATTTTAAATTTCTGCTACGTTACCCAACAGTGGCATCATGAGCTAGGTCTATGCGTAGTTTCTATGCACGAGTAGAACACAAAGTAGTTGTGGGCGTTGATTTTGTTCAATATGCTTGCCGTTACTAGTCTTATCTTGATTCGGCGGCATCGTGGGATGAAGCGGCCCGGACCAAACTTACACGTACTCTTACGTGAGACCGGTTCCACCGACAAACATGCACTAGTTGCATAAGGTGGCTGGCGGGTGTCTGTCTCTCCCACTTTAGTCGGATCGGATTCGATGAACAGAGTCCTTATGAAGGGTAAATAGCAATTGGCCTATCACGTTGTGGTTTTGCGTAGGTAAGAAACGTTCTTGCTAGAAACCCATAGCAGCCACGTAAAACATGCAAACAACAATAAGAGGACGTCTAACTTGTTTTTGCAGGGTATGCTATGTGATGTGATATGGCCAAAAGGATGTGATGAATGATATATGTGATGTATGAGATTGATCATGTTCTTGTAATAAGAATCACGACTTGCATGTCGATGAGTATGACAACCGGCAGGAGCCATAGGAGTTGTCTTTATTTATTTATGACCTGCGTGTCAACATAAACGTCATGTAATTACTTTACTTTATTGCTAACCGTTAGCTGTAGTAGTAGAAGTAATAGATGACGAGACAACTTCATGAAGACACGATGATGGAGATCATGATGATGGAGATCATGGTGTCAATGCCGGTGACGAGATGATCATGGAGCCCCAAGATGGAGATCAAAGGAGCTATATGATATTGGCCATATCATGTCACTACTATTTGATTGCATGTGATGTTTATCATGTTTATACATCTTATTTGCTTAGAACGACGGTAGTAAATAAGATGATCCCTCATTAAAATTTCAAGAAGTGTTCTCCCCTAACTGTGCACCGTTGCTACAGTTCGTCGTTTCAAAGCACGCCGTGATGATCGGGTGTGATAGATCCTTACGTTCACATACAACGGGTGTTGACGAGCCTAGCATGTACAGACATGGCCTCGGAACATAGCAAAAACACTTAGGGTTAACTTGACGAGCCTAGCATGTACAGACATGGCCTCGGAACACATAAGACCGAAAGGTCGAGCATGAGTCGTATAGAAGATACGATCAACATGAAGATGTTCACCGACGTTGACTAGTCCGTCTCACGTGATGATCGGACACGGCCTAGTTCGCTCGGATCATGTAATCACTTAGATGACTAGAGGGATGTCTATCTAAGTGGGAGTTCATAAGATGAACTTAATTATCCTGAACATAGTCAAAAGGATTTTGCAATTTATGTCGTAGCTCGCGCTTTAGTTCTACTGTTTAGATATGTTCCTAGAGAAAAATTAGTTGAAAGTTGATAGTAGCAATTATGCGGACTAGGTCCGTAAACTGAGGATTGTCCTCATTGCTTCTTAGAAGGCTTATGTCCTTAATGCACCGCTCGGTGTGCTGAACCTCGAACGTTGTCTGTGGATGTTGCGAACATCTGACATACACATTTTGATAACTACGTGATAGTTCAGTTAAACGGTTTAGAGTTGAGGCACCAAAGACGTTTTTGAAATGTCACGAAACATATGAGATGTTTTGAGGGCTGAAATTGGAATTTCAGGCTCGTGCCCACGTCAAGAGGTATAAGACCTCCGACGATTTTCTTAACCTGCAAACTAAGGGAGAAAAGCTCAATTGTTGAGCTTGTGCTCAGATTGTCTGAGTACAACAATCATTTGAATCGACTGGGAGTTGATCTTACAGATAAGATAGTGATGTTTCTCCGAAGTCATTACCACCAAGCTGCTAGAGCTTCGTGATGAACTATAATATATCGGGGACATGTATGATGATCCTTGAGATGTTCGTGATGTTTGACACCACAAAAGTAGAAATCAACAAGGAGCATCAATTGTTGATGGTTGGTGAAACCACTAGTTTCAAGAAGGGCAAGGGCACGAAGGGATACTTCATAAAACGGCAATTCAGCTGCTGCTCTAGTGAAGAAACCCAAGGTTGAACCCAAACCCGAGACTAAGTGCTTCTGTAATAAAGGGAACAGCCACTGGAGCAGAATTACCCTAGATACTTGGTAGATTAGAAGGCTGGCAAGGTCGATAGAAGTATATTGGATATACATTGTGTTGATGTGTACTTTACTAGTACTCCTAGTAGCACCAGGGTATTAGATACCGGTTCGGTTGCTAAGTGTTAGTAACTCGAAATAAAAGCTACGGAATAAACGGAGACTAGCTAAAGATGAGCTGATGATATGTGTTGGAAGTGTTTCCAATGTTGATATAATCAAATATCGTACGCTCCTTCTAGCATCGAGATTGGTGTTTGTGTTGAGCATAGACATGATTGGATTATGTCTATCGCAATACGGTTATTCATTTAAGGAGAATAATGGTTACTCTGTTTATTTGAATAATACCTTCAATGGTCTTACACCTAAAATGAATGGTTTATTGAATCTCGATCGTAGTGATACACATGTTCATGCCAAAAGATAGTAATGATAGTACCACCTACTTGTGGCACAGCCACGTAAGTCATATCGGTATAAAACGCATGAAGAAGCTCCATGTTGATGGATCTTTGGACTCACTCATTTTTGAAAAGTTTGAGACATGCGAACCATGTCTATTGGTGTGTATGCATGAAGAAACTCCATGCAAATGGACCGTTTGAACTCACTTGATTTTGAATCACTTGAGACATGCAAATCATACCACATGGGCAAGATGACTGAAAGCCTCTTTTTCAGTAAAATGGAACTAGAAAGCAAATTATTGGAAGTAATACATTTTGATGTGTGCAGTCCAATGAGTGCTGAGGCATGTAGTGGATATCGTTATGTTCTTTCTTCACAGATGATTTGAGTAGATGTTGAGTACATTTACTTGATGAATCACGAGTTTGAATTATTGAAAGGTTCAAGTAATTTCAGGGTGAAGTTGAAAGATCGTCGTGATAAGAGGATAAAAATATCTATGATATGATCATAGAGATGAATATCTGAATTACGAGTTTGGCATAGAATTAAGACATTGTGGAAATTGTTTCACAACTGATACAGCCTAGAACACCATAGTGTGATGGTGTGTCCGAACATCATAACTGCACCCTATTGGATATGATGCATACCATGATGTCTCTTATCAAATTACCACAATAGTTTATGGGTTAGGCATTAGAGACAACCACATTCACTTTAAATAGGGCACCACGTAATTCCGATGAGATGACACCGTATGAACTATGGTTTAGAGAAACCTAAGCTGTCATTTCTTAAAAGTTTGGGGCTGCGACGCTTATGTGAAAAAGTTTTAGGTTGATAAGCTCGAACCCATAGCGGATAAATGCATCTTCATAGGACACCCAAAACAGTTGGGTATACCTCCTGTCTCAGATCCTAAAGCAATAAGGGATTGTTTCTAAAATCTGGTCCTTTCTCGAGGAAAAGTTTCTTTCGAAATAATTGAGTGGGAGGGTGGTGGAGACTTGATGAGGTTATTGAACCGTCTCTTCAACTAGTGTGTGGCAGGGCACAGGAAGTTGTTCCTGTGGAAACTACACCAATTGAAGTGGAAGCTTATGATAGTGATCATGAAACTTCAGATCAAGTCACTAACAAACCTCGTGGGATGACAAGGATGCGTACTACTTCAGAGTGGTACGTAGTCCTGTCTTGGAAGTCATGTTGCTAGACAACAATGAACCTACGAGCTATGGAGAAGTGATGGTGGGCCCGGATTCCGATAAATGGCTCGAGGCCATATAATCCGAGAGAGGATCCATATATGAAAACAAAGTGGAGACTTTGGAAGAACTACTTGATGGTCGTAAGGCTGTTGAGTACAGATGGATTTTAAAAGGAAGACGGACAATGATGGTAAATGTCACCATTAAGAAAGCTCGACTTGTCGTTAAGATGTTTTCCGACAAGTTCAAGGAGTTGACTACGATGATATTTCTCACTCGTAGCGATGCTAAGAGTCTGTTGGAATTATATTAGCAATTACTGCATTATTTATGAAATCTTGCAGATAGGATGTCAAAACATTGTTTCCTCGACGTTTCTTGAGGAAAGGTTGTATGTGATACAACCGGAAGGTTTTGTCAATCCTGAAATATGCTAATAAGTATGCAAAGCTCCAGCAATCCTTCTGAGGACTGGAGTAAGCATCTCGGAGTTGGAATGTACGCTTTGATGAGATGATCAAAGGTTTTGGATTTATATAAAGTTTATGAGAAACTTGTATTTCCAAAGAAGTGAGTGGGGGCACTATAGAATTTCTGATAAGTATATGTTGACATATTGTTGATCAGAAATGACGTAGAATTTCTGGAAAGCATATAGGGTTATTTGGAAAGTGTTTTCAATGGAAAGCCTGGATTAAGCTACTTGAACATTGAGCATCAAGATCTATAAGGATAGATCAAAACGCTTAAAAGTACTTTCAAATGAGCACATACCTTGACATGATCTTGAAGGTGTTCAAGATGGATCAGTCAAAGAAGGAGTTCTTGCCTGAGTTGTAAGGTATGAAGTTAAGACTTAAAGCTCGACCACGGCAGAATAGAGAGAAAGGACGAAGGTCGTCCCCTATGCTTAAGACATAGGCTCTACAGTATGCTATGCTGTGTACCGCACCTGAAGTGTGCCTTGCCATGAGTCAGTCAAGGGGTACAAGAGTGATCCAAGAATGGATCACAGGACAGTGGTCAAGTTATCCTTAGTAACTAGTGGACTAAGGAATTTTCTCGATTATGGAGGTGGTAAAAGAGTTCGTCGTAAAGGGTTACGTCGATGCAAGCTTAACACCTATCCGGATAGCTCTGAGTAGAGATACCGGATACATATAATGGAGCAACAATTTAGAATAGCTCCAAGTAGAACATTTATTTGGAATAGCTCCAAATAGAACGTGGTAGCTACATCTAGGAGATGACATAGAGATTTGTAAAGCACACACGGATCTGAAAGGTTCAGACCCGTTGACTAAAACCTCTCTTACAAGCAACATGATCAAACCTAGAACTCATTGAGTGTTAATCACATAGTGATGTGAACTAGACTACTGACTCTAGTAAACTCTTGGGTGTTAGTCACATGGCGATGTGACCTGTGAATGTTAATCACATGGCGATGTGAACTAGATTATTGACTCTAGTGCAAGTGGGAGACTGTTGGAAATATGCCCTAGAGGCAATAATAAATTGGTTATTATTATATTTCCTTGTTCATGATAATCGTTTATTATCCATGCTATAATTGTATTGATAGGAAACTCAGATACATGTGTGGATACATAGACAACACCATGTCCCTAGTAAGCCTCTAGTTGACTAGCTCGTTGATCAATAGATGGTTACGGTTTCCTAACCATGGACATTGGATGTCGTTGATAATGGGATCACATCATTAGGAGAATGATGTGATGGACAAGACCCAATCCTAAGCCTAGCACTAGATCGTGTAGTTCGTATGCTAAAGCTTTTCTAATGTCAAGTATCATTTCCTTAGACCATGAGATTGTGCAACTCCCGGATACCGTAGGAATGCTTTGGGTGTATCAAACGTCACAACGTAACTGGGTGACTATAAAGCTGCATTACAGGTATCTCCGAAAGTGTCTGTTGGGTTGGCACGAATCGAGACTGGGATTTGTCACTCCGTGTAAGCGGAGAGGTATCTCTGGGCCCACTCGGTAGGACATCATCATATGCGCAATGTGACCAAAGAGTTGATCACGGGATGATGTGTTACGGAACGAGTAAAGAGACTTGCCGGTAACGAGATTGAACAAGGTATAGGGATACCGACGATCGAATCTCGGGCAAGTACAATACCGCTAGACAAAGGGAATTGTATACGGGATTGATTAAGTCCTTGACATCGTGGTTCGTCCGATGAGATCATCGTGGAACATGTGGGAGCCAACATGGGTATCCAGATCCCGCTGTTGGTTATTGACCGGAGAACGTCTCGGTCATGTCTGCATGTCTCCCGAACCCGTAGGGTCTACACACTTAAGGTTCGGTGACGCTAGGGTTGTAGAGATATTAGTATGCGGTAACCCGAATGTTGTTCGGAGTCCCGGATGAGATCCCGGACATCACGAGGAGTTCCGGAATGGTCCAGAGGTAAAGAATTATATATAGGAAGTGCTATTTCGGCTATCGGGACAAGTTTCGGGGTCACCGGTATTGTACCGGGACCACCGGAAGGGTCCCGGGGGTCCACCGGGTGGGGCCACCTGCCCCGGGGGGCCACATGGGCTGTAGGGGGTGTGCCTTGGCCTATATGGGCCAAGGACACCAGCCCCAAGAGGCCCATGCGCCAAGAGTAGAGAAAAAGGAGAGAGTCCTAAAGGGGGAAGGCACCTCCGAGGTGCCTTGGGGAGGATGGACTCCTCCCCACCCTTGGCCGCACCCTTCCTTGGAGGAAGGGGCAAGGGCTGCGCCTCCCCCTCTCCCTTGGCCCTATATATAGTGGGGAAAAGGAGGAGCAAACCAATCTAAGGCCTGGCGCCTCCCTCTCCCTCCCGTGACACATCTTCCTCCTCCCGCAGCGCTTAGCGAAGCCCTGTTGGAATCCCGCTACTTCCACCACGCCGTCGTGCTGCTGGATCTCCATCAACCTCTCCCTCCTCCTTGCTGGATCAAGGCATGGGAGACGTCTCCGTTCCGTACGTGTGTTGAACGCGGAGGTGCCGTCCGTTCGGCACTAGGATCATCGGTGATTTGAATCACGACGAGTACGACTTCATCAACCCCGTTCACTTGAACGCTTCCGCTTAGCGATCTACAAGGGTATGTAGATGCACTCTCTTTCCCCTCGTTGCTGGTTTCTCCATAGATAGATCTTGGTGATACGTAGGAAAATTTTGAATTTCTGCTACGTTACCCAACAGCCCCAACGATGTGAGTATCATATCAACGCACAATGTATATATGCATACATTAATTTGAACAATTAATTCGTTTGTGAATCTTACTAACGTATAATTTTCATGTATGCAATGTAGATTAATGCTTATATTGGAAAGGACAAAAGAGATTGCAGCTAATGTGGATCAATTGTTGAAGCTTGGGGTAACAAAGGTTCTTGTCAATAACTTGCACCCTATCGGTTGCACGCCATCACACACCCGAACCAACAACTACACCACGTGTGATATTTTTGGAAACTTGGGTGCATCTATCAACAACGATAATCTGAAACAAGTTATGACATCAAAGAAGAATGTCTACATCATTGACGTGTACACCGCATTCGCTAATATTGTGGATCATGCAGCAGGTATGTATCTACATTCATTCAAAAGTGTCTCATTATTTTAGAATTATCTTAATCTAATTAGATGGGTTTGATTGTGTACTTGAAATACTTTATTTGAACATTTTAAATTTCATATGCATTAATGTAGGTAAAGGCTCAGAGTTGTCCAAACAATTCAAGCGCAAACTATTGCCGTGCTGCGAGAGTTTGAATTCGAAGGGTTACTGCGGACAGCAAAACGAGTCATCCGGGGAGCTTCTGTACACTGTGTGTAACAAGTCAAGTAAATTTTTCTATTGGGACGATATGCACCCGACCCATGCAGGATGGGATGTTGTGATAAAACAATTGGAAAAGCCTTTGAGGGAGTTTGTAAATCAAGCCTAGGTAGCTGGTTTTATATATCTGTGTAGAGCTTTGCATCCATGATGACAACCTTCTGATTTATTTCATAGTTTCAAGTATTTGGAAGACAGGATTTTCCCGATTCCATGATGAATATTATATTGTATTTGCATATTCTTTTGTGAACACATGAACATAACTCTATACCCCCGCAACTATAGACCCGACAGTCCGATTGGCGGGACCGATAGCTTTTTCTTCAAACAATCCACGATGGTTCACTAGCCTATGGCCACCCGGAGTGTCCTTTTTCCAAACATCTAAACAGTAGTTCACTAACCTTGGACTAAAGGTTACATGCGGTTGACTCGACTGATATATCTGTATGGGCTTGTTTTCTAGTTGCTACCTTCAATCCTACAAACCTACGTACCCAACATTGATGCCTGAACACATCCACCAACTAAGGGTGTAAAGTAACTTGTTTTCGTTACAAGTGTGTACATGTATGCGTATAGACATAGTCAGCCTCCCTCGATTCCAACTGCATTTCAGTCCATGGTTCCTTCATTGATGCACATAGACAATCATCAGTAATTTGTGAGATTGGCTTAGACTCGGTCTACCCCCTTAATTAGGGGTAGTAAAAGGATGCATACTTACTTTGACACACGCCGGAGACGGTCTTCCATTGAGCTAGTCATATAAATTTTGGGTCCCGATAACTGCCACACGTGTGGTGTATCGGGTGGTTGTGCCGCACATCCTGTGTGGCACGGAGACGACCCTGCCCACACGACCGCGTCCGGGCGCGCGCAACCACAGCCCGCACGTCCGGTGCAGCGCGATCGCCCCGCACGAGCACGTCCGGGCGAGCGAGCACGCGGCCCGCACGACCCGTCTCAGCCGTCGCCCCTCCCCGCCCGCGAGCCACACGCCCCGCGTGTCAGTAACCACGCGTCCCGCCGCGATTGCCATGGTCCGGACCCTCTTCAGTTGCCATGTTGCTGAACTATAGTTGCCATGTCGGACAACTACAGTTGCCATGGTTGCTCAACTGCAGTTGCCGTCTTAGGTCAAGTGCCGGATGCCATTTCTGGGCAACTGCAGTTGTTGCCATGTCGGACAACTATAGTTATCATGATTTTGGAAAACTTTAATAGTTGCCACCTACTAACACTGGACAGTTGCCATGTAGCACTAAAAAACAAGGCAAAAAACATGTTGCGGGTAAAAAGAGAGTTGCCATCTGCTTACAAGCACGCTAGGGTAGTTGCCATGTATCCTGCAAAACACATGGCAACTGATGGCTTTTGATGTGTGGGAGAGGAGATTGGAGGGCAGTTGCCATGTATCCTGCAAAACACATGGCAACTGATGGCTTTTGGTGTGTGGGAGAGGAGACGGGAGGGCAGTTGCCATGTATCCTGCAAAACACATGGCAACTGATGGCTTTTGGTGTGTGGGAGAGGAGACGGGCATGTGGGTGACGGTGGTATCTTTAGGAGTTGCCACCTACTAACACTAGACAGTTGCCATGTAACGCTACAAAACAGACGTGGCAACAATAACATGTTCGGGTAAAAAGAGATTTGCCATATGCTTACAATCACAAATGGGGCAGTTGCCATGTACCCTTCAAAAACATGGCAAATGACAGCTTAGGTGTGGGAGAGTGGGTGAATGGCAGTCGTGGGAGATGGGGAACAGGAGTGGTGCGTGGCGTGCGGGCGCGACAGCAGTTCCATCGCACGCCCCGACTGGCGAACGTTGGCTGCGGAGAGAAAACAGGCGTGTGGGCGAACTCCCCCACATGCCACACACACGAGTGGTCCTACGTGGCACATAAAATCAACCTTTTTATGCCAAGATTCGTGCAAAAGGCGTTGGACGGTGATGTAGGCGTGTGGGCGAGTTGGCTAACGCCCACACGTGTGGGCGTTAACATTTCCGAAGATACTTTAAGAGTTGCCACCTACTAACACTGGACAGTTGCCATGTAGCACTAAAAAACAAGGCAAAAAACATGTTGCGGGTAAAAAGAGAATTGCCATCTGCTTACAAGCACGCTAGGGTAGTTGCCATGTATCCTGCAAAACACATGGCAACTGATGGCTTTTGGTGTGTGGGAGAGGAGACAGGAGGGCAGTTGCCATGTATCCTGCAAAACACATGGCAACTGATGGCTTTTGGTGTGTAGGAGAGGAGACGGGAGGGCAATTGCCATGTATCCTGCAAAACACATGGCAACTAATGGCTTTTGGTGTGTGGGAGAGGAGACGGGCATGTGGGTGACGGTGGTATCTTTAGGAGTTGCCACCTACTAACACTAGACAGTTGCCATGTAACGCTACAAAACAGACGTGGCAACAATAACATGTTCGGGTAAAAAAAGAGTTGCCATATGCTTACAATCACAAATGGGGCAGTTGCCATGTACCCTTCAAAAACATGGCAAATGACAGCTTAGGTGTGGGAGAGTGGGTGAATGACAGTCGTGGGAGATGGGGAACAGGAGTGGTGCGTGGCGTGCGGGCGCGACAGCAGTTCCATTGCACGCCCCGACTGACGAACATTGGCCGTGGAGAGAAAACAGGCGTGTGGGCGAACTCCCCCACATGCCACACACACGAGTGGTCCTACATGACACATAAAATCAACCTTTTTATGTTAAGATTCGTGCAAAAGGCGTTGGACGATGATGTAGGCGTGTGGACGAGTTGACTAACATCCATACGTGTGGGCGTTAACATTTCCGCAAATTTTCCCCCAATCTCAAGATGCTGATATGGACAGTACATCGATCGATCTATGGAGGCAATCAAGCTCGTAAATATGCTGGCAAGAGACGGCGATCATCGATTGATGGTTATACTCTGAAAATCTGAATAATGAATGAATATAGAGTAATGCTATTCTAAGTGTGAGTATAGAATTTAGCGTTACTATATATATTGCTCACGCCTTCTGTTGCGTGGACGAATGGCGATGTACGCCCTAACGAGACACTAGATGAAGGCCATTGTCCACGTAACAGAAGGTTCGAATTGCTGGAGGCAGACAATTGTTCTGTTGAACATATTATGTGCATGTATCTGTTAGAATAATTTCCTACCGACCTGTCTCTAGTTTTCTTGTATAGATAAAGCTGAGGGTTGTCCTTGTACTTATATACGTGCACCGTGCACCCGATCAATACATCGAGAGTTGCATTGCCTTTAACATGGTATCAGTTTTCTTCCCGATCCAACCCTAACTTCCGCTCCTCCCTAGAAGCAACCGCCGCGGCACCACGCTGCCGCCGCCGCCATCCACCCGCGCCGCCGCCGCACCCGAACCCCGCCGCCGCGTGCGCCTCCCCACCCCGATCTCCCTCTCCTTCCCGAGCCGCCTCCCCATCTCCTTCCACACCCGATCGTCACCACCGTGCCGCCACCACCTCGATCGCCGCGCCGCACCCATGGCCTCTCCCCACTCCGTCGCCTCCCTTCCCTTCAACCCCTTCGACGGTCCGGCCCCTCCCCCGATGGAGGTCGTTCGCGATCTCGACATCTTCACCTACGTGCCCATCATCCTCGACTACGCCAACTCCACCTACTACGCTTGGAAGATTTACTTCTCCCTCGTCTTTCGCAAGTACCACCTCATCGATCACGTTGATGGCTCCGTCGACTCCGACCTCATGTTCGCGGATGACGACTGGCTGACCATCGACGCCACCATCACCCGTTGGCTGTACCAAACCATCTCCAAGGACATCTTCCACACCATCGTTTGCGACACCGATGACGCGTAGACGGTGTGGGCAAAGCTGAACGGGCTCTTCCTCGACAACACCCTCCAGCGCCGCGTGTTTCTTCAGCGGGAATTTTTGGCTGCCACCAGCTTAACTCGTCTATCGACGATTATTGCATGCGCCATAAGAAACTTGCCGACGAACTTCGCGACCTCGGGGAGCGGGTCTCTGACGACCTTCTCCTCAGCACGCTCACCGCCGTACTGAACGAGGAGTTCAGCAACGCGGCCTCCAACCTCACGTTCCATCCGGACCCGACTTTTCCTCGGGTTGTGGCCTATCTTCGGTTGGAGGAGAGAAGGATGAAGATGGTGAAGTCCCGGGCCACGCACACGGTGCTTGCGGCGGGCACCTCCAGCGCCGCCCCTCCCACGGCTCCGCAGCCGTCGCGGCATCCGCCGCCACCGACGACCTACTACCAGGCGCCTCCACCCCCGGTGTACCAGCCGCCGCCCCTTGCCCCCGATCGTCGCCGCGGGGGGCGTCGCGGCAAGAAGCAGCAGCGGCACGACGCGGAGGGGGGGGCGCCGCCAGCCGCTGACCGCGACCCACCCTTGGATGGGGGTGGTCCACGCGTACACCATGCCGGTGCCGCGGGCCCCCGTCTCGGCCAGGATCCTCGGCCCCCGCCCCGGTGCCCACCAGGCGGTGTTCGCCGCCCCAGGTGGCTACCCCGCCGCCGCGCCTGCGTACGCTGCCCCGGGTAGCTACCCCACGGCCCTGCCCGCCTACCCCGCCGCGCCCCCTGCCGCGGCCGCTGCCCTCCCGCCGGCACCCTGGGATCCGGCCCTTCTCGCGGCGCTTCACTCCGCTCTTACACCCAACACATACACCGGAGGCGACGACTGGTATATGGACACCGGGGCTACCGCCCACATGACTTCCAACCCTGGTAACCTCAACTCCGCATATCCAGTTTCTACCGCATGTCGTATCACTGTTGGGGACGGTTCATCCCTTCCCATTACTCATGTCGGTCATGGTTCTTTTCCGTCTAACTCCATGCCTATACATATGTCTAATGTCTTAGTTTCACCTGAGCTAATCACCAATCTTGTTTTCATTCGTTCTCTTACACGTGAAAATCCTATAACTGTTGAATTTGACGAAGTGGGTTTTTCTGTCAAGGACGCCCGTACCTGGATGGTACTTCACCGATGTGATAGCCCTGACGGCCTCTACCCGGTGAACTCCATCAACACCTCCACATCCGCTCCGGTCGCTCTCTCCGCCACGATGGACCTTTGGCATGCTCGGCTGGGACATCCGAACCCGGCCACCCTTCGTCATATTCTTAGGACTTTTTCATTCACGTGTAATAAAACCGATGATCATACTTGTCATGCTTGCCGTCTCGGTAAGCACGTCCGTCTTCCGTTTAGTGCGTCCTCATCGGTGGTGTCGTATCCATTTGAGTTGATTCATAGTGATTTATGGACATCTCCTGTTGCCAGTAATACGGGTTTTTTATACTATCTTGTCATACTTGATGATTTTTCGCATTATGTGTGGACCTTCCCGTTGCGGAGAAAATCCGATGCACTCTCCGTTCTCACTACCTTTTACTCCTATGTCGCTACGCAGTTTGGGTGTCCCATTCATGCCTTGCAGACTGACAGCGGGAAGGAGTTCGACAACGTCGGGGTTCGTACCCTCCTTGCCACACATGGCACGATTCTTCGTCTCACTTGCCCGTATACCTCGCAACAAAATGGTCGCGCTGAACGGATCCTTCGCACTCTCAATGATTGTGTGCGCACTCTTCTCTTCCACGCTAATGTCCCGCCCCGGTTTTGGCCGGACGCCCTCTCCACCGCCTCTCTCCTCATCAACATTCGTCCGAGTCGTGCTCGCGGGAACTTTGCACCACATCATCTCCTCTTCGGTAGCCCTCCCTCCTATGACGACCTTCGTGTTTTTGGGTGTCTCTGTTATCCTAGCATCGCCTCCACTACTCCTCATAAACTCGCACCCCGCTCCGTGGCATGCATCTTTCTCTGATACCCACCAAACACCAAAGGTTATCCTTGCTATGATCCGGTTTCCCACCGAGTTTTTACTTCACGACACGTTTACTTTGACGAGAGGTCTTTTCCCTTTCACCAGGTACCACCGCCGGTCGACTCGCCTTCGTCACCCGCGCCTCCTGGCGCCCCTCGAGGCGGCCGCTCAGTTGCGCTCAGGCCCCCCCGGCTTCAGGCCCCCTGCAGCGCGTGGGCCTCTCCTTGGCTTCGGCGCTCCCGTCGCGCCTGGGCCCCGGTCTGGGTCCATGGCATCGGACCCGGCCCCGTCACGCGCCGCCCCAGGCTCTCCCGCCGGCCCGGCTGCTCCCTCGCCGGCGGTTACGGCCACTACAAGAAATATGTCAACTTATGACCTTCTGTCAGTGACCCTCGAAGAATTGGTCATAAATTTATGACCATTTTAGACCAATTGGTCAAAAGCTGTTCAAGGGGCTCCAAACCCTAAACCATTGCGACCATTTTGGTCAGAAAGGTCGTAATTTCCTTACACGAAATGGTCACAAAGCAAACAGTGCTAGTCCGCTGCCTTATTTATAGTTGTTAATGACCAATATAGATGGTCATAGCCTTGTAGATTGTGGTGGGTTGTGATGACTAGGCGCCATCTCATCAGTTTTTCCTATGTGTCATGTCCATGTGGCAGTTTTTGCCCTAGGTTGTGAAGCAACCTATATTTCTATCATTCCCAAAATTCCCAAAAAAATCTCATAAATTCTTTGGGGCATATCTTCATCAAATATATAAAAATCCTTCCTTGCCTAGTTCAAAACTAATTCAACAATATTCATTTTCCTATTCTATTCACAACAACACTTTATGAAGGAAGTGCTATTTATATATTCTTGATTGCCCTCGGAATTTTTGGGCACTCTTTCCTATCCAAATCATTACCGCATGACAAAATTAAGCTCCATTTGCCTAGCAAATCTTCTTCGGCAAATTTCCAAAGTTTTTGTCCACCTAGAAGCATTGTGAAGGAAGTACCTTTTTATATATCTAAATGACATGAAATTTATACAGTTCCTTCATATGTCCAAATTATCACCCTCCTCCAAATTGCAGCTCAGTCAAATCATCTATGTGAGCCCAGGTTCAATTTATATTTTATGGCCAAATTGGCACGTTGCAAAGCAAGTGTTATATAGACCCCTCCTATTACCCTCAAACTTTTCGGGCACTCTTCCATACCCAAATCATTGCCACATGATAATATTTAGCTCAATTTTCCTAGTAAATCTTTCTCGGGAAATTTCCAAAGTTTCTACCTCGAGAGAAGCTTTGTGAAGTAAGTACTAGCTAGGCTTACCCAAATGATCTGAAAATTTACCAGCACATGACCATACCTAAGTAACTTACCTACACCAATTTTGAGATCATTTCATTCATCCAATCTCTCTCACTAGTTTTCCCAAGTTTCTGTCCATAGAAGAGCATTGTGAAGGAAGTACTACTTTGGCATGTCCAAATGGTATCAATTTTCTACAATGCTTTCCTATGCCCAAATAACCATCCTTCACAAAATTTCAGCTCACTCCATTCATTATTTTGAGCCCAGCTTCAACATTCATATTTTTGTCCAGCGTGGTACTTTGCAAAGCAAGTACCACCTAGGATCCTCCTTTTGAGCTCAAAATTTGTGAAGACATTCTCCTTAGTAGATGATCATCCTCAGCCAAAACTCACGCCCATTGGCCATGTGCATTTCCCGTACCGCTAATCAAACACTTGGCTGCTAATTCATGTTTGAGCATCGGTCGGTCTCCTCGTGAGAATCTTATGTTGTAATTTTCTTCCTACCACCAACCTGGGGAGTGCCCAACCCACTAGACATGTCTAGGCCACCCAGAACACATGGCAACACCACGGTCACGCGGTGACCACGCGGCGGGCATGCGAGTTTACGCGCTCTAGAGATGGGGCCCTCGGCCACCGCCCAAACCTCGACGTATCGCCACCAAACCATGTATTTATGATTAAATAGGTACTTATGTACCGAGAAATGATTTTTGGAAAAAATAAATAGCAAACTATGAGGCAGCTACAGTTCAAATTTGACCCGCTTCCATCTGAATCGGCGGAAATTTGTCTTTTTCACGAGAGGTGGATCAAAACTTTTTACACCCAACCATTTTTGTCAATTGTGCATTAAATATGTCCTAGTATTTTAGAAAATTGATTTGGTCCAATTTTGCAACAATTATTTGGTAGTTCCTTCACAAAAAAACCTCCTTTCGGGCACTCGGAAAATGAAAAATGGTTTTTTCGTCCAAAGAAAATGAAAACTTCCTTAGGCAACATTGTTTGCCATTCCAATATGCACCCTTGTGCACAATATGAGATCATTTGAACAAACTATGCCACGAATGTGGCCATAAGATTGATCATTTGGCTTGAAAGCCATGAATCTTCAGAGATGATAGCTCATTTCTGAGAACACTTTTTTAAAATAATTGCCGTATTACAAGTTTGTTATTTTTATTGGGAACTTGGCCACATATAATGACACAATGCGAAGATTTACCAATTTTTTGATTTTTTTTTGAATTTTTTATGCCCGTTTCAAAATGTGGTCAAAACGGCGGGCTTGACCGTTCCTAGCTAGTGGTTGAATCTTGGAAAACTTTTGGTGTTTCTCTGATTAAATAGGTACTTATGTACCTAGAAATGATTTTTAGAAAAAATAAATAGCAAACTATGAGGCAGCTGCAGTTCAAATTTGACCCGCTTCCAACTGAATCGGCGGAAATTTGTCTTTTTCACGAGAGGTGGATCAAAACTTTTTACACCCAACCATTTTGTCAACTGTGCATTAAATATGTCCTAGTATTTTAGAAAATTGATTTGGTCCAATTTTCCAACAATTATTTGGTAGTTCCTTCACAAAAAAATCTCCTTTCGGGCACTCGGAAAATGAAAAATGGTTTTTTCGTCCAAAGAAAATGAAAACTTCCTTAGGCAACATTGTTTGCCATTCCAATATGCACCCTTGTGCACAATATGAGATAATTTGAACAAACTATGATATGGCCATAAGATTGATCATTTGGCTTGAAAGCCATGAATCTTCAGAGATGATAGCTCATTTCTGAGAACACTTTTTTAAAATAATTGCCGTATTACAAGTTTGTTATTTTTCTTGGGAACTTGGCCACATATAATGACACAATGCGAAGGTTTCCCAATTTTTTGATTTTTTTTGAATTTTTTATGCCCGTTTCAAAATGCGGTCAAAACGGTGGGCTTGACCGTTCCTAGCTAGTGGTTGAATCTTGGAAAACTTTTGGTGTTTCTCTAATTAAATAGATACTTATGTACCTAGAAATGATTTTTGTAAAAAATAAATAGCGAACTATGAGGCAGCTGCAGTTCAAATTTGACCCGCTTCCAGCTGAATCGGCGGAAATTTGTCTTTTTCACGAGAGGTGGATCAAAACTTTTTACACCCAACCATTTTGTCAATTGTGCATTAAATATGTCCTAGTATTTTAGAAAATTGATTTGGTCCAATTTTGCAACAATTATTTGGTAGTTCCTTCACAAAAAAACCTCCTTTCGGGCACTCGAAAAATTAAAAATGGTTTTTTCATGCAAAGAAAATGAAAACTTTTGACAACCAATCATTTTATCAATTGAACATTAAATATGGCCTAATATATTATAAAAATGATCTGGTCCCATTTTGCAACAAATATATGGTAGGTCATTTAAAAAAACTCAATTTACGCACTCGAAAAATAGAAAATGAATTTTTTGACCAATTTAGATGGTCATAACGTCGTACTGTATTCTGATTGGTCCGTGGACGCATCACGCGGATCATGCATCGAATATCGTCGGATGATCGTGGATCCAACGGCAGTCATCAGCCCTTCCACACCATCCCCGAAACCCTACCTCTGCCCTGTTGTAATTTTACATCCACCCCCCGCCTCCTTTCTTTCCCTCGCTCTCTTCTCCTCCTCTTCCCTTCCAGATCCGCCCGCACACCACTCCTCCTCCCTTCCAGATCGCAGCCGCCACCTCCTCCTTTCTAGATCGCCGCCTCCACCTCCCTCCGGCCGAGCTCCCCGCCGTCCATGGCCTTCCCCATGCCCTCCTCCTATCTCCCATCCCCTTCCCTCACTGCGAGCCCTTCTCCCCCGCGAGCCCTCTCTCTCTCTCCCTCCCGCGAATCCTCTGCTCCACTCGATTCCGGCGAGTTGAGGCGGCTCTCGCCGGCGCGCAGCACACCCCGGGCTCCCCTCACGGAGCTCTTCCCCCTCCCGTCAGATCCGTGTCTCGCACCCTCTAGTGCAAGCCCGCAACATCACCCGTGGCTAGGGTTCCGGCCACCACTTTAACTTCGTCGGGATCTGCCACATGCGACGACGGCGAGGCCAGAGGTGGCCGGATCTAGCACCGGTAAGCCCCTCCCCTCCTTCTTCGTGCAGCATCTCCTCACATCTCCTCAAGCGGCCGGGAGCACTGGGCTTGGATCACGGACGTCGGCATCATCTTCTCCGACTCAGACTAGGGCACCGCTGCTCCCGTCTCCAGTCCCTTGCCATTAGAGCACGGACGCCACTGCTCCCGCCTCCAGTCCTGACAGGTGACAACCGACGCCCTCATCTCCTCCAGCACTGGCTGTCCCTGTTTCCAGTGCCGATCCTGGCCTCGTGGGTGAGTTCATGGAGAATCATTGCTTCTCGGTGTCCGCTTATACACTGAATCTCTGAACTTGTTGTCCATGTTATAGTGTGTGCTTGCTTGCACAGCTTTGTACTATCAAAATAGAGTGCGTGCTTGCTTGCTGTCCATTCAACATGGGAATCAGGCGGGTTAGTTTGGTTTATTTGGTTCTGTTGTTGCTTTGGGCTAGTTTGGTACGTATGGGTTCAAATGGGTGCTTAATAGGAACGGACTGGATTGGTCTATGTTGAACAGAAAATCGAACTGGACTGGGGTGGTTTGGTTTGATGCCGTACAAACTGAAATGGTCTGAACCCGGGGGTTCAACCGGCACTGCCGCACCAATCGCAACCCACATGAACAAACTAATCCCAATGCTCAAGTGTTTCTCTGTGTTGAGAGTGGATGTGTTGACGCCCAGGACATGTTAGTACTGTAACCTGTAAGCCGTAAGCTGTAACTGATGTAATCCTGACGTAATGAAAATTGCTTTGAGGATCTGTCAATTATACAGAGCTCTCCATGCCCAAGCTGAGAAATTCTTGTTGTCAATCTGTTTGATGCCATCATTTTCTTACCATCATATTATATGTGCCGCTCAACATTCAACCTGCTTTAATCTATACTAGTATTCAGTTTGTACCTCATCTAGCACACTGCCTAAAATTGCCACTATTCTTTGAATGAAATTAGTAGAATTACCTTGTGATTCCTCTGTTTGCTTCACATTATGGTTGCTCTACTGCTAGTGTCTTACTAGCTTGTTTTGACTCATCGTGTTCCCGCTTGTAGTTGATTTTCCATGTGCCTAAGTATATGGGTAGTAAACGTGCAAGCAAACATTTGAACTCAAACCCATCCATGCTATGTACTATACTATACTGAAGAAGTAATGTAGATGAATATATATGCAGTTTTTGAAACCATCCTCTAATCTTTGCTTGTTTTTACAGTTTGGTGCTACAGTTTAAACCATCACCTAATCTGTGCCTTATCTAGAAATTTTGGCATGAAATTAAATCTGGCTGCTTGTTTACATTCAAAGTCCATATATATGATGCTGAAATAAATGAACACCATATATAGAGAACTAGTACTAATTTATGTTCTGAACATGCATGGTTTGAAATGTCTAAATCAAAGTCATCTTGTATTGTTTCTGGTTGATTTTGTTGTGCTGACTGCTCACAAAAAATATATATCTTTCAGACTCGATACATAAAGGACCGCAAGAGATTATATGGCAGGATACTGGACAGTAACCGTGTCAAGTCCTCCATTCAAGCAAAGTCCAAGGATCGGTCTGAGATGGAGTAGTTTGTCCTGCCTGTGCAATGTTCTTTCCAGCATCTCAGCTGTGTACTCTAATTACTGGAGTATTCTGTAGATTCTTTTCAATTAAACTACTCCAGAGATGAGTCTTTTCCATTAACTAAATCTAAATGAAACATTAGATGAAACTTGCCAGAGATTATTTAAATATTGCAGTAACTATTTGACACACATATTGTCATGCATCAGTAGTAGCATTAGTTGAAACTTTTATAGTAGGACTTGCTATTATAGTGGGACTTATCTCTGTAATTTAGCCAAACTTCATGTCACATGTACTAGTGTGCTAAAACTACTACTTTGTTTTAAACAAGTACTAATGTTTTGGTAGGACAAGAAGTTTCAAATTCTTATGCTGGTTTATGTTCTCTTTTTAGGTTATGAGAAGATATGCTGCTGGAAATAACTTTTGCTGATAATCCTTTGTTTTAAACAAGTACTAATATTTTGGTAGGACAAGAAGTTTCAAATTCTTATGCTGGTTTATGTTCTCTTTTTAGGTTATGAGAAGATATGCTGCTGGAAAGATGCTCTTAGCAAACTGGAAGGGTTGCAACCAAATCCAATTGACAACATGGCAGTGGTCTCTGAATATCTAAGCTAGTGATCATCTTTTCAGCGATTCCTTTTCTGTTTGGCCTTCTCGTAGGTAGTGTACATTAGTTGTCTGTTGGAGTTGTGATGGCAGTATATCTTCTTTGTTGCTTCGCTGTCGTTTGATATAGATGGCATTCTTTTAGTTGCTATTGCTTATGTATAGATAATCTGATGAAGATGTACATATGATATATGATTGTACGGCGAAACAAATATTGCTTTGATAGCAAAATAAAAAAAAACTCATATATTTCTCTGTTGTCCAGTCCTATGAATTAGCGGGCTGAAAATATTGATGGGTTGGAAGAGGCTTTGGCCCAAACAATGCTGGACAAAGATGGAACAAAAAAAGTCTCAAAAATAGAAAATGGACCGCAAAAAGGCTGAGGCCCAGAAAATGGAAAAGGCTTAGAAAACAAAAAACGCCATGTTGGGCTAGGCCCATGTAGCTAGCGAAAATTAACTGAAAAAAACATAAAATGGGCTGAATTAATGGGCTCGGCCCATGTAAAACCCCCAATTGGACCGGCCTGATTTTAACCAACGACCTTTTCAATTCGTCGCAATTTTGCCACGTCAGATTGCCACGTCGGATCCGACATGGCCTGGGGAGAGAGCTAGCGACCAAAACAGAAGGTCATAGGATCAACGACCTTTTGTTAAAGGTCGCTATAGTCAGTTTACGACCGCCAGCTTTTGACCTTCTGTTTTTGGTCACAAAAAGGTCGTAAATGGAAATTTGTGACCTTTCAGTGACCAATAGTGGTGGTCACAAGTTGACATATTTCTTGTAGTGGGCGGCCCGGAGTCCCGTTCAGTCTGTAGCCCGGTCAGCGAGCGCATCTCATGCGCCTGACCCTGGCTCCTCGACGGCTTCCCCGGTGATCCCGATGGGCTCTTCGTCGACTCCGCCCTCGGTCGATCCCCCCTCGCCGGCCCCGTCGCCGACCTCGACAGCTCCGCCGGCTGCGCAGCCGGCCCCGCCGGCCGCCCCGGACACCCGCATGGTCACCCGCGCTTGTGCCGGTATCCACCGACCCAGCACGCGCTATTTCGCGGATGAGTACCTCCTCGCCGCCTCGACGTCTGCACGGTCCCCTCTCCCGTCGTAAGCTCGAGCCGCGCTTCACGATCCGCATTGGCTCGGTGCGATGCAGGAGGAGTTCGACGCGCTGGTGCGCAACCGCACATGGCAGCTTGTCCCGCGGCCTGCCCACGCCAACGTCATCACTTGCAAGTGGGTCTTCCGGTATAAGACTCGTCCTGACGGGTCTCTCGAGCGCTATATGGCTCGGTGGGTGGTACGCGGGTTCCGGCAGTGTGCTGGAGTCGACTTCACCGAGACCTTCGCCCCGGTTGTAAAACCGGGTACGATTCGCGCGGTCCTTCAGCTCGCGGTCTCCCGCGCCTGGCCGGTGCATCAGATGGATGTGTCGAACGCGTTCTTGCATGGCCATCTCGGTGCAGGTCTTCTGTCAGTAGCCTACCGGCTTCGTCGACGCGGCTTGTCCTGACCACATGTGCTTGCTCTCCCGCTCCTTATACGGGTTGAAGCAGGCCCCTCGAGCCTGGTACCAGCGGATCGCCCGCTTCCTGCAGTAGCTTGGGTTCCGAGCTACTCGCTCCGACGCCTCGCTGTTTGTCTACCACCAAGCCCCGACGACTGCTTACCTGCTCCTCTACGTCGACGACATCATACTGACGGCCTCCTCATCAGAGCTCCTTCGCCAGCATAGCTCGCCTCAGCGCCGAGTTCGCCATTAAGGACCTCGGCCCGTTGCACTACTTCCTCGGTATTGAGGTGGTACGCCGCGCCGACGGGTTCTTTCTCCACCAGCAGCAGTATGCGCAGGACCTTCTTGAGCAGGCTGGCATGCTTAACTGCGAGCCCATCCCCACGACTATCGACACGAAGGCCAAGGTTTCTGCGCTCGATGGCTCACCTGCGCCGGATGCGGTGTTTTACCGCTCCATCATCGGCGCCCTTCAGTACTTGACACTCACTCGGTCAGACCTGCAGTACGCCGTCCAGCAGGTGTGTCTCCACATGCACGCCCCTCGCGACACTCACTTGAACCTGGTGAAGCGGATTCTTCGGTACATCCGCGGCACCACGGCTCTGGGTCTTACGTTGACGGCCTCGCCATCGACCGACCTTGTTGCCTACAGTGACGCCGATTGGGCCGGCTGTCCGGACACCTGTCGCTCTACTTTCGGCTACTGCGTCCACCTAGGGCCCTCGCTCATATCGTGGTCGTCTAAACGAAAACCCACGGTATCCCGCTCCAGTGCTGAGACTGAGTATCGTGCTGTGGCCAATGCCGTCGCCGAGTGCTCGTGGCTCCGGCAGCTTCTCCAGGAGTTGCTTCTTGATGTTCCGAAGGCCACCATTGTCTACTGTGACAATGTCTCTGCAGTCTACCTCTCCGCCAACCCCGTTCATCATCATCGCACGAAGCATATTGAGCTCTATATTCACTTCGTGCGAGAGCAGGTGGCTCTTGGGCGCATCTACGTCCTCCATGTTCCCACCGCTCAGCAGTTTGCCGATGTTATGACCAAGGGGTTACCGACGCCTACATTTGAGAAGTTCCGGTCCAGTCTATGCGTCACTGGTGACGTATTGACTGCGCGCGCGGGGGGGGGGGGGGGGGGGGGTTGAACATATTATGTGCATGTATCTGTTAGGATAATCTCCTACCGGCCCCGCCTCTAGTTTCCTTGTATAGATGAGGCCGAGGGCTGCCCTTGTACTTATATACGTGCACCGTGCACCCGATCAATACATCGAGAGTTGCATTGCCTTCAACATGCACCCGTATTATTCCATCTTGTTAATGGACTACAACTGGTCATCAATTCAAGTCCGATTTCAAGGTTTTACCTCTCAAATTGTCATGGACTGGCTAGGCGCCAGAGGAACTATGCGAGTAAATTGAGAACAAAAATGGTTGCCCTTTGATCATAAAGGAACGTAAGTTTTCTTGCAAGGTCACCCACTAGAAGAATTTAGTGTTGCAGAGTGGTGGAAATACATTTGGTGCAGGATGGAAGTAAAGAAATACTTCTAGTTGAAATTCGGGCTATTTTGGAATAGTCTGGTCAGCTATTCTCAGAACTAACTGAATTGTCTCCAAGAAAGTCAAGTGGCCATCATATTCCTCTCATCGAAGGTTCTAGACCAGTGAACATCAGAGCTTATCGCTAGCCTATACTCCCGAGCTTAAGTCTGAGATTGAAGCAAAGATTGTTGAAATGTTACACACAGGGGTCATTTCTGTCAGCAACAGTGCGTTCGCATTCCATATCATCATGGTCAGGAAGAAAAATCAAACATGGCGCCTTTGTGTGGACTACCATCACGTAAATCTACTCCCTCCGTCCCGTCATGTAGTGTCAAAAAACATCTTACATTATGGGATGGAGGGAGTAATTACCATGAAGTCCAAGTACCCTCTGACAGTGATAGACGAATTGTTCGATGAGATGGTCGGTGCTTCATGGTTTTCTAAGCTCGATTTGTGTGCCGGATATCACCACTCTGCTTGGCGCCGGGAGAAGAATACAAGAAAGCTTTTCATACTCATAATGGACACTATCAATTGAACATCATGGCTTTTGGTCTAACTGGATCCCTTGCCACATTTCAATCAATGATGAATACAACTCTGCCGCAGTACTTCGCAAGTGCGCACTGGTGTTCTTTGACAATATTCTGATTCACAGTGCAACCTTCGAAGAGCACCTAGTCCATGCGCAACAAGTGTTGCAATTGCTGCAACAAAACCAGTGGAGAAATGAAGGGATCTAAGTGTGCTTTTGCACAGCGCAGCACATCTTATCTGGGGTTCATAGTATCTGATAAGGGTGTCCAGGCCTATCTATCCAAGGTTCCTGATGTGCAAAATTTGCCAAGACCTAGCAATCTGAAAGAATTGCGGGTTTCCTGCTTTATCAGGGTATTATCGCAAGTTTTTACGTCAGTATGCAACCAACGACTTACCAATCTTCTTTGCAAGGACACGCCCTTTGTTTGGTCACCGGAAGCCCAAAGTGCTTTTGAATTGCTTAAATCTGTCTAGTGTATGTGCCAGTTCTCTAGCTCTCCTAGATTTTTCTAAATTTGTGGTGGGAACTAACGCGTGTGACACGGGAGTGGGAGCTCTTCTTCAACAAAGCCATTCCATAGCATATGCAGGAGATCCTGGACATTTACGAGGATAACGATCAAGCAAAAAAACTCATTCATTTGGTTCTCGTAGAGTGATGTCAAACTTTCATTGCAAGACGGACTAATTCACTACAGAGAACGAGTGTGATTACCTCCCAAAGATGCAAGTTACTCGAAGCCTTCCATTCCAGCCTAATTGGTGGCCATTCAGGTATTCCCATCACCTTGTGCAAAATCAAGAAATTGTTTTATTGGAAGGTCATGTGAGTTCAAGTCATACAGTTTATGCAAGAGTGTCTTATTTGACAGAGGACCAAACCTGATCATGCACGTTATCCTGGACTATTGGAGCCGTTGCCATGGATTTCATGGAAGGATTGCGACGATCTGGGTGTTTCAACTATGTCCTGCTTGTAGTTGATAAGTTGTCTCGTACCCCCATTTCATTGGCTTACAACATTCATTCACAGTTTCTATAGTGGCAACAGATTTCATGGATAATATTCATAAACTTCATGGCATGCCTGAGTCCATGGTGCTGATCGTGACCGCACTTTCACAAGCTTTGCAGGAGTTCGCCACATCGTCCTCAAACCAACAGGCAGTCTGAACGTTTCAACCAATGTTTGAAGGCGTACTTGCGCTATTTCTCTCATGATTGTCTTGTGAAGTGGGCACAATGGTTGTCACTAGAAAATATTGGTACAACACCAGCCCTCATTCTGCTTTGGAAGGCAAAAAGTGTGGTTATAGGTAAGATTCAGGTAAACTCCAAGGCAATTCAGCATATCACTGTCAGAAGCATGTGAAGTTTCAGATCTGGATTCCTTGCTTCAAGATCGTGCAATGGTCCTTAATTAGGCTGTTACAACAACACCTGGAGAGTGTCCGTGCTCGCATCAAGCAGAGAAGAAACACTCTTATCATCGTTTCAGTGCGGGTGGTTTCTTCCTCAAACTGTAGCCTTATATTCAAATCTTCGGTGGCACCATGGGCACACCACAAGCTGTTGTTCAAATTTTACAGACCTTTTGAAGTGTTGAACCACGTGGGAGATTCTGCTTATCGTCTCCAACTTCCTGAATGCACAACCGGATTCATCTTGTTCTGCATGTGTCTCAAGATTAAAAAGTGTTCGACCCGAATTGCAAGGTACAGCCGGAGCTTCCTCCTCCTGATGCTCAATTTGCAGTGCTTGTTCGTGTGTTGCAGCACCGCCTTCGTCAGTGAGGAGCCATTACAATGGTCAGACCAACCGGTGACATTGGCAAGCTCAGAAGAAAGAGCTCTAGAAAGAGAGGGGGGGGGGGGGGGGGGGGGGAGTAAAAGATGGGCGAACGCTTTCCTGAACAACGTAAGCATTTCTCAGGTTGTAGGAGTGAATTCGAACTACACCATAGCCGATTCCCCAATCCTACTCTGCTCCTTACAGATGACTCAGGCCAAGACGTGAGGGCTGGGGCCGGCCGTGCACGGCATTCATCTCGCCGGAGCACCGACCTGCAAGATCCAACCGGACGAGGTCAGCCTCCATCAGCTCGAAGAAAGAGGTAGGCGGCGGCACACAATTTACCAAGACCCACACCCACTGCTTGAGGAGAGCCTAGAGCCGGCGTTTCCTACAACCACCAGAGATAAACTCATATTCGACATGGCAGAGTTGGGCTTGGACGACCTCAGCGAAGGCGTAAGACTGGTTTGGAGGCCACCCAAGCACGGCAATGGCTGACAACATCACGCCGCCAGGCGCACAGATTAGCAGCTCAGCCGGAGGAGAACGCCGCCAGGGCATTGTCCTGCTCCTGTCCAGCCTCCTCACCCGATTCACCAGGCATTGCTTGCTTGCCCAGACACTACCAGTCACATTCATCTCTATCCCTGTGAACGATGATGCAACACGCGGCACTATACTGCGTATAAAGAAATTCCCTTTGGCAAAACTAAACTCTTGTGTTCCAGGAAGTAAGGTTCATTTGAGAAGAAAGATACTACTTGCTTCGAACAAATCCTTCACCGAATGGCCAGCATCCTAGAATTATCTACAATGCATATGTTTTTAATTACTCCGAAATGAAATCCTTTTCAAAACAATTCAGGCAAAGAACCAGCAAGAGTAGAAAGACGAGTATCGAGAAACAGAGTACTTCAATTGTTTTCCTGTACCCGAGGCAAACATGTGAGTGATAGTTATCATACTACTTCTCAAAGATGAAACGTTTTTCAGATGATTGCCGATTTACAACAAGAACACCGTTCATCACAACAGAGTTCGATCACTCCAATAGGTTTGCATCATAGAGCTGTGCCCGGCGCTATCCTGAGATCCAAGTACATGTACCAACAAGCTAACAGCCATGTCTTGGGTTGGACCAAAAGATCGCACCTAAAGCGGAATGCACTTCTCCGACATGCCAAACCCTCTGAAATCCATCCTAGCAACAGCATCATGGTCAATGCCCTCGGGTTCATTCTGGCAAGCCTGCACTTTCTGAAACCATTTTATATCCAGTCATTATTATAAACTAGCAGGCAGAGGCAGTTATTCATGAGGTTTGATCTTGAGAAAAACAGCAAAGGTTAAAGGTTGGAGCGAGTTTTGATGTGGACTCAAATCCTGCTAATTAATAAGGTGAATATGATGCACCAGAGAAGCAAGTTGAACGAAAATCCTGATTGTTGTTTTTCGGGTAATCTCTTCATAATAAAAGCTTTTGGAATGTACCCCCTCCGTTTCTAAATATAAGCCCTTTTAGAGATTTCAACACAAACTACATATGGATGTATATAGACATATTTTAGAGTGTAGATTCACTCATTTTGCTCCGTATGTAGTCCGTCTTGAAATCTCTAGAAGGGCTTATATTTAGGAACGGGGGGAGTAGTCATCTGTAAATGAAAATAAAATAATCACACGTCAAATTAAAGATGGTGTACCGTGTTGATTTTATTTAAACTGTTCTCCTAATCTTTGCTATCATTTGCAAGTAAAAGTAACTTCAGGTTAAGGCAGATAACAGCCCATCCGTTGGTTCTCCATATAATTGCAGGAGTGTAGCAGAAAGTTCCAAGGAATACATGACTCTTATCTGTAGCTAAGCAGACACCCAAGATTTTCCAAGAAATTACTCGTATGACAGTCAAGTTAATAGTCAGCATCAAAAATAACATCACCTCTAAATAAAATCACTAACTTGCCAACTGATGGAATAGCAACTTCTACGACAAAATATATATCTCTGCAAAGAAAGATCAGGTGAAATTGAAGATCAAAGAATGTGAACAGAAGAAACTGTACCTGTTTTTCTGGAAGCATCAACAAAATTGATAAAACTCTGAGCATCTTGTCCAAGGAATATATAAGTAATTTTCATGCATACATGTATGTTTTACTGAATATATTACCGATGAAAATTGTGATGTTCCTAACAAAACTAGACAAAGTTTGTAAGCAACAATGAAAATCGATTTCATTTCATAGAGAACATGGCAATCAGAGATGTAACAACAGGTACAGAATTGGAAGTAGATCCTCTATGACAAAAAACTCAGCAAGCTTTGTTTCTAAGGCAGTAAGGCTTGCACGGCCAAAGAGATTTGATCCCTACTGGGCCTATTTGTCTGAAGCCCTCAAGATAACTACCCATGTGCATGTATTGTCTACACAGCTTATACGTTATTTTTCTTGGCCCTCTTGTCAGACGCCTCAATCATTTTTGCAACTCTTTACCATTTTAAATCGCACCTTTTCATCAGGTTAAGATTGAATGCTGCAAAGCCTTTTATAATGTTATAAAATAGCCATGTTACTTCTTGAGTTTTCTTTCCACAAGTATAAACCACCTCTGACTCATACCTGCAGTTGGATAATGTTGTTTCATGACTTCCATATTAAGGTTGCAAAGTTCAAGGTATAGTAATTTGTGTTACTTTTGTTAGGAAGAGCAAGCTATATAGTAACTGGCACCGGCCGACCTAGACAGTCAAAAGAAAATAACACGATTGGAAGTCCGAATTCAATTCGATTTAGATAACCCTTGGCACGTGTTATCCTCTACACGATATGCTCGATGCTTTCCTGAACCACGTAAGCGTTTCTCATGGTCCTGAATCATGAATTTCTAATAAAATGAGCTATTAATAAGATTTAATTTAGTAAGCTAAGACTAGTTTCTTAAGCCGAAGAACTGTTTCATACTTACGCGAAGGGGTACCTTTGAAATATGACTCTGTTGATAAAACCGGCTGTGGTTACTTTATTTGGCACTGCACAAATGGTTGCTAGATTTTACTGCATGCCAACTATGAGCATCAGAAGCTTAACTTGCACATTACAAAACAATGGGGTAACATCAGGTTTGTCATCTTATCACTGTAATATGCTTGCATCCTACTGTCATTTAGTGTAATTTGGAATTTCACTTTGTCATCTTATCACAGCTTACTAAGTTTGGCAACATGAATGGGTTAAAAGAAAGAAAGAGAATTAGGAGCATGAACAATGGAGTATAAAAAGAAAGAGGGTTAGCAACATGAATAAGGGCCTGTTCGGTTGACAGGGAAAATGGAGGGGTTTGGCAGGGATTGGCAGGGATTGCACCCTCCACAAGTCAAAACCTCCTCCAATCCACCCCAATCCCGCTGTGAGGAGGTGTAACCGAACAAAGCCTAATGGAGCTGGAAATGGAATGTACCCCCATAACCAACCACCTTTGCAACTATCTGATCTGAGCCCCCCTTTACAAAATATCTTGTAATGTGATAACTGACCTATCTTCTCTCTAGAACTGTAAGCTAGCCTATTCTTTGAATTTTGAGTATTGCCTGTTGCACGCTCTACTTTGCTATTCGTAGGTGCAGAATATACCGGTTGGTTCGGGACATGAAGTTTGGTGCTTCCTTTCTCCAAGATGTACACGACGGATGAAATGAATGGACAATCGTTGGGATTGTCCTGCACACACAAAAGAGCCCTAGTTGGATGGAGGTAGAGAAACATAAAAACAGATGGTTAGTTGTTGTAGACATATTAACAAACAGATATAGGGCATGAAATAGCAACATCAAGAATACAATACGTGCACATTATTGTCAAGGTTTCTCTGCATTAAACCTGACATTAGACGAATATTTTTGTCATAACAATAAAAAAATCGCATTTTGGATTGATACATTAATTCTATTGCAAGATCTTGTACTTTGCTATGAAAGAGAAGCTCCTGAGAGAAAGAAGAGCAGCAGCCACAGCAGCGAGAGAGAGAAGGTGATGCAGCATGAGAGAGAGGGAGGGAGCAGCAGCCTTAGCAGTTTGCACGGTGAGGGGGAGAGGAGGTAGAGCAGCAGCAACAACAACTTAACATTTCTGTATACGTATCAGAAGTGACCACGGGCATGGTAGGTCTGCAGGAGATGGTCCATGCCGATGGCGTCAGGGTTCGAGCAAGCGGATGACTAAGCGGCAGCGCTTCATAGCAGGGGAGCCCTGGCGCGCAGGCAGATGCAACGACCAAATAGCTATATGCAGATACTACATTTTAATGATTACCTGTAAATTTGTTGCATTTGGATTGAGCAAGTCCAAAATCTGCTCATTACATATCTCCAGGAATGAGCATCTGCAAGTAAAACTGAGTTTTTCTCCTCTTCTTACTTCCTTTTCCTGCAAATAGCAATTGAAAAGTTTACCTTAGAGATAGTACACCATCTACAGCCCAAAATTAGACATCTGAATCAACATATCATCAAAGCATGCCTTCTGGATTCTTAAGAACAGACGCTCAAACACTCTTGAGGTGTAACACATGATTGCTAAAAAGGTACTACCTCTGTCCCATAATATAAGACGTTTTTGCAGTTCTTTTATGCAGCAAAACCTACGCAACATAAACACACGATTTAGATAGTTGACTGCATACAACAACAACAACAACAACAACAACAACAACAACAACAACAAAGACTTTAGTCCCAAACAAGTTAGGGTAGAGTAGAGGTGAAACCCATAAGATCTCGCAACCAACTCATGATTCTGGCACATGGATAGCAAGCTTCCATGCACTCCTGTCCATGGCTAGTTCTTCGGTGATACTCCAATCCTTCAAATCTCTCTTTACGGACTCCTCCCATGTCAAGTTCGATCTACCTGACCTCTCTTGACATTATCAGCACGCTTTAGCCATCCGCTATGCACTGAAGCTTCTGGAGGCCGGCGCTGAATATGCCCAAACCATCTTAGACAATGTTGGACAAGCTACTCTTCAATCGGTGCTACCCCAACTCTATCTCATATATTATCATTTCAAACCCGGTCCTTCCTTGTGTGGCCACACATCCATCTCAACATGCGCATCTCCGTCACACATAGTTGTTGAACATGTCGCCTTTTAGTCAGCCAACACTCAGCGCAATACAACATTGGTTGTCGAATCGCCGTCCTATAGAACATGCCTTTTAGCTTTCTGGCACTCTCTTGTCACACAGAGCTTGGCGCCACTTCATCCATCCGGCTTTGATTCAATGGTTCACATCTTCATTGCATGGATAATTAAGAGAACGCCATCGATACACTCTCCGGCCAACGACGCAAACAAATAAAGAAACGCCACTAATATGGAGGAGACCAATATCATGGCAAAACAAGTAAGATCCACTAACAACACCATCCAGTAATGGCGCGGGTACCCATCGGACACCATTGGTAAGACCGCCCGTAGTGGCGCGTGCTCGCATCATCGCCACTGGTGTACAACTTACTAGTGGCGTCCACGCGCAACGCCGCTGAAGTGGGTGACAATAGTGGCATGGGAGAACGGCGCTAGTAGTGACCCTTACCCATGGCATCATACTAACGACGTGGGGATCAAGTACCACTAATGACGTTCTACCAACGCCACTAGTAGGCTTTTCTGCGCTAGTGGTTCCCTAATTTCCAATCTCCCGCACCTCGCATGTGTTCATGTCACTCGACCCCGACCAGTGCCCACCAATGGTCTACAAGCCTCCCTCAACCTCACTATGACAGTGGACACCACGACAATCTCATAGGAACCTGAATCAGGCAAAAGCTCAAACGGGCCGAGTGCACACTGAAACTACAACCAAGAACCAGAGGAATAGCACTCAGGAGCACGTCCACCAACTGCACCCTGCTCACCCACTCTGCCTCCACTATGCCCAGCAAGTCAAGGACACAATAGTGTTCAGGGCATGGCCTACAACTCCTGGCCAATGCACCTGTTTGTTATTGCAACAAACTCAAAGAAGAAAGCAATGCTTAAATAACAGATGGCATGATTAATCTACCCCCCCCCCCCATCCTTCCCCCAAGCTTGTCCAAGGTTTGGAACTGAACGGCCAATTCTCTCTTGTAGCTCGATAAACTTCAAACGCGGCAATGGCTTCGTCAGTATATATGCAGGTTGGTCCTTGTTCTCACATGCTCCGCAGCCACACCGCCTTCCTCTACACAATCACGAATAAAATGATATCGATTTGAATGTGTTTACGGTGGGCGTGAAAAACTAGGTTCTTGCTCAAAGAGATGGCGGATTGGTTGTCAACCTTCAGGTTTCACGCAATACACTTCCTTGCGCCTCAAATCACCAAGCACCGGGCTAGCCACAAGCCCTGACAAGCTGCTGATGATGTAGAAATGTATTATGCTTCACAAGATGGAAAAGCGACTACTCTTTGCTTTTGTGAGACCCAGGAGATGATATTTGAGCCAAGAAAGAACACGTTACCACTTGTACTGTTAAAGTCATTGATGTCTCCCGCTAGATCACTATTACTGTATCCCACAAGTGTTGGTGATTCTTCCTTTTTTTTTGTAATAACAACAAAGGGAAGTGGTTCCTTTTATGCACTTCAAGATCTGCTTTATAGCAACCATATGGGACATTGTAGGTTCCTTCATGGATCTACTTACAATTCCCACTGAGTAAGCAAGATATGGCCTGGTGTTACACAAATACCTCAGGTTGCGTACGAGACTCCTGTACATTGTAGGATCCACCATCTCTTCATCCTTCTGACTTGTGTAGCTTCAGTTTTGGTTCCATTGGAATCTAATTTGAATTGCACTCATCCCTGCCTTCTCATGAACTTTCAAGGCATATCATGTCTGGTAGAGTGTGATACCATCTAGAAGTTGAGCAATTCCAGTGATCAAATAGAAGGACGGCAATCCAAGAACACACATCTTGAACAAATCCATCATTCGACTCTTGATGTTTGCAATCCCGGAATCACTTGAGTGTGTAATGATAAAATCATCATCATATACTCCCACAACTAATCAAGCTACACTAAAGTTTCTAGTATAGACACCATGCTCTAGAGGAGACCTTGCAAAACCCCAAGATATAAACTTGCATCAAGCTTTGAGTTCTAGGCTCTTGGTCCCTGCTTTAGTCAATACATAGTTTTTCTCAATTTCAGAACCTTGAATTCTATGCCTTCTTGTTCATAACCCAGAGGTTGTTTGATATATACATTCTCGCGTAATTCACCGTTCAGAAAAGTTGACTTAACATCCATATGATGAACACTCCAAACCTCTTGAGCTGTCAACATAACAAGTAGCCACATAGTTTCAATATGAGGTACAGGAGCAAAAACATCCTCAAAGTCTATTCCCTTTTTCTACATATACCCTTTTGCAACTAGGCGAGTCTTGTGCTTTCAGATTTCACCACATGGACTCTTTTTGACTTTGTGCACTCATTTGAGACCAATAGCCATGTGTTTCGCCAGTGGATCAATTAGGAACCAAGTGTCATTCTCAGTTATTGATGACATCACTTCATCAATGGCTCTTCGTCAACATGCCTCTTTCTATGCTTCTCCTAGAGACATCGGCTCTTCTACCCCAAGCATGCACTCATTCTCATCACTGAGGTCAAGGCACAAGGATATTGTCCAGAATCTTATGATACCCTTAAAGACCAGCACCTGAAGTCTACGTTGAGATCACTGAGCTCAAGTTATCTCCCCCCATCAAACCAGGTTGTGGTAGTGTTGGGGTTGACAGTGTTAGGAGTTGCCTCATCTGCAGCTCCATTCACACCCACTTCTGGTGTTGAGCATGAGGGTTGAGTGATTTGCTCGGTCTTTACTGCTGCTTCACTTTCAATAGTAGCTTCTAATGCAGGATAGTACACAGAAAACTCAATTCCCCTATTTTGCATCTCCAGATTAGACACCGTACTCCAATTCCATGATTTTGCTTCATTAAACACCACATTGCTTGTGACAATGACCTACGTGCTTGCAAGATTGAAACACCTGTAGGCTTTGTGATCTTTACATAAGCAACACACCCAGAGCAAGTGATAAATTTTTCGCTTTCTGTTAAACTAGGCCTCATATGGTATCCTGTCCTTCACACTTTGTAGGAGGTCTATTCAAGATATACACAACCGTGGTGACTGCCTCTCCCCAAAATGGTCTAGGAACACACATGCTTTTCAAAAGACTTCTTACCGTGGATATGACTATCTGATTTCTGTGTTCTACCACGTCATTATGTTGTGGTGAGTACGGTGTAGTGAGGTAATGTTTAATTCCATGCTCATCACGATATTCAACAAAATACTTTGAAAACTCCATCTCTGTCTGTTCTAAGATACTTCAGCTCACAACTCGCTTCCTTTTCAGCTCTCCTCTCTTCCTAACTTTATGTATAGTTGCCAAAGCCTGATATTTACTTTTTAACAGAAATATCCACATGTATTTGTTGTAATCATCAACCAACAACAAGTATTTGTTTCCTGTCTGCGTTGGTGGTGGTATAGGCCCACATAGATCAGCGTGCACAAGTCTTAGTGATATAGGCCCACATAGATCAGCATGCACATGTCTTGGTGATTGCTCTACCCTGCAACCATCACAGATCTGTTCCATATGATCTATCTAAGGTAGTACCACTACCATTTGCTTTCTAGCAAGATCACGCAGTGCATTGAAATTTAAGTGTCCATACCTAGCATGTAAAGTCCATGAAGTATCCCCTGCATTTGCTGTCAAGCAAATTGGCCTTGTTGGACTAAGATCAAGGATCTCTACCTAATAACAAAGCACGCAGTGCTTCTGCCAGTTCACTGTCGCGCACTTTCTGCAAAAAGCCCCCTATGATATTAAGTAATTAACCCGCAACCCAGTAAATAAGTGGAAAAAAACGTTTCGTATTTCTGCCCCACCCGTAGACGCGTTTGACAAAAAAAACACCCCCGAGTTGAGCGACCGCGCCTCCCTGCCGCCTGCCTGCATCCTTTGCCACGCCATCCTCTGTCGCGCCGTCCTCCCTGCACCCCGGCCTGCCTCCTCTCCACCGCGCCCTCCTCCTTGCGCCGTCCGAGTCCTCCGCGCGTGGTTCGCCGAGGCCCAGGCCCAGGTTGCCGCGCTCCGCTCGAGCGCGCGCCGCCGACCACGATGGGCTGCTATGCCCCGCCCCTTCTCGCCGATTATCAAGTCATATCCACACCATTCCCACATATAGTCCCTCGATCTGGTCGGGGCGTGCTAGGGACCTCTATCACAAGCGGGGCCGAGGCTCGTGCTAGGGCCGGCCGTGAGTCCGGATGGCGTGCCTTGAACTGGTCGCGGCAGGCTTGGGACCTCGATCTTGGTGCAAGAGGGGGGCTCATGCCTACCTTGATTCCCTGCCACCTGACTGCAAGGTTGTTCCTCCATGCGAAAGCTGAGCTTCTCCGGTCACCGACCCAACTCTTTGCAGCCGGGTGCTCCGCCACTGCACCAACATGTGCTCCTGCGTCACCTATTCTATCTACAACGGATCTACTGCACCTGCTCCTGGTCAGAAGCCTGCTCTCACGGACGCAACTCCGCAGCCGTGGATGCATGCTAATTGACTACGTTTTCCGTCGAGTTGTTGTCACTTTCACCCGATGTTCAGAGCTGCAACATTGTTCTATTTAGGCATCGCTTCAGTCTTTGGTCCCCGTGGACTGTCATTGTCTCGTGTTTAGGCTTAAAGTTCAGTCGGATCTTATGGTTGATGCATGTAGTTGTGGTGGCTTGGTTTCTTGGATGGATGGCAGTCTCGTGTTATCCCGGATTCGACCAATGTCAGGATCCAGGAGGCCATGGACCAAGACCGTGTCCTCACGCTCCTGTTCGATGAAGTTGTGCAGCTCACGCGATGATGGTCGCACAGTCGGCGTACGTCATGCACATCTGAAGAACACCAGGGGTGCACACTGCACCTACATGGATCCATCACTTTCGAGTCGAGGTTCTCTATTCCCGTCCTTGTGGCTTGAGAATTTAGTAGTCACAATCACCTAAGTTGGGCATCAATGCATAGTGCTAATGCTTCCAACTAGAGCCAAATTGTGTACTTTTTCTTTGAGATGACCTAAAGTTCTTACTGATTTAACCAATCTGTAGTCAAACGAGACTTGTGAGCACACTGGAAATCTCAGCAAGTTCTGGCATGAGGCCAGTTCCATTGATGTGTGCAGTTACACATTAACCTGATGATCTTCTATGGCTTTCGAGGGATGTCCAAAAAATTTCCTGGAGAGTGTGCAAGAATTCTGAGAAAGCTGATCACTGTATTTAGCATGGGAAGTTTCACTTCAGTCATCGAGTAGAACTCCAAGTTGAGAGTGTGGCTAGTGATAGCTACCATTTGTAATGTAATGTTTTGTTGTTGGCTCTAATACAAAAGTGGGCCTGGATTGCAAACTGCTAAGAATGATTCCCCTTGTGTGTATTAGACTATTACTTAGTGATTCTAATTTAGTATAAATAAACATATAATTTAAATGGTCACTTTTCAATTCTCTTGTGCCAGATTAAACAAAAAAGTTAAAGCTCGACAGGTTTGTGTCACATTTCAAGATGACGGCTGCAGACGTCTGGTACGCTGCAACCCGAGTCAACTATGGACGCGAAGGAAGGAGTCACCGCCAGTCGGTAGTAGCTACATTGGCTACCCACAGCAATTGTAGCCATGCAGGAGGTGTCGATCGGTAGTTGCCATGGGAGTTAAGGGCATCGGATGTGACCATGAAGGCACTAGCCGTCCTAGGAGATACAGGCGGCACCAGAGTCAAATAATGTTCAACCCGTAGCAATGCACGGGCATTTGTGCTAGTATAATCTATTTCAGGTTCTTTTTACTCTTACCAACAACTTTCTTTTAGGATCATACAACAGCAGATCATCATCCTCAATGACCACCTTGCAGCCTCTCTCAGACAATTGACCAATGTTGATTATGCTGCTTTTCAGCGATGGAATGTAATACACATTTAACAGTGCTATGTGTTCAACATTTCTGCACTGAAACATTAAAGTTTCACGCCCCAGAATTTCCACAATTGAACCATCACCAAACTTTACTTTCCCTTCCATTGTTTCATCAAGGCCACTGAATTTTTCTTCAATATCTGCCATATGATTACCGGCTCCAATGACCATAGACCGCATACCATAATAATTCTCAGACTTGAGAGCTTTCAACAATACCTTCTCTTCTATCAAGAACACTTCACCATCTAGTTTCTTAACTAACTATGCATCAACTCACACGTCTAAACCATCAGTAATGCAATGTCCCCATCCCCATTTTCTTTCTCGGCAACCATTGCTCGTCCCTTCTTCGGTCTTTTGCACTCTTTATTGAAGTAGCCTTTCCTGCCACCATCTCACTTTTTTCTTGGCAAACTTCCGTTCTCCTTTGGTTGTTCCATGCTCTGTCAACTAGCAGTAACACTTCCACCTCCTACCTTCGCTTCACTCCCGGAACTAACCCAGGATCTCTTGTTACGAGCGAAATTTTCCCACTCACAACGAGATACCATAAGGCGCATACCATCCATGGGGTTGCCAAAGCGTTTGGCGCAATCGCTCGTCATGCACCTTGTATCGTCCGACGAAGTCCTCCACGGCGAGAGTTTAAGCGGCACACATTGCTCAATCGAAGTGACAATCTACATATAGTGCACCGATGCCGCTTGAAGGAACTTCTGGACAACGCGCAACTCTGACAATATGTCACCAAGTGGACAGATCCCTGCAACAAGCGTTGTAATCCTGCTCGCGAAGCCATCAACAGACTTCGTCCCTCCCATCTGTAACTCCTCAAATTCCTTGCGCGGACTGAAGACTTGCTTCACGCACACGATCATGCCCCAAATGAGATATCATGATGGCATCCAACGCGGCTTTAGCATAATCGCAGCCAGCGAGCGACGGCATCACAAAGTCAGGTATAGCGGAATAAATCGTGAACAAAGCCTCCCTATCCATGTCATAGTCCATGGTTGTGCTCTGCGTCGCCTCCCACACATGGGCCGATTGCAGGGCCACACACATCTTCATGGCCCAAATCATATAGTTTGTGCGCGTCAGTTGCGACCATGTGACATGGAGGCGCGGTCGCTGAGACACAATGACGGGTTGCGCAGTCAGCGACAGCAACCCACCTCCTTTGCTGACCTTGATGGCCTTCAGCTTCTGCTCCGCTTCCACCAATTACGCGTGTTGCGCCTTGATCCGCTTCTTCGCTGCCTCGGCTATCTCCATCGGCAGCGATGAATCTGCCATTGCTTCCTCCTCCTGCCTCGAGCTCCAATGCCAAATGATGGTCTACAAGCCTTCCTCAACCTCATTATGACCATGGATACCACAAGACGCTCAATCTCACAGGAACCTAAATCAGGCAAAAGCTCAAACTGGTTGAGTGCACACTAAAACTACAACCAAGAAACAGAGGAATAACAACGAGAGAACCAAGAAAAGAGGAGAGTTTTGGTCGGCACTACACTGCCTGCCATTTTTGTATTTTCTAGGATTAACTTCTCAAGCGGCAAGAGCCGAGGAGATATACACCCTCTGCAGCAGCAGCGTACACTCAGGAGCGTGCTTGCCAGCTGCGCCCTGCTTACCCACTCTGCCTCCAGGGCATGGCCAACGGCTGCCATAGTGTTCAGGGCATGGCCAACACTTCGTGGCCTATGCACCTGTATATTATTACAACAAACTCAAAGGAGAAAGCAATGCTTGAATAACAGAGGACATGATTAATCCAACACCCACCCCCATGCAGCTCGGCAACGGCTGCCATGGCACCTAGCCTACAAGGATATTAAACAAGACGTGGTGCTTAGCGAAGTTCGACACTGAAGCGATCCTGACCAGCACTGGTTCCCATGCGGCTTAGCAACGACCACCTTTGTATTAGCCTCCCAGAAAACAGCAGCGACAACAACCAGAACACTCTTAAGGGGATGGATTGACTCGATGGGAAAGCTCGACCAGGTCGGTCGCCGGGAGACTCCAATAGTGCACAACCAAATCCTCCGCTTCAATTTAGGCAAAGACATTGTCATCAAGGTGTGGTGCTGTTGGTACTTCTCCCATCGACCATGAGAACTAGGGGAGGAGCAACACCAAGCACCACATCACCAGCTGAAGGAGGAGCAAAGCAGCACGCAGAGCAACAACAACATCAGCTAGGGCAGAAGAGCTGGCAAAGGGGAAAAGCACCAACAGTAGGAACAACTTGCTACAGCCATGGAGGATAGCTAGGGGTAGAGCATCAACAGTTGGCGATGACGACAGTAGAGGTGGCAACTGAAGAGGCAGTTGAATGGGTGTTGAGCTGGAGAGCTTCTTCTGGAGCTAGGGTTCCATGAGCATGGTCTTATCCACAGCCCTAACACCTACGGATGGGCCCTTTTTACAACAAAAAAGTAGTCGCTCAACTCAAATTCCTCGACTAGTCAAGATTAGTCATGGAGAAGTCAAGTAGTCGATTGATTACCTCTATGAGCCAAGTCGATACACCTGGTCGAGAGTGATGTTAAGACCGTATGACTAGTCGCTCAACTCATAATTCTTATCATAGGATTTTGGGGTTCAAAATAGGTGCACCCCAACTAGTAGCTCCGTGTTTTGGTTATTTAAAGCTAAACTGCCTACTAGCTCCATGTTATCTAATCCACGAGTCTCCTAAGTTGCTAAATGTTCTTAGCCAAACTCAACAAATTAAGTTGCATATTGACTTCTGTTAAGAACTGTTGAGATGGAGGCTAACCTCGATAGCACCGGCGGCTCTTTCCTGAGCAGACACCCTTGTGCCCTCTTTCTAGGTCACTTGGCGGTAGTGGGCATTGGCCTCATGGACTAACCTGCGCATTGATGCACTGGCGACTCTTGTCCGAGCAAACATCCTCGTGCCCTCCTTCTAGGTCACTTGGCAGTAGTGGGCATGGGCCTCATGGGCCATGTGATGGGCACTCATACAATACTCCCCCTCAAGAGGGGTGATGGATATCTATCATTCCCATCATATCACACGCTAAACTACATTCTCTGGTTCCCAGTCCTTTAATCAAGCAAATCTACAATTTGCTGCCCTGAACTCACATACTCTATCCTGATCCTAGCATCCAATTTTTATTTGATAAATAATATGTTAATCTCCACATGTTGGTTCTATCATGTTGAACTGGGATGTTTGCTATGTTAATTGCCGACTTGTTGTCGCACCATACATTCATACAACTGGTCTTAAATATTTTTAGCTCTTCTAATAGATTCCTTGTCCATAACTCACTCAACCCCTAGGAGATGGCTTTGTATTCAACCTTTGCAGTTGATTTGGAAACAACATGTTGTTTCTTGCTTCTCCATGACACTAGATTTTGTCCTACAAAAACACAATGGCCTAAAGTCGATCTCCTGTTATCTAGGCAGCTAGCCCAATCAGCACCACAATAACTATCCCTGACAAGGTGTCCCTGACTCTTGTATATCAGTCCTTCCCCAGGAGAACCCTTCAGGTATCTCAACATTCTATATCGCCTCAAGATATTCACTTCTAGGCTCATGCATATATCTGCTCACAACAGTTACTGCAGATGCAATGTCTGGTTGTGTATAACACAAGTACAACGACCTTCCCACCAATTGCTGATATTTTTCTTTACCCACCGGAACACCAGATTGAGTAGTCACTTTATGGTTTTGGTCAACTGGGGTTGAAGCAGCTCAACCCAACATGCCAACATCATAGAGGAGGTCCAAGGTATAATTTCTTTGAGAAAGAGATATTCCTTCTCAAGACCTGGCCACTTCTATACCAAGGAAATACTTGAGTCAACCAAGATCTTTAAATTTGAAGGCCTTACTCAGACACCCCTTTAACCTTGTTATCTCTACGTCTTCGTCGCCGGTGATAATGATATCATCAACGTAAACTACAATGGTGGCCATTTTTCTTTTTAGAGTGTCTATGAAACAATGTATGACCACCATTGCATTGTCCATACCCCATGTTACATATTGCCCGTCTAAACTTGTCAGACCAAGCTCTTGGAGTTTGCTTTCGTCCGTAAAGGGCTTTCTTCAGCCTGCATACCTTGCCAACAGTCTCACAAGTCGAGAACCTAGGTGGAATATCCATGTATACCTCCCCCTGCAAGTCCCCGTGCAAGAAGGCATTCTTCACATCAAGCTCGTGTAAAGGCCACCTAGTATTTTTTGTGCAGGAGATCAAAATCTTCCCGGTGCTACTAGAGCAAAGGTCTCAACATAGTCAATGCCATATTTCTGGCTGTACCCCCTCGCCACAATTCTTGCTTTTTACCTTTCAACCTTCTTTTTGCAATCTACTTCACAGTGTTATACCCAGTTGCAATTGACTGACTTCTTTCCTGTTGGAAGGGTTGTTAGTACCCATGTCTTGTTATTAGACAAAGCCTCCAACTCGTCCACCTTGGCCTCCACCACTTTGAGTCCTCCTTCGCCTTCTTCCAGTCAATCAGTACATGGACTAAAGAGAAGCAACACATGCTTTGTGGGCCGGAAACAACAAAGCCTTTAGTCACAAACAAGTTGGGGTAGGCTAGAGATGAAACCCATAAGATCTCGCGACCAACTCATGGTTCTGGCACATGGATAGCAAGCTTCCACACACCCATGTCCATGGCTAGTTCTTTAGTGATATTCCGATCCTTCAGATCTCTCGTTACATTATCAGCACACTTTAGCCGTCCACTCCTCCCATGTCAAGTTCGGTCTACCCCGACCTCTCTTGACATTATCAGCACACTTTAGCCGTCCGCTCTGCACTGGAGCTTCTGGAGGCATGCGCTGAATATGCCCAAACCATCTCAGACGATGTTGGACAAGCTAATATCATTTTCATCGAACCCATATCATTTCTCTGGTATCCCTTTTGTTTCCCGAGTAGTTCTCTAAACAATTGCCCCTTCAGCTTGATCCTTGTTATGGGAGATGGAAATCACATCAGCACTACCTTGTTTCGTCAATGGCTGATTTGGTCCCCTTGAAGTGCATCATGCTCACCTCGCTTTCGTGAATACATCTTTAGCTGCTCCTCTTGCTTTGTTGTCCACCTCAGCACAATATTGATCTGAGCCAACGCACGCTTCCGAGAATACACCTCTAGCTGCTTCCCTTGCTTATTATCCACCTCGGCACACTACCAATCAGAGTTGATGTCGTTGTGCCAATTTGCACATCATCGGTGAAAGTCGATGCTTGCAACAAAGGAGACACAGGAGTTACTATTGAGCCACTTATTGCTAAATGTGACTGTGACTGCTGCATCATCTGCATCTGTGTGCTACTACTCTCCCCTCTTGGCTAATTTTTGGTGGGAGACATTGGTAAAGGTCTTCAAACAAGACACTTGGATCAGTTTTCTCACCATAAAAGGGTTCGATTCACGGAACGCCACATCCATGCTCACAAATGTCTGACTCTCACAAGGACTCCAGCATTTGTACCCTCTTTGTCCTGAAAAATACCCAATAAAGATACACTTGACTGCCGAGGGATCCAATTTGTTGATTGATGGCCTATGACCACGAAAAAAACAAGTGCAACAGAACACCATGGGGGGAACTAGGAATTTATCGTGGGAAACAAGTGCAACAAGGTGGTCATAGGCCAGAAACAAGGAATCACACGATAATTCAATACCTCTAACCCGGGCCACCTCTAGCAGGTGGCAATTTTCCTCACTGCTGCCCCATTCTGAGGAGGTACGTCCGGGCTAGATGTTTGATGCAGGATGCCCTTGTCCAACATGAAGGCATTAATGGCCTTGTTAACATACCCGGTGCCATTGTTAGAACCGAGTGCTTGAATTTTTACATTAAACTGGACTGGACAAGTGCATAAAGAACTTCGAAAGACTGAGACACTTCAAATTTATGGTTCATAAGGTAGACCCAAGTCACCTGAGAATGGCAATCAATGAACATAACAAAGTACTTCATACCACTAACAAATAACACTGGACATGTTCATACATCAAAGTGAACTAACACAAAAGGAGATATGCTCCTGATCCCCTTAAATACGAGTTTCTGGTGTGTTTAGCAAACACATGCATCACATTGTAACTGTCATGTGCCCCATCCTACAGTGATGGATTAGGACTCTAGTCTCCTTATCCTCAGCAACTGCAGCTAGCATGTGCACCCCCCCGGCCCGTCATGTTGCAGCCCATGTAGCACAACCCCCTGCGCCTCGTTCCAGTTCCAAGACTCCTGTCCGTCGATCTCTCCTGGATCAAGAACCCAACCTTGTCAAGAACTATTTACAATCAATCTGGCCAGCCAAAGCACTCAAGGACACTAAGTTCACGGAAAAAGCTAGCACATGCAACACTAAGGATAATTCAATGGTCGATGTGCAACTGGCGTCCCAACACCTTTGATGGTCTTGGCTGTGCCATCTGTTGTGTGAATGTTTTTTTTATTGTGCAAAAGGGTGTGGAACATAAGATTTCAACTCATGAAAGTCTCCAATGACATGTTGAGATGCTCTAGAGTAAAGAACGCATTCAGAATTTTTTATGGGTTATTATTTGATGTGTGTTCAATGTTACCTTCATTTGTATCGACAAAGTTGGCATAGTTGGTAGAAATCTCCTGTCCTCCTGCAGGTTGCTTCCCTTCAGCTAAAGCAGTTACATTTTCCTTGGGAGCATTCCAATGAGCACCCCATGAACCACCACTCCCCCTTGGACTACGACTCCGATTTCGACCACCACGACTACTGCTCTACCACTGTACCCTGGCCTCCGCCTTTTCTGGACCAGTGCAAAACCGGCTAATATGCCTTGGTTGGCCATAGTTATAACACCCCTATGAACTTCTTTGGTCAGCCACCCTGTAAGCAGATTCATTTCCATCTCCCCTTCTCGATTGCAGGCGGGCCTCTTCTTGGCACATCGTAGCAATGACCTCATCAAGGGATACAAGATTCGGTTGATGTAGCAACACAGCATGCCTGCTCTCAAAACCTAGGTCTAAGCCTTTTAGAAACTGCATCATACACCTGAGCTCAACCCAATTTCTAGCAATCTCCATGGATTTAGCATACGGAAGCTCAAGGGGGTCGCACTAGTCTAGATCCGCCCAAAGTGCTGCAACTAATTCACATGCACCATCATACTTTTGTTCCCTTGACGAACAGCACAGTCCATGCATCAAAAGCACTCGACAATGCTTCAACAAACACTGCAATGGCTGGAATCAAAGAGTTCAACATCCAGGCCAGTATCAGGGAGTCCGTGACTCCACTTCTTCCATTTTGAGCTCTCCTTTTCCAAGAACAAATCCCATCAGGCCCTTTGTCTTAAGATCAACAAGGCCCGCCTCGATCAGCTCAGGTAGCTGCCCACGCCATTCAACTTGACATCATTGGGCATGAGCACAAGCTGCGGCCACCATTGAGCATCGTTTCCTGCTTGTTTGCACAGCGCATGTCAATCTGGTTGATTCACAATTGAGATATTTGTCAAGGTACATGATGTGCTATATATGCATACTCTAATCTGGTCTACCCCTTTTCGTTTCGATTTAGCTTTTTCTTGCAAATCCAAAGAAAGAAAATAACTTAATAGAATGCTCTTTCATGTCAATTGCTCATTCCTGAATCTGTCTTAGTGCCAAATAATTCAGATCAAACCCGTTGGCAGTATTACATCTATATTAGGAAAAAATAGTTTTCTTTTATTGCCAAACACATGTTGGTTTGCTTATCTATGTAATTGGTTAAATAATGTATATCAATAATGTTATTGCCAAAGTTATAACGATATGATATTATATTTTGACTTAATATGCGGATATAGTACAATTTTAGAGCGATTGTCATCACTTCCCCCCCCCCCCCAATGCTTAACTCCTGGCTCCGCCCCTTCTTGGAGAGGTAGAAAAGAGGCAAATGGTGGACATTGGAGAGGTAGAAAAGAGGCAAATGGTGGACATTGTTTGGTTGTATGGCCTAAAGTTTGTCGCCTTAATGTTAGTATAGTAACTTGCACATGTTTTGATTTGGGACTCAGTTTCTGGTTGCAATAGATGCAACTGATGAGGCCTAAGATATCTTGACTTGACCCATAGACTTGTAGCCTAAGGAACAAACTTGACTTACTGACAGACTACTGCACGGATTACTCTAACAATTCTCCCTCTAATCCTTGCAAATCAGACTTGAATTGATTTGAACCATCCCAATCCTAGCACGCCGCTCATTGAATTAGAATGTCAATGAGTTGGTCTGTGGTGCCGATGTAGTTGGCATTGACACTACCATCCTCCAAGCAGTCCTTGATGAAATGGTATCCAAGTTGATGTGTTTGTTGTGTCCATAGAAGACTGGGTTATTGGCCAATGCCAAGGCGGACTGGTTGTCCACCATTAGCTCGACCGCACAGCTTCTCTCACATTTTGCAGGGAACTAAAGGGCTTTATTCAATCAAAGGAGCTCCGGCATTGACAACCACGAGGCTAGTAACCAAGAACTCAGGGGGAGTCCATCCAACACTCCCTCACCTCTAGTGTGCAAGCATTTCGCACATAGGTGGGCCGGAACGTTGACTTGTCTCTTTACATGATGAATAGCAAAAGAGGTAAAACTAGACGCTAACCCTTCAACGTCTAATAACGATGGCGCTATCAGGAAGACGAAGAAACGGCGTGAGTTCCAGAGATTGACCACTTCAAACTGCCAGTTTCCATCTCTACTCGCGCAGAGCCTCAAAGCTTAGCAAAGACCACACCTTCATGAAGAGATACTTCCTTCGCAACGAGTCGACCAGTGACACCCTGAATAGGCTTAATTACACCAAGCACCCATGTAGGCCCAGGACGATCTTGCAACGCGCCCCTACGCCACCCAGCCATGCATCCATAGGTATTCCTCCATCAGAGTTTATCTTTATGCAATCAAACTCAACAGGTCTCCATCCATGACCTAGCAAGATTCTCACGTGCTCCCCAGGTAATTCCAGCAACGACTGGGCCTCCCTGGTCATTTTCATCGAATGCACCGGGTCCAAAATTGCCTTATCGTGAGTAATATTGTTCCTGGAGATAGCCGACATAACCGTGATAATTTTTGCATGATCTCATCAAATCTCAGGTCACTGATATATCCCTTGACCAAGTTTCTGTATGGAGCCCCGGTAACTTTATATGAAGCCATTCCCTAGCCTCCCTCCAAAACATTTTTGCACACATGCATTTTATCAATGCATGTATCATATCCTCATCTGCATCAAGGCAGACTACACCCTGCCAATTCCGCAATGTGTCTATGCTTAAGAGTGCTCTCGACCGGTAAAATACCGCATAACACCCGCCACTAGAACAAACGCACTTTCGGCACAACTTTCAGCTTCCAAAGTCTTGTCGACACCCGTTTCTGCTTCTTTGAAGTTTTTGTAACCGTCCCTTCCTCTAAAGTTGAATGCTCGTTGTGAGTCACTAGAGAACGGTATGCAGATTTCAGTGTAGATCTCAGACTTTTCTGTTGTCCATGCCAAAGAATCATTCCATTTCCCTAGCTTTAGCAGATATTCAGGATTGCATTAGCTTCTCGGGCTATAAAAATTTCCACGACCTTCATTCGGCATCGATCAATTTAGAGACCAAAGATAGGCTTGTAGCTCCAATGTGAATAGATGGTCGTAGAGAAAGAATTCGTGGTATCCATTTATCGTGCCAAATAGAGACCGAGGAACCATTTCTGATTCTTTTGATCAAACCAGTCATTCTTGTCTTCCAGCCACGATTGCTCACCAAGTGGCAGAAGCACACTTGGAAATAATAGCATCCATGAACTCAATGGATGAAAATATTTGCCTTTCAAAATGCATGCATAGAGGGACTTCGGGCTTGTTATGAGCTTCCAGGCGTGCTTCCCAAGCAAGGCTAAATTGAAAACTCCAAGTTTCAAAACCGCATCCCACCAGCAAACTTTGGCTTCTAAAGTATTTGTGTTGCAGCAGATGTGGCAGCCACATACACTGCCTCATAGGAGGACAGAGCCATCACTCGATGCTTGACTACCAGCTCACCAAACTGCTACCAAGGAAGAACATCGTGCCACTTGTGCTCTTCCTGGTGTCAATGTCACCGGCAAGGTCATTGTCGCTATAGTCAACCAGTCATGTCTCTCTAGTCTTCCGCCTGCAGCCTAGATCATAGTGGTTGGTACCAGCGGCATATCTAAGGATGCGCTTCACTACCATCATATCCTTCTCTGTAAGTTACTCCACGAAGCGACTCACGAACCCAATGGCAAATGCCAAGTCCGGCCGTGTGTGGACAAGGTAGCAGAGGCTGCCAACGATCCTCCGATACTCTGTTGCATACACCTTTTTTGTCGTGCACTCACGGCTCAGTTTGAGTTGCTTCATCGGAATGTGAAATAGGTTGCAGCCTTCCATTCCTCTGTTTGAAACAAATATCCTTGAGCGTGCAGTCAAGCTTCGCGTTCCATGCTCGTTGCGCCTGCCTAAGGTCATACAGGGCCTTACACAGTTGCAAGACTTCTCGTTCTTCGGTGAAGATGAAACCAGGCGACTGCTTCACGTAGACCTCCTCCTTCAGTTCTCCATTAAGGAAGGCTCATTTTACATCCATGTGGTGGACAGGCCACTCCTAGGCAGCCAAAGCAAGCAGCAGCTGATGGATTCCATGTGAGCCATGGGCGCAAAGACTTCATCAAAGTCAATGTTGCCCTGCTGGATGAAACCTTGTGCGACCAACCATGCTCTATGCTTGATCACCATGCCCATGTGGTAGATCGACAAGCTCCCATGTCATGTTTTGCTTGCCATGCCTTGTCTCTCAGCTTTTGCAAATGAGCACGGGGGAGTAGCTCGGCGTCAAGGTTGCACGATGCAAGTCTGGCGATGGTTCTTCTCCTCCAATCAAATTCTCGATGGTGCAATAGTGAACCGGTGTGTCGTTGTGAGCAACATCGGGTCGATCATCATCATCTGCTGGTGGTGTGACAAATTTTGGAGTTGCTGGAGCTGATGCAGGTGATGGTGGTGCGGCAGATTAAGTACCCCGAGCCACATGTCCTGTTGACACAGGCTCAGCTCCCCTTGAGCTGGACGCATAGCTGGGTGACGACAGATGTACTGGACATCAAAGTCGCCACCCGAGTGTGCGTCGTTGTCTGCCGCCCAATCCAGCCACGTTCTCATCAAGGATGACGTCCCGACCGATGCGAATGCGCCTCGTCGTAGGGTCCAGCAACTGATACGTCTTCACACCTTCCTCATAGCCAATGAACACAACGAGGGAGCTACGGTCATCATACTTACGAAGGTTCCTATGTTATTCGACATACGCCAGGCAACGCCTCATAAGGCATCTTTCCTGCAAGGGATTTGGTGGGAGCAAGGTTGAGCAGGAAGACAACTAACAGTGCTCACAGCCTCCCCCCCCAATTCAGCCCGCATGCTCCTCTGTTTTAGTAGAGCACACACCATTGCCACCACCATCAGGTTCCACCTCTCGACAACACCATAGGCAGCAAACTTCCTCGAGGTAAACTCCCCGCCATTGTCTGTGCGGAACACGCGCACTTTGCATCCACTCTAAGCTTCTGCTGCTGCCTGAATCCTTTGGATGGCATCAGATGCACTATATTGGCAGCCATGCACTATTATTGGCAGCCAGGAGCATCACCCACATGTAGCGAGTAGGACACCAGCAGCAAGTAGCGCCGCCCTCCAGGTGTGGCAGGCGAAACAAGACCGCATAGGTCACAATGGACAAGCACAAGTAGCTCTTGCGCGCGGTACCTTGCTTGTCGAGGAAATGCACCACGATGGTGCTTGGTGATGACACAACTGTTGCAGAGCTACTCCACATGATCCAGCTGTGGTAGCACGAGTGTCATGGCGAGGCGTCCCATCTTCTCGATCATTTGAAATTGAGATGTCCATACCTCTCATACCACCGCCAAATGACGTTATCATGGTCGGGCCACCTCAAGATGTAGGAGGTAAAGGCAATTCCGGCCACGCCTGACCAGAACAAGGAGCATACCTTGCTGATCCCAGATTCGAAGCACACCTCTTCGGATCACCACACATGCATCGCTCTCATCAAGCTGATCAATGATAATGATGTTCTTCAACCGTGGGATGTAGTAGACAACGCCAAGGGCCTTGTGTTCACCGTTCTTGCCAGCAAAGATGATGGTGCCAATGCCCTTAATTTCAACGACGGAGCCATCGCTAAATTTGACTGTGCCAGTGACAATTCGGTCAACTTCAGCGAAGACTTTGGCCCGTCAGATGGTTTGTGGCCCCAGTGTTGAGGTGTTAGCCCTTGATTTGCTCATCATCACTGATTGTACCGAGGTAGGCTTTCACCTTTGGCTCATTGATGTGAAGAGTGGTGCTATTCTGCACCACTATAGCTAGGGCTAGAGTGATGCTGTCCCACACCTCCATGGCGGGGCTAGAGTGGTGTTGTCCCACACCTCCATGGCTGGGGCTAGGGCTGGAGCGGCGCAGACATCCGCCATGATCATCTTCCTCTGCTTTTGCTAAGAGAGCCCTCTATTTCCCCTAGGTTGCCTGCACTCCTTGGCCCAATGGTCATGATGCCCACAATTGTGGCATGTGTCATCATATTGGCCATCCTTGGATGCCAGGCGATCGTCGCCACCTTCTCCACCCTTCTTCCGCTAAGGTCATCGCCGTTGTTGTGCACAGCCACGCGCAGGCCTAGAGTTGCTCCCTTGGCACACCTTCATCTTTTCCAACCACTGCTGCTCGGTGATGAGAAGTCTACCATTCTCACGCGAAGGCTCCTGCAACTCGAGACGATCCTCTGCCACCTTCAGCCGACTCGTGACCTTCTCCAACGATAACTCAGAGATGTTGAGGATCTCGATGGAAAGGGTGAGCTAGGAGAACTTAGGTGGCACAACTCGCAAGTACTACTCGACAACTTGACCTAACCCAAAGATTTGTAACCTAAGACACAAACTTGACTCACTAGCTTACTACCTAATGAAAAGACTTGACTTATTGATTTAAAGAGCTCGGAGTACTTGGTACCCATGATCTAAAATCCTTTGGATGGGCACCAAGAATGTGATGGTTATGGCTGGCCAAGACACAACCGGATAAGCGATGGGTTGCTTTCCCTATACATGCTCATGACTTATTTAGGACCTTCTTAATCACCATGATGATGATTGTACGGCGACGGTAATAAACTTTATTCTGGGTTGATAACTGGGCTAGAAGGGCGATCAATTTTTGGCTTGGCCCCTAATCATTTTGCACCAGTCCCTAAGCAAAGAGTAGACAAGCGGATCATGAAAGAGGCTCTTTTGGACAGTTGGTGGATTCGAGACATTGTTGGCGACCTCATAGCTGCATCCCTAGCCGAGTTCTTAGACATTTGGGTGTTGATCTCGTTTGTGCAGTTGCGACCGGGTGTGCAAGATGAGCACCACTAGAAGAGGCTTTTCCGGACAATCAGTGGATTCAAGACATTGTAGGCGACCTCATGATCACAGGCCTGGCTGAGTTCTTAGACATTTGGGAGTTGATCTCGGTTTTGCACCTGCAACCAGATGTGCTAGATGAACATCGCTATAAGGCCTTATTCCATGGGGCTGTTTATTTGAGCCATGGAAGCTGCTTATTGGGATATCTTGGGCGCCAAAGAAGTGTCAGCTTTTCCTCTGGTTGGCAGCGCAGAATAGATGTTGGGTTGTCCATAGATTCGCATGAAGCCCCACCTGAGCCAGTGCCCTCTTTGTGATCAAGAGCCAAAGGCGATCCAACACATTTTAACAAACTATGTCTTCTCTCAACAAGTACCAGCATCCTCTTTTGTTGCTCTAGTCTACCAGACTTCTCACCACACGCCAAGGATAATGTTGCAACGACCGCAACCCTAGGGGGGTCGATTGATCGCTACAGGGGGAAATCGGGAGAGAGGAAGAAGCGGTAGTAGGTGAGGGGGGAACGAAAAGAGGATGAGCACGTTCAGAGATCACTCGATTCATGCCCAACACTGGTGCAGAGGGGATTAAGTACCACACACACACACAACACGCTGCTGGGCCACACGCGGTCCAGACAGCCCATGGGCTCAGCCCAACACACCACTAATCTCTCCCTAATCAGTCCACGGATGCACTAGCGTTAGGTGTGACATGCTCCCCACCTTGAGCGGAAGCGTCATCGTCCCAGCAAGGAGTCGTCGAGTAGTAGTGACATAGCACAGTGTAGTCTCCCCATGTTGCTGAGTCCGGTGAAAGTGACGACCATTGCACGCGACCTGGACGATCGACGTGCTGCCCTTCTTGACCATGCGATGATCGAGCACGGCCAGTGGTTGCAGGGGTGCAGCGGAAAGATCTGATGCTCGCGGAAGCTCGCTGAAGACCGGAGACTAGTCCAGTGTGAATGGCTTGAGTTGGGAGACGTCAAACACTGGGTGGATGCGACTTCCCGGAGGTGACTCTAGCTTGTACACCATGGTGTCCACTCGTTGCTCGTTGGTGAAGGGGTCGAAGAACTTGAATGCCAACTTGGGGCACAGGCGGTTAGCCACCATGGATTGAACCTAGGGCTGGAGCTTGAGTAGCACTTGATCGCCAACGGTGAAGGAGCTTTCCGTCCTGTTCTTGTCAGCCTTTTTTTGCATCTGTTCTTTTTTTGCATCTGTTCTGCGCACGCGCCATCTGCACTTGCAATCGGTTGTTGTGAGTTGCCCAGTCCAGCTCCTCGCCAGCTTCCTCTCCTTTTTTTGCATCTGTTATGCGCACGCGCGAGCTGCACTTGCAATCGGTTGTTGTGAGTTGCCCAGTCCAGCTCCTCGCCAGCTTACTCTGGCAGGTTTGTCCCGAGTGTTGGCAGACCGCCCAGATTCGGTTCTTTCCCATACAGAGCTTGAAACGGAGAAGTATTGAGCTACGAGTGATATGAAGTATTGTATCAGAATTCTGCTGTCGGGAGCCACTTGCGCCAGTGCTTGGGGTTGTCATGGAGGGCACAACAGAGGTACACCTCTAAGCATTAGTTGACACGTTCACTCCGGTCGTCCGTCTGATGGTGATAGGTTGTTGAGTAACTCAACTTGGTGTCGGCCGCGTCCAGCAAAGCACGCCACATGTTGCTTGTGAATATCTTGTCACGGCCGAAGATGATGAACAAAGGAACTCCGTGCAGCTTGATTATGATGTCCCAGAAGGCTTGAACCACCGTGGCGGCGGTGCACGGATGGTGAAGGGGCACGAAATGTGCGTACTTGGTGAAGCGATCCACGACGACCATGATCACCTTGTAGCCCTCGGACACCGCCATGCCTTCGATGAAATCCATGGTGAGGTCCTGACATGGCTCTGTGGGTATTGGGAGTGGCTACAGCAGTTCGAGAGGCTTGATGTGGTCGTGCTGGCATGCTGGCAGACTGAGCATTGGCCAAGTGAAGTGTTTCTTGACGCGTTGGTACATAGCCATCACGCCTGAATGACCACCCACAGCGCTGGCATGGAACGCACTAATCATCTTCGTCTGCGGTGTTGTGTTCACGCCAATCCACAACTTGTCATGAAGGTGGATGACGCCCTGTCACAACTCATATCCTTGGTCGTCGAGGCTTGAGATGGCGAGGCGTTGGGGCAGGTCTTGGGCGTCCTTGTCGGTCTCATAAGAATTGGCCACTTCTTGGAGCCACTCAGGTTGACAAATCAACAGGGCGTTGATGGAGAGGAGGTGCCCAACGCGAGAGAGCGCGTCAGCTGCGCCGTTGTCCTAGCCTCGCTTGTACTTGAAGGAGAATTGAAGCCCCACTAGCTTCGACATGGCCTTGAGCTGGAGCTCTGTTGATCACTAAAACTACATAAGCTCTTGTGATCTATGACGATAATGAAAGGCGCTCGTTGTAAGTACGCCCTCCATTTGTCGACCGCCATGGTCACCGCGAGGAATTCCTTCTCATAAATGGAGAGGTGTTGGTTGCGCCCACCCAGCACCTTGCTGAGGTAGGCAACGGGGTGCCGTCTTGGACCAAGACTGCACCGACGCCGGTATCGCACGCGTCCGTCTCGATGGAGAAGGGCCGTGCAAAGTCCGCAGGGCCAAAACTGGCATGTTCATCATTGCGTTCTTGAGGAGCTCCAATGTCACCTGGGCTTGTTCCGTCCACATGAATCCTTTCTTGGTCAGTAATTGCGTGAAGGGCTTGGCCAAAATGCCATACCGTGGCACGAATTTGCGGTAGTAGCCCGTCAGGCCAAGAAAATATTGAAGTTCCGTGGCGTTGGTCAGTGTAGGCCACGAGCGCATCACGCTGGTCTCGTCGTCCCACAAAATCACGTGCCCGAAATACTCAATTCTTGATTGCGCTAAGGAACACTTGGATTCCTTGGCGTACAACTGATGTTTGCAAAGAATGGTAAACACCGTGCGCAAATGCTCCGAATGTTCCTGCAACGTTTGACTAAAGACCAAGATGTCATCTAAAAATGTGATGACAAACTTACGATTTAGCCCGACGAATACCAAGTCCATGAGGCATTGAAAGGTTGGTGGTCCGTTCGTGACTCCAAAGGGCATCACCCGAAATTGGAAATGGTCGTGGTGAGTCTTGAAGGCAGTTTTCTCGTCATCCTCTTCACGCATCCGGATTTGATGGTAACCCGCGCGCAAGTCAATCTTGGAGAAGAAGGCCGCGCCGGCGAGCCCATCCAGGAGTTCATCGATTACAGGAAGAGGAAAATTGTTCTTGATCGTACCCATAGTGTGACGCCGATAATCGACGCGAAGTCTCTACTTGCTGTCCTTTTTCTTCACCATCCAGGAGTTCATCGATAACGGGAAGAGGACATTTCTTCTTGATCATCACCATATTGACACACCGATAATTGACACAAAGTCTCCACGTGCCATCCTTTTTCTTCACCAAGAGAACTAGGGTAGCCAAGGGGCTCATGCTGTGTGTGATCACTCCTGTGCGCAACATCTCGCTCGCTTGGCGCTCGATTCCATCCTTCTGCAAAGGGGAGTAGCGCTATGGTCTGGAGTTAATTGGTGTTGTACCTGGTTCAAGATTGATGGCGTGATCGTATTGTCGATGAGGTGGGAGCTCCGTTGGCTCTGCAAATACATCATTGAAGTCTGTCAAAATTTGTTGTATAATTGGGGGAACACGTGCCTTGTGATCTTCAGGTGAGGGAAGGTGAATCTCCAGTATAGCCGCTCCCCAGATTTCATTCTCTTCCTGCATTGGCCACAGAGACGTCGTGTCGAGGGCGGTGATCGCCGGTTAATCCTCTGTTCTGACCATGGTCAGCAACACTGTGGTTCCTTGCAAACTGAACTGCATGGTCTTCTTGCTCCAATCACACTGCATTGGGTTGTGATGTGCAAGCCAGTCCACGCCGAGGACTGCATCATAAACTCCCAAGTCCAACACGCGCATGTCGGTGAAGAACTCATGTCCATGGGTGTGCCACGGGAGTTGTGGTACCATCTTGGTGCATGTGAGCCGCTGCCCATTGGCGACCTGCACCATGATTGGGAAATGTTGGTGGTCTCTGCACTAATTCTCTGACCAAATGTGATGTTGGCAAAAGTTGTGTGTACTGCCTGAATCCACCAACAGGAACATCGTCTGATTGCCTACTATCGCCCTCAACCTGATCGTATCAGCAGCTTCCGTCCCTTCGATAACATGTGCAGAAAGAAGACAACAGGCTGGCTCTACAACTGTTGGTTCATCAAGGAGTTCTAGAGCTCGCACGGCCTCATCTGATAGCAATTCACCGTGCTCTCCCACTTCAATCGTCAGAAATTGGGCTATACGCCGACACTGATGCTTATGAGAGTACTTGTCACTGCACCGAAAACAGAGTCCATGCTACCTTCTATAATCCCTGAGCTATCGTTCCCGGCCAAAATTGTCAGGTGCTAGACGCGGTGCGAGCGCCGTCCGAGGAGCGGTTGTTGCAGAAAGCACAGGTGGTGGTGGTGGTCGACTTGTGGCTGGTAGCACGGGCAAGGTGGGTGGAGGCCGCCCCGTGGCTGGTGGGCGAAAGTGAGTGCATTGTTGCTCAAGTTCTTCCTCCTGAATACGAGCAAACACAGTTGCCCGAGTTATTAGGGGAAACCAGCGGTGGCGAAAAAAAAATGGGGAATTTTCTGGCTCTGAGATACCAAATTGTAACAACCGCAACCCTAGGGGGGTCAATCGACCAATACAAGGGGAAATTGGGAGAGAGGAAGAAGCAGTAGTAGGCAAGGGAGAGACGAAAGGGGATGAGCAGGTGCAGGTTCAGAGATCACTCGATTCATGCCCAACACTCTGGTGCAGACGGTACTAGGTACCACATGCACACAACACGCTGCTGGCCACACGTGGTCCAGACAGCCCATGGGCTCGGCCCAACACACCACTAGTCTCTCCCTAATCAGTCCACTGATGCAGTAGCGTCAGGTGTGACAAATGTGTTCTGTGGTTGGTGGCTGAGAATCAATTCTTTGACTCCGGGAAGCAAACAGGGGCTTACCTCGCTGACCACTTTGGGGGCCTGGATGTTGTGGAAGTATCAGAATGACTTTAATGGCGCTGCACCAAGTGTCCAACTGGTGCTTAGACAAATTTGGGAGGAAGGACACCACTGGTGCATGGCCGGAGTAAAGGGCCTGGCGCAGCTATTAGCTGCTGCCACCTAATGGTCGTTTTTGAGGTAGCTTAGGTCGTTTTTGTAACAGGCGTTTTTTCCCTGGTCTAGTAGTGGGGTGATTTGGTGTGTGTCAGGTCTTCCTTGTAAATATATTTCTGCTGTTTGGTTTCTTAAAATCCCTCCCAGGATTCAGTTCTTCCTATGGCTGTCTTCACAAAACAAAATTTTGACTAGGGATAACTTGAGGAGAAGGGGGATTCCAAAGCCACTAGAATGCAGTCATTGTAAGAAAATTGAACCTGTGAGACATCTTTTCTTTGACTGTGCCTATTAGTTATAAGAATCAGTGATTTTGAGTCTTTGGCATCAAAATGGTTGTGCAAAAAGAAGCATGAGTTTTTTAACGTAATCTCTGTTGCACTCCTGTGGGGTTTATGGCTATTTAGAAATGATATTGCTTTTAATCGTAGCACCTGGTTGAATCCAAGGTTTTGGTTACCAGTCGAAATTTCAAGATTTCCCATGGTTACCATGTATTTCCGTGCCCCTCGGTAAATCGTCATACCGAGCAAAAAATACCATTTTTTTGAAATTTTTGAATTTAAACACTCGATTTACAGTAAGGTATGTAGGGTCTAATTAATGCAATGAAAGTTGGTTATGGCATGTTGGTAGCAACCTAGTTCCTGTTTTGAGAGGTCTCTGGTTTGAATATTCGTTCATTTTCTTATTTGAATTCAAAATTCAACTATAAAATTCGCTCGAAATATTCTCGGTATTTGTCGGTATTTCTCGGTAACCGTGGTAACCACATTTATCAGTCCCCCTCAGTAAAATTACCTCATTCGGTAACCAAAACCTTGGTTGAATCTGAAGCAGGTCTGGCATCTGGTTCTGAGGAACATCCAAGGCTGGAAAGTTCTGTTCAAATACCAGGAATGTCCAATGCTGGAGGCATATGCATCACACCTGATGGATCTGCTCAGGTCTCCATTGCTGCTGGATATAGGTTGACTAACTACAAGAGCATGCTTGATGGACTTTCCTTGAGGGCTTCTTTGCTGGGAGCTGATCACGGTGGGTATGCAACAAAGGAATTCCTGCGAGTGGATCCGTCAGATGAAGATGCAATCCACATGATCCGGGGTTGATGCAGTTCCGTTTGCAAGATCATGTTCTATTTTCCGCCCTCTCTGTTCCTCCCCCTCCCACTCCTTTTGTTGTTCAGATATGTAATAAATCTGTATCGCAAACTCCCCAGGTCTTTTCCTTTCACTGTTATTTTGTACGGGCTGAATGGTGTGAGAGATGGTTTATTTTCATATATATGAAACGGAACCGGGGATGTTTGATCCCTGGCGATCTAATGCAATGCTACGGAAGTCTCATTTGTCATGCACGTTGTTTCTCTAACTGTAGTTTTTCTTTCTTGTACCCATGGATCAATGTTGCGACATCATTCCACAGCTCAGGTAGCGGTTTGAGGTCAGGTAGAGGGGGCCGGGGGCCGGGGGGGGGGGGGGGGGGGGGGGGGGGATTAGGACACTGACGATTCCAGGTTTTCGGTGGTGACAGGGTCGGCCATGGTGGTGGGCGGCCGAGGAAGGTTCTCTCTGATACCAAAACGTTGCGTGTGTGGAGTTGGAAGGTGGGAATGGTCGGACGGGATAGCGAGGTTCACCCTCAAGCGCACGTAGGGACTCGTCCCCAGCCGCGACACTGTAGGCTCTGAACTCCCAGTTTGGGACAATTCTCTCTGTTTCTTGATTGATAACCCTAATACAACCTATCCTCCCTTATTATAGATCAGAGTGATCACATAAGTTGGAGAGCAAACCAAATCTTGGAAAGAGTAAAGACAACTTCCTAATAGAGGTATATTTCCTAGGGATAAATTAGGACTTCTTGGCCACCAAGGATTGTCCATGTGCCTGCCTAGGGCACAGCTGTTGGTGTGGTTACGGACTGTGTGCAGATTTGGGCCTGCAGCTATAGTGCTGCCCCTGATACCTGTCCGTAACAGGATGACTCCTCATATTACCGATTATGCAGCATATTTTCAGAAAGCAATAAGGCAGCTCTACCACAATGGTTTATCCAACTAATAATCTAATTATAAATCGTGAAGATTTTATGATAAAAAAGCAGGCAATGGTACTGAATAAAGTGAATCATTCACTGAAGAAAAATGCATAATGCTCTCTTTGATTCATTGAAGGATGCTAAGTAGTTTCCAGTCCACATGAACTCTAGTTCCTAAAAGCATTTACTAGGTTACGTTGCAAACAATGAGTTCATGTTATCATAATTACTAGGTCATTACACAAAATAAAAATGTTACCCTCATGCAGGAGATCAGGCTGTTCTTCAAATAGTCTTGGCAAGTTCCTTCTCATAGCATCTTCTAGCTTCACTCATTTTCACCAGGAACACCAATCATACTTTTTGTTCACCAAAGTGCATGTAATTCAGAGAACAAAGGAAATGATCTTCCACATGCTACAGCAACATAAAGAACAAGGATATATGAGAACGTGGACCCTAAACAACGTGTCAGTCATGTACATTTAAAATAATTATGGTCTCAAGATAACCCAACAAAAGAGCTGCATGACACAGAAGATTTGTCAAGTACTCAGCTACTAGTATCTTTCAACCACCTGTAGAAAACATGCAACTATTTCTTGCTTGGGGAGGGGATTAAGTTAAGAACCAGTTAAGATGGAAGAGGATTTGAGTTTTAGGCGATAACCAAATCTGGTACTCATTCAGTTAGCCGCTTTTATCAAATTCTCCATGGGGTGACATACACAGATGAAGAAAGGAAGATAGGAAGGATACAGGAAAAATCTACTAATCTCTGCATCTCAATTAAGGCATCGGAGGACAGAGGGAAACAACCCTGAGCCACCTGGACCATATTTAATTAGCGCAACACGCTGGGTTGCAAGTTGGTGGCGTGCCGGGGACCAGGTGACCCTACTTTTAGTATGTGTGGGTCATCACGGGCAGCCTTTTTTAGCTGTGGCTCGGCCGATCCATCCAGCACCCAGCCGCTTGCTAGATGGGTCTTAAATCCAAAATTAAATGGCCCCATAGAGAATGATGATGTAAATTCAAGAGATAAGTTCTATTGAGTTCCAAGTCCAAACAAGACTGTTACTCTGCACAGTAATGACTATTGTTTTATGTGAGTAACACGACTGTAAGGGGAATTGCAATGTCACGTTAAATTCTGGGTTCAGTTAGTTCGACAACTTCTTTGAGAAATCATTCCATACCAGTGAAAATTCATACAAAACCTACAATCCAAACCTCAGCGGAAATCATTTCACCACACAATGGTGCAGTCCTGGCACCGGCAATGGTCTCAAGAAAGGAACAATGGGATACAGTACATTATTCAAACTGACCTTTCTCCGGAGGTGGAGCACCGATAACATTGCTATCAGAGGTCATCAAGTTCCCGGCATCATCTTTATTGGTTGTACCCTTCACCGATTCTTCATTTGGTTCCCGTCTTAGGAACATCACCCGGAGGGTAGCAAGGCACATCCATGTTTATGAGCGTGTTAGGACCATCCAGAGCACCTTCTCCATAATACGGAACCCTAGGTGAAAACAAAGGCATAAACTTTTCAGTCTATAATTTTAGGGCTAAAAATAACACTAGATGACCCGTTGCGCCCATGGCGCAAGAAGTCAGTTAGAACTGAGAATGATGTGGGTATTTGTAACCATTATATACGTGAGTACTTGCAGTCTTGCACATAGATTATTTCATTATTGGCCCGAAAGGAAACAAATGCTTAGATAAGTACACACGAGATCGATGAACATACCATGACAGGGACATGTGATTCTCAAAATGCCAATAGATAAGTACACAAACAATGAACATAGGAAAACAGTTAGTGCCTAATCCTAACCTTCTTGCCGACAACCAGCACAACATCAGCCACTCCAATAATTTACAATGGGCAACTGATATTGTTCGTATAGATATACTACAATAATTGCATGTCAGCCAACTGGAAATTTTGAAGAATGTCAAGCCAAATAGCATCCGGGATGACATAAAGGCTTTTGAAGAATGTCGAAATCATGCCAGCAAAATGTAATATCTACACAAACAACATCCACCTACATCAACACTTACAGAGACAATCAAATAGAATAGAACTGTGTAGAACTTAGAAGCATGCTATCAACCTATACACATGATACAGTAAAAACCATATCTCAGTTGCCTTATATTGTCTCAAACTGACTGTTCATTTTTATTAGCAACAACATAATCATGCAAGATGTTACTAATAACTGCCGATGACCACAGACTAAGTCGACATTCCCAATAGCTACATACGCCATCCGTATCAAGAAGAACTATTAGTAAGTAACGGTTGAATTGTCAAATAAGCACGTCGGATCAGCCTAGCAGAGAATTAGAGCATATGATGGCATTAACATTCTGCAAGGATTTTCCTCAAAAGAAGAAAATCTGGCAAGGATTTAAATAAACCAAAATAGAGGATGCAGGCTTTGTTCCTTGGGGGAGGATCGGAGTGCATATAACGAAGGCCATTAGTTGATCACCCAATTATAAAGGTAAGAAACATGCGTGACCTTATACGACAACATTCGACTCAATAATCTCAATTTCATAGCAAACACTTTCTAGCGAACACGAAAATTACAAAATGTAAACCAGTCATACTACCACTAAAACCATGATAAACTTTGAAGGGAGGTCAGGTTCGGCACATGGAGGCAAATAATCAAAGAGGGCAATAGGGGAGTCACCAGAGTAGAGCCAACAGGATAATGAGTACTTCCAGCATGCAGCACCATCATGAGTAGAACTGTTGCCATCCCCAAACTGGAGAAAAATGAGGTTGTTGTGTAAAAAGGTTTTTCTGCTTGAACAAAGCATTTTTTAGAACCTTATGGAATGAGTCTTGTCTTAGTCATATGTTCTGTAGACTTTGTCAAAAAAATATGTCGTGTAGAAGATTCTGAGCAACTACTTCAAGAGGCGTTGCTTTATATTTAATCACCAGAGCTCAATATAAATTTCTGAGGAAAAATTTGTTGGCTACAACAAAGGCTCCCAAACATATCTGTAAAGGGAAAACTCACATAGGTCTGTGAGAGGCTAGGGATAAGGGAAGTATAGGAGCATACAAATTGAACTGTAGTTAAAAAAAAATGGCTCACAAGTTTGGTAGAGGGCGATCTGAAGAAAATACTCTCTATCCTTAGAAGAATAAAGCAAAACCTTTTTGCCATTTGTTCAAAATTAAATCTATTTTTGGAATGGAAAAGAGAGAGAAAAGTGTAAAGGTAATAAGGGAAAACAAATTATTATTCAGTGAAAATGGCATCTTTTTGGAACAGAGAAGGGGCAAGAACACTAAATGTGCATGACCATGAAAATCTGTGGTCTACCTTTAGAAAACAATACCAAAATCGCAAGTTTATGAACAAATATTTCGTTCTTTGGTGCAAGAGAAGGGCAAAGCAAAATGATATGAAATGCAGAGATAGATCAATTCTGCTCCAATGTGCACAATCTAAATAAGCACTCTCGTTACAGACTGAATCAAGGTAAAGAAAGAGAAAGGTGATGTACATGAATGGCCTCACCTGCATGTTTTTCGGTAGACCTTAACAGTAACTGCTTGTGTACTTTCAATAGCATGAGTAGCCATCTTCATTAACTCTCACATCAAGCATACTCTCAAACTGACAATATCGATTATTGGTTTAATTTGCGGAAAGGAGAACCAACAGGGATAAGTCACATGCCCCATCAATCATTTAGCTGCTCTTTTCCTCTTTTTCATGTGTTTCCTTCATCAATCAATCTGCGCAAAAACAAAACATAAACACTAAAAACCAATGTTCACCCGCCATGGTAAATTTAAGTGATTTGCCCAAGTTACCTTTCATGCTACTAATCAAACATCAATCGCCATGCAAAATAACCATCCAGTACTATAATCAACATTAATGTTTGGAAGAAGGTAAGTACAATTAAGCATTCCAGTCAATTAGAGTTACAGTGAGTGATACTTGGGTTGCCCATTGGCCTGTAGGTGCCACTTAACCAACGTCTTTTTTGTAAATTTAATCACGTAAGGTGCTTCAAGAGGCATAAAATCAGTTTTGAAGAAGCAACCCTATTCTTGTGAAATTCGTATACTCCACCATAATGAATAGCAGCATGGTGAACTAACACCACACTTATTATAACTAACAAAGTCAGAATCAACACAAAACTGAAGAAGAAAAATCATCGCAGACCTTGTAGCTAAACTGAGGTTTAAAAGGCCACACAGGAGATGTTGACTAATGGGCGCCTAAAAATGTTTAGAACTAACCAACAGAGCAAACTATAATAGGAGTATGTGGTGGAAAAAGCTGAACATATCGTTATCATTAACACATTTTGATACACCATCTATAGCACCATACCTATACAATGGCTAGCTGAAGCAGTAAAAATCCTTCAAACGGTAACTGTTAATATATTCTTCTTTAGCAAAGTATTATATATGGAATAAGAGGTTCAGCTATATGTCTATCAAATGATGCAAGGCACAATATACACTGAAACAAACATCACATGCTTCAAGGTATACACTGTATCGACCATTAAATAGAGGAGAGGGCCATAAAGAAACACAATAAAGGCCACTCACCTGCTTCTTCTCCCGCCTTGCATTGGTATATACAGATGAAAGACTCCAATATGATGAGTTCCTAGTTGAACTGAAAGGCATCACTGTTAGGAGAGATAAAAAAAAGTATGCTCTGGAGTAGTTTGAAATGATCAAAACCAGTCGGAACAAACCAAACGAATCTGCATGTACTTATGTAGAAATATGAGAGTCTCATTTGTGCATGAATAGCGAAAACAGTTTGCAACACATGACATGCTGCAAATTTCCTAATTAATCTACTTTTGCTGTAACATGAGAACGATCTGCTAAAGAGACAGAAATATAAATGCCTGATTGAAAGAACAGAAGCTATAAGCACCCTATATGAACAAGTGCAGCCCCTCAAATCTTCTTCAGAAGGTTGATCATCTGATCAACAAAAGCTTCAACAGAACAGCTTACTGGTAGATGCGGTGGACTATCATAAATAGCACAAAACTGAATCCTCACACATATATATTATCCAAAATTTCCATTTCGGTTCACACTGCATTTAGACTTTTAGAAGCTGCTTTTCAGTTAGAAAGCGTTTAAGACACAATATTGTAGCCATGGCTTTGACAAGAGCATACAAAGAAGACTTGAACCTAAGGACCAGGATCAGTATTATGCACACACAGGTGAGCAATGGGAAGAAGATTGGCATGTGGATGGCAAGCTAGACAACTTTTCTTCCCAGAGATTTAGGTCATTATATATTTTGCATATTAAATATGGACAGGAGCCCATTCCACCCTTCGTTCTACGATCCTAAAACACACACTCATATTCACATGATCCTTTGCCTCTCAGATTCATGACAACAAGGCACTGAGGAGTACAACAAGATTGACAACAACAGGCAATGGTGTTGCCACCTATACACAGCCAAAAAGGAGAGCAAGTATTAGAAGAATGTCTACATGCAGTTCGTTTGTTGGCTGACTATTAACAAACAGTTCATCTCTCTAAGTATCAGAGGTATAAAAATCCACGGAACCGGAGTATAGCCCATTAACAATAAAAGAAACACATACCCCTGTGTCTGCACTCTCCTGCAATGATCCGGGTAATCATCCGTGTACATGGAAAACAGATTCTCAAGACGTTGAACAGTTCTTGCAACATTTTGCTGTGACAGTAGGTCCCAAACCCTTATTATCTGAAAATACTGTCCTTCGGTTTTCTCCACATCAGTACTCCAAACAAGATACAGGTTCCAGACCTTGTATACCTTTGCAAGATGAGAAACACCAGGTATATCAAGGTTCTTAACTGTTGTCCTCCAACCATCTCCAAATCTGATAAGCTTTTGGAGTACTTCCTTCCTGAGCTGTGGTGATTTTAGTTTGGTGAAGGACTTTCTAAACTCGTCGCTAAGAATGACCTGTTGAATATATGAATACCAAAAACAGAACATGAGAAGTGTATACGAGAAAAATGAAAGAACAGTGTCTTTTTCAAGAGAACTAGGAGGCTCACAAGATGATATGTCCTGAAAACTAGAAAAGGCCCACATACTTACCTTCCATCTGGTATTGCTGAAAACTGCTGAATCAGCATTAAGAAGATCTTCAAGTTCATCAAGCTCTTGCTTTACTTGCAGAACTAACTTACAGATGGTTGTGTCATTAGTGGCACTGAAAACACATTTACGTCTCTCTGCATCAGCAACAAGTTCTGTCCATTCAGTCCCACTTTTATACAGCGTATGAGCATTCCCAACAATCCAAAGACAGTGCCTGCATGAATAAAGCATCCATCAGATAATGTATATCATTAGTTGACATACTTTGAACAGCAATAAAACAATCGACCAGAAAAAAAAAATGATGCGCACCTTGCTCTAGTATGAGCAACATTTGTTCTTCGGTTATCAGCAAGAAATCCAACAACTCCTCTCCCATTGGATCTAACAGTTGACAGAATTATTATATCATCCTCTTCTCCATGGAAACCATCGGTGGATTTCACCCGCACATGAAAGCCATCACACGAATCATATTTTCTCCAAGTCGACTTTTAATTGCATCAACTTGAGCTATATATGGAGAGACCACGCCGATGCTGAGCCCTTGGTTTCTGTTTTTCCAAGCTGCAGAAAAAACATAAATAGTATGCTTACTGATCCTTAGGGATAAATTTTTGCACAAGGCTACTGAAAGAATTTTCTTCAGCAAATTTAAGTTGATTCTGTACCACTAAATCATTGACATATCATTGCTTTTCCACTACAAAGTCTGAAGATAATAGAAATGACTAAAGTGGGTCCATGCATTGGCCAACAACTCTACTAGAGCATAATGTTTCAACTTTCATGTCATCTACTTACTGCTCTCTTTTTTCTAAATAAAAATATAACATTGTCCACCAAACAGGGCAGTAGAATTGAAATTTCATAAAGCCAGATTGATGCAATTAGTGAATTATCATATCACGAGATGCACATAGAAACTGGACTCTCGAACGTACTATTGTAGCAAACATCTTTCTACCAATGATTGTTATGCAGTATGCACTACAAGAATGGAAGACCATGTAAGCTTCCAAAAATCCCATGTTATATTAGCCAGGTAGCTTTATAAAAAAAAACTAGAAAGGAGAACATTAAGGTTAAAGAAAGGACAGACTAAAGGCAGATACATAGCTAACACTTGGGCCAAAGGCATATTTTAGCTGTTTAGCTAGAGCCAAAATGGAAGCAAACAAGCAGACAAATATAGATGAGGCAGGAACAATCAAACAACGATATAAATTTAAAGTAGTTCTTGTCCAAGCACATCAGAAATAAACGTTATTAGCACTCCTGAAGCAGAAATCAAATAGAGAAGGTAGGCCTAGGGCTTGCAACATCAAATTGAGTGAACCGTGCCGATGCCAAAAGGGTGATCTAAGGTTAGCAGTAAAGTTGAGCCGCAATCTACGATATCCACAATCAAAGCCATTAGTTTTCCAAATGAAGTATCTATGGGGAGGCTGGAGGATGGGAACAAACCTACCACATGCCACAGACAACCACTGAATCCACGTCAAAAAAATAATTGTCGTCAGCATGAGAATTATACTGCCACCCAATGTCACAAACCCAATCATTCCAGGTTGCACCTGAGCATCTGCAGAGCAGTCAAGTAGAAAATATTTGGTTCTCTAGAACATATATTTTAGAGCCATCCATAGGATCCTTTTAAATTCAAAGAAAACATCAATAGAATCTAGCGAAGTTAAGAGATAAATTAGTACAATCATTTTATTTTTATTTTCGAGAAAACACAAAGGACTCTTTGCGTTTCATTTCATTGAAAAGATGAGAAGGTACAATCCTCCTAGGAGTTGGTGGTTACATGGAGTGGCAACCTATCAGTGGACATCCCAGTTAGTGGGGAGGACTACCCTGAGACCCAAAGCACCAGCTTGTGCCCAACATTTGGCTTCGGCCTTAATCCTATCTACGAGTGCGGTGACCGAGGGGCGCGCATTCTCGAAGACGCACTCGTTGCGTTGTTTCCAAACCATCCAAGGGACGAGCATGGCGATAGATTGCAGGCCTTTCCGTAGCGCATGTGGGGTCTACCCTTTCATTCGTTGCCACCAGTCCGTGAGGGTGGGCTCATTGCTTGGCGGTTGAGAAGGTATCCTCGCCCAAGCCAGCACGTCGTGCCGGACCTGCCGCGTAAACGGGCATTCTAGGAGCAGGTGCCACATTGACTCTGGGGCCTGATCACAAAGGAGGCATCGTGGATGGTGCTGTAGGCCGCGATGGGCTAGTCTATCCGCCGTCCAACACCGGTCCTGGCTAGCCAACCAGTGAAAGAAATGAACACGGCGCGGTGCCCAGCTCTTCCAGGTAAACTTCCAGGAGGGGCATTTCATGGATCCATGGAAGGTTGCGGCGTAGCATGACCGTGCCGTATAGGTGCCGCTAGCCGTCCATCTCCATAGCATTTGGTCAGGCCGGTTTGATAGGCTGATGTGCTGCACGGCCTGCCACAGTCTGAGATATTGGCCAATCTCATGGATCCCTATCACTCCTTGAATGTCACGAGCCCAAGCATTGCCCGCTAGGCCTGCGGCCACCGTTGTTGACTTGCGTCGCCGTTTGGGAATGCATTGGTAGAGTGCCAGCGCGAGCTCATGCACGGACTGGCCGTTGAGCCATCGGTCATCCCAAAACAGTGTCATCTGTCCATCGCCAAGCTCCATGGTCGTCGATGCGAAGAACAGCCCGCGCTCCTCGCGAGAAAACTGAAGGTCGAGGCCTCGCCATGCGCGGTCGTCATCCGTGTGGGAGAACCACATCCAGCGCAGGCGCGGCGCTAGGCCGGCACGCTCCAGGTCCTGGACCCCGAGCCCGCCGTACTCGAGCGGGCGGCACACACGTCGCCAGTTGACGTGGCAGTGTCCGCCATTAGCAGCAGCACGCCCAGCCCACAAAAAGTCGTGCTGGATCTTTTCGAGCTGTCTCAAGGTCTTCTTGGGCGGCGCGAACGCGAGCAGTTGATGTATCGGGATCGCGGCGAGCACCGATTTGACCAAAGCCAGCCGCCCGGTTTTGTTCATGAGCCATGCTTTCCATGTGGGGAGCCGAGCAGCCACCGAGTCGACGAGGGGTTATAGTTGGGCAGCTGAGGGGCGTCGTAGCGTGAGAGGGATGCCAAGATAGGTAATGGGCAGCTTTGCTTTCGCGCATCCCACCTGATCAATTGTTGCATCCGCCTCGGGGTCGCCATTGAAGATAGTGGCGGAACTTTTGGCATAGTTCACTCGGAGGCCGCTAGCTTCACTGAATATGGCCAGGATCGCGCGGACGGCCTCCACGTCGCCTTGCGTGGCGTGGCAGAATAGCATCACGTCGTCGGCGTACAGGGATATGGCCGGAATGTCTCGTCGGGGGTGCAGCCGCTGCAATATGCCGGCGTCGTGGGCGCAGCTGATTAGGCGCCCAAGGATGTCCACGGCGAGCACGAAAAGCTGCGGAGATACGGGGTCTCCCTGGCGCAGCCCGCAGCGATGCCAAACTGGCGGTCCCGGCTCACCATTGATCATGATACGAGTGCTCGAAGATGATAGCAAGATCACGAGCCACTCCCTGAAGCGAGGTCCGAATCCGTATTGGCCAAGAGGAAGGGCCATGATAGGGAGTTGAAGGCGCGCGTTAGGTCTAGCTTGAGCATCACTCTCGGAACCCCAAGTTGGTGCAGCAGCTTCATCGATTGCTTGACGAGGACAAAGCTGTCGTGCAGGCTCCGTCCCGGAATGAAAGCGTTCTGGTTGCGGCTGACCATGTTTCCCAATCTGGGCGCTAGGCGGATCGATAGCACCTTCACGAAGATCTTCGCCACAAGGTGAATGAGGCATATTGGCCGATAGTCGCGTAGTTGGCACGCATCTGCCCGCTTTGGGAGTAATGTCAGGAGGGCCTGGTTGAGCTTGCTGAATCCGCGACCGCGCAGCTCAAAGAGCTGCTGGAAGAGGTCGAAGAAGTCTTGCTTGATGATGCTCCAACAGGCTCGCAAGAATTCCGCGGTGAATCCGTCCGGCCCCGGCGCCTTGCGAGCCGGGAGGCGCTTGACGGCGTCCCAAATCTCCTCCGGGCTGAATGGTGCCTCGAGGTCAGTCAGGTCATGGGGCTCGATGATCTGCCATAGATCCAGCGTGTGGTTACGGGCGGCGGAGGAGCCAAGGAGCTCGTCAAAGTACGTGAAGGCCGCTTGGGCCATTCCTTCCTGATCAGTGAGCACTTGTCCGTCGACCACAAGGCGGAATATGTGATTCTTCTGTCGGCGGAATGAACATTGCCAGTAGAAGAAGGCTGTGTTAGCATCGCCGTCCTTGAGCGTGGTGATCCGCGCCCGTTGCCACGCGACCGTGCGCTCGAGAGAAGCCAGCCCCAAGTATGAGATCTTGAGCTATTTTCGCAGCCAATCTTCCGGGGGGAGAGCGTGCGGTCTTCCTGGGCTTTGTCAAAGCGCGATATGAGCTCGCGGGAGATGGCCATCTTGTCACGAATGCAACCCTTGGACTTGGCGCTCCAACTCGTCAGTGTGCGGGCTGTGCTCTGAAGGCGCAGCATGAGACGCCTGAAAGGGTCCGGGTCGTGCACCGATCCCCAAGCCGCGGCAACCGTGTCGTGGAATCCGCCAAGCCGCAGCCAGATATCCTCAAAGTGGAACCTCCGATGCGCTGCATGCGTGGGTGCGCAGTCAAGGAGGAGCGGGCAATGGTCGGACACGACGGAGGCGAGGCATCTCAAGTGGCAGCCACCATGCGCGTCCTCCCAGTCCGCGGTGCATAACACGCGGTCCAGGTGCACCAGGGTGGGCGGAATTTGCTCATTGGACCACGTGAATCTTCTTCCATTGAGATATACCTCCTTGAGCGCGAGGTCGTTGATGAGGCGGCGGAATTTTCCCATCATGCGGCGGTTCAGGTTGTCGTTATTCTTGTCTTCATCGCGTAGGTTCAAGTTGAAGTCACCGCAAAGCATCCATGGCCCGGGGCAGTCCGGGCGTATATCGCGAGCTGGCCATCCGAGTGGTGGCCGTCGCAGCAGCCGCGGTAGAGAAGTCCGCGGGTAGCTCTCGGTCTACTAGGGCAGCGATGGCCGTGAGCACCGAGAGCGGGATTGGCGCCGCGAACATGTCGTCGTACGCCTTCATCTCGGCAGCGGTGATCCTCTAGTTGGTCCCAACAATCCCAAGCGTGCGGAGGATCTGAACTTGCGCGCGGCGCTCAGCCGTGGGTGGCGCAGCCGACGAGGCGGCGGTGGTGGCCGATCGGCCACGTCTGGGCGCGAAGTTGAGCGGGCGGCGCGGTTTTTTCCCCGGGGTTGGCAAAGCCGCGGTAATGTGCTTCGTTGCGGCTGCGAGAAACTCGCCTAGAGTCCAAGTCTTCGGCGTGCAGGGGCGTGCGCGAGATCGACGTAGCGTGATTGGCGGCGACGCGAACCTCCCCGGTGTCAGATGTGGGGAGCCATGCTGGGCTCCCGTCGGCATGGGGGCAACGAGGCCCACGTCGGCCTCCTGCATGGTGGGCTGGGCTTGGGGTGTGGCCAGCCGTGACACGGGCGTCGGGGGCGCGGGATTGGGCAGTTGCCAGACTGTCGGGGACAGCGCGCTTGCCTCCGCGTGGGGTCTGGTGTGCAGGCAGTCGCCGTCACCAGGACCCATCTCCCCAGCCGCTGGCGTGGAGGGGTTGATGCTTTGGCCCGACCGAGCCACAGAGTGGCCCACAGGCGTTAGCGGCGTATGAAGAACCACGCTGACGGTGTCTAGATCCGGACAATGCATGGGATCGGGCGAGCCAGACATGGCCCCCACGCGATCGTCCTCGGGCGCGCCGTTCCCAGCCGGGTTCGAATCCCGCGCTGGTTCTGGTGAGTTCGTAGCCAACAAGGGGGCGCCAGCTGGGGCCTGGCCCGCCACCATGCCCACAATCGGGGCCGCAGCAGCCAAAGTGGCGCTACCAACTGGCGCGGTCGGCGTGGTCACGGGGACAACTGCGTCCCTGACAGTCTTATCCACAGGGCCCGCCTGCAAAGCGCCCCTTTGTGATCCTCTGCCTCTTCCTTTTCTGGCACGTCGACGAGGGGGTGGGTCCCCTGCTGACCAGGCCACGATGCCATGCAAAGATCCTGGCCCAGTACGGACGGCGGCGCACCCTCGCCGGCGGGGGCAGGCCAAGCATGCGACATGGCGAGTCCGTCCACACGTCCGGGCCGGTTTTGTGCCCGCCACAGCGCGTCGTCCATGGCCATGCCATCAGCGCGGCCGGGCGGCGGAGCGTCCGTACGCCGGCGCTTGCGGCCCCGGCGGCGCGCTCTACCTTGGTCGGGTCCTAGTGCGCGGTTGCAGTTGTCGTGGGCACCGTCGTGCGCACCATCCCCACCCTGTCCCGTTCCATGCTGGCCGCGGAGAACTGGAGCACTAGCTAGCTCAACGCGGGCCACAGCAATGGCAATGGGGTAAGTGAGGGTCCTGATGGTGGGCTTGTCGGAACTCAGGCGCGCAAGGATCTGCTCGACGATCTCCAGAACGGCGGCGCGGCGGATGCTATCGGGGTGGTGTGTGCGTGCGGCCAGCTTGAACGTCGCCAGGTTGGCCCTGGAGCGCGTCTTGGGGTGAAGGCGCTCTATCCAGCAGCTCGTGCCTAGGACGTGCTCGGCGGTGGACAGGTGCCAAGCTTGCGGCGGAACGCCGCGGAGCTCCAGCTCGACGCAGTACTCAAAGTCGCCGGAGCCGGCGTGGGCTAGCTTGCTCCATGGCCTGAGGGAGAGCGAGAATCGCAGCGAGTTGATGAAGTGCTCTCCGTCGAGGCGGCGGCGCTTGGTGGTGTGGGAGCTGAAGAGGATTAAGAAGTCCTCAGGGTGGTGCTCATGCACGGTGAAGTCGCCGTCGACCAGCTCAAACGTGTCGATGAGCACAGCGGAGACCTCAGCGCCGGACACACGTGGTCGGTTGCCGGTGATGGAGGCGACCATGGCGTGGCTGAGGACGTCCTCCGCCTCCTCCATCTCGAAGGAGTGGGCCATGATAACTCGCACGGGCTCGGGCTCCGGCGCGCGAGGGGGAGGCGCCGTGACCAGGGCGGCCACCAGCGGCTGGGGCGGCGGCGGAGGCGCAGCACGGCGCGGCGGGGGTGGCGGCGGGGGGTGGTTTGGCGCGTGGCAGCATCCACGGCAGAGGGGCCGACGTTGGTGGTGCGGGCACGTCCGGTGGCGTCGCGGCGCCTGTTCTCGCAGGAGCGAGAGTCGTGGCCAGATTCGAGGCAACGACGACAACGGATGTCATTGGTGCAGTCTCGGACCCGGTGGCGATGGTCGAGGCAGCGGAAGCAAAGCCCCGCGACCTCCTCCGGCGACGGGTTGCGCCGTCGCAGCGGCGGAGGGCTTGGCCCGGCCGAGGAGCGCGGGCGGTTGCCGCCGTGCCTACGCCGCAGCTGCTGGAAGCCGTCGGCATCCACCTGAACCCCGCCAGAGACGCGATGCACCTCAGATCGGGGACCGAGGCGGGTTGCGGCGGGCTGTCGGGGGGCGCCGGGGCAGGCAGTGCCGGAGGCGCCAGTGCAGGAGCCGGCAGGGTCCGGGCGACGTCGCTGTAGGAACGCAGCGAGGACTCGCTCTCCGACTCGAACTCGCTGCCACAAGAGGACACGCGGTCACCGTCGGAGAGGGTCGCTCGGCGCCCAGCAGGGTCAGCGCCGGAGGAAGCCATGGCGGGTGCTGCGGAGGGGGGGGGGAGCTGGAAGGGGTGGAGGGCCCAATTAGTACAATCATCAAAACGACTAATCACAAAATGTGACTTCTTCCTTCACGTTTTATGCATCTTTCGACAGTAAAGTGCATCGAGCAAGCTTGTAACATTTTGTGAATCTTCCAAATATAAAGTATATTCAAACATAAGAAGCAGCAGTGCATACTTACAAATTGGAGGACTTAGCAGGCATCGCCCCCTCCACCATGAACAGGTTGGCCGTTTGGATGTTCCACTTGAGCAAATAGTCATGGATGTGTACATCACGCCTGCAAAACCCACCACCAGAAATTAACCGAAGTAGAACAGCAAGAAAAAGTAGCAAAAGCATCCCAAAAACACATCAAGATAGCTCACATCATGTCTGTAGTCCGCTTCCCAGTTGCTCTGCGCCATTCTGCAACCACAACAAACTGGGAAAACAAAGAGAAATCAGCGCAGGAGCCAAGCGAATCGAGCAGGAAGTGGCGGGATCAGGAGACTTAGCGATCTCATTGCTCTGCTGGTTATTGTCTCCTCCCTTGTCGCCACGGCCACCCTTGTTGCTGTTGCCGAGGAGGTCGAGTTGGACACCAGCCATGCTCCTCACCGCTGTCCCTGAGCACTTCACAAGGAGAGTTCCAAGCCTCACACCTCCTTCCTCCCGCTCTGCACATCACCCTCAGCTACCAACCTCGTCCCCCCGGCTGTGATTATTTCAAGATGATATCGACATGCTATTTCTCTCACATGGAACAGATGGTACATGTTCAGAATCAGATAGTCTCACTAATCTTTCAGCTACAAAGGCAAAAAAAACAATGGCATGATCAATACATAAAAAAAATGGAACAATAATGCTTGTAGTGCTAAAAAACTGTGAAAGTAACAATCAAGGACAAAAGAAACGTTATTTGTAACAACTGCAAGCTTGAGAGATACAAAACGACTACATTCTGAAACTATATCTTTAAAACCAAATTACAAAGGAATAAAATTATCTAATACTAGAACATAAACATCATGTACCTTTACGAACCAATTTTTAGAATCCTGGTCTATTAGCATTCCTAGCTGCCAATTAATAAGCAAACAACATGTAGAACTGTTTATTAGCCTGTGCGCATTTTTTATAGTGATACTGAACCCCTTCTGGTCTGTCAGCACGATGTTTATGTTCTGATGCTCTATTTATAGCTTGTACAACAAGGGGTCCAGTATCACTATCAAAAATGCAAAACCGACCGAAGAACATGTAGCTTAGCTGAATGGGGAGATGATTCCTGACCTGCCGATTGAGAATCCTATACATTGGACCAACAAACTATCAGGAAGAGATAAAAGAACAGAGCAAGGAGGGATGCTGTTTCTGAAACAATATTTTTACCTGCTCCAAGGAAGGACTCTCCAGTGAATTCTGACCAGACTGATTTGCTTCCAATTGCCTCTCTTGTGCTACAGCGCTTCTTTGAGCTGAATAGAAAAAATCACAAGCCTGGAAGTTAAAAAGAAATTTAGGAGAAGCGTTGCCATATATGGCGAGCATGGGAAAGTTGGGTTCAATTTTGCATGTTCTTATTTACTAGTAAGGATGGCATGATAGTATTGCCAGCCCCCACCCCACCCCAACATCCACACACATATATGGTTCAGCTAACAGTTTATCTCTCAAGCCTCCCATGTGATACATGTCGAACATTGTCTCCCAGCATGGTAAAAAAGATACTACTGCCCATTCAATAACTGGTCTCGAGATCTTACTACTTCAACACACAAATCAAAAGTGATTAGCATAAAACATTTATGACACGTTTAACCCCACAAGATATGATTTGCACATGATACTAAACAGCTAATGTACGCCACACGATAGCCTTAGTTCTCCAAATTCGCAATGCCATCTGTGCGCCCCCTACCAGATCCTTCACGTTAACCAGCCAAACAGCACGCAGCAGGCAGATCCTCCACCTAAACCAGGCAAATAGCTAAAATCGATTGCAGGAGAATATGGAGGACTTGCGTCTTAGAACTGGATGAGGCGGGAGACGGCGAGGTGTGCGGACCCGATGGGGATGACCTGCAGAAGCTGCAACGCCTAAGACCACATCAGATCCATTGAGGAGCAGCCCCCTCCGCTGTGCGCCATGGTGCGCAGGCCCGGGACCAGCGAAGGCTCCTCCTCTCCAGCGGGCGGCAGGCGAGTACGTCCCCGGTCAGTTTCGCGTCGTGCCGATCATGGAAGGGGCGAGAGGAAGACAAAGCAGGCCGGGCAGCGCAGTGCAGGGAAGGCGAACGTGGGGAGGGGAGCGCCGGGTTTCTAGAGCAGGGGAGGCAGAGGACAACGGGGAGGGGGCGCGGGGCTCGATGAAGGAAAGGGATTGGTCGCCACCGCGCTTTCTCTCTGTGAAAATACCGAAGTGACCGAGGAAGCTACTCAACTCTCTGTATAGTGAATAAAAGGGTCCGCCAGTCATCTACCCTGGAGGCTGTGCAAACGCGAACGAGAACGGATGGCCAAGGAGATGCCAGGCAGTCAAAATGTATAACAGTAAAGATCTATTCAACACTCTGGATTGTGGTAAAATGGACGTAAAAGGATCCACCAGTCATCTACCCCTGGAGGCTGTGCAAACGTGAACGAGAACGGGTGGCCAGGGAGACGCCAGGGAGTCAAAATGTACAACAGTAAAAAGATCTAACAGCCCGCGATGGTGAAAAGAGCGCAAGTGCCTCCTATGGCCGGGTAGAGCAGCAACCTTTCGTAATTAGATAAGGCCATGAAAGTTTTGTGGCGCAGCTACAGTTATTCCATCATCCGTTTTAATGACCCAAGCTGCTAACTATGTTCTGTTGAGCTCTGTTCTAATAACTAGCTAGTGTTTGCACAAATTATTTAGTACAATTGAAAGACAACACCCGCTTGGCAACCACCTCGTCGTAGAACATCTAATACTGCTCTACACTCATCTCCTAAACTGCAAAACTGTAAAGCCCAAAGCAACTAAGGGCAAATAGAAACCAAGGCTGATCCTAATTAAAGAGTAACGAACTAGAAAAGTTTCTTTCCACAATGTCATCCATACAAATGTTTGTGTGTGGCACCGAATAGGTGAGGCGTGCAAGGGTAGATCCCTAACCTGATCATGAGGTTGTGGCTAACGCATTCAAAGGCGTTGACAAAATCCCCATCCTTGACAGCATCCGTGCTTGTCTGGTGGTGGGCCGAACAGAGTCAGGTCGCGGCTTCCCAGGTCATGATCCACGATCGACGCACTGTCCCCGTGGACATGGAGTAGAGCAGAGACCTGCCAACGAGAACGCTGGGATGTTCTGCGAATTCCATGGAGAACTCGCCTTGGCAGCGCATCGTGGTCAGCTCGCCCCGGCCGGCAGTCTCCGACGAGCATACGCGTCGTTGTCGGTGCCTTCCTCCACGGCGAAGAGGAAGACCACGCGGAAAGGGCCCGTGAGGCAGTCGAGGACGAGGTGGTCGCACCTGTCCTTGAAGAGGAAGAGGTGCCCGGCCGTGGCGGCAACCGAGGGCCTGCCAGGAGCCGCGGTCTGGGGCGACGAGGGAGAAGGACGAGACGGCGGTGGGGATGAAGCAGGGGCTGCGCTCGTCTGCCCGGTTGTGGGGGAACCCAAGCGCGGGGGTGCCGGGTGGAGCTCGTGGAGGCGGCGTCGGAATCCCCGGTGCGAGACGCTTGTGGCTCCAGGTCTTGCGGGCCATGGAGGCGCGGAGGAGGCGTACTGGGCCATCGGGCGGAAGGCGGAGGGGGACCTCGTCCGGCGCCGCCGCTGAGCTAGGTCTGGGTGCGGGTGCGGTGCGGGAGAGAGGGCGCCGCGCCGCCGCCGCTGAGCTAGGTCTGGGTGCGGGTGCGGTGCGGGAGAGAGGGCGCCGCGCCGCCGCCGTTGAGCTAGGTCTGGGTGCGGGTGCGGTGCGGGAGAGAGGGCGCCGCGCCGCCGCCGCTGAGCTAGGTCTGGGTGCGGGTGCGGTGCGGGAGAGAGGGCGCCGCGCCGCCGCCGCTGAGCTAGGTCTGGGTGCGTGTGCGGGAGAGAGGGCGCCGCGCCGCCGCCGCTGAGCTAGGTCTGGGTGCGGGTGCGGTGCGGGAGAGAGGGCGCCGCGCCGCCGCCGCTGAGCTAGGTCTGGGTGCGGGTGCGGTGCAGGAGAGAGGGTGGGGGAGAGGGGAGGGGGATGGTTCGGCTCAACCAGTTCGAGGAGATCTTTTTTACCGTGGTGTGCAGCCAGGCTCTGCTGCACAAACGCGCCGATCGATCGGTCGGTCGGTCGGGCAGTGGGAATTTTTCCAAAGAAGAGAAACATGACGGGGTTCCATCCATCGTCGATACTGTGGACTGAAATTCTTACGCCATTCCATTTTTCTGAAAGTTTTTTCCTGGTGAACATATTATGAGTGTTCTCTTCATACCCTTACAAAAGGATTCCCCTGCTGATCAAGATGATGTGCCGACTTAATCTCTCCAAGGTGCTTATAAGTGTAGAGTATGTGTATGTGTGCATAAGGGTGTGCATATGTATGAGCGTTTGCGTACGTACTCTGTTAAAAAATCCATGTGCGCATACATCGTCTCATCGTCAAAATTTAATTTATTAATTACTATTTCTCCATCTAAGTTTCCTAGAAATGTGGAAATGTTCTTTCTCCATGATCTTGGATACGCGCTGACGAAATTTATGTTTTGAGTAGCCTCTCGATTAAATGAAAAAAAAATCGTACGTTCTTCGTCCACGAATACAATGCCACCCCGCAATGCCATCGCAAAAAAAAAACATCTTGTGATCGACGGCTAACTTTGGCCATTAATTCTTGGATTTTCTCTTTGGATGTCAACTTTAGTAGTAAAAAAACGTCGGGGTCGGATTGCTTCATGCCACTCGTCTCGCACTTATTGTTTGAGAGAAAAATATATGGATATCACTACAATATATTATTAGATTCATAGTTACAAACCGTCTGGCTTGGTAAGCTACCAACGAAACAATTGAAAGATTTGTAGTTGAGAAAAAATTTGAATGATATATTTTCTAGACAAGTGACATGTAGTATTTTGTTGGTCAAATCGATGGTTAAAATATGGACCCAAATTATGAGGTGGCCTTGTACACATGGACAGAGGGAGTATGATTTCTTTTATAAATGGCGGTTTGGGAGGAACAGGTCCTCTAAAACCGAAGGGGCATGTTGACTAAATGGTGATCCGAAGGCGCTAAATCTATTATCAAAATTTGGATTCGAAACGATGTGGACTGCTCTCCAAATGAAGACTAGAATATATATGGAGGCATATGTTTGCAAATGAGAAGTGTGACACCTCTACGTATTTTCCAAAAAAAGAAAGATTATACCTCCTAGACTTTGCATCCGCGGATGCGCACCATATGATACGGTTGATGCAAGTCAACGAGACCAAAATCATCAGCAAAGAGTACACTAGATGGACAATAACTACAAGAAAATGACAACATATGAAAATTGCATGGACTCAAGTCGCCTTCTTCTACATTAACAACTTTAACAAGGGGGAATAGAATGTTCCTCTCTATAAGCATGTTGGTGTTTGCTTTGATGAGGTGACGTCACTTTAAGCACCGTGCGATAGAGATGAAGAGAGCTCGTTGGAATTGTTGGGCCTGGCCCATTTAATATTTCAGAATATTGTAAATGATTCATAGTTAATCCTAGAGGCTCACGTGGCTCATTCATGCATGACAGGTGATGTGGTGCAGGAGAGGGATGATCAGGTTTGTGGGGAACACCCTTTCATGACTGCTGGATCCTTATTTTTGTTATTCATGATTTATTCGCTGTTTTTTTTCTGATCTAAACTTAATAGGAAATGTCCTCAAATATTGAACAGAACTTTACTTTGATGAGGTGCGGTCAGTGCATGTTGATGTTGGCACTTGGCAGGGCGCCGAACGCGTCGAGCTGGAGAACGGCATGGTTGACCGTGAATCGTGGGAGAAAGCAAGACAGACAGACGCGTACAGTACCGAGCAGTACGCCACGCCGCAGGCCCCTTGACGGACGGGATCACGGGAGCAGAACGTGGGGTGCAGAGGCGGAGCCAGTAGAAAACTGGCTTCTACGGCGTTCGTCGGAGCTGGTTGACCGGAGCAACGGTGCCCCTCGTTCTGGCCACGCTACGACGGTCACGGTGGACCGGCTCCACGTACGGCAAGCTCGTTTCTCTCGGCAGCCTGATGAACCAGGCCAACCGGCTGAGTGCACCTGCCCGAAGCAGATGAAGAAAATCTACCAAGAGCGTTTTCCGCATTTTCTGGGATATACTATGTCGCTCGCCGTCGCGTCCACTCCGGCGTCGGCGTGCGCGCGCTTCCCCACGCGCGGCCCTGTCCTGTCTCTTCAGTCTTCACCCACCCTGCCTAGGCCGGACAAAATTACTGTTCTGACCTATAGGGCTAACTAAATCCTGATTTGACCTCGTTTCAAAATAAATTTCGTTTCTGACCTTTTTCGGTGACGCCAAGATCCCTGGCGTCTGGGTTACGAAGCAGACGCCAGGGACCCTGGCGTCTGGCCCCTGGCCCGCACTGCCCGCGTGCCCGTTGACCTGCTGACGTGGCAAAGGGGCCAGACGCCAGGGACCCTGGCGTCTGGCCCTGGTAACAGAATAACCCTTGGGGAAAGTGTGTGGGACCCACCCCACACACTTTCCCCAATCCACAACCCGAGCTTGAAGAACACTTGGAGCTCTCACACTCTCTCCTACCCCTCAAGCTCCCCCTCAAATCCTCTCCAAAAGGTACATCCCTTAGGTGGATCTTTCCATCACTTTGTTGCTCTTGTTAATCTCCCCCAAATCATCCAATTATTTTTTTGTCAAATCTTGTTATTTTGGTTGCATTTTATACATGTTGGTGGAACCCTAGTTCATGTTTTCTCCCTTATGCTAGTGTGAATGGCTTGGTTAACTTTGATAATATAGTGCTATGCATGGTGTGTAGTAGGAATATATGCTTGTTGAGTAGAAAGATTGGGGGTTAGGGTTAGTTAGTGATTAGGGTTAACTTTACTTAGTGTGTGTTAATTAGTGATACTTTTGTGGACATCACCAATAATTTAGTCTTGATATGATTTGGATAGAATTAGATGTATTTGGATAAACACACCAATTCTCATTGAAGTCTTAAATCCATTCATGTTATTTTTAGATGGAGAGACTTGTTAATGTTCATTACATGGACAAGGAGGCATTCTTGAGTAACAATGCCGACACGGGTGAGGAACCATTGGTTTTTGATACAAGCCCTAGCTATGAGGATGTTGTTGCAAAAGTGAGACAAGTCTTAGAGTGGATGGACACCAATGTTGATGTTAAGTTAATAGGAAGGTATGATGTTGGAGTTGGAGCCAAATCTCGCTTGAAAAGTATGCCTATCACCTCGGATTTGCATTGGGATGTATACAAGGAAAAAGTATCCCAATCGGAAGACAAGTCACTTGAATTGTTTGCCACCAAGGTTGAATCTCCTCGGTTTACCATTGATTTGAACCGGCATGTCTCTTCCCCAATGGATGACATGAGCGAGAGGACAATGGTGCCACTTGTTGAGCATAGGGTTGTGGTTGATGCCCCCAATGTTTATCCCCCACCACGTCCCCGTGTACCATCTATCAAAGCAAATGAGGTTGAGTTGTATGCCCCCAATGCTTCTAGCCAACCACCAACTAGCCAAGCAAATGAAGTTGAGGTGATTGCTAGTGACGAAGTAATTCAAGAGGATGAAGATGTTTATGATGATGACGAAGAGCAAGAGGAAGGGTTTCATGGTAATGATGTTGGTGACTTGGATGCGTACATAGCGCAAAAGGACATGGATCGTGACTTGCCTTTTAGGCGTCAATATGCGTATGACTCGGATGACGAGGGTCCAGTTGAACAGTTGGACGACGATGGATTCACAAAGGAGGAGAACCAAATCCACTTTGAGCTGACGGGCTTACAAAAAAGAACTCACTTGTTTAAAGATCTCAGCCTTGCCCATAAAGCTGTTGTTGACGGTGGAATGAGAATGACGGCGATTGAGCCAACACCATGCCCGGATCCAGGAGAACCAAGGGTGGAGAATGAGGACAAGAATGCTTATTTGAAGAAAGGATTGAAGTTTCTGAGCTTGCCTATGCTGAAGTTTTGGTTGGCTGACTATGCCATTCGAAACCATAGGCCAATTTATGTTGAGCACTCCGACATGAAGTTGCGTTACACCGTGGTGTGTGAGCAAAAGGAATGCACATGGAAGGTTCGTGCAAGAAAGCTTAAAGAAACCGAAGAATGGGTGTTGAAAAGTTGTGATACCACTCATAGATGCAAACCGCCATCGAAACGACTTAGAAAGACACACCGTCAACTCACATCTGAGTATCTCGGATACAAATGGATGAAAGACATAGCCTTTGATCCCACTGTGAAAGTGAGGTTTCTCATGCGGACGGTGAAAAAACAATTTGGTTATGAAGTCAAGTATGGGAAGGCATGGAAGGCAAAGGCAAATGCTATTAGGATGTTGTATGGTGGTTATGAAGAAGCATACAACCAGCTCCCAAGGTTGTTGGCCGCGATTGCACATAGGAACCCGGGCATGTTTCATGTGGTCGAGGATCACGAGGGAGTGTTCCACCGTGCCTTCTGGAGTTATGGACAATGTGTGGAGGCGTTTCAGCATTGTCGTCCGGTCTTGTCTATAGATGGCACGTTCTTGACCGGTAAATATAAAGGCACACTAATGGTAGCAATGGCGCACTCATCAAACAACAACGTGTTGCCGTGTGCATTTGCTTTGGTGCCTTCCGAGCACCAAGACAACTGGGAGTGGTTCATGGGTCATGTTAGGCACAACGTGATTGGGGCTAGGGAGGTATGCATCATATCGGACCGGCATCATGGCATACTCAAGGCAATGGACATTGTTATTCTAGGATTTCCAAAGCTTCACCACAGATGGTGCATGAGGCATTTCGTGGCCAACTTTTACCGGGCATGTAAGAGCAAGGAGCTCAGCAAAGACCTTACCCATGTATGTGTGGCCTTCACCACCCAAGGTTTCGATGCTCGGTACAACAAACTCTTTGCAGCGGTGAACGAAGGGGGAAAAGAGTTCTTAACTAGGAATTTAAGCGAGAAGCACAAGTGGGCACGCGCTCATGACGATGGTGGTTGGCGATATGGCGACATGACGAGCAATCTCGTAGAATGTTTCAACAATGTGTTGAAGGGTGCTCGTGCATTGCCGGTGACTGCAATAGTGGAGTACACCTTCTTCAAGCTTAATGAGTACTTTCAGAGGCATTCTGAAGAGACTGCAAAATGGATAGGTGAAAAAAAGGATTATCCGAAAAAGGTTGATGAATGGTTGCAGTTACAAGCAAGCAAGTCTTCACGGCAACAAGTTATCATATTTGATAGACTTGAAATGATCTATCAAATTGATGAGCCAGGTGGCACAACACGAGACGGTAGACAATATGGTGGTGCTGCATTTGAGGTGAAACTGAAGACTCGGTGGTGCCAGTGCGGGAGGCCTAGTAAGTATCATTGGCCATGCTCGCATTTGATAATGGCGGCGAAGGCGAGAAACATACATGTTAATGATGGAAAAAACGTGAGGATGCAAGAGTTCCATGTGGAAGCTACTAGGTTGACATGGGCGCCAAGATTTCACCCTTTCTTGGACCAATCATAGTGGCCTGAGTACCATGGCCCTCATATTAGGCCAGACCCTCTTCTGAAGGTGGAGACGAAGGGTAGAAGGAGAACTAAGAGGTTCAGGGGTGATATGGATGACCTGGCTGGATACACTGGCATGAAACAATTTGGTAGCGGTCATTTCATGGAGGCTCCTGACACTATCAACTGTGGGGTGTGCGGTGAAGGGGGACACAATGAGCGGACATGCAAGAATAAGAAAACCAAAAAAAGAAAAACAAGTCGTGGAGGCGGCACCGATGGTGAACGAGGTGGAAGAGGTGACGGTGGTGGTGGTCGAGGAAGCACAAGTGTCAGAGGTGGTAGTGGTGGTCGTAGAGGGAGCACAAGTGCTAGAGGTGCTAGTGTTCGTAGAGCGAGTACAAGTGCTAGAAGTGGTGGTCGAGCTAGCACAAGTGCTAGAGGTGGTGGTCGAGCTAGCACAAGTGCTAGAGGTGATGGTCGAGCTAGCACAAGTGCTAGAGGTGGTGGTCGAGCAGGCACAAGTGCTAGAGGTGGTGGTTGAGCAGGCACAAGTGCTAGAGGTGGTGGCCGAGCAGGCACAAGTGCTAGAGGTGGTGGTGGTCCGAGAGGAAGCACAAGTGCTAGAGGTGGTGGTGGTCGTAGAGGAATGGTTGATAATGGATCGGCCTTCGGTTATTTGCTTAATCCAGATGGTTGATCTAATAATAATGGTATATTATTTGTTCATATAATTCCTAGCATTTATTCATTTACTGTATTTACGCATTTACTCTCTTTATGTCTTGTGCTAACAATTGTTCTTTTTGTAGGCATGGCTTCATCCGGTTCCAGGACGAGGCCGGTGTGCGCAGACCAAGAGGACATGCCGAAGACGTGGATGGAGGCCAGTTTGGACAAGGAGAAGGAGAAGGATGTGCCCACACCATCATGTTGGTGTGGTGATGTTTGCAAGCTGAAGGTGTCCACTGACCGCAACAAGTCATGGACAGAAGGTAGAAGGTTTTTCGTGTGTCCCAACTATGCACATGATCATCGAAGGCCAACTAACGCATATGACATACCACCGGTATGTTAGGTGTACATACAAAAAACATTAACAAGTTGTCACTCATATGTCTAACAAAAACATGGTTTATATGTAGTCCCCTCCTCCACTTTGCAAGTACTTCACTTGGATAGATCACGAGGTACCAAAAGATGTCCAAGAGGACCAACGTCGAGATTGGTTACGGAGGCAGCGCCTATTCGAGGAGTCCTATGCACGGGGATTGGAGCGGGAGCGTTGTAAGAAGGAGGCTCGTGAGCGCAAGAAGCGTGAGGAAGAGAAGGCACGCAAAGAGAAGGAGGCTCGTCAAGAAGAGAGGGCAAGAAAACTTGCAAGGGCTCGCGATGCACAATAGGAGGACGAGGCACGTGACAAGAAGGGAAAGTGGCACCGTACTACTCAGTAGACAAATGGAAAAGGCACCGACATCGATTATGGACTTTTGAGACTTTGTGTGTGATGAACTTGTCATTCGAGACCTTGCGTGATCATGAACTATTTATGTCATTCGACACATCGTGTGTGATGAACTTGTAATTCGAGACTATTTGAGATTATGTGCAAACTATGTTCGTCATACGAGAGTAGTTAGTATGCTTTGTTCATATTTTTGGTTGAGACTAGCATGCTTTGTTCATATTTAACAGTGTGTGCAATAAGTTGCTAAGAAAAAACATTAACAACAGACACTAGTGTGTGTGCAAAAACACCAGGTCCACACCCAGATGCCAAGGTCCATGGCGTCTGGGTCCTTATCCAGTTTGGTCCTTGGAGTCTGGCTCATTTTGGTCACGCAGAAGACCAGACAAATGCCTGATCTGTCTGATGGACACCCCAGACGCCAGGGACCATGGCGTCTGGCTCAGTTTGGTCACGCAGAAGACCAGACAAATGCCTGATGTGTCTGATGGACACCCCAGACGCCAGGGACCATGGCGTCTGGCTCTCACACCCAGACGCCAAGGACCGTGGCGTCTGGCTCATTTTGCTCACGCAGGAGACCAGACAAATGCCTGATGTGTCTGATGGACACCCCAGACGCCAGGGACCATGGCGTCTGGCTCCCACAACTAGACGCCAAGGACCGTGGCGTCTGGCTCATTTTGCTCACGCAGGAGACCAGACAAATGCCTGATGTGTCTGATGGACACCCAGACGCCAAGGTCCATGGCGTCTGGGTCCCTAGCATTTTTGCAGTTATCTGTCTGATGGATAAGATTCGAGTGGATAAGATTCTTTGGGCCCACCTCTACCCCTCTCATCCATTCATCTCCACCTCTACCCCTCTCATTTCATTCATATCCACCCACTCTCACCTCTAGCCCTGCCAACGTCACTCCCTCATCCAGCACCCTAACCCCCCTCAAATCCAGTCGACCCCCAGATGCCAGAGACTGTGGCGTCTGGTCACCTGACTTGAAGCCAGACGCCAAGGACCATGGCGTCTGGTCCCCTGGCTTAAACCAGACGCCAAGGACCCTGGCGTCTGGGCCCCTGTAATCTTGAACTTGCTGTTTGATACAAGAAGATAACACATATATATTCATATGACAGGTTCATACAACACAGATTATGGCTCATTTCACAGAACTTTCACCACAACAAATTCTTGCATACAAACGAGAACAAGTTCACGGATTTTTCATCACGACAAATTCAAGCATAGATAAGACACCAAGTGCATACATAAGACACCAAATTCAAGACAACCTAAGAAGTTTTTACCACAACACCAAGTTCATGCATACAAACGCCACCTAGTTCATTCACTTCCAAACAAGAAGCTCACTTCCTCCTTCCTCTCTTCGCAATGGTTGCAAGTGTAGGCTCCTCCTCTTCGCTAGCCTCTTCCTCCTCTTCGTTGTATGCCTCCTCCTCCTCTTCGTTGTATGCCTCCTCCTCCGCCTCAATGTTGGTCTTATATCTTTGCATTCCTCTTGGGATAAGCTGATGAGGATACTCCGGACAATGGAATTGTGTGTTCCATGTCTTCTTTCTACCTTTCTTGCCTGGTGTCTTAGCTATGGCTTTGCCTTTCCTAGAGCGAGCATTGCCTTGTGTCGGTTGTGTAACCTGTGATGGTTGTGGGGCATCAACATCATACTCATGATCCTCTTGATGTGTTGCATCATACTCATGCTCCTCATGATGTGTTGGCTCCTCTTGATGTGCTGGCTCCTCTTCATGGAACTCCTCCGTGTCCTCATCGTTCTAGAGATAACGCCGTCTATTAGCTGTGGCAGCGCGGCTACCAGGTGCATACACGTCAGTGGACTGAGCACCATGGCAAGAAAGCATTGCTGCCATCTTATGAAACCGCTTCTTGAACTTCTGCAACAACACAAAATATGCTATGATATGAGATGCAAATAAATAATCCGCGAAAAGAAACTTTTATAATATATTGGTCACACCTCCATCGTGCTCCTAAGAGTCCTCTCAGATAATGCACCACCAGGTGGATGACTCAGTGCAACATTGGCATCGTTGACGCACAGAAGCAACTCTCTGCCCTGCAATTCATGAACACACCAAACTTATGTATTTGAAAGAAGACAACATGATGCAAGTATGTTAGAGTAATAGGTCAAACAGACTACCATTTCGTCATGCATCGGTGTGTAGTCAACATGAGCCCCTCTGGTGTCTCTCACACCCATGTTGAAGGTATGATAACCTTCTGCAGTCTCCGGTTCTTCAGACACCAACTCCGACCACTCCTCGTGAGTCCAACCTGGCTTCAGCTTTAACCGGTAACGATCCGCATACCACACTTGATACTTCTGATATGCTAACTGATTGTGAGGTCTATTCTCTGATTGCACTAGTGTGTCTCTTTGATTCCAAATTTCTATCCATGCACGGTGTTTGTTTGCCCAATCCGATATATCCTGATTGTTCCTTCGATCGAACCTACAAATGATGCACGGGACAAAGCATTAGCAAACATTGACTTATTCAATGCTCTACTACATACTCAAGGCATGCTTGCTTACCGATGCAGAGATAGCATTTCCTCCTTGCTCTCCTCAATTGGAATACCTTGTCTTCTTCCAAATTGTCTTGCCACACGGTCTACAAAGTGCCACTCGACTGCGAAGAAGCATATCATTGGGCACCTCGCCCGCCAAAGATGGCTATCACGCGTGCACATCTCATTAAGATCAAAGTCACGATCTTCCACATAAGGCAACCAATATACCTGCAAAACAAAGAGATACATTGTTAGCTACATAAGTTTTATTCTTGACTAAATTTTATCTTATCGAACTTCTCAAAACCTGCTAAGCAGTCAAGGTGTCCAGCTCGTTCATATAGCACTTGTATCGCACATGCGAGCTTCCTGTGTAGACTGTCACTTGTTCCCAATAGTAAGCAAGCGTAGGGCGCCGATATGGATCATCATCATGCAACCCGTCATGATTACCCCGTGGGTTTGCCATGAGGGGGTTCTTTAAATCGGCCGTCCAACCGGGATCCGCTCCCACATCCACACGGATAGGCTCCAAACAAACCCAAACAATGAGGATGTATCTCCCTTTCTCCGACACGCCAAGTCAAGCTGCAATCAAACAAACATGTTAGATATGGAGGCGCATGACAAATGCAAGATAAATGGTTGCAAATATCTCTTACCCGACGATACAAATATGCTAGTGCGGCCGAACCCCAGCTATACTAGGTATCCCAGTTATTGAGTAGCTCCAAGAACATCCAGAGGGCTGAGTTCCCGGTTGCATCTGAGAAGACTACCTTGGTTAGTACATACCAAAGATAGGCCCGCGCGTACTGCTGCACAACCATGTCATTGGCATCCTGAGGGCACGGATTGGTGTTTCCTTTGACCATTTTTAGCCAAGAATGCCTCACTTTCGCGGTATCGGCCTTGCCTTCCTGAGGGCCCTCGGGCTGAACGCCAATTAAATCGGCAGTCCGTTCTCGCCAATTACCCACGCTGACACGACCGGTAACAGCTTGTCCGTTGATAGGAAGGCCGCTTATCATAGCCATGTCCTGTAGGGTCATCGTCATCTCCCCACATGGAAGGTGGAACGAGTGAGTCTCCGGCCTCCAACGATCCACAAGTGCGGTCAGCGCCGCGTGGTTCACCGGCGGAGCGCGTCGCTTACACTGCAACACGAATGGGAGAAGACCCAATCTCCGAATGTAAGGCTCATACCGCGGGTCGTAATCAAAGTCATCAGCGGAATGACCCCTCATGCGCATAGCAACTACAACCTGCAAATAAAGTGATGTTTTAATAATCAATACAAGAACACAAATGAGAAACAACGAAAATTGACCCACTCTTGCTTCTTACCTGTCCATTCTCAATGGCACGAGCACGATGCTCCTTATCCCACTCATCGATTAATCCGTCATACCAAGGTCCATCACCATCCGCCATCCTACAAAATAAATCACAAACATCTATGAATACATGAACAATATCAAACAATTTCCTTCTCCAAGTTTATGCCATATGAAAACACCATTCTTCTCAAAAATAACCACATCATTTCTTTCTTCTACATATGCACACATATCATCTAGAGTACCAAATTTCACCATCAAATAAATTTCATAATCATCATCCGCCATTCTATTGAACAAATCATGTCACACACAATAATCAAATTTCATCATCTCTTTTGCAAAAAAAAATTGCCATCTATATATTCAACTATATTGTCATACCACTTCACACATATAATATTTTTTCTAAATATATTTGCTTGCCAAAGTTGTCTTCTCAGATTCAAACAAAGATTATGCCATCTATATATTCAACATATAGCTAATTTACTAGCACATTCATACATCATCTATAATTCAAAAAAAATCACAAACTATGTCTATTGGTGGACAACTACAAACATCTACCAACTACACTACCTACCAAATCATCTATCAACTACAAACTATTTCCTAAAACAAAGAAACCATATACTAATCTAACATCACCTAATGTGAAATAATGCATCCAACAAGAGAGGGGAAAAGCAAAACAAGTTGGAGGGAATGGGGGAGAATACCTCAAAGAAGCTTGGGGGCCTCAGATCCACAAATTTGGGTGGAGGATGAAGTAGATCAAGGGAGGGATTGGTGTGAGGGGGAAGAGGGGCGAAGGAGATAACCCCCTCTGTTCGTGCGCCGCAGGGAGAAGAACAGATGGGTGGGTGGGCTGGCCCCGCGGCGTTATCCAGTTACCAGGGCCAGACGCCAGGGTTCCTGGCGTCTGGCCCGTTTTTGCCACGTCAGCAGGTCAACGGGCAGGCGGGCAGTGCAGGCCAGGGGCCAGACGACAGGGCCCCTGGCGTCTGCTTCGTAACCCAGACGCCAGGGATCTTGGGGTCACCAAAAAAGGTCAGAAACGAAATTTGTTTCGAAACGAGGTCAAATCAGGATTTAGTTAGCCTTATAAGTCAGAACGAGGTCAAATCAGGTTTCGAAACGAGGTCAAATCAGGATTTAGTTAGCCTTATAAGTCAGAGCAGTAATTTTGTCGCCAACCGAAGACAAAGGTTGGTTTTACGGGAGTCCGGACCACTCTCATGCCCGCACGTGTTTCGGCCCGGAGCCACCTGCTCGCATTCATGACGCTGTAAAGCGTGGCGCTTCATATTGAAGATGGCTCAGGATGGACGCAACCTCTCATTGCCTCCACTATTGAAGCGGCGCGCTGGCCGAGTGCATTGCCCACGACGCATCTCTGATGTCTGCGTCTGTTCAATGGCAAAGACATGTGACTGGTCGGGACCGGGGGATATCTACCACGCCCGTTCAATCCCCCATCCGTCTGTATGCCGCCATTAAGCGGCTCGTCGGCCGAGAAACCCACTCTGGCACCGCGCATTAACGCACCTGGATGCCTCGCCTCATCAGAATCCGCTATTTAAAAGCGACCACACCCGGCTAACTCCACACCATAACACAAGCCGCTCGTCATCCTCCTCCCTTGCACTGCATCCGCCGTGACTGCAGGCGGCGAAGCTCTGTGAGAGAGCCTTTCCACGAAGATGAAGCACGTCGTGGCCACCCTTGCCACTGCCTGGCAAAGCCGCCGTGCTAGGTGGATCGAGGCTGGCTTGCCGGCCAGCTCACCCACGATGGAGACGGGCTCCGACGACACCGCCCCGGCTCCCGCGCCTTCTGTGCAAGCCGGCTTCACCATGAAGCAGGCACAGATGCATTACAATGCCGCCATGGTGGAGGTGCACCTGCGATCGCGTCTTTGTCGGAGTTTCTCCTAAAACAGCACCGGCTGATGGAGGGCTAGATCGACGGCGAGCGCGCGATCGAGAATGCCTTGGCGGCCATGACCGCGGCGAACTTCAATTTCATCGTGGAGCAGCATGTCATCCACTCTCAAGCCGCCGGTCGTGGGCGCAGGTTCGCCTCCTACGTGCCATGGACAGGACGGCGTAGCGGCACATGCACAGTGAACGAATGCTGAATCGCGAGGGAGAGTGCACGTGCAGTGCATGCCGAGGAGGGGAGGCGAGGCGAGTGGGGAGCATGGCAACAACGCGAGGAGACACGAGATAGTTACATGATACACACGCTAAGTTTCTTTCTTTTTGTGTTTGGCCAGCCGTTGTTCTGCAGCCTTTCTTTTGTCCTCGTTGGCTGTCCACATGGTTAGATGATACACACGCAAGCCATCACATTGTTGTACGTTCGGCTGTCGACATTTTCATGAGGTCGACGCGTCCTTGTTGAAGTATAATTACATAGCTCGTTTGTCTCCATCAGTTTAAACTTTCGGGTGAAGTGATTTGTGTGTGTAGTTTTACGTGGTGTCGGAGTCAAGAGATTTTGAGTTCGTTCAAGACCAGGTTAACACAATTAAATTATAGCTCATCTTCGGTTCATGTTTACGCCTGAGCCAGTCCCACGTGAGGGGGAGAGGAAGTGTATAATTGCGTAGCCCACCTTTCCCCATCAGTTTGAGCTTTTAGGGGAAATCAGTTTTACAGTCATGAGCAGAGCTCCGCTGACCACCGAGGTGCTTCAGGCTGGCGGCCGGCCTACTTAGACAACGCGTGAGAAGAGATTAGACTGGACGGCTCCAAGATCGTTGGCACATCCGACAAGGACAAGGTTCACACGGTCGAGGATTGTAGCGGCGCCTTCTTCATCGTGGTATCTTAGTCTCAGGAAGTTGCGGATGCCGGAAGGTGGAGCGCGAGGGCCTGCCAGGAGACGAGGGTTTAGAGGCTCAGCGAGATGGAGGCATTGGGACAAAAAGTGTTTGACCTGGCATCGCAGGCTCTCTGGCCTGGTCCTGTACAACCTTTTTCTGGCGACGCCACTGCTCACGCCGTCGTGGCGGAATCGGAGGAAGGAACGATAATCGAAACGGAAGAAGGAATCGACATAGCCCCATTGGCAGCCAACTGCCATCACCGGCACCGAAACACGACGAGACGCAAGACATCAATGTCGAGCAAGAATGGAACGACACAAGTTGTGCTGGGGCTTCTGCCGAGGGAGTATGTGTGTATTTATATGTGCGTACAACGGCTTGTGGAATGGCCAAAGAAGTCCCTTCGAACACCCCATCGACGCAAGAAGTAGATGTGTAGTTTGTGTTGGAGACAATTACGGGCGCAGAACGGATTGGATCAAAAGCGGAAGGATTGGATCGAAGAAGAAGAAGAAGGAGATCGGGCTAGATCAAAGAAGAGGAAGGAGATCGGGTTTGCTGTGGTAGCGCACCGTGCTCTTGGTAGAGAGGAAGAAGGAGATCGTGCGATGGAGAAGATCGGGTCGACCCCGGCATCGTACCGATACATAAGAACGCTTCCTCCTGAACGAAAAAAAAACAAAATAGACGGCCCAATTATGAAAGAACACATGGAAAAAGATTAATAGACGTATGAAGAACTAAGAAAACATTTTTTATCAGATATATGATGAAAGAAGTAAATTATGGATTGATGTGTATGTCCCTGTTTCGGGCTAGTGAGCCTCCCTGGCATATCACCATTGTTTATGACGAACCACGCGTGGAAAAAAGACACCAAGTGTGGGATGCAATGCGGCGCTTGCACAACCAGAGTAACCTTGCCATGGATGCTTGTTGGAGATTTTAATGAAGCCATGTGGGACTATGAACATATGCCAAAAAATCACTGAGATTTTAATGAAACCATGTGGGACTAGTCGCGCGGAATTGCAAAAAAAGATTGACGCCATGAATGAACTGCTCTACAAGGAGGAAATGATGTGGCTCCAATAGTCTCACATTGATTGGTTAAAGGAGGGGGACATAGATACAAAAAAATTTCATTGCAAGGTTGTTTGGCGTGCTAGGAAAAATAGGATCAAAGGCCTAACAAATATCAATGGGACATGGCAGCAGGATCAGAGTGTTATGATGAGGAACATGGTAAAAGAGTACTTTGAGAATACGTTCACGGCCTATCCAAATATCTATGCAGACGAGATCATGCACCTATTCCAAGCAAAAATAAGTCCGGATATCAATGATAAATCATGTGCTCCTTTCACTAACAAGGAGACTAGCGATGCATTGTTTCAGATCGGGTCCTTAAAGGTGCCAAGACCGGATGGCTTCCCTGCGAGGTTTTTTCTGCGGCACTTGGGCATATTGAAGTAGGAGATTATTGGGGCTATTAGGCTAATTTCTGAGTCAGGTATTATGCCAAAGTGAATTAATCCACATCCATTGTGCTTGTTCGAAAGGTGCCTAACCCCACCAGGCTCACTAAGTTCCGGCATACCAGCTTATGTAATGTAGTCTACAAGGTAATCACAAAATGCCTAGTAAACTGTCTAAGACCCTTACTGGATGATATTGTGGCACCAGAGCAAAGTGCCCTTGTACTTGGAAGGTTAATTACTAATAATGCTTACATTCCTTTTGAGTGTATCCACGCCATTAAGCGGAAGAAGGACCCTGTAAGTAGTTTTTGTACATACAAGTTGGACCTATCAAAATCATATGATAGGGGGGATGATGTCGCTTGGAGCTACGTCGGCATTTCCCTAAAGAGAAAGGGATGATGCAGCACAACGGCGGTAGGTATTTCCCTCAGATATGAAACCAAGGTTATCGAACTAGTAGGAGAACCAAAAAACAAAACGTAAACAGCACCTGCAAATAAATAACAACTTCTCGCAACCCGACGTGTAAAAGGGATTGTCAATCCCTTTCGGGTAACGGCGCCCCAAGATGGGCAAACGAACTTGAGGTAAATTTGTAGTAGATTGATAGATCGAACGCCAAATAAAATAAATAAGAATTAAATGTAGCAAGGTATTTTTGTATTTTTGGTTTAATAGATCTAAAAATAAATGCAAAGGAAAAGTCGATCACAAAGGCAAATATATGAGAAAGAGACCCGGGGACCGTAGGTTTCACTAGTGGCTTCTCTCGAGAAAATAGCAGACGGTGAGTAAACAAATTACTGTTGGTTAATTGATAGAACTTCAAATAATCATGACGATATCCAGGCAATGATCATTACATAGGCATCACGTCGAAGATTAGTAGACCGACTCCTGCCTGCATCTACTACTATTACTCCACACATCGACCGCTATCCAGCATGCATCTAGTGTATTAAGTTCTTGGAGAAATGGAGTAATGCAATAAGAACGATGACATGATATAGACAAGATATATCTATGTAGAGATAGACCCCATCGTTTTATCCTTAGTAGCAATGATACATACGTGTCGGTTCCCCTTCTGTCACTGGGATCAATCGCCGTAAGATCGAACCCACTACAAAGCACCTCTTCCCATTGCAAGATAAATAGATCAAGTTGGCCAAACAAAACTCAAATATCAGAGAAGAAATACGAGGCTATAAGCAATCATGCATATAAGAGATCAACAAACTCAAATAACTTCTATGGATATAAAAAGATACAACTGATCATAAACTCAAAGTTCATCAGATCCCAACAGACACACCGCAAAAAGAGTTACATCATATGGATCTCCAATAGACCATTGTATTGAGAATTCAGCGAGAGAGAGAGAGAGAGAGAGAGAGAGAGAAAGCCCCCATAACATTTGTTGATGATCATTTCCACGAAGTTTCAGATTTTTTCGAAACGTTTTGATATGTTTTTTTGCGTGGGTGCACCGTGGGTGCACCGAGAGTGGGTGTAGAAAAACCACCCTCTTAGACGCGTGCCTTGTGCCTGCATGCTTGAGTGGCATCGATGTAAGTTGGCCCCTAGCGCGATTTCAATCACTTGTCTTAAATCAACGGCAGACCTTTATTTTCGTCAAAAGGAAAAAAAAAAGAAAGAGTCCTAGAACATAAATGAGTCTCTTTTTTTTGAGATTATAAATGAGTCTTTTTAGTATATAGAAAATTTACTAGATCTTTTAGTTAGCCAACAACCCAGAAAACAACACGGGCAAGCTATAGCAACCGTGGACGCAGCCGAGGAGATGAGATCCTCGATCGGCCATCTCATCTCATCCATCCTTCTAATTCCCTAGGTTTGGATATTCTTATCGTTCCCCTTCTCTCATGGTGTTCTTGGTTGGAGCTTTCGCCGATTCGCAAAATTTGGTTGGGATCCCCCTGTTTTTTCCGGTCGTGGAAGGTTGCTGACAGCCAAATTAACCTCACAATACACTAGTACAAGAACAGAATAAAGCAAGACCAAATCCATGTTTTTGGTTCCTACTCGTAGCATTTGTTTACAGAAGAATCCGGCCGGCTGCCAAATCATCCGTTTGGTCTCAAACACTTCCAGCTAGGCTTTCGCGGTATTCAGCCAAATCTTTCTTTTGGTCTCATACGCACGCACGCACACTTCCAGCGCGCCCATCCAGAAAATTACACTTCCAGCGCTTCTATCATCTTACAAAAAGATCAGGTGTTTTGCACCGCCAAATCTTTCGTTTGGTTTCTTACGCGCAGTTCACCAACCAGCGTTTTGCACCGTTCAAAAAATACCCAGTGCTCTCGTCACTTCCATGCTACTGAATTCCCAAAAACATTGCTTCCAGACTCCTCCTCCTTGCTTGCAATCTCCTTGCCCTGCCTCCACCACCACCAGTCTCCTTGCTTCCTGCAAAACATGTCAAACCAATGCATGTAAAGCAGATCCTCCGAGAAATTCATCTAGAGTATTTATAACCATATACAGATCAAACAAGCTTTATGATTGATTGATTGATTGATTTAAAATTTGGAACAAAGGACACCCCGGATTGCGTAAAACAAAAGGTTGTGGTCTCACTTGACTTTTGCAAAGCCTAGACCCGAGCCATGTCAAGTGCATCATAATCTCCTAGTAGTACTAGCTAGTTAGCTGGGCAGAGTTTACAGCAGCAGGCACAACTAGCTCACTTGACCAAAAGGTGCCCTGCTCACAAGTCACAGCATGATGCCTGGTTGACCGCCTGATTCTACTCTCTGGCCATACCACCACTGCTTCAAATGCCAAGAGCATTTATTGAGAATGTACTAGGTCAGGACATTTGACATGGAGGCACTGAACTCTTTGTCCCTGCTATTGATTTGAGAGATATTCATGCAGCAACAATTTATTCACCATGCTACAAAGTACTCCTACAAACCAGTTTCCATTGTCTGCATTACATGGTATGGCCATGGACTTATTATGGTCAGACCACACAGGACTAGCAATTTCTGCTGTGAACACCAACTGAGCATGGACCTATGGGGAGACTGTAGGATGCCAATATTTGACCCAACAAACCAGCTCTACTCTGGCCACATACGCCTTTCAGAAACCACATGGTGTGGTATGAGCTAAGTAGCACCCAACACAAGACCATGTAAGCATGCGTAGCAGCACAATGAAAAATAAAAACATGCATGACGAGAGAAAGGAGTTTAAATTTAAACAGGAAAGACAACATACATGGTAGGCCCACGGCGTTGTAGATCAACGTCCATACATCAGGGCACCACTGCTCGAGCTTGCGCAATACATCATTTCGGCTACCCCCAAGGTGCTTCTGCAGTTAACCAAACGATTAATCAATTCTAACACCTTGTTTGGCATGCAAGCTAGATGAAGAATTAATTACCTTAATGTATTGAGGGTATGAGAAATAGTGCTTCCATAGGTTCCTCGCGAGCCTGACAAGGTCCTTAGGATACTCAATGAAATAGTTCCACTTCAAATCCCTCATCCTTTTGGCCGCTGCTATACCCTCGGGTCCTTGAGTTCTCAGCTCCTCCATCTCTCGGTTTGCTCTTTCCATCATTGCTTTTAGCGTTTTGAGCTCCTGACACATATCTTCTCCAGACTCATTTCTCGGCCACCTTATTCCACATTGATTGATGAGCTTACCAATATCTCGAGTAGATGAGAATATGCCAATGAGATATTTGCTCTTATCTTCATCATTCCAATCAATTGGGTAGAACTTGGCAAGTCTTGGCAAATTGTTGACAATGTAGACAGGACCATGTTTTTCAATAAAATCACAGTATGCCCTGGTCCCTATGTGCATTGGTGTAGAAACATCGGTTGTCATTATTTTCTTTAAGTCCGCACATAGTTTCACATACAGTATTCCCAGATGCATTTGATCCTTGCCAATCAAATCCTCAACTGCGAATTAGGGGAGTTTGTGAATCGGACAGAAGTGGCAAGGAGCGATAAATTAAAGTAGACTAATACAAGTTAATATTAAGAAACACTCGTAAGTGAATAATTTTGTATGCCACCTATAAAGAAAATGTAAAGGTCGCATACGGTAATATTTAAGTTTTAAATTTCGTGCACATACTAGTATTCACCCTCTACATGCAAGATTATTTTTGTATATTTTTGGAACTTAAAAATGTCTTCTGTTTTTCAAAATTATCATATTAGATTCAGATGGACCTACATCAGATGTGCATTTTCCGTGTCAGCAAATATGCAAAATTATATCTAAATATGTTTATAAATAACCTCCACATAAGAAAAAACTTTGCAAAACATGACTCTATAGTTTTCACTTGTAGAATAAAATTCTAATATCTTTGTATAGATTTTAGAGAGAGACACACTAGTCTTGAGAACAGTGCAAAAAGGAAATTACCGTCGTCGAAGAAAACTCTGAGTTGAGGCTGACCATTCACAGTCTTCAGATACAGATTGTCAATTGTGAGCTGTTTTGGGCACATCTTGCGCTTAACCATCTTGTCCAAGATATCACATAGATCTCTGTGAAACATTATCTCAGTACGTTAGCGCGCAGTGGAATTAAAGGATTCGTACAAACTAGCCGAGCACCGGAGCGGTACCCTGAAATTCTTTCTTGCATGCATTGTCTAAATGATTGTGTAATTGGTTCTATTTTTTCCTCAAAAACAATAAACTCAAATTTTGGGAAAATAACATATATTCCAAAATATAGGATCAACTAATCAGTAGATCGTGATATATATGTCTATTACATAGGTTGGATAATAATTACGATAATTATCAATGATTTAAGGCATAATAAACGGTGAGAGTGAACAGACCACCACCAATTCAGAACCTATAAGGGTAAAAGCTATACAGTCAACTAATCAAAATATTGTGATTATATAAAAATTTAAGGGGGTCCATTCTATCACCACCCCTTAAGAATCGTAGATTAACTATTCTACAACCAACCCTCCTAGATCAGCCAAACCTGCCCGAAAGGAGCAAACCCCAACAAAAAAAAAACACCACACTAGTCCCACCTTCCCAGCACTGTGACCTTATCACCCCGAGGCCACCACGCCGCCAGACCCTCCCTTCCCCATTGCTCCTCACCACTGCTGCGTTGTGCCACTCCTATCCACCCTCCTCTAGTCCAACCCACCTTCCCGTCCAGCTGCCTCATAGGACCCGCGCCGCCACCGCACCTAGCCTCGACCATCCACCCCACGCCACCACCTTCTCCTTGGTCAAAGGCAGCCAACAACGTGCGACTGTGGCACTGCTTCGGCTAGAGGAGGAGGAGGTGCTCCCCCTTGGTGCGGTCGGAGAGGTCCATCAGATGAGCCCCTCCCCCGTCGCAGATGGGCTTCCTCCTCGACGGGTTGATCATTGTCAGCAAAGCTTTGAAGTCTGATCCACACATGATGATGTGCCCTAACTGATGCCCATGGCCATGGCTGCAGCTGGGGCATCTCCAGGGAGTGGAGCAGGACCACTTCCTACTGCATGTTGTGACGTCCACCATCTACAGCAGCGATGCTCAGTCAGATCATCAGTGTTTGATTTTCTCCCTGCTTATTTCTGTGTCATTTTTGGTTGGCTGAGAAGTTCACATATTTTGTTGCAGGAGGTTCGCTCCTTGCCTCACTGTGTTTCATTTTTTCCTGAGCCAGTTCGCACCTTCAAGGCTCCATTCACACGGCAATTCACGCGTGGACTGTCCACCCAGTTCTCTAACGCGAACCATAAACCTCACGTAGTTCACCTATTCTGTAAGGGGCGGTTCACATGTTCATTGGGGGTTCGAACCAAAAACTTGAATGAAGTGTTCTATATTAATAAGCATCTAGTCAATACCTTTCCAACAATATATCGTTTGCATCATTTCGTCAAGCAGTTTTAAAATTTTGATCAAAATCTGCTCTTTGCATTCGATATGGTCTGCACCATTTTTAAAACTGCTCTTGAACCTTAACGGATTTGAAAAAACATTCTACATGAAAAAGTTGCACTCAATTGATATCATGAAAAAGTTGCACTCAATTGATATCTTTCCAATGGTATACTGTATATCACTTGCGTCTTTTCTCAAAAATTGGTTCAAAATTTTCATGCAAAAACAATACAGAAACAGAGTACTTATTGTAGAATAACACACAAGCAATTGTATAATAGATGGAACGGTTTGTCGGAATGACACAAACAATATACCATTGGAAAGAAATCGATTAGGTGCAATGTTTTTATGCTGGTTTGGTGGGTTTCTAGTTGTAGAGTATGTCTAAAGAATGGTTGTAGAATATACCCATGACATCTATATATAATAGTTATGGTAACAATTCTTAGTAATTTAAGACATAAATACTCACTATAATACGCCAATCTTAGTAATTCAAAACATAGTAGCGATCGGAGTGAATGGGCCGTCGCCAACTCAGATCCTATTATAATATTGAAGGTCAAGTTTTAACATAAACAATACTTACAATGTGATTCTGCTGAAAAAGGGGGTGAATTTTCCATCCATATTTAAAATCCTGTTGTCTTCACCATGCTCGAGCCATCCACTTAAGGTACCATCAAAAGAGCTGCTGGACACTACAAGACGATAATACAGATGCGCCTTGTATATGTTCTGCAATACCACCACATTTGGATGTCTCCAGGTTTTCATCAGTAGTAGCGAAGAAAGAAGTTTTTCTTTAGCATCATACCGCTTCAAAAGGCAATCAGCGGTGAAACTCCCTACAGTGTAGGTTCCTCTGATGAAGGTAGTATCTATGCCATGAAAATCAGAAAGGTAGTCGTTTTTCTTTTTCTGTATCTTGTTCTTATTGCCCTTCACAGACCAGCTACGATTTTTGTTGTCATAATGAAAGTACCGTGAGTAGAGCAGGCGATCTGGTTTGGTCAACCTGGATTCAAAATGTTTGTAGTGAGAAATGAGATTGTATTTTTTTAACTAATATATATATATATATATATAATATTTGAATATGAATATATCGAACTACATGAGAAATACGAGAAGATATCATGCTACCAACTAAAAAATTGACAACAAAATGGATATGAAAAAAAAATTGCATCATGCTTTAGGCGATTTTCTAGGTACTCGACGGTAATATACTACTCCCGGAATCAAAAGAAGTGAGAGTACACCATATATTTCTTAGAAACAAGTAACAAATGCATACATGAGTGACACTTGAACTGTCGTGCATTTACAAGGACGGTGTGAGAAAAGCCTTACCCAATGAGATCGGTCACGGGTGGGCTGGTCAACGAAGAAACACGATAATCATCTTCCAATTCCTCATTTGTGCCGGTGAGCATATGTCTCTGTCTCTTGTAAGGAAGTTTCATATCATGATCAACACGTCGCTTCAACTCTCCAATATTGGCATCAGGTTGCACCTCAACACGATAATCATTGCCACACCATTTCACTAGAACAGTAGTAGTCTCGGCCGGCACCTTCTCTCCCGGCATATCAGAGGATGAGGCCATGGCTGGAAGTTAGAATATAGAATTATTAGTGGCATTTATTACATATAAAAGAACATGTTGAGAGGCGTGTGTTTAATGCCGATTTGCATGCCAACATGAAGATAAATAAATATGGAGAGGTGTGTCTTTAATGCTGAATTGCATGCCAACAAAGAGAAATGAAGTAGGGCTACACACACATTAATTCAAGCATTAATTAGATAAACTGAAGCAACAACAAGTTTTCACCTGTTCCTTCCCATTAAATAAGCTGATGCCATGTGTGGAAGTTAGAACATACTAGTATAATAGCATTAGTGGTACTATTATTTAAACAAGCAGAAGTAACAACAAGTATTGATTGACGAGACTTGCTGTGTGGAACAAAGCAAATAACAGAGCAACTGTTGAACTGTGGAGTAGGCTTCTAGCAAGCAAGTGAAGGCACAAAACGAGGCTGGGCTAAGTCCTTCAACTTGTTAATTAGGAGCAATAAAGATGTAGAAATAATTCCCCACATACACACACAACAGATGTACTACTAGAAATAAGAAGAGTATCCTGATCGGTGGGTGCCTGCCAAGTGCCAACAAGTCGACCATTCAGCGGTTGTCTAATTCGTATAACATGATCAAATAGTGGTAAAATGGCAAGGCCTCTTTAAGACAAACTTAAAGCAAGAAAGAGATGCTGGCCGAGCCAAGCTCGTGCCCGACAGAGAAAAACAAATTCACTTTTCCTCTAGAATCTGTAATTCACAAAACTGCCAAACATGTTGTCTTTTGCGATTTGTAGCAAAATTGACTCCAGAATTCACAAATCGCAAGCCCCAAATCACATGTGCTCCCTATAAATTTGCAAGCCGAACATCGAGTATGAGCGCACCAACCTCCAGGTAGGATTATTATACCTGACAGTTGCCGAAAGTCGCTGGCCTAGCAGCCGTCGTCCTCACCGGTCATGAAGCCCCGTCACCTAGCTAGGGTTACAAACAAGGTGAAGCGCATGCGAAACAGAGCAAGTGTAGTCGTAGAGGAGGAGCAAGGAACACGAGACGCTAGGCCTACCTCTATGCTCCAGCGACAGCCGCCGCCGCCGACGACGAAGAACTCGGGAACCGGTCTGTTCCCGATAGGCTGCGTGTGCTGCTACAAATCAGTCGGGGCGGGGGTGATGATCGGGCGCGTGCGGATCAGGTGGGAGTGTCGGGTAGCTTACCTGGAGGCGATAGGAACCAATGCAGCTTCCGCCGGTCGCTCGGCCGCCGCCGCCGCCACCGAGTTTTCCGGAGCGCTCTTCGCTCCGTGGTCCGTACACGGTGGAGAGACTGGCTGTGTGTTGGTCTTGGCGTCGTGGGAGCCCAGCCCGGCCCACCCTGTCGCGCGTGTTTCGTCTGTTCGTTGGCTGGTTTTTCATTTCGTTTCTTCTGTTGTGGGTTTGTGTTTTAGTTTTTTTTATTATATAGTTTTCACTTTGGTTTTTCTTTTCTTTCTAGTTTCAATTTTTCTTTTATTCCCTTCTAGTTTTTATTTTTGTATTTTTTTTACTTTTTTTCTGGTTTGGTTTTTCTTTTGATTTTTCCTTTATTTATTTATGTTTTTATTATACTATAAACATTTCTTCAATACAGTATAATATGTAGATTTTGATGCACAGTGAACCTTTTTTAATGTATGATGACCTTTTTATTTTAATATGTACATTAATGATTATGTTTTAAATACAAGCCGAACTTTAAAAAAATTGGACAGACTACTTTTTTAATATGCGCTGAATTGTTTTTCAATGTATAAAATTATTTTTTTAATGTAGTGTATATTAAAAATATCTTCACTATATGTTGTCCTAGATAGGCAACTTGGCTGAATGGTAACAGAAAGCAAGGATTTACCCTTTTACGGGCTCTCACTAAGGAGATAAAAACTCTACTCTTGCTCTCGCATATTGCGTTGGGTGTGTACAAAGTATAGGAGAATACTAAGCGACTGTGTTCTACAAGTCGGCCCAGCTTATATAGCATACCAAGGTCCTAGGGTTACAGATCGTAGTCGGTTATGTTAGTGGAGGCAGAGTCCTCCATGGCTCATGTATCCTTGACTTGTATGTCTTCCGGAGTTTCCGTATAACCCGCCATGGGCCGCAAAAAGTGGTCAAGGCGAAACCGACCTAGGGGTTCTCCGCCTGGCCCACTGGGCCGAAAACCATCGTGGTGAGAGTCCAGTGGGTTGGGACACCATAGTAGTCATTGAATTAGTCTTCAAGCTTGGTTGCACCTCAGTCGCTCCAACCTACACATCTTCTTCGGTCGCTGGACTTGAAATAGGTTCCTCCATAATGTCTCGGTGTAGTCGGCCTCCAGTTGTCGGACTACATCTGTGGTTACGTAAACCACTTTGGGCTTGAAAATAACAAAAAAGATAGCCACCCTACACAGCATAAATGTCTCTCACGCAGACGACACTTCGTGGGCTGAATTCTCACGTTATGTATTCAAAAGTTGCCCCTGAGAGCCTAGCCCGCCATTGCTGAGATTTTTTCGCCCGCCATTGCTAGGAATTCCTGCAGTAGTGTTGGTTCCCGTGCCTAATTAACGCAATCGTTAGGATGCAAGGGAATTTGCTACCACGTGGTTGGATTAACCTTCCGTCTCTTCCTATTTCTCCTCCCTTATAAAAGGGAGGAGGCGAGGTGTGTGTGTGTGTGTGTGAGAGAGAGAGAGAGAGAGAGCGTGCTTTACGCACTATAGTCGAGCCAAGGATTGAGCCACGGCTCCGCCGCTGCCCCTTCACCAAGCTCCTTGTGGTGAATCCTAGCTCTAGCAGCCCCTTCACCAAGCTCCTGGTGGTTTACTGGTCCTCCTCAACTCCTCTCCCGAGCAAATCGATGTCGGGAAGCTCATTTTCGTCAAAGCCCAATGCTCATCGGCGACGGAGAGGAAGGTTCTGCCATCGTTCGACCACCTCCTGGTGAACCACGGGTACTTGTGGATTCGCCATCAAGCTCCTGTCCCATCCCTATCATCTCCCTGCCCCGCCGTGACCTCAACGCCAGTGAACGATCGCCGGTAAGCGTCATCGCCCCTGTCTCCCTCTCTCTCTTTAAAACTGACAGGGTGACCCAACCTGTCAGCCACACAACCCACACCGAAGCGTTTTCTAAGTGGAGGCATAATTCCAAATTACGTCTTCGACGTGGAAGCCTGAGGAAAATCCTATTTATCTGTTTAATTCATTTTAATTCCAGTTTGACCCCAACTTTGACCAGCCTTATCTCCTAAACTTAGTTCTAATTGAGCTCATTCTTTTTGCACTAATTTTATCTTAAGCTCCTTTATTTATTGGCAGCGTTGACATTTTTGTGATCTGTCTAGAAATTTTTTGATAGAATGAAATGCTTTATGTGTTATTTACAATTGCTTTTAAAAATATTTTTCCAGAGGAATTAAATAAGTGTTGAAGGCAGGAGCATTTTCCACACTCCCTTGGAGCAAGGCAAGCCACACCCTCCACTTACATGATTGCAATGCAATGTCATGGTTTAAATAATAAAACATGGTTTACTTTGAATTAGTTGGAAATAGATTATCCATAGCTTCTTTGGTGATAATATTTGGATATGCTATTGCCATGCCTACTTTGCATTAGTAGGATCAACAGCTATATGTTCACTATATTCATGAAACAACATGACCATGCTTGATATTTTACTTATGGAGTAAGTAGAAATGACATGGCTAGATTATTCATTGGATTGCTAGTTGGATATTGCTATGACTTGGATCTTAGGTTGATAAATGATATCAGAGGAATTGTTATGACAAATATAATCTCGGGGATATAATTCCTCCACTCGTTGATCAAGTCATAGTGCCACTGAACCGAACTTTTCAGTGCAGCCACATTTGTCTTTTATGGAAAGGCCCTAATTCGGTCTATCGTTGTGCCTGTTATCCGTATCATCGAAGAGGGGAGGTTACGCATTCGTGCTACCGGCGGCGATAATCTTGTGATCCCGAGTTGTATGACCATGGGTCCCCGTTTGGGACAATTATTGGGTCGCCGTTTGGGACAGTCTTGTTTAGCCACCAGGTGGCAGGTGTCACGGGGGACACCAGGACATGACCTGAGGGGTATGTCAGCGATATGGTAGAAGTTCTACGAGGTAGACGGGTTTTATTGAAGCAGCACCAGTCCACTCGTAGGGGAATTGTACTGAGGTACGGGGCCATGAGCTTCATAGTGTGGGTAAAGTGCGCAACCACTGCGGAGTGTTTGAATCTATTTGAATAGCTGAGTCCACGGTATTGATACAATTCATACTAGGTCACACTATTGATCAATACCAGTGAGGAAATGACTTATCTTTATGGTTGAGTAAGCAACAGTTTGGCAGGATGCCGGTGATGATCACTTGATGATTATGAGGTGATCACGAGGATAAGTTGACTGATTGGATAGTCAAGAGTAAGATGGTCCATGCGACCTTAAGCAACGATTTATCATTATAACTAGTTTATCAACATCATGCTCATTATTTCTTCCACACTCGTAATATTTGTTCATAACTTAACTTGTAATGCTATATTATTGTCTTGTCTTGATGCTTCTGGTTGTTGTGAGCTTGCGAGTACATTCAAAGTACTCACCAACGTGTCATGCCAGATGCAGGTAATGTCATGATTCCGCATCTCGAGGATCCCGAGTCTGCGAACTAGGAATGTCCCGGCAGTGTCCCTTTGGAGTGTAGCCCATCACCATTGCCGTTGTCCCGCTGCTACAAATGGAGGCTAGCTTATTCACATACAATAGGTGTAGTGCCACCTTGCCTCAATAAACCTTGTACATGATAGCCCTTGCACCCATAGTAATTGCAATAAAGAGTTGTTTTGTTTTATATCAAGCAGTGGCATGTTTTAAAAGATGTTGATCTTTGGGCTAGAACACGGGACGTTTCAGTGCTGAGTGCTGCAAGCCGGGGTGCCACACAGTGGAAAAACAGAAAGCTTGCTTGATGGGAGACACATGCACGTACTTTCTTTTGCAGAAAGAACATTTTTTTGTTGCGAAAAGAACACATGCACATACTGAACGTGAAAAGGCCCTCCCCGAAGCGTCTCCACCACGCCCCCTCCCCATCGGGCCATCGTGGATAGAGAAGTGCTTGCCGGCCGTTGTGGCCTTCTTGGGAAGGAGAAAGGAAGGTGGGCCGTGGGGTCTTATGGTCGGACCAGATGAAGGTTGACCGTGTGCCGCATCGTTGGGAGGTAGGGAGAGTTAGGGCATGACCAATGCATAGCCCCAGGGTGATGCCCCGTAAGCCACATATGACCGGATGTCAAGAAAGTAGGTTCAGATGGAGCAGCGGGATCTACTACAGGAGGCAGGTGCTTGGGGAGAAAAAGTATGGTCTGATGCATAAAACTAAAAAGGTCGAAGTGGAGACTAGAGATGCATGTGTAGTTTTTTTGAACATTCAACGGGGGGCGATCGCCCACCTGAAGATTTTTGTATTTAAAAGTAATAATGAAGCATTACATCACACAACACACCCACAGAGTGCTAATGGGGGTGGGGGGAGGGAGAGAGAGAGAGGGGCTCAAGTACAAACATCTGCGCACCATTGACGCAACGGTGCACAGTCTACGCGGGATGGAGCCCGAACTATCCACAAGAGAAGATGCTCTGTAATCAAACGCCGCAAGTCCACATCCGAGGTACGGATGTTATCGAACACCATCTGGTTCCTGGACTTCCAGACCACCCAGAGGACAGAGCACATCGCCGTGCTGAGGAGAGGACGGCTCCAGGAAGGGTGACAAGCAGAGAAGGCGGCCCAAACTCTTTCCACCGTGCAGTCAACCGGCAAGCAACGACGATCGAGGATACACGCCCACACCTGACGCAAACGGGGGCATTCCAAGAAGAGGTGCGTGATTGTTTCCGACCGCTCGAGGCAGAAAGGGCAATCGTCATAGTCAAGGAACCCGATTCGATGAAGGAAGGCCCTTGTACGGGTGTTGCCATGCCGTAGAATCCAGGCGAACACCTTGACTTTGAGGGGCATGAAGCCGTCCCAGTTTAAGTCGTGCAGGGGGAGCCCGCAGCCAGAGCTTTTGATCATATGGTACACCGCACCCACCTTGAACTGTAGACACCCCCCCAAGCGAGTGTCCGCTCATCATTTGTCGAAGAGAAACGCACGCGAGCAAGCGCGGACCGAAGTAAGTGGAGCTCCAACTCAGCAGACCTAGACAGACGATCATGCATAGGAATTGCATCGGGACCAAGCCGCCCAAAATCCTCCAAGGTTGCGCTGGGGTGGAGACAGTGTGTGTACGCGGCGGGAAGAGCGGCCGCCAAGGCCCCGAGAGAGGTCCAGTTGTCATGCCAGATGGACGTGCCCACCCCGTCCCCAATCCTTACAGAAGTTAGGGAACGATAGAGAGGGACCAGGGAGGCGAACGCCTTCCAAGAGGATGTCGAAGCCGCGGGACGGTCACCCAAGTACCAACGGCGCGCCCAGGTAGTCCAGGGGGTACAAACGCCACTGAAGATTTTATGGACCATCTTCAGCAAGAGACATGTGTTCTGGACCTCAATGTCGATCAATCCAAGCCCCCCCTCTGAGCGGAGACGACAAGCCTCATGCCATGCAACCTGGCAGTCTCCCCCGGAGCACTCACTCGCCCCTTTCCAGAACATGGCCCGGCGGGGGCGGTCCATCCTGGCTACAACGCCTTTGGGGAGGGGTAGAACTGTCATGGCATGAGTGGGGATCGCAGCCAGAACCACAGAAGAAAGCGTCAAACGGCTCCCCTGGTCAAGAGTGTGTGTGCGCCATCCAGGTATGCGACGTTCAATCTTGATTGGCAAGAAATCCATGGCGCTAGCAGGCAATTTTTCATCACAGAGAGGCAGGCCGAGGTATGTTTGGGGGAACGTCGACAACGGGCAGCCAAGGTCCGCAGCTAGCAGGGCAACGTGCGCAGGGTCAACACAAATTGGGATGAAGGTGCTTTTGTGGTAGTTGATAGTTAGCCCCATGGTAGCAGAGAAGGCATCCAAAATAGACTTTAGCCGAGAGAGCTGCCCACGATCAGCACGGACCAACAGGAGGGTATCATCGGCGTACTGAACAACAGGACAGGGCAGGTCGTCGACAAGGGGATGCAGCAACCGATCAACGGAGTCATCCTTCACAATCAATTGGTGGAGAAGGTCCGCAACTATCAAGAAGAGGTAGGGCGACATAGGGTCCCCTTGTCGCAGCCCTTTTTTACACTGAATCCACCTACCGGGGACCCCGTTCAACAACACCGCCGTTTTGCCAGTGGTAAGGATATTATGGATCCAAGAACACCACCGGTCACCGAACCCACGTGCCTGCATGATTACACCCAGAGCGTCCCAGCTAACAGAATCAAAGGCTTTCTTGAAATCCAACTTGAGGGCAATCGTGGGTGCCTTTCGAAGACGGCAGCTCTGGACCAAACCCGCTGCATTCAAGAAATTATCTGCAATGCATCTCCCGGCAATAAACCCAGATTGTTCGAAGGACACCAAAAGCTCAATAAACTTCTGCAGCCGTGTAGTCAAGATTCAGGAGATGATTTTCATGATGCAATTTTGGAGGGAAATGGGTCGGAATCCATCCGCTGAGAGCACCATGTCACACTTAGGCAGCAGGGTAATAAGAGCACGATTAACACCATCCAGGTCCGCATCACCAGAGTAGAAATCATTCAAGAAGTCCAACAAGTCCAGAGAAACCATGTCCCAAAAGCTCTTAAAGAAGGCAGGGCCAAACCCGTCCGGACCGGGGCTACAGTTGGACCGCATAGCCCAGACCGCCACTTTGATCTCCTCCAGGGTGAAAGGCCTCTCAAGATCATCCAGGCGGGCACGCGCGCCAAGTACCAGTGAGGGTCAAAGCTCCATGAAGAGGGGGCGGCAGTGCCCAGGAGAGACGAATAAAAGTCCGCTAGCACTCTAGCTTTGTCGCCATGATTAAAATGAGCGACCCATCCGCATGCAGGACTTGAATCTGATTCTTACAAAGGCGGGTAGACGCGCCAGCGTGAAGGAAAGAGGTGTTGCCCTCGCCAAGCTTGCAGAGCCGATAAGCATACCTTTGCCGCCAATAAATGTCAAGTTTCTTGTATTCCTCGGATAGGCGGTCTTTAACAAATGATGCATGTGTAGTGAAGTATTTATTATCTATTCTTTGATGAGACCCACTATTGATAGCTTGCATTGAGAAGAAAGAAAAATATAAACGCCTCAAACTACTTTTTATTATAGGGCATGTGCATGAAGGAGGCGGAGGAGGATCCACGTCCTCGGAACAGGAGGTCTCTTCCCGCATGCTCCATGTGCTCTCCGGCCAAAACCTTAGCCGTATGGGAGCGAGAGGTTGAGCGAAGAAGAGGCCGACGCTGCTCTGTGGTGGTCATGAGTTGACCATGCTGCTGTATAATCACTGTCCATGGGAGAACGTAGAGAGCACAAAAAGCACATTGATTTGTCATCGACGGTGTTTTCTGTACAAATATGACGGTGTTTTTTTTGTAAAAAAAATACATCATGCCCAGTTTCAACTCACTGACAGGTGGGTCAATACACATAGATACACTCACATACGCGTATTATAATCGTATCCGCACGCTTAAATCAAGTTAGGTGACTACAAAACCGTATTTTTAAAGTTCTAGCACTAAATTGAACATACGACGCAAGTTCTGTGACTCCAAGTGATATTACCTCATTCTCAACCTACACAGTCAACTAACTTATCCTCAAATTAATTGAATGTGCTACTTGATTTTAGCACGTTGCATGATGAACCTAAAAATTTATCTTCATGCCCAAGTGTTAGATCAAGAGAAAAACAATGAGGTAATATTAATGGCAGTCATATAACTTGCATATGATGTTCAGTTTGGTGCTAAAAGTTGTAAAATACGTCATTGCGGTCACATAACTTGCCTATGCGTGCAGATACGGTTCTTTCGTATCCAGACGTATCTTGTGCTCACGTACCGTGTCAGCATGAATATGGCCCACATGTCGGGGGCGGTGAGTGGTGAGGTGTTGGGTGAGCCATGCATTATCTTTCTTTTGCAAAACGCAGCCTCGATTTTTATTTAATTACGCACATGTAGGCACACAGTATCTTTCAAGAAAGACGAATAAAATAGCGCCAGGGGACTAGAACGGGACGTCCTGCAAACTAAGAGATAACTGCACTAGCCACTCGACCAAGAATAAATTGACATCAAACTCACAAACAAAATTTTCTTTAATACAATGTTCGCTCAGCCCAACAAAGGAATAAACGAAAACTAAAAACATGTTCGTGTAATTCCCCGCAGGAATAAAATGATGTAAGAAAACAACTTATATTTTGTTGTTTGTGACGTTTCAAAAATGTTCTACGTTGTAAAAAAAGTATGTGATATTTTAAAAAATTAAAGATTTATAAAATATTTGTGTAATTAAAAAAAGTATGTTGCATTTTAAAAATGTTCACGCATTTCAAAAAAATATTCATGCGTGGAAATGTTCCTGTATATGTTGTTACTAATCTTGTTCTATTTAAGAAAACTACGCGGGTAATAGAAATATATGCACATTATCACGGAGAGAGTGGAATCATTCTGTTTGAGCGATCAATTTTTTTCAAATATAAAATTGTTGAAATTTTAAAATTCTTCTGGAAAATTCAGCTGAACTATATTTCATTTATCTAGATTTTCAACTTTAAAATTATTCGTATTCGAAAAAACCCCCGCTAATTTGCCTGAAAGAAATTCGTGTACATTTATTCTGCAATATATCTTCTTTTATCTAGATTTTTAAATTTTTAATTATTCAAATTCAGAAGAAATAGTTCATTTGTCCGAAAAATTTACGTACAAGCATTCTGACCTATATTTTCCTTTATCTATATTTAAAAAATTAGATTTATTTGAATTCGAACACAATTTCCGTCTATTTGTCCAAAAAAATGTGTGCATTCATTCTGCACTAGATTGTTTAAGTTAAAATTATTCGATTTTAAACAAAAATGTAGTTTATTTGTCTAAAAAAATTATGTACATTCATTCTGCACTTTTCTTCTATCTAGATTTTTCAAATTTAATATTATGCGAATTCAAACAAAAGTTTAATGATTTTTTTGCGGGGAAAAGTTTAATGATTTGTCCAAAAAGTTTATCTAGAATATAAGTTAGTTTCTTACATAGAAAAAAGAAAGAATACAAACAATAAATTGTGTATATCTCTTTAATTGCACATGCGGCGAGCTAGCCAGGAGGTCATAGGTTTGAACCGGGTCTATCCCTTTTTTGCACAGCTTTTCCTGTTTTAATTTCTATTTGCTTCATACTATCCATATAATATGGAGCTAACTGTGCGTACTAATCGCCAAACATCAGGTTAGTCGAGTAGTTCGAAGCCCAGCATGTACCCGCGTTTTCAATTTCATTTGAGAATTGTCCGTGTAGATAAAATGCAAGGGATCAGAAACGTTTGGTTTTAATTTTATTTGAGAATTTTCTGCATAAATAAATAAAATGCAAGGGTTAAAAAAACAGTGAAAATGGCCCCCCCACAACGTTGGCACGCCACGTGTGCCTGCGATACGATAGAAAGCACCGTATATGAACAAGAGGACAAGTTAGATGACCAGAAACACGTATTTTACGAGTTTATGCACCAAACTGAACGTCCCGTGCAAGTTCTATGACTCCCGATGTATTTACCTCAAAAACAATTATACATAGCTGCCTGTCCATGAGCATTTCTCTAAATCTCATTATGTTGTAGAGAAACAGAGCAGATTCAGCTTGGGTGGTTTGGATTATATCTACCAGCAACACACAATCCTTGATGTATAGGTTAACCAAATGAATAAGGGAGATACTATGGTGTGATGTGGTGTCGCGGAACGCTGACATTTTGCTGATGACATGCATTCATGAGAAACCAGCGTGAGCATGGCCTGAAGCCGGGTTGCCGAGGAATTAATTGATGTCTTTCTATCTAGAGGATTTGGACGCCATATATATAGTTCTGATTATACACATTGTACTATCAGATTATTCTGCATTTTATTATTAAACAAAGGTATACAATGCCTACACTTTGAATAATCCTGAAAATTTAATTTAACTAAAGGAAGTACTTTTTTCCTTTCTATCCATCTACTGTTAAGTTAGCATAAAAAACACCAGAAGAAAAAATACATCTAGGTTCGTAGACCACCTACAAGCAGGGACGGAGCCAATGTAGAAGCGTTGGGTTCAAGTGAACCCAACGACTTTTGCCTTGTACGTACATGTAGGTACGTGGTTGCCTGATCTGAATCCAGTAAAAAATCCTGCCTGACCCCATCAAATAACGCGAGGGCCATGTGAGAACAGGTAAGCAAAGGGCCAGCCCTAAGAAAAAGCTAAGCAAAGGGCCAAAAGCCCACAAGGAGTCCATGTGCCCAGGCGGCCAGGCCTAAACCGTGATTAGCAGGCCCCTTGTGATTAGTCACGTAAAGCAGCCACACGCGAGCCTCGTCGTCTGTTTCTTTTCCAAATCGCACCTCTCCTCTCGCCAGCTCGTGTTGTTCGGCACCTCGCCGCCGCACGCTGGCGGCAAGCAGGCCGCTAGCTGCAACACTTGTAGCCCAAAATTTGAGGTAATCTCTACTCCTAATGTCTGAGTTGGTACGCGTTTCGAATTTTATTTTCGTCCCACCTTACCCGGTCTTTTTTGGTACTTCTTTGGTACTTCCTCTCACCTTCCTCTCAGCCGCGAAAAATCAAAGAAAACCCCGCGATCGAGTCCCGCACACGCCCAACCTCCCGTCTCACGCTAAGCCGCATAAAACCAAAAAAAAAAAACCTCAAGCCGAGTCCCCCGCCCGCCCCCACGCACTCCAGGCCCTAACATCCCGTCGCACCAAGACAGACGAACCAAAAAAATCTACGAATAGTCCGCCGGTTATTTTTCGCTGGTTTTTATTTCGCCTCACCACTTTCGTTGGTTTTATTTCGCTGGTTTTATTTCGTCTCCCTCCCACCTGTCTTTTCGCTTCACCACCCACATAAACCCATCAGATTAGTTACCATAAAAAAATCGCAATCAATCAAGTATTGATGATCAGATTAGTTACCATATAAAAAATAAATCGCAATCAATCAAGTATTGATGGGATATTTCCTTATATTGATGTGATTTCCCCTTTTTATCATCAATCGTCTCTACTGCCTAAAAAATGCGTAGCTTTCCTTTTCGCTTCACCACCCACATAAACCCATCAGATTAGTTACCATATAAAAAATAAATCGCAATCAATCAAGTATTGATGATCGGATTAGTTACCGTATAAAAAATAAATCGCAATCAATCAAGTATTGATGGGATATTTCCTTATATTGATGTGATTTTCTTATCATCAATCATCTCTACTGACTAAAAAAATGCGTAGCTTTCCTTTTCGCTTCACCACCCACATAAACCCATCAGATTAGTTACCATATAAAAAATAAATCACAATCAATCAAGTATTGATGATCAGATTAGTTACCATATAAAAAATAAATCGCAATCAATCAAGTATTGATGGGATATTTTCTTATATTGATGTGATTTTGCGTAGCTTTCCTTTTCCTGCCAACCGACCGCGTCCCATCTCCCTATATCCGCCCTCGTTGCTCTGCCTCCCGCACGAAAAAAAACCCTCTCGTTTGACCTCCCCCAAACCCCGCATGATGGAAAAACCCAGCCGCCTGCTTCCCCTCCTCTCGACCGCTCCATACGTCCAGATCGCGGCCCCATCCCCATCCTCCTCTCACGTCACGGCGGCCGATGGACTGCCGCCACCACCCTCCTACTCTCTCGCCGCCGCCGTCCTCCCGCTCGCTCGCCGCCGCCGTCGCCACCAATCCCGGCGAAGGCGCCGTTGCTGCTATGTCGCCTCATTTCCCCATCCAAGCCTGACCATGGCAACGACGCCCTCTCATGTGTCCCGCGGTGACGTTTGGGGAGGCGCGACCACAATCCAGTAGGGATCTCACCGCGGACCCGTCCGCTGGGATGGGTATTGCCTCCGTTGCGAATGGGATCGAAGGGAGGGACTACTTCGTCGTCAAGGTCGGCGAGGCAGCGGCCGATTGGGAGCCCGGTTGTGAACATGGGAGTTCGTCCCCATGGAGGCGGCGGCCGTGGAGATTGGATGTGAAGCAACCCCACTTCCCGGTGGTGGAGGCTTGCCGTCCATGTGATCCTTACTTCTCCCGGTATCTCCAGGTGGCACAACACGAGACGGTAGACAATATGGTGGTGCTGCATTTGAGGTGAAACTGAAGACTCGGTGGTGCCAGTGCGGGAGGCCTAGTAAGTATCATTGGCCATGCTCGCATTTGATAATGGCGGCGAAGGCGAGAAACATACATGTTAATGATGGAAAAAACGTGAGGATGCAAGAGTTCCATGTGGAAGCTACTAGGTTGACATGGGCGCCAAGATTTCACCCTTTCTTGGACCAATCATAGTGGCCTGAGTACCATGGCCCTCATATTAGGCCAGACCCTCTTCTGAAGGTGGAGACGAAGGGTAGAAGGAGAACTAAGAGGTTCAGGGGTGATATGGATGACCTGGCTGGATACACTGGCATGAAACAATTTGGTAGCGGTCATTTCATGGAGGCTCCTGACACTATCAACTGTGGGGTGTGCGGTGAAGGGGGACACAATGAGCGGACATGCAAGAATAAGAAAACCAAAAAAAGAAAAACAAGTCGTGGAGGCGGCACCGATGGTGAACGAGGTGGAAGAGGTGACGGTGGTGGTGGTCGAGGAAGCACAAGTGTCAGAGGTGGTAGTGGTGGTCGTAGAGGGAGCACAAGTGCTAGAGGTGCTAGTGTTCGTAGAGCGAGTACAAGTGCTAGAAGTGGTGGTCGAGCTAGCACAAGTGCTAGAGGTGGTGGTCGAGCTAGCACAAGTGCTAGAGGTGATGGTCGAGATAGCACAAGTGCTAGAGGTGGTGGTCGAGCAGGCACAAGTGCTAGAGGTGGTGGTTGAGCAGGCACAAGTGCTAGAGGTGGTGGCCGAGCAGGCACAAGTGCTAGAGGTGGTGGTGGTCCGAGAGGAAGCACAAGTGCTAGAGGTGGTGGTGGTCGTAGAGGAATGGTTGATAATGGATCGGCCTTCGGTTATTTGCTTAATCCAGATGGTTGATCTAATAATAATGGTATATTATTTGTTCATATAATTCCTAGCATTTATTCATTTACTGTATTTACGCATTTACTCTCTTTATGTCTTGTGCTAACAATTGTTCTTTTTGTAGGCATGGCTTCATCCGGTTCCAGGACGAGGCCGGCGTGCGCGGACCAAGAGGACATGCCGAAGACGTGGATGGAGGCCAGTTTGGACAAGGAGAAGGAGAAGGATGTGCCCACACCATCATGTTGGTGTGGTGATGTTTGCAAGCTGAAGGTGTCCACTGACCGCAACAAGTCATGGACAGAAGGTAGAAGGTTTTTCGTGTGTCCCAACTATGCACATGATCATCGAAGGCCAACTAACGCATATGACATACCACCGGTATGTTAGGTGTACATACAAAAAACATTAACAAGTTGTCACTCATATGTCTAACAAAAACATGGTTTATATGTAGTCCCCTCCTCCACTTTGCAAGTACTTCACTTGGATAGATCACGAGGTACCAAAAGATGTCCAAGAGGACCAACGTCGAGATTGGTTACGGAGGCAGCGCCTATTCGAGGAGTCCTATGCACGGGGATTGGAGCGGGAGCGTTGTAAGAAGGAGGCTCGTGAGCGCAAGAAGCGTGAGGAAGAGAAGGCACGCAAAGAGAAGGAGGCTCGTCAAGAAGAGAGGGCAAGAAAACTTGCAAGGGCTCGCGATGCACAAGAGGAGGACGAGGCACGTGACAAGAAGGGAAAGTGGCCCCGTACTACTCAGTAGACAAATGGAAAAGGCACCGACATCGATTATGGACTTTTGAGACTGTGTGTGATGAACTTGTCATTCGAGACCTTGCGTGATCATGAACTATTTATGTCATTCGACACATCGTGTGTGATGAACTTGTAATTCGAGACTATTTGAGATTATGTGCAAACTATGTTCGTCATTCGAGAGTAGTTAGTATGCTTTGTTCATATTTTTGGTTGAGACTAGCATGCTTTGTTCATATTTAACAGTGTGTGCAATAAGTTGCTAAGAAAAAACATTAACAACAGACACTAGTGTGTGTGCAAAAACACCAGGTCCACACCCAGATGCCAAGGTCCATGGCGTCTGGGTCCTTATCCAGTTTGGTCCTTGGCGTCTGGCTCATTTTGGTCACGCAGAAGACCAGACAAATGCCTGATCTGTCTGATGGACACCCCAGACGCCAGGGACCATGGCGTCTGGCTCAGTTTGGTCACGCAGAAGACCAGACAAATGCCTGATGTGTCTGATGGACACCCCAGACGCCAGGGACCATGGCGTCTGGCTCTCACGCCCAGACGCCAAGGACCGTGGCGTCTGGCTCATTTTGCTCACGCAGGAGACCAGACAAATGTCTGATGTGTCTGATGGACACCCCAGACGCCAGGGACCATGGCGTCTGGCTCCCACAACTAGACGCCAAGGACCGTGGCGTCTGGCTCATTTTGCTCACGCAGGAGACCAGACAAATGCCTGATGTGTCTGATGGACACCCAGACGCCAAGGTCCATGGCGTCTGGGTCCCTAGCATTTTTGCAGTTATCTGTCTGATGGATAAGATTCGAGTGGATAAGATTCTTTGGGCCCACCTCTACCCCTCTCATCCATTCATCTCCACCTCTACCCCTCTCATTTCATTCATATCCACCCACTCTCACCTCTAGCCCTGCCAACGTCACTCCCTCATCCAGCACCCTAACCCCCCTCAAATCCAGTCGACCCCCAGATGCCAGAGACTGTGGCGTCTGGTCACCTGACTTGAAGCCAGACGCCAAGGACCATGGCGTCTGGTCCCCTGGCTTAAACCAGACGCCAAGGACCCTGGCGTCTGGGCCCCTGTAATCTTGAACTTGCTGTTTGATACAAGAAGATAACACATATATATTCATATGCAGGTTCATACAACACAGATTATGGCTCATTTCACAGAACTTTCACCACAACAAATTCTTGCATACAAACGAGAACAAGTTCACGGATTTTTCATCACGACAAATTCAAGCATAGATAAGACACCAAGTGCATACATAAGACACCAAATTCAAGACAACCTAAGAAGTTTTTACCACAACACCAAGTTCATGCATACAAACGCCACCTAGTTCATTCACTTCCAAACAAGAAGCTCACTTCCTCCTTCCTCTCTTCGCAATGGTTGCAAGTGTAGGCTCCTCCTCTTCGCTAGCCTCTTCCTCCTCTTCGTTGTATGCCTCCTCCTCCTCTTCGTTGTATGCCTCCTCCTCCGCCTCAATGTTGGTCTTATATCTTTGCATTCCTCTTGGGATAAGCTGATGAGGATACTCCGGACAATGGAATTGTGTGTTCCATGTCTTCTTTCTACCTTTCTTGCCTGGTGTCTTAGCTATGGCTTTGCCTTTCCTAGAGCGAGCATTGCCTTGTGTCGGTTGTGTAACCTGTGATGGTTGTGGGGCATCAACATCATACTCATGATCCTCTTGATGTGTTGCATCATACTCATGCTCCTCATGATGTGTTGGCTCCTCTTGATGTGCTGGCTCCTCTTCATGGAACTCCTCCGTGTCCTCATCGTTCTAGAGATAACGCCGTCTATTAGCTGTGGCAGCGCGGCTACCAGGTGCATACACGTCAGTGGACTGAGCACCATGGCAAGAAAGCATTGCTGCCATCTTATGAAACCGCTTCTTGAACTTCTGCAACAACACAAAATATGCTATGATATGAGATGCAAATAAATAATCCGCGAAAAGAAACTTTTATAATATATTGGTCACACCTCCATCGTGCTCCTAAGAGTCCTCTCAGATAATGCACCACCAGGTGGATGACTCAGTGCAACATTGGCATCGTTGACGCACAGAAGCAACTCTCTGCCCTGCAATTCATGAACACACCAAACTTATGTATTTGAAAGAAGACAACATGATGCAAGTATGTTAGAGTAATAGGTCAAACAGACTACCATTTCGTCATGCATCGGTGTGTAGTCAACATGAGCCCCTCTGGTGTCTCTCACACCCATGTTGAAGGTATGATAACCTTCTGCAGTCTCCGGTTCTTCAGACACCAACTCCGACCACTCCTCGTGAGTCCAACCTGGCTTCAGCTTTAACCGGTAACGATCCGCATACCACACTTGATACTTCTGATATGCTAACTGATTGTGAGGTCTATTCTCTGATTGCACTAGTGTGTCTCTTTGATTCCAAATTTCTATCCATGCACGGTGTTTGTTTGCCCAATCCGATATATTCTGATTGTTCCTTCGATCGAACCTACAAATGATGCACGGGACAAAGCATTAGCAAACATTGACTTATTCAATGCTCTACTACATACTCAAGGCATGCTTGCTTACCGATGCAGAGATAGCATTTCCTCCTTGCTCTCCTCAATTGGAATACCTTGTCTTCTTCCAAATTGTCTTGCCACACGGTCTACAAAGTGCCACTCGACTGCGAAGAAGCATATCATTGGGCACCTCGCCCGCCAAAGATGGCTATCACGCGTGCACATCTCATTAAGATCAAAGTCACGATCTTCCACATAAGGCAACCAATATACCTGCAAAACAAAGAGATACATTGTTAGCTACATAAGTTTTATTCTTGACTAAATTTTATCTTATCGAACTTCTCAAAACCTGCTAAGCAGTCAAGGTGTCCAGCTCGTTCATATAGCACTTGTATCGCACATGCGAGCTTCCTGTGTAGACTGTCACTTGTTCCCAATAGTAAGCAAGCGTAGGGCGCCGATATGGATCATCATCATGCAACCCGTCATGATTACCCCGTGGGTTTGCCATGAGGGGGTTCTTTAAATCGGCCGTCCAACCGGGATCCGCTCCCACATCCACACGGATAGGCTCCAAACAAACCCAAACAATGAGGATGTATCTCCCTTTCTCCGACACGCCAAGTCAAGCTGCAATCAAACAAACATGTTAGATATGGAGGCGCATGACAAATGCAAGATAAATGGTTGCAAATATCTCTTACCCGACGATACAAATATGCTAGTGCGGCCGAACCCCAGCTATACTAGGTATCCCAGTTATTGAGTAGCTCCAAGAACATCCAGAGGGCTGAGTTCCCGGTTGCATCTGAGAAGACTACCTTGGTTAGTACATACCAAAGATAGGCCCGCGCGTACTGCTGCACAACCACGTCATTGGCATCCTGAGGGCACGGATTGGTGTTTCCTTTGACCATTTTTAGCCAAGAATGCCTCACTTTCGCGGTATCGGCCTTGCCTTCCTGAGGGCCCTCGGGCTGAACGCCAATTAAATCGGCAGTCCGTTCTCGCCAATTACCCACGCTGACACGACCGGTAACAGCTTGTCCGTTGATAGGAAGGCCGCTTATCATAGCCATGTCCTGTAGGGTCATCGTCATCTCCCCACATGGAAGGTGGAACGAGTGAGTCTCCGGCCTCCAACGATCCACAAGTGCGGTCAGCGCCGCGTGGTTCACCGGCGGAGCGCGTCGCTTACACTGCAACACGAATGGGAGAAGACCCAATCTCCGAATGTAAGGCTCATACCGCGGGTCGTAATCAAAGTCATCAGCGGAATGACCCCTCATGCGCATAGCAACTACAACCTGCAAATAAAGTGATGTTTTAATAATCAATACAAGAACACAAATGAGAAACAACGAAAATTGACCCACTCTTGCTTCTTACCTGTCCATTCTCAATGGCACGAGCACGATGCTCCTTATCCCACTCATCGATTAATCCGTCATACCAAGGTCCATCACCATCCGCCATCCTACAAAATAAATCACAAACATCTATGAATACATGAACAATATCAAACAATTTCCTTCTCCAAGTTTATGCCATATGAAAACACCATTCTTCTCAAAAATAACCACATCATTTCTTTCTTCTACATATGCACACATATCATCTAGAGTACCAAATTTCACCATCAAATAAATTTCATAATCATCATCCGCCATTCTATTGAACAAATCATGTCACACACAATAATCAAATTTCATCATCTCTTTTGCAAAAAAAAATTGCCATCTATATATTCAACTATATTGTCATACCACTTCACACATATAATATTTTTTCTAAATATATTTGCTTGCCAAAGTTGTCTTCTCAGATTCAAACAAAGATTATGCCATCTATATATTCAACATATAGCTAATTTACTAGCACATTCATACATCATCTATAATTCAAAAAAAATCACAAACTATGTCTATTGGTGGACAACTACAAACATCTACCAACTACACTACCTACCAAATCATCTATCAACTACAAACTATTTCCTAAAACAAAGAAACCATATACTAATCTAACATCACCTAATGTGAAATAATGCATCCAACAAGAGAGGGGAAAAGCAAAACAAGTTGGAGGGAATGGGGGAGAATACCTCAAAGAAGCTTGGGGGCCTCAGATCCACAAATTTGGGTGGAGGATGAAGTAGATCAAGGGAGGGATTGGTGTGAGGGGGAAGAGGGGCGAAGGAGATAACCCCCTCTGTTCGTGCGCCGCAGGGAGAAGAACAGATGGGTGGGTGGGCTGGCCCCGCGGCGTTATCCAGTTACCAGGGCCAGACGCCAGGGTTCCTGGCGTCTGGCCCGTTTTTGCCACGTCAGCAGGTCAACGGGCAGGCGGGCAGTGCAGGCCAGGGGCCAGACGACAGGGCCCCTGGCGTCTGCTTCGTAACCCAGACGCCAGGGATCTTGGGGTCACCAAAAAAGGTCAGAAACGAAATTTGTTTCGAAACGAGGTCAAATCAGGATTTAGTTGGCCTTATAAGTCAGAACGAGGTCAAATCAGGTTTCGAAACGAGGTCAAATCAGGATTTAGTTAGCCTTATAAGTCAGAGCAGTAATTTTGTCGCCAACCGAAGACAAAGGTTGGTTTTACGGGAGTCCGGACCACTCTCATGCCCGCACGTGTTTCGGCCCGGAGCCACCTGCTCGCATTCATGACGCTGTAAAGCGTGGCGCTTCATATTGAAGATGGCTCAGGATGGACGCAACCTCTCATTGCCTCCACTATTGAAGCGGCGCGCTGGCCGAGTGCATTGCCCACGACGCATCTCTGATGTCTGCGTCTGTTCAATGGCAAAGATATGTGACTGGTCGGGACCGGGGGATATCTACCACGCCCGTTCAATCCCCCATCCGTCTGTATGCCGCCATTAAGCGGCTCGTCGGCCGAGAAACCCACTCTGGCACCGCGCATTAACGCACCTGGATGCCTCGCCTCATCAGAATCTGCTATTTAAAAGCGACCACACCCGGCTAACTCCACACCATAACACAAGCCGCTCGTCATCCTCCTCCCTTGCACTGCATCCGCCGTGACTGCAGGCGGCGAAGCTCTGTGAGAGAGCCTTTCCACGAAGATGAAGCACGTCGTGGCCACCCTTGCCACTGCCTGGCAAAGCCGCCGTGCTAGGTGGATCGAGGCTGGCTTGCCGGCCAGCTCACCCACGATGGAGACGGGCTCCGACGACACCGCCCCGGCTCCCGCGCCTTCTGTGCAAGCCGGCTTCACCATGAAGCAGGCACAGATGCATTACAATGCCGCCATGGTGGAGGTGCACCTGCGATCGCGTCTTTGTCGGAGTTTCTTCTAAAACAGCACCGGCTGATGGAGGGCTAGATCGACGGCGAGCGCGCGATCGAGAATGCCTTGGCGGCCATGACCGCGGCGAACTTCAATTTCATCGTGGAGCAGCATGTCATCCACTCTCAAGCCGCCGGTCGTGGGCGCAGGTTCGCCTCCTACGTGCCATGGACAGGACGGCGTAGCGGCACATGCACAGTGAACGAATGCTGAATCGCGAGGGAGAGTGCACGTGCAGTGCATGCCGAGGAGGGGAGGCGAGGCGAGTGGGGAGCATGGCAACAACGCGAGGAGACACGAGATAGTTACATGATACACACGCTAAGTTTCTTTCTTTTTGTGTTTGGCCAGCCGTTGTTCTGCAGCCTTTCTTTTGTCCTCGTTGGCTGTCCACATGGTTAGATGATACACACGCAAGCCATCACATTGTTGTACGTTCGGCTGTCGACATTTTCATGAGGTCGACGCGTCCTTGTTGAAGTATAATTACATAGCTCGTTTGTCTCCATCAGTTTAAACTTTCGGGTGAAGTGATTTGTGTGTGTAGTTTTACGTGGTGTCGGAGTCAAGAGATTTTGAGTTCGTTCAAGACCAGGTTAACACAATTAAATTATAGCTCATCTTCGGTTCATGTTTACGCCTGAGCCAGTCCCACGTGAGGGGGAGAGGAAGTGTATAATTGCGTAGCCCACCTTTCCCCATCAGTTTGAGCTTTTAGGGGAAATCAGTTTTACAGTCATGAGCAGAGCTCCGCTGACCACCGAGGTGCTTCAGGCTGGCGGCCGGCCTACTTAGACAACGCGTGAGAAGAGATTAGACTGGACGGCTCCAAGATCGTTGGCACATCCGACAAGGACAAGGTTCACACGGTCGAGGATTGTAGCGGCGCCTTCTTCATCGTGGTATCTTAGTCTCAGGAAGTTGCGGATGCCGGAAGGTGGAGCGCGAGGGCCTGCCAGGAGACGAGGGTTTAGAGGCTCAGCGAGATGGAGGCATTGGGACAAAAAGTGTTTGACCTGGCATCGCAGGCTCTCTGGCCTGGTCCTGTACAACCTTTTTCTGGCGACGCCACTGCTCACGCCGTCGTGGCGGAATCGGAGGAAGGAACGATAATCGAAACGGAAGAAGGAATCGACATAGCCCCATTGGCAGCCAACTGCCATCACCGGCACCGAAACACGACGAGACGCAAGACATCAATGTCGAGCAAGAATGGAACGACACAAGTTGTGCTGGGGCTTCTGCCGAGGGAGTATGAGTGTATTTATATGTGCGTACAACGGCTTGTGGAATGGCCAAAGAAGTCCCTTCGAACACCCCATCGACGCAAGAAGTAGATGTGTAGTTTGTGTTGGAGACAATTACGGGCGCAGAACGGATTGGATCAAAAGCGGAAGGATTGGATCGAAGAAGAAGAAGGAGATCGGGCTAGATCAAAGAAGAGGAAGGAGATCGGGTTTGCTGTGGTAGCGCACCGTGCTCTTGGTAGAGAGGAAGAAGGAGATCGTGCGATGGAGAAGATCGGGTCGACCCCGGCATCGTACCGATACATAAGAACGCTTCCTCCTGAACGAAAAAAAAACAAAATAGACGGCCCAATTATGAAAGAACACATGGAAAAAGATTAATAAACGTATGAAGAACTAAGAAAACATTTTTTATCAGATATATGATGAAAGAAGTAAATTATGGATTGATGTGTATGTCCCTGTTTCGGGCTAGTGAGCCTCCCTGGCATATCACCATTGTTTATGACGAACCACGCGTGGAAAAAAGACACCAAGTGTGGGATGCAATGCGGCGCTTGCACAACCAGAGTAACCTTGCCATGGATGCTTGTTGGAGATTTTAATGAAGCCATGTGGGACTATGAACATATGCCAAAAAATCACTGAGATTTTAATGAAACCATGTGGGACTAGTCGCGCGGAATTGCAAAAAAAGATTGACGCCATGAATGAACTGCTCTACAAGGAGGAAATGATGTGGCTCCAATAGTCTCACATTGATTGGTTAAAGGAGGGGGACATAGATACAAAAAAATTTCATTGCAAGGTTGTTTGGCGTGCTAGGAAAAATAGGATCAAAGGCCTAACAAATATCAATGGGACATGGCAGCAGGATCAGAGTGTTATGATGAGGAACATGGTAAAAGAGTACTTTGAGAATACGTTCACGGCCTATCCAAATATCTATGCAGACGAGATCATGCACCTATTCCAAGCAAAAATAAGTCCGGATATCAATGATAAATCATGTGCTCCTTTCACTAACAAGGAGACTAGCGATGCACTGTTTCAGATCGGGTCCTTAAAGGTGCCAAGACCGGATGGCTTCCCTGCGAGGTTTTTTCTGCGGCACTTGGGCATATTGAAGTAGGAGATTATTGGGGCTATTAGGCTAATTTCTGAGTCAGGTATTATGCCAAAGTGAATTAATCCACATCCATTGTGCTTGTTCGAAAGGTGCCTAACCCCACCAGGCTCACTAAGTTCCGGCATACCAGCTTATGTAATGTAGTCTACAAGGTAATCACAAAATGCCTAGTAAACTGTCTAAGACCCTTACTGGATGATATTGTGGCACCAGAGCAAAGTGCCCTTGTACTTGGAAGGTTAATTACTAATAATGCTTACATTCCTTTTGAGTGTATCCACGCCATTAAGCGGAAGAAGGACCCTGTAAGTAGTTTTTGTACATACAAGTTGGACCTATCAAAATCATATGATAGGGGGGATGATGTCGCTTGGAGCTACGTCGGCATTTCCCTAAAGAGAAAGGGATGATGCAGCACAACGGCGGTAGGTATTTCCCTCAGATATGAAACCAAGGTTATCGAACTAGTAGGAGAACCAAAAAACAAAACGTAAACAGCACCTGCAAATAAATAACAACTTCTCGCAACCCGACGTGTAAAAGGGATTGTCAATCCCTTTCGGGTAACGGCGCCCCAAGATGGGCAAACGAACTTGAGGTAAATTTGTAGTAGATTGATAGATCGAACGCCAAATAAAATAAATAAGAATTAAATGTAGCAAGGTATTTTTGTATTTTTGGTTTAATAGATCTAAAAATAAATGCAAAGGAAAAGTCGATCACAAAGGCAAATATATGAGAAAGAGACCCGGGGACCGTAGGTTTCACTAGTGGCTTCTCTCGAGAAAATAGCAGACGGTGGGTAAACAAATTACTGTTGGTTAATTGATAGAACTTCAAATAATCATGACGATATCCAGGCAATGATCATTACATAGGCATCACGTCGAAGATTAGTAGACCGACTCCTGCCTGCATCTACTACTATTACTCCACACATCGACCGCTATCCAGCATGCATCTAGTGTATTAAGTTCTTGGAGAAATGGAGTAATGCAATAAGAACGATGACATGATATAGACAAGATATATCTATGTAGAGATAGACCCCATCGTTTTATCCTTAGTAGCAATGATACATACGTGTCGGTTCCCCTTCTGTCACTGGGATCAATCGCCGTAAGATCGAACCCACTACAAAGCACCTCTTCCCATTGCAAGATAAATAGATCAAGTTGGCCAAACAAAACTCAAATATCAGAGAAGAAATACGAGGCTATAAGCAATCATGCATATAAGAGATCAACAAACTCAAATAACTTCTATGGATATAAAAAGATACAACTGATCATAAACTCAAAGTTCATCAGATCCCAACAGACACACCGCAAAAAGAGTTACATCATATGGATCTCCAATAGACCATTGTATTGAGAATTCAGCGAGAGAGAGAGAGAGAGAGAGAGAGAGAGAAAGCCCCCATAACATTTGTTGATGATCATTTCCATGAAGTTTCAGATTTTTTCGAAACGTTTTGATATGTTTTTTTGCGTGGGTGCACCGTGGGTGCACCGAGAGTGGGTGTAGAAAAACCACCCTCTTAGACGCGTGCCTTGTGCCTGCATGCTTGAGTGGCATCGATGTAAGTTGGCCCCTAGCGCGATTTCAATCACTTGTCTTAAATCAACGGCAGACCTTTATTTTCGTCAAAAGGAAAGAAAAAAGAAAGAGTCCTAGAACATAAATGAGTCTCTTTTTTTTGAGATTATAAATGAGTCTTTTTAGTATATAGAAAATTTACTAGATCTTTTAGTTAGCCAACAACCCAGAAAACAACACGGGCAAGCTATAGCAACCGTGGACGCAGCCGAGGAGATGAGATCCTCGATCGGCCATCTCATCTCATCCATCCTTCTAATTCCCTAGGTTTGGATATTCTTATCGTTCCCCTTCTCTCATGGTGTTCTTGGTTGGAGCTTTCGCCGATTCGCAAAATTTGGTTGGGATCCCCCTGTTTTTTCCGGTCGTGGAAGGTTGCTGACAGCCAAATTAACCTCACAATACACTAGTACAAGAACAGAATAAAGCAAGACCAAATCCATGTTTTTGGTTCCTACTCGTAGCATTTGTTTACAGAAGAATCCGGCCGGCTGCCAAATCATCCGTTTGGTCTCAAACACTTCCAGCTAGGCTTTCGCGGTATTCAGCCAAATCTTTCTTTTGGTCTCATACGCACGCACGCACACTTCCAGCGCGCCCATCCAGAAAATTACACTTCCAGCGCTTCTATCATCTTACAAAAAGATCAGGTGTTTTGCACCGCCAAATCTTTCGTTTGGTTTCTTACGCGCAGTTCACCAACCAGCGTTTTGCACCGTTCAAAAAATACCCAGTGCTCTCGTCACTTCCATGCTACTGAATTCCCAAAAACATTGCTTCCAGACTCCTCCTCCTTGCTTGCAATCTCCTTGCCCTGCCTCCACCACCACCAGTCTCCTTGCTTCCTGCAAAACATGTCAAACCAATGCATGTAAAGCAGATCCTCCGAGAAATTCATCTAGAGTATTTATAACCATATACAGATCAAACAAGCTTTATGATTGATTGATTGATTGATTTAAAATTTGGAACAAAGGACACCCCGGATTGCGTAAAACAAAAGGTTGTGGTCTCACTTGACTTTTGCAAAGCCTAGACCCGAGCCATGTCAAGTGCATCATAATCTCCTAGTAGTACTAGCTAGTTAGCTGGGCAGAGTTTACAGCAGCAGGCACAACTAGCTCACTTGACCAAAAGGTGCCCTGCTCACAAGTCACAGCATGATGCCTGGTTGACCGCCTGATTCTACTCTCTGGCCATACCACCACTGCTTCAAATGCCAAGAGCATTTATTGAGAATGTACTAGGTCAGGACATTTGACATGGAGGCACTGAACTCTTTGTCCCTGCTATTGATTTGAGAGATATTCATGCAGCAACAATTTATTCACCATGCTACAAAGTACTCCTACAAACCAGTTTCCATTGTCTGCATTACATGGTATGGCCATGGACTTATTATGGTCAGACCACACAGGACTAGCAATTTCTGCTGTGAACACCAACTGAGCATGGACCTATGGGGAGACTGTAGGATGCCAATATTTGACCCAACAAACCAGCTCTACTCTGGCCACATACGCCTTTCAGAAACCACATGGTGTGGTATGAGCTAAGTAGCACCCAACACAAGACCATGTAAGCATGCGTAGCAGCACAATGAAAAATAAAAACATGCATGACGAGAGAAAGGAGTTTAAATTTAAACAGGAAAGACAACATACATGGTAGGCCCACGGCGTTGTAGATCAACGTCCATACATCAGGGCACCACTGCTCGAGCTTGCGCAATACATCATTTCGGCTACCCCCAAGGTGCTTCTGCAGTTAACCAAACGATTAATCAATTCTAACACCTTGTTTGGCATGCAAGCTAGATGAAGAATTAATTACCTTAATGTATTGAGGGTATGAGAAATAGTGCTTCCATAGGTTCCTCGCGAGCCTGACAAGGTCCTTAGGATACTCAATGAAATAGTTCCACTTCAAATCCCTCATCCTTTTGGCCGCTGCTATACCCTCGGGTCCTTGAGTTCTCAGCTCCTCCATCTCTCGGTTTGCTCTTTCCATCATTGCTTTTAGCGTTTTGAGCTCCTGACACATATCTTCTCCAGACTCATTTCTCGGCCACCTTATTCCACATTGATTGATGAGCTTACCAATATCTCGAGTAGATGAGAATATGCCAATGAGATATTTGCTCTTATCTTCATCATTCCAATCAATTGGGTAGAACTTGGCAAGTCTTGGCAAATTGTTGACAATGTAGACAGGACCATGTTTTTCAATAAAATCACAGTATGCCCTGGTCCCTATGTGCATTGGTGTAGAAACATCGGTTGTCATTATTTTCTTTAAGTCCGCACATAGTTTCACATACAGTATTCCCAGATGCATTTGATCCTTGCCAATCAAATCCTCAACTGCGAATTAGGGGAGTTTGTGAATCGGACAGAAGTGGCAAGGAGCGATAAATTAAAGTAGACTAATACAAGTTAATATTAAGAAACACTCGTAAGTGAATAATTTTGTATGCCACCTATAAAGAAAATGTAAAGGTCGCATACGGTAATATTTAAGTTTTAAATTTCGTGCACATACTAGTATTCACCCTCTACATGCAAGATTATTTTTGTATATTTTTGGAACTTAAAAATGTCTTCTGTTTTTCAAAATTATCATATTAGATTCAGATGGACCTACATCAGATGTGCATTTTCCGTGTCAGCAAATATGCAAAATTATATCTAAATATGTTTATAAATAACCTCCACATAAGAAAAAACTTTGCAAAACATGACTCTATAGTTTTCACTTGTAGAATAAAATTCTAATATCTTTGTATAGATTTTAGAGAGAGACACACTAGTCTTGAGAACAGTGCAAAAAGGAAATTACCGTCGTCGAAGAAAACTCTGAGTTGAGGCTGACCATTCACAGTCTTCAGATACAGATTGTCAATTGTGAGCTGTTTTGGGCACATCTTGCGCTTAACCATCTTGTCCAAGATATCACATAGATCTCTGTGAAACATTATCTCAGTACGTTAGCGCGCAGTGGAATTAAAGGATTCGTACAAACTAGCCGAGCACCGGAGCGGTACCCTGAAATTCTTTCTTGCATGCATTGTCTAAATGATTGTGTAATTGGTTCTATTTTTTCCTCAAAAACAATAAACTCAAATTTTGGGAAAATAACATATATTCCAAAATATAGGATCAACTAATCAGTAGATCGTGATATATATGTCTATTACATAGGTTGGATAATAATTACGATAATTATCAATGATTTAAGGCATAATAAACGGTGAGAGTGAACAGACCACCACCAATTCAGAACCTATAAGGGTAAAAGCTATACAGTCAACTAATCAAAATATTGTGATTATATAAAAATTTAAGGGGGTCCATTCTATCACCACCCCTTAAGAATCATAGATTAACTATTCTTCAACCAACCCTCCTAGATCAGCCAAACCTGCCCGAAAGGAGCAAACCCCAACAAAAAAAAAACACCACACTAGTCCCACCTTCCCAGCACTGTGACCTTATCACCCCGAGGCCACCACGCCGCCAGACCCTCCCTTCCCCATTGCTCCTCACCACTGCTGCGTTGTGCCACTCCTATCCACCCTCCTCTAGTCCAACCCACCTTCCCGTCCAGCTGCCTCATAGGACCCGCGCCGCCACCGCACCTAGCCTCGACCATCCACCCCACGCCACCACCTTCTCCTTGGTCAAAGGCAGCCAACAACGTGCGACTGTGGCACTGCTTCGGCTAGAGGAGGAGGAGGTGCTCCCCCTTGGTGCGGTCGGAGAGGTCCATCAGATGAGCCCCTCCCCCGTCGCAGACGGGCTTCCTCCTCGACGGGTTGATCATTGTCAGCAAAGCTTTGAAGTCTGATCCACACATGATGATGTGCCCTAACTGATGCCCATGGCCATGGCTGCAGCTGGGGCATCTCCAGGGAGTGGAGCAGGACCACTTCCTACTGCATGTTGTGACGTCCACCATCTACAGCAGCGATGCTCAGTCAGATCATCAGTGTTTGATTTTCTCCCTGCTTATTTCTGTGTCATTTTTGGTTGGCTGAGAAGTTCACATATTTTGTTGCAGGAGGTTCGCTCCTTGCCTCACTGTGTTTCATTTTTTCCTGAGCCAGTTCGCACCTTCAAGGCTCCATTCACACGGCAATTCACGCGTGGACTGTCCACCCAGTTCTCTAACGCGAACCATAAACCTCACGTAGTTCACCTATTCTGTAAGGGGCGGTTCACATGTTCATTGGGGGTTCGAACCAAAAACTTGAATGAAGTGTTCTATATTAATAAGCATCTAGTCAATACCTTTCCAACAATATATCGTTTGCATCATTTCGTCAAGCAGTTTTAAAATTTTGATCAAAATCTGCTCTTTGCATTCGATATGGTCTGCACCATTTTTAAAACTGCTCTTGAACCTTAACGGATTTGAAAAAACATTCTACATGAAAAAGTTGCACTCAATTGATATCATGAAAAAGTTGCACTCAATTAATATCTTTCCAATGGTATACTGTATATCACTTGCGTCTTTTCTCAAAAATTGGTTCAAAATTTTCATGCAAAAACAATACAGAAACAGAGTACTTATTGTAGAATAACACACAAGCAATTGTATAATAGATGGAACGGTTTGTCGGAATGACACAAACAATATACCATTGGAAAGAAATCGATTAGGTGCAATGTTTTTATGCTGGTTTGGTGGGTTTCTAGTTGTAGAGTATGTCTAAAGAATGGTTGTAGAATATACCCATGACATCTATATATAATAGTTATGGTAACAATTCTTAGTAATTTAAGACATAAATACTCACTATAATACGCCAATCTTAGTAATTCAAAACATAGTAGCGATCGGAGTGAATGGGCCGTCGCCAACTCAGATCCTATTATAATATTGAAGGTCAAGTTTTAACATAAACAATACTTACAATGTGATTCTGCTGAAAAAGGGGGTGAATTTTCCATCCATATTTAAAATCCTGTTGTCTTCACCATGCTCGAGCCATCCACTTAAGGTACCATCAAAAGAGCTGCTGGACACTACAAGACGATAATACAGATGCGCCTTGTATATGTTCTGCAATACCACCACATTTGGATGTCTCCAGGTTTTCATCAGTAGTAGCGAAGAAAGAAGTTTTTCTTTAGCATCATACCGCTTCAAAAGGCAATCAGCGGTGAAACTCCCTACAGTGTAGGTTCCTCTGATGAAGGTAGTATCTATGCCATGAAAATCAGAAAGGTAGTCGTTTTTCTTTTTCTGTATCTTGTTCTTATTGCCCTTCACAGACCAGCTACGATTTTTGTTGTCATAATGAAAGTACCGTGAGTAGAGCAGGCGATCTGGTTTGGTCAACCTGGATTCAAAATGTTTGTAGTGAGAAATGAGATTGTATTTTTTTAACTAATATATATATATATATATATATAATATTTGAATATGAATATATCGAACTACATGAGAAATACGAGAAGATATCATGCTACCAACTAAAAAATTGACAACAAAATGGATATGAAAAAAAAATTGCATCATGCTTTAGGCGATTTTCTAGGTACTCGACGGTAATATACTACTCCCGGAATCAAAAGAAGTGAGAGTACACCATATATTTCTTAGAAACAAGTAACAAATGCATACATGAGTGACACTTGAACTGTCGTGCATTTACAAGGACGGTGTGAGAAAAGCCTTACCCAATGAGATCGGTCACGGGTGGGCTGGTCAACGAAGAAACACGATAATCATCTTCCAATTCCTCATTTGTGCCGGTGAGCATATGTCTCTGTCTCTTGTAAGGAAGTTTCATATCATGATCAACACGTCGCTTCAACTCTCCAATATTGGCATCAGGTTGCACCTCAACACGATAATCATTGCCACACCATTTCACTAGAACAGTAGTAGTCTCGGCCGGCACCTTCTCTCCCGGCATATCAGAGGATGAGGCCATGGCTGGAAGTTAGAATATAGAATTATTAGTGGCATTTATTACATATAAAAGAACATGTTGAGAGGCGTGTGTTTAATGCCGATTTGCATGCCAACATGAAGATAAATAAATATGGAGAGGTGTGTCTTTAATGCTGAATTGCATGCCAACAAAGAGAAATGAAGTAGGGCTACACACACATTAATTCAAGCATTAATTAGATAAACTGAAGCAACAACAAGTTTTCACCTGTTCCTTCCCATTAAATAAGCTGATGCCATGTGTGGAAGTTAGAACATACTAGTATAATAGCATTAGTGGTACTATTATTTAAACAAGCAGAAGTAACAACAAGTATTGATTGACGAGACTTGCTGTGTGGAACAAAGCAAATAACAGAGCAACTGTTGAACTGTGGAGTAGGCTTCTAGCAAGCAAGTGAAGGCACAAAACGAGGCTGGGCTAAGTCCTTCAACTTGTTAATTAGGAGCAATAAAGATGTAGAAATAATTCCCCACATACACACACAACAGATGTACTACTAGAAATAAGAAGAGTATCCTGATCGGTGGGTGCCTGCCAAGTGCCAACAAGTCGACCATTCAGCGGTTGTCTAATTCGTATAACATGATCAAATAGTGGTAAAATGGCAAGGCCTCTTTAAGACAAACTTAAAGCAAGAAAGAGATGCTGGCCGAGCCAAGCTCGTGCCCGACAGAGAAAAACAAATTCACTTTTCCTCTAGAATCTGTAATTCACAAAACTGCCAAACATGTTGTCTTTTGCGATTTGTAGCAAAATTGACTCCAGAATTCACAAATCGCAAGCCCCAAATCACATGTGCTCCCTATAAATTTGCAAGCCGAACATCGAGTATGAGCGCACCAACCTCCAGGTAGGATTATTATACCTGACAGTTGCCGAAAGTCGCTGGCCTAGCAGCCGTCGTCCTCACCGGTCATGAAGCCCCGTCACCTAGCTAGGGTTACAAACAAGGTGAAGCGCATGCGAAACAGAGCAAGTGTAGTCGTAGAGGAGGAGCAAGGAACACGAGACGCTAGGCCTACCTCTATGCTCCAGCGACAGCCGCCGCCGCCGACGACGAAGAACTCGGGAACCGGTCTGTTCCCGATAGGCTGCGTGTGCTGCTACAAATCAGTCGGGGCGGGGGTGATGATCGGGCGCGTGCGGATCAGGTGGGAGTGTCGGGTAGCTTACCTGGAGGCGATAGGAACCAATGCAGCTTCCGCCGGTCGCTCGGCCGCCGCCGCCGCCACCGAGTTTTCCGGAGCGCTCTTCGCTCCGTGGTCCGTACACGGTGGAGAGACTGGCTGTGTGTTGGTCTTGGCGTCGTGGGAGCCCAGCCCGGCCCACCCTGTCGCGCGTGTTTCGTCTGTTCGTTGGCTGGTTTTTCATTTCGTTTCTTCTGTTGTGGGTTTGTGTTTTAGTTTTTTTTATTATATAGTTTTCACTTTGGTTTTTCTTTTCTTTCTAGTTTCAATTTTTCTTTTATTCCCTTCTAGTTTTTATTTTTGTATTTTTTTTACTTTTTTTCTGGTTTGGTTTTTCTTTTGATTTTTCCTTTATTTATTTATGTTTTTATTATACTATAAACATTTCTTCAATACAGTATAATATGTAGATTTTGATGCACAGTGAACCTTTTTTAATGTATGATGACCTTTTTATTTTAATATGTACATTAATGATTATGTTTTAAATACAAGCCGAACTTTAAAAAAATTGGACAGACTACTTTTTTAATATGCGCTGAATTGTTTTTCAATGTATAAAATTATTTTTTTAATGTAGTGTATATTAAAAATATCTTCACTATATGTTGTCCTAGATAGGCAACTTGGCTGAATGGTAACAGAAAGCAAGGATTTACCCTTTTACGGGCTCTCACTAAGGAGATAAAAACTCTACTCTTGCTCTCGCATATTGCGTTGGGTGTGTACAAAGTATAGGAGAATACTAAGCGACTGTGTTCTACAAGTCGGCCCAGCTTATATAGCATACCAAGGTCCTAGGGTTACAGATCGTAGTCGGTTATGTTAGTGGAGGCAGAGTCCTCCATGGCTCATGTATCCTTGACTTGTATGTCTTCCGGAGTTTCCGTATAACCCGCCATGGGCCGCAAAAAGTGGTCAAGGCGAAACCGACCTAGGGGTTCTCCGCCTGGCCCACTGGGCCGAAAACCATCGTGGTGAGAGTCCAGTGGGTTGGGACACCATAGTAGTCATTGAATTAGTCTTCAAGCTTGGTTGCACCTCAGTCGCTCCAACCTACACATCTTCTTCGGTCGCTGGACTTGAAATAGGTTCCTCCATAATGTCTCGGTGTAGTCGGCCTCCAGTTGTCGGACTACATCTGTGGTTACGTAAACCACTTTGGGCTTGAAAATAACAAAAAAGATAGCCACCCTACACAGCATAAATGTCTCTCACGCAGACGACACTTCGTGGGCTGAATTCTCACGTTATGTATTCAAAAGTTGCCCCTGAGAGCCTAGCCCGCCATTGCTGAGATTTTTTCGCCCGCCATTGCTAGGAATTCCTGCAGTAGTGTTGGTTCCCGTGCCTAATTAACGCAATCGTTAGGATGCAAGGGAATTTGCTACCACGTGGTTGGATTAACCTTCCGTCTCTTCCTATTTCTCCTCCCTTATAAAAGGGAGGAGGCGAGGTGTGTGTGTGTGTGTGTGAGAGAGAGAGAGAGAGCGTGCTTTACGCACTATAGTCAAGCCAAGGATTGAGCCACGGCTCCGCCGCTGCCCCTTCACCAAGCTCCTTGTGGTGAATCCTAGCTCTAGCAGCCCCTTCACCAAGCTCCTGGTGGTTTACTGGTCCTCCTCAACTCCTCTCCCGAGCAAATCGATGTCGGGAAGCTCATTTTCGTCAAAGCCCAATGCTCATCGGCGACGGAGAGGAAGGTTCTGACATCGTTCGACCACCTCCTGGTGAACCACGGGTACTTGTGAATTCGCCATCAAGCTCCTGTCCCATCCCTATCATCTCCCTGCCCCGCCGTGACCTCAACGCCAGTGAACGATCGCCGGTAAGCGTCATCGCCCCTGTCTCCCTCTCTCTCTTTAAAACTGACAGGGTGACCCAACCTGTCAGCCACACAACCCACACCGAAGCGTTTTCTAAGTGGAGGCATAATTCCAAATTACGTCTTCGACGTGGAAGCCTGAGGAAAATCCTATTTATCTGTTTAATTCATTTTAATTCCAGTTTGACCCCAACTTTGACCAGCCTTATCTCCTAAACTTAGTTCTAATTGAGCTCATTCTTTTTGCACTAATTTTATCTTAAGCTCCTTTATTTATTGGCAGCGTTGACATTTTTGTGATCTGTCTAGAAATTTTTTGATAGAATGAAATGCTTTATGTGTTATTTACAATTGCTTTTAAAAATATTTTTCCAGAGGAATTAAATAAGTGTTGAAGGCAGGAGCATTTTCCACACTCCCTTGGAGCAAGGCAAGCCACACCCTCCACTTACATGATTGCAATGCAATGTCATGGTTTAAATAATAAAACATGGTTTACTTTGAATTAGTTGGAAATAGATTATCCATAGCTTCTTTGGTGATAATATTTGGATATGCTATTGCCATGCCTACTTTGCATTAGTAGGATCAACAGCTATATGTTCACTATATTCATGAAACAACATGACCATGCTTGATATTTTACTTATGGAGTAAGTAGAAATGACATGGCTAGATTATTCATTGGATTGCTAGTTGGATATTGCTATGACTTGGATCTTAGGTTGATAAATGATATCAGAGGAATTGTTATGACAAATATAATCTCGGGGATATAATTCCTCCACTCGTTGATCAAGTCATAGTGCCACTGAACCGAACTTTTCAGTGCAGCCACATTTGTCTTTTATGGAAAGGCCCTAATTCGGTCTATCGTTGTGCCTGTTATCCGTATCATCGAAGAGGGGAGGTTACGCATTCGTGCTACCGGCGGCGATAATCTTGTGATCCCGAGTTGTATGACCATGGGTCCCCGTTTGGGACAATTATTGGGTCGCCGTTTGGGACAGTCTTGTTTAGCCACCAGGTGGCAGGTGTCACGGGGGACACCAGGACATGACCTGAGGGGTATGTCAGCGATATGGTAGAAGTTCTACGAGGTAGACGGGTTTTATTGAAGCAGCACCAGTCCACTCGTAGGGGAATTGTACTGAGGTACGGGGCCATGAGCTTCATAGTGTGGGTAAAGTGCGCAACCACTGCGGAGTGTTTGAATCTATTTGAATAGCTGAGTCCACGGTATTGATACAATTCATACTAGGTCACACTATTGATCAATACCAGTGAGGAAATGACTTATCTTTATGGTTGAGTAAGCAACAGTTTGGCAGGATGCCGGTGATGATCACTTGATGATTATGAGGTGATCACGAGGATAAGTTGACTGATTGGATAGTCAAGAGTAAGATGGTCCATGCGACCTTAAGCAACGATTTATCATTATAACTAGTTTATCAACATCATGCTCATTATTTCTTCCACACTCGTAATATTTGTTCATAACTTAACTTGTAATGCTATATTATTGTCTTGTCTTGATGCTTCTGGTTGTTGTGAGCTTGCGAGTACATTCAAAGTACTCACCAACGTGTCATGCCAGATGCAGGTAATGTCATGATTCCGCATCTCGAGGATCCCGAGTCTGCGAACTAGGAATGTCCCGGCAGTGTCCCTTTGGAGTGTAGCCCATCACCATTGCCGTTGTCCCGCTGCTACAAATGGAGGCTAGCTTATTCACATACAATAGGTGTAGTGCCACCTTGCCTCAATAAACCTTGTACATGATAGCCCTTGCACCCATAGTAATTGCAATAAAGAGTTGTTTTGTTTTATATCAAGCAGTGGCATGTTTTAAAAGATGTTGATCTTTGGGCTAGAACACGGGACGTTTCAGTGCTGAGTGCTGCAAGCCGGGGTGCCACACAGTGGAAAAACAGAAAGCTTGCTTGATGGGAGACACATGCACGTACTTTCTTTTGCAGAAAGAACATTTTTTTTGTTGCGAAAAGAACACATGCACATACTGAACGTGAAAAGGCCCTCCCCGAAGCGTCTCCACCACGCCCCCTCCCCATCGGGCCATCGTGGATAGAGAAGTGCTTGCCGGCCGTTGTGGCCTTCTTGGGAAGGAGAAAGGAAGGTGGGCCGTGGGGTCTTATGGTCGGACCAGATGAAGGTTGACCGTGTGCCGCATCGTTGGGAGGTAGGGAGAGTTAGGGCATGACCAATGCATAGCCCCAGGGTGATGCCCCGTAAGCCACATATGACCGGATGTCAAGAAAGTAGGTTCAGATGGAGCAGCGGGATCTACTACAGGAGGCAGGTGCTTGGGGAGAAAAAGTATGGTCTGATGCATAAAACTAAAAAGGTCGAAGTGGAGACTAGAGATGCATGTGTAGTTTTTTTGAACATTCAACGGGGGGCGATCGCCCACCTGAAGATTTTTGTATTTAAAAGTAATAATGAAGCATTACATCACACAACACACCCACAGAGTGCTAATGGGGGTGGGGGGAGGGAGAGAGAGAGAGGGGCTCAAGTACAAACATCTGCGCACCATTGACGCAACGGTGCACAGTCTACGCGGGATGGAGCCCGAACTATCCACAAGAGAAGATGCTCTGTAATCAAACGCCGCAAGTCCACATCCGAGGTACGGATGTTATCGAACACCATCTGGTTCCTGGACTTCCAGACCACCCAGAGGACAGAGCACATCGCCGTGCTGAGGAGAGGACGGCTCCAGGAAGGGTGACAAGCAGAGAAGGCGGCCCAAACTCTTTCCACCGTGCAGTCAACCGGCAAGCAACGACGATCGAGGATACACGCCCACACCTGACGCAAACGGGGGCATTCCAAGAAGAGGTGCGTGATTGTTTCCGACCGCTCGAGGCAGAAAGGGCAATCGTCATAGTCAAGGAACCCGATTCGATGAAGGAAGGCCCTTGTACGGGTGTTGCCATGCCGTAGAATCCAGGCGAACACCTTGACTTTGAGGGGCATGAAGCCGTCCCAGTTTAAGTCGTGCAGGGGGAGCCCGCAGCCAGAGCTTTTGATCATATGGTACACCGCACCCGCCTTGAACTGTAGACACCCCCCCAAGCGAGTGTCCGCTCATCATTTGTCGAAGAGAAACGCACGCGAGCAAGCGCGGACCGAAGTAAGTGGAGCTCCAACTCAGTAGACCTAGACAGACGATCATGCATAGGAATTGCATCGGGACCAAGCCGCCCAAAATCCTCCAAGGTTGCGCTGGGGTGGAGACAGTGTGTGTACGCGGCGGGAAGAGCGGCCGCCAAGGCCCCGAGAGAGGTCCAGTTGTCATGCCAGATGGACGTGCCCACCCCGTCCCCAATCCTTACAGAAGTTAGGGAACGATAGAGAGGGACCAGGGAGGCGAACGCCTTCCAAGAGGATGTCGAAGCCGCGGGACGGTCACCCAAGTACCAACGGCGCGCCCAGGTAGTCCAGGGGGTACAAACGCCACTGAAGATTTTATGGACCATCTTCAGCAAGAGACATGTGTTCTGGACCTCAATGTCGATCAATCCAAGCCCCCCCTCTGAGCGGAGACGACAAGCCTCATGCCATGCAACCTGGCAGTCTCCCCCGGAGCACTCACTCGCCCCTTTCCAGAACATGGCCCGGCGGGGGCGGTCCATCCTGGCTACAACGCCTTTGGGGAGGGGTAGAACTGTCATGGCATGAGTGGGGATCGCAGCCAGAACCACAGAAGAAAGCGTCAAACGGCTCCCCTGGTCAAGAGTGTGTGTGCGCCATCCAGGTATGCGACGTTCAATCTTGATTGGCAAGAAATCCATGGCGCTAGCAGGCAATTTTTCATCACAGAGAGGCAGGCCGAGGTATGTTTGGGGGAACGTCGACAACGGGCAGCCAAGGTCCGCAGCTAGCAGGGCAACGTGCGCAGGGTCAACACAAATTGGGATGAAGGTGCTTTTGTGGTAGTTGATAGTTAGCCCCATGGTAGCAGAGAAGGCATCCAAAATAGACTTTAGCCGAGAGAGCTGCCCACGATCAGCACGGACCAACAGGAGGGTATCATCGGCGTACTGAACAACAGGACAGGGCAGGTCGTCGACAAGGGGATGCAGCAACCGATCAACGGAGTCATCCTTCACAATCAATTGGTGGAGAAGGTCCGCAACTATCAAGAAGAGGTAGGGCGACATAGGGTCCCCTTGTCGCAGCCCTTTTTTACACTGAATCCACCTACCGGGGACCCCGTTCAACAACACCGCCGTTTTGCCAGTGGTAAGGATATTATGGATCCAAGAACACCACCGGTCACCGAACCCACGTGCCTGCATGATTACACCCAGAGCGTCCCAGCTAACAGAATCAAAGGCTTTCTTGAAATCCAACTTGAGGGCAATCGTGGGTGCCTTTCGAAGACGGCAGCTCTGGACCAAACCCGCTGCATTCAAGAAATTATCTGCAATGCATCTCCCGGCAATAAACCCAGATTGTTCGAAGGACACCAAAAGCTCAATAAACTTCTGCAGCCGTGTAGTCAAGATTCAGGAGATGATTTTCATGATGCAATTTTGGAGGGAAATGGGTCGGAATCCATCCGCTGAGAGCACCATGTCACACTTAGGCAGCAGGGTAATAAGAGCACGATTAACACCATCCAGGTCCGCATCACCAGAGTAGAAATCATTCAAGAAGTCCAACAAGTCCAGAGAAACCATGTCCCAAAAGCTCTTAAAGAAGGCAGGGCCAAACCCGTCCGGACCGGGGCTACAGTTGGACCGCATAGCCCAGACCGCCACTTTGATCTCCTCCAGGGTGAAAGGCCTCTCAAGATCATCCAGGCGGGCACGCGCGCCAAGTACCAGTGAGGGTCAAAGCTCCATGAAGAGGGGGCGGCAGTGCCCAGGAGAGACGAATAAAAGTCCGCTAGCACTCTAGCTTTGTCGCCATGATTAAAATGAGCGACCCATCCGCATGCAGGACTTGAATCTGATTCTTACAAAGGCGGGTAGACGCGCCAGCGTGAAGGAAAGAGGTGTTGCCCTCGCCAAGCTTGCAGAGCCGATAAGCATACCTTTGCCGCCAATAAATGTCAAGTTTCTTGTATTCCTCGGATAGGCGGTCTTTAACAAATGATGCATGTGTAGTGAAGTATTTATTATCTATTCTTTGATGAGACCCACTATTGATAGCTTGCATTGAGAAGAAAGAAAAATATAAACGCCTCAAACTACTTTTTATTATAGGGCATGTGCATGAAGGAGGCGGAGGAGGATCCACGTCCTCGGAACAGGAGGTCTCTTCCCGCATGCTCCATGTGCTCTCCGGCCAAAACCTTAGCCGTATGGGAGCGAGAGGTTGAGCGAAGAAGAGGCCGACGCTGCTCTGTGGTGGTCATGAGTTGACCATGCTGCTGTATAATCACTGTCCATGGGAGAACGTAGAGAGCACAAAAAGCACATTGATTTGTCATCGACGGTGTTTTCTGTACAAATATGACGGTGTTTTTTTTGTAAAAAAAATACATCATGCCCAGTTTCAACTCACTGACAGGTGGGTCAATACACATAGATACACTCACATACGCGTATTATAATCGTATCCGCACGCTTAAATCAAGTTAGGTGACTACAAAACCGTATTTTTAAAGTTCTAGCACTAAATTGAACATACGACGCAAGTTCTGTGACTCCAAGTGATATTACCTCATTCTCAACCTACACAGTCAACTAACTTATCCTCAAATTAATTGAATGTGCTACTTGATTTTAGCACGTTGCATGATGAACCTAAAAATTTATCTTCATGCCCAAGTGTTAGATCAAGAGAAAAACAATGAGGTAATATTAATGGCAGTCATATAACTTGCATATGATGTTCAGTTTGGTGCTAAAAGTTGTAAAATACGTCATTGCGGTCACATAACTTGCCTATGCGTGCAGATACGGTTCTTTCGTATCCAGACGTATCTTGTGCTCACGTACCGTGTCAGCATGAATATGGCCCACATGTCGGGGGCGGTGAGTGGTGAGGTGTTGGGTGAGCCATGCATTATCTTTCTTTTGCAAAACGCAGCCTCGATTTTTATTTAATTACGCACATGTAGGCACACAGTATCTTTCAAGAAAGACGAATAAAATAGCGCCAGGGGACTAGAACGGGACGTCCTGCAAACTAAGAGATAACTGCACTAGCCACTCGACCAAGAATAAATTGACATCAAACTCACAAACAAAATTTTCTTTAATACAATGTTCGCTCAGCCCAACAAAGGAATAAACGAAAACTAAAAACATGTTCGTGTAATTCCCCGCAGGAATAAAATGATGTAAGAAAACAACTTATATTTTGTTGTTTGTGACGTTTCAAAAATGTTCTACGTTGTAAAAAAAGTATGTGATATTTTAAAAAATTAAAGATTTATAAAATATTTGTGTAATTAAAAAAAGTATGTTGCATTTTAAAAATGTTCACGCATTTCAAAAAAATATTCATGCGTGGAAATGTTCCTGTATATGTTGTTACTAATCTTGTTCTATTTAAGAAAACTACGCGGGTAATAGAAATATATGCACATTATCACGGAGAGAGTGGAATCATTCTGTTTGAGCGATCAATTTTTTTCAAATATAAAATTGTTGAAATTTTAAAATTCTTCTGGAAAATTCAGCTGAACTATATTTCATTTATCTAGATTTTCAACTTTAAAATTATTCGTATTCGAAAAAACCCCCGCTAATTTGCCTGAAAGAAATTCGTGTACATTTATTCTGCAATATATCTTCTTTTATCTAGATTTTTAAATTTTTAATTATTCAAATTCAGAAGAAATAGTTCATTTGTCCGAAAAATTTACGTACAAGCATTCTGACCTATATTTTCCTTTATCTATATTTAAAAAATTAGATTTATTTGAATTCGAACACAATTTCCGTCTATTTGTCCAAAAAAATGTGTGCATTCATTCTGCACTAGATTGTTTAAGTTAAAATTATTCGATTTTAAACAAAAATGTAGTTTATTTGTCTAAAAAAATTATGTACATTCATTCTGCACTTTTCTTCTATCTAGATTTTTCAAATTTAATATTATGCGAATTCAAACAAAAGTTTAATGATTTTTTTGCGGGGAAAAGTTTAATGATTTGTCCAAAAAGTTTATCTAGAATATAAGTTAGTTTCTTACATAGAAAAAAGAAAGAATACAAACAATAAATTGTGTATATCTCTTTAATTGCACATGCGGCGAGCTAGCCAGGAGGTCATAGGTTTGAACCGGGTCTATCCCTTTTTTGCACAGCTTTTCCTGTTTTAATTTCTATTTGCTTCATACTATCCATATAATATGGAGCTAACTGTGCGTACTAATCGCCAAACATCAGGTTAGTCGAGTAGTTCGAAGCCCAGCATGTACCCGCGTTTTCAATTTCATTTGAGAATTGTCCGTGTAGATAAAATGCAAGGGATCAGAAACGTTTGGTTTTAATTTTATTTGAGAATTTTCTGCATAAATAAATAAAATGCAAGGGTTAAAAAAACAGTGAAAATGGCCCCCCCACAACGTTGGCACGCCACGTGTGCCTGCGATACGATAGAAAGCACCGTATATGAACAAGAGGACAAGTTAGATGACCAGAAACACGTATTTTACGAGTTTATGCACCAAACTGAACGTCCCGTGCAAGTTCTATGACTCCCGATGTATTTACCTCAAAAACAATTATACATAGCTGCCTGTCCATGAGCATTTCTCTAAATCTCATTATGTTGTAGAGAAACAGAGCAGATTCAGCTTGGGTGGTTTGGATTATATCTACCAGCAACACACAATCCTTGATGTATAGGTTAACCAAATGAATAAGGGAGATACTATGGTGTGATGTGGTGTCGCGGAACGCTGACATTTTGCTGATGACATGCATTCATGAGAAACCAGCGTGAGCATGGCCTGAAGCCGGGTTGCCGAGGAATTAATTGATGTCTTTCTATCTAGAGGATTTGGACGCCATATATATAGTTCTGATTATACACATTGTACTATCAGATTATTCTGCATTTTATTATTAAACAAAGGTATACAATGCCTACACTTTGAATAATCCTGAAAATTTAATTTAACTAAAGGAAGTACTTTTTTCCTTTCTATCCATCTACTGTTAAGTTAGCATAAAAAACACCAGAAGAAAAAATACATCTAGGTTCGTAGACCACCTACAAGCAGGGACGGAGCCAATGTAGAAGCGTTGGGTTCAAGTGAACCCAACGACTTTTGCCTTGTACGTACATGTAGGTACGTGGTTGCCTGATCTGAATCCAGTAAAAAATCCTGCCTGACCCCATCAAATAACGCGAGGGCCATGTGAGAACAGGTAAGCAAAGGGCCAGCCCTAAGAAAAAGCTAAGCAAAGGGCCAAAAGCCCACAAGGAGTCCATGTGCCCAGGCGGCCAGGCCTAAACCGTGATTAGCAGGCCCCTTGTGATTAGTCACGTAAAGCAGCCACACGCGAGCCTCGTCGTCTGTTTCTTTTCCAAATCGCACCTCTCCTCTCGCCAGCTCGTGTTGTTCGGCACCTCGCCGCCGCACGCTGGCGGCAAGCAGGCCGCTAGCTGCAACACTTGTAGCCCAAAATTTGAGGTAATCTCTACTCCTAATGTCTGAGTTGGTACGCGTTTCGAATTTTATTTTCGTCCCACCTTACCCGGTCTTTTTTGGTACTTCTTTGGTACTTCCTCTCACCTTCCTCTCAGCCGCGAAAAATCAAAGAAAACCCCGCGATCGAGTCCCGCACACGCCCAACCTCCCGTCTCACGCTAAGCCGCATAAAACCAAAAAAAAAAAACCTCAAGCCGAGTCCCCCGCCCGCCCCCACGCACTCCAGGCCCTAACATCCCGTCGCACCAAGACAGACGAACCAAAAAAATCTACGAATAGTCCGCCGGTTATTTTTCGCTGGTTTTTATTTCGCCTCACCACTTTCGTTGGTTTTATTTCGCTGGTTTTATTTCGTCTCCCTCCCACCTGTCTTTTCGCTTCACCACCCACATAAACCCATCAGATTAGTTACCATAAAAAAATCGCAATCAATCAAGTATTGATGATCAGATTAGTTACCATATAAAAAATAAATCGCAATCAATCAAGTATTGATGGGATATTTCCTTATATTGATGTGATTTCCCCTTTTTATCATCAATCGTCTCTACTGCCTAAAAAATGCGTAGCTTTCCTTTTCGCTTCACCACCCACATAAACCCATCAGATTAGTTACCATATAAAAAATAAATCGCAATCAATCAAGTATTGATGATCGGATTAGTTACCGTATAAAAAATAAATCGCAATCAATCAAGTATTGATGGGATATTTCCTTATATTGATGTGATTTTCTTATCATCAATCATCTCTACTGACTAAAAAAATGCGTAGCTTTCCTTTTCGCTTCACCACCCACATAAACCCATCAGATTAGTTACCATATAAAAAATAAATCACAATCAATCAAGTATTGATGATCAGATTAGTTACCATATAAAAAATAAATCGCAATCAATCAAGTATTGATGGGATATTTTCTTATATTGATGTGATTTTGCGTAGCTTTCCTTTTCCTGCCAACCGACCGCGTCCCATCTCCCTATATCCGCCCTCGTTGCTCTGCCTCCCGCACGAAAAAAAACCCTCTCGTTTGACCTCCCCCAAACCCCGCATGATGGAAAAACCCAGCCGCCTGCTTCCCCTCCTCTCGACCGCTCCATACGTCCAGATCGCGGCCCCATCCCCATCCTCCTCTCACGTCACGGCGGCCGATGGACTGCCGCCACCACCCTCCTACTCTCTCGCCGCCGCCGTCCTCCCGCTCGCTCGCCGCCGCCGTCGCCACCAATCCCGGCGAAGGCGCCGTTGCTGCTATGTCGCCTCATTTCCCCATCCAAGCCTGACCATGGCAACGACGCCCTCTCATGTGTCCCGCGGTGACGTTTGGGGAGGCGCGACCACAATCCAGTAGGGATCTCACCGCGGACCCGTCCGCTGGGATGGGTATTGCCTCCGTTGCGAATGGGATCGAAGGGAGGGACTACTTCGTCGTCAAGGTCGGCGAGGCAGCGGCCGATTGGGAGCCCGGTTGTGAACATGGGAGTTCGTCCCCATGGAGGCGGCGGCCGTGGAGATTGGATGTGAAGCAACCCCACTTCCCGGTGGTGGAGGCTTGCCGTCCATGTGATCCTTACTTCTCCCGGTATCTCCAGGTGGCACAACACGAGACGGTAGACAATATGGTGGTGCTGCATTTGAGGTGAAACTGAAGACTCGGTGGTGCCAGTGCGGGAGGCCTAGTAAGTATCATTGGCCATGCTCGCATTTGATAATGGCGGCGAAGGCGAGAAACATACATGTTAATGATGGAAAAAACGTGAGGATGCAAGAGTTCCATGTGGAAGCTACTAGGTTGACATGGGCGCCAAGATTTCACCCTTTCTTGGACCAATCATAGTGGCCTGAGTACCATGGCCCTCATATTAGGCCAGACCCTCTTCTGAAGGTGGAGACGAAGGGTAGAAGGAGAACTAAGAGGTTCAGGGGTGATATGGATGACCTGGCTGGATACACTGGCATGAAACAATTTGGTAGCGGTCATTTCATGGAGGCTCCTGACACTATCAACTGTGGGGTGTGCGGTGAAGGGGGACACAATGAGCGGACATGCAAGAATAAGAAAACCAAAAAAAGAAAAACAAGTCGTGGAGGCGGCACCGATGGTGAACGAGGTGGAAGAGGTGACGGTGGTGGTGGTCGAGGAAGCACAAGTGTCAGAGGTGGTAGTGGTGGTCGTAGAGGGAGCACAAGTGCTAGAGGTGCTAGTGTTCGTAGAGCGAGTACAAGTGCTAGAAGTGGTGGTCGAGCTAGCACAAGTGCTAGAGGTGGTGGTCGAGCTAGCACAAGTGCTAGAGGTGATGGTCGAGATAGCACAAGTGCTAGAGGTGGTGGTCGAGCAGGCACAAGTGCTAGAGGTGGTGGTTGAGCAGGCACAAGTGCTAGAGGTGGTGGCCGAGCAGGCACAAGTGCTAGAGGTGGTGGTGGTCCGAGAGGAAGCACAAGTGCTAGAGGTGGTGGTGGTCGTAGAGGAATGGTTGATAATGGATCGGCCTTCGGTTATTTGCTTAATCCAGATGGTTGATCTAATAATAATGGTATATTATTTGTTCATATAATTCCTAGCATTTATTCATTTACTGTATTTACGCATTTACTCTCTTTATGTCTTGTGCTAACAATTGTTCTTTTTGTAGGCATGGCTTCATCCGGTTCCAGGACGAGGCCGGCGTGCGCGGACCAAGAGGACATGCCGAAGACGTGGATGGAGGCCAGTTTGGACAAGGAGAAGGAGAAGGATGTGCCCACACCATCATGTTGGTGTGGTGATGTTTGCAAGCTGAAGGTGTCCACTGACCGCAACAAGTCATGGACAGAAGGTAGAAGGTTTTTCGTGTGTCCCAACTATGCACATGATCATCGAAGGCCAACTAACGCATATGACATACCACCGGTATGTTAGGTGTACATACAAAAAACATTAACAAGTTGTCACTCATATGTCTAACAAAAACATGGTTTATATGTAGTCCCCTCCTCCACTTTGCAAGTACTTCACTTGGATAGATCACGAGGTACCAAAAGATGTCCAAGAGGACCAACGTCGAGATTGGTTACGGAGGCAGCGCCTATTCGAGGAGTCCTATGCACGGGGATTGGAGCGGGAGCGTTGTAAGAAGGAGGCTCGTGAGCGCAAGAAGCGTGAGGAAGAGAAGGCACGCAAAGAGAAGGAGGCTCGTCAAGAAGAGAGGGCAAGAAAACTTGCAAGGGCTCGCGATGCACAAGAGGAGGACGAGGCACGTGACAAGAAGGGAAAGTGGCCCCGTACTACTCAGTAGACAAATGGAAAAGGCACCGACATCGATTATGGACTTTTGAGACTGTGTGTGATGAACTTGTCATTCGAGACCTTGCGTGATCATGAACTATTTATGTCATTCGACACATCGTGTGTGATGAACTTGTAATTCGAGACTATTTGAGATTATGTGCAAACTATGTTCGTCATTCGAGAGTAGTTAGTATGCTTTGTTCATATTTTTGGTTGAGACTAGCATGCTTTGTTCATATTTAACAGTGTGTGCAATAAGTTGCTAAGAAAAAACATTAACAACAGACACTAGTGTGTGTGCAAAAACACCAGGTCCACACCCAGATGCCAAGGTCCATGGCGTCTGGGTCCTTATCCAGTTTGGTCCTTGGCGTCTGGCTCATTTTGGTCACGCAGAAGACCAGACAAATGCCTGATCTGTCTGATGGACACCCCAGACGCCAGGGACCATGGCGTCTGGCTCAGTTTGGTCACGCAGAAGACCAGACAAATGCCTGATGTGTCTGATGGACACCCCAGACGCCAGGGACCATGGCGTCTGGCTCTCACGCCCAGACGCCAAGGACCGTGGCGTCTGGCTCATTTTGCTCACGCAGGAGACCAGACAAATGTCTGATGTGTCTGATGGACACCCCAGACGCCAGGGACCATGGCGTCTGGCTCCCACAACTAGACGCCAAGGACCGTGGCGTCTGGCTCATTTTGCTCACGCAGGAGACCAGACAAATGCCTGATGTGTCTGATGGACACCCAGACGCCAAGGTCCATGGCGTCTGGGTCCCTAGCATTTTTGCAGTTATCTGTCTGATGGATAAGATTCGAGTGGATAAGATTCTTTGGGCCCACCTCTACCCCTCTCATCCATTCATCTCCACCTCTACCCCTCTCATTTCATTCATATCCACCCACTCTCACCTCTAGCCCTGCCAACGTCACTCCCTCATCCAGCACCCTAACCCCCCTCAAATCCAGTCGACCCCCAGATGCCAGAGACTGTGGCGTCTGGTCACCTGACTTGAAGCCAGACGCCAAGGACCATGGCGTCTGGTCCCCTGGCTTAAACCAGACGCCAAGGACCCTGGCGTCTGGGCCCCTGTAATCTTGAACTTGCTGTTTGATACAAGAAGATAACACATATATATTCATATGCAGGTTCATACAACACAGATTATGGCTCATTTCACAGAACTTTCACCACAACAAATTCTTGCATACAAACGAGAACAAGTTCACGGATTTTTCATCACGACAAATTCAAGCATAGATAAGACACCAAGTGCATACATAAGACACCAAATTCAAGACAACCTAAGAAGTTTTTACCACAACACCAAGTTCATGCATACAAACGCCACCTAGTTCATTCACTTCCAAACAAGAAGCTCACTTCCTCCTTCCTCTCTTCGCAATGGTTGCAAGTGTAGGCTCCTCCTCTTCGCTAGCCTCTTCCTCCTCTTCGTTGTATGCCTCCTCCTCCTCTTCGTTGTATGCCTCCTCCTCCGCCTCAATGTTGGTCTTATATCTTTGCATTCCTCTTGGGATAAGCTGATGAGGATACTCCGGACAATGGAATTGTGTGTTCCATGTCTTCTTTCTACCTTTCTTGCCTGGTGTCTTAGCTATGGCTTTGCCTTTCCTAGAGCGAGCATTGCCTTGTGTCGGTTGTGTAACCTGTGATGGTTGTGGGGCATCAACATCATACTCATGATCCTCTTGATGTGTTGCATCATACTCATGCTCCTCATGATGTGTTGGCTCCTCTTGATGTGCTGGCTCCTCTTCATGGAACTCCTCCGTGTCCTCATCGTTCTAGAGATAACGCCGTCTATTAGCTGTGGCAGCGCGGCTACCAGGTGCATACACGTCAGTGGACTGAGCACCATGGCAAGAAAGCATTGCTGCCATCTTATGAAACCGCTTCTTGAACTTCTGCAACAACACAAAATATGCTATGATATGAGATGCAAATAAATAATCCGCGAAAAGAAACTTTTATAATATATTGGTCACACCTCCATCGTGCTCCTAAGAGTCCTCTCAGATAATGCACCACCAGGTGGATGACTCAGTGCAACATTGGCATCGTTGACGCACAGAAGCAACTCTCTGCCCTGCAATTCATGAACACACCAAACTTATGTATTTGAAAGAAGACAACATGATGCAAGTATGTTAGAGTAATAGGTCAAACAGACTACCATTTCGTCATGCATCGGTGTGTAGTCAACATGAGCCCCTCTGGTGTCTCTCACACCCATGTTGAAGGTATGATAACCTTCTGCAGTCTCCGGTTCTTCAGACACCAACTCCGACCACTCCTCGTGAGTCCAACCTGGCTTCAGCTTTAACCGGTAACGATCCGCATACCACACTTGATACTTCTGATATGCTAACTGATTGTGAGGTCTATTCTCTGATTGCACTAGTGTGTCTCTTTGATTCCAAATTTCTATCCATGCACGGTGTTTGTTTGCCCAATCCGATATATTCTGATTGTTCCTTCGATCGAACCTACAAATGATGCACGGGACAAAGCATTAGCAAACATTGACTTATTCAATGCTCTACTACATACTCAAGGCATGCTTGCTTACCGATGCAGAGATAGCATTTCCTCCTTGCTCTCCTCAATTGGAATACCTTGTCTTCTTCCAAATTGTCTTGCCACACGGTCTACAAAGTGCCACTCGACTGCGAAGAAGCATATCATTGGGCACCTCGCCCGCCAAAGATGGCTATCACGCGTGCACATCTCATTAAGATCAAAGTCACGATCTTCCACATAAGGCAACCAATATACCTGCAAAACAAAGAGATACATTGTTAGCTACATAAGTTTTATTCTTGACTAAATTTTATCTTATCGAACTTCTCAAAACCTGCTAAGCAGTCAAGGTGTCCAGCTCGTTCATATAGCACTTGTATCGCACATGCGAGCTTCCTGTGTAGACTGTCACTTGTTCCCAATAGTAAGCAAGCGTAGGGCGCCGATATGGATCATCATCATGCAACCCGTCATGATTACCCCGTGGGTTTGCCATGAGGGGGTTCTTTAAATCGGCCGTCCAACCGGGATCCGCTCCCACATCCACACGGATAGGCTCCAAACAAACCCAAACAATGAGGATGTATCTCCCTTTCTCCGACACGCCAAGTCAAGCTGCAATCAAACAAACATGTTAGATATGGAGGCGCATGACAAATGCAAGATAAATGGTTGCAAATATCTCTTACCCGACGATACAAATATGCTAGTGCGGCCGAACCCCAGCTATACTAGGTATCCCAGTTATTGAGTAGCTCCAAGAACATCCAGAGGGCTGAGTTCCCGGTTGCATCTGAGAAGACTACCTTGGTTAGTACATACCAAAGATAGGCCCGCGCGTACTGCTGCACAACCACGTCATTGGCATCCTGAGGGCACGGATTGGTGTTTCCTTTGACCATTTTTAGCCAAGAATGCCTCACTTTCGCGGTATCGGCCTTGCCTTCCTGAGGGCCCTCGGGCTGAACGCCAATTAAATCGGCAGTCCGTTCTCGCCAATTACCCACGCTGACACGACCGGTAACAGCTTGTCCGTTGATAGGAAGGCCGCTTATCATAGCCATGTCCTGTAGGGTCATCGTCATCTCCCCACATGGAAGGTGGAACGAGTGAGTCTCCGGCCTCCAACGATCCACAAGTGCGGTCAGCGCCGCGTGGTTCACCGGCGGAGCGCGTCGCTTACACTGCAACACGAATGGGAGAAGACCCAATCTCCGAATGTAAGGCTCATACCGCGGGTCGTAATCAAAGTCATCAGCGGAATGACCCCTCATGCGCATAGCAACTACAACCTGCAAATAAAGTGATGTTTTAATAATCAATACAAGAACACAAATGAGAAACAACGAAAATTGACCCACTCTTGCTTCTTACCTGTCCATTCTCAATGGCACGAGCACGATGCTCCTTATCCCACTCATCGATTAATCCGTCATACCAAGGTCCATCACCATCCGCCATCCTACAAAATAAATCACAAACATCTATGAATACATGAACAATATCAAACAATTTCCTTCTCCAAGTTTATGCCATATGAAAACACCATTCTTCTCAAAAATAACCACATCATTTCTTTCTTCTACATATGCACACATATCATCTAGAGTACCAAATTTCACCATCAAATAAATTTCATAATCATCATCCGCCATTCTATTGAACAAATCATGTCACACACAATAATCAAATTTCATCATCTCTTTTGCAAAAAAAAATTGCCATCTATATATTCAACTATATTGTCATACCACTTCACACATATAATATTTTTTCTAAATATATTTGCTTGCCAAAGTTGTCTTCTCAGATTCAAACAAAGATTATGCCATCTATATATTCAACATATAGCTAATTTACTAGCACATTCATACATCATCTATAATTCAAAAAAAATCACAAACTATGTCTATTGGTGGACAACTACAAACATCTACCAACTACACTACCTACCAAATCATCTATCAACTACAAACTATTTCCTAAAACAAAGAAACCATATACTAATCTAACATCACCTAATGTGAAATAATGCATCCAACAAGAGAGGGGAAAAGCAAAACAAGTTGGAGGGAATGGGGGAGAATACCTCAAAGAAGCTTGGGGGCCTCAGATCCACAAATTTGGGTGGAGGATGAAGTAGATCAAGGGAGGGATTGGTGTGAGGGGGAAGAGGGGCGAAGGAGATAACCCCCTCTGTTCGTGCGCCGCAGGGAGAAGAACAGATGGGTGGGTGGGCTGGCCCCGCGGCGTTATCCAGTTACCAGGGCCAGACGCCAGGGTTCCTGGCGTCTGGCCCGTTTTTGCCACGTCAGCAGGTCAACGGGCAGGCGGGCAGTGCAGGCCAGGGGCCAGACGACAGGGCCCCTGGCGTCTGCTTCGTAACCCAGACGCCAGGGATCTTGGGGTCACCAAAAAAGGTCAGAAACGAAATTTGTTTCGAAACGAGGTCAAATCAGGATTTAGTTGGCCTTATAAGTCAGAACGAGGTCAAATCAGGTTTCGAAACGAGGTCAAATCAGGATTTAGTTAGCCTTATAAGTCAGAGCAGTAATTTTGTCGCCAACCGAAGACAAAGGTTGGTTTTACGGGAGTCCGGACCACTCTCATGCCCGCACGTGTTTCGGCCCGGAGCCACCTGCTCGCATTCATGACGCTGTAAAGCGTGGCGCTTCATATTGAAGATGGCTCAGGATGGACGCAACCTCTCATTGCCTCCACTATTGAAGCGGCGCGCTGGCCGAGTGCATTGCCCACGACGCATCTCTGATGTCTGCGTCTGTTCAATGGCAAAGATATGTGACTGGTCGGGACCGGGGGATATCTACCACGCCCGTTCAATCCCCCATCCGTCTGTATGCCGCCATTAAGCGGCTCGTCGGCCGAGAAACCCACTCTGGCACCGCGCATTAACGCACCTGGATGCCTCGCCTCATCAGAATCTGCTATTTAAAAGCGACCACACCCGGCTAACTCCACACCATAACACAAGCCGCTCGTCATCCTCCTCCCTTGCACTGCATCCGCCGTGACTGCAGGCGGCGAAGCTCTGTGAGAGAGCCTTTCCACGAAGATGAAGCACGTCGTGGCCACCCTTGCCACTGCCTGGCAAAGCCGCCGTGCTAGGTGGATCGAGGCTGGCTTGCCGGCCAGCTCACCCACGATGGAGACGGGCTCCGACGACACCGCCCCGGCTCCCGCGCCTTCTGTGCAAGCCGGCTTCACCATGAAGCAGGCACAGATGCATTACAATGCCGCCATGGTGGAGGTGCACCTGCGATCGCGTCTTTGTCGGAGTTTCTTCTAAAACAGCACCGGCTGATGGAGGGCTAGATCGACGGCGAGCGCGCGATCGAGAATGCCTTGGCGGCCATGACCGCGGCGAACTTCAATTTCATCGTGGAGCAGCATGTCATCCACTCTCAAGCCGCCGGTCGTGGGCGCAGGTTCGCCTCCTACGTGCCATGGACAGGACGGCGTAGCGGCACATGCACAGTGAACGAATGCTGAATCGCGAGGGAGAGTGCACGTGCAGTGCATGCCGAGGAGGGGAGGCGAGGCGAGTGGGGAGCATGGCAACAACGCGAGGAGACACGAGATAGTTACATGATACACACGCTAAGTTTCTTTCTTTTTGTGTTTGGCCAGCCGTTGTTCTGCAGCCTTTCTTTTGTCCTCGTTGGCTGTCCACATGGTTAGATGATACACACGCAAGCCATCACATTGTTGTACGTTCGGCTGTCGACATTTTCATGAGGTCGACGCGTCCTTGTTGAAGTATAATTACATAGCTCGTTTGTCTCCATCAGTTTAAACTTTCGGGTGAAGTGATTTGTGTGTGTAGTTTTACGTGGTGTCGGAGTCAAGAGATTTTGAGTTCGTTCAAGACCAGGTTAACACAATTAAATTATAGCTCATCTTCGGTTCATGTTTACGCCTGAGCCAGTCCCACGTGAGGGGGAGAGGAAGTGTATAATTGCGTAGCCCACCTTTCCCCATCAGTTTGAGCTTTTAGGGGAAATCAGTTTTACAGTCATGAGCAGAGCTCCGCTGACCACCGAGGTGCTTCAGGCTGGCGGCCGGCCTACTTAGACAACGCGTGAGAAGAGATTAGACTGGACGGCTCCAAGATCGTTGGCACATCCGACAAGGACAAGGTTCACACGGTCGAGGATTGTAGCGGCGCCTTCTTCATCGTGGTATCTTAGTCTCAGGAAGTTGCGGATGCCGGAAGGTGGAGCGCGAGGGCCTGCCAGGAGACGAGGGTTTAGAGGCTCAGCGAGATGGAGGCATTGGGACAAAAAGTGTTTGACCTGGCATCGCAGGCTCTCTGGCCTGGTCCTGTACAACCTTTTTCTGGCGACGCCACTGCTCACGCCGTCGTGGCGGAATCGGAGGAAGGAACGATAATCGAAACGGAAGAAGGAATCGACATAGCCCCATTGGCAGCCAACTGCCATCACCGGCACCGAAACACGACGAGACGCAAGACATCAATGTCGAGCAAGAATGGAACGACACAAGTTGTGCTGGGGCTTCTGCCGAGGGAGTATGAGTGTATTTATATGTGCGTACAACGGCTTGTGGAATGGCCAAAGAAGTCCCTTCGAACACCCCATCGACGCAAGAAGTAGATGTGTAGTTTGTGTTGGAGACAATTACGGGCGCAGAACGGATTGGATCAAAAGCGGAAGGATTGGATCGAAGAAGAAGAAGGAGATCGGGCTAGATCAAAGAAGAGGAAGGAGATCGGGTTTGCTGTGGTAGCGCACCGTGCTCTTGGTAGAGAGGAAGAAGGAGATCGTGCGATGGAGAAGATCGGGTCGACCCCGGCATCGTACCGATACATAAGAACGCTTCCTCCTGAACGAAAAAAAAACAAAATAGACGGCCCAATTATGAAAGAACACATGGAAAAAGATTAATAAACGTATGAAGAACTAAGAAAACATTTTTTATCAGATATATGATGAAAGAAGTAAATTATGGATTGATGTGTATGTCCCTGTTTCGGGCTAGTGAGCCTCCCTGGCATATCACCATTGTTTATGACGAACCACGCGTGGAAAAAAGACACCAAGTGTGGGATGCAATGCGGCGCTTGCACAACCAGAGTAACCTTGCCATGGATGCTTGTTGGAGATTTTAATGAAGCCATGTGGGACTATGAACATATGCCAAAAAATCACTGAGATTTTAATGAAACCATGTGGGACTAGTCGCGCGGAATTGCAAAAAAAGATTGACGCCATGAATGAACTGCTCTACAAGGAGGAAATGATGTGGCTCCAATAGTCTCACATTGATTGGTTAAAGGAGGGGGACATAGATACAAAAAAATTTCATTGCAAGGTTGTTTGGCGTGCTAGGAAAAATAGGATCAAAGGCCTAACAAATATCAATGGGACATGGCAGCAGGATCAGAGTGTTATGATGAGGAACATGGTAAAAGAGTACTTTGAGAATACGTTCACGGCCTATCCAAATATCTATGCAGACGAGATCATGCACCTATTCCAAGCAAAAATAAGTCCGGATATCAATGATAAATCATGTGCTCCTTTCACTAACAAGGAGACTAGCGATGCACTGTTTCAGATCGGGTCCTTAAAGGTGCCAAGACCGGATGGCTTCCCTGCGAGGTTTTTTCTGCGGCACTTGGGCATATTGAAGTAGGAGATTATTGGGGCTATTAGGCTAATTTCTGAGTCAGGTATTATGCCAAAGTGAATTAATCCACATCCATTGTGCTTGTTCGAAAGGTGCCTAACCCCACCAGGCTCACTAAGTTCCGGCATACCAGCTTATGTAATGTAGTCTACAAGGTAATCACAAAATGCCTAGTAAACTGTCTAAGACCCTTACTGGATGATATTGTGGCACCAGAGCAAAGTGCCCTTGTACTTGGAAGGTTAATTACTAATAATGCTTACATTCCTTTTGAGTGTATCCACGCCATTAAGCGGAAGAAGGACCCTGTAAGTAGTTTTTGTACATACAAGTTGGACCTATCAAAATCATATGATAGGGGGGATGATGTCGCTTGGAGCTACGTCGGCATTTCCCTAAAGAGAAAGGGATGATGCAGCACAACGGCGGTAGGTATTTCCCTCAGATATGAAACCAAGGTTATCGAACTAGTAGGAGAACCAAAAAACAAAACGTAAACAGCACCTGCAAATAAATAACAACTTCTCGCAACCCGACGTGTAAAAGGGATTGTCAATCCCTTTCGGGTAACGGCGCCCCAAGATGGGCAAACGAACTTGAGGTAAATTTGTAGTAGATTGATAGATCGAACGCCAAATAAAATAAATAAGAATTAAATGTAGCAAGGTATTTTTGTATTTTTGGTTTAATAGATCTAAAAATAAATGCAAAGGAAAAGTCGATCACAAAGGCAAATATATGAGAAAGAGACCCGGGGACCGTAGGTTTCACTAGTGGCTTCTCTCGAGAAAATAGCAGACGGTGGGTAAACAAATTACTGTTGGTTAATTGATAGAACTTCAAATAATCATGACGATATCCAGGCAATGATCATTACATAGGCATCACGTCGAAGATTAGTAGACCGACTCCTGCCTGCATCTACTACTATTACTCCACACATCGACCGCTATCCAGCATGCATCTAGTGTATTAAGTTCTTGGAGAAATGGAGTAATGCAATAAGAACGATGACATGATATAGACAAGATATATCTATGTAGAGATAGACCCCATCGTTTTATCCTTAGTAGCAATGATACATACGTGTCGGTTCCCCTTCTGTCACTGGGATCAATCGCCGTAAGATCGAACCCACTACAAAGCACCTCTTCCCATTGCAAGATAAATAGATCAAGTTGGCCAAACAAAACTCAAATATCAGAGAAGAAATACGAGGCTATAAGCAATCATGCATATAAGAGATCAACAAACTCAAATAACTTCTATGGATATAAAAAGATACAACTGATCATAAACTCAAAGTTCATCAGATCCCAACAGACACACCGCAAAAAGAGTTACATCATATGGATCTCCAATAGACCATTGTATTGAGAATTCAGCGAGAGAGAGAGAGAGAGAGAGAGAGAGAGAAAGCCCCCATAACATTTGTTGATGATCATTTCCATGAAGTTTCAGATTTTTTCGAAACGTTTTGATATGTTTTTTTGCGTGGGTGCACCGTGGGTGCACCGAGAGTGGGTGTAGAAAAACCACCCTCTTAGACGCGTGCCTTGTGCCTGCATGCTTGAGTGGCATCGATGTAAGTTGGCCCCTAGCGCGATTTCAATCACTTGTCTTAAATCAACGGCAGACCTTTATTTTCGTCAAAAGGAAAGAAAAAAGAAAGAGTCCTAGAACATAAATGAGTCTCTTTTTTTTGAGATTATAAATGAGTCTTTTTAGTATATAGAAAATTTACTAGATCTTTTAGTTAGCCAACAACCCAGAAAACAACACGGGCAAGCTATAGCAACCGTGGACGCAGCCGAGGAGATGAGATCCTCGATCGGCCATCTCATCTCATCCATCCTTCTAATTCCCTAGGTTTGGATATTCTTATCGTTCCCCTTCTCTCATGGTGTTCTTGGTTGGAGCTTTCGCCGATTCGCAAAATTTGGTTGGGATCCCCCTGTTTTTTCCGGTCGTGGAAGGTTGCTGACAGCCAAATTAACCTCACAATACACTAGTACAAGAACAGAATAAAGCAAGACCAAATCCATGTTTTTGGTTCCTACTCGTAGCATTTGTTTACAGAAGAATCCGGCCGGCTGCCAAATCATCCGTTTGGTCTCAAACACTTCCAGCTAGGCTTTCGCGGTATTCAGCCAAATCTTTCTTTTGGTCTCATACGCACGCACGCACACTTCCAGCGCGCCCATCCAGAAAATTACACTTCCAGCGCTTCTATCATCTTACAAAAAGATCAGGTGTTTTGCACCGCCAAATCTTTCGTTTGGTTTCTTACGCGCAGTTCACCAACCAGCGTTTTGCACCGTTCAAAAAATACCCAGTGCTCTCGTCACTTCCATGCTACTGAATTCCCAAAAACATTGCTTCCAGACTCCTCCTCCTTGCTTGCAATCTCCTTGCCCTGCCTCCACCACCACCAGTCTCCTTGCTTCCTGCAAAACATGTCAAACCAATGCATGTAAAGCAGATCCTCCGAGAAATTCATCTAGAGTATTTATAACCATATACAGATCAAACAAGCTTTATGATTGATTGATTGATTGATTTAAAATTTGGAACAAAGGACACCCCGGATTGCGTAAAACAAAAGGTTGTGGTCTCACTTGACTTTTGCAAAGCCTAGACCCGAGCCATGTCAAGTGCATCATAATCTCCTAGTAGTACTAGCTAGTTAGCTGGGCAGAGTTTACAGCAGCAGGCACAACTAGCTCACTTGACCAAAAGGTGCCCTGCTCACAAGTCACAGCATGATGCCTGGTTGACCGCCTGATTCTACTCTCTGGCCATACCACCACTGCTTCAAATGCCAAGAGCATTTATTGAGAATGTACTAGGTCAGGACATTTGACATGGAGGCACTGAACTCTTTGTCCCTGCTATTGATTTGAGAGATATTCATGCAGCAACAATTTATTCACCATGCTACAAAGTACTCCTACAAACCAGTTTCCATTGTCTGCATTACATGGTATGGCCATGGACTTATTATGGTCAGACCACACAGGACTAGCAATTTCTGCTGTGAACACCAACTGAGCATGGACCTATGGGGAGACTGTAGGATGCCAATATTTGACCCAACAAACCAGCTCTACTCTGGCCACATACGCCTTTCAGAAACCACATGGTGTGGTATGAGCTAAGTAGCACCCAACACAAGACCATGTAAGCATGCGTAGCAGCACAATGAAAAATAAAAACATGCATGACGAGAGAAAGGAGTTTAAATTTAAACAGGAAAGACAACATACATGGTAGGCCCACGGCGTTGTAGATCAACGTCCATACATCAGGGCACCACTGCTCGAGCTTGCGCAATACATCATTTCGGCTACCCCCAAGGTGCTTCTGCAGTTAACCAAACGATTAATCAATTCTAACACCTTGTTTGGCATGCAAGCTAGATGAAGAATTAATTACCTTAATGTATTGAGGGTATGAGAAATAGTGCTTCCATAGGTTCCTCGCGAGCCTGACAAGGTCCTTAGGATACTCAATGAAATAGTTCCACTTCAAATCCCTCATCCTTTTGGCCGCTGCTATACCCTCGGGTCCTTGAGTTCTCAGCTCCTCCATCTCTCGGTTTGCTCTTTCCATCATTGCTTTTAGCGTTTTGAGCTCCTGACACATATCTTCTCCAGACTCATTTCTCGGCCACCTTATTCCACATTGATTGATGAGCTTACCAATATCTCGAGTAGATGAGAATATGCCAATGAGATATTTGCTCTTATCTTCATCATTCCAATCAATTGGGTAGAACTTGGCAAGTCTTGGCAAATTGTTGACAATGTAGACAGGACCATGTTTTTCAATAAAATCACAGTATGCCCTGGTCCCTATGTGCATTGGTGTAGAAACATCGGTTGTCATTATTTTCTTTAAGTCCGCACATAGTTTCACATACAGTATTCCCAGATGCATTTGATCCTTGCCAATCAAATCCTCAACTGCGAATTAGGGGAGTTTGTGAATCGGACAGAAGTGGCAAGGAGCGATAAATTAAAGTAGACTAATACAAGTTAATATTAAGAAACACTCGTAAGTGAATAATTTTGTATGCCACCTATAAAGAAAATGTAAAGGTCGCATACGGTAATATTTAAGTTTTAAATTTCGTGCACATACTAGTATTCACCCTCTACATGCAAGATTATTTTTGTATATTTTTGGAACTTAAAAATGTCTTCTGTTTTTCAAAATTATCATATTAGATTCAGATGGACCTACATCAGATGTGCATTTTCCGTGTCAGCAAATATGCAAAATTATATCTAAATATGTTTATAAATAACCTCCACATAAGAAAAAACTTTGCAAAACATGACTCTATAGTTTTCACTTGTAGAATAAAATTCTAATATCTTTGTATAGATTTTAGAGAGAGACACACTAGTCTTGAGAACAGTGCAAAAAGGAAATTACCGTCGTCGAAGAAAACTCTGAGTTGAGGCTGACCATTCACAGTCTTCAGATACAGATTGTCAATTGTGAGCTGTTTTGGGCACATCTTGCGCTTAACCATCTTGTCCAAGATATCACATAGATCTCTGTGAAACATTATCTCAGTACGTTAGCGCGCAGTGGAATTAAAGGATTCGTACAAACTAGCCGAGCACCGGAGCGGTACCCTGAAATTCTTTCTTGCATGCATTGTCTAAATGATTGTGTAATTGGTTCTATTTTTTCCTCAAAAACAATAAACTCAAATTTTGGGAAAATAACATATATTCCAAAATATAGGATCAACTAATCAGTAGATCGTGATATATATGTCTATTACATAGGTTGGATAATAATTACGATAATTATCAATGATTTAAGGCATAATAAACGGTGAGAGTGAACAGACCACCACCAATTCAGAACCTATAAGGGTAAAAGCTATACAGTCAACTAATCAAAATATTGTGATTATATAAAAATTTAAGGGGGTCCATTCTATCACCACCCCTTAAGAATCATAGATTAACTATTCTTCAACCAACCCTCCTAGATCAGCCAAACCTGCCCGAAAGGAGCAAACCCCAACAAAAAAAAAACACCACACTAGTCCCACCTTCCCAGCACTGTGACCTTATCACCCCGAGGCCACCACGCCGCCAGACCCTCCCTTCCCCATTGCTCCTCACCACTGCTGCGTTGTGCCACTCCTATCCACCCTCCTCTAGTCCAACCCACCTTCCCGTCCAGCTGCCTCATAGGACCCGCGCCGCCACCGCACCTAGCCTCGACCATCCACCCCACGCCACCACCTTCTCCTTGGTCAAAGGCAGCCAACAACGTGCGACTGTGGCACTGCTTCGGCTAGAGGAGGAGGAGGTGCTCCCCCTTGGTGCGGTCGGAGAGGTCCATCAGATGAGCCCCTCCCCCGTCGCAGACGGGCTTCCTCCTCGACGGGTTGATCATTGTCAGCAAAGCTTTGAAGTCTGATCCACACATGATGATGTGCCCTAACTGATGCCCATGGCCATGGCTGCAGCTGGGGCATCTCCAGGGAGTGGAGCAGGACCACTTCCTACTGCATGTTGTGACGTCCACCATCTACAGCAGCGATGCTCAGTCAGATCATCAGTGTTTGATTTTCTCCCTGCTTATTTCTGTGTCATTTTTGGTTGGCTGAGAAGTTCACATATTTTGTTGCAGGAGGTTCGCTCCTTGCCTCACTGTGTTTCATTTTTTCCTGAGCCAGTTCGCACCTTCAAGGCTCCATTCACACGGCAATTCACGCGTGGACTGTCCACCCAGTTCTCTAACGCGAACCATAAACCTCACGTAGTTCACCTATTCTGTAAGGGGCGGTTCACATGTTCATTGGGGGTTCGAACCAAAAACTTGAATGAAGTGTTCTATATTAATAAGCATCTAGTCAATACCTTTCCAACAATATATCGTTTGCATCATTTCGTCAAGCAGTTTTAAAATTTTGATCAAAATCTGCTCTTTGCATTCGATATGGTCTGCACCATTTTTAAAACTGCTCTTGAACCTTAACGGATTTGAAAAAACATTCTACATGAAAAAGTTGCACTCAATTGATATCATGAAAAAGTTGCACTCAATTAATATCTTTCCAATGGTATACTGTATATCACTTGCGTCTTTTCTCAAAAATTGGTTCAAAATTTTCATGCAAAAACAATACAGAAACAGAGTACTTATTGTAGAATAACACACAAGCAATTGTATAATAGATGGAACGGTTTGTCGGAATGACACAAACAATATACCATTGGAAAGAAATCGATTAGGTGCAATGTTTTTATGCTGGTTTGGTGGGTTTCTAGTTGTAGAGTATGTCTAAAGAATGGTTGTAGAATATACCCATGACATCTATATATAATAGTTATGGTAACAATTCTTAGTAATTTAAGACATAAATACTCACTATAATACGCCAATCTTAGTAATTCAAAACATAGTAGCGATCGGAGTGAATGGGCCGTCGCCAACTCAGATCCTATTATAATATTGAAGGTCAAGTTTTAACATAAACAATACTTACAATGTGATTCTGCTGAAAAAGGGGGTGAATTTTCCATCCATATTTAAAATCCTGTTGTCTTCACCATGCTCGAGCCATCCACTTAAGGTACCATCAAAAGAGCTGCTGGACACTACAAGACGATAATACAGATGCGCCTTGTATATGTTCTGCAATACCACCACATTTGGATGTCTCCAGGTTTTCATCAGTAGTAGCGAAGAAAGAAGTTTTTCTTTAGCATCATACCGCTTCAAAAGGCAATCAGCGGTGAAACTCCCTACAGTGTAGGTTCCTCTGATGAAGGTAGTATCTATGCCATGAAAATCAGAAAGGTAGTCGTTTTTCTTTTTCTGTATCTTGTTCTTATTGCCCTTCACAGACCAGCTACGATTTTTGTTGTCATAATGAAAGTACCGTGAGTAGAGCAGGCGATCTGGTTTGGTCAACCTGGATTCAAAATGTTTGTAGTGAGAAATGAGATTGTATTTTTTTAACTAATATATATATATATATATATATAATATTTGAATATGAATATATCGAACTACATGAGAAATACGAGAAGATATCATGCTACCAACTAAAAAATTGACAACAAAATGGATATGAAAAAAAAATTGCATCATGCTTTAGGCGATTTTCTAGGTACTCGACGGTAATATACTACTCCCGGAATCAAAAGAAGTGAGAGTACACCATATATTTCTTAGAAACAAGTAACAAATGCATACATGAGTGACACTTGAACTGTCGTGCATTTACAAGGACGGTGTGAGAAAAGCCTTACCCAATGAGATCGGTCACGGGTGGGCTGGTCAACGAAGAAACACGATAATCATCTTCCAATTCCTCATTTGTGCCGGTGAGCATATGTCTCTGTCTCTTGTAAGGAAGTTTCATATCATGATCAACACGTCGCTTCAACTCTCCAATATTGGCATCAGGTTGCACCTCAACACGATAATCATTGCCACACCATTTCACTAGAACAGTAGTAGTCTCGGCCGGCACCTTCTCTCCCGGCATATCAGAGGATGAGGCCATGGCTGGAAGTTAGAATATAGAATTATTAGTGGCATTTATTACATATAAAAGAACATGTTGAGAGGCGTGTGTTTAATGCCGATTTGCATGCCAACATGAAGATAAATAAATATGGAGAGGTGTGTCTTTAATGCTGAATTGCATGCCAACAAAGAGAAATGAAGTAGGGCTACACACACATTAATTCAAGCATTAATTAGATAAACTGAAGCAACAACAAGTTTTCACCTGTTCCTTCCCATTAAATAAGCTGATGCCATGTGTGGAAGTTAGAACATACTAGTATAATAGCATTAGTGGTACTATTATTTAAACAAGCAGAAGTAACAACAAGTATTGATTGACGAGACTTGCTGTGTGGAACAAAGCAAATAACAGAGCAACTGTTGAACTGTGGAGTAGGCTTCTAGCAAGCAAGTGAAGGCACAAAACGAGGCTGGGCTAAGTCCTTCAACTTGTTAATTAGGAGCAATAAAGATGTAGAAATAATTCCCCACATACACACACAACAGATGTACTACTAGAAATAAGAAGAGTATCCTGATCGGTGGGTGCCTGCCAAGTGCCAACAAGTCGACCATTCAGCGGTTGTCTAATTCGTATAACATGATCAAATAGTGGTAAAATGGCAAGGCCTCTTTAAGACAAACTTAAAGCAAGAAAGAGATGCTGGCCGAGCCAAGCTCGTGCCCGACAGAGAAAAACAAATTCACTTTTCCTCTAGAATCTGTAATTCACAAAACTGCCAAACATGTTGTCTTTTGCGATTTGTAGCAAAATTGACTCCAGAATTCACAAATCGCAAGCCCCAAATCACATGTGCTCCCTATAAATTTGCAAGCCGAACATCGAGTATGAGCGCACCAACCTCCAGGTAGGATTATTATACCTGACAGTTGCCGAAAGTCGCTGGCCTAGCAGCCGTCGTCCTCACCGGTCATGAAGCCCCGTCACCTAGCTAGGGTTACAAACAAGGTGAAGCGCATGCGAAACAGAGCAAGTGTAGTCGTAGAGGAGGAGCAAGGAACACGAGACGCTAGGCCTACCTCTATGCTCCAGCGACAGCCGCCGCCGCCGACGACGAAGAACTCGGGAACCGGTCTGTTCCCGATAGGCTGCGTGTGCTGCTACAAATCAGTCGGGGCGGGGGTGATGATCGGGCGCGTGCGGATCAGGTGGGAGTGTCGGGTAGCTTACCTGGAGGCGATAGGAACCAATGCAGCTTCCGCCGGTCGCTCGGCCGCCGCCGCCGCCACCGAGTTTTCCGGAGCGCTCTTCGCTCCGTGGTCCGTACACGGTGGAGAGACTGGCTGTGTGTTGGTCTTGGCGTCGTGGGAGCCCAGCCCGGCCCACCCTGTCGCGCGTGTTTCGTCTGTTCGTTGGCTGGTTTTTCATTTCGTTTCTTCTGTTGTGGGTTTGTGTTTTAGTTTTTTTTATTATATAGTTTTCACTTTGGTTTTTCTTTTCTTTCTAGTTTCAATTTTTCTTTTATTCCCTTCTAGTTTTTATTTTTGTATTTTTTTTACTTTTTTTCTGGTTTGGTTTTTCTTTTGATTTTTCCTTTATTTATTTATGTTTTTATTATACTATAAACATTTCTTCAATACAGTATAATATGTAGATTTTGATGCACAGTGAACCTTTTTTAATGTATGATGACCTTTTTATTTTAATATGTACATTAATGATTATGTTTTAAATACAAGCCGAACTTTAAAAAAATTGGACAGACTACTTTTTTAATATGCGCTGAATTGTTTTTCAATGTATAAAATTATTTTTTTAATGTAGTGTATATTAAAAATATCTTCACTATATGTTGTCCTAGATAGGCAACTTGGCTGAATGGTAACAGAAAGCAAGGATTTACCCTTTTACGGGCTCTCACTAAGGAGATAAAAACTCTACTCTTGCTCTCGCATATTGCGTTGGGTGTGTACAAAGTATAGGAGAATACTAAGCGACTGTGTTCTACAAGTCGGCCCAGCTTATATAGCATACCAAGGTCCTAGGGTTACAGATCGTAGTCGGTTATGTTAGTGGAGGCAGAGTCCTCCATGGCTCATGTATCCTTGACTTGTATGTCTTCCGGAGTTTCCGTATAACCCGCCATGGGCCGCAAAAAGTGGTCAAGGCGAAACCGACCTAGGGGTTCTCCGCCTGGCCCACTGGGCCGAAAACCATCGTGGTGAGAGTCCAGTGGGTTGGGACACCATAGTAGTCATTGAATTAGTCTTCAAGCTTGGTTGCACCTCAGTCGCTCCAACCTACACATCTTCTTCGGTCGCTGGACTTGAAATAGGTTCCTCCATAATGTCTCGGTGTAGTCGGCCTCCAGTTGTCGGACTACATCTGTGGTTACGTAAACCACTTTGGGCTTGAAAATAACAAAAAAGATAGCCACCCTACACAGCATAAATGTCTCTCACGCAGACGACACTTCGTGGGCTGAATTCTCACGTTATGTATTCAAAAGTTGCCCCTGAGAGCCTAGCCCGCCATTGCTGAGATTTTTTCGCCCGCCATTGCTAGGAATTCCTGCAGTAGTGTTGGTTCCCGTGCCTAATTAACGCAATCGTTAGGATGCAAGGGAATTTGCTACCACGTGGTTGGATTAACCTTCCGTCTCTTCCTATTTCTCCTCCCTTATAAAAGGGAGGAGGCGAGGTGTGTGTGTGTGTGTGTGAGAGAGAGAGAGAGAGCGTGCTTTACGCACTATAGTCAAGCCAAGGATTGAGCCACGGCTCCGCCGCTGCCCCTTCACCAAGCTCCTTGTGGTGAATCCTAGCTCTAGCAGCCCCTTCACCAAGCTCCTGGTGGTTTACTGGTCCTCCTCAACTCCTCTCCCGAGCAAATCGATGTCGGGAAGCTCATTTTCGTCAAAGCCCAATGCTCATCGGCGACGGAGAGGAAGGTTCTGACATCGTTCGACCACCTCCTGGTGAACCACGGGTACTTGTGAATTCGCCATCAAGCTCCTGTCCCATCCCTATCATCTCCCTGCCCCGCCGTGACCTCAACGCCAGTGAACGATCGCCGGTAAGCGTCATCGCCCCTGTCTCCCTCTCTCTCTTTAAAACTGACAGGGTGACCCAACCTGTCAGCCACACAACCCACACCGAAGCGTTTTCTAAGTGGAGGCATAATTCCAAATTACGTCTTCGACGTGGAAGCCTGAGGAAAATCCTATTTATCTGTTTAATTCATTTTAATTCCAGTTTGACCCCAACTTTGACCAGCCTTATCTCCTAAACTTAGTTCTAATTGAGCTCATTCTTTTTGCACTAATTTTATCTTAAGCTCCTTTATTTATTGGCAGCGTTGACATTTTTGTGATCTGTCTAGAAATTTTTTGATAGAATGAAATGCTTTATGTGTTATTTACAATTGCTTTTAAAAATATTTTTCCAGAGGAATTAAATAAGTGTTGAAGGCAGGAGCATTTTCCACACTCCCTTGGAGCAAGGCAAGCCACACCCTCCACTTACATGATTGCAATGCAATGTCATGGTTTAAATAATAAAACATGGTTTACTTTGAATTAGTTGGAAATAGATTATCCATAGCTTCTTTGGTGATAATATTTGGATATGCTATTGCCATGCCTACTTTGCATTAGTAGGATCAACAGCTATATGTTCACTATATTCATGAAACAACATGACCATGCTTGATATTTTACTTATGGAGTAAGTAGAAATGACATGGCTAGATTATTCATTGGATTGCTAGTTGGATATTGCTATGACTTGGATCTTAGGTTGATAAATGATATCAGAGGAATTGTTATGACAAATATAATCTCGGGGATATAATTCCTCCACTCGTTGATCAAGTCATAGTGCCACTGAACCGAACTTTTCAGTGCAGCCACATTTGTCTTTTATGGAAAGGCCCTAATTCGGTCTATCGTTGTGCCTGTTATCCGTATCATCGAAGAGGGGAGGTTACGCATTCGTGCTACCGGCGGCGATAATCTTGTGATCCCGAGTTGTATGACCATGGGTCCCCGTTTGGGACAATTATTGGGTCGCCGTTTGGGACAGTCTTGTTTAGCCACCAGGTGGCAGGTGTCACGGGGGACACCAGGACATGACCTGAGGGGTATGTCAGCGATATGGTAGAAGTTCTACGAGGTAGACGGGTTTTATTGAAGCAGCACCAGTCCACTCGTAGGGGAATTGTACTGAGGTACGGGGCCATGAGCTTCATAGTGTGGGTAAAGTGCGCAACCACTGCGGAGTGTTTGAATCTATTTGAATAGCTGAGTCCACGGTATTGATACAATTCATACTAGGTCACACTATTGATCAATACCAGTGAGGAAATGACTTATCTTTATGGTTGAGTAAGCAACAGTTTGGCAGGATGCCGGTGATGATCACTTGATGATTATGAGGTGATCACGAGGATAAGTTGACTGATTGGATAGTCAAGAGTAAGATGGTCCATGCGACCTTAAGCAACGATTTATCATTATAACTAGTTTATCAACATCATGCTCATTATTTCTTCCACACTCGTAATATTTGTTCATAACTTAACTTGTAATGCTATATTATTGTCTTGTCTTGATGCTTCTGGTTGTTGTGAGCTTGCGAGTACATTCAAAGTACTCACCAACGTGTCATGCCAGATGCAGGTAATGTCATGATTCCGCATCTCGAGGATCCCGAGTCTGCGAACTAGGAATGTCCCGGCAGTGTCCCTTTGGAGTGTAGCCCATCACCATTGCCGTTGTCCCGCTGCTACAAATGGAGGCTAGCTTATTCACATACAATAGGTGTAGTGCCACCTTGCCTCAATAAACCTTGTACATGATAGCCCTTGCACCCATAGTAATTGCAATAAAGAGTTGTTTTGTTTTATATCAAGCAGTGGCATGTTTTAAAAGATGTTGATCTTTGGGCTAGAACACGGGACGTTTCAGTGCTGAGTGCTGCAAGCCGGGGTGCCACACAGTGGAAAAACAGAAAGCTTGCTTGATGGGAGACACATGCACGTACTTTCTTTTGCAGAAAGAACATTTTTTTTGTTGCGAAAAGAACACATGCACATACTGAACGTGAAAAGGCCCTCCCCGAAGCGTCTCCACCACGCCCCCTCCCCATCGGGCCATCGTGGATAGAGAAGTGCTTGCCGGCCGTTGTGGCCTTCTTGGGAAGGAGAAAGGAAGGTGGGCCGTGGGGTCTTATGGTCGGACCAGATGAAGGTTGACCGTGTGCCGCATCGTTGGGAGGTAGGGAGAGTTAGGGCATGACCAATGCATAGCCCCAGGGTGATGCCCCGTAAGCCACATATGACCGGATGTCAAGAAAGTAGGTTCAGATGGAGCAGCGGGATCTACTACAGGAGGCAGGTGCTTGGGGAGAAAAAGTATGGTCTGATGCATAAAACTAAAAAGGTCGAAGTGGAGACTAGAGATGCATGTGTAGTTTTTTTGAACATTCAACGGGGGGCGATCGCCCACCTGAAGATTTTTGTATTTAAAAGTAATAATGAAGCATTACATCACACAACACACCCACAGAGTGCTAATGGGGGTGGGGGGAGGGAGAGAGAGAGAGGGGCTCAAGTACAAACATCTGCGCACCATTGACGCAACGGTGCACAGTCTACGCGGGATGGAGCCCGAACTATCCACAAGAGAAGATGCTCTGTAATCAAACGCCGCAAGTCCACATCCGAGGTACGGATGTTATCGAACACCATCTGGTTCCTGGACTTCCAGACCACCCAGAGGACAGAGCACATCGCCGTGCTGAGGAGAGGACGGCTCCAGGAAGGGTGACAAGCAGAGAAGGCGGCCCAAACTCTTTCCACCGTGCAGTCAACCGGCAAGCAACGACGATCGAGGATACACGCCCACACCTGACGCAAACGGGGGCATTCCAAGAAGAGGTGCGTGATTGTTTCCGACCGCTCGAGGCAGAAAGGGCAATCGTCATAGTCAAGGAACCCGATTCGATGAAGGAAGGCCCTTGTACGGGTGTTGCCATGCCGTAGAATCCAGGCGAACACCTTGACTTTGAGGGGCATGAAGCCGTCCCAGTTTAAGTCGTGCAGGGGGAGCCCGCAGCCAGAGCTTTTGATCATATGGTACACCGCACCCGCCTTGAACTGTAGACACCCCCCCAAGCGAGTGTCCGCTCATCATTTGTCGAAGAGAAACGCACGCGAGCAAGCGCGGACCGAAGTAAGTGGAGCTCCAACTCAGTAGACCTAGACAGACGATCATGCATAGGAATTGCATCGGGACCAAGCCGCCCAAAATCCTCCAAGGTTGCGCTGGGGTGGAGACAGTGTGTGTACGCGGCGGGAAGAGCGGCCGCCAAGGCCCCGAGAGAGGTCCAGTTGTCATGCCAGATGGACGTGCCCACCCCGTCCCCAATCCTTACAGAAGTTAGGGAACGATAGAGAGGGACCAGGGAGGCGAACGCCTTCCAAGAGGATGTCGAAGCCGCGGGACGGTCACCCAAGTACCAACGGCGCGCCCAGGTAGTCCAGGGGGTACAAACGCCACTGAAGATTTTATGGACCATCTTCAGCAAGAGACATGTGTTCTGGACCTCAATGTCGATCAATCCAAGCCCCCCCTCTGAGCGGAGACGACAAGCCTCATGCCATGCAACCTGGCAGTCTCCCCCGGAGCACTCACTCGCCCCTTTCCAGAACATGGCCCGGCGGGGGCGGTCCATCCTGGCTACAACGCCTTTGGGGAGGGGTAGAACTGTCATGGCATGAGTGGGGATCGCAGCCAGAACCACAGAAGAAAGCGTCAAACGGCTCCCCTGGTCAAGAGTGTGTGTGCGCCATCCAGGTATGCGACGTTCAATCTTGATTGGCAAGAAATCCATGGCGCTAGCAGGCAATTTTTCATCACAGAGAGGCAGGCCGAGGTATGTTTGGGGGAACGTCGACAACGGGCAGCCAAGGTCCGCAGCTAGCAGGGCAACGTGCGCAGGGTCAACACAAATTGGGATGAAGGTGCTTTTGTGGTAGTTGATAGTTAGCCCCATGGTAGCAGAGAAGGCATCCAAAATAGACTTTAGCCGAGAGAGCTGCCCACGATCAGCACGGACCAACAGGAGGGTATCATCGGCGTACTGAACAACAGGACAGGGCAGGTCGTCGACAAGGGGATGCAGCAACCGATCAACGGAGTCATCCTTCACAATCAATTGGTGGAGAAGGTCCGCAACTATCAAGAAGAGGTAGGGCGACATAGGGTCCCCTTGTCGCAGCCCTTTTTTACACTGAATCCACCTACCGGGGACCCCGTTCAACAACACCGCCGTTTTGCCAGTGGTAAGGATATTATGGATCCAAGAACACCACCGGTCACCGAACCCACGTGCCTGCATGATTACACCCAGAGCGTCCCAGCTAACAGAATCAAAGGCTTTCTTGAAATCCAACTTGAGGGCAATCGTGGGTGCCTTTCGAAGACGGCAGCTCTGGACCAAACCCGCTGCATTCAAGAAATTATCTGCAATGCATCTCCCGGCAATAAACCCAGATTGTTCGAAGGACACCAAAAGCTCAATAAACTTCTGCAGCCGTGTAGTCAAGATTCAGGAGATGATTTTCATGATGCAATTTTGGAGGGAAATGGGTCGGAATCCATCCGCTGAGAGCACCATGTCACACTTAGGCAGCAGGGTAATAAGAGCACGATTAACACCATCCAGGTCCGCATCACCAGAGTAGAAATCATTCAAGAAGTCCAACAAGTCCAGAGAAACCATGTCCCAAAAGCTCTTAAAGAAGGCAGGGCCAAACCCGTCCGGACCGGGGCTACAGTTGGACCGCATAGCCCAGACCGCCACTTTGATCTCCTCCAGGGTGAAAGGCCTCTCAAGATCATCCAGGCGGGCACGCGCGCCAAGTACCAGTGAGGGTCAAAGCTCCATGAAGAGGGGGCGGCAGTGCCCAGGAGAGACGAATAAAAGTCCGCTAGCACTCTAGCTTTGTCGCCATGATTAAAATGAGCGACCCATCCGCATGCAGGACTTGAATCTGATTCTTACAAAGGCGGGTAGACGCGCCAGCGTGAAGGAAAGAGGTGTTGCCCTCGCCAAGCTTGCAGAGCCGATAAGCATACCTTTGCCGCCAATAAATGTCAAGTTTCTTGTATTCCTCGGATAGGCGGTCTTTAACAAATGATGCATGTGTAGTGAAGTATTTATTATCTATTCTTTGATGAGACCCACTATTGATAGCTTGCATTGAGAAGAAAGAAAAATATAAACGCCTCAAACTACTTTTTATTATAGGGCATGTGCATGAAGGAGGCGGAGGAGGATCCACGTCCTCGGAACAGGAGGTCTCTTCCCGCATGCTCCATGTGCTCTCCGGCCAAAACCTTAGCCGTATGGGAGCGAGAGGTTGAGCGAAGAAGAGGCCGACGCTGCTCTGTGGTGGTCATGAGTTGACCATGCTGCTGTATAATCACTGTCCATGGGAGAACGTAGAGAGCACAAAAAGCACATTGATTTGTCATCGACGGTGTTTTCTGTACAAATATGACGGTGTTTTTTTTGTAAAAAAAATACATCATGCCCAGTTTCAACTCACTGACAGGTGGGTCAATACACATAGATACACTCACATACGCGTATTATAATCGTATCCGCACGCTTAAATCAAGTTAGGTGACTACAAAACCGTATTTTTAAAGTTCTAGCACTAAATTGAACATACGACGCAAGTTCTGTGACTCCAAGTGATATTACCTCATTCTCAACCTACACAGTCAACTAACTTATCCTCAAATTAATTGAATGTGCTACTTGATTTTAGCACGTTGCATGATGAACCTAAAAATTTATCTTCATGCCCAAGTGTTAGATCAAGAGAAAAACAATGAGGTAATATTAATGGCAGTCATATAACTTGCATATGATGTTCAGTTTGGTGCTAAAAGTTGTAAAATACGTCATTGCGGTCACATAACTTGCCTATGCGTGCAGATACGGTTCTTTCGTATCCAGACGTATCTTGTGCTCACGTACCGTGTCAGCATGAATATGGCCCACATGTCGGGGGCGGTGAGTGGTGAGGTGTTGGGTGAGCCATGCATTATCTTTCTTTTGCAAAACGCAGCCTCGATTTTTATTTAATTACGCACATGTAGGCACACAGTATCTTTCAAGAAAGACGAATAAAATAGCGCCAGGGGACTAGAACGGGACGTCCTGCAAACTAAGAGATAACTGCACTAGCCACTCGACCAAGAATAAATTGACATCAAACTCACAAACAAAATTTTCTTTAATACAATGTTCGCTCAGCCCAACAAAGGAATAAACGAAAACTAAAAACATGTTCGTGTAATTCCCCGCAGGAATAAAATGATGTAAGAAAACAACTTATATTTTGTTGTTTGTGACGTTTCAAAAATGTTCTACGTTGTAAAAAAAGTATGTGATATTTTAAAAAATTAAAGATTTATAAAATATTTGTGTAATTAAAAAAAGTATGTTGCATTTTAAAAATGTTCACGCATTTCAAAAAAATATTCATGCGTGGAAATGTTCCTGTATATGTTGTTACTAATCTTGTTCTATTTAAGAAAACTACGCGGGTAATAGAAATATATGCACATTATCACGGAGAGAGTGGAATCATTCTGTTTGAGCGATCAATTTTTTTCAAATATAAAATTGTTGAAATTTTAAAATTCTTCTGGAAAATTCAGCTGAACTATATTTCATTTATCTAGATTTTCAACTTTAAAATTATTCGTATTCGAAAAAACCCCCGCTAATTTGCCTGAAAGAAATTCGTGTACATTTATTCTGCAATATATCTTCTTTTATCTAGATTTTTAAATTTTTAATTATTCAAATTCAGAAGAAATAGTTCATTTGTCCGAAAAATTTACGTACAAGCATTCTGACCTATATTTTCCTTTATCTATATTTAAAAAATTAGATTTATTTGAATTCGAACACAATTTCCGTCTATTTGTCCAAAAAAATGTGTGCATTCATTCTGCACTAGATTTTTTAAGTTAAAATTATTCGATTTTAAACAAAAATGTAGTTTATTTGTCTAAAAAAATTATGTACATTCATTCTGCACTTTTCTTCTATCTAGATTTTTCAAATTTAATATTATGCGAATTCAAACAAAAGTTTAATGATTTTTTTTGCGGGGAAAAGTTTAATGATTTGTCCAAAAAGTTTATCTAGAATATAAGTTAGTTTCTTACATAGAAAAAAGAAAGAATACAAACAATAAATTGTGTATATCTCTTTAATTGCACATGCGGCGAGCTAGCCAGGAGGTCATAGGTTTGAACCGGGTCTATCCCTTTTTTGCACAGCTTTTCCTGTTTTAATTTCTATTTGCTTCATACTATCCATATAATATGGAGCTAACTGTGCGTACTAATCGCCAAACATCAGGTTAGTCGAGTAGTTCGAAGCCCAGCATGTACCCGCGTTTTCAATTTCATTTGAGAATTGTCCGTGTAGATAAAATGCAAGGGATCAGAAACGTTTGGTTTTAATTTTATTTGAGAATTTTCTGCATAAATAAATAAAATGCAAGGGTTAAAAAAACAGTGAAAATGGCCCCCCCACAACGTTGGCACGCCACGTGTGCCTGCGATACGATAGAAAGCACCGTATATGAACAAGAGGACAAGTTAGATGACCAGAAACACGTATTTTACGAGTTTATGCACCAAACTGAACGTCCCGTGCAAGTTCTATGACTCCCGATGTATTTACCTCAAAAACAATTATACATAGCTGCCTGTCCATGAGCATTTCTCTAAATCTCATTATGTTGTAGAGAAACAGAGCAGATTCAGCTTGGGTGGTTTGGATTATATCTACCAGCAACACACAATCCTTGATGTATAGGTTAACCAAATGAATAAGGGAGATACTATGGTGTGATGTGGTGTCGCGGAACGCTGACATTTTGCTGATGACATGCATTCATGAGAAACCAGCGTGAGCATGGCCTGAAGCCGGGTTGCCGAGGAATTAATTGATGTCTTTCTATCTAGAGGATTTGGACGCCATATATATAGTTCTGATTATACACATTGTACTATCAGATTATTCTGCATTTTATTATTAAACAAAGGTATACAATGCCTACACTTTGAATAATCCTGAAAATTTAATTTAACTAAAGGAAGTACTTTTTTCCTTTCTATCCATCTACTGTTAAGTTAGCATAAAAAACACCAGAAGAAAAAATACATCTAGGTTCGTAGACCACCTACAAGCAGGGACGGAGCCAATGTAGAAGCGTTGGGTTCAAGTGAACCCAACGACTTTTGCCTTGTACGTACATGTAGGTACGTGGTTGCCTGATCTGAATCCAGTAAAAAATCCTGCCTGACCCCATCAAATAACGCGAGGGCCATGTGAGAACAGGTAAGCAAAGGGCCAGCCCTAAGAAAAAGCTAAGCAAAGGGCCAAAAGCCCACAAGGAGTCCATGTGCCCAGGCGGCCAGGCCTAAACCGTGATTAGCAGGCCCCTTGTGATTAGTCACGTAAAGCAGCCACACGCGAGCCTCGTCGTCTGTTTCTTTTCCAAATCGCACCTCTCCTCTCGCCAGCTCGTGTTGTTCGGCACCTCGCCGCCGCACGCTGGCGGCAAGCAGGCCGCTAGCTGCAACACTTGTAGCCCAAAATTTGAGGTAATCTCTACTCCTAATGTCTGAGTTGGTACGCGTTTCGAATTTTATTTTCGTCCCACCTTACCCGGTCTTTTTTGGTACTTCTTTGGTACTTCCTCTCACCTTCCTCTCAGCCGCGAAAAATCAAAGAAAACCCCGCGATCGAGTCCCGCACACGCCCAACCTCCCGTCTCACGCTAAGCCGCATAAAACCAAAAAAAAAAAACCTCAAGCCGAGTCCCCCGCCCGCCCCCACGCACTCCAGGCCCTAACATCCCGTCGCACCAAGACAGACGAACCAAAAAAATCTACGAATAGTCCGCCGGTTATTTTTCGCTGGTTTTTATTTCGCCTCACCACTTTCGTTGGTTTTATTTCGCTGGTTTTATTTCGTCTCCCTCCCACCTGTCTTTTCGCTTCACCACCCACATAAACCCATCAGATTAGTTACCATAAAAAAATCGCAATCAATCAAGTATTGATGATCAGATTAGTTACCATATAAAAAATAAATCGCAATCAATCAAGTATTGATGGGATATTTCCTTATATTGATGTGATTTCCCCTTTTTATCATCAATCGTCTCTACTGCCTAAAAAATGCGTAGCTTTCCTTTTCGCTTCACCACCCACATAAACCCATCAGATTAGTTACCATATAAAAAATAAATCGCAATCAATCAAGTATTGATGATCGGATTAGTTACCGTATAAAAAAGAAATCGCAATCAATCAAGTATTGATGGGATATTTCCTTATATTGATGTGATTTTCTTATCATCAATCATCTCTACTGACTAAAAAAATGCGTAGCTTTCCTTTTCGCTTCACCACCCACATAAACCCATCAGATTAGTTACCATATAAAAAATAAATCACAATCAATCAAGTATTGATGATCAAATTAGTTACCATATAAAAATAAATCGCAATCAATCAAGTATTGATGGGATATTTTCTTATATTGACGTGATTTTGCGTAGCTTTCCTTTTCCTGCCAACCGACCGCGTCCCATCTCCCTATATCCGCCCTCGTTGCTCTGCCTCCCGCACGAAAAAAACCCTCTCGTTTGACCTCCCCCAAACCCCGCATGATGGAAAAACCCAGCCGCCTGCTTCCCCTCCTCTCGACCGCTCCATACGTCCAGATCGCGGCCCCATCCCCATCCTCCTCTCACGTCACGGCGGCCGATGGACTGCCGCCACCACCCTCCTACTCTCTCGCCGCCGCCGTCCTCCCGCTCGCTCGCCGCCGCCGTCGCCACCAATCCCGGCGAAGGCGCCGTTGCTGCTATGTCGCCTCATTTCCCCATCCAAGCCTGACCATGGCAACGACGCCCTCTCATGTGTCCCGCGGTGAGGTTTGGGGAGGCGCGACCACAATCCAGTAGGGATCTCACCGCGGACCCGTCCGCTGGGATGGGTATTGCCTCCGTTGCGAATGGGATCGAAGGGAGGGACTACTTCGTCGTCAAGGTCGGCGAGGCAGCGGCCGATTGGGAGCCCGGTTGTGAACATGGGAGTTCGTCCCCATGGAGGCGGCGGCCGTGGAGATTGGATGTGAAGCAACCCCACTTGCCGGTGGTGGAGGCTTGCCGTCCATGTGATCCTTACTTCTCCCGGTATCCCCATTCCTTGCCTCCCATTACAAAAGCGAGCATAAATGAGAGCAGGGGCTGATTTTCATCACTTCATTTCTCATATTTTTAGTTGCTTTTTTGAGATTATACAAGATGCTCCCGATCTGTTTTGTCAAATTACTTGGATCGTCTTATGGAATTGACAGCCATCGCATTTTTCACCTCATGTTATTTCTTAATCCTTGTCCCACTAGGCATCCACTACATGTGTTGGTAATGACGTGATGTTGAGGTGGCTAGGAGAAGCTCAGCAGCTAGATCAAGGGCAATCGAGATGGATCTGGGAGCCAAGCAATAGTTCTTCTGTTAAATTTTGGTTATTATCTTTTCTATTGTTACGATTGTGGGATGGTTGATTTTGACTCGGTGTAACATTTGCATTTGTTTCCCCAGCTTGTTGGTGTAGATGCGTGGCACTGCGGCAACTAATCAAGAGCGAGGGCAGTGCACATCAGAGCTATGCTGAATGTAGCGAGCCAACCACGAATTGGGTATGTTCACACGAGGGATGGGAGAGGAGAGGAACATTAACATTTTTCATGATTTGGATGAAAATTTCAGTTCATAGTTTCTCCGTACGTGGCAACACACTAACGGTACTCATGGGCTTAGGATGAAAGTAGCGCCAGCAGAATCAGTAGGTTGGATGGGAAGGCGGTTGTTGCCCTTGTCCCTTGGTGCTAGCCTACCGTGGTGGCCTCACTAACTTGCTCATTGCGAATACGAGTTCGTGGGGTCGCGAGTTGCTGCAGATTTGTTTTTATCACTTTTTACAATATTTATTGATGTATCCCTAACTCATCGAGTCATTTTTAGCTTTGATTTCCCATATACGCCAGCCTAAATATCCCATGGTCAGAATATTTGCATGGTTAGTGGACATTGTCCCTTTCTTTCTAATGTTTAATATTTTATATTGCCGATAGAAATAATTTTATCCGCTTGATTTAGGAAGTGCACATAGGTAGGTCAACAAATTTTGTAGCTCTTTCGGATGTAAAAGCATATGTTGCATAAAAAATTATTATCTTCCAAGCATACTCACATTTCACTAACAAATAGGGGGAGGTTCAGACTTCAGAGCAATGATAAAAAGGTTTATTCCTCACTCTTTTGTTGGAATTTTAGTTCCAAGTTAACATGATTTCTTATCCGCTTCATAAGTCATGCATCTGCTTAATTAGGTGATAAGTAGGGCTATTGTGGGGTTTGTTTAAACTCCAGCATAAGGAATTCTTGTTTAAGAAAAAAGACTTTTGCCTTCTTTAATTACAAATTGATTGCAACATCGTGTTAGTATGTGATTTCTCACACCTGGTTGTAATATTTGTGAAGACGTGCATTGCACGTGCACTTGGAAGCGGACCCGTGGCCCGCGCTGGACGGCGCCGACGCTGACCCGGGCCACCTCCTCCACGTATTCTTGGAGCTGTGGCTGGCCGATTTACATGAAATTAATTCCCTCAGTTCTGGTGGCAAATATAATACACATAATCCATATTGTTATGCACTAGCGTGTGTGTGTGAAATAGATGGATTATGGTCCCGTACCCAATAAGATGGATGTGTGTGTGTTAGAGAGAGGGAGAGGGGGAGAGAGAGTGAGGAAGAGGGAGGGAGTGTGTGTGTGTGAGGATTTGATGGTAAAAAAAGTCGCCAATGTCGTAATATTGAACTCTTTAAGTTAACGTGGCCCCGTTGCAACGCACGGGCGTTCTTCTAGTTAGATTACATTATCACATCTCCTCATCTACTCTCTCTTATATATGTTCTATCTAACTAATAGCCTATTAGTACGAATGCACAATAGTGATTTTTTGCCCTAGTTTTTTTTTTCTGTGGACTTTGATTGATCTAGGCTATGGAGGGGTATTATTCGAAGAAAATTCGGTCACCAGATCTCGTTAATGATACAGGCACATCAAGGTCACCCATTAGACGTAAGCAAAGTGCATCACATGTCAGTGCAACTAGTCTCCCGAAACCTACTATTCGCACAAAAATTAACTTAGATGAGTTGCCTTCTGATCAGGCCGATCGAAAAAGGATTGCAGAGTACACAAGCAATCCAAGGAAGTAAGATGAGGTTAGGCTCCAATATTTACCGAGGAGACCTTACGGGCCACCGCTTAATTTTGATTACCCATAGGGGGAGATTGGAGATACTCAACGGAGATTTAATCTAGATTGGTTTGATCAATATGGTCGTTTGCTTGAGTATAGTGACAGGGTGCATAAGGCCTTTTGTTTGTGCTGCTACCTTTTCAGAGATTACAATGAGGGACAATCTGGAAGTGATGCATTTGTAATTAGTGATAACGGCTGGAACAGGAAAAGCAGACTAGATACTCATCTGAGTAAAAGTAATGTTAATAGCTTTCATAATCTAGCAATAAAAAGATGTGATGCCTTGATGAATCAAGATCAATCAATTCAGGTTGCTATCGATAAGCAAACTGTTCTTACAAGAAAGCAAAATTGAGTACGTCTTAGTGCTTCGTTTGATTCGGTTTACAATGGAGAGATGCCTTTCAGCTATGAATGTCAAGAAAAAGTTGCGGTATAAAATGGGTGATCGGTTCATGAGTGACTCTCTAATTTACTATATTGAGAAAGATATATTTTCTACCATTAGTAAAGATGCAGTGTTTAATCTTTTTAAGGTGATGAAAGATTGAAAGGGGTCACTCTAAAAGTGAGTGACTTTACAAACTTCAATTGCTTGATGGTACTTACTTTAAACTTGTCAAACTAACTTATCATTTTTTCAACGTTTCAGGAACATGAGAAGCTAAACCTGGAGCTACAAAGTTATTTGATACTACTCTATTATTTATAATATGCAGATAAGTGTTTTCACAATTTATCAAACCAGTATGTTTTGCACTCTTCAATTTTTCAATGCAACACAAAATGTGATATGTGATACTATATTTGTTTTCTGTTATATTGTTTATGGGTGTTATACTTTTGTTGCAATTAGACTTTAATGTTCATAAGTTAGTATCAAGTTCTCATAAGGAGTGAATGAGTGAACCCAATGGCCAAATTTCCTGGCTCCGCCCCTGACTACAAGCACTGTAGCACGTCGAAGGCGTGCCGCCATCATCGCCCCTCCCTCATCGGAGTCGGGCAAGCCTTGTTGTAGTAGACAGTCGTGAAGTCGTCGTGCTAACACCCCATAGGACCAGCGCACCAGGATAGCAACCGCCGCTGATGAAGAGAAGCGTAGATCGCAAAGGTCCAACCTATAGACACACGAACACAGACGAACGAAGACGGGATCCACGTAGATCCATCGAAGACAAATGCCAACCGAATCCCACGAGATCCACCAGAGACAAACCTGCACACACCCTCCAACGATTCTAAAAACACCACCGAAATGGGGCTAGGCAGGAATGACCTTATTCCATCTACAGAGAGACGCCGCCGCCTTGCATCTCCGAGCAGGACACAAACCCTAACAAATCTTTAAAAACGTTAGAAAATAGAGCCCTCCCGCTGGCAAGTGTCGGGATCCACCGCACCTCCATGCTCCTAAGACCATAGGAGATGAGGTAGACCGTCTGCAGCGTTGGCGGAAGGCAGGAGAAACCCTAGCACACTCGGTTCAAGGTACGAGCGGCCGCCGCTAGTCCAAAAGCAAATCTACTAGTGATCAACTGAAGAAAGTACTTGAAGTAAAGGTTTTCCTTTACCGAAAGCACCCTTCTACTCATAGCTCATTTGAGCTCGGGTTGAAAAATAAATTCTGACTTTTTTTCAGAAAAAAAACTAAAAAAATTGGTGCAAACTTTCACAAATTTTATCAGTGCGTGGAAATTTTCAGCTCGAAACAACATTTGTGGAAGGCATGGCAAAAAAAAACCCCCTCCAAAATGCTTTCAGAAATAGCATTTTTGGAGCATCCATTTTTTTTCACCACGACTTCCAAGAATGTTGTTTTATGATAATGTTTGCAAGCACTAAAACATTTGTCAAAGTTTGCACAATTTTTTTACTATTTTTTTTATTTTACTGTTTATTGAGGTGCATTTGAGCCTGGATATAGATACATCACATCCTTTTTTTTGAACCATGCAAGAGAGCTGCATGTATTGTAATAAAGATAGAGAGGGAGTACAAACGACCAAAGCAAACTGCCCCAGAAACACAACGAAAAACAACGACGACACTAGAATAGACCCTCCGGAAAGTACAACCACAATTACTCTAAACTAAAACAACCCAAACTCGCTTAAGCCCATTGCCTTGCATCAGCTTTGATTTGATCTATGACTCTTTGCAACGGAGGGAAGGCATTGTCATTTGTCAAAGACCCGCCTATTCCTTTCCCTCCAAATGCTCCATACAATGAGAGGCACAAGAGTGTTTAAAGTATTCCTCTTGGTGCCATGAGTTAATGACCTAGCTTCTTGCCCCCACTCCTTGAGTGGACGTGCAACATATGGTGAACATCGCGTCCTTTCTTTACATGGTACTTTTATTGTTTGGTAGGCATGAACCATCTCCAAGCCGAGATGTTGAGGTGGTGGTCTTACAGACAAATCCCTATTATCATATCGCTCCAAGCAACTACACGACGTAATCACTGTCTTGCATGCCTTATCCCCAAAGGTAAAGTGTTACTGTTTCCTTTACTGATTGGATATGTTTTGCCTGTGTAATTAATATTAACTAGACTCAGTGAAGCATTTGTTTAACGATCTTGGATTATTTTGTTGGTGGTTATATCAAGTCAGTTTTTCGGTTGGATTCTAGCTAGGTAAGGTAAGTCATCTCAAGTCAACAAAGATTTTTCTTTACTTGCGAAGGTGAGCCTCGGGGGCTATGATGTATTTCATTTATATAGAAAATTATGTGTTAATTTGTAGTCCTCAAGAAAAAGTTAGTGGTCAAGTGTACTTCTCGACTACTGATTCGAGTTTCTTTTTTTAAGCTATAAATACCACGAGTCTAGATTTTTCGACCTATTTTGTCACTCACCAAAAAATTAGTTCATGTTAAAAAATATGTAATATTTGTTCCCACATTTTTGGTAAAGCTTAAATTCTGCATGACTGCAAATGTGTTTCGCACATATAATTGTCCTCGTACCCCTTTTGCAACGCACGGGTATTTACAAGTCCGAAAAGAATAACAATATGTAAAACGAAAAACTCAAAGGGACTATCGGACGAAAACTTGGGCCTGCTGTTATTTAGGCCCAGACTGGGAAAGGATACGATGGTCCGTGAACCCTCCCCAGAGCACAAAGGTCACCGAGTCCTCATCCACACGAAACCCTAGCTTCGAATCGCGATCCCCTTCCCCTCGCCGTCACGCCGGTTCGACCCCTGTGATCGCCGATCAGATGCCGATGCCGCAGAAGAGGCGCGGCCGCCGCAGGAGGGTTCCTCGACAAGGACCCTCCCGCCGGCGCCGCGGTGAAGAAGGCGCATCGTTGTCCAGATCCCATGTCGAATCGGACAGCAGCAGCACGACATCCAGCGCGCAGCCGTCCGGATCCTTGGACGAGCTGGCCGGGCGGACTTCCAGCGGAGCCCCGTCAGGATCCTTCGACGAGGTGCCGGACGCCTGGCCGGCTCGCGAGTCCAGGTACCATGAAATCCTCGCCTCGCGCCTCGCGGAGTTGCAGTTACAGTTATGCGCCGCCGCCGCCGACATCCCAAATCTTCCTTCGGATGAAATTGTCCAAGCCCTCACTCGTTCTAATTTCTATGATGATGAGCTGCGGGCTGCTCTGGTAGAATATCAAGTCCACAAGTTCTTGAGCGAACCCCACGGGCCAGGTGTTGGAGAGAGAAATTCTGTAGAGGACATGGGCGATGATATCCCTGAGGAGGAATTCGTCAACTACTCCGAAAAGCTAAAGGCTTGCAGACCTGCTGAAATCGACACTGAGACTCGTCTGAATCAGGAGGAGTTTCGCGAGCTCCATGTCAAGTATGTAGGTTACCGCATCAAAGCCTACCTGGTTAGTCCCATATCAATCCATCTATTTGTCTATCGCGATCAATCATATACACATAGTTATACCCTATTAATTATGTACTTACTCGACTGTTCATCTGTGTAGTTGCTGAAAGGGAAGCATATCGGCGAGCTAGACGAAGCTACATCGGAATGCAAGTACCCTCTCGAGCTTGCATTGGAGAATACATGTTTCTCTCCTTACCTGGAAGATGGTGTCTTTGGCTGGTATTTCGACTCTGACCTCTGTTTACTTAAGTCATTGAGTGACTACCAGCGGCTAGTCCTCCCTAACTGTGTAAGTATATCTGTATTACTACTTTCAGTTCAGTGATTCATATAGACTTAATTTGTGCTCATGCAGCCAGTAACCAGTTTCTTCTTCTCTTCTTACCTTTGAATTGGTGACCACAAATATTTCTTTGACAGCTTGGACAGTTATCGAATGATGACTGCTATTCTCCATTTCTTTATAGCATAGCATGGCTTTGTTTGAGTAACCCCTTGGTTCTAGGAGCCTGAGGTTCTTGACAAAATGCTGAAATAAAACTATGAACTTAGCATCTTGTGGAGATTAAACACAGTTTATATGTGTGTTTGCAATAAATTTTGGAAAATCTCATAAAATGTGCATGGTAGAAGAAAAAGACAAAAGTTATACCTTCTTCCCTGAGAGTTTAATATGCTGATGCATTTTTTACGTGGGGCAAGTCCTAAAAAATTGACAAGAGGTCCACATGCAGACTGCTCCCAAATAGAGTACCATCCTTTTTCTGTCTGTGTAAATGGAGTTTTGCCTAATATCTTGAGTCCCTGTATATGTTGCATGTTACAATACTGTTTTTCTTTTTTGTAATTTCTTGAAGTGCGCTAGTACTATAAAATAATAGGCGCACACACACATATGATCCTAAGAGCATTCCGTGCCCTTATGCTCAGTGCTTGTTATTCTCAGGACAACTGTGATATGTTGCTTTCCTTCTTTTCTGGTGCAGGCTTGGAGTGAGTATGGAAGCTTGAGTCAGTACATCTTGTTTTATAATACCCATGAAGCTGATAGAGACTATGTGCTGTACTGGGAAAAAATGGTCAAGGAAATTAAGGTATGCATGGTGCAGCGATCAGCTAGTCCAAGTTTAAAACTCTGTTTAGTAAAAAGGAAATTGGACTAACAACCTTCTGTTCTTAACAGTGGCTTGAAAATCATGTGCTTAAAGAAGATACTCCGGAGGTAGGCCTATATGACCTCTCAAAACCATGTAATGACAATTGACAACTAATCTCTACATATACGTTGTAGCATCACATTAACTTTCCTGTTCTTCTATTTAGTGGGATCAAATCCGTCGTAAAGGTTTTTACCAAGCAATTAGGATTGCTGCTGAGTTCCACAACATTGATTTCGGTCTAGCATATTATGGTTTCATGGTACTTCCTTTGCCCCTTGCTCATTTAGATTGTCAGCTCTAGTTATGGTTGTATCTGACAATTGCAATCTTTTGATTAAATTTAGGAGTATATATGGAGGACTCGCTTTTATGTCGTGTTTGTGAAAGATCTTGACCGTGCCTATTTTGAGATTTGGAAGCGGGTCAAGGGTCAGGTCAGCATTGTACATCAGAAGTAAGAGCAGTTTATTTCTTTGTTCTTGGTAGTGTTGTTTTATCTCGTGTTCTAACCCTGTTTATGCTTGGTGGTATTGTTTTCTTCTTTGTTGGACAACATGTAGACAAGTTTCAGAGATGCTCTGCAGGAAGTTTGCACTGAGAATTTGGTACCATCGCGCCAGCAAACTTTGAAGGCCGAGCTGGAGCGGCCCGGAGGCTTTTTGCAACTGGAGCGACAAGTAGGTTTTGTTGTTGTTGTTGTTGTTGTTCATAGGTGTTCTGTATGTGTTTTCATTGGTTAAGTAGTATCTCTTACGATGCAAATGCTTTAACCGTCTTCCCTTTGCAGTTCCACCGGTGCACAGAGGGCATTAGTAAGGAAGTGAAGGTAAGTATAGTGTGGTGTGGTCCATGCTTTGGAATCTGTTATATACTACTCCCTCCGATACAAAATAAGTGTCGTAGTTTTGAAGTAAGGTTAGTTCAACCTTAGTTCAAAACCATGACACTTATTATGGACCGAAGGGAGTATATTACATCATTGTCTGATGTCTCTCCTTGCTGTGTATAGCTTCCGGATTGGAGAGTCCAAGAGTTGATTGCGCAGGAAATTAATTACAAGGTTGGTTGTATAGATATTGGTAGGCAATATTGTTTCCGCCTGCAGGTTTTGTATGTAATAGCTCATTCTTTTCCAATTTCAGCGTGCATTGCCAAAGACGTATGCACACTACGCCAGGAAGAAGCTCCAGATTGCAGAAGTCTTAGGAATGATTCCCAAGGCCGAGATACCAGCGTAGATGTGTTTGTTGCTGGCGTCCGCGGTGATCGTTTGGCATTTGATGCCCAAGTACACCTGGGCTCGGATGTACCCTTTGAGCAAATTCTTCATATGTTACCCAACATAAGATGTGGCTCAAGACCTTATATGATGATGTCTAACTTTTTTCTACTCTCTGTTCACAAATATAATATGTTCTAACTTATTCCTGACTCGGATGTGTGTAGACACATTTTAGTGTGTTTGTTCCTCATTTTGGTCATGTTGTCCTAATAAAGATCTTATATTTGTGTGTGGAGGGAGTACATATCATATGGTTCGTATTATGGAATTGAGGGATGGGTTGTTTTGTTAAAGAAAAAACTGGGTCTCTGTAGTCAACTTTATGCAGCTCGGCATATCACGCCGCATGCCTTTCGCTAGCGGTCGGTGCGTGGTTTGCTTTTTTAGAAAATCATTGTAGACTCCGCAAGTCGACCAAAGGCTAGATGGCTATACACATAGGCCCTATCTTCGCTGCCGTGAATTCGTAGTGTCAAGGCATGATTCTCTCTCCCTTCTTTTTCAATCAAAACACCACCCACTTTATTCATCATTAGAGAAAATAGATACATAGTCTGTTATAATTTCATTTATTGGTTCCTCAAGCCAATCGCAGAAAATCTCGGTAGCCTAGCTAGTTTGTGAGCTATCTTATTTGCTTCTCTATTACAATGTTCAAACCTAGAAATAGGAAAATCACAAGCGAGATGATAACAATCATCAAAAATTGCTGCCGCTGCGCCCGTATGACATCCTCCATTGTTCATTATCTTGATGACCTCTAAATTGTCAGAGTTGATAACTAGACGATTGCACCCCATTTTTTGTGCCAGGGATAACCCATATCGGAGTGCCAAAGCTTCAGCCGCCAGATATCTGCGCACTAGTCTATCTTTCCATCCCCCTTGCAATGAATTTATCTCTATCATCCCTGAGTACCACCCCGACAATGCCCCTGAGCTCATCATGATCAAACGAGGCATCAACATTAAGTTTTACAAAACCCAGAGGGGTTGGGTCCAGCCTCCTTTTCTTGTGATCGCTTTTGGAGAGCAAGCATTAACAAAATTTGTTGTAATTGCACGGATCCCTAGTGATATCTGAGAGATGATCTGGGTTGTTTCCTCGTGGACCAATTTACGCTTTTCCTACCAGAGGTACCAGGTAGTAATGGCAATCATCTATCGAACATTCCCAGTCGCCACTGAGGTCAAATCCTAATCTGGCATAAGAAGTAAGAGCAAGTCTAGTAGAGCCCTCAAACCCCTAAAAATAACTGCTTTTTTTTTACAGTTTTCGTCGAAAAAAAGCTGTAGACTAGAACCCCTTAACCCTCAAACCCTCAATTTTTTTTAAAGGTCCAACCCTCAAAAGTAAGGGTTGGGGAGCAAAACCTACCCCAACCCTCATTTGGCGGTTATCCTCGCGCGGGAGGGAAAAATCCTCCCAACTCCCGCGCCCACGCCCGCGACCACCGCTGCTAGTCGCCCCCGCCGCCGGCGGCCGCCCCGCCGACCTCCCGCGTGCAACGACAACGTCGTTCATGGGGAATATTCCGTTATAAGGGTTGGGTTTGAGGGTTCTAATCTTTGCCCCTGTTTTTCAACCCGTAAAAGTGCACAAAAAGATCATTTTTGGACCCTTAAAACGCTAGTGAGGGTTTGAGGGTTCTACTAGTAATGCTCTAAGAACTCCAGAACAGCCTCACCTGCTCGATCAATTTTACTGGCTCTCATAATCATTTCGTTCAACCTAGCCTTCTCCAAACCTCTCTTGCTTTGCGGCAGAGAAATAACACATGCTTTGTATCTTCTGGATTAGAAGAGCAAGAAGGGCATTGAGGCTATATCTTGATATGTTTATTGGCAAGAGTAACGCGACACGGAAGCATCCCATGCAGCGTACGCCAAATGAAAATTTTCACCTTAGCAGGACACGAGAGCTTCCAGATATTCTACCAAATAGGATTTGTATGTTCTTCCCAAACCATTCACATGTCGGAATTTATCACCGTGTTGACGTTCCCACTCAACGAAATACGCTGTCCGAACTGAGAACATACCATTTTTTGTATAGCTCCATGCAATAAAATTCGGCATCATGATGAGAGAGAGGGATAACAAGTACTCGTGCATCAATGGGCCAAAGAGTTTGTGTAACCAGTTCCGCATCCCAATCATTAGAAATAGGGTCAATAAAATCTGCAACCCGAGAGATTAGATGGTTCCCTTTTGGCGTGATGACTTTTCTATCTGCACAAATTGGGATCCAAGTGTCCTCCTAAATATCAATACTCAGACCATTCCCGACTCTTCATATATACCCATGTTTTAGATACTTCACTCCCGCCATGATACTCTGCTAGGTGAACGAAGATCCCTTTTTCAAATGTGCATTCAATAAATCCCCATTAGGGAAGTACTTCACTCTCAAAATAGTAGCACTAAGGGATTCAATGTTCTCGATTAACCGCCAAGCCTACTTTGCCGGCATCACCAGATTGAAACAGTGGATATCGTGAAAGCCCACCCCCCTTGATTCTTTGGGACACACATTTTCCACCAAGCATCCAATGCATCCTCCTCCGGTTGTCCTCGTCTTCCCATCAAAAATGCGACATCGTGTCACTGATTTCTTTGCAATTTTTTCTAGGAATTTTAAAGACCAACATTGCATAGGTGAGTATGGCTTGAACAACAGAATTGAGAAGAATTTCCTTCCTTCCAATGGATAATAATTTTTCTTCCAACCACTTATTTTTGTTATAATACAGGCAATCAAATACAGGAAACAATTAGTTTTATCCATGCCCACATTTGCTGGCAAACCTAAGTATGTGTCATTAAGTGCCTCCGTCAAAATATCCAGAGTGGTACACATTTGTTCTCTAACCTCAACGCCCGTATTGGGACTAAAGAATATACTAGATTTTTCGACACTCACCATTTGCCCCGAAGCAACACAATACAAATCCAAAATTGACTTGCATTTTCCAAGTTCACATTCATGAGAATCAATGAATCGTCGGCAAAAAGTGGTTAGTTATTGGAGGAGCATCTCTACAAACTTTCAATCCCACAATTGCTCCATTCTCCCGCATGCGTCAAAAGAGCTATAAGACCCTCCGTACATAATAGGAATAAATAAGGGGATAAGGCGTCTCTTTGTTGTAGACCTCTCAAAGGCTTGAAACTTTCGCTTTCCTCCGCATTAAACCAAACTCGATATTCCACAGTGGTAACACATTGCATAATCAGATTTACCCAATTCTCATGAAAACCCAGATTAAGCATAATCTCCTTCAAGAAAGGCCACTCAACTTTATCATAGGCTCTATGCATGTCCAGTTTGATTGCGCACAAACCTTCTTTTCTCTCTTTTTTTTATTGTATGGAAGCACTCGTAGGCCACCAAGGCATTGTCCATAATCATTCTCCTAGGAACAAAAGCACTCTGGATCGGACTAATAATTTCTGGATGAAAGGCCTTAGATGAGTTGCCACCATCTTTGCAATAACCTTGTACACCATATTACACAAACTGATGGGCCTGAACTGGCTAACCTTTTCCGGGGAATTAACCAGGCATGATTCTCTTGATTTGACACGTGTGTTGTTTTTCACGTTGTTGATTTGGTCGGTGGATCATTTTTATGTTCGCTGCGTTATTTGCTCCGCGTTTTTCATCTTGCCACATTTCACTTTGACCAGCCAGTAAGGGCATCTCCAACTCTGTCCGCGATCGTTTGGATCGCGTGTTGTGCCATCCAGCGCAATCCAGCATCGATTTGTAGGGTGGTCTAGATGTACTTTCTTCCACAAATCAAAAACAAATTAGGAGGGCTTTGCGGGCCTTCGCACAACACCCACGCCCGCTTCTGACCATTTTGGCCCATCCAAAACCCCCCTCCTTGCCCGTGCGCTCCCTCCCGACGTCAGTTGCCCGCATTCATGCCGCTGTAGAGCGGCCGCTCCGTATTGACGTCAGCCCAGAGTGGAGATGACCTCTCACTGGCTCCACCATTGAGGTGGTGCGCCGACCGAGGCCGTCGCCCATGGCACATCCCCGGTGTCGTGTCTGTTCAATGCCGGAGACGGATATCTACCATGCCCGTTCATTGCCCGTCCGTCCGTATGCCAACATTAAGCAGGCTCGCCGGCCGAGAAACCAACTCCAACTTCGCGCATTGACACACCTAGACGGTTGGCCTCACTGGATCCTCTATTTAAAGGCAGACACATTTGGCTAACTCCACGCCACAACACAAGCCGCTCCACATTCTCCTCCCTTGCACCACATCTGTCATGACTGCATGTGGCCATGCTCTCTGGGAGAGTCTTTCCACGGAGATGAAGCACTAGGTGGGCGGTCTTGTGGCTGCCTAACAGAGTCGCCGTGCTAGGCAAATCGAGGCTAGCTCGCCCGAGGTCTCCGACGACAAGGATGACCCCACGATGGAGACGGGCTCCGATGACACCGCACTGGAGCCTGCGCCTGTGCATGTCGGCTTCACCATGGAGCAGGCGCAACACACTTCAACGACGCCATGGCGGAGGAGCAGGCTGCACTGGCGCCTATGTCAGCGTTCCAATAGGCACAGGAGGAACATCGGTAAAACATGTTCCTCCTAGACCAGCACCGGCTGGCGGAGGGCCAAATCCATGGCGTGCGCGCGAGCGAGGAGGCCGTGGCGGCCATGGCCACTGCAAACCCCAACTTCGTCGCAGAGCGGTGTGCGATCTACGAGGCCGCCCGTGCTCAAGCCACCGGTCCCCAAGAAGGGGCCGCCACAGAGGCGCAGTTGCAGGCGATCTCGGACAAGAACAACGCCAGCCGCGCCTCCTACCGCCGACGAACTATCGGACGGCCCGATGGGATGACAACAGCGCCGGTGCCACCATTTCCATCGTGAACCCAGGCCCAGCTCTGATGGGGGCGGCCGCCCAGGGCCCCCAAGTACGTGTGTGCTCTCTGTATCGGGCCCATGAGAAAAATGATTCTGGGCTAATTTTGATGCAACAGACCTAGCGTACAGTGAACATTACCTGTGGGCAAGTAAATCAACGATTCCCTAAATTGGTGGAACTTTCATTTCCCTCGCTAGGTCCGCGCATGACAACATGAGCGATCGACCTAAAGACATGCACTTTACTTTGATCTTTATGATATAAGACACGTATTACCATGAAAAAAAAAAGGAGTCCGGCAAGCCCGAGGACGACCTTGCCGCCGACACAGCCTCCTCCCGCAGAGGCCTCCCCTGATGATTTCTCCTCCAATGGCGGATCGACTAATTTCATGTTCATCGCCATGGACAGGAGTAACAACACCACCGGGCACCGGCCCTGGCAGGCAGTTTTGAACTACAGAGACCAGGTTAGCATCTTCCTGATGGATCATCCATTGAAGCTAGCTAGATTAATATGTGACTAGTTAGTGCCAGAATTATTAGATCTGGTGATTTTTTTCGCGATGAATTAGATCTGGTGAATTAGCGGTGAAGAGTAGGGCGTAGTTGTCCTTCTGACTATTTTTTAATGCAATCCTTCTGATTAATTATCTGGTTGTGTTGGAGATCGATGAAAGACGAGGGGAGAGGATGTCTAGAATCCATGGGATAATGATGACAGCCAAGCTGAAATTAATTGGAGGATTCATGGTCGATTCAATATGATTAGGTGGCAAAATTATTTTTAGTTTCTAAAAAAAATATTTTTTAGTGTTGCAAATTATAAAGTTATTCTACCTGCATGCCACCAGGAGCAGTTCAAATTACTTTCTGTTTGCCAAACTATGAAATATACAATGTATGAAACTTCCCTGTTAAAATGTTAGCAAAAGTGAGAAATAATTAATATAATAATATATAATTAGATCCTGGAACTAGGTCGACCAGCTGGTTTTGCACTCCATGATAAAAATTTACGAACAATTCATGTTTAAAATTTATCTAAACATGCACATAATGATTATAATTTTGGATACATAAAGGGCCCCCGGTTGTATTTTCGCTCAGGGCCCTGAAATCTCAGGACCGACCCTGCGTGGACCTCACGTTCACGGGCGACGGACAAGGCGCAGACTCCACCGAAAATGAGTAGCGCATGGGAGGCGAAACGGGGAGACGATGGGGACGTGCCTTGTATCCAGACTGGAGAGGGCTACTAGGCGAGCCGGTGATCAACCTCGAGTTCCCTGCCGACCCAACTTAGAGCATCTACAACCGGACTTTGCAAATTCGGCCCTTCAAACACCCGCGGACGCGGCCGAGCGTGTCCACGGACAGTGACCGGTCACGCCTCAAATTAGCTACTCTGCATCCGACTCTCTTATATTTCAACCCCTAGATCCATACAAAGCATGCAAATGAAATCCTACGTACTACATACTACGTACTACCCTAGCTACTCTTCGTAGCTAGGGGATGTCCTTGACGATGGTGCCGGGCGCCGGCTGGACAGGGGTGGGTAGGAGGGCTCCGACTCATCCTCCTCCTAATCGACCTCATCCACGTAGGCGAGCATCTCCGCCTCCTCTGCAGCCTGCTGCGCCTCCATCTCCTGCCGGGGACGACATCTAGCCTCCGCAGCTGACTCCAACCGGAAGGAATCAGGGATGGCCTGCTACTCCGCTTGCAGATCCGCGTCGCCAGCTAAGGGAGTCCTGGATTAGGGGGGGGGGGTCCCCGGGCGTCCGGGCTATGAGACATGGGCCGGATTGATGGGCCGTGAAGATACAAGATAGAAGGCCTTCCCCCGTGTCCGGATGAGACTCTCCTTTGCATGGATGGCAAGATTGGCGTTCGGATGTGAAGATTCCTTTCTCTGTAAATCGACTCTGTACAACCCTAGACCCCTCCGGTGTATATATATATACCGGAGGGCTTAGTCCGTAGAGGTAATCATAATCATACAGGCTAGACATCTAGGGTTTAGCCATTACGATCTCAAGGTAGATCAACTCTTGTAACCCCTATACTCATCAAAGTTAATCAAGCAGGAAGTAGGGTATTACCTCCATAAAGAGGGCCTGAACCTGGGTAAACATCGTGTCCCCTGCCTCCTGTTACCTTCGATCCTCAGACGCACAGTTCGGGACCCCCTACCCGAGATTGACCGGTTTTGACACCGACACCAGCGTCCCCCACATCCTCCTCCTCCTGAACCTCCTCCTCCTCCACCTCCTCCTCCAACTCCTCCGGACCCACAACATCCGAAGATAGCCTCGCGGCGACCCGGGCTTCGCCCCTTGCCCGGATCTACTCAAGGAGCTAGAGCCGGCGCTTCGACGTTACAAATGGCTCGCTCCTCACCTGGCGGCATGGGCCATGGCTACTAGGCAGATAGGTGGAGTGGAATGTGGTGGCGGCGGTGGATAGGCGGAGGAAAATGTGGATGGTAGAGTTTCGGTGCCGCCGGTCGACTTGAGTAGCCGGGCTAGGCACTACGCAGCCAGCCGGAGCGGCGCTACTCGGCGCCACCGGTTCGACGGAGGAGACGTGCTTCAGACCGCCGGTTTTCCGGCGTTTCCTCATGGAACTCCACCGTCAGTCCGACGTGGCGGGCTTGTTTGGGCGTGCCCATATTCACCCCATATTTGGGCTGGATATGAGGGGTGATGGTTGCTACTTGTGAGCTACGTTGGGATTTCCATGAAGAGGAGATGATGCATTACAGTAGAGATAAGTATTTCCCTCAGTTAAGAACCAAGGTTATCAATCTAGTAGAAGAACCAAGGAACACCTCGTTAGTAGTACCTACACACAAAATAACAAATATTTGCACCCAGCGCAAACAAGTGGTTGTCAATCCTTTGGCGGTTAATTGCAAAGATCAAATCTCGCAGTGATAGAAAGACAGTACAAAAACACAAAATAAAATAAAGTAAATAAAATTGCAGCAAGATATTTTTGGATTTTAATATATGATAAAAATAGACTCGGGGGGCATAATTTTCACTAGAGGCTTCTTCGTTGAAGATAGCATACAATGGGTAAGCAAATTACTGTTGGACAATTGATAGAAAAACGAATAATCATGACGATATCCAAGGCAATGATCATGTATATAGGCATCACGTATGAGACAAGTAGACCGACTCATGCATGTATCCACCACTATTACTCCACACATCGACCGCTATCCAGCATGCCTCTAGAGTATTAAGTTCATAAAGAAAGGAGTAACGTCTTAAGCAAGATGACATGATTTATACAAAGTCAACTCAATCAATATGAATAAACCCCATCGGTTTATCCTTAATGGAAACAATACAAATATATGGGATGTAGATCACCACAAGATTGAACCCATCACAAAGCACTTCTCCCATTGTAAGAAAAATCAATCTAATTAGCCAAACCAAATCAATAGATCGGAGAGAAATACAAAGCTATAATAATCATGCATAAAAGAGTTCAGAGAAGACTCAAATAATATTCATAGATAATTTGATCATAAACTCACAATTCATCGGATCCCAACAAACACACCGCAAAAAAAGGATTACATCGAATAAATCTCCAAGAACATCAAGGAGAACATTGTATTGAAGCTGAAAGAGAGAGAAGAAGCCATCTAACTACTAGCTATGGACCCGTAGGTCTGTGGTAAACTACTCACATATCATTGGAGGGCAGCAAGATTGATGTAGAGCCCCTCCGTGATGGATTTTCCTTTGGCAGAGTATCGGAAAAGGCCTCCAGATGGGATCTCGCGAGAACAGAAACTTGCGGCAGCAGAAAAAGTGTTTCGGTGGCTCTGTGTTGGTTTCCCGATTTTAGAGAATTCATAGAGGCGGAATTTGGTCAAATGGAGCAAAGGTGGGCCCACAAGGCACCAGGGCGTGCCTACCCCCTGGGCGCGCCTTGGTGGATTGTGGCCACCTCATTCATTTTCTAACTTCCTCCCGAAACTTCTAGGGTCTCTTATGTCCAGAAAAAAATCGTCAAAATTTTTTGTGGCATTTGGACTTCGTTTGGTACTGATATTCTGGAAAACCAAAAACACGCAAAAAACCACAACTGATACTTGACACTAAGTTAATACGTTAGTCCCAAAAATTGATATGTAATGACATATAATTGCATATAAAACATCCAAGAGTGATATTATAATAGCATGGGACAATAAAAAATTATAAATACGTTGGAGATGTAACACCGGCCAATACGTTAGTCCCAAAAAATATATGTAATGACATATAATTGCATATAAAACATCCAAGAGTGATATTATAATAGCATGGGACAATAAAAAATTATAAATACGTTGAAGACGTATCACCGGCCAGCCCGGGCGTTTGAGGCTCGTTTGAGAGGGATGTCTGGGTCAAGAAATCGTGATCGGTCAATGACCGGGCAGACCGCCCGAGCGTTTGAGGCCGGTTTAGGGCGCCCGACTGTAGATGCTCTTACTGGTGGAGGAAGAATTTAGGGCAGAATGATGCAACGAGGCGGCATGGTCTATCCCAACATCGCCCCCCGGCGCCCCTTGCTGCAGCCAGATGGCGAAAGGAAAGGCAGAAATCCAGTCCATTAACCATTGCCTGATATGAACATTTTTTTAGCTTTAGGAAAATACCATAATCTTTCTTTAACTCCTTCCATATTTCTTTGACATATTGGCAATGAAAAAAACAATGTTCCGCACTTTCCTCTTTATTACAGAGATGACAATCATACCTTGCTGGGATTGATCACATCTGAAGCTGAATACTTGGAGGGAGCCAATTATGAGACATTCTCCACCTTCATCTTGTTCGGACATTGAATTGACCATAATTTCCTCCAAGCTTTTTCGATGGCCTTTTGATTGGACATCGCATCTTTGGCATCTTTGCTTCTGTCTTTCTAGAATGTTTTTGATCTGGCCATGTTATATGCAAACCTCACCGAGTATATTCCACTCTTAGTGTGAGGCCAAGATGAAAATTTAGTACAACCACTAGAGCTTATTGGGACACTAAGAATCCTCCCAGCAATCTCTTCGGGAAAGAGGTCACTTACCATGCATGTCTTCATTCCAGAATAGTTCATTCTCTTTCGTTAGGGAATTAACCATTTGATTCTCGTCTAATGAGGAGATTGTGGAGATTATACTAGATGGAAAGTCTGGGATCCAATTGTCTCGAACCACGTTTATGCTTTTGCCATCTCCTACTATCCAAAGAAGGCCTTGCTATAGCAGTTTCTTGCCATGCATGATACTACGATTACGCCATGTATAAGAAGATGATCTTGGGCATTGCGCACTCCAGAAATCCCCATCAGGGAAGTAGGGTCCCTTCAAACACTCGGCCACACAATGAATTAGGTTCAGTCAAAGTCTCCAGCATTGTTTACCGAGCATAGCTTGGTTAAAGATCGCCATTTCGCGAAAGCCCATACCACCAAGATGTTTTGGTGCAGACAACCACTCCGATGATATCCATAGAAGCTTCTTCTTTCTATTTTCATATCCCCACCAGAAGTTGGACATGGGCTTTCTTATTTTGTCACACACTGTAATGGGGATCTGAAAGCAGTTCATAACGTAAGTGGGAATCGCCTGAGCTACAGCTTTCAAGAGGACTTCTTCCCCTGCCCTTGATATAGGCCGATCGCTCCATCCATTTAGATGTTTCCAAAGCCGGCCAGTGAGAAAGTTAAAGCTATTCGATGGGGAACGTCCCACCAAGGTCGGCGTACCAAGGTAAGTAGCATGCAGTGTATCATCTTGTACCCCAACATTATGTTTTATTCTCTCTTTGACTAGTTCTTCACAGTGTGGGCCAAAGAATAAGGATGATTTCTGTAAGTTGATCTTCTGCCCGGAGCCCTCGCAATAGGTTTGTAACGTCGACTTAAGAGCATTTGAATCCACAGCGGCGAGACCCTATACCCCTCCTTGCCGCTGCCGCAGATCCTCCTCTGTCCTCCCCTGCCCCGTGCTTCATTGAATCCACAGCAGCGAAACCCTATACCCCTCCACTCGTGGCGGCGTGAGGCGACAGTGATGGAGCCCTCCTCTCGTGGTGGTGTGAAGTGAAAACATAACAGCCAGCCCCTCCCGATTCCTCTCCTTGCAGCCGATGTTGAATCTGTGTGTTCGTCCACCATGGTATTGTCTATGTACGCCTCCTTTGCTTGAAGATTTTTTTATCTCTCGCACCGTTTTATCCACTGCATGATTTCCGAGTTTGTTGCCTCAACATTTAGTGATGATTCCAGTCAGATTAGGTTGCTGTGTACCTAATCACCACCCGCTTTTTTTTGCCATATATGTTGTTCATATTGTGCTACGCTCTGCACCAATTGTTGATTTGTGTGGCCGACCACCACTGCTGTTGCGTCCGCGGCTCCGCTCTAGTCAGTCACATCGTGCTATGATGCAGACATCCTCAAGTCTGGGAAGTGACCCATGTAAGCAAATTAAAATCGCATTTTTAATGACATCATATGTGCAATCTCACCAGTGGTTAATTTTCTATTCTCAGGTTCAAGAGCTTTTTGGTCAATTGTGGGAATTGGGATCTCATGGATGCCACCGATGCATGCAATTAATAAACATATGATCATGTGTTCTTAAACCGGGCAGCCTCCCAAGAAGAAGACAATAAAGTGGATCTCTACCCGCGGCTGCCCTTCGGTCTCTGTCCGCGCCGGACGAGTCCGCGGCCGCTCCTCAGTCTCAGGCGGAGCCGGACGTGTCTACCTTACCCATGCACGCTCCTCCAGTCAGGCCATCTTCGGAAGTGCCACCGTGTGTTACGGCGGCCGAGACTGCCGGGGAGGTGGTTGCTACTACACCCACATCCCCCTCTCCAGCAGCGGTGCTTGCGCGACACCCTTCACCAAGAATGACACCTACACGCCGAAGTGGCCGTCATGCGGTGGCCGACGATGGAAGGATGGACACTGACGAGGACTCTTTGGTCAAGGCTATGCGGCGTAAAGCGGCGCAGAACCTCGACAAACAAGGTACTTCGTCATCACTCAAATCATTTTTATCTTTTTCTAATACATCCATCGTTTCCAAGTTGAATAATGTGGGTGTTAGTCTAGGAAATAATGAGAATGATATTTCTGTTTCGACAAATGCTTTGAAACATTTGGAATATGACCGATTGAAGGTTACTCCACGAGTTTCTAGCAAATCTTTTACCTCACATCTAGATGAGGAGGAGCTGCATGCCACATCAGATGGTCAGCTACTCGCTCATGTAGTAGGGGAGATTTCGGACGTGGGCTTGGAGGAACCCGGGCTTAGCTCATTGCTTGAGCTTACAGCTTCCGGTCGTAAATCCAAGTCGGACCGTTCGAAAAAATGTCGTAAATCCTCTAAGAGGGCGAAATTTTCTAAATCTCCTATTGTTTCCTCATGAATGGCTTGTTCTTTAATAGCAGAGGTCTTGGTGACTTGGCTAAACATCTATTCATTGCGGAATGTAATAGGGAACACAATTTAGACTTTTTGGCTTTATCTGAAACGGGGAGACGTGATTTCTCAGTAAGTCTTCTTAACCGTCTTTCTGGCGGGATAGACTATACTTGGATTTCTCGGCCACCTCGAGGTCGTTCTGGGGGCATTTTACTTGGTGTAAACACGGGGACTATGGATGTGTTGGCTAGTTCGGATGGTGAGTTCCACATTAAACTCCATATCCGGAACAAAGCCGACAACTTCACATGGACCCTCGTCGCTGTGTATGGAGCAGTCCAGGATGAGTTCAAGGCTGATTTTCTCCGTGAATTGGTTAATCTGGCGAAGGAGAATCCCTACCCCATTCTTATCAGTGGGGATTTTAATTTGCTACGATTTCCAAATGAGAAAAGCCGAGGTAGGTTTGATAATCATTGGCCTTTCCTCTTCAACGCTGTCATAGACAGTCTAGATTTGCGAGAGGTTTCCATGATTGGAAGACAGTTCACTTGGGCGAACAGTCTTCCAGAACCGACATATGAGAAACTAGATCGCGTATTAATGGATACCGACTGGGAATCCAGATTCCCTATGGTTTCTGTACGCGCTCTACCTCGTATAGAGGCTATCTCAGACCACGCACCCATCCTTTTAACTACTGGATTGCCACGACCGCAACACAGACGCAAGTTCAAGTTTGAACTGGGTTGGTTGCATCGGGATGGATTCCATGACATGGTCAAGAAGGTGTGGGATAAACCGGTTGCCGGGCTTACCCCAATACACAAATGGAACAACAAAATTCGTGCATTACGTAAGTTCCTTAGTGGTTGGGCTAGGCACATTGCGGGTATCCTCAAAAAGGAGAAGCTTCGTCTTTCGTCTATCATTGATGAATTAGAAGCCTTGGCAGAGGTGAGACCTCTATCTGAGCATGAAATCGAGATCAAGAGTCATTCGAATGCACAGATAGCTAGCATGCTGCGTGAGGAGGAATTCAAATGGTACCAACATAGTAACTCTCAATTTATCCTGAAAGGTGATTCGAATACTAGATTTTTCCATGGAGTTGCCAATGGCAGACACCGGAAGAAAATTATTCATTCCCTACAACAGGATGAGGGCATGATTGAGGGACATGAGCAACTTAAATCTCATATCACTAATTATTATAAAAATTTGTTCAGAGACCCAGAGGAAGGTAACTTCTCAATGGATGAGTCCCGAACGAATGACATCCCCCAGGTCTCTGATGAGGAAAACGACCTTCTAACAGCCCCATACTCCGAGGAGGAAGTTAGAAAGGCGGTTTTCCTAATGGAGCACAACAAAGCCCCGGGTCCAGATGGTTTTCCAGCTGAGTTCTACCAGAACTTCTGGGAAGTCATCAAGTCGGATCTCCTACTTTTGTTTAGCGACCTACATGCTGGCCATCTGGAATTGTTTCGCTTAAACTTCGGTGAGATTATTTTATTACCTAAGGTTAATGAGGCTGAAAGGATACAACAATATAGACCTATTTGCCTCCTTAATGTTAGTTTTAAAATATTCACGAAGGTTGCGACTATTAGGCTAAATTCGGTTGCTGAACATGTGATTCGTCCTTCACAGACTGCTTTTATGCAAGGAAGAAACATCCTAGATGGAGTTGTTATCCTTCATGAAACAGTCCATGAATTACATCGGAAAAAGTTGAATGGGGTGGTACTCAAAATAGACTTTGAAAAAGCGTATGACAAAGTCAAATGGCCATTTCTTCAACAGACTCTCAGAATGAAAGGATTTTCTGCAGAGTGGTGCGCTATGGTCCATAGCTTCGTTTGCACAAGCCATCGTCTGCACAAGCATATGCAAAGAAGGAGAAGGCAAGGAAGGAGAAAGCTGCCAAGATGCCTACTCAAGAGGAGGCATCTGAATACTTCTTGAAGACCAAACAAGAGCAGTTTGGTTACTTGATTGCATCCACGCTGAGGATTGAGCAAAGTCTGGCCACCCTCACTCAAAATCAGCAGAGCCTAGAGAGAATCATGGAACAGAAGTTCTATGACTTGGATGTCAAAGTAACGGAAGTTCAGTCTGCAGTGGAGCAGCTCCAGGAGGACATGCAGGAGAGGAGAGGCAGGACTACCACTCATGCCTTTGCCAGAGTGCCAAGAGGTCCGAGGTCGTCTGCCGTGCCAGTTGCTGACACAAGAGCCACCACCTCAGCACCAGCCACAGCCTCAGTTTCACCAGCTCCAGCATCTACTTCAGCTCCAGCGTCTACTTCAGCATCTACCGAAGCCTTCGTCCTTGGAGTGATCCGGACTCCATCACCACCAGAATATCAAGCCTGAGCGTCGATCTAGCACTATGCATTTTCTAGGAACTTTTTGGTAACTTGTTGCCAAAGGGGGAGAAGATGTATAGATCATAGGCTTCGAGAGAGAGAGTGTTGCTTTTCTCTCTTGCTTTATTTGGTGGTTTTTCGAACTTGTTTGCTTTTGAGTGCTTGAGATACTACATCATTATTTGTGAGACATTGATGATCATGTGTTTGATCATAAGCTACACTTAATGCTTGCTTAATGCTATTATCTTATCTATCTTATGTGATCATTCATTATTCTTGGTGATGAGTGCATGTATTTCATTCTTATCATTTTAAGCGCTCCACCAAGATGTATGTGACATGGAAGAGTAACCCATGACTCTAAATCTTTCTGCATTTGCAGTCCAAAGCAAATTTTAAATATGCACAAATTTAGGGGAAGCTCTTGCTTATCACATACTTCTCAAAGCGACGATATATTTCATGACTATTATCTTTTGTCGAAGCTTTGATCTATATGTTGTCATCAATTACCAAAAAGGGGGAGATTGAAAGTGCAACTATCCCTAGGTGGTTTTGGTAATTCATAACAACATATAGCTCATTGAGCTAATGCTATTCCAAGATGATTATTTCAGGAAAGCTCAATGATTGGCATGGCATGGATGTGAAAGTGGAACCCTCAAAATGCTAAGGACAAAGGATTGGCTCAAGCTCAAAAGCTCAAGACTCTTCATTTTATATTTTAGTGATCCAAGATCACATTGAGTCTTTAGGAAAAGCCAATACTATTAAGGAGGGATGAGGTGTTGCTTAATGAGCCTCTTGCTTCATGTGCTTAGTGATATGCTCCAAAACCCTCAACTACTTTCCCATATCCACATATGACCTAAACCCTAAGCCAAACTCGGTCCTACCGATTCTTCCTATCCGGCGCCACCGAGTTTCACTTGTCTTTAGCCACTTCCAAACCCTAGCAATTCGGTCCTACCGATAGGGATCTCGGTCTCACCGAGATGGGGTTGCAAACTCTCTGTTTCCCTTTCGTAACTTTTCGGTCCCACCGAAAGAGCGAATCGGTCCCACCGAGATTGCAATGTAAACTCAGTGTTTCCCCTTTGTAACTTTTCGGTCTCACCGAGTTCCACTCGGTCTCACCGAAAGAGCAAATCGGTCCCACCGAGTTTGCCTGACCAACTCTCTGGTTAGCTAATTACCAAATTCGGTCTCACCGAGTTTGTGTAATCGGTCTCACCGAGATTACGTTATGCCCAAACCCTAACCATATCGGTCCTACCGAGTTGCATGTCAGTCCCACCGAAAATCACTAACGGTCACTAGGTTTACATTTTCGGTCCGACCGAGCTTATTGATTCGGTCCCACCGAGATTGGAAAACTGTGTAACGGTTGGATTTTGTGTGGAGGCTATATATACCCCTCCACCTTCTTCTCATTCGATGAGAGAGCCATCAGAGCACACACACCATTCCAACTCATATGTTCTGAGAGAGAACCACCTACTCATGTGTTGAGACCAAGACATTCCATTCCTACCATATGAATCTTGATCTCTAGCCTTCCCAAGTTGCTTTCCACTCAAACCCTCTTTCCACCAAATCCAAATCCTATGAGAGAGAGTTGAGTGTTGGGGAGACTATCATTTGAAGCACAAGAGCAAGGAGTTCATTACCTACACACCATTTGCTACTTCTTGGAGAGTGGTGTCTCCTAGATTGGCTAGGTGTCACTTGGGAGCCTCCGACAAGATTGTGGAGTTGAACCAAGGAGTTTGTAAGGGCAAGGAGATCGCCTACTTCGTGAAGATCTACCGCTAGTGAGGCAAGTCCTGTGTGGGCGTTGGCCATGGTGGGATAGACAAGGTTGCTTCTTCGTGGACCCTTTGTGGGTGGTTGCTTCTTCGTGGACCCTTCGTGGGTGGAGCCCTGTGTGGACTCGCGCAACCGTTACCCTTGGGTGGAGCCCTGTGTGGACTCGCGCAACCGTTACCCTTCGTGGGTTGAAGTCTCCATCAACGTGGATGTAGGATAGCACCACCTATCCGAACCACGGGAAAAACATCCGTGTCTCCAATAGCGTTTGAATTCTCCAAACCCTTCCCTTTACATTCTTGCAAGTTGCATGCTTTACTTTCCGCTGCCAATATACTCTTTGCATGCTTGCTTGAATCATGTGATGATTGCTTGACTTGTCCTAAATCAGCTAAAATCTGCCAAGAACTAAAATTGGGAAAAAGTTAAGTTTTTATTTGGTCAAGTAGTCTAATCACCCCCCTCTAGACATACTTTCGATCCTATAGAGTTTTACATAGATTGGATTATTTCCGATCAAGATTCTTTTGGCAAGGAGATAGCGAGCGAAAGAAATATCGACTGGCTAAATGGAGTGTGGTTTGTCGTCCCAAAGACCAAGGCGGGTTGGGCATTCATGACCATGAGGTTAAGAATAGGGCCCTCCTTGGCAAATGGTTGTTTAAATTACTGACCGAAAATGGTGTATGGCAAACCCTCCTGAGGAGGAAATATGTGGGCTCCAAGGCGGTATCCCAAGTATACTGGAAGCCTGGGGATTCTCACTTTTGGGCGGGTCTAATGGCTACGAAGAAATATTTCTTCTCCTATGGATCCTTCTCGATTAAGGACGGCTCGGAAATTAGATTCTGGGAGGACAAGTGGCTAGGAAATGCCACACTCCGGGAACAATATCCGGCTCTATACAACATTGTGCGTCACAAGAGTGATACTATTGCCACTGTAATGGAATCATTTCCGCCAAATGTGACGTTTAAAAGAGATTTAATTGGACCTAGACTCCAATCGTGGTACATCCTGCTTCAACGGTTGTCCGCGGTGCAATTGTCACATGGGTCTGATGTATTTCGATGGAACCTACATGAGAATGGAAAATTCTCAGTGGAGTCCATGTATAGAGTGTTAATCCAGTCTGATGTGCCAGTTGATAATAATAAGAAGATCTGGAAGATGAAGATACCTCTTAAAAATAAAATATTTGCATGGTATCTTCGTCGCGGAGTCATTCTTACTAAAGATAACCTTATCAAGAGGAATTGGCATGGAAATCCGCGATGTGTTTTTTGTCATCATGATGAGACAATAAAACATTTATTCTTCCAGTGCAAATTGGCTCGGTCTATATGGTCAGTCATCCAGATAGCTTCTGGCTTGTATCCTCCTTGTAGTGTTGCCAATGTATTTGGCAACTGGTTACATGGGATTGATCACAGGTTTAGAACTCTTCTTAGGGTGGGAGCGCTAGCCGTTATTTGGTCGCTTTGGCTATGTAGAAACGATAAGGTTTTTAACGATAAAAGTACTTCTCTAATGCAGGTTATCTACAGATGTACCGGGACTCTTCGTTTATGGTCCTTTCTACAACGCGTGGAGAATCAAGACCTATTTACGGAGGTGTGTACACGATTGGAGGATACGGCGAGGGATACTTTTATCCAACATGGATGGCAACATGATCATAGGATTGGCCCACCTCCGCTTTAGGCGTTATACAGACTCTATCTTTGTATTCCACCTATCTATTTTTCGTTCTTGCAGAGGACTTTGCGTGGCTGTGTGCATCTTAGTTATGCAGAGGCTGGGTGTAATGCTTAAACCTTTTAAGTAATAAAGCGCCCCTTTTCGAAAAATCTCACATCGTAAAGTACCCATGAACAATTTTTTTCCAGTAAACTACAATCATTGTTAAAACTCAATCGTCCTATTGTTGCAAAGATGTGTTGTACATATCTATGGCTTATGATTGTTCGAAAAACTAAGACCATGGTCTTTCCTAAATGTGAAATTTTATTGTGAATTAGTTGATAGGATTAATTCTTTTGTTGGTTCAACTCAGTCCAAAATGTTGGCAACTCAGTGTCGAGAGCCCTTCGGTGGCGACTGGACACTCAGGTGGATGCAACGCTCCATTCCAAATTAATAGTTTCTATGACGCTCCATCCCAACACATTAGAAGCTTGAGCATTGAGATAAGAGTTTTTTTTATTCTCTAAATATAGGTTTTCAGGATCCTTTGGAGGAGAACAACCCATATCTACAATTTGCTCCATACACGGGCCAGTGACTAAAAAATGATTAAGTATGCGAATTTTCCAAACTTCAAAATTTGTGCCATCGAAACTAAGAGTGTCAATGAATCCTAATCCTCTAGTCGACATCTTTACTCTCTAGGCAGTGAAGTCTAATAAGGAGAGATGAGGCTCTAATACCAATTAAAAGGATGTGGATGTCGCCTGGAGGGGAGGGTGAATAGGTGCTCTAAAACAATTACGATTTAGGCTTGAACAAATGCGAAATAAAACTAGCTTTTAATTTTTCAAGTACAAAAGCTAAATATACTAGGCTCAACTATGTGCACCAATAACTTATGTTAAGCAAGATAAACAACTAAGTGATAACAAAATAACATGAACACTAAGGTTATCACAAAGTAGTGCACAAGTAAAGGGCTCAGGTAAGAGATAACCAAGGTATGTGGAGACGACGATGTATCCTGAAATTCACACCCTTGCGGATGCTAATCTCCATTAGAGCGGTGTGGAGGCACAATGCTCCCCAAAATGCCACTAGGGCTATTGTATTCTTCTCACGCCCTTACACAATGCAAGGTGCCATGATTCCACTAAGGGACCGTTAAGGGCGATCATCGAACCCGTACAAATGGCAACCCTTGGGGCGGTCACTGAACCCGTACAGATCGCTCAAGGCAGTCTCCACAACTTAATTGGAGACCCCCGAAGCTTCCCCGGAGCTTGACACCACAATGATTGAGCTCGCGACACCACCAACCATGTATGACACCCAAGCACCCAAGAAGCACAAGCTCTAGGGTTCCCAAACACCCAAGGTAATAAGCTTCTCAACTTTCACTTCCATGTATCATCGTGAAGAACGCAAATTGATGCAACTAATGCAATGGCAAGAACACATGAAGTATCCAAGTCCCACACTCATAGATCCCACCGAAGCAACGAAAGCTATGAAGGAATATGAGATGAAGAACAAGAAGAACATAAAAACCCCCTCCAAAATCTAGATCCATAAGGTTCCACTCACTATGAGGAGAGATGGATTGGTGAAGAATGTAGATCTAGATCTCCTCTCTCTTTTCTCTTAAAAATATGAAAGAATCATGAGAGGAATAGAGATAAAGCAAGCTTCAAGAGGTCAACAATGATGGAGGAAAACTTGCTCAAGAACCGTGTAGTCAATGGGGAAGATGCCCCTCTTTTATAGAACCCACAAATCTAGTTGTTATGTTATAGAAATGCTTAAGCGGTACTACCGCTAAATAATGGAGGGCAGCAGAAACGGTACAAACTACGAAAGTACCGTACAGAAAACAATGGAAACATATAACACCAAAACTGCTATAACTTCTGCAAACGAATTCCGATTTTGACAAACTCAAGCTTGATAGAAAGCTAACAACAAAAGTTGTCAAATCATGATTAAAATCTTAAAAATAAGCAAGAGTAATATGACAACAATTTAGAAGTGTGAAATCTTCAAAGTGAAGAACTGGCAAAAACTCCAACATCGAATACATAATAAGAGATGCATACGAATCCGTTTTAGATTAACTTGAGCTTGTCATGGAGATAACCACAAGCCCCATAACTAACATAGAGAAAATACAAACAAAAACAAATAAAGAGGATGCCAAGGTTGCAATGATTTGAGCTCTCTATGAACAAAATGATTAAGCTACTCACTCGAGAGCCCTTCCTTGATAGTACAACAATCAATCCTATAACCCGGTCTTTGCAACTAACACCATGAGACCGGTAAAGTAGAAAAACCTATCAAGGTAAAAAACTTTGGTTTACGCATAATCCACTTGAGCTAGATGATGACGATCATGCCCGCCTCAAGTTAAAACACTGTTAGACCACGCTTGGTGAAGACTCACAATTTGCTCCCTCATACTTCACTATAGGAGAGCCACTCTTAGGCACATCGTCACAAGACCATTATCACCAAATGATCGGCAAGCGTTAAACATATTATGTTTTCGTAATGCTACCCTTGAACTTGCACATCGCAACCTTGATGACGATCACCACTTGATGACATCCTCCATCGGTTATATGAGATCTTCCTTTTGATGCAAACCCATGGAAAGATACCTAACCCCACATAGATCATGGGTTAGTACAAAAGGCGTAATGAATAATGCTTACCATACAATGGGATCACTTGATCCCTCTCGGTACATCTTCTAGCTTTGTGTGTTGATCAACTTGAATCCACTATTAACTTTTAGTCTTGATCAATCTTGTATCTCAACTTCATCTTCATAAAGATGATGTCTTGAAGGTAAACATGAATGTTCACACAATAATCTTCCTCAAGACATGCTTGCAATAGGCTCAACCCTCTCATGACTAATCGTTGGATAACTCCTATAATAGCACCTTGGTCAACACATAATCTCCTTTTTATAACCTTCAAACCAACACATGGTCTTCAAGCAATGCCTATGGACAAACTAACTCAAAGCAACCATTAGTCCATAGGTATTGTCATCAATTGCCAAAACCAAACATGAGCGCATCATGCTCTTTCAGATGTCAGCGCTACCATCGATGCCAGTAACTACCCCGTAACAGTTACAGGTCGACGATTAGCCGGCGTCGATGGTAGTTCGCCGAAATAGCACCGACGTCCTCATTTTCTGCTGTGTCGCTAACTAACTATATATTTCTATAAGTGTTTTCCTACTAGTGTGTTGTCACTCCTAATAGGCACATGCTCACTATGCCACACAGTCTTAAAGGCAATCCCAATCCTGTGACAAGAAGGATGTTGACTATGGCGTTGGCAGACGCAGCATCGCACGCGCAGCAACCTATCGCAACCGTGGGGAACGCCATTATTGCATATGACATGGCCTCAAACTCAAAAGCTAGAAAGTTGACCCCGAAGAGAAGGAAGAACTAGTGTTGTGCTTGATCTTTCACTAGTGGTTGGGGCCCGCCATTGTGGGCCGCTTGAAAGAAAGTTATGCGCACCTCACCTTCATCTCGAAATTAAAAAAATTCCACGTCACGCGAACATCACATCCATCTATAAAAGAAAAAGGCATGAAAAACTTTTCTCAAAAAGAAAAAGGAAAAAGTCTCATTGCCATTTAAAAAAAATCAAAAACTTTCTCACCGTGACCAACCAGCATGCGCCATGTGGCATAGCTGGCTGGCCACCATTCTACCATACCTTAATGAGTTTAATGTTATCTATACTTTTAGTTGTAATTTGCCATATTTGGCACCCTACTTTGTGTGCAACACGGCAGCAAGTATTGCCTTATGTCTTTGGTTGTAATATGTCAGATTTGGCAGCCCCTACAAATTCCGACAACATGAAGCCTTACGATAGATGATATATGGAGATGGACAATGTATGGACATGTGAAATGCTTTATTTTGCCATATTGTGTCCAAACTGCGTGATATGTGTATGAATATGTCCTTCTAGAAAGATATGTTAGAATTTGGATGATATGTGCATAAGTTCCGTGAAAGAGTCAGAAAACAGTTGAAATGTTGTCCAAATTGGGCCAAAATGCTGCCCAAAATTTGGACATTTTTTTAAACAACCCATAATTTTTTTTGAAAATTTTCCATAAAAACAACCATACATGTGTTATCATTATGGTAAATACGAGCTCATTTGGATGAGCCATTTTGGAGGAAATTCAAATTCAAATTCAAATTTCAGCTTCAAATTTTGACAAATTTGGAAGTTCTCAGAAAAAGTTCATTTTTTTTTCCAGAAAATCACCATGTATGTTTGACTAATCTGGAAAAGTTTCATAAAATTTGGATCAATGGTTCAACTGCATTTCAACTTTCAGCTTAATTTGTTTGACCAAAGTTTGAAAGTTGTAGTAAAAAAATATTTTTTTACAGAAAATCACTCATGTATTTGATGTTTTTTCAATTTTTAGATCCGTTGAAACAAAAATCAAATGCCCTCTAGTCCAGGAAAACGCCCTCTCCGGGTCAAAAAAGAAAGAAAAGGAAAACACCCTCGCCCCGCCTACCCCGTCTCATTTCCCCTACGCGAGCGGCTAGGGTTTCCAGCCAGTGCCAGACCAGCCGCTGCCGCCGCCCGACGCCGGCGCCCCTCCCGATCCACGCGGTCGCCTCCACCACGCGCTGCCCCGACCCACGAGGCCCGCCATGGATCCCTCTTCCGGGTAGCAGATCTCCGCCGCCGCACGCCTCCCTGCCTCGTCGCCGGTCGGCCTCGAGCCACCAAGCCGCCACCGCCGCCGCCCGCCGACCGCCGCACCTGGAACCGGACGCTCCTCTCCCTCGACTGCTTCCTGCCTGCGCGGCATCGACCACCATCTCTTTCCATTGCTGCACTGCCTGCGCCTGGAGCCAGACCTCCGGGCCACCATCCCGCCTGCTCTTCCCCCGGGAAACAGGTGAAACCTTCCCCTCTGCTTGCTGTGATTGATTTATACTCTTTCTACAAATGTTTACGGACAAGTGTATGATTAGTGTGTGAGTGGTACATATGAACAAGTTTATCCTGCGATCAATTCATGCTTTAATTATATAAAATGCTTGGTACATTAACGAGTGTATGGATCTGCTGAATGTGCATGTGTGCTGGACATTGGTTGCTGTTACATAGAAAGCTGTTATATATAAAAGCTTGCTGGACATTCCTGTGATCGATTCATGCTTTTGTTATATAAAATGCTTGGTACATTAACAAGTGTATGGATCTGCTGAATGTGCATGTGTGCTGGACATTGCTTGCTGTTATATAGAAAGCTGTTATATATAAAAGCTTGCTGGACATTGCTTGTTGTTATATAAATTTTTTCAATCCTTTCTTGTCATACAAAAGGCTGCCCACTGTTCATTGCTGTCAATTTATATGAGCAAAAATTGTTACTTGCTGTCATTTTATATGAACAAAAATTGCTTGCTGGAGTGGACATGTATATGGATGACATGGTTGCTTGTTATTTAAATTTGGACTATTTGGTAATAGCTTGATGATTCCTTGCTGTTTGCACTGGACATTGCATGATTAGCTTGTTTTTATTTAAATCTGGACTATTTGGTGATAACTTGATGATTCCTTGCTGTTTGTACTGGACATTACATGGTTAGCTTGATGGTGATATTACTTGCTGTTTACTCCTATGTGGTAGTGGCTCCAAGTGTTTTTCATTCAGCCTCAGCCTAAACAAACAGGGCCTATGTTTGTTTTCTCAATTTTTATTTTTGTTCATGTATATTTTTACAGCTCTCAATGGCACAAACAAGTGAAAGCCAATCAAGCGGCGGGGAAAAAAGTGAAGATGGCTCTATCCTTGTTCCATTCACCCTTCGTAGGGAGTATCTGCATCGTGAGACCGGATTCGGATCTTTCTTTTTGGAGATGCCTTCCCTTGTAGAAGACATATCCAAAATTCATAAAAATCCTTATCCAAAAGTTGTCCTTCTAGTAAATGACAAAGATAAAAATCAGAAAGAGTGCTTAAAGATAATTCGTGACTTAAATCATGAAAACATTCTTCGAGTGGAGTTTTGGGAAGAAGTTAGCAATGAACCACATATCCGAGTATATGTTGAGCCTTATACCGCAATCATTTCAGAGCTTTTCCAGAATTTTGAATCTCTTATCAATCCAAGAACAAACATGATTCCATCTCAATCTTTGGAAGAAATCGTGAGGTTGGTGTGTATCCTACATCCAGTAGTGTATTGTGAATTACATTGTAAGTTTAACATTATGTATAATTAATCATATATTTTTCTTCCAGTGCAACGATGGGTGCTTTAGATTATATCAGAGACAATAATCAATATCACGGCAACTTCTCGTGGAAAACAACGTTTTATCATTTGGTGAATGGCAATGTTATAGTGAAGTTGGCAAACTTCGAAAGGAAAAGTAAGTTCGTCAAATAATCTATTGATCCATAATATTGGTTCTTAATATAATCTATTTGATGAAAAATTATAAATTAATATGTTTTGGCTTAGTCAACAACATGGAAATGTCTTTCTACATTAATGCTAGCTTTAAAACTAATATGCAATATATAGTAAATATATTCAAGTTTAGTATATGGTTGAAAATGGAATTAACTTTTAGTTCTTATCTTCCTTGTGCCATTTTAGACTCAAATGATCTGCTACAATGTCAAGTTGAGGATGTTACATCTCTTGGAGCCTCTCTTGAGGCGCTATCTCAGCATCTCAAAGATAATTATCCTAATGTCAAGAATTACACGTATTGCTTGATAGATGATCTTGCAAGGAAGTTAAAGTCCGTTACCAAGTAAGTTAGCCGAGAATCTTTTTTTTGTTGGTACTAATTGATTGCCCGTGTGTTGCTATGGAATAACAAAAAATAATCAAATAATTATTCTAATTTGGAAAATAAAGATGCCAAGCATGCTTACATATGCTTTCCGTCCATATAGCAATGAACTGATTTTTTTGCTATTTTTCTCTATGGGTAATTGTCATGTCTCCTTAATAACCCTCTACTTACAAGAAGACAAAACAACATTTTTTCCCTACCCCTCCTTGCCGTCCACTTGCGTGCAATGCAAAATAATAATGCTAGTTATGATTACCAATGCGAAATAACAATTGATTGAGAATAAGCACCTTCATTTTCGTTCTTGGCGAGGATATCTGGCTCTGGAATAGGAGAATAAAAATTTCATTGGAAAATGAATAATTTCTACAATTCTTATTATCTAGCCATACTATTGTGTACTACGTCTACAATACAGAATATAAAAAAAATTGACATATTAGTGCTGGAAGCCTGTTATATCATCTGCAAATATCCTTTGTGGATTGGTGTACATGGGAAGGGGGAAACTACCCATGCCATACAACTTTTTATGTTGTCATTAGATCAACTTCTTTATGTTATGGGAGAAGCCGAAGGCCTGAGAAAGACAAAGAAGATAAACCAAGCAAAGATAAAGAACACCAAAAAAAGGCAAAGCGTAATAAGAAAGATTCACTCATTATTTTAACTGACCAAGCTTTAGACTCCCTATTTGAATTTATCTTCGTTATAGGAGTACATGACTAATTACATGCTAACATATACTGGAAAAAAGAAGGCCAAATACCAAATGCATTTTGTGCCTAGTCAATGGAATTGTTTTCTCCCTGTGTGAATGTCTGAATAAAACACCCTACTGTTGAGGGAGTTATTCATGAATCACACATGAGGCTGAGGCTTCATATCAAGTCAATAACCAAATGATCAATTATTTCAAAGAACCAGATGCCATGCTATGTTTAACGTTAGTTCAGTAGTATAGTTTTATAGTGTTACTTCTAAGGTGAAAGTTTGATGTTCATACTGTTGTCCCCCAGCATCCGTTGTGTTCAGCATCCATGAATCGCTGCATGGCATATGATGTCACCCCAGTAAGCACCACAGCCTTCTTCTGTTGGCAGGTTAAACAACGCCTCTGTAGATACTTGACCTTTTTCTCGTCAGACAATCTGGCATACCACCCTTGACTACTTTGTAATCACCAATATTCATTAGGACTGTAAACGGGGCACACTCAGTAGAATGGAATACCGGTTGGTTATCCATCTGCAAGGGAAAGTAGAGCTGGAATGTTAAAAACATATGATACCGATGAGGTTCATACAGTTCATAAGGATTGAACATGAGTACATAACTGTAATACTATGCAAAACTTTCCCCATGCAAAACAGGGCAAATATGCTTTGCTATATACTCCCTCCATTCCTAAATATAAGATTGAACTACCAAAACATCTTCGGTTGACTGTAAATCTATGAGATTCATTTCATATGGAACTAGGATCTAACATTTCAAACTATGAAGAACCTAACAAAGTTTGCTTAATCTATCTTAATTGACATGATCCGGGGAGGCTCATGGACTGTCTTGGAGAATGCTAAATACTCCCTCCGTTCCTAAATATAATTTAGCTGTAGTAAAAGATGCACATGATCTCAGGAATAAGGATACATTTAGTACACAAAGCACCTGTTCCAGGCCTATACATTCTACTCTTATACTATTTACTGATCCAAGCAACCCTTCCTGAGTTGATTTTTTGCAGTACTTAACCAGGTTAAGTGCAAAGTTCACGTGGTACACACAGTGACACAGAAACATCTCCTGCCATGTCATGTTGTAGCAAAAAATGAGTCAGAGTTGAAGGAATTAAAAGAAAATAAATATGGCGGCAGAAGATCACGTGGTACACATGGAAACATCTCCTGCCATGTGTGTGGTTCCTGACATATGAGATGTGCTTCTTGCACTAGTTGTAGCATGCATCCACATTTGGGTTGGTCTCTAACAGAGCACGTACAGTATATGTAACCAATAATCAGAATTTATTTTAAATTATCTCTATGTCTAGTCTTTCCATTGACCTATCAGTGGAACTCACTACAGTATATGTAACTACATACACAAAGTTCAGGTTTACAACTTAGAAATAAAATGTTGTATCGCAGTGCAAGATCGACATGTGAACTCCAGAGATAGCATTCCGAATCCAGAAATAGACAAACTTAACTATTTATGAAATAGACAAACCTAACTGCTGGTTCATAAATCAAAATAAACCTATCTATTCAAATTCAAGAGAAGATGCAACACAAATAGAATAGATGTGGTTCCACATTGGCACTTTGCTCTATCTTTACAATTGCAAATATTTATGAAATAAGATACAGTAAATTAATAAAAACTCGTTTGATTAGGATGATAACACAAAGATATTGTCAACCTGTGTCACTTGATTGTCTCCTGTCACCGCTTGCCACCCGCTGTCCAGTCTAGGCAAGTGCTACCCACCCGGCGTTGGGGGGGGGGGGGGGGGGGCTTGGGGCCGCGCCGCGGCGGAGGGCGTGGTCAGCTTGGGATGGCAGCGCTCTGGCCAAGTGTCTGACAGAGTGGGGTGGCGGTCAGGCACAGGAGGCCATCGGCTCGCGGAGCCGCGCATGAGCAGCGTGGGGGAGGGGAGGCTCACAACAGCATGTGTGCAGCAGTAGCAACTCCCTTGTAGCACTTCAGCCGCCTTAACTGTTTCTTCCATCTTCAGTAACTATGGGCTAGCAGGGGAATGCTGGGAGGTAGGGCGGGCGAGGTGGCGACACCGTAGGGATGGTAGTTGCGTGTGAGTTTTTTTTATGGAAGAGCGAAACAAGAACGTCGTGGAGAAAATCTAGATGTATTTCAGGCAATAAACCGGGCTGGGTGCGTGGGGCTTTTATGAAGAAAGTCGTGAAACGGGAGGTGGTGGGGTTTGGGAAAGAAATCGACGGGGGTGATTTCTTTCCTTTGATCGTGGAGTCTCTATGAACCAGACCAAACGAATGATGTACGGACTCCCATTCAATAGTAGAGATTATTTGTTTATCTTTGACTCCTTGTGTTCTTGTTTTCATGAATTTTCAGGGATTCAATCGGTACAGTGAAACGTGATCTTCAAGATCATGAATTCTTTTGGGATGAGAAAAGAACGAAGATATTCTTTGCCTATGAGGTACCTGGAATATGGAACGATACAGCTATTCAGAATAGATTTAGGCTGTCTCCGTCTATGCCAACGCTCCCATGGACAGCGGCATGGGCATCTGATCCACTTATGGTAGAAATGGAAAGGTATCGATCAAATAATGGGCTTGGAGACTATGATGGAGAAAGTTTGGCAGATTTTTTCAGATTCATAAGCGGGATGTATACTCATGAAAATGAGCTCAGAAAAACTGTAAGTTTGTACTCCATGCACATAAACACAATACACACACATGATACAAACATTTTAGTTGGATAATCAAGTGCTTTGGTTTTAGTTGAAGAATGAAAAGCTCTCTATTGATGCTGAAGTTCGCAAGAAGTATCCAAGTCTATGTCATGATCTAAATGCCGCTATACGGGGTGATGCGTAAGGCGATGCCATGAAAGAGTGAGGTACATTTTTAGTCTTTTTTTGTTTTTAAAAATTATTCATTTGTTTTAGTGAGTGAGATAAGAATAGCAATGGTGTGATTAATGAGAACAACACTATTAAATGTACAATGAATGCTGTTAGCGAAATATAGTTATTTGGTAGGCGGAATGGGTTGGGCCAACTTTGATTGTCCTCTCGCCACCACCGCTTATTCTACAACTGCTCTTGCTCACCCTTCTATCTTTTTCCTTGTTTGATGAATCAATGGGGTTCTTTAGTTAGCTTCTGGAATGTCTCATTTTGTAGGAATGACATTGTTGCCGCATCTCAGAGAATAATATGAATCAATGGGGTTCTTTAGTTAGCTTCTGGAATGTCTCATGGTGTAGGAGTGACATTGTTGCTGCATCTCAGAGAAATCTCTGATGAATCAATGGGGTTCTTTAGTTAGCTTCTGGAATGTCTCATGTTGTAGACATTGTTTCTGCATGTCAGAGAATAATTTTTGATGAATCAATGCTGGAATGAGCATGTCGTTGCTTATCTTAATTTAGCTGGTCTTAATTTAGGAGGCAATCTATGTGACTCTTGGTCGGAGGCATGTTTAGTATGGCAGAGATGTCAATCTCTGCAGATAATCACACAACTTGCTCCTTTTGGGAGATAAAGACATGTGTTTTAATGTTTGAATTGGTGTTAGGTTTTATACTGTCCATTCCGCTTCTGCCCTTCCCTATCGTACTTCTAGTCCTATTTGGTTGCTGACTGATCTGCAAGGACTGCAATGTATTCTGGACTACATGGCAGATCAAGCCTTATCATTTTTTCCTCTTGCCTGTGTGCAATGACATGGTCATTCCTTGATTAAGACAGCATGCTCTCTTTCCACGTGTGCGCTGATATATTTATAATTGCTACATGGCATAAATTTGTTGACATTAAGTTACTCTTTATATAATAATTCATCACCTTGTACAGGACATACCTCTTGCTAATAATCAACCTCATTATGGTAACTTGCTGTTTAATCTTCCTGTGCTGTGCATGCATTAGAACAAATTCAGTCTACCATGTTTTAGTATCTCACTGTTAAAAATATTGCTTTGATTTAGTTTTTACATGTTGATGTGCTGAAGAAACATACCTGACCTGCCATTGTGCATGCTAGGTGAGCATTATGAGCTTTCTTGTTCTTCCGATACAAACTTGGCTACCACTGCGATGAATCGATTGCCTACATTTTGCATTATGAGCTTAGGTTGTTGAAGGGCCGTTACTATTCATCCGCTGAGGATGATTAAGTTGATTGTTTGTTTTTAGTTATGTTGCACATGCATCACCGGATTATACGTTGCTTAGTGTATTACGAGTATATGTCATCTCCTTTTGTTATTAATTCTGATTTGACAAGGTGCCTTTGAATAAAGGTAACCTGATGACTTGGAACGAGTTGTCTCATGATGACCACAGTTATCAACTTTGACAGAACGTTTGCTCATAGAATCGCCTTTGGACTTCACGTGCAGGTCCGATGTTGCGGGTCTTCAGACACCAGAAGAGGATGCTAAGCTTGTAGAAGGTGCATGAAGTTTGATGTGGAGTCATGAACAAAACACTGAATCAAGACGCTGTCCGTGTATCTGTAGTACAACGTTCCAGCAAACTGGGATGTTGCCTAGTTTAATTCAGAGGCTGAGCATGGTAGTGATGTTGCCTAGTTTAATTCGGAGGCCGAGCATGATAGTGATTCTTCCTAGTTTAATTCAGAGTCGAGCATGATAGTGATGTTGCCTAGTTTAATTCAGAGGCCGAGCATGGTAGTGATGTTGCCTAGTTTAATTCAGACGCTGAGCATGGTAGTGATGTTGCCTAGTTCAACTCAGAGGCGGAGCAAGATAAATCGAACTGTGATGTTGCCTAGTTTAACTGTAGTTGTAAACTGTAATATTGGATGCTGTGGGTCTGCTGTTTTAGTTGCTTCTAGAAGACACTTTGAATATTATTATTATGGTCCCTGTGCGTGGAACTAGTACTTTTGTAGCAAGGGGATTGGGGATTACCTTTCACGGGGATTTGACACTTTGAACCCTAGCTAGGGTCTGGTCATTTGGTGCTCAGGATAAATTGGTCATCCCACTGATCGCTGCGCGTTTTTACTGCATCTCCGCACTGGTGACGGGCAGCACTGCATCCCCATGCGCTTGAAACACTCCTGTGCCAAACAAGGCTTTGAAGGAGATTGGTGAAACACCAACAGAGAGTCTAGCTGGCCACAGTGCAGCCGGCCGAATCAATCAGCAAAACATGAGAAGAAGAGATCATGTGCAGAAATGAAGCCAAGCATATGCAGACTCACCCAAATGTCCAACCGAATCACCGCGTAATGCCGGCACACCGCGAGCTCGGTGAAAAGGCGGGCAGGCCGGGTGTGTGAGTGAGGTCCTCGACAAGGCAAGCCGGGCCGCCGCCATGGAGACATGGAGTGCGCCGCCTAGTGTAGGTCCAGCTCCAGCCCGCTCGACGCGCTGTTGTGTTTGTGCCCCGCGCGTGCGTCGCTGCCCTCGCAGCCCCTATATATCTTCTCACGGATGTCCCACCTGCCGCGCAGGGCGAGAGCAGCGTGTTGCGCAGCGCACGGCACGTGTCCCCACGTGGCATTTCGTCCAACACCTGTCTGCCTGCCTGCCTGTCTGTGTGGCGAATTCTTGGCGTACAAGGAGATGAATGCGAAACACAGATATGATTTCACAAAAGAAGAAAACACAGCGGCACTTGTCACCTCTAGGGTGATTTTGTACCAATTTGAACCCGGTGGTTGCAATTTTCAAGTTTGTGCACCAAGATGGACCCACAGCACTAGTTTACATATCATTAGAGCATCTACAAATCCAGCCCCTCAAACGTCAGCGAACGCGACCGGCGCGGCCACGGACATTGACCGGTCGTACCTCAAATTACCCACTCCGAATCTGAGTCTCTCATATTTCAACCCCCCAATTTAATACAAACGCATGCAAAAGAAATCCTATGTACTACCCTAGTTAATCTTCATCGTCGGAAATGTCCACGACGTTGATGCCATGCGCCGGCTAGACGGGTGCGTAGGATGGCTCTGGCTCATCCTCCTTCTGCTCGACCTCATCCATGTAGGCAAGCATCTCTGCCTCCTTCGCTGCCTCCATCTCCTACCGGCGATGGCGTCTGGCCTCCGCAGCCGACTCCGAGCGGAGGTAATCGAGGATGGCATGCTGCTCCGTCTGCAGATCCGCGTCGCTAGCGTCCCCCACATCCTCCTCCTCCTCCGGCTCATCCTCCTCCTCCTCCTCAACCTCCTTCAGATCCACAGCATCCGGAGGTAACCCCGCGGCGATCCGGGCTTCGCGCCTTGCTTGGATCTGCTCAAGGAGCTCCAGCTGACTCTCTCGCGTTAAGAAATGGGTGGCTCCTCACCTGACGGCGTGGGGGCATGGCTACTGGCGGACGAGGAGTAAAAAGTGGCGGCGGCGGCGGCGGACAAACGGAGGAAAATGTGGATGGTAAGGTTTCGGTGCCGGCGATCGACTTAAAGCCGGGCTAGGCACTACGTGTCCTGCCGAAGCGGTGCCACACGACGACATCGGTCCGACAGACCACCGAGTTTCCTGACGGTTTCGCATGGGACCCCGCCGTCAGTCCGACGTGACGGCCGCCACCATATCCGCCCCATTTTTGGGTTGGATATGAGGGGTGTCGGTCAGGTCGGGCATTTGAGGACCGTTTGAGGCGCCTGTCTGGGTCAGAATTTCATTACCGGTCAGTGACCGGGCGGGTAGCCCGGGCGTTTGGGACCGGTTTGTGACGCCTTGTTGTAGATGCTCTTACGGAATTGACTAGATGGTTACAATTTAGATGTTTAAAGATTCTGGAAACACTTTTTTGAAATATTCTGATCCAATTCTATGCCCAGGCTCATCTGCACTTGGTCAGAAAAAAAATCAAAATAAATACTAAAAAAGTCAAAAAAATCCAATTTTTTTTGTGTCATAGATAATTTCATGCGTGAGGTTCGCTCCAAATTTGAACTTATTTTTTGAGATCTGAGCAGCTCTCGGCAAAAAAAATTAAAAACAAATCGGGTCGGAATAGTGTGTGAACAATAAACTTTTTTACAGACCATGAATTTGTCTTTTTTGCCGAGAGTTGCTTAGATGTCCAAATGAGTTGAAACTTGGAGCGCACCTCACGCATAAACTTATCTACCACACAAAAAATGGAATTTTTTGAATTTGTTTTGATTTTTTTCATCAGGCGGGTGCAGATAAGCTCGGGAGTAGAAACACCGCCTTTAACTTTCTAAATAAACATCATAGTATCCGCAAAAAAATTAGAGTATCTGCAAAAAAAAAGAATAAACATCAGAGTAATATGTAGTACAGGTTCATCGGTGCCCAACAACTCAGGGGACAAGTTCATGCATGCAAAAGGCTTGAGGTAAGGGGACTCGATCTCCCCTTTGCTATTCGTTATTGCCATGGACGTTATTACGGCTATCGTGGTCAAGGCGCATGAGGATCGTGTTCTGAGCACCATTAATGGATGTAGCCCGATGTAGCGCCTGTCGTTGTACGCGGATGATGTGGTGCTCTTCATCAAATCAACTTGGCCAGATCTTCTGTTTGTTAAGGAAACTCTCACCATCTTCGGAGTGGCGTCTGGTCTTAAAGTAAACTTGGCCAAATCTGCGGCAATTATGATCCGGGCAGAGACGGAGGATGAGGAGCTCGTAAAGTCGGCCCTTCCATGGAAGATTGCCACCTTCCTGTGCAAATACCTTGGGCTACAACTTAGCATAAGACAGCTTAAAAGATCCGAGTGGCAGCCGGTTGCAATGTTGAGGATATCGCTTATCGTTATCGTCTCGGTCAGCTAGGGATTAGAGATTACTCAGAAATCGGATGATTAATCGATTTTATCGGTCGACTATTAATCGGATATTTTTTTTTGCAAATCTCAGGTTCCAGCACTAAAATACGCTATATTCAACACCAAAACAATATTTGACAGAAGTGTTACCTTGATTTCTAGCCTTTGAATCTTCGTAAAATGATAAACAAAATAGGACAATAGTACATATTCTGTAACAAGGTCCACAAAACATAAATAAACATAGTTTTTTTTGCAAACATAGTGTTATGAGTAGGTCTGATTTATCGGTAGATTCCCGATAAATCGCTTGTCAGAATGATAAATCGTTCCAAAAGATAAATGACAAAGATAAGGCATAATCTTATCGGTCACCCCCGGTTAGCGATAAATCGGAAGATTAATCGATGAATCGGAAGATTTCTTGAACAGTGGCCGGTTGTTGATGCGGCCCTACGTATCTTGCCAGGATGGCAAAGGGGCTAGGTGACTAGACCTGGAAGACTTATCCTCGTCAACCAAGTCATGAGGGCACGGGCCACTCATCATCTCATGATTGCGGAGGCGCCAAAATGGGCGCTAGAAAGAGTGGACAAAGGCTGTCGGACATTTTTTTGGGCCGGGACGGAGGACGTGAGCGGTGGCAAATGTGTGGTGTCTTGGGCCAAGGTGTGTAGGCCAAAACACATGGGAGGATTGGGCGTCATTGACTTGTATAAACATGGTCTGGCCCTACAGTAGTAGAAAACAGGGCTTTGGTCTAGTCAAGGCAAGCCCATTAATCCCGGTTCACTCATGAACCGGGACCAATGGCCAGGGCGCGGGCCGGGCCTCGGGGGCCAGTCCCGGTTCGTTTGAGACCATTGGTCCCAGTTCCAGACACAAACCGGGACCAATGGGCCTTGCTCCTGGCCCACTACCTTTAGTCCCGGTTGGTGTCTGGAACCGGGACCATAGGTGTGTTTTTTACCCACTAATATTCTACAATAGCAAAAAGAATCAACTAAAAAGCTTTAATAAAACTCTAATAGGAAAAGAATCAACTAAAAATAAAAAATAAAAAATAAAATTTATGCAACTTAAATTATATAAAATTTATGCAACTAAAAAGAATCATTTGTAGTGCTTTTCAATTTCATGGTCATTTAACTCAAAAATATGAGTGAATGCATGAAAAAGAACAAATGAAGTCAGAAAAGGTTGAAAATTGCTGATGTGGCTTTGAATGGTGCATTTTGAACACACAAAGAGTCTGGAGTTCAAATAAGTTCAAAAAATGAAATCCCTTTGTAACAGATGAGTTTTCCTCCAAAACCCTAATACTTCGAAAGAGATTGTTCGTTTTGTACACGAAGTGCATCCAGTTTTTGCCGTAACCCTCTCAACTTTTTAGCACATGCAATGTGGGTGAAATGATGATATCATGCCAACTTTCAACCTTTTCAGAGTTCATTTGTAGTGCTTTTCAATTTCATGGTCATTTAGCTCAAAAATATGAGTGAATGCATGAAAAAGAACAAATGAAGTCAGAAATGGTTGAAAATTGCTGATGTGGCTTTGAATGGTGCATTTTGAACACACAAAGAGTCTGAAGTTCAAATAAGTTCAAAAAATAAAATCCTTTTGTAACAGATGAGTTTTCGTCCGAAATCCTGATACTTCGAAAGAGATTGTCCGTTTTGTTCACGAAGTGCATCCAGTTTTTGCCGTAACCCTCTCAACTTTTTAGCACATGCTATGTGGGTGAAATGATGATAGCTTGCCAACTTTCAACCTTTTCAGAGTTCATTTTTAGTGCTTTTCAATTTCATGGTCATTTAGCTCAAAAATATGAGTGAATGCATGAAAAAGAACAAATGAAGTTAGAAATGGTTGAAAATTGCTGATGTGGCTTTGAATGGTGCATTTTGAACACACATAGAGTCAGAAGTTCAAATAAGTTCAAAAAAAAATCCCTTTGTAACAGATGAGTTTTCGTCCGAAACCCTGATACTTCGAAAGAGATTGTCCGTTTTGTACACGAAGTGCATCCAGTTTTTGCCGTAACCCTCTCAACTTTTTAGCACATGCTATGTGGGTGAAATGATGATATCATGCCAACTTTTAACCTTTTCAGAGTTCATTTGTAGTGCTTTTCAATTTCATGGTCATTTAGCTCAAAAATATGAGTGAATGCATGAAAAAGAACAAATGAAGTTAGAAAGGGTTGAAAATTGCTGATGTGGCTTTGAATGGTGCATTTTGAACACACATAGAGTCAGGAGTTCAAATAAGTTAAAAAAAAATCCCTTTGTAACAGATGAGTTTTCGTCCGAAACCCTGGTACTTCAAAAGAGATTGTCCGTTTTGTACACGAAGTGCATCCAGTTTTTGCCGTAACCCTCTCAACTTTTTAGCACATGCTATGTGGGTGAAATGATGATATCATGCCAACTTTTAACCTTTTCAGAGTTCATTTGTAGTGCTTTTCAATTTCATGGTCATTTAGCTCAAAAATATGAGTGAATGCATGAAAAAGAACAAGTGAAGTTAGAAATGGTTGAAAATTGCTGATGTGGATTTGAATGGTGCATTTTGAACACACAAAGAGTCTGGAGTTCAAATAAGTTCAAAAAAATGAAATCCCTTTGTAACAGATGAGTTTTTGTCCGAAACCCTGATACTTCGAAAGAGATTGTCCGTTTTGTACACTAAAATTTATGCAACTAAAATTATCAAAGTATTTTCTGTTCAGAACATTAAAAGCAAAAAGAATTTTCATAAAGAACTTTTTTGTTAGAAACTTTAATAGCAAAAAGAATTATCATAAAGATTTTTTTGTTAGAAACTAAAAGAAGAAAAACTGTTTTTGAATATAATGATAAAACACAGTAATATTAAATAGCAGGAAAAGAATCACTCCAAAATCTATTTTTATAGTAAGTTAATCGCAAACTAGTGATTCACACAAATTTCAAATAATTCAAATTTGAAAACTAATGACACTAACAGAAAGTTCATATTTTTCTGACCTAAAAGAAAAAAGAATTTAAAAATAAAGCAAAAAACAAAAGAAAATAAATAATGCAAAAAACAAAACTAAAAAACTGGAAAAAATGCCACCCACTAGGCCACCACGGCCTGAATACGACTAGAATCCCACCCATGGGACATGATTCAGGCCCGCAGAAGGCCCAGTAGGCCCACACGTAGATATAGTGTGTTTAGGCCCGTAAGCCTGCATTTGAGAGGTGCTCGAGAGGGCAGCGGGAGTGGGGCTTATAAACCACTTCGAGCCCCTCTCAACTAGCGAGGTGGGACTAAAGCTTTGGCTGCGGCAGCAGCACACCCCTTTCGTCCCGGTTGGTGGCACCAACCAAGACCAATACCCACCTTTGGTCCCGGTTGGTGCCCCCCTTTAGTCCCGGTTAGTGCCACCAACCGAGACCAAAGGTCTCTGTTTCCCGCCCTTTGGGCTGCTGAAAAGAGGCCTTTGGTCCCTGTTGGTGGTACAAACCGGGACCAAAAGGGTGCATTGGTCCCGGTTTGTGCCAAGAACCGGGACTAAATCTTCATGTATATAAGGAACACTTGTGAAAATTTTGGTTTTCATCTTGCAGTTTGCCCCCGACGACGCGCGCAGACCTCCTCGACGCCGCCAGGCTGCCGGACGCCGTCGCCGTCACCCCCGCCCCGGAGCCCACGCCGACGCCGTCACCGTCCGCCACCGACGCCATCGCCGTCCGCCGCCCACGACGTTGCCGTCCGTCGCCCACGCCGTCGCCGTCGCCCGTGCCCCTGCCCCCGCGCGCCCGCGCGGATCCTGCACGCCGACGCCGTCCGCCGCCCCCACCGTCGCCGTCGTCAACGCCCTCGCCGCCCTCATCGGCCGGCCCCGCTGTGAGCCGCCGCCCCGGCTCTCTTTTTTTCATTTTTTTTCTCATATTTGTATTTTTTCCATGTATATATACTAGTAATTTGTATAGATCATTATGTATAGTCACAATACTAAATCATTAAACTATGTAAATTTTTCATGTAATCTTGAAATGGATATTTATGTAGTCTCTTCACTTTAAATTACAGAGTAACAATTTTCTATATGAAGAATGCATTAGGCAAAACCTTTACTTTTTTTTTTCTAAATTTTCTATTTGAACATTTCTTTAAAAAACCCAAGCAATACTACTTTATTTGAACATTCTCTGATTTATGTTAGTGCATTAGATGTTAGGTTAGTGTGCATTTTAGGTTAGTTGAATTAGATGTTTTTTGGTAAGTGTTTAATAAAATTAGTTAGAAAAACAATAGAACTAGTTAAACTAGTTTATTTTTAGTAAGTACTACTATATTTTATTTATAGCAAGTGCTTAGTTGAACTAGTTGATTTAGTAAACTAGTTTATTTTACTATAGAAGTAGTTTATTTTTAGTAAGTACTACTTTATTTTATTTATAGTAAGTGCTTAGTTGAACTAGTTGATTTAATAAAACTAGTTTATTTTACTATAGAAGTAGTTTATTTTTAGTAAGAAAATTAATAGAACTAGTTTGTTTTTTTAAGTTAAACGATATGTCCTTTTTTAGAAAGATAATTAAACGATATTTCGGGTTGACTTTAAGTCTGTCGAGGCTCCACCATATATGAGAGGACGAAGAATCCCGGCTGTTGTCCTGGGGGTAGCTTCTCCTTCGTTCCCGTGTGCTAGACAATTTGGTGTAATGCACTTGGGAACAAAAGGAGGAGCTACCATCACCGACGGTCGCAAATGTCAGAGAGGAATGAGTGAGGGAGAGTCTCCACCATATATGAGAGGACGAAGAATCCCAACTATTGTCGTGGGGGTAGCTTCTCCTTTGTTCCCGTGTGCTAGACAATTTGGTGTAATGCACTCGGGAACGAAAGGAGGAGCTACCATCACTGACGGTCGCAAATGTCAGAGAGAAATCAGTGAGGGAGAGTCTCCACCATATATGAGAGGACGAAGAATCCCGACTGTTGTCGCGGGGGTAGCTTCTCCTTCGTTCCCGTGTGCTAGACAATTTGGTGTAATGCACTCGCAATACAAGAAATCTATTAATACGTGACGGATCTAGTCCGTCATAGATTAATGAAAAACTGTCATGGGTGCCCATCCTTGACGGATTTGAAATCTTTCATGTATATCGCGTCATAATTTGATATCGTACCAGCCATGACGGATCTTGGCCATCATGGATCTGCCACAGGCCCGCCCAGGCCCATGTCTTTGTGACAGAACAATCCGTCATGGACTAACGCCACGTAGGATTTTCAAATGATGTGGCTGCCTACGTGGATACTATTTTTCGTCACAAAATTCATCATGGATTTAGGCCAAATTTAAAGGACAGTTTAAATTTGGTTGAGACCATTAGCCCATTTCTTTTGGCCAAAATTTGACCCAATATGTTTTTAACATAATGCGTTACACAAATCTTAATGCCAATTTTGGCCCAATAAAAAATATTTGCAAGGTGTGAAACGTTACAAAGTTTATCACATCCATCTATACGTATCTACAACATAGCAATTTAAAAAATCCTCTACAAAATGATAACATACAACATATATTGAGAACACATATCACACAACAGAGTTATGAACCAGTACAATCCATTTTAGATCAGAACATATAAACTATTGAGGGTGTTGTTATTCAGGCTCTTGTTGTTGACGCTCTTGATGGCAACTATCATGCCGTGGCTGATTCTGATGGGCAGCTCCAAGTAGCACGCTATCCAATCTTACCTACCATATTTACAAGAATATTTGATATTTACATATATGAATGGATAGAAGAAATAAGAGAATTGCAACAAAAATAAAAAATGAATTACATATTGTCTAGAATTCCTAAATCTTATAGCGCCTACGTACAAATGAGAATAACATTGTATCTACTATAAAACAAGAGTAAACATGTGGTTTCTTAAAATTAATCCAAAGAAAAGTGTGTCAAATGGAGGTCAAATGACAAAGTGGCAAAATACACATCATAGAACTCCAAGTAATATAGCAGCAGTAGTTGAGGCGTTATAAACCTGCCAACGAAATGGCATATCACTAACAAACAATATCCACCCATGATGTGTAATCTTGTTGACACATGAACATTTGAAGTTTATGTCATCCGAGTCGACGAGCAGCGGCAATGCTTATGTTGCAACTACATCTCGAAGGGCTGACAAATAGTAAACGATACTTGCTTGCCAAGTGAACTTCAAATGGCATGGAAACTTTCAACAAAGAATATGATACAGTTTCCTTGAGAGATCTCCCACACTTAGTTTTATTCATTGAACATTAAGCTATGTATTTGTTATTAGATGAAAAATCAAAATTTGTAATGTAGTGGACTATGAAACTTGAAAATACTTGATAAACAATGAAATAATTGATAGGGAAGTGCAGCTTGAAATGATCATGCATCGTTTATATCCATTCAGGATATACAGAAAAGCTTTTCTATCATAAACCCATTGATTTTATTATCCGTATTACTTCTGTGCATACCAATTTTATAAGATGCCCACTTGACCAGCATAGGCTAGAGCAGAAGAGCATCAACAACTTGCGTAAACATTTTAAACACTTGACTTTCAGGCAATATTAGACAAACACATGTAAATTTCTTCACATGACCATCCAGTGTGTGAATGCAAACAAGCATCAAATGAAAAGGGACAATTTTTCTGAATCTACTTCACATCTAATAAGCTCCAACTTACGGAATCAAAAGAGATTGATGAATCTAACAAATTTGTTCATGTTTATTTAAATTAGCTCATGATTATGTTACCTCATTAACAGAGAGAGAGAGAGAGACCTTCCATGGCGTCGGGGTCGACCCTCCTCTCCCAGTATGCCCTTGCAGCTGCTCCATGTCATTACCCTCTTCCCTTCCCTTAACACAACCCAACCAGACATTGCTCTCGTCCCTTCTCTTCCCTTTACACAACCCAAACAGATTATATGGGAGCAAAGTTCCTGCACAAACGAAAAGAACAGAGGTTCTGCTTCAGACTATTGGAGCAGCAAAATTGTCTGAATCAATAGAGAAACTGAAGATATTGCAGCAAAATTGTCAAAATTATATCAGAAAGAGATGGGCCGGGAACATAACATAATTTGCTCTTCCAACATGTATTCCGAACTGTTCTAAAAAGTAGATAATTAATCCAATGTATTCTGTTTGTACATCAACATTTGACACGCCCAACTCGCTGTATATGTCATTTACCGGATTTTGAAATTAGAATTTGTATCTTTGTTCTGACGCTATACTTGAAATCTTTATGTTTTCAAGAAATAATCTATTACACTTCTACAAAGGAATGAAAATGTACAATTCTGTTTGTGGACATGCTTCTTCTACTTCTATTTAAGGATTGCATTTACTATTATTTTAGAAGATAACACCGACCAAATAACTAAGAATGCATTAGTACGTACATCATAATTAAAATGTAAATATTCAGACCAAAACATCAGATCAAAGGAGATTATATTCACATAAACTTGACTGAAATTAAATTGGGAAAAGCCATGTCGTACAAGACGACAGCAACAACAGACATGTAGTGCTAGCTTCCAAGGATTCATTTCAGTACAAGAAGAATTAAGGGGGGGGGGGGGGTTTGTTCAAAATAACAATCAAGGAGCGGCCGTTTACATACTGACGGACGCATACAAATGGACAACCAAGGACGACCATATACTGCAAGTGCCATTTGTTTGCACACGAACACGTCACTGTGTACCTCTAACGCCGAGGGTGATGCACCGCAGCTCGCGTTGAAGGAGATCCGACCGGCAGCGCGATACGCAGGACAGCCGGCAGATGCTTTTGTAGACCCGAAGCCCCGCTTGCCCGGGAGGGACCCCGTCAGGGCTCGCGGCGGCTATGGGCTGCCCTAGGTCGACCTGATCGCCCCTAGGGCCTCGAGGTTCGCCGCCCTGCAACAAGAAGAACGAACGAAGAACGAGGAAGAAGAAGAACTAGGGTTAAGAAGAAAAGATAAAAGATAAAATGTGGTAGATGATTTGATCGATTGCGTGTTGTTTCAATCGGCCGTCACCCCCAACATATATAAGAGGCGGCTGGACTTCCCGTACAAGCAAAGGATTTATCTAGGCTTTCCTCACAAGAAAATTACATCAATTCACGTCCAAAATCCTAGTCAAATTCGGACTGGTTTTATCCGAACTTCCCAAAACTGTTCGGTTTAAACTGGCTGCACCTTGCGGGTCCTTTTTGCGGTGGTAAACGATCTCGGATGAAAACAAGCCCATAAGCAATCTCGACTGTTTCGATGAGACGAACAACTTTCATGTTGAAGGGTTTTTGATCAGAGATCATCTTGAGGGTCAAATCGGTCTCGCAACACAGGCTATCTCCTCGCGCTACCCGTCAGACATGTGCCTGGTGGGGCGCGCCACATCTCGCCTCGTGACAGGGCTGCACTCCGATTGCTCTAACTTTTGCATACGAACTCGGATTTGAACGATTTTTATATCAAAATCGATCGTTTTGACGAGACGAAGACAATCCGTGTAGATCATTTTTTTCATTTGAGGTCGTCTTGGAGGCGTAATCAGCCGAATAGTGTTCTGAATACAAAATCTGGGTACTTCGAACACAACTTCGGCCTTAGAGATGAGACTGGATGACTATGGCCCAAATATCAAAGTTTTCCCTTTTGACGAAACAGAACTTTCTCACTTTGAGCACTTCTCTATTTGAGGCCATCTTAATTAAGTTCTTGGCCGTGCCAAAATCTGGTGTCAACACATGCCCCCCTGTTTTTCGGCAAACTTGTGTGCCGAAAAATAACTTGCACGAAGTTTATTCTAAGCGCGATGTCAACACTCCATCGGCCATTTGTACGTTCTTAGGACGATAGGTATATATCGGCCATTTAGATTAGCAACAAAGTGAAGCTAATTGAACATATGATGATTTGGTAATACCCTTTCATGATGTAAGAAATTACATTGCATCCATGGATTAAAATAAGCCCACTGAGGGTAACCAATCATACCTGATAAAGACTTCCGTGGCATATGCATCAACGATATAGTTGAAGAATATGGATAATGTGTGGACCGAAGATGTTGAAACCTTCGGCTTGGTCCTTCATAGTTTTCACTATTTTCCTTCTTCACCTTTGCCGCACTCCTTGTAAAGGAAGCTCGCACATAATTCTTATTTTGAATACTTCCTTTTGGAACCCATGCCATGTTTCTCTTTTCAAGTTCTTGTCCACTAAGCTTTTGCAACTTCTTCTTTTGCCAATACGATAAGCCGAGTGGGCACTCCGGCTGCGATTTTGTTTGAAGTAATGGCAATTCTTGTTTTACCTTGTGCACTCTATTCTTCCCTTCAGATTTGGCACTTGATTGACTTGACTCATTGCCTTTTATAGCCAATGTCAACAATTTAATTGACTCTTTATCATTTGAGATCATAGCTGAAGTGGCACTCTTACGACCATCTCTTTTGACGCGGTAGACTTGCTCAACCACCTCCTTATTCTTCCTTGTGTTTTGGACCGATTCTTTTTTATTGAAACGGTCTTGAACATATGACTGCTCATTGAATGTTGGTCTTCTTGGAGTTGCATAATATTGGCGAGATGGTTTATAATAATATGGAGAATGTGCCCTTGTATTATACTTGTCCCATGATGGATATAGATTTGGGTGAGCATAGGGAGGCATCCACGACATTGGCATTGACGGCCCAAAATAAGGATATGAATAAGTTGCATTCAAATTCTCTTCTTGCCAATATCGATCCTTGGATTTGCGCCTACGGGGTGATCTTGATGCTTTTGCATTAGTTGGCCGATAAGCACTGCTCTCCTCACTTATCTTCTGATATTTTTCCAATAGTTGCGCGAAAGTGACTTTCGGCTTTTTACCTTTGTGCTTACGTCGGCTTTTGTTTTCTTTGGCTGTTCTTGCACCGATCTTTGGATTTTCTTGTTTCCCCCCGGTCCTTGGCGTCTTCATTGTAGCTTCGATGGAATTCTCGCCCTCAAGATTATGTTCATTATGCTCTTCAACAACTTCTTTACTTGAAAGCTTGATCCCATCACCTGCAGTTTTTACCTTCTCTTTAAATGGATCGGCTTGAAGCAGCCGATGCAAAAACCTTTTACCATCAGGACCAATTGGAATAGACTCGTCATCTTTTGGTGTCTCAACAAATTTCAATCGTCCTTTATCAATGGCCGATTTAACTATTTGACGAAACATGTTGCAATCCTCAATACTATGCTTGAACGAATCATGCAACTTACAATAAATTCGTCCTTGGATAGATGGCTTGACATGGTGATCAAGAATTCTAATGTAATTATTTTTCAACAATAAATCAAAGATTTGATCACACATGTTTGAATCGAAGGTATATGTTTTGTTTTCTAGCCGATCTTGGTGTGCGAACGGCTTTGGAGGTAAGCAAACGAATGGTTCAGATTTAGAATCTTCCCATTCGGCTATACATTGTGTTTTGCACTCTATCTCCGATGTCTTTGGATAAGATATAATATTAGCATCGGATTTCTCAAAATAATTTAACCTTGGCTTTATATTTCTGAAACAAAAATAGTTAAAACACACATGTCTCAATTGAGACCATGCGTAAGCCAAGTATGAAGCAAGAAAAGCTACCCAATTAGATATGAACTCTAAATAAAGCAATGGGATAAGCTTTGGCTCCAATAATAAGTCACTATCGGTCTCTTCGAATGGTACAATGTATTGACCGATATGCTTTGTAACAATTTTATTGTTATTAGTCTCTCTGAATGGTACAATGTATTGACCGATATGCTTTGTAACAATTTTATTGATAACAAGTAAATTACCCATCATCATTGGTCTTTCAAAATTACTTACGAGATTTTTCCTAATAGATGCATCAACAATAAAGCTGTGACCAAATCTGAAAATAGGTAAATCACTTGCTAGACATACCTCTTCATACACACTGGGAGAGGATGATGGTTGTGATACTTGAATAATACTTTGCTCCACTTTTAAATGATCTCCAATGCCTTGGCGTTCTCTTTTTCTTCAATAAATTCAGTACACATACTATTTGATTCGGCTTTTTTAATAACCGAATTAACTTTGTTATCCGAATCACCACTCCTTCTTTCTTTGATTCGCAAGGTTGCTTGTTCTTGTCTAAATTCAGCAAACATTGCAGCTAGGCTATGTTTAAGCTTTTTTCGACCAATTTCTGCCCAACCTTCATCGGATTGCCCCCCAATACTTTGAGACGCTTTCGGCAATGGTGTGTTGCCGAAATTCTGTAATTGTGCAGGGGGTACATGATATGCCACGGTAGTAGGTGAAGGCATTTGTGCTCCTGCAGAAGTTTCACTTATTCGGCCATGACCATGAAGGTGCGGAGCCGAATTATGGACATCAACAGTTGCGTATGGTGCCAAAAAATTAGTAGCATTAGGTGTAGCATATGATATTTGAGGGTAATTGGCCAAATAACTAGTAGTAACATGGCCAATTCCCCTATCCACCAGCACGTTTGGATTAACGTACTGCAAATTATTTGCCGATGAATAAAAGCTTGAAACACTTTGTTGCATACCATTGGAAGTTCCTACATAGGGTGTCTCAACTTGATTAACCGAACTCATCATGTTATTCATCGGCATATAAATTTGTGGGGTTGCCGATGCATGGGAGTTGGGATACATATGTTGCATGTTGCTAAAATTATATGAAGTGGAATCATGGATATTTTGTTGCATCGGCCCTTGCACATAATTATATGCATGATTGATAAAGCTAGGGCTAGCCGATACATTATGCTCATTAGATGATCTAGGAACAACATACGTATTATTTGCATCTACATATGTGAATTGGGTATTCATATTACCTTTGTAGATTGCAAACCCTAGATGACGATCTCTTCGTAGCAAGAACGGGCCGGAGACCGTTCAAAGCTTCGTCCCCAGCGGAGTCGCCAAAAAGTGTGTTCGCACATGAACACGTCACTATGTACCTCCAACGCCGAGGGTGATGCACCGCAGCTCGCGTCGAAGGAGATCCGACCGGCAGCGCGATACGCAGGACAGCCGGCAGATGCTTTTGTAGACCCGAAGCCCCGCTTGCCCGGGAGGGACCCCGTCAGGGCTCACGGCGGCTATGGGCTGCCCTATTTCGACCTGATCGCCCCTAGGGCCTCGAGGTTCGCCGCCCTGCAACAAGAAGAACGAACGAAGAACGAGGAAGAAGAAGAACTAGGGTTAAGAAGAAAAGATAAAAGATAAAAAGTGGTCGATGATTTGATCGATTGTGTGTTGTTTCAATCAGCCGTCACCCCCAACATATATAAGAGGCGGCTGGACTTCCCGTACAAGCAAAGGATTTATCTAGGCTTTCCTTACAAGAAAATTACATCAATTCACGTCCAAAACCCTAGTCAAATTCGGACTGGTTTTATCCGAACTTTCCAAAACTGTTCGGTTTAAACTGGCTGCACCTTGCGGGTCCTTTTTGCGGTGGTAAACGATCTCGGATGAAAACAAGCCCAAAAGACATCTTGACTGTTTCGACGAGACGAACAACTTTCATGTTGAAGGGTTTTTGATCAGAGATCATCTTGAGGGTCAAATCGGTCTCGCAACACAGGCTATCTCCTCGCGCTACCCGACAGACATGTGTCTGGTGGGGCGCGCCACATCTCACCTCGTGACAGGGCTGCACTCCGATTGCTCTAACTTTTGCATACAAACTCGGATTTGAACGATTTTTATATCAAAATCGATCGTTTCGACGAGACGAAGACAACCCGTGTAGATCATTTTTTCATTTGAGGTCGTCTTGGAGGCATAATCAGCCGAATAGTGTTCTGAATACAAAATCGAAGTACTTCGAACACAACTTCGGCCTTAGAGATGAGACTGGATGACTATAGCCCAAATATCAAAGTTTTCCCTTTTGACGATACAGAACTTTCTCATTTTGAGCCATCTTAATTAAGTTCTTGGCCGTGCCAAAATCTGGTGTCAACACCATTCACATTCAGACGCATACAGACTGAATATAAACTGAACCAAAGTACCAAACCAAGGTGCTTATCCATATGTATGTATGTAACAGATGCTAGTGCCATCCAGATTTGGGGTAGAGAGAGGTGAAGCTCACCACTGATACGTCTCCAACGTATCTATAATTTTTGATTGCTCCATGCTGTATTATCTACTATTTTGGACCATATTGGGATTTATTTTCCACTTTTATATTACTTTTGGGACTAACCTATTAACCGGAGGCCCAGCCCACAATAGTTGTTTTTTTGCCTATTTCACTGTTTCGAAGAAACGGAATATCAAACGGAGTCCAAACGGAATGAAACCTTCGGGAACGTGATTTTCTCATCAGATATGATCCAGAAGACTTGGACCCTTCGTCAAGAAAGCCACGAGGCGGTCACGAGGGTGGAGGGTGCGCCCCCCTGCCTCATGGGCCCCTCGAAGCTCCACCGACGCACTCCTTCCTCCTATATATACCTACATACCCCAAATGATCAGATACGGAGCCAAAAACCTAATTCCACCGCCGCAACCTTCTGTACCCACGAGATCCCATCTTGGGGCCTGTTCCGGAGCTCCGCCGGAAGGGGAATCCACCATGGAGGGCTTCTATATCATCACCATAGCCCTTCCGATGAAGTGTGAGTAGTTTACCTCAGACCTTCGGGTCCATAGTTAGTAGCTAGATGGATTCTTCTCTCTTTTTGGATATCAATACAATGTTCTCCCCCTCTCTCGTGGAGATCTATTCGATGTAATCTTCTTTTTGCGGTGTGTTTGTTGAGAACGATGAATTGTGGGTTTATGATCAAGATTATCTATGAACAATATTTGAATCTTCTCTGAATTCTTTTATGTATGATTGGTTATCTTTGCAATTCTCTTCGAATTATCAGTTTGGTTTAGCCTACTAGATTGGGTTTTCTTGCAATGAGAGAAGTGCTTAGCTTTGGGTTCAATCTTGCAGTGTCCTTTCCCAGTGACAGTAGGGGTAGCAAGGCACGTATTGTATTGTTGCCATCGAGGATAACAAGATGGGGTATTTATCATATTGCATGAATTTATTCCTCTACACCATGTCATCTTGCTTAAGGCATTACTCTGTTTTCTTGAACTTAATACTCTAGATGCATGCTGGATAGCGGTTGATGAGTGGAGTAATAGTAGTAGATGCAGGCAGGAGTCGGTCTACTTGTCTCAGACGTGATGCCTATATACATGATCATACCTAGATATTCTCATAACTATGCTCAATTCTGTCAATTGCTCAACAATAATTTGTTCACCCATCGTAGAAATACTTATGCTCTTGAGAGAAGCCACTAGTGAAATCTATGGCCCCCGGGTCTATTCTCATCATATCAATCTCCAATCACTTTATTATTGCTTTGCTTTTTTTACTTTGCCTTTTTATTTTACTTTGCATCTGTATATCAAAAATATCAAAAATATCAAAAATATTATCTATCATCTCTATCAGATCTCACTCTCGTAAGTGACCGTGAAGGGATTGAAAACCCCTAATCGCGTTGGTTACGTTGAGCTATTTGTTTTGTGTAGGTACGAGGGACTCGCGCGTGGCCTCCTACTGGATTGATACCTTGGTTCTCAAAAACTGAGGGAAATACTTACGCTACTTTGCTGCATCATCCTCTCCTCTTCGGGGAAATCCAATGCAGTGCTCAAGAGGTAGCAAGAAGAATTTTTGGCGCCGTTCCAGGGGAGTCTACGCAAAAGTCAACATACCAAGTACCCATCACAATCCCTATCTCCCACACTACATTATTTGCCATTTGCCTCTCGTTTTCCTCTCCCCCACTTCACCCTTGCCGTTTTATTCGCCCTCTCTTTTCCGTTTGCCTTTTTGTTTGCTCGTGTATTGGATTGCTTGCTTGTCACAATGGCTCAAGATAATACCAAATTGTGTGACTATACCAATACCAACAATAATGATTTCCTTAGCACTCCGATTGCTCCTCTTGCCAATACTGAATCTTGTGAAATCAATACTACTTTGTTGAATATTGTTATGAAAGATCAATTCGCCGGCCTTCCTAGCGAAGATGCCGCTACTCATCTAAATACCTTCCTTGATTTATGTGATATGCAAAAGAAGAAAGATGTTGATAATGATATTGTTAAATTGAAGCTATTTCCTTTTTTGCTTAGAGATCGTGCTAAAGCTTGGTTTTCGTCTTTGCCTAAAAATAGTATTGATTCTTCGAGCAAGTGCAAAGATGCTTTTATCTCTAAGTATTTTCCTCCCGCTAAGACCATCTCTCTTAGAAACGATATTATGAATTTTAAGAAACTTGATCATGAACATGTTGCACAAGCTTGGGAGAGAATGAAATTAATGATACGTAATTGCCCTACTCATGGTTTGAATTTGTGGATGATTATACAAAATTTTTATGCAGGATTGAATTTTGCTTCTAGAAATCTTTTAGATTCGGCCGCGGGAGGCACTTTTATGGAAATCACTTTAGGAGATGCTACTAAACTCCTAGATAATATTATGGTTAATTATTCTCAATGGCACACTGAAAGATCTACTAATAAAAAAGTGCATGCGATAGAAGAAATTAATGTTTTGAGTGGAAAGATGGATGAACTTATGAAATTATTTGCTACTAAGAGTGTTCCTTCTGATCCTAATGATATGCCATTGTCTACTTTGATTGAGAATAATAATGAATCTATGGATGTGAATTTTGTTGGTAGGAACAATTTTGGTAACAACGCGTATAGAGGGAATTTTAATCCTAGGCCTTATCCTAGTGATCCTTCTAATAATTATGGAAATTCCTACAACAACTCTTATGGAAATTTTAATAAGATGCTCTCTGAATTTGAGACTAGTGTTAAAGAGTTTATGAATTCACAAAAGAATTTTAATGCTTTGCTTGAAGAGAAATTACTTAAAGTTGATGAATTGGCTAGGAACGTTGATAGAATTTCTCTTGATGTTGATTCTTTAAAGCTTATATCTATTCCTCCTAGGCATGATATCAATGAGTCTCTCAAAGCCATGATAATTTCCATTGATGAGTGCAAGGAAAGAACCGCTAGGATGCGTGCTACGAAAGATGCGTTTATTAAAGCGCGTTCTTCCAATTCCTATGAAAATCAAGATGAAGATCTAAAAGTTATTGATGTGTCCCCTATTAAATCTTTGTTTTGCAATATGAATCTTGATGAAACTGAATATGATCCACCCTTACCTAGAAGGCGTTCCAAAAATTCGGAGTATTTAGATCTTGATGATGAAATTGATAAAAGTGGAATTGAAAAGAATAAAACTCTAGATGTTGCTAAACCCACTATTTTGGATTTCAAGGAATTTAATGATGAAAGTTGCTCTTTAATTGATTGTATTTCCTCATGCTTATAGTCAAAATAAAGCGTTTACTAAACATATCGTTGATGCCTTGATGCAAACTTATGAAGAAAAACTTGAGTTGGAAGTTTCTATCCCTAGAAAACTTTATGATGAGTGAGAACCAACTATTAAAATTAAGATTAAGGATCATGAATTTTATGCTTTATGTGATTTGGGTGCTAGTGTCTCCACTATTCCCAAAACTTTGTGCGATTTGCTAGATTTCCACGATTTTGACGATTGCTCTATAAACTTGCACCTTGCGGATTCCACTATTAAGAAATCCATGGGAAAATTAATGATGTTCTTATTGTTGCAAATAGGAATTATGTGCCCGTAGATTTTATCGTTCTTGATATAGATTGCAATACTTCTTGTCCTATTATTCTCGGTAGACCTTTCCTTAGAACGATTGGTGCAATTATTGATATGAAGGAAGGGAATATTAGATTCCAATTTCCCTTAAAGAAATGTATGGAACACTTCCCTAGGAAGAAAATAAAATTACCATATGAATCTATCATGAGAGCCACTTATGGATTGCCTACCAAAGATGGCAATACCTAGATCTATCCTTGCTTTTATGCCTAGCTAGGGGCGTTAAACGATAGCGCTTGTTGGGAGGCAACCCAATTTTATTTTTAGTTTTTTTTGCTTTTGCTTTTGTTTATGTTTAGGAATAAATAATCCATCTACCTTCTGTTTAGATGTGGTTTTATCTTTTAATTAGTGTTTGTGCCAAGTTAAACCTATAGGATCTTCTTGGATAATAGTTATTTGATCTTGCTGTAATTTCCAGAAACTTTCTGTTCACGAAAACAATTGTTAAAAATCACCAGAACGTGATAAAATAGTGATTCCAATTGCTGCTGATCAATAAACAAATTTCCTAGGTTGTCCTATTTTGGCTGATTGTTTGGAGTTCCAGAAGTTTGCGTTAGTTACATATTACTACAGACTATTCTGTTTTTGACAGATTCTGTTTTTCGTGTGTTGTTTGCTTATTTTGATGAATTTATGGCTAGTAAAATAGTTTATAATCCATAGAGAAGTTGGAATACAGTAGGTTTAACACTAATACAAATAAAGAATGAGTTCATTACATTACCTTGAAGTGGTCTTTTGTTTTCTTTCGCTAACGGAGCTTACGAGATTTCTGTTGAGTTTTGTGTTGTGAAGTTTTCAAGTTTTGGGTGAAATCTTTTGATGGATTATGGAACAAGGAGTGGCAAGAGCCTAAGATTGGGGATGCCCATGGCACCCCCAAGATAATCAAAGGACACAAAAAAGTCAAAGCTTGGGGATGCCCCGGAAGGCATCCCCTCTTTCGTCGACTTCCATCGGTAATTTTACTTGGAGCTATATTTTTATTCACCACATGATATGTGTTTTTCTTGGAGCGTCTTGTATGATTTGAGTCTTTGCTTTTTAGTTTACCACAATCATCCTTGCTGTACACACCTTTTGAGAGAGCCATACATGAATTGGAATTTGTTAGAATACTCTATGTGCTTCACTTATATCTTTTGAGCTTTATAGTTTTGCTCTAGTGCCTCACTTAGATCTTTTAGAGCATGGTGGTGGATTTGTTTTAAAGAGACTATTGATCTCTCATGCTTCACTTAGATTATTTTGAGAGTCTTAAATAGCATGGTAATTTGCTTAATAATAATAATATGCTTGGTATTCAAGATTTGTAAAACTTTCTTTTGAGTGCGTTGAATACTAAGAAAAGTTTGATGCTTGATAATTGTTTTGAGATATGAAGATGGTGATATTAGAGTCATGCTAGTTTAGTAGTTGTGAATTTGAGAAATACTTGTGTTGAAGTTTGTGATTCCCGTAGCATGCACGTATGGTGAACCGTTATGTGATGAAGTCGGAGCATGATTTATTTACTGATTGTCTTCCTTATGAGTGGCGGTTGGGGACGAGCGATGGTCTTTTCCTACCAATCTATCCCCCTAGGAGCATGCGCGTAATACTTTGCTTTGATAACTTCTAGATTTTTGCAATAAGTATATGAGTTCTTTATGACTAATGTTGAGTCCATGGATTATACGCACTTTTCCCATCCTTCCACCATTGCCAGCCTCTCTAATACCGCGCACTTTTCGCCGGTATCATACACCCACCATATACCTTCCTCAAAAAAGCCACCATACCTACCTATCATGGCATTTCCATAGCCATTCCGAGATATATTTCCATGCAACTTTCCACCGTTCCATTTATTATGACACGCTCCATCATTGTCACATTGCTAGCATGATCATGTAGTTGACATTGTATTTGTGGCAAAGCCACCATTCATAGTTCTCTCATACATGTCACTCTTGATTCATTGCATATCCCGGTACACCGCCGGAGGCATTCACATAGAGTCATATTTTGTTCTAAGTATTGAGTTGTAATTTTTGAGTTGTAAGAAAAATAAAATTGTGATGATCATCATTTTTAGAGCATTGTCCCAAGTGAGGAAAGGATGATGGAGACTATGATTCCCCCACAAGTCGGGATGAGACTCCGGACGAAAAAGAAAAAAAAGAAAAAAAAGAGGCCATAAAAAAAGAGAAAAGGCCCAAATAAAAAAAATGAGAGAAAAAGAGAGAAAGGACAATGTTACTATCCTTTTACCACACTTGTGCTTCAAAGTAGCACCATGATCTTCATGATAGAGAGTCCCTCATTTCGTCACATTGTGCACCAGTGCTTGTATATTCCAATGATGGGCTTCCTCAAAATGCCCTAGGTCTTCTTGAGCAAGTGAGTTGGATGCACACCCACTTAGTTTCTTTTGTTGAGCTTTCATATACTTATAGCTCTAGTGCATCCGTTGCATGGCAATCCCTACTCACTCACATTGATATCTATTGATGGGCATCTCCATAGCCCGTTGATACGCCTAATTGATGTGAGACTACCTTCCCCTCTTTTTGTCTTCTCCACAACCACCATTCTATTCCACATATAGTGCTATATCCATGGCTCACGCTCATGTTGGGGAACGTAGTAATTTCAAAAAATTTCCTACGCACACGCAAGATCATGGTGATGCATAGCAACGAGAGGGGAGAGTGTGATCTACGTACCCTTGTAGATCGACAACGGAAGCGTTGACACAATGTAGAGGAAGTAGTCGTACGTCTTCCCGATCCGACCGATCCAAGCACCGTTACTCCGGCACCTCCGAGTTCTTGGCACACGTTCAGCTCGATGACGCTCCCCGGGCTCCGATCCAGCAAAACTTCGGGGAGGAGTTTCGTCAGCACGACGGCGTGGTGACGATCTTGATGTTCTATCATCGCAGGGCTTTGCCTAAGCACTGCTACAATATGACCGAGGTGGAATATGATGGAGGGGGGCACCGCACACGGCTAAGGAACGATCACGAAGATCAACTTGTGTGTCTATGGGGTGCCCCTTGCCTCAGTATATAAAGGATGGAGGAGGAGGAGGCCGGCCAAGGCTTGGTGTGGCCAGGATGTGGAGTCCTACTAGGACTCCAAGTCCTAGTAGGAGTCCACCAAGAGGGGAGGAAGGGAGAAGGAAGTGGAGGAGAAGGAAAGGTGGCCGGCCCCCTTTTCCCTAGTCCAATTCGGACCGGAGGGGAGGGGGGGGCGCAGCAGCCCCTTGGCCCTTTCTCCTCTTCCCACTAAAGCCCATCAAGGCCCATTGCTTCTCCCGTAACTACCCGGTACTTCGAAAAATACCTGAATCACTCGGAACCTTTCCGAAGTCCGAATATAGTCGTCCAATATATCGATCTTTACGTCTCGACCATTTCAAGACTCCTCGTCATATCCCCGACCTCATCCGGGACTCCAAAGTCCTTCGGTACATCAAAACTCATAAACTCATTATATAACTGTCATCGAAACCTTAAGCGTGCGGACCCTACGGTTCGAGAACAATGTAGACATGACCGAGACACGTCTCCGGTCAATAACCAATAGCGGGACCTGGATGCCCATATTGGCTCCTACATATTCTACGAAGATCTTTATCGGTCAGACCGCATAACAACATACGTTGTTCCCTTTGTCATCGGTATGTTACTTGCCCGAGATTCGATCGTCGGTATCCAATACCTAGTTCAATCACGTTACCGGCAAGTCCCTTTACTCGTTTCGTAATACATCATCCCGCAACTAACTCATTAGTTGCAATGCTTGCAAGGCTTAAGTGATGTGCATTATCGAGAGGGCCCAGAGATACCTCTCCGACATTCGGAGTGACAAATCCTAATCTCGAAATACGCAAACCCAACATGTACCTTTGGAGACACCTGTAGAGCTCCTTTATAATCACCCAGTTACGTTGTGACGTTTGGTAGCACACAAAGTGTTCCTCCGGCAAACGGGAGTTGCATAATCTCATAGTCATAGGAACATGTATAAGTCATGAAGAAAGCAATAGCAACATACTAAATGATCGGGTGCTAAGCTAATGGAATGGGTCATGTCAATCAGATCATTCAACTAATGATGTGATCCCGTTAATCAAATAACAACTCTTTGTCCATGGTTAGGAAACATAACCATCTTTGATTAACGAACTAGTCAAGTAGAGGCATACTAGTGACACTTTGTTTGTCTATGTATTCACACATGTATTATGTTTCCGGTTAATACAATTCTAGCATGAATAATAAATAGTTATCATGATATAAGAAAATAAATAATAACTTTATTATTGCCTCTAGGGCATATTTCCTTCAGTCTCCCACTTGCACTAGAGTCAATAATCTAGATCACATCACCATGTGATTAACATCGATAGTTCACATCATCATGTGATCTATACCCATAGTTCACATCGCCATGTGACCAACACCCAAAGGGTTTACTAGATTCGGTAATCTAGTTCACATCGCTATGTGATTAACACCCAAAGAGTACTAAGGTGTGATCATGTTTTGCTTGTGAGAGAATCTTAGTCGACGGTCTTTAACATTCAGATCCGTTATGTATTTTGCAATTTTCTATGTCTACAATGCTCTGCACGGAGCTACTCTAGCTAATTGCTCCCACTTGCAATATGTATCTAGATCGAGACTTAGAGTCATCCAGATCAGTGTCAAAACTTGCATCGAAGTAACCCTTTACGACGAACCTTTTGTCACCTCCGTAATCGAGAAACATATCCTTATTCCAGTAAGGATAATTTTGACTGTTGTCCATTGATCTACTCCTAGATCACTATTGTACTCCCTCTCTTAACACAGTGTATGGTATACAATAGATCTGGTACACAGCATGGCATACTTTATAGAACCTATGACTGAGGCATAGGGAATGACTTTCATTCTCTTTCTATCTTCTGCCGTGGTCGGGTTTTGAGTCTTACTCAATTTCACACCTTGTAACACAGGCAAGAACTTTTTCTTTGACTGTTCCATTTTGAACTACTTCAAAATCTTGTCAAGGTATGTATTCATTGAAAAAACTTATCAAGCGTTTTGATCTATCTCTATAGATCTTGATGCTCAATATGTAAGCAGCTTTGCCAAGGTCCTTCTTCGAAAAACTCCTTTCAAACACTCCTTTATGCTTTGCAGAATAATTCTACATTATTTCCGATCAACAATATGTCATTCACATATACTTATCAGAAATGTTGTAGTGCTCCCACTCACTTTCTTGCAAATACAAGCTTCTCCAAAAGTCTGTATAAACCCAAATGCTTTGATCACACTATCAAAGCATTTATTCCAATTCCGAGAGGCTTGCACCAGTCCATAGATGGATCGCTGGAGCTTGCACATTTTGTTAACACCTTTAGGATCGACAAAACATTCTGCGACAATTCTAACTTTGTAGATAGTAACACTACTATCAGCGTCCGTCTTCCTCTTGAAGATCCATTTATTCTCAATTGCTTGCCGATCATCGGGCAAGTCAACCAAAGTCTACACTTTGTTCTCATACATGGATCTCATCTCAGATTTCATGGCCTCAAGCCATTTTGCGGAATCTGGGCTCACCATCGCTTCTTCATAGTTTGTAGGTTCGTCATGGTCTAGTAACATAACTTCCAGAACAGGATTACCGTACCACTCTGGTGCGGGTCTCACTCTGGTTTACCTACGAGATTCGGTAGTAACTTGATCTTGTTGGGGAACGTAGTAATTTCAAAAAATTTCCTACGCACACGCAAGATCATGGTGATGCATAGCAACGAGAGGGGAGAGTATGATCTACGTATCCTTGTAGATCGCAACGGAAGCGTTGCCACAATGTAGAGGAAGTGGTCGTACGTCTTCTTCCCGATCTGACCGATCCAAGCACCGTTACTCCGGCACCTCCGAGTTCTTAGCACACGTACAGCTCGATGATGCTCCCCGGGCTCCAATCCAGCAAAGCTTCGGGGATGAGTTCCGTCAGCACAACGGCATGGTGACGATGATGATGTTCTACCGATGCAGGGCTTCGCCTAAGCACTACAACGATATGACCGAGGTGGAATATGGTGGCAGGGGGCACCGCACACGGCTAAGGAACGATCACGGGGATCAACTTTCGTGTCTAGAGGTGCCCCCCTGCCCCCGTATATAAAGGATCCAAGGGGGAGGGGTTCGGCCGGCCCTATGGTGGCGCAGGAGGAGTCCTACTCCCTCTGGGAGTAGGATCCCCCCCCCAATCCTAGTTGGAATAGGATTCGCTAAGGGGGAAAGAGAGAGAGGGGGAGGCGCGCGGCCCATCTTGGGCTGCCCCTTCTCCTTTCCACTAAAGCCCACTTAGGCCCATATAGCTCCCGGGGAGTTCCGGTAACCTCCCGGTACTCCGGTAAAATCCCGATTTCATCCGGAACACTTCCGATATCCAAACATAGGCTTCCAATATATCAATCTTTATGTCTCGACCATTCCGAGACTCCTCGTCATGTCCGTGATCACATCCAGGACTCCGAACTAACTTCGGTACATCAAAATGCATAAACTCATAATAACTGTCATCGTAACTTTAAGCGTGCGGACCCTACGGTTCGAGAACAATGTAGACATGACCGAGACACGTCTCCGGTCAATAACCAATAGCGGGACCTGGATGCCCATATTGGCTCCTACATATTCTACGAAGATCTTTATCGGTCAGACCGCATAACAACATAAGTTGTTCCCTTTGTCATCGGTATGTTACTTGCCCGAGATTCGATCGTCGGTATCCAATACCTAGTTCAATCTCGTTACCGGCAAGTCTCTTTACTCGTTCCGTAATACATCATCTCACAATTAACATATTAGTTGTAATGCTTGCAAGGCTTATGTGATGTGCATTACCGAGAGGGCCCAGAGATACCTCTCCGACAATCGGAGTGACAAATCCTAATCTCGAAATACGCCAACCCAACATCTACCTTTGGAGACACCTGTAATGCTCCTTTATAATCACCCAGTTACGTTGTGACGTTTGGTAGCACCCAAAGTGTTCCTCCGACAAACGGGAGTTGCATAATCTCATAGTCATAGGAACATGTATAAGTCATGAAGAAAGCAATAGCAACATACTAAACGATCGGGTGCTAAGCTAATGGAATGGGTCATGTCAATCAGATCATTCAACTAATGATGTGATCCCGTTAATCAAATAACAACTCCTTTGTCTATGGTTAGGAAACATAACCATCTTTGATTAACGAGCTAGTCTAGTAGAGGCATACTAGTGACACTCTGTTTGTCTATGTATTCACACATGTATTATGTTTCCGGTTAATACAATTCTAGCATGAATAATAAACATTTATCATGAAATAAGGAAATAAATAATAACTTTATTATTGCCTCTAGGGCATATTTCCTTCAGATCTGAAGTTACATGATCATCATCATTAGCTTCCTCACTAATTGGTGTAGTAGTCACAGGAACAGATTTCTGTGATGAACTACTTTCCAATAAGGGAGAAGGTACAGTTACCTTATCAAGTTCTACTTTCCTCCCATTCACTTCTTTCGAGAGAAACTCCTTCTCTGGAAAGGATCCATTCTCAGCAATGAATGGCTTGCCTTTGGATCTGTGATAGAAGGTGTTCCCAACATTTTCTTTTGGGTATCCTATGAAGACGCACTTCTCCGATTTGGATTTGAGCTTATCAGGTTGAAACTTTTTCACATAAGCATTGCAACCTCAAACTTTAAGAAACGACAGCTTAGGTTTCTTGCCAAACCATAGTTCATACGATGTCGTCTCAACGGTTTTAGATGGTGCCCTATTTAACGTGAATGCAGCTGTCTCTAATGCATAACCCCAAAACGATAGTGGTAGATCGGTAAGAGACATCATAGATCGCACCATATCTAATAAAGTACGGTTATGACATTCGGACACACCATTACATTGTGGTGTTCCAGGTGGCATGAGTAGTGAAACTATTTCACATTGTTTTTAACTGAAGGCCAAACTCGTAACTCAAATACTCTTCTCTACGATCAGATCGTAGAAACTTTATTTTCTTGTTACGATGATTTTTCACTTCACTCTGAAATTCTTTGAACTTTTCAAATGTTTCAGACTTATGTTTCATCAAGTAGATATACTCATATCTGCTCAAATCATCTGTGAAGATCAGAAAATAATGATACCTATCGCGAGCCTCAATATTCATCGGACCACATACATCAGTATGTATGATTTCCAACAAATCTGTTGCTCGCTCCATTGTTCCGAAGAACAGAGTCTTAGTCATCTTGCCCATGAGGCATGGTTCACAAGCATCAACTGATTCATAATCAAGTGATTCCAAAAGCCCATCAGCATGGAGTTTCTTCATGCGCTTTACACCAATATGACCTAAACGGCAGTGCTACAAATAAGTTGCACTATCATTATTAACTTTGCATCTTTTGGTTTCAATATTATGATTATGTGTATCACTACGATCGAGATCCAACGAACTATTTTCATTGGGTGTGTAACCATATAAGGTTTTATTCATGTAAACAGAACAACAATTTATTCTCTTACTTAAATGAATAATCGTATTACAATAAACATGATCAAATCATATTCATGCTCAACGCAAACACCAAATAACACTTATTTAGGTTCAACACTAATCCTGAAATTATAGGGAGTGTGCGATGATGATCATATCAATCTTGGAACCACTTCCAACACACATCGTCACTTCACCTTTAACTAGTCTCTGTTTATTCTTCAACTCCCGTTTCGAGTTACTAATCTTAGCAACTGAAGTAGTATCAAATACTGAGGGTTTGCTATAAACACTAGTAAAGTACACATCAATAACATGTATATCAAATATACTTATGTTCACTTTGCCATCCTTCTTATCCGCCAATCACTTGGGGTAGTTCCGCTTCCAGTGACCAGTCCCTTTGCAGTAGAAGCACTTAGTCTCAGGCTTAGGACCAGACTTGGGCTTCTTCACTTGAGCAGCAACTTGCTTGCTGTTCTTCTTGAAGTTCTCCTTCTTCCCTCTGCCCTTTTCTTGAAACTAGTGGTCTTGTCAACCATCAACACTTGATGTTTTTCTTGATTTCTACCTTCGTTGATTTCAGCATCACGAAGAGCTTGGGAGTTGTTTCCGTTATCCCTTGCGTATTATAGTTCACCACGAAGTTCTACTAACTTGGTGATGGTGACTAGAGAATTCTGTCAATCACTATTTTATCTGGAAGATTAACTCCCACTTGATTCAAGCGATTATAGTACCTAGACAATCTGAGCACATGCTCACTACTTGAGCGATTCTCCTTCATCTTTTAGCTATAGAACTTGTTAGAGACTTCATATCTCTCAACTCGGGTATTTGCTTGAAATATTAACTTCAACTCCTAGAACATCTCATATGGTCCATGACGTTCAAAACATGTTTGAAGTCCCGATTCTAAGCCGTTAAGCATGGTGCACTTAAACTATCAAGTAGTCATTATATTGAGCTAGCCAAACGTTCATAACGTCTGCATCTGCTCCTGCAATAGGTCTGTCACCTAGCGGTGCATCAAGGACATAATTTTTCTGTGCAGCAATGAGGATAAACCTCAGATCACGGATCCAATCCGCATCATTGCTACTAACATCTTTCAACACAATTTTCTCTAGGAACATATCAAAATAAACATATGAAAGCAACAACGCGAGCTATTGATCTACAACATAGATATGCTAATACTACCAGGGCTAAGTTCATGATAAATTAAAGTTCAATTAATCATATTACTTAAGAACTCCCACTTAGATAGACATCCCTCTAATCCTCTAAGTGATTACGTGATCCAAATCAACTAAACCATGTCCGATCATCACGTGAGATGGAGTAGTTTCATTGGTGAACATCACTATGTTGATCATATCTACTATATAATTCACGCTCGACCTTTCGGTCTCCGTGTTCCGAGGCCATATCTATATGTGCTTGGCTCGTCAAGTATAACCTGAGTATTCCGCGTGTGCAACTGTTTTGCACCCGTTGTATTTGAACGTAGAGCCTATCACACCCGATCATCACGTGGTGTCTCAGCACGAAGAACTTTCGCAACGGTGCATACTCAGGGAGAACACTTCTTGTAATTAGTGAGAGATCATCTTATAATGCTACCGTCAATCAAAGCAAGATAAGATGCATAAAAGATAAACATCACATGCAATCAATATAAGTGATATGATATGGCCATCATCATCTTGTGCTTGTGATCTCCATCTTCGAAGCACCGTCGTGATCACCATCGTCACTGGCGCGACACCTTGATCTCCATCATAGAATCGTTGTCGTCTCGCCAATCTTATGCTTCCATGACTATCGCTACCGCTTAGTGATAAAGTAAAGCATTACATCGCGGTTGCATTGCATACAATAAAGCGACAACCATATGGCTCCTGCCAGTTGCCGATAACTCGGTTACAAAACATGATCATCTCATACAATAAAATTTAGCATCATATCTTGACCATATCACATCACAACATGCCCTGCAAAAACAAGTTAGACGTCCTCTACTTTGTTGTTGCAAGTTTTACGTGGCTGCTACGGGCTTAAGCAAGAACCAATCTTACCTACGCATCAAAACCACAACGATAGTTTGTCAAGTTGGTGCTGTTTTAACCTTCGCAAGGACCGGACGTAGCCACACTCGGTTCAACTAATGTTGGAGAAACTATCACCCACAAGCCACCTCTGTGCAAAGCACGTCGGGAGAACCGGTCTCGCGTAAGCGTACGCGTAATGTTGGTCCGGGCCGCTTCGTCCAACAATACCGCCGAACCAAAGTATGACATGCTGGTAAGCAGTATGACTTATATCGCCCACAACTCACTTGTGTTCTACTCGTGCATATAACATCAACATATAAAACCTAGGCTCGGATGCCACTGTTGGGGAACGTAGTAATTTCAAAAAAATTCCTACGCACACGCAAGATCATGGTGATGCATAGCAATGAGAGGGGAGAGTGTGATCTACGTACCCTTGTAGATCGACAACGGAAGTGTTGACACAATATAGAGGAAGTAGTCGTACGTCTTCCCGATCCGACCGATCCAAGCACCGTTACTCCGACACCTCTGAGGTCTTGGCACACGTTCAGCTCGATGACGCTCCCCGGGCTCCGATCCAACAAAGCTTCGGGGAGGAGTTCCGTCAGCACGACGGCGTGGTGACGATCTTGATGTTCTATCGTCGCAGGGCTTCGCCTAAGCACTGCTACAATATGACCGAGGTGGAATATGGTGGAGGTGGGCACCGCACACGGCTAAGGAACGATCACGAAGATCAACTTGTGTGTCTATGGGGTGCCCCTTGCCTCAGTATATAAAGGATGGAGGAGGAGGAGGCCGGCCAAGGCTTGGTGCGGCCAGGATGGGAGTCCTACTAGGACTCCAAGTCCTAGTAGGAGTCCACCAAGAGGGGAGGAAGGGAGAAGGAAGTGGAGGAGAAGGAAAGGTGGCCGGCCCCCTTTTCCCTAGTCCAATTCGGACCAGAGGGGAGGGGGGGCGCAGCAGCCCCTTGGCCCTTTCTCCTCTTCCCACTAAAGCCCATCAAGGCCCATTGCTTCTCCCGTAACTACCCGGTACTCCGAAAAATACCCGAATCACTCGGAACCTATCCGAAGTCCGAATATAGTCCTCCAATATATCGATCTTTACGTCACGACCATTTCGAGACTCCTCGTCATATCCCCGATCTCATCCGGGACTCCGAACTCCTTCGGTACATCAAAACTCATAAACTCATTATAAAACTGTCATCGAAACCTTAAGCGTGTGGATCCTACGGTTCGAGAACAATGTAGACATGACCGAGACACGTCTCCACTCAATAACCAATAGCGGGACCTGGATGCCCATATTGGATCCTACATATTCTACGAAGATCTTTATCGGTCAGACCGCATAACAACATATGTTGTTCCCTTTGTCATCGATATGTTACTTGCCCGAGATTCGATCGTCGGCATCCAATACCTAGTTCAATCTCGTTACCGGCAAGTCTCTTTACTCGTTCCGTAATACATCATCCCGCAACTAACTCTTTAGTTGCAATGCTTGCAAGGCTTATGTGATGTGCATTACCGAGAGGGCCCAGAGATACCTCTCCGACATTCGGAGTGACAAATCCTAATCTCGAAATACGCCAACCCAACATGTACCTTTGGAGACACCTGTAGAGCTCCTTTATAATCACCCAGTTACGTTGTGACGTTTGGTAGCACACAAAGTGTTCCTCCGGCAAACGGGAGTTGCATAATCTCATAGTCATAGGAACATGTATAAGTCATGAAGAAAGCAATAGCAAGATATTAAACGATCGGGTGCTAAGCTAATGGAATGGGTCATGTCAATCAGATCATTCAACTAATGATGTGATCCCATTAATCAAATAACAACTCTTTGTCCATGGTTAGGAAACATAACCATCTTTGATTAACGAACTAGTCAAGTAGAGGCATACTAGTGACACTCTGTTTGTCTATGTATTCACACATGTATTATGTTTCCGGTTAATACAATTCTAGCATGAATAATAAACATTTATAATGATATAAGAAAATAAATAATAACTTTATTATTGCCTCTAGGGCATATTTCCTTCAGCTCATGTATTGCGTGAAGATTGAAAAAGTTTCGAAAATGTCAAAAGTATGAAACAATTGCTTGGCTTGTCATCGGGGTTGTGCATGATTTAAATACTTTGTGTGGTGCAGATAGAGCATAGCCAGACTATATGATTTTGTAGGGATAACTTTCTTTGGCCATGTTATTTTGAGAAGACATAATTGCCTTGTTAGTATGCTTGAAGTATTTTTTTATGTCAATATGAACTTTTGTCTTGAATCTTTCGGATCTGAATATTCATACCACAATTAAGAAGATTTACATTGAAATTATGCCAAGTAGCACTCCGCATCAACAATTCTCTTTTTATCATTTACCTACTCGAGGACGAGCCGGAATTAAGCTTGGGGATGCCTGATACGTCTCCAACGTATCTATAATTTTTGATTACTCCATGCTATATTATCTACTGTTTTGGACCATATTGGGCTTTATTTTCCACTTTTATATTACTTTTGGGACTAACCTATTAACCGGAGGCCCAGCCCAGAATTGTTGTTTTTTGCCTATTTCAGTGTTTCGAAGAAACGGAATATCAAACGGAGTCCAAACGGAATGAAACCTTCGGGGACGTGATTTCCTCATCAGATATGATCCAGGAGACTTGGACCCTCCGTCAAGAAAGCCACGAGGCGGTCACGAGGGTGGAGGGGCCCCCCCTGCCTCGTGGGCCCCTCGAAGCTCCACCGACGTACTCCTTCCTCCTATATATACCTACGTACCCCCAAACGATCAGATACGGAGCCAAAAACCTAATTCCACCGCCGCAACCTTCTGTACCCATGAGATCCCATCTTGGGGCCTGTTCCGGAGCTCCGCCAGAAGGGGAATCCACCACGGAGGGCTTCTACATCATCACCATAGCCCTTCCGATGAAGTGTGAGTAGTTTACCTCAGACCTTCGGGTCCATAGTTAGTAGCTAGATGGCTTCTTCTCTCTTTTTGGATCTCAATACAATGTTCTCCCCCTCTCTCATGGAGATCTATTCGATGTAATCTTCTTTTTGCGGTGTGTTTGTTGAGACCGATGAATTGTGGGTTTATGATCAAGATTATCTATGAACAATATTTGAATCTTCTCTGAATTCTTTTATGTATGATTGGTTATCTTTGCAAGTCTCTTTGAATTATCAGTTTGGTTTGCCTACTAGATAGGTTTTTCTTGCAATGGGAGAAGTGCTTTGCTTTGGGTTCAATCTTGCGGTGTCCTTTCTCAGTGACAGTAGGGGCAGCAAGGCACATATTGCATTGTTGCCATCGAGGATAACTGTTGGGGAACGTAGTAATTTCAAAAAAAATTCCTACGCACACGCAAGATCATGGTGATGCATAGCAACGAGAGGGGAGAGTGTTGTCCACGTACCCTCGTGTAGACCGAAAGCGGAAGCGTTATAACAACGCAGTTGATGTAGTCGTACGTCTTCACGGCCCGACCGATCAAGCACCGAAACTACGGCACCTTCGAGTCCTAGCACACGTTTAGCTCGATGACGATCCCCGGCCTCCGATCCAGCAAAGTGTCGGGGAAGAGTTTCGTTAGCACGACGGCATGGTGACGATCTTGATGTTCTACCATTGTAGGGCTTCGCCTAAGCACCGCTACAATATTATCGAGGATTATGGTGGAGGGGGGCACCACACACGGCTAAGAGATCTCAAGGATCAATTGTTGTGTCTATGGGGTGCCCCCCGCCCCCGTATATAAAGGAGCCAAGTGTGGAGTCCTACTAGGACTCCCTAGTCCTAGTAGGATTCCACCTCCCATATGGAATAGGAAAAGAGGAAGGAAAAAGGAGAAGGAAGGAAGAGGGCGCCCCCCTTCCCTAGTCCAATTCGGACCAGACCAAGGGGAGGGGTGCGGCCACCCTTGAGGCCCTTTTCCTTCTTTCCCGTATGGCCCAATAAGGCCCAATACGTATTCCCGTAACTCTCAGGTACTCCTAAAAATACCCGAATCACTCGTAACCTTTCCGATGTCCGAATATAGTCGTCCACTATATCGATATTTACGTCTCGACCATTTCGAGACTCCTCGTCATGTCCCCGATCTCATCCGGGACTCCGAACTCCTTCGGTACATCAAAACTCCTAAACTCATAATATACTTGTCATCGAAACTTTAAGCGTGCGGACCCTACGGGTTCGAGAACAATGTAGACATGACCGAGACACGTCTCCGGTCAATAACCAATAGCTGAACCTGGATGCTCATATTGGCTCCTACATATTCTACGAAGATCTTTATAGGTCAGACCGCATAACAACATACGTTGTTCCCTTTGTCATCGGTATGTTACTTGCCCGAGATTCGATCGTCGGTATCTCAATACCTAGTTCAATCTCGTTACCGGCAAGTCTCTTTACTCGTTCCGTAATACATCATCTCGCAACTAACTCATTAGTTGCAGTGCTTGCAAGGCTTAAGTGATGTGCATTACCGAGAGGGCCCAGAGATACCTCTCCGACAATCGGAGTGACAAATCCTAATCTCGAAATACGCCAACCCAACAAGTACCTTCAGAGACACCTGTAGAGCACCTTTATAATCACCCAGTTACGTTGTGACGTTTGGTAGCACACAAAGTGTTCCTCCGGTAAACGGGAGTTGCATAATCTCATAGTCATAGGAACATGTATAAGTCATGAAGAAAGCAATAGCAATATACTAAACGATCAAGTGCTAAGCTAACGGAATGGGTCAAGTCAATCACATCATTCTCCTAATGATGTTATCCCATTAATCAAATAACAACTCATGTCTATGGCTAGGAAACATAACCATCTTTGATTAACGAGCTAGTCAAGTAGAGGCATACTAGTGACACTCTGTTTGTCTATGTATTCACACATGTATCATGTTTACGGTTAATACAATTCTAGCATGAATAATAAACAATTATCATGAAATAAGGAAATATATAATAACTTTATTATTGCCTCTAGGGCATATTTCCTCCAGTCTCCCACTTGCACTAGAGTCAATAATCTAGTTCACATCACCATGTGATTTAACACCAATAGTTCACATCACCATGTGATTAACACCCATAGTTCACATCGTTATGTGACCAACACCCAAAGGGTTTACTAGAGTCAATAATCTAGTTCACATCGCTATGTGATTAACACCCAAAGAGTACTAAGGTGTGATCATGTTTTGCCTGTGAGAGAAGTTTAGTCAACGGGTCTGCCATATTCAGATCTGTATGTATTTTGCAAATTTCTATGTCAACAATGCTCTGCACGGAGCTACTCTAGCTAATTGCTCCCACTTTCAATATGTATCCAGATTGAGATTTAGAGTCATTTGGATCAGTGTCAAAATTTGCATCGACGTAACCCTTTACGACGAACCCTTTTTGTCATGTCCATAATCGAGAAACATATCCTTATTCCACTAAGGATAATTTTGACCGTTGTCCAGTGATCTACTCCTAGATCTCTATTGTTCTCCCTTGCCAAAATCAGTGTAGGGTATACAATAGATCTGGTACACAGCATGGCATACTTTATATAACCTATGGCCAAGGCATAGGGAATGACTTTCATTCTCTTTCTATCTTCTGTCGTGGTCGGGTTTTGAGTCTTACTCAATTTCACACCTTGTAACACAGCCAAGAACTCTTTCTTTGACTGTTCCATTTTGAACTACTTCAAAATCTTGTCAAGGTATGTACTCATTGAAAAAACTTATCAAGCGTTTTGATCTATCTCTATAGATCTTGATGCTCAATATGTAAGCAGCTTCACCGAGGTCTTTCTTTGAAAAACTCCTTTCAAACACTCCTTTATGCTTTGCAGAATAATTCTACATTATTTCCGATCAACAATATGTCATTCACATATACTTATCAGAAATGCTGTAGTGCTCCCACTCACTTTCTTGTAAATACAGGCTTCACCGCAAGTCTGTATAAAACTATATGCTTTGATCAACTTATCAAAGCGTATATTCCAACTCCGAGATGCTTGCACCAGTCCATAGATGGATCGCTGGAGCTTGCATATTTTGTTATCACCTTTAGGATTGTCAAAACCTTCTCGTTACATCATATACAACTCTTCTTTAATAAATCCATTAAGGAATGCAGTTTTGTTTATCCATTTGCCAGATATCATAAAATGCGGCAATTGCTAACATGATTCAGACAGACTTAAGCATAAACACGAGTGAGAAACTCTCATCGTAGTCAACACCTTGAACTTGTCGAAAACCTTTTGCGACAATTCTAGCTTTGTAGATAGTAACACTACTATCAGCGTCCGTCTTCCTCTTGAAGATCCATTTATTTTCTATGGCTTGCCGATCATCAGGCAAGTCAACCAAAGTCTACACTTTGTTCTCATACATGGATCCCATCTCAGATTTCATGGCCTCAAGCCATTTTGCGGAATCTGGGCTCATCATCGCTTCCTCATAGTTTGTAGGTTCGTCATGGTCAAGTAGAATGACCTCCAGAATAGGATTACCGTACCACTCTGGTGCGGATCTTACTCTGGTTTACCTACGAGATTCGGTAGTAACTCGATCTGAAGTTACATGATCATCATCATTAGCTTCCTCACTAATTGGTGTAGTAGTCACAGGAACAGATTTCTGTGATGAACTACTTTCCAATAAGGGAGAAGGTACAATTACCTTATCAAGTTCTACTTTCCTCCCACTCACTTATTTCAAGAGAAACTCCTTCTCTAGAAATGATCCATTCTTAGCAACGAATGTCTTGCCTTCGGATCTGTGATAGAAGGTGTACCCAACAGTCTCCTTTGGGTATCCTATGAAGACATATTTCTCTGATTTGGGTTTGAGCTTATCAGGATGAAACTTTTTCATATAAGCATCACAACCCCAAACTTTAAGAAATGACAACTTTGGTTTCTTGCCAAACCACAGTTCAGATTGTGTCGTCTCAACGGACTTAGATGGTGCCCTTTTTAATGTGAATGCAGTTGTCTCTAATGCATGACCCCAAAACGATAGTGGTAAATCGATAAGAAACATCATAGGTTGCACTATATCCAATAAAGTACGGTTATGACGTTCGGACACACCATTATGCTGTGGTGTTCCAGGTGGCGTGAGTAGTGAAACTATTTCACATTGTTTTAACTGAAGACCAAACTCGTAACTCAAATACTCTTCTCCACGATCAGATCGTAGAAACTTTATTTTCTTGTTACGATGATTTTCCACTTCACTCTGAAATTATATGAACTTTTCAAATGTTCCAGACTTCTATTTCATTAAGTAGATAGACCAATATCTGCTCAAATCATCTGTGAAGGTTAGAAAATAATGATACCCACTGCAAGCCTTAATATTCATCGGACCACATACATCAGTATGTATGATTTCCAACAAATCTGTTGCTTGCTCCATTGTTCCGGAGAGCGGCGTTTTAGTCATCTTGCCCAAGAGACATGGTTCGCAACCATCAAGTGATTCATAATCAAGTGATTCCAAAATCCCATCAGCATGGAGTTTCTTCATGCGCTTTACACCAATATGACTTAAACGGCAGTGCCACAAATAAGTTGCACTATCATTATTAACTTTGCATCTTTTGGCTTCAATATTATGAATATGTGTATCACTACGATCGAGATCCAACAAACCATTTTCGTTGGTGTGTATGACCATAGAAGGTTTTATTCATGTAAACAGAACAACAATTGTTCTCTAACTTAAATGAACAACCGTATTGCAATAAACATGATAAAATCATATTCATGCTCAACGCAAACACCAAATAACACTTATTTAGTTTCAACACTAATCTCGAAAGTATAGGGAGAGTGCGATGATGATCATATCAATCTTGGAACTACATCCAACACACATCGTCACCTCGACTTTTACTAGTTTCTGTTTATTCTGCAACTCCCGTTTCGAGTTACTACTCTTAGCAACTGAACCAGTATCAAATGCCGAGGGGTTGCTATAAACCCTAGTAAAGTACACATCAATAACATGTATATCCAATATACCTTTGTTCACTTTGCCATCCTTCTTACCGCCAAATACTTGGGACAGTTTCGCTTCCAGTGACCAGTCCCTTTGCAGTAGAAGCACTTAGTCTCAAGCTTAGGACCAGACTTGGGCTTCTTCACTTGAGCAGCAACTTGCTTGCCGTTTTTCTTGAAGTTCCCCTTCTTCCCTTTGCCCTTTTCTTGAAACTAGTGGTCTCGTCAACCATCAACACGTGATGTTTTTCTTGATTTCTACCTTCGTCGATTTCAGCATCACGAAGAGCTTGGGAATTGTTTCTGTTATCCCTTGCATATTATAGTTCATCACGAAGTTCTACTAACTTGGTGATGGTGACTAGAGAATTCTGTCAATCACTATTTTATCTGGAAGATTAACTCCCACTTGATTCAAGCGATTATAGTACCTAGACAATCTGAGCACATGCTCACTACTTGAGCGATTCTCCTCCATCTTTTAGCTACAGAACTTGTTAGAGACTTCATATCTCTCAACTCGGGTATTTGCTTGAAATATTAACTTCAACTCCTGGAACATCTCATATGGTCCATGACATTCAAAACGTCTTTGAAGTCCCGATTCTAAGCCGTTAAGCATGGTGCACTAAACTATCAAGTAGTCATCATATTGAGCTAGCCAAACATTCATAACGTCTGCATTTGCTCCTGCAATAGGTCTGTCACCTAGAGGTGCATCAAGGACATAATTCTTCTGTGCAGCAATGAGGATAATCCTCAGATCACGGATCCAATCCGCATCATTGCTACTAACATCTTTCAACATAGTTTTTCTCTAGGAACATATGAAAATAAACATAGGGAAGCAACAACGCGAGCTATTAATCTACAACATAATTTGCAAAATACTATCAGGACTAAGTTCATGATAAATTTAAGTTCAATTAATCATATTACTTAAGAACTCCCACTTAGATAGACATCCCTCTAATCCTCTAAGTGATCACGTGATCCATATCAACTAAACCATAACCGATCATCACGTGAAATGGAGTAGCTTTCAATGGTGAACATCATTATGTTGATCATATCTACTATATGATTCACGCTCGACCTTTTGGTCTCAGTGTTCCGAGGCCATATCTGCATATGCTAGGCTCGTCAAGTTTAACCTGAGTATTCTATGTGTGCAAAATTGGCTTGTACCCGTTGTAGATGGACGTAGAGCTTATCACACCCGATCATCACGTGGTGTCTGGGCACGACGAACTTTGGCAACGGTGCATACTCAGGGAGAACAATTTTATCTTCAAATTTAGTGAGAGATCATCTTATAAAGCTACCGTCGAACTAAGCAAAATAAGATGTGTAAAAGATAAACATCACATGCAATCAAAATATGTGACATAATATGGCCATGATCATCTTGCGCCTTTGATCTCCATCTCCAAAGTACCGTCATGATCTCTATCAATGTGTCGTCACACGGTCGTCTCGCCAACTATTCCTCTTGCAACTATTGCTATCGCATAGCGATAAAGTAAAGCAATTATTTGGCGCTTGCATCTTATGCAATAAAGAGACAACCATAAGGCTTTTGCCAGTTGCTGATAACCTGAACAAAACATGACCATCTCATACAACAACTTATATCTCATCACGTCTTGACCATATCACATCACAACATGCCCTGCAAAAACAAGTTAGACGCCCTCTACTTTGTTGTTGCAAGTTTTACGTGGCTGCTACGGGCTAAGCAAGAACCGTTCTTACCTACGCATCAAAACCACAACGATAGTTTGTCAAGTTGGTGTTGTTTTAACCTTCACAAGGACCGGGCGTAGCCACACTCGGTTCAACTAAAGTTGGAGAAACTGACACCCGCCAGCCACCTATGTGCAAAGCACGTCGGTAGAACCAGTCTCGCGTAAGCGTACGCATAATGTCGGTCCGGACCGCTTCATCCAACAATACCGCCGAACCAAAGTATGACATGCTGGTAAGCAGTATGACTTATATCGCCCACAACTCACTTGTGTTCTACTCGTGCATATGACATCTACGCATAAAACCAGGCTCGGATGCCACTGTTGGGGAACGTAGTAATTTCAAAAAAAAAAAATCCTACGCACACGCAAGATCATGGTGATGCATAGCAACGAGAGGGGAGAGTGTTGTCCACGTACCCTCATAGACCGAAAGAGGAAGCGTTATAACAACGCGGTTGATGTAGTCGTACGTCTTCACGGCCCGACCGATCAAGCACCGAAACTACGGCACCTCCGAGTTCTAGCACACGTTCAGCTCGATGACGATCCCCGGACTCCGATCCAGCAAAGTGTTGGGGAAGAGTTCCGTCAGCACGACGGCGTGGTGACGATCTTGATATTCTACCGTCACAGGGCTTCGCCTAAGCACCGCTACAATATTATCGAGGATTATGGTGGAGGGGGGCACCGCACATGGCTAAGAGATCTCAAGGATCAATTGTTGTGTCTATGGGGTGCCCCCTGCCCCCGTATATAAAGGAGCAAGGGATGAGGAGGCCGGCCCTAGGAGGGGGCGCGCCAAGTGTGGAGTCCTAGTAGGATTCCACCTCCCATATGGAATAGGAAAAGAGGAAGGGAAAAGGAGAAGGAAGGAAGGGGGCGCCCCCCTTCCCTAGTCCAATTCGGACCAGACCAAGGGGAGGGGTGTGGCCACCCTTGAGGCCCTTTTCCTTCTTTCCCGTATGGCCCAATAAGGCCCAATACGTATTCCCGTAACTCTCCGGTACTCCAAAAAATACCTGAATCACTCGGAACCTTTCCGATGTCCGAATATAGTCGTCCAATATATCGATCTTTACGTCTCGACCATTTCGGGACTCCTCGTCATGTCCCCGATCTCATCCGGGACTTCGAACTCCTTCGGTACATCAAAACTCATAAACTCATAATATACTTGTCATCGAAACTTTAAGCGTGCGGACCCTACGGGTTCGAGAAAAATGTAGACATGACCGAGACACGTCTCCGGTCAATAACCAATAGCTGAACCTGGATGCTCATATTGGCTCCTACATATTCTACGAAGATCTTTATCGGTCAGACCGCATAACAACATACGTTGTTCCCTTTGTCATCGGTATGTTACTTGCCCGAGATTCGATCGTCGGTATCTCAATACCTAGTTCAATATCGTTACCGGCAAGTCTCTTTACTTATTCCGTAATACATCATCTCGCAACAAACTCATTAGTTGCAATGCTTGCAAGGCTTAAGTGATGTGCATTACCGAGAGGGCCCAGAGATACCTCTCCGACAATCGGAGTGACAAATCCTAATCTCGAAATACGCCAAACCAACAAGTACCTTCGGAGACACCTGTAGAGAACCTTTATAATCACCCAGTTACGTTGTGATGTTTGGTAGCACACAAAGTGTTCCTCCGGTAAACGGGAGTTGCATAATCTCATAGTCATAGGAACATGTATAAGTCATGAAGAAAGCAATAGCAATATACTAAACGATCAAGTGCTAAGCTAACGGAATGGGTCAAGTCAATCACATCATTCTCCTAATGATGTGATCACATTAATCAAATGACAACTCATGTCTATGGCTAGGAAACATAACCATCTTTGATTAACGAGCTAGTCAAGTAGAGGCATACTAGTGACACTCTGTTTGTCTATGTATTCACACATGTATCATGTTTCTGGTTAATACAATTCTAGCATGAATAATAAACATTTATCATGAAATAAGGAAATATATAATAACTTTATTATTGCCTCTAGGGCATATTTCCTTCAATAACAAGATGGGTTATTTATCATATTGCATGAATTTATTCCTCTACATCATGTCATCTTGCTTAAGGCGTTACTCTGTTTTCTTGAACTTAATACTCTAGATGCATGCTGGATAGCGGTCGATGAGTGAAGTAATAGTAGTAGATGCAGGCAGGAATCGGTCTACTTGTCTCGGACGTGATGCCTATATACATGATCATACCTAGATATTCTCATAACTATGCTCAATTCTGTCAATTGCTCAACAGTAATTTTTTCACCCACCGTAGAAATACTTATGCTCTTGAGAGAAGCCACTAGTGAAATCTATGGCCCCCGGGTCTATTCTCATCATATCAATCTCCAATCACTTTATTATTGCTTTGCTTTTTACTTTGCCTTTTTATTTTACTTTGCATCTTTATATCAAAAATATCAAAAATATTATGTATCATCTCTATAAGATCTCACTCTCGTAAGTGACCGTGAAGGGATTGACAACCCCTAATCGCGTTGGTTGCGTTGAGCTATTTGTTTTGTGTAGGTACGAGGGACTCGCGCGTGGCCTCCTACTGGATTGATACCTTGGTTCTCAAAAACTGAGGGAAATATTTACGCTACTTTGCTGCATCATCCTCTCCTTCTTCGGGGAAATCCAACGTAGTGCTCAAGAGGTAGCAACCACGTCCACGTTTCAAGTGTCGCGTATAGGAGGAGGCGAATCCACGAGCGTGAGGATGAGCTGGACAACGCCGGATGGGTGGACGGGATTTGGGGACGGGGGTGCCTGAGCTGTACCGGTGCGCGTCCTTGGATGTAGAGGACGAGAAGGAGCACCGGTGTTCGCCACCTCCATCGTCGACTGGGACAAGGTTGTCGCGCCCACGCTCATCCCGAACATCCGCTGCAGGGTGCGCTACGTCAGCACATCCTGCGGGAGGAGGGCCTCCGCGCGGCCCTGTTCCAGGAGCACCATCCAGGGGATGGAGAGAATCCGCCGGAGCCACGCTGGCGACGAAACCCTAGCTACGAAGATGGGTTGAGAGCGAGCGTTGGTGGCTGGGGGTAGTGAATCTAACCGGAGGGGAGGAAAGAGCGGAGCGAGGGGAAGATGGGGGTTGCTGGGCGCCGGCCATAGCTGACATAAGTCACCTGAATCAGGCGGTGGCGGCGTGGAGTCGCGAGGAGTTGTGTGGGAGAGAGATTGGGGGCTGGCTGCGCAGGAGGGAGGGAGGGAGGAGTGGCCGAGCAGGTTTAGGGTTAGCATTTTATACACGGGACTGTTAGTCGGGCTTGAGCGGGCCTGCGGGGCTGTAGCAGTCCATCCATGACAGTTTTCAAGAACGTCATCAGAAATCTGTCATGCATTAACAGCTTTCTTGTAGTGTCGGGAACGAAAGGAGGAGCTACCATCACCGACGGTCGAATATATACACCACGTGAGCTGAGAGTTTTCAAGAAAAGACTCGACAGACCGATAGTCAACCCGTGATGAATAATAATGATCTAATTTAGTTTTTGTAGTACATATATTTAATCGTACAAGTTTAACCTTTGAATTATGAAGATAGGAAATGTCGCATTCGGACGACGAAAGTCTCCCGGGGGAGTGCGACTGGTGCAACGACGACCGAGGTCTGTGCGACATGCCTCACCTGGACGAAGATCGGCGCTTTAGCATTAAGCTCCAGGAGACCTTCGATATTGAAACGGTACGAACGACGACAAGTGTTTTTTTCGTAATTAATTAAGCATGACTTCAACTATTTCAACGTGTAATTTTCATGTTTTACAATTTGACTAGCTTATCCCATGCCATGCAAGACGCTATGTCTTGGAGAGGATGGGTTTTGAAGACCATGAAAGTATCGAAACAAAGAAAATTCACCTAAGGACCCATCATGGTATGGATTTTGAAGTAAATCTGTACAATTCTCAGAGCGTAACCCATTTTGGTTACCCAAATTGGGAAGCACTTTGCAAGATGTATGGTTTTTATGAGGATATGCTTGTCACCATGGATCTTGGTGATCCTGACATCGAGCAAGACAATATGGACATTTGAGTCCTTGTTGATATGCTTCCAATTCTACCGCTATGTGAGTTTCTCAAACATAGTTATTAACTAATTTATATTGTTTATTTCGAAATAGTTGACAGCTTATTTCCATTGACAACTTATTTTTATTCTTCAAACAATGTGCGGAAGATGGTAGACAAAACCCACTACACCGATGGCGCCGAATTAACTTATCAAGAGAATAATTATCTGATCGCATTTTGTACTGACCTTGAGAATCAATAACTATTATTATACTCCTCCAAATTATGGTCAATACGTGCCACTATTGCACGTGTTGAACCACGGTAACTTACATGGAGATACCCTGGTAAGATTTTTTACTATTACGACATCCGTGCATCTTTTGCATACTTCTAAAACTAGTACATCATTGCTAACTACGAAGTTATTACTATGTTTTTCAACAGAAAATCCCGATGGATTGTGTGCCTCATTTGATGTATCAGAATGGTCGCCTTGATGTTTTGAATATACAACCAGGTCATCCTATGAATCTCACCTGTCTGTACCAGATTTCTAAAACCGGCGAACACATAGTAATCATAGAATGAAAAAAATGTATGGACAGTCGTAAGGAGGTTCTTGGAAGCAAAAGGAAGTGAAGCGCAAGAATCAAAGACAGGATGATCTCCATTCTCCATAATGGAGAGTCAGGGCCTATATTGTTTTATGCTATTTTACCTTAAAGACGGTATTTAGGTCCTACCTAATACTGATGATCATGTGCTAAGAACAATTAAGTAGGGTTGGTTCGATGACTATGAGGATGATGATTGTATGACTTGTTATTAATAACGAGTAGAAGTTGTATGATGATGATTAGTAGGACTTGTTATTATGATGATGCATGATGCGAGCATGAAAAGTTATTATATATCAGTGGGTGAAATGAACATGGATTGGATTGAAGTGAAGGCAACATGTGGTGCATGTCGAAAGTAGTACTAATCCAAACTTGAAGGCAACATGTGGTGCATGTCGGAAGTAGTACTAATCCAAACTTGGTCAAGTTAGGATTAGTATTACTTTTGACATGCACCACATGTTGCCTTCACTTCAATCTAAGCCATGTTTAGGCATAGCAGTAGCATTGGTAAACCAAGCACGGAGACAAGAGAGGACACTTCTCTCTATTAGCTAGCTAACACCCTAAATTAACCCCCCAAACCCCCCCTAATCCCACCCCCTTTCAAAAAAAAGCCTCAGCTCTTGCCAGCTGCTGACGCGTGCATGCATTTTCGTCCCGGTTGGTGCTACCAACCGGGACCAAATGCCCTCCTGCCTAGGCTCGCCGCAGCGGCCACGTGGAGGCCCATCTATCCCGATTGGTATAAGAACCAGGACTAAAGGTATGGGGCTTTAGTACCGACCCTTTAGTCCCGGTTCCTGAACCGGGACAAATGGGCCTCTAGAACCGGGACAAATGGGCCTTTTTCTACTAGATTAAGATGGGAATGGCTCCGATGGACGGATGCGTCCAAACCTTGGCAAGGGCTCAACTTGACGGCGGACAAAAAAGTAGACCAAGCCTTTGGGAGTCTAGTCAAATGAAGGTGGGCTTGGGAGGCAAAACCTTATTTTGGAAAGACCGGTGGTTGCAGGGTGCAACAATCTCCGAGGTTGCCCCCTTGGTAGTGGCAACGGTTCACACGCAAGTGGCCAACATGAGACTGGTACGTGATGCTCTGGGCATGCATGCGTGGATGAACGACGTTGTGGGTAACCTATGCACGGAAGGTTTGACCCAGTTCATCTGACTTTGGGAGATCATCTCGGAGGTTCAATTGGAGGAACAGATGGAGCTCCGTCCCATTTGGGCTTGGAACGAGTCAGGAGTTTACACAACATCGTCCGCATACAAGATGCTTTGTCAGTGAGGAGTGAGATTTCACTCATTCGGAGCCATCTGGAAATGTTGGACTCCACTGGCGTGTAAGATCTTCATGTAGTTGGCAGTTCAATACAGGCTGTGGACGTCGGATAGAAGGACGAGACATGGGTTGCAAGACCAAACGTCAAGATGCTACTTATGTGACCAAGAGGAGGACACGGTGGACCACATTTTGCAGCAGTGCGTGTTCTCGCGGCAAGTGTGGTTTCGTTGCTTTGCCAGAATGGGTTTGAGGATCGAGGTTTGCCCGGCAAATGACTCTAGGTTGGTGCAATGGTGGACGGAAGCTAGGAAATAAATTCACAAGCAAACTCGGAAAGGGTTCGACATGTTCGTGATGCTAATTTGCTGGATACTTTGGAAACAAAGGAACACGAGGGTCTTCGGTTCGGGACAGGTCAAGAATGAGGGTGATACGGTGGACATGATCTTCGACGACTTGAGAACTTGGGCCACGGTAGGAGCGTTTGGAGGACAACTAGTATCCGAGTAGTCGAGTAGCGTGTAGGAGTGGGGTGGAGGCTTGATTAAGATCGGCTTGTGACACCTAACTAGCAAAATTGTAATCTCTTGTATATATTATTCTCTTTTTTATAAAGCTAAGGTATGCCATTAGCGTACCCTCAAAAAACATTTACCGTACGGGCACCCTGGGCACGTGCCCGGGCTCGACGCTGACTATTTTCTGAACTATAGCGAGCCTCCCGAGCTGTTGTATTGGTCAAAGTCACTTGAAAATACGAATACATGCTGAGAAATACGTAAGCTGCTCCACCTGGGCCAGCCTGGGCGTTTCGTTTGCATTTGGGGCCAGCCTACTCATACGTGACTACTCTCTCACTCCTTAGATGGGCCACAACAGGCCGAGGCTTGCATGTCAAAAATTGCTGAATCTTGGTTGGTGTTCGTCTGTTCGCCTGCGTGACCGCGTCTGTTGGTTCGTTATTCTGTGCCGGGTCGTCATCATCGGCACTGACCACGTTAGCGCGCCGGCAAGCGCTCAACCTTCGCAAGCCACGAGCGGGAGTTTTTTCAAAGAGGTAAAAGCACGGCAGACCCAGGAACTTGTCCGGCCCGTGATGTTTCAGCCCACAAACTTGCAAAACTCCACTCCGCCACCCACAAACTTGCAGCTCATGTGCAAAAACATCCAAAGCCAATCCCATTGCGACATCTGGCCGAGGCGGAGCCGAGGCGTTCGTCGCTCCCTTTTGCAGAAACCCCCCTGACATTTACCAGTACTGAACCCGCACTCCACATCTATGGCGACAGTTGGTTCAGTATAGAAAGAAGACTGGCTGTACTAACAAAAAATGCTACTCGTATTCAGTTGGCAAAGGACAATAGAGCACAATGGCAGATCCTGGGTTTGAAACACGGGCCAAACCCTTTTTTTTGCCATTTTTGACATAGAAAAGATTCAGACTGAAACATAGAAATCAGTTCAGAATTTGCTGTACATATGTGGTTTGGCAAACTCTGTTTTGCCCTGTCGTTTCATCTCTCCACAGAACTCGCGCGCTGTGGCGACGGTTCCGCTCCAAGATGATGTCATCCGTCTCGGCGGCGTCGCCAGCGACCGGCGCAGGCATGGAGCCGCCGGAATCCATCGGTTTCGTCCGTGAACCTGGAGCTATCCCCCCCGACTATGGTATGCCCTGTTATGCTCTGTTCTGCGCCAGTCTTGTTGCGTCTTTTGTGGGGGTGGGGGTTTGGTAGGGTTCTTGAACTAGGACGATCGGTTGGATTCAGACGGATATATAGATGATTCGAACGGCTGTTTGCAGGTGAAGTAATTAGGATGGATGGATCTTCTTGGTTAGCCGATGGATTTGTGCTAGGGTTTGCTTGTTTCGGTGTCTGTAGTTTGAAATTTGGTTGGATGTCGTATTACATGTCAAAAATTGTTACTTTTTATTGGATTGTATGTGCACATGCATTGCTGCTGCTGAAGATGGTTTGTGATTTGAGCATTTCAACAAGATTTATATGTGAAGAGGGATTTTGGTTGCAGCATCATTATTAGGCTGTATGTTTAATTTGTAGCTAATAAACACAACTTGTGTTTGCTGTTTTGTAGTTTGTGATTCTGCAATGGGAGTAGCAGTTGAGAGCATCTTTACTCTGAAAATTGAGCACAGTGGTCTGTTTTGTGGGCCAAGCAATAATCTGGAATATTATGGGGCTACTCTAGAGATATTGGATTATTGCAGTGCAGCTAATTTGAGCTATTCTGTCCTCCAAGAGCATCTGAAGTGGCTAGGCTATGGTGTTGATGAGCAGAACATGTACTGGTGCAAACCTAGACATGAGTTATCAGATGGATTGGTGCATATTAGGGGAGATGCAGATGTCCAAGATATGATCAAAGTAGGTGCAGATCACAAGGTACTTCACATGTTGGTTGATCATTCAAACTTCATACAAATCTGCAGGGATGATGTGATATATAAAGGAAGCCCAACATTGGCAGTTGTTAGCAGTCCTACAAAAATTCCAAGTAGGGCTGTTTGTGAAGCTCAAGTTTTGAATGAAGATCCCATATCTGAGATGGCACCAAAAGCAAATAATGCCAATGAAGATGGTAATGAGGAAGCAGAGCTAGCAGACACAGATACTGACTTCAGTGATAGTGATTATGAGATTGATGAGGGAGATGATGATTTGTTTGATGACAACATTGATTTTGATGTGCATGAAGAAGAGGAGGTGGAGGAGCCAGATGTGGAACCTGAGTATGTTCTTGATGATGAAGATTTGCACCTGACAAAAGAAGAAGAAGAGTACTTGAATTACAAATTCAGGGCTTTCAATGCAAAAGTTGACATGAAATCACCTATTTTTAAAGTTGGCATGGTTTTTGCTGATGTGAAGGAGCTCAGAAATGCTTTAACAGCATACTCTATTAGGCAAAGAGTTAAGATCAGGAAGGTAAAAAATGAGCCATCTAGGCTGGATGCAGTATGTCAGAAAGGTTGCCCCTGGATGTTGAAGGCTGGTAAAGACAACAGAACAAGGGGTTTTGTCATCAAGGCATATGCAGCTGAGCACAAATGTCCAAAAAAATGGAAGTTGAGGTCCCTCACTTCAAAATTTCTAACAGCATACTTCATAGATGAATTTAGGGATGATCAGAAGATGTCACTTGGAACTTTCTCAAGGAAGGTTACAAAGGAGTTCAATGTGACACCAAACAGATGGAAGTTAGCTAGAGCAAGGAAACAAGCTCTCAAGGAGATACATGGAGATGAGGAGGAGCAATTCAACAAATTATGGGACTATGGAAGTGAACTGAGAAGATTTAACCCAGGTTCCACATTTCTCCTATCCACTGCTCTTGTGAAGAACACAAATTTTCCATTAGGGAGGAAATGCTTGAAAACCCTTTACTGGTCTTATGATGCATGTAAAAGAGGCTGGCTCAAGAGCTGTAGACCAATTATTTTTATTGATGGATGTCATATGAAGACCAGGTTTAAGGGAATTTTGCTGAGTGTTGTTGGCATTGACCCAAATGATTGTATATTCCCTATTGACATGGACTGGGTAGAAGTGGAATGCACTAGTTCGTGGGAGTGGTTCTTAACCACAGTAAGAGATGATCTTAATGTGAGAAACACTGCTCCATTCACAATAATGAGTGACAAGCAAAAGGGCTTAATAAATGCAGTTAAGAAGGTTTGGCTAGATCCAGAGCATAGATTCTGTGTGAGACATATATACCAGAATTTCCATGAAAAACACAAAGGGGAAGTGCTGAAGCAGGATCTATGGGCCATAGCAAGATCTCCAAACAAAGTTAAATGGAGAGAGAACTGCCAAAGGATGGATGGGCACTGCTCTGCTGCATTTCACTGGACTGAAAGATTGGATGTGAATACATGGGTTAAAGCTTATTTTAGTGATTTCAGCAAGTGTGACATTCTGCTAAACAACAATTCAAAGGTTTTTAACAGGTAATTTGTCACAAAATGTTGTTCTGCTTATCATATAAACACACTTGCATATTATCATGTTTATTGTGCTTATCATATATAGCCTATTGTGCTTATCATCCATAGCCTATTGTGCTTATCATACATATGTTCTGAATGGCTTATCATTTCCATGTGCAGCTATATTCTGGATGCCAGAGAGATGGCAGTTCTATCTATGCTAGAAAATATCTTTTATAAGATAATGCACAGGATGATGATTAAGTAGAGAGAGGCAGTGGAAAAGTGGATAGGAAACAGAGTTTGTCCTAAGATTTTGAAAAAACTTGAGAAAAACACAGCTTATGCTGCTAATTGCCATGTTTCTCCAGCTGGTCAAGAACTGTTTAGAGTGCAATCAGGCAACTCCAGCTACTTAGTGGATCTGTGCTTGCACAAATGTGAGTGTAGAAGGTGGCAACTGTCTGGTGTTCCTTGTGGGCATAGCATTGCTTGCATGAGGGAAGAGAGAATTAACCCTGAGGACATGGTGCATGATTGCTACACAGTGCAGACCTACCTGAAAGCATATGGTTATACCCTGGTTCCTTTAAGAGATCCAAAAGACTGGGAGAAGATTGAAGCTGACAAAATCTATCCTCCAGTGTTCACAAAGCAGGTGGGAAGGCCAAAGAAAAATAGGAAGAAAGCTCCAGAGGAGAAAATCAAAGGTGGTGTGAGGTATTTGAACAAAAAAGGAGTAACTATGCATTGTTCTATTTGTGGCAAGCCTGACCACAATAGGAAGGGCCACTACAAGTACCAGGAGGCCCTACTTGGAGGAGGATATGAAATAGATGAAAATTATGATGACCCTTCTTTTCTTCAGGTAACTTCTACAAATATGACATTTTTTCTCACTTTGTTGTTAAAATGTTAGAGCTCCTTCTGATGATGATTGTATGCTATGTGCAGAACATTTTCCCTGGGCTGGCAAATCCTACACTAGATCCCTCACGGCAGCCACAATCAATGGTCTTCAACATGGCACAAAGAGAGAGATCATTCAGAGCTCCTCATAGAGAGCATGGACCATTGCCTCAGCAATCCTCTTTTGTGACTCCATTCCACAACCTAGAGTTATTACAACCGAAATGAACATAGGCAGGAGTACAAGAGCAACCCGAAGAGCTGAAACAGGGGAAGGATCACAACATGTTGCAAGAGGTAATAAAAGACAGAGGGGAGCTGGAAGAGGAGCTGCTGATATTGCAGGCACATCTGTAGCTGCTGCTAGGGGAAGAGGAGCTGGAAGGGGAAGGATCTCTGGAAGAACTGCAGGAGGTAGAGCTGGAAGAGGAGCTGGAAGGGGAAGGAACACTGCAGCAGCTAGTACTGGAAGAGGTGCTGGAATATCTTCAGGTGTTGACACATCTTTAGGACTTGGATTTGGTACTGGAAGAGGTGCATATTACTGGTTGTTTGGAGATGACAGGGCTACAGAAATTCCAGATCTCAACTTGTAGGCCATTCCATTAGTACACCTACAAGTTCATGAATGAACTTCATTTTGTCTCACCAAATGTAAGAGTTCATGGATGAACTTTCTTTAGTGATGTATTTTGTGACAGCAAACTCCATGGTGCTGCTGCTAAACTTAAGTGTATTCTGTGACAGCAAACTCTTTTATGCTGTACTTGTTTAAATGATGTTTGAACTAATCTCTGCTGCTTAAAATATGTGCTCAATTTCTGCATTTTTCAGTCATTGTACATATATGTACATCAAATTCTGAATTTTTACTGTCATGGTACATATGTACAGCAAATTCTGAATTTTTTCAGTCATGGCACATATGTACAGCAAATTCCGAATTGATTTCTATGTTTCAGTCTGAATCTTTTCTATGTTAAAAATGGCAAAAAAAAGGGTTTGGCCCGGGTTTCGAACCCAGGATCTGCCGTTGTGCTCTATTGTCCTTTGCCAACTGAATACGAGTAGCATTTTGTGTTAGTACAGCCAGTCTTCTTTCTATACTGAATCAACTGTCGCCATAGATGTGGAGTGCGGGTTAAGTACTGGTAAATGTCAGGGGGGTTTCTGCAAAAGGGAGCGACGAACGCCTCGGCCAGATGTCGCAACGGGATTGGCTTTGGGTGTTTTTGCACATGGGCTGCAAGTTTGTGGGTGGCGGAGTGGAGTTTTGCAAGTTCGTGGGCTGAAACATCACGGGCCGGACAAGTTCCTGGGTCTGCCGTGCTTTTACCTCTTTTTCAAAGGACTTGATGATGATACTATTATTGAACGGTTTCAAAACCATGAAATTTCAGAAAGGGCAAATTGCCTAGGTCATATTTGATGTGTTTAATTTCAATGATAATTATATAAATTTGTTAATGTGTTGATTCTCTTGTGTGCACAAAGATGAAAATTGGAGATTGAACTGTTGTTGTCGATTTACAAAAGTTTTTGTTTTGTGGTTTGTATTCGGCGAGTGATATGGTAACTCAAGTTTCTATTTACTTCTACACATGACAGGTATCCAAATGTATGACACTCGGGGTGTTTGATAGCCCATAGTAAATCCAAAACAATAACCCTAAAAAAATCCAAAACAATAAGGTACGTATCAAGGGGGGCTCCTCGTACGTGCCACGTCGGATTCGCTAGGAGACAAAAAGCGTCAGGAAGAAAAGAAAAAACAGAGAAAGGGATTGGCCAGCGGCCCACTCCCCTATCCCCGTTCCCCGATTCCTCTTCCTTTCCCTCGTCTGCCACCGGCCCACCGCCGCCGCCACCCACGCCCTACCCAACGGCTGAAGCTCCCACCCCTTCTCTCCTTCCCTTGCCTACTCCTCACCATCGGCGACCTCCATCCCTCGCCCCCCGCGCACCGGATCGAGCAGCAGGTTGGGATGTGAAGCAGACTCAGATCGGGCATGGCCACAACACTGGTTTCCGTTGAGGACGCCATGATAAGGTGCCCTCCCCATATCTCTTCTCTCTCTCTCTCGGATTCGATTCGATTTGGAGTTGCTGTTGTGTTCGTCAAGCTCATTCTCTTCTCTGCTGCAGGAGAACATCTCTCTCTGTCTCTCTGTGCTGAATCAAGTTGGTGTGGTGCAACCTCAACGCCCCAACAAAGCAGCCCCAACCCCAGCCCTTGCTTCCATGACGACCCAGTAGGCAGGAGGTCCAACACATGTACGAATCCTTCCTCTACTCCCCTTCTCTGGTTTTCTCCATCCCTTGATTATTTCTGCTAATTGGCATCATATTTGCTATTCTCGTTGATCGTTGTCAATTCAGGCCCCAAGAACATCAAGAGCAAGCATGATGAAAGGATCTTCTCGTTCAAACACAAATACAGCTGCACAGCAAGCTTTGATTGCTCACTGGCAAGGGATTGTGAAAAGCCTTCGAAATTTCTTGAACATACTTAAAGTGAACAATGTTGGTTTGTTGAAACATAGTTTCCTTTTATTTCATATATAACTAGGGCAATATATTCAGCAGTTGTAAATTGTAATGCCATCACTCATAATTATGTGTATGTTTATTTAACATGATTAAAGATGTATCTAATAAAATCCTACTTGTTTGTATTACTGCCCCAGGTCCCTCCATTCTTGGTGCGGAAAGTATTCACTCGGATATTCTCCTTCATCAATGTTCAGCTATTTAACAGGTAAAATATATTTACGTGATAATGAACAACACCTATTTGAGCTTCATATGATTATTATCTATCTTCAGTCTTCTATTAAGAAGGGAGTTCTGCTCATTCAGTAACGGCGAGTACGTAAAAGCAGGATTAGCTGAACTTGAGCATTGGTGCTATAGAGCTACCGACGTGGTAAATATAGCTATTTCTGTCACACGTCTCAAAATGCTGCTAAATAAGGGGCAGTTGAGCTATGGTAGCATCTATTTTTCGGAATGGGCTTTAGTCCTGCATATTGTTCTAGACCATATAGCTGTGCCTAAATCCTTTTTTTTTGAACCGGGCGCCACCCCTTTCCATTACTCATCATAACGGAAATGCAAAGTTCATGTCACCACACAATCTCCGAGGTCCACTCAAACAGATGCAAAGACCTACCAACAAACATAAGGAAACCGGAAAGGGAGCGTGAGCTCAAAGCACCACTGGGAAACCCACCACGAGCACCCGTCATCGGGCAGCCTGTTGTGGGGCGAAAACGCAGTGACACCCAACTCCACCCTCAGACCACACGCAACGAAAGAACCAACAGTATCAACCTCGAGGACACAAGGCTCACAGCTGAGCAATCATACACCCACACAGGAGCGAAAAAGACTCAAAAGAACAAGGCAGCAGGTCGGACCGGGACGTAGGTCTTATCACCAGAAAGCACCAGCTTCAATCCATCATCACCCTGGCTGGAGCTGCGCAAATCCTCATCATTGCCGAAGCGTTCGTCTTGAGCATCTTGGCACCACGATCCATTGCCTCCCTATCAGCACCAGTCATCAAGCCTGCCCAGTATGTGAAAAAACCACATGCAGAGTATACCACATTAAATGGTGTTTTATAAGTTGTTTATGTTCAAAAGTAGCTTGGTTACGGCTATTCCAAATAGCCCAGCATATGGCTGCCAGTCCAAAGGTATAGAACCTGGCTCCATCAGGTAAAAAAACATAGCACTAGGAGAAAAATTGCCAGATGTTATTTGGGCATAGGTCTGTGCCCAGTACACAGCCTACCGTCCTCCAGACTACCCGAGCCACTGGACAAGTAAAGAACAGATGCTGAGATGTTTCAATGCTCCTACAAAATGAGCATCTAGGGTTCCCAGGCCATTTTCTTTTCTTCATGACCTCTCTAGTCAGAATGGCATCTTGAAACAATTGCCAAAGAAAAATCTGAATTTTCAGGGGTATCTTCGCTTTCCAGATCCACCTGTAATCACATCCTACCAACTGTCTCTCCAGGTAGACATAGACTGATTTAGTAGTGAAGTTCTTTTTTTTCCGAGGGCCCAACAAACCTGGTCAGGTTCCGTAGACCTTGGCCAGGATCTAACCACCTCTCCCAGCTCTTTCCATTGATCTACTAGAGGAGGATGCAACCGTCTTCTAAAAAAATCATTACCCGCAAAACTCTTAAACCCAGCTACTGTAATTTCTTGATAATTACAGATACCAAACAAAGCTGGGAATCGATCTTGCAAAGGAGGTTCTAGTAATATCTCCAGATTTCATCACCACCTCTCTTCCTGCCAAGTATCTCTTTAACTTTCAAAATGGCTTTCCAAATGGGGGAATCCCCAAATTTATACTTCACCGAGGATACTGTGTCATTCTTAAAGTATTTGGCCTGAACCACATCTTGCCACAGGCCGTGTTGCGTCTCCAGCTTCCACCACCATTTGGTGAGGAGGCTGACATTTTGCTTGTGTAGATCTTTGACTCCTAATCCCCCTTTATTTTTGGATCTACAAATTCTAGACCATTTCACCAAGTGGTATCTTTTTCGACCACCAGTTTCCTGCCAAAAGAACTTTTTTCTGTGCTTGTCCAACTTATCAATGATCTTTTTAGGGAGCATGAACATAGACATATAGTAATATATGATGCTTGTAAGGGAAGAATTAAGGAGTGTCAATCTTCCCCGGAGGATGCCGAGTTACCAATCCACGACTCACAACATTTAAGGAATTTATCATCCACAAAGCTCCAGTCAAGAGCTCGTAGAGTGGAGAAGTTTACAGGCAATCCTAGATACCTCATAGGAAAGTGCCCAATCTGGCAATTGAATAGATCAGAGTAGAAAGTTAACAGTTCATCATCCCCTCCTACACAGAGTATTTCGCTCTTTAGGAAATTTATTTTAAGTCCAGACATGAGTTCAAATATATACAGTAAAAGCTTGAGTTAATTGCAGCTTCTCTATCATGCTCAAGACAGATGACAGTATCATCAGCGTACTGAAGGATAGCTACCCCCCACTAATCAGATCCGGGGCAAGACCTGTCAGCAGGCCTTCATCTTGGGCGTTGTGGATCATTTTGGACAGGGCTTCAACAGCCATATTGAACAGAAAGGGCGAATGTGGATCTCCCTGTCGTACCCCTTTATGACTCTGGAAATAGGGACCAGTTTCATTATTCAGCTTGATACTGACAGTCCCATTTTTTAAAATATTTTGGATCCAACCACACCAAGTAGGGCCGAAGCCTCTAATCTTGTGACACTCCAGCAGAAAGTCCCAGTTAATTTTGTCATAGGCCTTTTCGAAGTCTAGCTTCAGCACCACACCCACCCTCTTTTTGTGGTGCGTGTGATGAAGAACTTCGTGCAAACTAAGTATGCCATCCATAATATTTCTATGTTTAATAAAGGCATTCTGGTGCTTACTAATAAGTTTGTCAGCGAATATAGCCACTCTGTTGTCCAAAACTTTTGTGATAAGTTTGTATGGACAGCGGAGGAGGCAGATAGGCCTATATTGCTGAATTTTCTTGGCTCCACTCATCTTAGGGATTAGGGTAATGATACCATAACTGAGATGGGCCACATCCAAAGTGTTGTTATGGAAGGCCTCAAATAGGCGCATGATATCATTTTTCACAAAATCCCAGCAGTGTTTATAAAACTCCGCTGGAATGTTGTCCGGTCCAGGTGCACGATTACTTTCCATGCCATCAAGGGCTTTTTTCACCTCTTCTTCTGTGAATGCTCCAGTCAGGATGATATTATCTTCTGCGTCGAGTTTTTCACTCTCAGGCCACATATTAGGGGATAATCTAAAAAGGTTTCCACTAGCAGGCCCAAAGAGCTCTTTATAATAGGCTGTGGCATGAGCAAGAAGATTACCAGTTCCCTCAATCGTCACTTCTCTGTCAGTAAAGGACTGAATGGTGTTCTTACGTTTATTCCCATTAGCTACTTGATGATAGAAGGCTGTGTTGAGATCACCTTTTAATAACCATCTTTCATTAGATTGTTGCAACTAGAACAACTCTTCATTGACCAAAATATCGTTTGGCTCAGTTTGCAAGCACACTTTCTTTTCATATATCTCCGGATCGAGGGGACCCTCTTCTTCCTCCTGCTCAATCTTTTCCAGCTCAGCCTTAATGCATTTCTTTCTTTTCCTATTATGCCCAAAGGTATGGGAACCCCACCCTTTAAAATATTTCTTTCTTTTCCCGCTGTGCCTAAATCCTGTTATGTTATTTACAGTGATCGACAGCAAAATGAAGTACAAATAAGATATTTTTGTCATGTTCATTACCCCTAGAAGTTTCTGAGTTGATTAATAGTTGTAACAAAGCTGCCTCAAATATTGATTTCTCATCAAGTGTTTTTTTCGAGATTAACTCATCTAGTGTTTTCATGCAGTATGCAGGTTCAGCTTGGGATGAGCTTAAACATACTCCCTCCATTCCAAAATATAGTGCTCCCGCGCTTCCCGAGGTCGAACTTTGACCATAAATTTAACGAACAAGACCGACTGCGGCGGAAGAAAAAGTTACATAATTAAAAACTTCTTTTGAATACGAATTCACTGATATAACTTTTGCTCCCGCCGCAATCGGTCTTGGTAGTTAAATTTACGGTCAAAGTTGAAGCACGGGGATAGAGAAAGCACTACATTGTGGAATGGAGGGAGTATTAGACAAGCTATTGGTTTCCTAGTATGACTTCTCTTGTGCCCTTAGAATATGACTTCCACAAATATTTGTTCAGTAGAATAAGTATCTAGGCTGTTGCTGATAAGATGTGAGAAAATGATTGCAACATGACTCTGGAGTTTGGACTGGAACACCCCTTTAATTTTATCTCACACACACCAAAATGCGTGTAATTTTGTGTTAGAAGAATGGACACCCTTTTAGTAATTATTTTTCCTTTAAAAGTTTTCCTACCGAGAAAAAACCACAAGCTGGAATTACGACTTTGAGGATGTACTGCGGACCTCAACACTTAAGATACAGGAATTGATACGAATAATTGCAGTATTGCACATTTGCCAAATTGCATGCACATGTCTCTCACATATATCATTTTTCTAGGTGATTCATCAAAAGCCAAAGAAAACGTTGGATGAAATAAGTCATGACCTCTGTCCAGTAAGTGGAGAAATAGACTAAGTCTTCCATTATGTCCCTTTGTTTTAAAAGTTAGATTTCCTTGGAATTTTATAACAACCCTGAATATCCTGTTCAGGCACTTAATATACAACAACTATACAGGATCAGTACTATGTACTGGGATGACAAGTACGGGACACATAGCGTGTCCCCAGAGGTATGTTTCACAGTATTCATACTTGTGCTCCATCTAATCTGATAAGAATTGATCACAGATGATTTTTTAAAATTAGGTCATATCAAACATGAGAGTATTGATGACAGAAGACTCCAACAATCCTGTAAGCAATTCATTTCTACTGGATGATGACTCAAGTTTGCTACCTCTGTACTCCTATCAGTTGCATATACTATGACAACTCATCTCAAATGCCTCCTGATTAACTTGTCTGCACTTTGAAATGCAGCATACCGTTCTCCGTCGATGACATATCCAAATCAATGCAGCAGGCCTTGAGGATTTTTTTCATGTTTTGTAACAGGAAGTTATCTCTAAAAAACTGTTTTTCATGGTTGCTGATCAAATGGTATGTTATATGATTTAATATTCCCTTGGCTTCATTACTTTGGTCCAGCTTCGTTTTTGTTAGATCAATCATGTTGAGTTCGTGCATTCCATTGATCTAACACGACGAAAGTATAGAGATATGTTGACACACCAACACATTCCATAGTCATACAGGTTAATATTATTATCTCTTATTGATATACTTGACTGTTCAGAATTACCGCTAATCTTTAGCTGTTACCAAATAATCATAGAATCTGGATCTTGCCGCTTGATTTTGGCATCTATGTTGCTATCTAATTTATGGTACATGGCTTGATATGTTTTTCTCGATTCTGTTTGTAACTGATTTGTGCATATTAGTTATCTACTGCTGCCATCATATGCTTAGTAAAGTCCTTGCCAGTGAATGCTAATTGAAATACAACAACTCACCCACCGATGATGCCATTGAACCTTGTTTGTACTGAAAATGGTTATTTTCTTGCTCTAGATGTCAGTTAACTAAATCGACAATATGCAGAGTTTAAAGTCCTGTTCGTCGCAACCGGCAGTCTCCGGTCCTGGCTGAAAGTAGGAGCTTCTTTATGCATTGTTCATGTTGTATTCTTCACCTTTTTTGTGAGTTTCGCACAAAAGTTTCTCCAGTTACAGGCTTAAAATGATCGGTTTGCATGGAACAATGTTTAGAACCTAATATAACTAAATGCCCGTTGCCTGCTCAGTACTCTTTCAAAGTTGTGAGCGGAAAAATTGCGGTATAGAGAGTAGAGTTTAATTCATTGCCTGATGTAGGAAGGTAGGGTTGAAGTGCTTTTTCAGCTATGGTAATCAGTAATCATCATGGTTTTATTTTTGGCTTCTTATGCATAAGCTCTAATTTTAGTTTTCAGTGTTACCCAAACAAAGGAGTATTTATATTTGCAGCTGCACTTTGTGGATCATAACATGTAAATGTTTTTGTAGAAGATAAGTCAGTTTAGAACCTTCAGTATGCCAACTAAAAACTAAAAGTAAATCCATTGTATATATTCAAGAGTGGTTATATAGATATTTATGGCTAGCTTCATAAGTGTAATTTAGTAAGGGATTATTTATTTTCCCTTGGTACACTACCTTCTGACATATACATCCGTTTGTTGTCTCTTACAAGATGCATGGCTATGTCTGAAAATACAGTAAGCGCCTCCTGAAGTTTAAAACTGCTGTGGTGTTGCTCTGTAAAAAAATGTTCCATAGTTCGCTGGTAATCAAGCAAAATAGATGCATTGCAGTCACATATGTTCAGATTAGGCCATTTGGCCATAACAAGTTGTAACTGATACAATACCTCTACGTGGATGGATGTTAGTTACACAACTGCATACCTGCTAGCAACTGTTTCACCTTAGGATACTACTCCCTCGGTCCGAGAATACTTGTCATCAAAATGGATAAAAAGAGATATATCTAAAACTAAAATGCGTCTACAGACATTCCTTTTTATCCATTTTGATGACAAGTATTTTCGGACGGAGGGAGTACCTTTTAGTATATGTTAGCATGTGCTTTTGATTCTGAACAGAACAGATCACATGCACCTAAGCTTCTTTTCCTGGTAGCATAAAAGTAGAACAAGATACAATTTCAATCTCTTGGTTATTACATATTGCACATATAAACAGGGTGATGGGAGATGTACTGTACTAAGCGGTTGAATTGTCGTGTTATCTGGTCTATGTCGATGCCGAAGTCTGTAGTCCAGTTCGACGGTCGCACCGTCTAGGTCAGTGTACCCTTCAAGCCTTTAGAATACTATAAAAGCTTCAGACCTTTGCTTCTATAGTTTCGCTGAACTGAACTTCTGTAAAGTACATCAACGAGAGCTTACTCTTAGGTATGTAATTTAAGTTAAATTTGCTCAAAATGATTAAGGATATTGGGCCTCTAAAAGAAAAGTATGAATCTGAATTCCTAAGTAATTATAACAACTCAAATGTGATCTTCTTGTTGCTTAATTTTCTAGTTAAGATATCTTTTTGATATAGATTTCCAGGTTCCGTTCTCATATCTAACTCCCGATTTTGTGATCATCATGTCTCATGTATGATATTTTTGCTGGAAGGTCTGCTTACTTTGATGTACATCTCTTTTCTGAAAATGTCACTGACAGTTTGTTTTGCTGAACATCTTAGGTCAACTGGATTCCATCTCAATTACCGTAAATCTCTCTAAAAACGTCACTACCCTCGGTCTACGCGGCAGCCAGGTATACTCAGCTTCGTTGCTCCCACTCCTCTTCCTCCCTCCCTCCCTCCCTCCCTTTCTGATATAGGTTTCCATCTAATGGCATCTCTCTTCCCCTTTTCCATCTCTTTGTTTTGTAGATGGCAGAGCAACCTATCATACATACACACTGAAATTGATTCTATTGTAAGCTTATTCACAGTTTTTCTTATTGATCCATCAAGGAATGGCGGTAATGAATATTTTATTGGCTACATTCAAGAGATCGTAATGTTATAGCATATGCCCATATTGATGTACATGAGCGAGACCGAGGATCAAACATGGCAGTTGAAAGTTCTGAGGCAAGATAAGTGCGCACAGGCCTGCCTCAGGAGGCGCCACCAGGGTATGTCGTCCAGATATTACTAATTGGTAGGCAGTATTGTTCCCCCTGAATGTTTTGTGTGTAGTATAGTATCTCATTCTTTACAATTTCAGCGCACGTTGCCAAAGGCGTATGCGCAGTACGCCAGGAAGAAGCTCAAGGTTGCAGAAGCCATAGGATTGATTCCCAAGGCCGAGATACCAGCGTAGATGTGTTTGTTGCTGACGTGCTTATTAGCGGTTCCTTTTGCCGCCATTGCCATGTTCTTGTTGCACGTTTGGTCAGAGCATAAATTTGTTTACCTGCCTTGCTCGGAGGCTTCGGCAACTTGGATGGAGCTGACCCCATGGCAGGAGAAGAGCCAACCTGGAAAGCTTTTTCGACAAAATGGCATGAGGGAGGCTTTAATGTGCCCCAAATAAGCTGCAGGATTAGTCTAGAGGGCCATGGCCACGAGATAGATACCAAGCACCTGTGACCGCGAACTCATACCCTTCAGTGATCAGCTCAAAATTCAAATGCATGCAAATTTTGGCTGGATGAATGGTACAGTTGTTGAAGGATGGGAAGGGCCGGGTAAAACATTTCAGATAAGAGTCTAGTATGTTCAGTCCATGCTGCTGCTTGTCTGGAAAACACAAGCCGGAAAGTTCAGCAACTAGCTAAATACAGTGGAGTAGATGTGGTGCAGTGCCAGCAACCAAGTAATTGAGCCATGTACCTTTTCATTTACGTATTTGAATATTAGTTTTCTTAAACAAGTAGCTGCAAGGTTATTATAGTTTTATTAAGTGTATGTATATACAAGTCAGACTGATAGAAGAGGTCAACCACCAGTAACCTAGCTACTTGGTCTGCCATGCTTTGCTCACGTGGGCTCCACTGTCTTGTTCAATTATCGTTTGAAATGAAACAAAATAAATTACTGGTACCAAATAGTAGCCCTATAATAATTAATTAGTTGCAGCTTAAGCGTAATTCCTTTTCCCGAAAGATCAATTATTTTATGACGACGACGACGATGATGGCCTGATGTGTGCGGTGCAATCTTGTTCCGTTTCTGCCGTCCGCATCACCTACGGCACTTTCAACTAAACTCACCAAACAAATGTAACATGATTACATTTTCTTTCTTCTGGACGGTTGATTAAGGTGCGACCGTAAGGTTAGTTAAGGTAGCATTACCACAACCAAAAGCAATGGTGCTGCCAGGAATTGTATGCACAATCAGGTGTGACCTTTCTCCTTTTTTTCAGTAAGAAAACCAACCCCGGACTAATCTTTTTTAATTTACAACGTTGAACTTGGAAACCGGTCAAAATATGCCCTGAACTTACCGCAAGGGTCAGAACATAACCCTGGTTTCGGTTTTGCATTGGTCAAGCAGTTTTGACGGTAGTCAATATTGATTGGTCACTGACGACTAGGCTAGGGATATGGACTGTCGTTTTGAATCTTCTCTGGTTACAGTTTATTTTTCCGTGCGTATAAGCCGAGAAGATACACATAATAATAATCCATATCCATCACAAAGTGTGAAATGATGACCGAAACTTACCGTTTTTGGACGACGCGACTATTTAAGCTGGTCCAGTCGCTCCTCAGTCGACGAGGTGGGACTAAACCATACCTGAGCTTTGGTCAACTGGGAACTCGGCAAATCAATAACCTGGCCTTCCGATTTTTAAAACATGTAAAAAGAAAATGTTTACCGAGTCTAGTCACACCGAAACTTGGCAAAGATGTGACCCCTAGAATTCCTATTTAAAAAAAATGAAAAATGGAAATTGTCTGCCGAGTCTCCTTTAGCCGAAACATGGCAAACAAAGGCCATGGTCACGGCTCCGTCGCATGTTGTACAACAGGGCCCACCGGTCAGGCTTTGCCGAGTTTTTCCTTGCCGGAACTCCGCGAACTTGAGATTCTGCCGAGTTTATTTAGATCGCCAAGTTATTTTTCGTTGGAACCAGGCAAAGTCACTGCTATGCCGAGTTTGCATATCACTGTCGAGTCCAATTTTTTTAAAACCCCACCCATATATTAATTAAATTAGAATGTTCATACAATCATTCATTATAGCATCTGCCACACAGGCCGGAACACTATTAATAAGAACACTGTCAGACCTATTATTAAAACTAAACTTAGCTATCTCGTGTGCCACCATATTAGCTTCCCTGCTAATCTTGGAGATCTTTACATTCGCCGGCATCTTTGAAATAGTCAATGCTTCCTTCGTAAGGTCAACAAGGGGAGATCTGTCAAAACTGTCTTTTCCTAGAACACCAACCACAAAAGAACAATCAGTTTGCCGCGTTCCCGATAGAATGAACTCAGCGAAGTTCTGGAATTCGGGACAAAACCAGATTCTAGTAGTGATACATACATATGGACGATTAACTAGGCTCACACATACTCTAGCAAGCATATCATATGGATTCTACACTACTAAAATATCTATACAAAGCAAATCATGGAACTAATTTCTACACTACTAAAATTTCTACACAAAGCAGTCGGATTGTACACTACTAAAATTTATAAACAAAGCAATCGGATTCTATACTCTACTTAAATTTCTACAAAAGGAATCGGAATCTACACTACTACAATTCCTATACAAAGCAATCCATGAAACAAAATTTCTACAAAAGCAAAGGGGATTATACACTAGTACAATTTCTACACAAAGTAATCCATGGAACTAAATTTCTAAACTATTAAAATTTCTACACAAAACTAAGTACAAAATCGGGTTCAAGACTTTTTAAATCGAATTCTACAAGGGGAAAAAAGATTCTGCGGTACAAATTTCGGATTCTCCGCTACTTAAATTCTATGCAATCCATGGATTATCCCGTGGATTCCATGGCAGCCACGGACGAGGGAGGCGTGAGGTGAGGGGATCGAACCTCGCTGTTGAGTAGACCCTCTCCAGCGGCAACGAGCTATGAGGTCCGTAGGCGGCGACTGGTCAAGGGAGAGCATGAAAAAGATAGTGAAGCCAAATGTGGCTAGGTTTTCTTACTGAGTGAGGTAGTGAAAGTAGTGGACAAGTGCTGGTGAGGGTCTAACAGGCCACGTCATAAAAGAGTAGTGGCAAAAAAAGCCCAGAAAATAGAAGTGGCCAAGAGGCGGTAGGAAATCAACATCTACGAGCTCGCGGGGATGGGCGCCATAGCACAAGGGGAGGGCGGCAGCATGTTGTCATTGTCGTGATTGATGCCATGGCAGGGGCACGGGGCCGCCATGCAGCCACGCCAAACGATGTGGGTGTGCACGAGGTGGCTAGCGTCGTCGAAGTCATGGAAGCTATCGAGCGGGATGGTTTGACCATCCATGACCACCCAGGTTCTGATGATGGAGAAGCGCACATTGACGACCTGTGTAGGGGGTAGGCGAAGGATGTAGCGGTTGGGGAAGGCAACATGCACCTCGACTTGAACGAAGGTGCACATGGTGGTGAAGTCTCCCGGGTGCAGGCATCGGCGGTCGACAGAACAAAGGAGGCCAAGAAGCCCGAAGACAAAGTTGGCCCCCTAATGATGCCACACCTCAAGCAGGTAGCCTGACGCGTCGATCTCGATGAGGCAATCGTATGTCGTGGCGGCGCGGTTGTTGGTGTCCTCAGACTTGATGAGTTCGACATGGATGCCCAGGAAACCCATGGGGAAGAAGGCCATCACAGCATCGCGGCAAGCCTCGTCATTGACCACGAGGAGAGCATCCGAACGCCGCAAGGAAGTGGAATATGTTGGAGTCGATGCGAGAATCGAAGAGGTGGCAGATGAACTCGTGGGTGTCAAGCATGGCAGTGTTAGTTGGACGAGAGCGAAGCAGCTAACATGATGGAGAAGACCTTGGGGTGGTGAAGATGCCGGGAGTCATGGCAGGACCATGGCACAGTGGGGATGCAGAGCATGATGGAGGGAGCCGAAACATGGGCGACCCTGCGTCCGGGACCACTACGGGCATAGGTGAGACGGTGATGCAACATTGGTGTGGAGTCGCTGTTGGGGGAGTGGTTGATGTGGCGCAGCGCAGTAGGCAGTGACACCGCTGGTGACATGGGTGCTGGCTCGTCCAGTAGGATGCGGACAAAACCGATGAAGAGCTCCGGCAGGGGAGCGGGATCAGCACCGGTGGCCAAGCTCTCGGGGTGGGTGGCGTCCAAAGCTAAAACCGGCTGAAGGGGTTGTGGCTAAAGACGATCCGCAGGCAGTAACACTCCTGATTTTCATCAGGAACAATTAATGATTTTAAACATGGCATTTTGCACAAAAGCACAAAACAATGGTAAATGCTTTTTAGCTTGTCATTTCAGACAAAAGAAAGAAAAACAAAAATAGTGGCACAATTTCTGTTCAGGGAGGAGGTAGGAAGGAGGTGGCCAGGGCCCAGGGGCGACCGCGAGCTGTGCAGAGGCAGGGCGGCGACCAGGGAGATGGCGAGCAAGTCAGGGTGGAGGAGGCGCATGGCACAATTGCTTTTCAGGTGTTCTCTCATCATCATGCAGGCTACGAGGGTATTGAGCTCTCACCTCTCAGTGGACTCTGGGGATCGTCATTGGTATTGGAAAATAGAGGAGCGGTGGCTAATGAGAGTTCTTTCGGCCGGGAGACAAATATTGTCGCATATTGTTATTTAGATCTTTACTTCCCTAGAGCCGCCCCCCACCCCCCGACCATTTTACTTCTACCCTTGTCAATTATTTACCTGATCATTATTGATGACTACAGTGTCTAATTTTTTTTCTTTAATAAAAGATCCCATCCCACAATTCCATAGTACTCGAGGCGCATTTTAATAAGCTGGGTAACAGATGAACAATTTGCTCAAAGGGTACGTACGTCATATTTACAAGCCCACATGTACATGGGCATCTAATGCCAAGAGATCACCACGGTCGCCAGCAACAAACGAACACAGCTAGCTACGCTGGTATCTCGGCCCTGGGAATGATTCCCAAGACTTCTGCAACCTGGAGCTTCTTCCTGGCATACTGTGCATACGTCTTTGGCAACGCACGCTGAAATTAGAAAAGAATGAGCTATTATTACATACAAAACCTGCAAGGGGAAACAATATTTTTTGCCCATCAATATCTACAACCTACCTTGTAATTAATTTCCTGTGCAATCAACTCTTGGACTCTTTCATCTGGGAGCTATATACATACACCAAGGAGAGACATCAGATTCCAATGGATGCTAGACCACACCATACTATACTTACACTTACTTCCTTACTAATGCCTTCTGTGCACCGGCAGAACTGCAAGGAAAGATGATTAAAGCATTTGCATCGTAAGAGACACGAATTAACAAATGAAAACACGTACAGAACTCCTATGAACAAAAAAGAAACCTACTTGTCGCTCCAGTTGCAAAAAACCGCCGGGCCACTCCAGCTCAGCCTTCAAAGTATGTTGGCGCAATGGAACCGGATTCTCATTGTAAACATCCTGCAGAGCATCTCTGAAACACATCTACAAGTTTTCCAATAAAGAAGACAACACCATCACCAAGCATATACAGGGTTAGAAAGCATTGACAAACCCGATCAATAATCATAAACTGTTGTTAGTTCTGATGTACAATGCTGACCTGACCCTCATTGACCCGCTTCCAAATCTCAAGAAAGGCACGGTCAAGACCTTCAACAAACAGACGATAAAGGCGAGTCCTCAATACATACTCCTAAATTTAATCGAAAGATTGCGATTGTTAGATATAATCATAACTAGAGCTGACCATCTAAATGAGCAAGCGACAAAGGAATCATACCTCGAAACCATGACATGCTAGACCCAAATGAATGTTGGTGAACCCATTGGCAATCTTAATTGATTGGTACAAACCTTTACGGCGCATTGGCTCCCACTAAATAGTAGAACAGAGAAGTTATTGTGATGCTACAATGCGTATGCAAGATTAGTTGTCATTCCATGGTTTTGAGAGGTCATATAGGCGTACCTCCAGAAAATCTTTAAGCACATGATTTTCAAGCCACTGTTAAGAACAGAAGGTTGTTAGTCCAATTTCTTTTTTACTGAACAAAGTTTTAAACTTGGACTGGCTGATCATTGCACCATGAATACCTTCATTTCCTTGACCATCTTTTCCCAGTACAGCACATACTCTCTATCAGCATCAGGGGTGTTATAAAACGCTTTGTACTGACTCCATCTGTCATATTCATACTCATTCCCACCCTGCACCAGAAAGAAAGGGAAGCAGCATATCACAGCTGTCCTGAGAATAACAATCACTGGGTATAAGGGTTGGGAATGCTCTTAATATGTGTGTGGTTACTATTGGTTACAGTACTTTCACACTTCAAGAAATTCAAAAAAAAACAGTATTGTAACATGTAAAATATATGGGGCCTCGGCATATCAGGCAAAAGTCTGTTTACACATACAAAAAAAGGTATGGTACTCGTATTTGGGAGTTGTCTGCATGTGGACCGCTTGTGATTTTTTTAGGACCCCACCCCCCCCTCCTGGCCGCCTCCTCTAAGGCAACTCGAGGGCAACCCTTCCATCGCCGCCGCATTCCCCCCTCCCTCTCCCTTCCCTCCGCCGCGGGCTTGAGGGGCCCTGCGCCGCGGGGGCGCGGCCCCGATGAAGGTGGTGGCAGGGACCTGGCACCTCCTCTTGGTTGGAAGGCCTCGGCTCGCCGGGGCGGCGGCCCCGACTAGTGGGCGCGGTGCGCCTCGTGCGGCGGGTTGCACTCGTGGGCAGCCTCCCACGGTCCCGCGGGTGGCATGGAGGTCGCGGGCGAAGGTGTGGCGGAGGCTCCTCGCAGCCTGCTGTTGCTCCATGAAGATGCTCCGCCCCATTTTGATCTGCCCGATCCATGCCGACACCGGCCCCTGGTGTCGTCCCTCGGTGCAGGCCTGGCAAATCTGGCGGGTGTGCGAGGTTCTGGGGGAAACCCCTGACCGGCGGGACAGCCTCCGGAAAGTCGACGCCTTTGGCGCCGATTCCCTTCCTGGAGGCTTTGGGGTGGACCCTCTCCTTCCTGCCTCCTCCCAGAGCTATGGAGAAAGCTGGTGTTCCACTGTTCTGGGCGTTGATGACACCCTGTTGTCTTGCTCCTTCTTGAAGGTGGCGGCTGGGAACTGCTCTTGGTGGCGGGGATGATGGTGGTGTGGTGGCGGTGCATGGTGGCCTGGCCTTCTTGATGCATCCTGCTCAGCTTCACCCATTGCAATTCGATGCCCTCTTTGCTCTTCTTCGTGGTGCTGCGCCTTCATTCAACAGCTCGCGTATGGTGCTTCGTTCTGCCGCTGCTGGTGTTGGTGCTCGCTTGGTTGGTCATCCGTGTTCATGGGTATGCTCATCCTGCTTCTCCTGTGGTAGCTTAGTCACCTTGTGTTGGGTTCTTGTGGGATCCACTCTACCGGTCGCCGGTGCGCCACCCATCGAGCCTGGCTGAATGAGTAGTGGCCCTTTGTGACGGGGGAGACAACTCAAGTGTTGCCCAAGTTTGTCCTATTGATGCAGTCGGTGCTCGATACTTGCACAGCGGTGCCCTCCTTCCGTGCCCTTAGTTGGGTAGTTGGTGCCGGCGTAGTGTTGCTCGTCAGCATCGCTGCTTAGTGCTTTGGCTCTATGGTGCTGCCGTTGTGTTATTCTGCCTTGTGCCATGTATCTTTCTTTCGGCTTTGTTCTGCATTCGATTAACCTGTAATGTGGTGCCCTTGTAATCCTGGCCGGTTGATGGCTTTGTTAATTCAAAGTAAGGCCAGGTTTGAACTCTTCTCGGGCTCGGCCGGTGCCTTTTCTCTAAGAAAAAGGTTATAATTCTTTTGTCTTTTCCTTCTACCCTGCACAGTTTATGAGATTTTCCATAATTTATTGCAAACACACATATTTTAAGCCGTGTTTAATCTCCAGAGGATGTGACGTTCATAGTTTTATTTTTGCATTTCGGCAAGAACCTCAGGCCCCTGGAACAAAGAGGTTACTCACACAAAGCCAAGCTATAAAAACAATGAGAAATTGCAGTCATCATTCATTAACTAACCAAGCAGTTAGAGAAATATTTGTGGTCACCCATTCAAAGGTAAGAAGAGAAGAAGAAATTGGTTACTGGCCGCATGAGCACAGATTAAGTGTATATGCATCACTCAATTCAAAGTTGTGAATACACAGATATACTTACACGGTTAGGAAGGACTAGCCGCTGGTAGTCGCTCAAGTTTGCAAGTAACAGAGGTCGGAGTCGAAATACCAGCCAAAGGCGCTATCATGATGGCAAGGATAGAAGAAGTCATTCTCCAAGGCAAGCTCCATAGGGTACTTGGATTCCAATGCAGCTTCTTCTAGCTCGTCGACAGGCTTTCCTAACAACAACTACACAGATCGATGGACAGACGAATAAGGTAGATAAGATGGTGTATATTCTTGATTGCGATAGACAGATAGGTGTGGTGATATGGGACTAACCAGGTAAGCTTTGAAGCGATAACGTTTATACTTGGCAAGGAGGCTGTCCAACTGCTCTTGATCCAGTCCAGTCTTAGTGTCAATTTCAGCAGGTCTGCGAGTCTTTAGTTGTCCGGAGTACTTGGCGAATTCCTCCGCAGTGATATCATCGCCCGAGTCCTCTCCAAAGTATGTATCTCCAACATCTGGTCCTTGGGGTTCGCTCAAGAACCTGTGGGCTTGATATTCTACTAGGGCAGCCCGCAGCTCATCGTCATAGAAATTAGAACGAGCGAGGATTTGGACGATTTCATCCGAAGGAAGATTTGGTCTGTCGACGGCGACGCCGGCTTGTAACTGCAACCGGGCGAGGCGCGAGGCGAGGATCTCATGGTACCTGGACTGGCGGGCCGGCCAGGCGACCGGCGGCTCGTCCAAGGATCCGGACGGCGGCGCGCTGGATGTCGTGCGGCTGCTATCCGAGTGGACAAGGGATCCAGATAATGATGCGCCTTCTTCACCACGGCGCCGGCGGGAGGGTCCTTCGCGAGGAGACCTCCTGCGGCGGCGGCGCCTCTTCTGCGGCATCGGCATCTGATCGGCGATCACAGGGGTCGAACCGTTGTGACGGCGATCACATGGTTCGGTTCACAGACCGTGTCCTTACCCAGGCTGGGCCTAAATGAAAGCAGGCCCAAATTTTCTTCCGGTATACCTTGACGTTTTTTAACAAAAGTACTCGTAGAAGAGACCCTTTGGTCTCGATCAAACAATGATGGCTCCAGCTGGAGCTACAGTTAGCGATTGTTCCAGCTGGAGCTACAGTTATGAGTCCCCCTCTGAAGATAAATCCCAAGAGAACCAGGACAGGTCAAGACGGTAAAGATGGCACAACCTTGACAGCAAAAAGCATTTTGGCGGGCCCTCTGGATGGTCGCCACCGAGCCCAATGAGTTATTTCTGCTGGAACTGTCACGGTGTGGGCAAAGCTGCGGCAGTGGGAACTTCGCGATATCGCGAGGGAGTTTGTCCCTGCCGTGTTATGCATCGTTGAAACACGGATTAGTGGAACACGTGTATAAGCACTAGCTAGTACTTTGGGATATGATAAAAGTTATGCAGTAGATGGTCAAGGTAGAAGTGGTGGCATTGGTTTTTTTTTTTGGAATAATTCCATTCGAGTTGAGATCTTGGGTGATTCGGCTTATTATATAGATGCAAAGATAGAAGAGGGAGGTCATGATCCATGGAGATTAACCTGTGTATATGGACTATGGTGAAGCTCAAACAAACCTTCGACACCAAACATGGGATCTTTCGATGGGGATAGCTACTTTGAGTCCTCTCCCGTGGGTATGCTTGGGGGATTTTAATGAAGTGTTATGCCCAGAAGAAAATGTTGGAGTTGCTAATCGCAGTAACGCTCAGAACTAGCGATTCAAAGATACGGTTGATGTTTGCATGTTGCTCGATTTAGGCTATCAAGGCCGTTTTTGGACTTCTGAGAAAAAAAGTGTTGGGGAACGTAGTAATTTCAAAAAAATTCCTATGCACACGCAAGATCATGGTGATGCACAGCAATGAGAGGGGAGAGTGTTGTATACGTACCCTCGTAGACCGAAGCGGAAGCGTTGACGCAACGTAGAGGAAGTAGTCGTACGTCTTCCCGGTCCAACCGATCCAAGCACCGTTACTCCGGCACCTCCGAGTTCTTGACACACGTAAAGCTCGATGACGCACCCCGGGCTCCGATCCAGCAAAGCTTCGGGGAGGAGTTTCGTCAGCACGACGGCGTGGTGATGATCTTGATGTTTAACCGTCGCAGGGCTTCGCCTAAGCACCGCTACAATATGATCGAGGTGTAATATCATGGAGGGGGGCACCGCACACGGCTAAGGAATGATCACGAAGATCAACTTGTGTGTTCTAGGGTGCCCCCTGCCCCCGTATATAAAGGAGCAAGGGGGAGGCCGGCCGGCCCTTGGGTGCGCCAAGGAGAGGGGGGGTCCTTCTCCTAGTGGGAGTAGGACTCCCCTTTCCTAGTCCAACTAGGAATAGGGAGGGGGAAGGAAAGAAAGGGAGAGGGAGAGGGAAAGGGGGGCCGCCCCCCCCCCTCCTAGTCCTATTCAGACTCCCCATGAGGGGGGGGGCGCCACCTCTTGGGCTGCTGCCCTCTCTCTCCCCTCAGACCCAATAAGGCCCATTACTTCCCCGGGGGGTTCCGGTAACCCCTCCGGCACTCCGGTTTTATCCGAAATCACCCGGAACAATTCCGGTGTCCGAATATAGTCGTCCAATATATCGATCTTTATGTCTCGACCATTTCGAGACTCCTCGTCATGTCCGTGATCACATCCGGGACTCCGGACAACCTTCGGTACATCAAAATACATAAACTCATAATGAAACTGTCATCGTAACTTTAAGCGTGCGGACCCTACGGTTCGAGAACAATGTAGACATGACCGAGACATGTCTCCGGTCAATAACCAATTGCGGGACCTGGATGCCCATATTGGCTCCTACATATTCTACGAAGATCTTTATCGGTCAGACCGCATAACTACATACGTTGTTCCCTTTGTCATCGGTATGTTACTTGCCCGAGATTCGATCGTCGGTATCCAATACCTAGTTCAATCTTGTTACCGGCAAGTCTCTTTACTCGTTCCGTAATACATCATCTCACAACTAACACATTAGTTGCAATGCTTGCAAGGCTTATGTGATGTGTATTACCGAGAGGGCCCAGAGATACCTCTCCGTCAAACGGAGTGACAAATCCTAATCTCGAAATACGCCAACCCAACATGTACCTTTGGAGACACCTGTAGAGCTCCTTTATAATCACCCAGTTACGTTGTGACGTTTGGTAGCACACAAAGTGTTCCTCCGGTAAACGGGAGTTGCATAATCTCATAGTCATAGGAACATGTATAAGTCATGAAGAAAGCAATAGCAACATACTAAACGATCGGGTGCTAAGCTAATGGAATGGGTCATGTCAATCAGATCATTCAACTAATGATGTGATCCCGTTAATCAAATAACAACTCTTTGTCTATGGTTAGGAAACACAACCATCTTTGATTAACGAGCTAGTCAAGTAGAGGCATACTAGTGACACTTTGTTTGTCTATGTATTCACACATGTACTATGTTTCCGGTTAATACAATTCTAGCATGAATAATAAACATTTATCATGATATAAGGAAATAAATAATAACTTTATTATTGCCTCTAGGGCATATTTCCTTCAGTCTCCCACTTGCACTAGAGTCAATAATCTAGATTACACAGTAATGATTCTAACACCCATGGAGCCTTGGTGCTGATCAAGTTTTGCTCGTGGAAGAGGCTTAGTCAATGGGTCTGCTACATTCAGATCCGTATGTATCTTGCAAATCTCTATGTCTCCCACCTGGACTAGATCCCGGATGGAATTGAAGCGTCTCTTGATGTGCTTGGTTCTTTTGTGAAATCTGGATTCCTTTGCCAAGGCAATTGCACCAGTATTGTCACAAAAGATTTTCATTGGACCCGATGCACTAGGTATGACACCTAGATCGGATATGAACTCCTTCATCCAGACTCCTTCGTTTGCTGCTTCCGAAGCAGCTAGGTACTCCGCTTCACATGTAGATCCCGCCACAACGCTTTGTTTAGAACTGCACCAACTGACAGCTCCACCGTTTAATGTAAACACGTATCCGGTTTGCGATTTAGAATCGTCCGGATCAGTGTCAAAGCTTGCATCAACGTAACCGTTTACAATGAGCTCTTTATCACCTCCATATACGAGAAACATATCCTTAGGCCTTTTCAGGTACTTCAGGATGTTCTTGACCGTTGTCCAGTGATCCACTCCTGGATTACTTTGGTACCTCCCTGCTAAACTTATAGCAAGGCACACATCAGGTCTGGTACACAGCATTGCATACATGATAGAGCCTATTGCTGAAGCATAGGGAACATCTTTCATTTTCTCTCTATCTTCTGCAGTGGTCGGGCATTGAGTCTGACTCAACTTCACACCTTGTAACACAGGCAAGAACCCTTTCTTTGCTTGATCCATTTTGAACTTCCTCAAAATCTTGTCAAGGTATGTGCTTTGTGAAAGTCCAATTAAGCGTCTTGATCTATCTTTATAGATCTTTATGCCTAATATGTAAGCAGCTTCACCGAGGTCCTTCATTGAAAAACTCTTATTCAAGTATCCCTTTATGCTATCCAAAAATTCTATATCATTTCGAATCAGTAATATGTCATCCACATATAATATCAGAAATGCTACAGAGCTCCCACTCACTTTCTTGTAAATACAGGCTTCTCCGAAAGTCTGTATAAACCCAAATGCTTTGATCACACTATCAAAGCGTTTATTCCAACTCCGAGAGGCTTGCACCAGTCCATAAATGGATCGTTGGAGCTTGCACACTTTGTTAGCTCCCTTTGGATCAACAAAACCTTCCGGTTGCATCATATACAACTCTTCTTCCAGAAATCCATTCAGGAATGCAGTTTTGACATCCATCTGCCAAATCTCATAATCATAAAATGCGGCAATTGCTAACATGATTCGGACAGACTTAAGCATCGCTACGGGTGAGAAGGTCTCATCGTAGTCAACCCCTTGAACTTGTCGAAAACCTTTTGCGACAAGTCGAGCTTTGTAGACAGTAATATTACCGTTAGCGTCAGTCTTCTTCTTGAAGATCCATTTATTCTCAATTGCTCGCCGATCATCGGGCAAGTCAACCAAAGTCCATACTTTGTTCTCATACATGGATCCCATCTCAGATTTCATGGCTTCAAGCCATTTTGCGGAATCTGGGCTCACCATCGCTTCTTCATAGTTCGTAGGTTCATCATGATCTAGCAGCATGATTTCCAGAACAGGATTACCGTACCACTCTGGTGCGGTTCTTACTCTGGTTGATCTACGAGGTTCAGTAGTATCTTGTCCTGAAGTTTCATGATCATTATCATTAGCTTCCTCACTAATTGGTGTAGGTGTTGCAGAAACAGTTTTCTGTGATGTACTACTTTCCAATAAGGGAGCAGGTACAGTTACCTCATCAAGTTCTACTTTCCTCCCACTCACATCTTTCGAGAGAAACTCCTTCTCCAGAAAGTCTCTAAATTTGGGCATATGGCCTTCGCGGGAAGCTTTTGGCACTCTCAAAAATCCTTTCGGAGTGGAATTTGGACACCTTTGGCAGCATCCGAAAGCATATAAAACTGCTCAAGGGGGAATTGGCGAACTTGTGCAATGTTCCTGCAAGAACCTCCCCTATTCACGCAAGGATCAAAATCGATGAGAAGCTAGTGGAACTTTATCACCACAAAGAGATTATGTGGAGACAACGATCTAGGCTAGATTGGCTCTCGGCGGGGGATAGAAATACAATGTTCTTGCATATGAGCGCGAGCTTGATGCGAAAGAAAAATATGATCCACGCGCTCTCTAATGCCCTCGGAGTTTGGGTAGATGATCCAACTGTATTGAAACAAATGGTCTCCGAATTCTATAAGAACCTATATTCGTCAGAAGGGGTCCAGGGAGTTGATCAAGTCCTCTTGCATGTACCGCACAAGGTAACACAGGTGATGAACACGACCCTATGTGCACCATACACAAAGGAAGAAGTTGAAAAAAGCTTTATTCCAGATGTTCCCCACCAAGGCACCCGGATATGCTGGCTTCCTAGCGCATTTTTATCAAAGGCAGTGGGACATATGTGGTGATGAGGTTTCAAAGGTGGTGTTTTGGGGAATGTATTAATGACACGGTCCTCGTACTAATCCCGAAGGTAACGAACCCATGCCTTTTGACACATTCCAGACCTATTAGTCTCTGCAAATTTCTTTACAAGATAGCATCCAAGGTGGTAGCCAACAAACTTAAGATTATTTTGCTTGATATTATTTTCGATGAACAATCAACATTTGTGCTAGGAAGGTTAATAACTAACAACATCATATGTGTCTACGAATGCTTACATACATTTTTTGTGCTAAGAAGTTTGATATGATGAAAGCTTGTGACAGACTTGAGTGGTCCTATCTTCAGGCCATGATGGGTAAGCTGGGCTTTGCACAGTAGTGGATTGATATGGTTATGAATATGATCAATTTTGTCACATTTTCAGTTCTTTTCAATGGAGAAAGGTTGGGGCAGTTCAAGCTAACCAGAGGTATAAGGAGGGGAGTACAACGATCGTATAAGCCACGCACGAATAATGTCCCATGATGATGGTTATTACTATTCGCTTTACTGCACTTCAATGAAGTTAACTTGATGATTTCGTTTGTAACGTCTGTCTTGATAACCCACTACAGGTCCAGTCGCATGGACGTCATGTAGGTTAGCCGGATGAGCTGCATGATGCCTGTTGGAAATATGAGCAAATTACTACGAGATTTAATCTGAATAAATAGGAAATAGATCATGACAGCAATAGCAGAGATTAAACTAATCATGCGAACTAGCATAGTAGATGAACAGATCACATCTAGGGAACATACTAGAAACATGAATTCTACCACGATCTCGAACAAGAAGGATAGAATCGCATACGGTGCAGCGGGTGCAGCACCGCCGGTGTTGACGTTGTCGCCCATGTCGTCGAGGATGAGGTTGCCGAGGTCGGGGAAGAAGTCGTCGTTCGCGAAGTCGTCGCTGCCAGCAGTCGCGCGAGTGCGTTCCCCAAAAACCTGATCGCCCCTCTTCCGTACAGGATCACGAGAGGCGGGGTTCCAGAGGCCTGCTGTCCCTCCTTGCGGTGCACGCCGGAAGGAGGGATGGAGAAGACTTGCTTGGCGATGCAATGATCTGGAACGGTGGCGAGAAACCATACGAAGAGGCCGCAGCTAGGGTAGACGTCTGCCTGACTATATAGTGTGGGTCGGATAGGTCATGGGAGTAAACTCCACGTCTGAGTCGTCACGATCCAAAAGAATCGGAAACGGTTCAGTAATTAACGTATCCGTTAATTATTAATTAATGACTCATTAATTTTCCCGTGCAGCAAAAATATAGACGACGTGCATAGCTCTGTCCTCGGCTCGGCTCAATCCCGCAACCCGTGGCGCGTCGTGACGAGGCGAGGCGAGGCGTGGCGTGGTGAGGCGAGCGTGTAGGTCTTCTCTTCTCATGCTCATACAAGTGGTAGAAGAGTTCACCTTATAAAGAGGTGCAACTCTCTCTCAACTTATGAGGTGGGACTAAACTTTAGCCTCACTCACTCCACTCACATGTGTGCATGAATGGGCCAAGAGAATTTCAGAATTTTAGTTGGGCTTTGGGCCAAAGGCCTACTAGCAAAATTCCAACAATCCCCCACAAAGGCTCATTGGCACATCTCATCATTTAGTTCCAAAACATTGTTTATATACCGGTGCTTAGTGGAGACTGTGAAGTTGAACTACCACTTAGAAATTTATGCTACACTAGATCACAACTTGAATAGTGGACTATGCCTTGAACTACAAGTTTTCTGTGAAACTAGTTTCACACAAATTCTTGACCGATACTGGGCCGCCGCAAGGCTTCCCCGCGGGTGGAGCGTATACTTCATACTCCAGGGCCTTTCATGAATTTATTAGAGAACACCCAATTCTCACAGACTGCCACGTTAACAGTCAAATTCATATAGGTGTGTTCTTCAGAAGATGTTCTGCAGGACAACACCTCTGCTTACCCGAATAAGCCACTTGGAAGACATTAAGATAAGTATCAACCTACCATCCAGATCAGAAGAGTATTGCATCTTCACGGAGTGGGATAGTTAATATAGGGATACTCTCCTCCCAGCTGACCAACAGCTTGTCTCCCACTTCTACTTCACGGGATCTCCGATCACATAGAGTGGGTTACCACTATGGACAACTCATGCGGTGGGTCTCAAACCCATCTCCATCGATGCATTATCTATCACATTACGTGATAGACCCTTTGTGAAGGGATCTGCCAAGTTTTTCGATGTTTGGATATAATCCAACATAATAACTCCGGAGTTTCTCAATTTTCTGACAGATTTCAGTCTCCTCTTCACATGCCTTGAGGACATCATATTGTCCTTAGAACTGTTTATCTTGACGATCACAGTTTGATTATCACAGTTCATCAGGATAGGGGGTATTGGTTTTTCAACCATAGGTAAGTCCATCAAGAGCTCACGAAGCCACTCTGCTTCAACAGTGGCAGTGTCTAATGCTGTGAGTTCTGCTTCCATAGTTGACCTCGTTAAGATGGTCTACTTGCAAGACTTCCAGGAAACAGCGCCACCACCAAGTGTAAAAACATAACCACTTGTGGTCTTAATCTCATCAGCATCAGATATCCAGTTTGAGTCACTATAACCCTCCAGTACCCTTGGATACCCGCTGTAGTGAATCCCATAGCTCGCGGTGCCTTTCAAATAGCGCATAACTCTCTCAAGCGCATGCCAATGATCATCTCCCGGTTTTGACACAAACCGACTCAGCTTGCTCACAGCAAAAGAGATGTCAGGCCTTGTGGCACTCGCCCCAAATACATAAGCGAGCCAATAATCTGAGAATACCTCAGTTGATCTCTAGGAATCCGTCGATTCTTTCGAAGCAACACACTAGCATCATATGGAGTTGGAGAAGGCGTGCAGTCGCTATACCCAAAACGACTCAAGACCTTTTCCACATAGTGAGACTGAAGCAGTGTGATCCCACCATTCTCATCTCTCAACAGCTTGATGTTTAAGATAACATCAGCTACTCCTAGATCCTTCATCTCAAAACAGCGAGATAAGAAATCCTTAACCTCCTTGATTAAATCAAGTTTGGTTCCAAAGATCAATATGTCGTCGACATATAGAAAAAGAATAATTCCTTCGCCCCCACCATAGCGATAGTACACACACTTGTCACCATCGTTTACTACAAAGCCGGCAGCAGTTAATGTTCTTTCGAACTTCTCATGCCACTCCTTAGGAGCTTGTTTAAGGCCATATAAAGACTTTAATAACTTGCACACCTTTCCTTCCTAACCAGGTACTACAAAACCATCTGGCTGATCCATGTAAATTTCCTCCTTCAACTCTCCATTGAGGAAACCCGTCTTAACGTCCATTTGATGAACGAGAAGACCATGTGAGGCAGCCAGTGATAGTAGCACCCAAATTGTGGTCAATCTAGCCACGGGTGAGTAAGTATCAAAGAAGTCTTCACCTTCTTTCTGGGTATAACCCTTGGCCACAAGCCGTGCCTTGTACTTTTCAATCGTACCATCAGGTCTAAGCTTCTTCTTGAACACCCACTTACATCCTACAGGTTTGCACCCATAAGGACGGTCAGTGATCTCCCAGGTTTCGTTAGCTAAGATGGAATCCATCTCGCTATGAGCAGCTTCCTTCCAGTAGTCAGCATCAGGAGATGCATAGGCTTCTGAAATAGTCCTGGGTGTGTCATCCACAAGGTACACAATGAAATCATCACCAAAGGACTTTGCAGTCCTCTGTCTCTTACTCCTCACAGGAATTCCATTGTCACCCTCAATGGGATTCTCAACATGTTCCATCGCAATGGTGGGTTCAGGAATTACAACGAATTCCTCACTAGATGGAGTAGGTATCTCCTGATTTGATGAACTCGACATATCCTTCATAGGAAATATGTTCTCAAAGAAAGTTGCGTCATTCGACTCCATAATCGTACCAACATGCATGTCGGATACCTCAGATTTTATTATCAAAAATCTATAGCCGATGCTATGAAAAGCATAGCCCAGAAGAACACAATCCACGGTTTTTGGTCCAAGCTTGCGCTTCTTGGGAATTGGTATATTGACTTTCGCCAAACAACCCCAAGTACGTAGGTAAGAGAGTTTCAACCTTTTCCTTTCCCATTCCTCAAATGGAGTCATGGTCTTATGCTTTGTGGGAACTCGGTTTAGGACATGACACGCAGTCATTAGCGCCTTCCCCCACCATTCCTTGGATAGACCCGAAGTGTCTAACATGGTGTTAACCATATCAGTTAGAGTTCGGTTCTTTCTTTAGGCTACCCCATTTGACTGGGGTGAGTAGGGAGGCGTCCTCTCATGGATTATACCATGTTTCGCACAAAACAGATCAAATTCATTGGAAAAATACTCTCCACCACGGTCGGACCTAAGCCGTTTAATTTTTCGATCAAGTTGGTTCTCTGCCTCAGCTTTATAGTTTTTGAAGAAAGTCAAAGCCTCATCTTTTGATTTCAGAAGATACACATAACAATATCTAGTGGAGTCATCAATCAATGTCATGAAGTATCTCTTTCCACCTTTTTTCAACATGCCATTCATCTCACAAAGATCTGAATGTATAAGCTCTAGTGGCGGCAAGTCTCTTGCCTCTGCAGTCTTATGGGACTTGCGAGGTTGCTTAGCTTGCACACATACTTGGCACTTGGAGCCTTTGACAGTAGAGATTTTCGGAATTAAATTCATATTGGCTAGCCGCGTCATGCAACCAAAGTTAATATGACAAAGTCGTGAATGCCAAATATCAGACTCATTATTGTGGCAAACATTATTAATAACTTTAGTGCAAATATCTGACAAAGATAGGTGGAACAAGCCTCCGCACTCATAGCCTTTTCCAACAAATTGTCCACACTTAGAAATTACAACTTTATTGGATTCAAAAACCAACTTAAAACCATCTCGACATAAACGGGAACCGCTAACGAGATTTTTATTGATGGACGGCACATGATGAACGTTCTTCAGACGCACGGTCTTCCCCGAAGTAAACTTCAGATCGACCGTACCAGCACCTCGAACGATGGCATGTGACACGTTCCCCATCAGCACGGGTGAAGTTCCTGTAGCCTGGTAAGAAGAAAACATGGAGGCATCAGCACAAACATGTACATTGGCACCGGTATCAATTAACCAATCAGGAGATTGGAATACTGAAAGGATGGTAGGAAAAATACCGTACCCTGATTCCTTCATATCAGTATCACCGATGACAACATTAGCGGACTTGCCGCTCTTCTCATGTTCACGCTCCTCAAAGCGATTAGGACACTTCGGAGCCCAGTGATTAGGATCACCGCAGACATGGCAAAGTCCCTTCCCCTTCTTATGAGAATTCTTCTTGAAGTTGGTAGAATGTGATGGCTTGTTCTTTGTATCAAACTTGCCTTTGCCCTGAGTTTTGTTCTTGTTATTTTTGAACTTGTTGGGCTGGAAGTTCTTCTTCTGTGCCATGTGGGCACTAGAACCTCCCTCAGCAACTCGAGCACGTGTGTCCTTTGCTCTCGCCTTCTCTTCAACATCAAGAGTACCAATGAGATCCGCAACGGAAAACTCCTGTCTCTTGTGTTTCAGGGAAGTCGCAAAATTGTTCCACGAAGGTGGAAGCTTGGCAATGATGCCTCCGGCAACAAATTTGTCCGGCAACACACACTTGAAGTACTCCAGTTCTTTTGCGAGCGACTGTATCTCATGAGCCTGTTGTACAACAGGGCGCTCATCAGTCATCTTGTAGTCATAGAATTGCTCCATGACGTACAACTCGCTGCCGGCGTCCGAGGCACCAAACTTGGCCTCAAGCGCAGCCCACATGTCCTTGCCGTTGTCAAACGACATATACGAATCCACAATGGAGTCACCAAGAACACTCAGAAGAGCGCCTTTAAAGAGAATATCGATCTTCTCAAAAGCTTCCAGCTATGCTGGATTAAGATCGCCCTCAGCCTTGCCCTTGGTGGCGTCATAGCAGCCCATGGTCTGAAACCAGTAGACTGCTCTCGTGCGCCACCTCTTATATTGCGCCCCCTTAAAGGCAGACGGCTTCAGATGCGCAGCAAAACCACTCGGAGTAAATTGCCTATAATCAGGTTTTTGGATTGTTGGAAATATAAGCAAATTACTACGAGATTTAATCCAAATAAATAGGAAATAGATCATGACAGCAATAGCAGAGATTAAACTAATCATGCGAACTAGCGTAGTAGATGAACTGATCACATCTAGGGAACATACTAGAAACATGAATTCTACCACGATCTCAAACAAGAAGGATAGAATCACATATGGTGCAGCGGGTGCAGCACCGCCGGTGTTGACGTTGTCACCCATGTCGTCGAGGATGAGGTTGCCGAGGTCGGGGAAGAAGTCGTCGTTCGCAAAGTCGTCGCTGCCACCAGTCGTGCGAGTGCGCTCCCCAAAAACCTGATCGCCCCTCTCCCGTACATGATCACGAGAGGCGGGGTTTCGAAGGCCTGGTGTCCCTCCTTGTGGTGCACGCCGGAAGGAGGGATCTGGAACGGTGGCAAGAAACCATACGAAGCGGCCGCAGCTAGGGTAGACGTCTGCCTGACTATATAGTGCGGGCCGGGTAGGTCGTGGGAGTAAACCCCACGTCCGAGTCGTCACGATCCAAAAGAATTGGAAACGGTTCAGTAATTAACGCGTCCGTTAATTATTAATTAATGTTAATGACTCATTAATTTTCCCGTGCAGCAAAAATATAGACAACGTGCATAGCTCTGTCCTTGGCTCGGCTCAATCCCGCGGCGTGGCGCGGCGCGACGAGCGAGGAGGAGGAGCGCGCATGTAGGTCTCCTCTTTTCATGCTCATACAAGTGGTAGAAGAGCTCACCTTATAAAGAGGTGCAACTCTCTCTCAACTTATGAGGTGAGACTAAACTTTAGCCTCACTCACTCCACTCACATGTATGCATGAATGGGCCAAGAGAATTTCAGAATTTTAGTTAGGCTTTGGGCCAAAGGCCTACTAGCAAAATTCCAACAATGCCAACCCACACAAGTAGCTTCCAAAAGTGGATCCAGGTCGTTCAGGCCTGCTGCGCCTAATCCTTATTATGGGCCTGCCCCCGAGGGATCTCGCCGTCACATACTAGATAGGCACGACAATTAGATATATGGATGGGCACTTGGGAAAAAACTAAGGAAGCTACCCCTCAACATTGTCACTCATCTTCTCTCATTTCCGTCAATTAAGTATATAACTAGTGATATTGGACCGGCCGGCTGGTACTACTGAACCGGTTGAGTTGAGAGAAATGTTGAGCGAACTATTTGGAACCCTAGGCGTTGATCTGTAGTTATCGAGATGTTTCTCCAAACTACCGATCAGTTGACATTCAGAGGTGCTCTGTTAGGCCCAGTGTCTCTAAGTGTTTTCATGTTCAGAACTTCCAAGCTACTAGTACGGTTTAGCTCCACTAACCAGTTATACTATAGGTCCGCTATTGTGAGAAATTTCGAGAATATCTGAGCTGAGACTTAGCCGTGCACTGCTGAGACATTTCCAATTAGGGTGCTCTATTAGGTATGATGCTTCTTCGAGCGGAACCCCGGACCGAGGACTTACTCAGAATGCTGCCAAGATATCACTATCCTTGGTTTCATACTGTGTAGTTGCTTGATTATTTTGTGGCAATCACGTGTGTTTTGATATCTGGGACCTCCAAGCAATCATGTACGAACCCGTAAGGTATTTGGATCCCATAGGTGTTTTTGGATAGGCCGGTACCACCAGGTGCCAAAGGACACTTTCAGGGAAGTGTTTTTTTTACTGAAAACAGTGATAGAGTGTCTCACTAGCTATGTCATTTCAATTAAATAAAAAATGTACATCAAGATTTACAAGTATCTAGCCACTTTTGGGATAAGACCAAAATTATTGGAAGGAAGAAACAAAGCTAGAAATAAAAGGGTTGTGTTTATCCTTAAGCCTATAGGGAAGGAGAGAGAAGTCAAGGATAAATCTACTAAGCCATGATTTAGATCTTGGAGGTGGTGGTGGTTGGGGGCAGGGGATGCCTTGAATTCTTTTTGTTGTTTCTTTCCTTCCAGATGCTCCATGAGGCAAGAAGAAAGACTTCCCTGAATAAGGGGTGTGCCCATGAGTTCTTGAGATGTGGCGCCCAATCAAATCTTGTGCGCTGATTCGGCCAACAAATCCCAAGATAGTTCCAGCAGTGAGTACTGAAGGTGCAAGAAAAAGATCATATGTTCTATGGTTTCTTCAGTATCCAAGCCCACAGAGAATACAATTTGTTCCCCTCTCAACTTTGTAGTGTCTTCAGTTGAGCATATTTCTAGTATTAAGTTTGTCATGAAGCATTAATCATCTAGAGACCTTGACCTACATAGTTTTTTGATTTCCAAGCAAATAGTAAGCCTGATGCACTTGAATCTCTCTGAAATAGAAGGCATAGAATTGGCAGGGTTTATATATCTCGGTCCCCCAGATGTAATACCAATGGTCATGAGTATGCGGTTGTGTATTACGTGTCACATCCGCCGCGTCCACCGAGTCTTCAAATGCCTTACAAGAAAGAATATGAAACGTAGCTCCGAGTGACGTGTTTCTGAAGTACTCCTGCATTGAGGCATCTTAATTTGGGGGAAGTGTTTTTCCCACTTACCCATTTAAATTCGGAATGTGTTTGACACTACCAGGTGTGTTGTTCGATACTTCTGCACATGTTCTTTTAAGGCTCCGTGATACATCTCTGACGTATCGATATTTTTTGTTATGTTCATGTTATATGCATACCACTTTTACATAGTTTCGGTACATATTTTTAAATTTATTGGACTAAAATATTAATCTAGTGGGAAGTGATAGTTTTTTAGTGTTTTTGGATTTAGTAAAAAATGATATTTCTAGGGACCAAAAAATAAAAATAAAATACGTCGTTGTTGGACATTACCAGGAGGCACTAGGGGCAAAGACCTACCAGAGGGGTGTTGGAAATATGCCCTAGAGGCAATAATAAAATGGTTATTATTATATTTCCTTGTTCATGATAATTGTCTATTGTTCATGCTATAATTGTGTTATCCGGAAATCGTAATACATGTGTGAATACATAGACCACAACATGTCCCTAGTGAGCCTCTAGTTGACTAGCTCGTTGATCAACAGATAGTCATGGTTTCCTGACTATGGACATTAGATGTCATTGATAAACGGGATCACATCATTAGGAGAATGATGTGATGGACAAGACCCAATCCTAAGCATAGCACAAGATCGTGTAGTTCGTTTGCTAGAGCTTTTCCAATGTCAAGTATCATTTCCTTAGACCATGAGATCGTGTAACTCCCGGATGTCGTAGGAGTGCTTTGGGTGTGCCAAACATCACAATGTAACTAGGTGACTATAAAGGTATACTACAGGTATCCCCGAAAGTATCTGTTGGGTTGACACGGATCAAGACTGGAATTTGTCACTCCGTATGACGGAGAGGTATCTCTGGGCCCACTCGGTAATGCATCATCATAATGAGCTCAAAGTGACCAAGTGTTTGGTCACGGGATCATGCATTACGGTACGAGTAAAGTGACTTGCCGGTAACGAGATTGAACGAGGTATTGGGATACCGACGATCGAATCTCAGGCAAGTAACGTACCGATTGACAAAAGGAATTGTATACGGGATTGATTGAATCCTCGACATCATGGTTCATCCGATGAGATCATCGAGGAGCATGTGGGAGCCAACATGGGTATCCAGATCCCGCTGTTGGTTATTGACCGGAGAGTCGTCTCGGTCATGTCTGCGTGTCTCCCGAACCCGTAGGGTCTACACACTTAAGGTTCGGTGACGCTAGGGTTGTAGAGATATTAGTATGCGGTAACCCGAAAGTTGTTCGGAGTCCCGGATGAGATCCTGGACGTCATGAGGAGTTCCGGAATGGTCCGGAGGTAAAGATTTATATATAGGAAGTCCAGTTTCGGCCATCGGGAAAGTTTCGAGGGTAATCGGTAATACCGGGACCACTGGAAGGGTCCCGGGGGTCCACCGGGTGGGGCCACCTATCCCGGAGGGCCCCATGGGCTGAAGTGGGAAGGGGAACCAGCCCCTGGTGGGCTAGTGCGCCCCCCTTGGGCCTCGCCTGCGCCTAGGGTTGGAAACCCTAGGGGTGGGGGCGCCCCACTTGGCTTGGGGGGGAAGCCACCCCTTGGCCGCCGCCCCCCCTTGGAGATTGCATCTCCTAGGGCCGGCGCCCCCCCAAGGCCCCTATATAAAGAGGGGGGAGGGAGGGCAGCCGCTCCCTTGCTCCTGGCGCCTCCCTCTCCCTCCGTAACACCTCTCCTCCCCGCTTGCGCTTGGCGAAGCCCTGCCGGGATCCCGCTACTTCCACCACCACGCCGTCGTGCTGTTGGATCTCCATCAACCTCTTCCTCCCCGTTGCTGGATCAAGAAGGAGGATACGTCTTCCCAACCGTACGTGTGTTGAACGCGGAGGTGTCATCCTTTGGCACTTGGTCATCGGTGATTTGGATCACGACGAGTACGACTCCCTCATCCTCGTTCTCTCGAACGCTTCTGCTCGCGATCTACAAGGGTATGTAGATGCACTCCTCTCTCTCGTTGCTAGATGACTCCATAGATTGATCTTGGTGAAGCGTAGAAAAATTTTATTTTCTGCTACGTTCCCAAACAGTGGCATCATGAGCCAGGTTTATGCGTAGTTTCTATGCACGAGTAGAACACAAGATGTTGTGGGCGTCGATTTTCTCAATTTACTTGCCGTTACTAGTCTTATCTTGATTCGGCGGCATTGTGGGATGAAGCGGCCCGGACCGACCTTACACGTACGCTTACGTGAGACAGGTTCCACCGACTGACATGCACTAGTTGCATAAGGTGGCTAGCGGGTGTCTGTCTCTCCCACTTTAGTCGGATCGGATTCGATGAAAAGGGTCCTTATGAAGGGTAAATAGAAATTGGCATATCACGTTGTGGTTTTGACGTAGGTAAAAAACGTTCTTGCTAGAACCCTAATGCAGCCACATGGAAACATGCAACAACAATTAGAGGACGTCTAACTTGTTTTTGCAGCATGTGCCGTGTGATGTGATATGGCCAAAAGATGTGATGAATGATATATGTGATGTATGAGATTGATCATGTTCTTGTAATAGGAATCACGACTTGCATGTCGATGAGTATGACAACCGGCAGGAGCCATAGGAGTTGTCTTAATTTATTTATGACCTACGTGTCAACATAAACGTCATGTAATTACTTTACTTTATTGCTAAACCGTTAGCCATAGTAGTAGAAGTAATAGATGACGTGACAACTTCATGAAGACACGATGATGGATATCATGATGATGGAGATCATGGTGTCATGCTGGTGACGTAGATGATCATGGCGCCCTAAAGATGGAGATCAAAGGAGCAATATGATATTGCCCATATCATGTCACTATTTGATTGCATGTGATGTTTATCATGTTTTTGCTTCTTGTTTGCTTAGAACGACGGTAGTAAATAAGATGATCCCTCACAATAATTTCAAGAAAGTGTTCCCCCTAACTGTGCGCCGTGGCGAAAGTTCGTTGTCTCGAAGCACCACATGATGATCGGGTGTGATAGATTCTAACGTTCACATACAACGGGTGTAAGCCAGATTTACACATGCAAAACACTTAGGTTGACTTAACGAGCCTAGCATGTACAGACATGGCCTCGGAACACAAGAGACCGAAAGGTCGAACATGAGTCGTATGGAAGATACGATCAACATGGAGATGTTCACCGATGATGACTAGTCCGTCTCACGTGATGATCGGACACGGTCTAGTTGAGTCGGATCATGTATCACTTAGATGACTAGAGGGATGTCTAATCTGAGTGAGAGTTCATTAAATAATTTGATTAGATGAACTAATTATCATGAACATAGTCTAAAACTTTGCAATATGTCTTGTAGATCAAATGGCCCACGCTAATGTCAACCTCAACTTCAACGCGTTCCTAGAGAAAACCAAGCTGAAAGATGATGGAAGCAACTATACGGACTGGGTCCGGAACCTGAGGATCATCCTCATAGCTGCCAGGAAACAATATGTCCTAGAAGCACCGCTAGGTGAAGCACCCATCCCAGAGAACCAAGACGTTATGAACGCTTGGCAGCAGCGTGCTGATGATTACTCCCTCGTTCAGTGCGGCATGCTTTACAACTTAGAACCGGGGCTCCAAAAGCGTTTTGAGCAACACGGAGCATATGAGATGTTCGAAGAGCTGAAAATGGTTTTCCAAGCTCATGCCCGGGTCGAGAGATATGAAGTCTCCGACAAGTTCTATAGTTGTAAGATGGAGGAAAATAGTTATGTCAGTGAGCACATACTCAAAATGTCTGGGTTGCACAACCGCTTGACTCAGCTGGGAGTTAATCTCCCGGATGACGCGGTCGTTGACAGAATCCTTCAGTCGCTCCCACCGAGCTACAAGAGCTTTGTGATGAACTTCAATATGCAGAGGATGGAAAAGACCATTCCTGAGGTATATTCAATGCTGAAATCAGCGAAGGTGGAGGTCAAAAAGGAATATCAAGTGTTGATGGTGAATAAAACCAGTAAGTTCAAGAAAGGCAAGGGTAAGAAGAAGGACGGCAAGGGAGTTGCCGTGCCCGGTAAGCCAGTTGCCGGGAATAAGCCAAAGAATGGACCCAAGCCTGAGACTGAGTGCTTTTATTGCAAGGGAAAGGGACACTGGAAGCGGAACTGCCCCAAATATTTAGCGAACAATAAGGCCGGCAACACTAAAGGTATATGTGATATACATGTAATTGATGTGTACATTATCAGTACTCGTAGTAGCTCCTGTGTATTTGATACCGGTGCGGTTGCTCACATTTGTAACTCAAAATAGGAGCTGCGGAATAAACGAAGACTGGCGAAGGACGAGGTGACGATGCGCGTCGGGAATGGTTCCAAGGTCGATGTGATCGCCGTCGGCACGCTACCTCTACATTTACCTACGGGATTGGTTTTAAACCTCAATAATTGTTATTTAGTGCCAGCTTTGAGCATGAACATTGTATCTAGATCTCGTTTAATGCGAGATGGCTACTCATTTAAATCCGAGAATAATGGTTGTTCTATTTATATGAGAGATATATTTTATGGTCATGCCCCGCTGGTGAATGGTTTATTCTTAACATATTCATAGTGTGAATACCAAAAGATGTAAGGTTGATAATGATAATCCCACATACTTGTGGCACTGCCGCCTTGGTCACATAGGTGTCAAACGCATGAAGAAGCTCCATATAGATGGACTTTTGGAGTCTCTTGATTTCGAATCATTTGACACGTGAGAACCATGCCTCATGGGTAAAATGACCAAGACTCCATTCTCCGGAATAATGGAGCGAGCAACCAACTTATTGGAAATTATACATACTGATGTGTGCGGTCCAATGAGCGTTGAGGCTCGCAGTGGCTATCGTTATGTTCTCACTCTCACTGATGACTTAAGTAGATATGGGTATGTCTATTTGATGAAACACAAGTCTGAGACCTTTGAAAAGTTCAAGGAATTTCAGAATGAGGTAGAGAATCAACGTGACCGAAAGATAAAATTCTTACGATCAGATCGTGGGGGAGAATATTTAAGTCACAAATTTGGTACGCACTTAAGGAAATGTGGAATCGTTTCACAACTCACGCCGCCTGGAACACCTCAGCGTAACGGTGTGTCCGAACGTCGTAATCGCACTCTATTGGATATGGTACAATCTATGATGTCACTCACCAATTTACCGCTATCATTTTGGGGATACACTCTAGAGACAGCTACATTCACTTTAAATAGGGCACCATCTAAATCCGTTGAGACGACACCGTATGAATTATGGTTTGGGAAGAAACCTAAGCTGTCGTTTCTAAAAGTTTGGGGATGCGATGCTTATGTCAAGAAACTTCAACCTGAAAAGCTCGAACCCAAGTCGGAAAAATGTGTCTTAATAGGATACCCTTAGGAAACCATTGGGTATACCTTCTACCTCAGATCCGAAGGCAAGATCTTTGTTGCCAAGAACGGGTCCTTTCTGGAGAAAGAGTTTCTCTCGAAAGAAGTAAGTGGGAGGAAAGTGGAACTTGATGAAGTATTGCCTCTTGAACCGGAGAGTAGCGCAGCTCAAGAAAATGTTTCTGTGGTGCCTCCACCGACTAGAGAGGAGGTTAATGATGATAATCATGAAACTTCAGATCAGGTTGCTACTGAACTTCATAGGTCCACAAGGACATGTTCCGCACCAGAGTGGTACGGCAACCCTGTCCTGGAAATCATGTTGTTAGACAACGGTGAAACTTCGAACTATGAAGAAGCAATGGCGGGCCCAGATTCCAACAAATGGCTTGAAGCCATGCAATCCGAGATAGGATCCATGTATGAAAACAAAGTATGGACTTTGACAGACTTGCCCGATGATCGGCGAGCGATAGAGAACAAATGGATCTTTAAGAAGAAGATGGACGCGGATGGTAATGTCACCATCTATAAAGCTTGACTTGTCGCTAAGGGTTATCGACAAGTTCAAGGGGTTGCCTACGATGATACCTTCTCACCCGTAGCGAAGCTGAAGTCCGTCCAAATCATGTTAGCAATTGCCGCATACTATGATTATGAGATATGGCAAATGGACATCAAAACGGCATTCCTCAACGGCTTTCTTAAGGAAGAATTGTATATGATGCAGCCGGAAGGTTTTGTCGATCCTAGGAATGCTAACAAGGTATGCAAACTCCAGCGCTCCATATATGGGCTGGTGCAAGCATCTCGGAGTTGGAACATTCGCTTTAATGAAATGATCAAAGCGTTTGGGTTTATGCAGACTTATGGAGAAGCCTGCGTTTACAAGAAAGTGAGTGGGAGCTCTGTAGCATTTCTCATATTATATGTGGATGACATACTTTTGATGGGAAATGATATAGAACTTTTGGACAGCATTAAGGCCTATTTGAATAAGTGTTTTTCAATGAAGGACCTTGGAGAAGCTGCTTACATATTAGGCATCAAGATCTATAGAGATAGATCAAGACGCCTCATAGGTCTTTCACAAAGCACATACCTTGATAAGATATTGAAGAAGTTCAATATGGATCAGTCCAAGAAGGGGTTCTTGCCTGTGTTGCAAGGTATGAAATTGAGCTCGGCTTAATGTCCGACCACGGCAGAAGATAGAGAAAAGATGAATGTCGTCCCCTATGCCTCAGCCATAGGGTCTATCATGTATGCCATGCTGTGTACCAGACCTGATGTAAACCTTGCCGTAAGTTTGGTAGGAAGGTACCAAAGTAATCCCGGCATGGAACACTGGACAGCGGTCAAGAATATCCTGAAGTACCTAAAAAGGACTAACGACATGTTTCTCGTATATGGAGGTGACGAAGAGCTCGTCGTAAAGGGTTACGTCGACGCTAGCTTCGACACAGATCTGGATGACTCCAAGTCACAAACCGGATACGTGTTTATTTTGAATGGTGGGGCAATAAGCTGGTGCAGTTGCAAGCAAAGCGTCGTGGCGGGATCTACATGTGAAGCGGAGTACATGGCAGCCTCGGAGGCAGCGCATGAAGCAATCTGGATGAAGGAGTTCATCACCGACCTAGGAGTCATACCCAATGCGTCGGGGCCGATGACTCTCTTCTGTGACAACACTGGAGCCATTGCCCTTGCCAAGGAGCCCAGGTTTCACAAGAAGACCAGGCACATCAAGCGTCGCTTCAACTCCATTCGTGAAAATGTTCAAGATGGAGACATAGATATTTGTAAAGTACATACGGATCTGAATGTCGCAAATACGTTGACTAAACCTCTTCCGCAAGCAAAACATGATCAACACCAGAACTCTATGGGTGTTCGATTCATCACAATGTAACTAGATTATTGACTCTAGTGCAAGTGGGAGACTGTTGGAAATATGCCCTAGAGGCAATAATAAAATGGTTATTATTATATTTTCTTGTTCATGATAATTGTCTATTGTTCATGCTATAATTGTGTTATCCGGAAATCGTAATACATGTGTGAATACATAGACCACAACATGTCCCTAGTGAGCCTCTAGTTGACTAGCTCGTTGATCAACAGATAGTCATGGTTTCCTGACTATGGACATTAGATGTCATTGATAAACGGGATCACATCATTAGAAGAATGATGTGACGGACAAGACCCAATCCTAAGCATAGCACAAGATCGTGTAGTTCGTTTGCTAGAGCTTTTCCAATGTCAAGTATCATTTCCTTAGACCATGAGATCGTGTAACTCCCGGATGCCATAGGAGTGCTTTGGGTGTGCCAAACGTCACAACGTAACTGGGTGACTATAAAGGTATACTATAGGTATCCCCGAAAGTATCTGTTGGGTTGACACGGATCAAGACTGGGATTTGTCACTCCGTATGACGGAGAGGTATCTCTGGGCCCACTCGGTAATGCATCATCATATTGAGCTCAATGTGACCAAGTGTTTGGTCACGGGATCATGCATTACGGTACGAGTAAAGTGACTTGCCGGTAATGAGATTGAACGAGGTATTGGGATACCGACGATCGAATCTCGGGCAAGTAACGTACCGATTGACAAAAGGAATTGTATACGGGATTGATTGAATCCTCGACATCGTGGTTCATCCGATGCGATCATCGAGGAGCATGTGGGAGCCAACATGGGTATCCAGATCCTGCTGTTGGTTATTGACCGGAGAGTCGTCTCGGTCATGTCTGCGTGTCTCCCGAACCCGTAGGGTCTACACACTTAAGGTTCGGTGACGCTAGGGTTGTAGAGATATTAGTATGTGGTAACCCGAAAGTTGTTCGGAGTCCCGGATGAGATCTCGGACGTCACGAGGAGTTCCGGAATGGTCCGAAGGTAAATATTTATATATAGGAAGTCCAGTTTCGGGGGTAATCGGCCGTATTGTACCGGGACCACCGGAAGGGTCCCGGGGGTCCACCGGGTGGGGCCACCTATCCCGGAGGGCCCCATGGGCTGAAGTGGGAAGGGGAACCAGCCCCTGGTGGGCTGGTGCGCCCCCCCTTGGGCCTCCCCTGCACCTAGGGTTGGAAACCCTAGGGGTGGGGGGCGCCCCACTTGGCTTGGGGGGGAAGCCACCCCTTGGCCTCTGCCCCCCTTGGAGATTGCATCTCCTAGGGCTGGCGCCCCCCCCCCCCCAAGGCCCCTATATAAAGAGGGGGGAGGGAGGGCAGCTGCACCCTTGCTCCTGGCGCCTCCCTCTCCCTCTGTAACACCTCTCCTCCCCGCTTGCGCTTGGCGAAGCCCTGTCGGGATCCCGCTACTTCCACCACCACGCCATCGTGCTGCTGGATCTCCATCAACCTCTCGCTCCCCCTTGCTGGATCAAGAAGGAGGAGACGTCTTCTCAACCGTACGTGTGTTGTACGCGGAGGTGTGTCCGCTCGGCACTTGGTCATCGGTGATTTGGATCACGACGAGTACGACTCCCTCATCCTCGTTCTCTTGAACGCTTCCGCTCGTGATCTATAAGGGTATGTAAATGCACTCCTCTCTCTCGTTGCTAGATGACTTCATAGATTGATCTTGGTGAAGCGTAGAAAAATTTTATTTTCTGCTACGTTCCCAAACAAGGGGAGGCCCATGGACCCCATGTGACCTGAACCCGGGCCTCGTGAGCCACCCGTGTGAGCCCATATGACTCCTTTTGCACCGCCTCTCGACGCCCATGGATCTATATATACATGAAAACCATAGTCCTATATTTTATGAAATGTTTATGCCGCCGCCTCGGGACATCCCAAGGTGGAGCAGAAAAAACCCTGATCTAGCACTCTGTCGGAGGGGGTTAGATTCAATCCCGAAGGTGTCTCTCGACCTTTGTGGTTCATTAATACTAATGACCAGACGGGAAAACTTCCTCCCATGCAGGAGGGAGGCGAAGGAAGAAGAAGGAGTGGGTCCTTCCCCCTCTCTTCAGATGGTGTCATAGTGTCGCCGGGGGAACCATCTTCACCGCAATCATCTCCATCGATTATGATACGAGTCAGAAGGAGTAGGCTTAGCACGCTGTGATAAGAGCGGGTCTGTCTAGGACACATCTGTGTCACATCTAACCTAATGTCCACTCTGTTTGTGGTCTATTTTTTTTTGTCCTTGTTTTTTTTTTGTTTCTTGTTGCTGCATTATATTATATATTTGTAGAAGCTTATATATGACATCCTTAAAAAACATCTAGATAACCAAAACCAAAACCAAAACCATAACCAAAAGGGATTGCCTTCTTAATAAAAAAACCAAAAGAAATCTCGGAATCAAACGCCTGCTTTCAATGGGGCCCTCGCCGTCACCACGATCCCATCCCGTGTGACCGCCGATCTGCTGCCGATGCCGCAAAAGAAGCGCCCCCGCCGTAGGGGGTCTCCTCGCGAAGGATCCTCCCGCCGGCGCCGTGGTGAAGATGGCGCATGGTTGTCTGGATCCCTTGTCGAATCGGATGGCAGCAGCAGCAGCAGCAGCACGTCCGGCGCACCGTCGCCGGAATCCCTCGACGAGCCGTCGGAGTCGGACACCCGGTCGTCTCGCAAGTACGAGTCGAGGTACCATGAGATGCTCGCCTCGCGCCTCGCCGTACTGCCTCTACCAGCCTACGCCGACGACGAAGGCCCAGATCTCCCTTCTGCTGAAACTTTCGAAGCCCTCGTTCGTCCTTATTTCTATGATGACGAGCTGCGGGCTGCTCTGGTAGAGTACCAAGTCCACAAGTTCTTGAGCCGACCAGAGGATGTCCATGGACGAGATGGAGATTCAGGAGAAGTTGATTCGTCCTCCTCACTGATGGATGATATCCCCGAGGAGGAATTCGAGGCAGACGATGCACGGCTCAGGTCTCACATAGTACATGAAGTTGACACCGAGGATAGATTGGATGAAGAGGAGGCGAACAGGCTCAGTCACAAGTACGCACGATACCGCCTCAAAGCTTGCATGGTTAGTGTCTCCCCCATTTTCAATCCAATGCTCCTCCTGCATGCCTGTCAATCTAATGTATCTACCTGCAGACTGCAGTCATATATATACCTTGCTCATCTGTCCTTGTGTCTGTGTACGTAGTTGCTCAAAGGAGTGCCTATTGACGATGCTGCATTCGACTCCCAGTACCCTCCAGACCTTCCCTTGGACAACCACCGTCTTTACCATGAAGATGAAGCCTTGAGCTGGTGGTTTGACTTGGGCACCTCTTCACCCGCGACCTTGAGCGACTATCAGCGGCTAGTCCCTTGTAATGAAGTAAGTATGTTTGTACTCCTCTGTAAACAAATATAAGACTTTCAGCTCAGAAACGCATCTAGATTTCTTCTTCTCTTTACCTTTGAATGGGTGGCAGCAATTACTTGCTTAATCTGTCCTTTGGAAGTATATATGAACACTTGAGGCAATATCAATGCATTTCCTTAATTCTTTTTAGCATGGCTTTATGCGAGCTAGCAACCCCCGATATTCTCTCTATCTTGTTTTTCCGGGGCGCCAATAGTCAAAGTGTCTGGTTGTTGTTTCGCCCCCAAATCATCAGGACCACCCATTTTTCTTGAAACTGCCTACCACTGGATGCATCTTAGCTAGTCTGATCACTCTTTAGGATATCACTCTTTAGGGGCCTGAGGTTCTTGGCGAAATGCAAAAATAAAGCTATGGATGTCACTTCGTGCTGAGATTAAGCACAGTTTAAAATATATGTGATTCCAATAAATCGTGTAAAATCTCAGAATGTGTGCCCCGTACAAGAATAATATCTTCTTCCCCAAGAGTTGTTGGCGCATGGCTTTTCATCAATTAGAAACAAACAGAGTTTCATATACTGATGCATTTTTTGCAAGGAGCAAGCTTTTCTTTTCTTTAAAAATAAACCAAGAGATCCATGCTCCCAAAATACACGTGCCATCCCTTCTTTTGTATTTGTATAATCAGGCTTTTTGCCTGATTTCCGAGTGCCCATATTTTTTGACATGTTCCAGTACCATGTGTGTTTCTTTTTTTTTGGAATTTCTTCGAGTGCGCAAGTACTCGAAATTTCTTGAAGTGTGCAACTACTTGAATCAGTAATAGCCGCACACACATAATCCTAAGAGCATCATTCCACGCCCTTATGTCCGCTGCATGTTATTCTCACGGCAGCAGTAATATGTTGCTTCCCTTCTTTTTTTGGTGCAGGGGGGCGTTGAGTTTGAAAGTTGGAGTAAATACCGAGAGTTTTATAGCACCCCTGAAACTGATAGAGATTATCTGCTGTAGTGGGAAACGATTGTGAAGGATCTTAAGGTATGCATGGTGCAACCATCAACTGCTCCAAGTTTAAAACTCTGCTCAGTAAAAAAATATTGGGACTAACAACCATTTGGTCTTGACAGTGGATTGAAGAACATGTGCTTAAAGGCTATATGGAGGTACACACCTATACGACCTCTCAAAACAATGTAATGACAACTAGTCTCTAATTCTCTATATATGGGCGTGGTAGCATTACAATAACTTGTCTGTTCTACTATTTAGTGGCATGAATTGCGTGCAAAAGCTTGGCGCCAAGCAGTTAGGATTGCTACTAGGTTCGAAAACATTCCTCTGAGCCTAGCATATTATGGTTTCCGGGTATGGTTCATCTGTCCCTTGCTTATTTAGATTGCAAGCTCTGGTTATGGTTGTGTTTGACAATTGTGGTCTTTTGATTAAACTAAGGAGTATACAACGAGCAAATATCTCGCGTTCGTGAAAGATCTTGACTCTGTGTTTTTTGAGATTTGGAAGCTGGTCAATCGGCAGCAGGTCAGCATTTTGTACATCATAACTAAGAACAATGTCATTTTATAGGTCGGATCTGTTAGTGCCTTTTAACCTTGATGTTGTTTTCTTCTTCGTTGGACAACGTATAGATGTCTTTCAGAGATGCTATGGAGCATGTGTATGAGGAGAGCCCGTTTCCATTAAGCAAACGTGATTTGGAGCACGAGCTGAGTCACCCTGTCTCATTGGGATTGGAGGAAAAAGTAAGTATTTTTTTCTTTTCCGTTCACAGACTTTCTATTTGCTGTTTCATTATTGGTTAATTAGTTTATCTCTTACGATGCAAATTGCTTTGGTACCTCTCCTTGTAGTTTCGATGGTGCACGGAGGGCATCAGTAAGGAAGTAAGTACACTATGGTGTGGTCTCGCATAATTGTAATCCATTATGTAGACCATATCCTCACATCTGATGTCTCTCCTTTGTGTGTATGTTTATATATAGGTTCCAGAGTGGATAGCGCGTGTGTTAATTTCACAGGAATTTAGTTTCAAGGTATATATGTTGTATAGATATTGGGAGGCAATATTGTTTCCCCTTGCAGGTTCTGTACGTAATAGCTCATTCTTTCCAATTTCAGTGTGATCTACCAAGGAGGTATGTGCACTACGCCAGGAAGAAGCTCAAGATTGCAGAAATCATAGGATTGATTCCCAAATCCAAGATAACAGCATAGTCTTTTTTTTTTGAGACACCAGCGTACTTGTGTGTGTTGCTGGCGGCCGTAGTGGTCATTGCACTCAGTTTCAGAGACTAAACTGTGATATCGCAAGGTTAGCTACTCCATGTATGGTTAAACGCCTTCGTATCTGAATGTATGTACATGTGATTTAAGTATGTATCCTTGTGGCAAATTGATCATATTTTTACCCAACTTAAATTGTGTCCCTACATTGAGCCCCATAAATACATTTGATTTGGTTTGTAAAGAATTGTGGCATGCGGTTTGTTTAGGTGTACTGGCTCTATTCTAAAGAAAAGACAGCTTTTTGTTGAAAATTCCTTATTTCTCTCACAAGTGCGTATAGATGCTAGCACATACAAGTTGATTTTCTGAAGGAATGTGCTTATTTCCAGTCCAAAAAGGACAGATATGCGAAGTAGCTCAACACGGTAGGAAAACACTTTCCCGGTCACTGATAATCTGACCAGACATATGCATTATTAAGAGAGGGGGGTTAGTCCCACGCGGGCAATTACCAGCAGGTGTGAACTTCCCATTCACAGAAAGTCAAAACATTTTACTGCTTTCCATTTTTGGCACGGAAAATTATGTCTAAAAGTTTAAAGTCAAGACCCAACTTTTGGAGCGTCCCCAACTTAAAGACTAGTTCAAGGGTTACTATTGGTGTCTTGTACTAGGGCGTACTCACCACGTTGTCTCCCGACCAGGTGGGTCAAGCCAAGGTCCCCTATGGCTGTTCACTAATGGGCCACTTTCGGACAGCCCATGACGCATACAAGGGGGACTTGGCGCACAAGACAAGGACCCCTGTAAATCCTAGGCCCCCGGTACATTATATAAGCCGAGGCCAGGCTAGTTGATAGATTATATATTCTAGATCATTAGAATAATACACCATAATCTCACGGTAGATACATGTACTTTTAACTATTCCTCATATGAATACAATCAAATGCAGGACGAATGGTATTATCTCTTCGAGAGAGCCCGAACCTAGGTAAAATCATGTGTCTATGTTACCATCATTCCAAGACGCCTAGCTTTGGAACCCTACCTCGAGATATGCCGGATTTGGTACCGACAATGAGCCTTTCTCAGAGGATGATGTGAGGGTTGCCATGTTTGATATGCCGGGCGACAAAACCCCATGGTCGGATGGGTTCACTGGTGCTTTCTTTCAAGCTTGTTGGAACACTGTCAAAGGTGACATCATGATGGCTATCAACCATTTTGCGAGCCTCCATGCCTCTCATTTTCACTTGTTGAACTCCACGATTGTCACCCTCATTCCGAAGAACGACGGTGTCAAGGACATCGCTGACTTTCGCGCCATCAGTCTTATCCATGTCGTTGCTATGATCATAGTCCAAACATTGTCATGTTGCTGAAATTTAAGTTGTTTCTGTTGGTAGTATAATGTTCCAGTGAATATTATGTTGCTTAATTTAAAGAAATAAAGAGGAAAAAGAGGGCATGACACGAGCCCGTGGCTAAAAAATTGTGTGTGTGTGTGTGTTCATCGTTTTTTATGTGATTGATCCGTGGGCAAATCCCAACTATTGGTTCCAAAATAAGGTCAAAAATTTGAAGCCGAGCTTGCTTGGGGTGGCTACCCTACTAGTGCTTCGGGGCGGCCAATAGTCATTCAACGGAATGACCAGGAGGGAGAGGGTAGGTTGTCGTCGGCACGGCAGTAGATGGAGATCATTCGTGAGGGAGGTGCGATGCTGGAAGACCGCTTCAAGACCATCGGCTGAGGAACTATACGAGTCAAGGAATCTTATGAATTTGTACGTGCATTCATCGTTGTGGTTGTGTCCAAATGCTTGTCTTTGTAGGGATTCGTTGTGTTGAAGCCTTGTGCAGGTGTTCTGTGAGTTATGTACATGTCCTCATGGAGTGTCCAGGTTGTGGTCAGTGTAGATTCGATTGGATGCCGAAGGTGAGCAGTTGTAGGAGAAGCCATCGTAAACAGTAGATGAAGAATCTACTGCAAGCAAGTACAAGAGGAGTATGATGTGAACCAAGTGAAAGGCAACTACCAAGCATTGACGGTGGCGGAACATGGCAGGGCAAGAAAAGTTTGTTCCATGTTTTGTAATGTAACTCTGTGTTGCAATAATGAGGCAATCCATGATATTCCGTGATCAATAAAGCGTGATATTCTCTCAGAAAGAATCGTAGTCAAATGGCGAGAGGGAAATTTATTGTTTTTTGTCCTTGCTGCATTTTATTGAAAAACCAAAAGAAATCTCGGGCCTGCTTTCATCAGATCTGCACTCTGTAGAAGGATATGCCACATAATGATTTGAGGAAAAAAAAGACTTGCACTATGCAACTAAGATAAGTTTTCAGGGTCTTCCACGCGATGCGGCCTAGGACCAAGCCTGCATGAGCCACCCGCGTGGGGCCCATTTGACTCTTTTTCGCTGCCTCTCAATGCTCCTGGATCTATATATACATGAAAACCCGAGTCCTATTTTTTAGAGAATGTTTACATCGCCACCTCAGGAAATTCAGATGTGGAGAAGAGGAAGTTGTGATATGCACTATGCCGGAGTGGGTTAGATCCAATATTGGAGGTGGATCTCGACCTTCAGAGGCCATGAACGTCAAGGAACAGAGAGGGGAATTTCCTCCCACATAGGAGGGAGGCCAAGGAAGAAAAAAGAGAAGACGTAGGGCCCTCCCCCCTCTCTTTAGGTGGTGCCGGAGTGCCAGCGGGAGGGGAACCATCATCATTATGTCCGTCGACTTCACCACTATCTCCAATACCAAATCCCTCCTCTATACAGTGGTTCACTCATCCACAAAACCTCTGTAATCCCATAATTAAACATGGTGTTTGATATAAAGAGTTATTATCCAATGATCTATTGTGTTGTCGTTATGCACGATAAGTTTTGTTTCGTCATATGGCACTCGTGACATGTTATGCTTGATATGAATTGTGTGTTATGATATGGTGATATCCTCTTATGCTTATGTATGAGTTCACATGTATGTTCAATGACACCCGAAGGAGTATATTGCAAAAAACTACCACATTATAGGCTAGTGCTACAAAAGACTACCACTTTAAAAAATCTACCATAAAATTGGTTCGCTCTTCCAAAAAAAACCCAAAGGACCACATTGTTTAGAATTGATCCAGATTACGACAGATTGGGCCCGCTCCTAACTAAACCGCCTATTGACTTTTTATTTAACTGTTAACTTACATATGGGACCCACATGTCAGTTCTTTCTTCCTTCTTCCTCTATCTTCTCTCCGAGAGCACAAGGGCCGGCCACAAGGCCGTGGCTGCCGTAGCGGGGGGGGGGGCAACAACAGAGCCGTAGTGGCGGGGAGCAGAGACAACGGCGGGCAGCAGTGGTAGAGCCGCAGCGGCGATGGACAGCGGCGGGCAGGGTGGCAGAGCCACTGCGGCGGGGAGCAGCGGCGACGTCGGGCAGGGCAGCAGAGCTGCAGTGGCGGCAGCCGCGCCGGCGAGTAGTAGCAGAGCCGCAGCGGCGGAGAACAGCGGTGCCGGTGGGCAGCGGCAGCGAGGAGTGGCGCCGACAAGCAGCAGCGGCCGCGAGCAGCACGCAGCGGCGCCGACGAGCAGCGGGGCCGCGAGCAGCATGCACCAGCGGCAGCGGGAGCAGCAATGACGTCAGGCGGCGGCGGCGAGGAGCAGCGCTGGTAACCAGCATCAGCATGCAGCTTCCGGCTGTTGGGTAACGTAGCATAAATTCAAAATTTTCCTACGTGTCACCAAGATCTATCTATGGAGTCATCTAGCAACGAGGGAGGAGTGGATCTACATACCCTTGTACATCGCGCGCGGAAGCGTTCAAGAGAACGGGGTTGATGGAGTCGTACTCGTCGTGATCCAAATCACCGATGATCCTAGCGCCGAACGGACGGCACCTCCGCGTTCAACACACGTACGGAGCAGCGACGTCTCCTCCTTCTGGATCCAGCAAGGGGGAGGAGAGGTTGGTGGAGATCCAGCAGCACGACGGCGTGGTGGTGGAAGTAGCGGGATTCCAACAGGGCTTCGCCAAGCGCTGCGAGAGGAAGGAGATGTGTCATGGAAGGGAGAGGGAGGCGCCAGGGCTTAGGTGTTGCTGCCCTCCCTTCCCCCCACTATATATAGGGCCAAGGGAGAGGAGGGGCGCAGCCTTGGCCCTTCCTCCAAGGAAGGGTGCGGCCAGGGAGGAGTCCATCCTCCCCAAGGCACCTAGGAGGTGCCTTCCCCCTTTAGGACTCTTTCTTTCCCTTATCTCTTGGCGCATGGGCCTCTTGGGGCTGGTGCCCTTGGCCCATATAGGCCAAGGCGCACACCCCTACAGCCCATGTGGCCCCCCCGGGGCAGGTGGACCCCCTTGGTGGACCCCCGGACCCCTTTCAGCACTCCCGGTACAATACCGATAATGCGCGAAACTTTTCCGGCGACCAAAACAAGACTTCCCATATATAACTCTTTACCTCCGGACCATTCCGGAACTCCTCGTGATGTCCGGGATCTCATCCAGGACTCCGAATAACTTTCGGGTTACCGCATACTAATATCTCTATAACCCTAGCGTCACCGAACCTTAAGTGTGTAGACCCTACGGGTTCGGGAACCATGCAGACATGACCGAGACGTTCTCCGGTCAATAACAAACAGCGGGATCTGGATACCCATGTTGGCTCCCACATGTTCCACGATGATCTCATCGGATGAACCATGATGTCAAGGACTTAATCAATCCCGTATACAATTCCCTTTGTCTAGCGGTACGATACTTGCCCGAGATTCGATCGTCGGTATCCCGATACCTTGTTCAATCTCGTTACCGGCAAGTCTCTTTACTCGTTTCGTAACACATCATCCCGTGATCAACTCCTTGATCACATTGTGCACATTATGATGATGTCCTACCGAGTGGGCCCAGAGATACCTCTCCGTTTACACGGAGTGACAAATTCCAGTCTCGATTCGTGCCAACCCAACAGACACTTTCGGAGATACCTGTAGTGTACCTTTATAGCCACCCAGTTACGTTGTGACGTTTGGCACACCCAAAGCACTCCTACGGTATCCGGGAGTTGCACAATCTCATGGTCTAAGGAAATGATACTTGACATTAGAAAAGCTTTAGCATACGAACTACATGATCTTGTGCTAGGCTTAGGATTGGGTCTTTGTCCATCACATCATTCTCCTAATGATGTGATCCCGTTATCAATGACATCCAATGTCCATGGTCAGGAAACCGTAACCATCTATTGATCAACGAGCTAGTCAACTAGAGGCTTACTAGGGACATGGTGTTGTCTATGTATCCACACATGTATCTGAGTTTCCTATCAATACAATTCTAGCATGGATAATAACGATTATCATGAACAAGGAAATATAATAATAACTAATTTATTATTGCCTCTAGGGCATATTTCCAATAGTCTCCCACTTGCACTAGAGTCAATAATCCAGTTCACATCGATATGTGATTAACACTCAAGGTCACATCCCCATGTGACTAACACCCAAAGAGTTTACTAGAGTCAATAATCTAGTTCACATTACCATGTGATTAACACTCGATGAGTTCTGGGTTTGAACATGTTATGCTTGTGAGAGATGTTATAGTCAACGGGTCTGAATCTTTCAGATCCGTATGTACTTCGCAAATCTCTATGTCATCTTGTAGATGCAGCTACTACGCTATATTTGGAGCCATTTCAAATAACTGTTCTACTTGGAGCTATTCTAAATTGTTGTTCCATTATACGTATCCGGTATCTCTACTCAGAGCTATCCGGATAGGTGTTAAGCTTGCATCGACGTAACTCTTTACGTCGAACTCTTTATCACCTCCATAACCGAGAAACATATCCTCATTCCTCTAAGGATAATTTAGACCGCTATCTGGTGATCTACTCCTAGATTACCTTTGTACCCTCTTGCCAGATATGTGGCAAGGCACACATCAGGTGCGGTACTCAGTATGGCATACCGTATAGAGCCTATGACAAAAGCATAGGGGACGACCTTCGTCCTTCCTCTTTGTTCTGCCGTGGTCGAGCTTTAAGTCTTAACTTCATACCTTACAACTCAGACGAGAACTCCTTCTTTGACTGGTCCATCTTGAACACCTTCAAGATCATGTCAAGGTATGTGCTCATTTGAAAGTACCATTAAGAATTTTGATCTATCCTTATAGATGTTGATTCTCAATGTTCAAGTAGCTTAATCCAGGCTTTCCATTGAAAAATACTTTCCAAATAACCCTATATGCTTTCCAGAAATTCTACGTCATTTCTGATCAACAATATGTCAACATATATTTATTAGAAATTCTATAGTGCTCCCACTCACTTCTTTGGAAATACAAGTTTCTCATAAACTTTGTATACACCCAAAACTTTGATCATCTTATCGAAGCATACATTCCAACTCCGAGATGCTTACTCTAGTCCTTAGAAGGATTGCTGGAGCTTTGCATACTTATTAGCATCTTTCAGGATTAACAAAACCTTCCGGTTGTATCACATACAACCTTTCCTCAAAAATCGTCGAGGAAACAATGGTTTTTGGCATCCTATCTGCAAGATTTCACAAATAATGCAGTAATTGCTAATATAATTCCAACAGACTCTTAGCATCGCTACGAGTGAGAAAGTCTCATCGCAGTCAACTCCTTGAACTTGTCAGAAAACATCTTAACGACAAGTCGAGCTTTCTTAATGGTGATACCTACCATCATTGTCCGTCTTCCTTTTAAAATCCATATGTACCTAACAGCCTTACGACCATCAAGTAGTTCTCCCAAAGTCTACACTTTGTTTTCATATATGGATCCTCTCTCGGATTATATGGCCTCGAGCCATTTTGGAATCCAGGCCCACCATCGCTTCTCCATAGCTCGTAGGTTCATTGTTGTCTAGCAACATGACTTCCAAGACAGGATTACGTACCACTCTGAAATAGTACGCATCCTTGTCATCCCACGAGGTTTGGTAGTGACTTGATCTGAAGTTTCATGATCACTATCATAAGCTTCCACTTCAATTGGTGTAGGTGCCACAGGAACAACTCCTGTGCCCTGCCACACACTAGTTGAAGAGACGGTTCAATAACCTCATCAAGTCTCCACCATCCTCCCACTCAATTCTTTCGAGAGAAACTTTTCCTCGAGAAAGGACCCGATTCTAGAAACAATCCCTTATTGCTTTCGGATCTGAGACAGGAGGTATACCCAACTGTTTTGGGTGTCCTATGAAGATGCATTTATCCGCTTTGGGTTCAAGCTTATCAGCCTGAAACTTTTTCACATAAGCGTCGCAGCCCCAAACTTCTAAGAAATGACAGCTTAGGTTTCTCTAAACCATAGTTCATACGGTGTCATCTCATCGGAATTACGTGGTGCCCTATTTAAAGTGAATGCAGTTGTCTCTAATGCCTAACCCATAAACTATCGTGGTAATTGGATAAGAGACATCATGGTATGCATCATATCCAATAGGGTGCAGTTATGATGTTCGGACACACCATCACACTATGGTGTTCTAGGCTGTATTAGTTGTGAAACAATTTCCACAATGTCTTAATTTTGTGCCAAACTCGTAATTCAGATGTTCATCTCTATGATCATATCATATATCTTTTATCCTCTTGTCACAACGATCTTTCAACTTCACCCTGAAATTACTTGAACCTTTCAATAATTCAGACTCGTGATTCATCAAGTAAATATACTCAACATCTACTGAAATCATCTGTGAAGTAAGAACATAACGATATCCACTACATGCCTCAGCACTCATTGGACTGCACACATCAAAATGTATTACTTCCAACAAGTTGCTTTCTAGTTCCATTTGACTGAAAACGAGGCTTTCAGTCATCTTGCCCATGTGGTATGATTTGCATGTCTCAAGTGATTCAAAATCAAGTGAGTCCAAACGGTCCATTTGCATGGAGTTTCTTCATGCATATACACCAATAGACATGGTTCGCATGCCTCAAACTTTTTTCAAAAATGAGTGAGCCCAAAGATCCATCAACATGGAGCTTCTTCATGCGTTTTATACTGATATGACTTACGTGGCAGTGCCACAAGTAGGTGGTACTATCACTACCATCTTTTGGCATGAACATGTGTATCACTATGATCGAGATTCAATAAACCATTCATTTTAGGTGTAAGACCATTGAAGGTATTATTCAAATAAACAGAGTAACCATTACTCTCTCCTTAAATGAATAACGTATTGCGATAGACATAATCCAATCATGTCTATGCTCAACGCAAACACCAATCTTGATGGTAGAGGGAGCGTACGATATTTGATCAACCATGGAAATACTTCCAACACATATCGTCATCTCACCTTTTGGCTAGTCTCCGTTTATTCCGTAGCTTTTATTTCGAGTTACTAACACTTAGCAACCGAACCGGTATCTAATACCCTGGTGCTACTAGGAGTACTAGTAAAGTACACATTAACATAATGTATATCCAATATACTTCTATCGACAGCCTTCTCATCTACCAAGTATCTAGGGTAATTCTGCTCCAGTGGCTATTCCCCTTATTACAGAAGCACTTAGTCTCGGGTTTGGGTTCAACCTTGGGTTTCTTCACTAGAGCAGCAGCTGATTTGCCGTTTCATGAAGCATCCCTTTTTGCCCTTGCCCTCCTTGAAACTAGTGGTTTCACAAACCATCAACAATTGATGCTCCTTCTTGATTTCTACTTTTGTGGTGTCAAACATCGCGAATATCTCAAGGATCATCATATATGTCCCCGATACATTATAGTTCATCACGAAGCTCTAGCAGCTTGGTGGTAATGACTTCGGAGAAACATCACTATCTCATTTGGAAGATCAACTCCCACTTGATTCAAATGATTGTTGTACTCAGACAATCTGAGCACAAGCTCAACAATTGAGCTTTTTTTCCCTTAGTTTGCAGGCTAAGAAAGATCGTCGGAGGTCTTATACCTCTTGACGTGGGCACGAGCCTGAAATCCCAATTTCAGCCCTCGAAACATCTCATATGTTTCGCGATGTTTCAAAAACGTCTTTGGTGCCTCAATTCTAAACCATTTAGCATTACGCACTGAACTATCATGTAGTTATCAAAATGTGTATGTCAGATGTTCGCAACATCCACAGATGACGTTCGAGGTTCAGCACACTGAGCGGTGCATTAAGGACATAAGCCTTCTATGAAGCAATGAGGACAATCCTCAGTCTACGGACCTAGTCCGCATAATTGCTACTATCAACTTTCAACTAAATTTTCTCTAGGAACATATCTAAACAGTAGAACTGAAGCGCGAGCTACGACATAATTTGCGAAGACCTTTTGACTATGTTTAGGATAATTAAGTTCATCTTATGAACTCCCACTCAGATAGACATCCCTCTAGTCATCTAAGTGATTACATGATCCGAGTCAACTAGGCCGTGTCCGATCATCACGTGAGACGGACTAGTCAACATCGGTGAACATCTTCATGTTGATCGTATCTACCATACGACTCATGCTCGACCTTTCGGTCTCTTGTGTTCCGTGGCCATGTCTGTACATGCTAGGCTCGTCAAGTCAACCTAAGTGTTTCGCGTGTGTAAATCTGTCTTACACCCGTTGTATGTGAACGTTAGAATCTATCACACCCGATCATCACGTGGTGCTTCGAAACGATGAACTTTCGCAACGGTGCATAGTTAGGGGAAACACTTTCTTGAAATTTTAATGAGGGATCATCTTATTTACTACCGTCGTTCTAAGCAAATAAGATGTATAAACATGATAAACATCATATGCAATCAAATAGTGACATGATATGGCCAATATCATATTGCTCCTTTTGATCTCCATCTTCGGGGCTCCATGATCATCATCGTCACCGGCATGACACCATGATCTCCATCATCATGATCTCCATCATCGTGTCTTCATGAAGTTGTCTCACCAACTATTACTTCTACTTTTATGGCTACCGGTGAGCAGTAAAGTAAAGTAATTACATGACATTTATGTTGACACGCAGGTCATAAATAAATAAAGACAACTCCTATGGCTCCTGCCGGTTGTCATACTCATCGACATGCAAGTCGTGATTCCTATTACAAGAACATGATCAATCTCATACATCACATATCATTCATCACATTCTTCTTGGCCATATCACATCACATAGCATACCCTGCAAAAACAAGTTAGACGTCCTCTAATTGTTGTTTGCATGTTTTACGTGGCTGCTATGGGTTTCTAGCAAGAACGTTTCTTACCTACGCAAAAACCACAACGTGATATGCCAATTGCTATTTACCCTTCATAAGGACCCTTTTCATCGAATCCGATCCGACTAAAGTGGGAGAGACAGACACCCGCTAGCCACCTTATGCAACTAGTGCATGTCAGTCGGTGGAACCAGTCTCACGTAAGAGTACGTGTAAGGTCGGTCCGGGACGCTTCATCCCACAATGCCGCCGAATCAAGATTGGACTAGTAACGTAAGCATATTGAACAAAATCAACGCCCACAACTACTTTGTGTTCTACTCGTGCATAGTAACTACGCATAAACCTGGCTCTGATACCACTGTTGGGTAACGTAGCATAAATTCAAAATTTTCCTACGTGTCACCAAGATCTATCTATGGAGTCATCTAGCAACGAGGGAGGAGTGGATCTACATACCCTTGTACATCGCGCGCGGAAGCGTTCAAGAGAACGGGGTTGATGGAGTCGTACTCGTCTTGATCCAAATCACCGATGATCCTAGCGCCGAACGGACGGCACCTCCGCGTTCAACACACGTACGGAGCAGCGACGTCTCCTCCTTCTTGATCCAGCAAGGGGGGAGGAGAGGTTGATGGAAATCCAGCAGCACGACGGCGTGGTGGTGGAAGTAGCGGGATTCCAACAGGGCTTCGCCAAGCGCTGCGGGAGGAGGAAGATGTGTCATGGGAGGGAGAGGGAGGCGCCAGGGCTTAGGTGTTGCTGCCCTCCCTTCCCCCCACTATATATAGGGCCAAGGGAGAGGGGGGCGCAGCCTTGGCCCTTCCTCCAAGGAAGGGTGCGGCCAGGGAGGAGTCCATCCTCCCCAAGGCACCTAGGAGGTGCCTTCCCCCTTTAGGACTCTTTCTTTCCCTTATCTCTTGGCGCATGGGCCTCTTGGGGCTGGTGCCCTTGGCCCATATAGGCCAAGGCGCACACCCCTACAGCCCATGTGGCCCCCCCGGGGCAGGTGGACCCCCTTGGTGGACCCCCGGACCCCTTTCGGCACTCCCGGTACAATACCGATAATGCGCGAAACTTTTCCGGCGACCAAAACAAGACTCCCCATATATAAATCTTTACCTCCGGGCCATTCCGGAACTCCTCGTGATGTCCGGGATCTCATCCAGGACTCCGAACAACTTTCGGGTTACCGCATACTAATATCTCTATAACCCTAGCGTCACCGAACCTTAAGTGTGTAGACCCTACGGGTTCGGAAACCATGCAGACATGACCGAGACGTTCTCCGGTCAATAACAAACAGCGGGATCTGGATACCCATGTTGGCTCCCACATGTTCCACGATGATCTCATCGGATGAACCACGATGTCAAGGACTTAATCAATTCCGTATACAATTCCCTTTGTCTAGCGGTACGATACTTGCCCGAGATTCGATCGTCGGTATCCCGATACCTTGTTCAATCTCGTTACCGGCAAGTCTCTTTACTCGTTTCGTAACACATCATCCCGTGATCAACTCCTTGATCACATTGTGCACATTATGATGATGTCCTACCGAGTGGGCCCAGAGATACCTCTCCGTTTACACGGAGTGACAAATTCCAATCTCGATTTGTGCCAACCCAACAGACACTTTCGGAGATACCTGTAGTGTACCTTTATAGCCACCCAGTTACGTTGTGACGTTTGGCACACCCAAAGCACTCCTATGGTATCCGGGAGTTGCACAATCTCATGGTCTAAGGAAATGATACTTGACATTAGAAAAACTTTAGCATACGAACTACATGATCTTGTGCTAGGCTTAGGATTGGGTCTTTGTCCATCACATCATTCTCCTAATGATGTGATCCCGTTATCAATGACATCCAATGTCCATGGTCAGGAAACCGTAACCATCTATTGATCAACGAGCTAGTCAACTAGACGCTTACTAGGGACATGGTGTTGTCTATGTATCCACACATGTATCTGAGTTTCCTATCAATACAATTCTAGCATGGATAATAAATGATTATCATGAACAAGGAAATATAATAATAACTAATTTATTATTGCCTCTAGGGCATATTTCCAACACCGGCCATGGCGGACCGGGTCCCGATTGCTTTTTTACAAAACTTACATGACCATTTTACTTATTTTGTAGGGATCGGCATGTGGACTCCACATGTCATAACAGTCAACTAACGGTCCAATATAACGGTGTCCTAATGAGTGGACCCTCTCTGTCATAAATGCGATTAAAACTTAACACTTCAGCAACTAGGCTTTTTTGAAACAGCGAACCAATTTTGTAGTAGATTTTTGAAAAAAAAAGTTGTAGTTTTTTGTAGCACTAGCATGTAATGTGGTAGTTTTTTGCTATATACTCCACTTGAAGGGTTAGCAATGTGTTGTGATGAATTCTTAATATTTTTTGATGTTTGATAAGGGTTTCAACTTGTCCGAGACGGTCCATGATTTGGCATGAAGTGAAGCTTATGGGTTCCATTTGCGCAGAAAGGAGAGTTAGTCAACACTAAGCAGTTAGTCTTTGATTTCTTTCACTTAGTTTACCCAATGAAGCTACCACAAAGTCCCCCCGCCCCTACCCTTCAGCCAGTTTTCTCTGGTCTGCAGGAAAACGGACGTCCGGACCAGTTCCTGGACCGATAGGGTACCATGTTGGACGGTAAAATGTGTTTGCAGTTTGGGGTCCACTTTGAAGATGCCCTAATGTAACTCGCGATTGCATCCATGAGTGACTCCTTGATATTCTCTCTCTCAAAAAAAAAAGATTGGAGTCAAAAGAGTTGGCGAGAGAAGAAAAAACATAACCAAAAGGAGTTGGCGAGAGAAGAAAAAACATATTCAAAAGGAATTGTCTGTACCTTTTTTTGGTTTATGTTACTATAAGAAACCAAAAGAAATCTCGGATCCGAACTGGCCTGCTTTTTTTGGAACGAAAACTGGCCTGCTTTCGTTGGGGCCCTCGCGCGCCGTCACTTCGATTCCACCCCTGTGATCGCGATCAGAGTTCGATGCCGCAGAAGAGGCTCCGCCGCCGCCGCAGGAGGTCTCCTCGCGAAGGACGATCATCCCGCCGGCGCCGTGATGAAGAAGGCGCATCTTTATCTGCCCCCGTTGTCGAATCGGATAGCAGCAGCGTGACTTCCGGCGCACCGGCGCCCGAACTCCTCGACGAGCCGCCGGCCCGCGAGTACGAGTCGAGGTACCATGAGATCCTCGCCTCGCGCCTCGCCCAACTGCCTCTACCAGCCTGCGCCGACGAGGAAGGCCCAAATCTCCCCTCCGACGAAACCGTCGAAGCCCTCGTTCGTTCCTCCTTCTACGATGACGAGCTGCGGGCTGCTCTGGTAGAGTACCAAGCCCACAAGCTCTTGAGCCGACCAGATGATGTCCATGGACGAGATGGAGATTCAGGAGAAGTTGATTCGCCCTCCTCACTGATGGATGATATCACCGAGGAGGAGTTCTCCAGAGACCTTGAAGTGCTCAGCTCTCGCAGACATGAAATTGATCACACTGAGGCTGAATTGGAAGAAGAGGAGGCGGACAGGCTCAGCCACAAGTATGCACGATATCGCCTCAAAGCTTGCCTGGTTTGTCTCTCTCATTTCAATCCAACGCTCCCTCCTGCCTCTGTCAATCTAATCTATCTACGAGTCATATATAAGTCTTTTTAGAGATTCCACACTATGGACTACATACAAAATAAAATGAGTGAATCTACACTTTAAAATATATGTATATATATATATCCGTATGTGATTTGTAGTGAAATCTTTAAAAGGACTTGAACAGAGGGTACTCCCTCAGTCTCATAATATAGTGTCAAAAACGCTTTTATATTATGGGACGAAGGGAGTACCTTACTCATCTATCCTTGTGTCTGTGTACGTAGTTGCTGAAAGGAATGCCTATTGACGATGCTGCACTGGAATGCAAGTACACTCCAGAGCTTGCCTTGGATTACCTGAGTGATGGAGCCTTCGGCTGGTGTTTCGACTTGAACCTCTGTTTGCCCGTGTCCTTGAGCGACTATCAGCGACTAGTCCCTTGTAATGAAGTAAGTATGAAGGCCTAAGACGTCTTATATTTGTTTACAGAGGGCGTACATATATCCATTACTTCCAGCTCAGTAATGCATCTAGATTTCATCTGTGTGCTCATGCAGCTGGTAATTAACCAGTTTCTTTTTCTCCTTTCCTTTGAATGGGAGGCATCAATTACTTGTTTTATCTGTCCTTTGGAAGTATGAACACTTTAGCAGCCTGAGGTTCTTTTTAGCATGGCTTTATGCGAGTATATAACCCCCGAGTTCTAGGGGTCTGAGGTTCTTGGCGAAATGCAAAAATAAAACTATATATGGGTGTCACTTCCTGCCGATATTAATTAAGCACAGATTAAAATATGTGTGCTTCCAATAAAATTGTGGAAAATCTCATAATGTGTGCACCGTAGAAGAATAATACAAAAATTATACCTTCTTCCCTGAGAGTTGTTGGTGCATGGCTTTTCATCTATTAAAAATAAATAGTTTCATATACTGATGCATTCTTTGCAAGGAGAAATCTTTTTGTTTCTTTAAAAAGAAACCAAGAGGTCCATGCTCCCAAAATCCGTGTACCATCCCTTCCTTTGTATTTGTAATCATGTTTTTGTCTGATTTCCCGAGTAACCATATGTTTTACATGCATGTTCCAGTACCATGTGTGTATCTTTTTTGGAATTTCTTCAACTGTGTAAGTACTCAAAATTTCTTCAAGTGTGCAAGTACTCGAATCAATAATAGCATTATTCCACACCCTTATGCCCGCTGCATGTTATTCTCAGGGCAGCAGTAATATGTTGCTTCCCTTCTTTTTTTGGTGCAGGGGGGCGATGAGTATGAAAGTTGGAGTGAATACCGAGAGTTTTATAGCACCCCTGAAACTGATAGAGATTATCTGCTGTACTGGGAAACGATTGTGAAGGATCTTAAGGTATGCATTGTGCAACGATCAGCTGCTTCAAGTTTAAAACTCTGCTCAGTATTTATTTTTTGGGGGGACTAACAACCATTTGGCCTTGACAGTGGATTGGAGAACATGTGCTTAAAAGATTTTCTGAGGTATGCCTATATGACCTCTCAAAACAATGTAATGACAACTAGTCTCTAATTCTCTATATATGGGCGTGGTAGCATTACAATAACTTGTCTGTTTTACTATTTAGTGGCATGAATTGCATGAAAAAGCTTCATGCCAAGCAGTTAGGATTGCTGCTAGGTTCACAAACATCCATCCGAGGCTAGCATATTATGGTTTCCTGGTATGGTTCATCTGTCCCTTGCTTATTTAGATTGCCAGCTCTGGTTATGGTTGTGTTTGACAATTGCAGTCTTTTGATTAAATTAAGGAGTATAAACAGAGCACACGCTTTTATCTCAAGTTCGTGAAAGATCTCGACTATGTGTTTCTTGAGATATGGAAGCTAGTCAATGCTCAGGTCAGCATTGCAAACCAGAACTAAGAATAGTTTTTTTTTATCGGATCTGTCAATGCTTTGTAACCCTGTTTATGCTTGGTGATGTTGCTCTTGGACAATGTATAGATGTGTTTCAGAGATGCTCTGAAGCATGTTTATGAGGAGAAGCAGTTTCCATTCCGCAAACGTGAGTTGGAACATGTGCTGAGTCACCCTGGCTCGTTGGGATTGGAGGAAAAAGTAATGTTTTTTGTTCTTTCCCGTTCACAGACTTTCTATTTGCTGTTTCATTGGTTAATTAGTTTAACTCTTTCGATGCAAATTGCTTTGTTCACCTTAATTTCCTTGTAGTTTCGACGGTGCACGGAGGGCATCAGTAAGGAAGTAAGTACCGTGTGGTGTGGTCTCGCATACATTGTAATCCATTATGTAGACCGTATCCTCACATCTTATGTCTCTCTTGCCTGTGTGTGTGTCTGTGTGTAGGTTCCAGAGTGGATAGCGCGTGAGTTAATTTCGCAGGAAGTTAGATTCAAGGTATATATGTTGTATAGATATCGGTAGGCAATATTGTTTCCCCTTGCGGGTTGTGTACGTAATAGCTTATTCTTTCCAATTTCAGTGTGCTTTGCCAAAGACGTATGCGCAGTACGCTAGGAAGAAGCTCAAGATTGCAGAAGTCATAGGGTTGATTCCCAAGGCCGAGATACAAGCCTAGTGTGTGTGTTGCTGGCGTGCGTAGTGTGGTCTTTTGGGATCACTTCCAGAAACAAAACTGTAATATCGCAAGGTTAGCTACTCCATGTATGGTTAATTGCATACGCATCTGAATGTATGTGCATGTGACTTAATTATGCATCCTTGGAGCAAATTGATCATATTAATTTTTACCCAACTTAAACCATGTCCCTACATCTGGCTCGATAATTAAATTTGATTTTGCTTGTAAGGAATTGTCGCATGCGGTTTGTTAGAAATATGTTACTGGCTTTTGTTGCTAATTAAGATACTGCCGTCTTTCAGTAGCTAGAACATTTATAAAGGCTATTCTGAAGAGAAGACAGGTTTACTTTTGAAAATTTCTTATTTTTCGATGCTAGTACATACAAGTTAATTTTGTGAAGAAATGTGATTATTTGCAGTCTAAAAAGGACAGATATGTCAAGTAGCTCAACACAGTAGCAAAACACTATTCCAGTCACCGATAATCTGACCAGACTTATGCATTATTAAGAGAGGAGGGTTAGTCCCGCGAGGGCAATTACCAGCAGGTGTGAACTTCCCGTTCACAAGAAGTCGAAACATTTGACTGCTCTGCCTTTTTGGCACCTTTAGAAAATTATGTCTAAAACTTTCAGAAAAATCACAACCCAACTTTTGGTATTCAAAACTTTGAAATAACTGTGTTTGAACTTTGGAAATGCAAACATTCAGAAATTTTAAGTTTTGGTAAGTTTGAAGTAAAATAAAAATTGAACTTTCAGAATTTTCCCAACTGTAGAGTGAACTTTCAGAACTTTTCAACCTCTAGAAGTTCATGTGTTGAACTTAGGTGAGAAAACCTGGAGAAAGTAACCGCACACCTCAACATTGTACAACTGACCAAAAAATGACGCCATATGAGTCTCCTGCTCCGCAGAGTGTACAATTGCTCATTGGAAGCAGACACAGTTTTCTAGGGAAAGCACCTGAGCTTTATTATACTGGAATAACAGAATTTACATAACCCCGGGGCTCCAAAAGCCAAACATGGCGGCCTGGACTAAGCCCTAAAGAATTTCTAGCTATATTTTCATCATTTCTATATTTGTCCAAGAGCTTTCGAATAGTTGAGAGCCATGTGTGATGTGTGGCATTTCCTGTGCTTGAAAATATTAAGCCTTGAGGCAAAGAGTGGTCCCAGGCTCCCAACACATTCTTGATGCTATGCCCGAAACTGATCGCTGCATGCTCTTGATGACGATGTGGAGGAGTTGGCATGTTTGGAACGAGATTGCCCATGATAAAACACCACTGCTGGTTGTTGTGTCGAAAAGATTCTTATGCGGTCTTTTGGATTTGGTCCTAGGCATCAAGCATGAGTCGTTTGCTGATCCATGTAAAAGCAAATCTGTTGTAGCTTATGTTCATCCTTCCACCAGGGCATCGAGAAATAAGGGATCGAGTCACTCCCGTGCCTCCTCAGAGCTCAGTGGATTCTGGCCGTCCGATCCGTTTTCCTGATGCGATTCTAGCCGTCGGATCAAGCCTCTGGACGATGTAGGCCGCCGGATCAAAAAACGGCGCTGTAGCAATGAATAGTTACCGCCCCCTCCCGGTCTCTCTCACTACGCAGATTCGGCCTGATCTCGCTGACGTGTGGGGTAACCCGCTGGTGGGCCCCGCATGTCATTTGGTGTGGCTGAGGCACGTCCCATGCGGCCCGTTGGTGTGGCTGAGGCACGTCCCGTGTAGCCCGTCGGCGTGCTCCACCGGTAAAAAGCTCTCATGCCACCGTCGAAATTCCCGTGCCCCGCCGAGGGCATTTGTGACATTTCACCTAATCCAATGCCAAGTGGCTTCTCATCATTGGTTGCTCCCTCCCCAATCAGCGAGACAGCTAGGGCCGGGTCTCTCCCTCGCATCTCTCTCGTGTTGAAGCCGCCGCCCCCTCCCCTTCCCCTCGTTCCGCCGCCCCCTCCCCTTCCCCTCGCGCCTCCGCCGTCGGAGAAGCACCGCAGCCACTGCTGCTCCGCGTCACCGCTCCTCACCCATCCACCGCGACCGCCTCCTCTCCCGGAACCCTAGCCAGCCGCACGCAACCCATGGCGTCGCCCAGCTCGCCGCCCTCGGCCATCGCGTCGTCGCGGGGCTCGTCGCGCAAGCGCACGGCTTCCGCCAAGGCCGCATCGGAAGCCGACCAGGAGGCCACGGTCTCCAAGTGCTCCCGCAAGAGCACCGCGTCCGGGAAGAAGAAGTCGGCGCCCAAGGCGGCGGCGGGAAAGAAGCCGCAGAATTGGTGAGAGTCTCCCTGCTTCACCACTGCTAGGTACATCTTCCTCCTCATCTGCATATGATTCTGATTATTTTGTTCCTTGCTTTATGTGGGATCTGATAACATTTTGTTTATATATTCATTAGATGTACAAGCAGCAGAAGCAAACCTCCCCTCCGCTCATTGCTGGTGGTTCAGACTCGGGTTGTCGATGTAGATTGATCCAGTGCCACCCTCCTCGGTTATTTTGCTTGGTGGTACGTGGATCTGCTCGTGTATTAGTAAATCATGTTGTTGATGCAGCAGGAGCGCTTGGTGCCACGTCCACTTCATCTGATTATGTGAATATAGTGGTTGACATGCTCGGTTCATCCTCATTGGCGTCTAAACCTGAGGCTCCTAACTTTCTCAAATGTTCTCCAGTTATTCCCCCCTCTTCTTCAGATGTGATTAATTTGGCATGGGTACGCGTACAATTGGAATGAGTAAGGTGGGTTTCGTGTTGCTTTCATCTCATGGCTGCCTCTTGTGTGCAGGTTAATTAATTATTTTGGTGCTCAATTAGTCGCCATTGTCGGATGATACTTTAGGTTTGCACTTCCCATTGAGCTCTTGGCCTGGTTGCTGGCATTGGTTCTTCTGTTGTGCTACTTACTGCAGTTTCGTTGTTGATTTAGTAGGAAAGCTGATGTTTATCTTGCATTGATTAATTTGGCAGTTCTCTCCCTCTGGCTGCGCTAGACCTCAATGAAACCTTATCTTGCAATGGATCTGACCACATGTTTAAATAAAATAGTTCAGGTCATAAGCTTAGTAAGAGATAAAATACAACATGTGATTTTGAATCTGCAGTACTTAGGCCTGTATGTGCTACTTATTTCAGATCAAATTTAAACCTAATAATTAATAGGTAGGAGACATGACCACTTCCTAAACTGGATTGACCTTAAGTTTATGGGTTGGAATAATGAATGATATTTTCCCCCTTGTAAATAAAGAGTTTGTGGTCATCTTTGTGCAGTTTTTTCTGTACCGTTTTGATTATGTAACTTTAGTATTCTGCAGTTCTGATTTCTGATGGCTCTTTTGTTCTCCTGGTGCAGGTGCAAGCCACTGTTCAGCAAATCCAGGGTATCTTTGACCAGTGCTTAGCTGTTCATGATAAGCTAGAGACATCATTGCACGATTTGTCTAGGACTGGAGACGCTAAATCTTGCAAAGCAGCTCGTAAAGCTGCTGATGCACAGTTTAAGGAATTAGCGAAAGAGCTGAAGCGGCTGTTGTTATCTGTATAGTCAGGGCGAATAGCTCCCATGCGACGTCGTTGGTGTGTATTGTCTCTCATGCGACGTTTGTTGGCTGTAATAGCTCTCATGCGACATCTGCATTGGAAAAAATAGCTCCCATGCGACACACCATTTACGCGGCTAGTTGGCTGTTAGTTAGGCTGAGGTTTGGTTAGGACACTGGGGGTTATGTGCTCTGACTGGTGGGGTCCACCTATGGCCACGTAGACAAGAGTCAACCGTCCATGACTCGACCTGGGACTGTGTGACCGTGCTCGACTCGCCCGTGCTGGACTGAGCGAGCGGCGCCGCCGTAAGCATCTTCTCCGGCAGCGGTTTCTTCTCCGCGGTGGTGGAGCGCATTTCTCGGCAGCGGCAGAGCTATTGCGAGGTGAGCCCGAAACCCTAGTCCCACTCCCTAGAATTTTGGGGGATCTGTGGCCTCATGCTGCCCTCTGTTTCTTGGCGATTTAGAATCGGGCTCCATTGGATCCGGGGGTTGTTTCTTCTCCGCGGCCCGGTGGTGGAGCGCCTATCTCTGCATCGGCTATTGCGAGTGAGTATTTTCCAAACACTACTCCCATTCCACTGAATTTTGGATAAATCTGTGGCCTCATGCTGCCCCTGTTTCTTGGCGTTTTAGAATCTCGATTGGATAGGAGATGGAGCGAGGGCTGGATGAGATGGAGCGAGGAGACAGTGCTTCAAATCGGTAATGCCATCCTCTTTTCTCGGCGATTTAGAATCGAACTCGATTTGGTAGTGACTGCCGCCGCTGCCTGCCATTGACAAAACAGGGGAGGTTCAAGTTCTGCCACCACATTCGCAATTATAGTGGAATTTTTTCCCTGTAAAGCCAAGCTCAGTGATGGCAGTGTCCAAGACATTGATAGAGATACCACCGTGAGGTTGGATGTCGAATTTGCAGATGTTGATCCCCAGGAATTGGAGAGCATGAAGGAGAAGTCCGTGGGCAATTTGGTGGAGAGAATTGGGGAGAGTATTGTTTGGGGTCCAGAACAAGAGGTATGTCTGCAATGTTTCGATAACTATAATGGTGAATATGTGAGAATTGAAGATGGAGAATCCATGGTTGCTGAAATTGATCAGCAAGAAGGGTGGGCAAGCAAACAAGTAACATTTTATGCAGAGCTAATTGATCTGCAAACTCATTCCAGAGTTGGTTATGTGCAATCAAAGAGGGCTGCACAGATGGAAGATGATGAGTGGGTTTCACAAAAGAAGATGTTGGCATTGTTGACTGAACCGACTGTAGTAGCTGAAGATACAGGGATTGATGCAGATGGAGAGGAGGGAACCCATGGTGCTAGGAAGATTGTTGTTGACTGGAATGTAGTAGAGTTGAATGAAAAAACAGATTTGGTCATTACACCAATATCCGACATTGATATGGCCGAAATGTTTGGCATTCAAGTTGATGACAAAGATAAGGAGAAGGATGACAGTTCTTTGCCTGCTGAAGGTAACACAGGCCCTAGAAATGCAAATGAGGATGAAGAACAACTGATGAGAGAGGCTGCAGATGATGTGGATGATGCAGATGATAATGAGCTGGTTTGTTTGTATGACAAAGAGAACCCAGTTATTGAGGTGGGAAAGTTGTGGCCAAGCATGAAGGAGTTTAGGATGTCTTTCAGGACCTATGCAGTGAAAAAAGAGTTTGATGCCAAGACTATGTGGACTGATCGAAAGAAATTTTATGCTCGGTAATCCTTGCAAATGGTACTTGTCTGCCAGACTACAACCTGATGGAAGTACAGTAAGGGTAAATCAAATACCACACCAGCATACATGTATGACCACTTCACAGAGAGTTTCAAAGATGACATCACGGCTTTGGGTTACAGAGAAGATTACTCCTATTTTAGCCAAGACTCCAAACACTACTGCAAAGAGGCTTAAAGTTGACTTGGAGAAGCTGTACCCCATCCAGCTGCAATATACCACAGTGTGGAAAGCAAAACAAAGGGCCATGAAATCATTGTATGGTGACTGGGCAAATACATTTAGGATGTTGTATAGTTTTAAAGCAGAGGTGGAGAAGAGGTCACCTGGGAGTGTGGTGGAGATAGATACAGAGGTAACAGAGGATGGCAAGGTTTTATTCAGCAAGTTTTTTATGTGTTTGAAGCCTTGCATAGATGGATTCAAAGCAGGTTGCCGTCCATATTTGAGCATAGACTCATCTTTTTTGACTGGAAAGTGGAATGGTCAGTTGGCTGCATGCAATGCTCTAGATGGACACAACTGGATGTTCCCAATTGCAATAGGAATGTTTCAATCAGAGACAGAGGCATCATGGATATGGTTCATGATGCAACTGAAAAGATGCATAGGGCCAGTTTCTCCTTTGGCCATCCACACAGATGCATGTAAAGGGTTGGAAAATGCAGTAAAAAATGTTTTCCCCCATGCTGAGCAGAGGGAGTGCTTTGGACATATGTGGATGAATCTGATAAAAAAATTCAGAGGAGATGAATTTGGGCGCATGTGGCCAGCAGCAAGATCCTACACCAGACAGACACATTCCTATCACCTTGGTAAGATATTGGCATCATGTAGTGATAATGAATTTGCTTCATGGTTGAACACCCACCATTCTCTGTTGTGGTATAGATCAGGTTTTAATACTGCCATAAAATGTGATCATATCAATAACAACTTGGCAGAAAGTTTTAACAACAAAGTGAAGGATTTGAAAGACTTGCCTGTGCATGACATGGTGGACCAAATAAGGATCATGATGATGCGTTTGTGGGAGTTGAGAGGAAAAATTGCTAATATTTTGGAAGGGGACAAGCTTCCAGCAGTGGTACAACAGGTGGTCAACAGGAGTAGAAATCTTTCACATCTATCTGTTGAGAAATCTTCCTTGTGGGGTGCTGAAGTTAGAGATACAAAGAGTGGCAAGAGGCATGTGGTAAATACTGAGTTGCATGAGTGCACTTGCCAAGAGTGGCAACACACTGGAAAACCATGTGAGCATGCCATACTTTTTTTGGCATCTAAACCCAGGTTAAATATGCACCCATATTTGCATGAGTATTATTCGGTACAAAAATTCAAAGCTGCATATGCAAGTCCAATTCCTGCACTGACTGACCAATCTCAGTAGCCTGAGGTGGAAATAGAATTTACCTTGTGTCCCCCTGTCACTAGAAGAAAGGCTGGGAGGCCTAAACAGAGCAGATTCAAAGCTTGGTTTGAGAAATGTGGTTGTAGTAAGAAGGGGAAAAAGGAAAAGGAAAAGAATGATAAGCCCAAAAAGGCTCAAAAAGGTAACAAAAATAGGTGCAAGTTGTGTGAGGTAGTTGGGCACAGAATTGGTTCATCCAAGTGCATCTACACTCCTCAGAGGCCAAAGTATGTTCATGTTACTGTTTTTGCAAGTTTTTGATTTTGCTACTTGTTCTAGTATCTAACCAAGTCAAATGCTTTATTTTTTAGGAGGAAGCGTGCAGAAAAAGCCCCACCTCTTGTTGTTGAACAATGCTGGCCAGTGAAAAAAGCAAGACTCAATGGCTATAGAAGGAAGAGCACTAAGCAGATAATGTTTGGTGACAAAGATATGGAGCTAACTGAAACTGTTACTGCTGAACATGAGCTAAGTGTTTCTGTTTTGGACGATGTGATGCATACTGAATCTGTTTTGCAGACGCTAGGGCAATCTGAAACTGTTGCAGATGAAGCAACTGTTGTGCTGCCATGCGAATCTGCTTTGACAACTATGTTGCCATGTTTGGAGGTTGTGCTGCCAAGTGTTGAGTTGCAAACTGAAGTAGTTGAACAATTTGTGCCAGCTACTCAATCTGCAGAAGTACAAACTAAAGAAGTGGGACATGGTCAGGTGAAAAAGTTGAGGGGGCCTAGTGGAGTTTGCAAGGGGCCAAAAAGCAAGAGCATCAGCATCAACAAACTATGCGCCGTGGAACCAAACGGTGGAAAAAAGTAGAAGAAATCGAGTGGTAGAAAGAAGCAAAAGAAATAGAGTCGAAATCATTCAAATTTGATGTGAAAACTTAAGTTTGTTGTCATTTGATGTGAAAACTTATGTTCTTTCATGTGAAAACTTATGTGCTATGATGTTGATTTGACTTGAAATAAAATTCAAATTTGAACCGACATTCAAATTTGAACCGACATTCAAATTTGAACCTATCTCCAATATTTTTTGAGTTCATTTGTTTGTTCTATGATGTTGCATCGTTTTATGTACTACTATGCACTTTAGTTCATAAATCCAACCCTTTTTGTGAAGTCCAACTCATAGTCACTGAAAATGTTGTACAAACAGGCTCCAAAGTAAGGGAAAACGGCCCCATTTCTAAGCAAGTTTTTTTCGATCTTCTCAAAATCACCCAAAAAAGATTTTCTTAGCTTATATTATACCTATATAGGATCAATACGAGTCTCACCTTTTTTTGAATAAGTATTCATATTATTTATTTTATTTTTGAAAAAACACCCTTTAATACAAAGTCAGCAATAAAACAAGTTTAAAAATTTTAAATGCAAAAATAACTTCAGATCCTCCTTAGTCACTCTAAAATGAAGCTAAGGTGATGTTTTTTGATTTTTTTGCATTTTCAAAACCTCAAACCCTCTTCTCACTCCTTTGAACTCTATGCAACCTCAGTCGAGATAGTCCAATTTGTGAAGGTTTTTTCATGCAAAGATCATTAGATCAAGTTTATCATTTTATATCATAACTATGTAACATAAAAAGGCTATATGCGCAGGTTTTTCATTTTTTAGATTTTTTTTGAATTAGTTATACACATTTGAATGTTCGGTCAAACCTTTCAAAACCCCGTTGACTGCCTCAAAACCCCATGTAACCCTAGCGCCAAACGTCCACCGTCGATCTAACCCTAACGCCAAACTACGGCCGTCGGATAGGACTTCTAGAAGGATTCCGCGGGGGCGATCCGTGGGCTCCAATCTGATTGCCCATCGTTTTTTCTCTCTGACGAACAGATAACGTTGAGCGGGGGAGCATCTAAGTGACCGTTGGGCCGAGCGGATCGGGCCCGGCAAAGCCTGGCGTGCGTGCGCACGGCCATCGAGAGGGGGGATGGGCTGCATGCGAGAGGGTCAATGACATGTGGGCCATCCTTGCCCCATGCATGCCATGCAACGTCGCAGCCTAGCTATTCTTTGCTCATGAACGCCTAGCCATTTGCATGCGGGCTTGCATGCACGCATCGACGCAGAGTACGGCAGTTGCAGCGTATAGGTACGTCGCATCTAAGCTATTTTAACAAATGCATGTTTGAACGAGACGGACGCGTCGGTGGTGCAGCTCCTTTTTCAGTGTCACGCGCGGATGAACGGGCCTGTTTCCCACGTGGCGTCACCGCCGATGCAAGTGCCCGTGCCTCTTTGGATGCTCTGGCCACCGTTTTTTGAATTAATGCCCGCAATTACTTATGCCAGTGCGAACGGAGAAGAGAAAAAGATCGAGAAGGGGCACCGTGTACACATTGACCACGGTTGCAACGCGGCTATAAAAGGGCACCATTTCCTCATGCTCTCACACTCATCTCTCAAGCCTCCTCCCCTTCTTCTTTTCGAGCCAAATCCACCACTCGAGCCACCATGCAGTTCAACGGCCCTACCTACCATCGCCCTCGCACCGTGCCGGAGAGGCAGTACCCGGCCGGAGTCGTCATCGAGAACAGCCTGAGCGTGTGGGCCATCTCTAGGTGGAGGGGCCCTAGAGAGTTGGCTCGCTTCTTCCTCGAAGCCGGCTACCGCCACCTCCCTCCGGGCACTCCGCCCATGTTCCACCTCCACGAGCAGTACGATGGCAACGCCGGCCCCAACGGCTTCGTCATCGGCCTCTACGTCACCTTCACCAACCCCTACGACGCTCACCACCTCCTCGGGGAGGTGTTCTGGTGTGGATGCGAGTTTATCGCGTTCACGACCTACAACATCTTCACCAACTTCCACCACATCTTCCCTCACCCCAACGGCATGCACACCCTCCCCTACCAGATGCCGGAGGACGACGAGTGAGGGGCCCAAGGAGGAGGGGCCAAGGAGTGGCAAGGAGGAGGGGCCAAGGAGTTGTTCAAGGGGCGAGTCTTCTATCTATCTAGTTTGGGGCTCTAGTTTGTGTTTGTGTTGGTTCGGGCGTGTGTGCCCGTGTCTTTTATATATCTAGTTTTAATTATTTTACTTTCATGTTTTATGAACTATATGTAGTGGGGGGATGCCCCTCTATATGTTTTATCTATCTATGCTACTAGGGTACCCGATGCCCCTCTATCTATCTATATGTTTTTTCGGTCCTAAAGTTTCTCCATTGCATTTTATTTATGTGGCCATGTGTACTAAAAAACAATTGATCTGGTATCTAAAATGTACGTTACCAAGAAATTGACAATAAAGATTATGTACTGTACTACATAATCATACAGTTGGTATACAATGCATTTGAAGACAATGGGCAAGAAAAATGCTAATTATCTGGTGCTGATGACATGCGTAAGTGTTAAAGTATACACCATATATAAAATGTCTAGCCAAAAGATTTGGGTGTACACCCATGACCAAGTATGGATCCGCCCCTGGTTGTAAGGGGATGGCCCTCTATGTTGTAAGGAGATGCTACTAGGGGCACACTAGATGTCTTCTTTTTTTGAGAGGGGCACAACCTTTTTCGGTTGAAACACACGAGTAAAAACTTTGAAAACACCATAGCACAAGTAAAAAAATATATTAAGAAATGGTGCTTGGTTGAAATAAACTAGAACCAAACAATTGCAACTTTTTTGGTTCACAAAGACTGCTCAAATAATTATCTCAAATAGCTTATGCATAAAAATATCTCAAATGATTATCAGACGAGTTATCTCAAAAAAGGTGACTGCAGGAAACTTAAAATTTGTGAAATGATCTAAAGCCGAAAAGATATATCGATGTCAATGACCGTGTGCACTTTTTTTGCACTCCTTTTATCAATGGGCCTGGATATGTTCTATTCGGCCCTGCCTAACTTCTATATGGGCCTGGCCTTTTCGGGCAACTGTGGACGAACCTTTTTTTCCTTTTCTCCCTCTACCACTGAAACTGAAACTGATGACGAACTGAAGAACTAAAAAACGGGGCCGAAACAGAGTGGAGAGGACATGCTGAATTTGTACAACGCAACACTTTTATGCAAATATACATATCATTAGGATTACAAATGATGCCCAATCTATTCACTTACGACTAATTATCATCACATAAACAAATGCGAGAGCAATTACACAAACATAAAAAAGTCCGGCCATCAGCCCCATCAAATTGCCCTGCTTCTGCAATTCGATGAGTTTCTTCATCTGCTTGTTTAGCTTCTTCAGCTCTGCCGTCACTATTGCATCCCCCACAGTAGCCCCAATGGAATGGGCAGATCCAGGGGCCCCAGATCCAGAAGCGCCCGATCCAAACTTGCCCAACTTCTCCGCCTCCAACGATAAATCGAGCTCCCCTGATGCACCCTCCAGTTGAATCCGCTCTATGTACTCATCTAACCACTCAAAATGGGTGCATTGCTTCAATTTCTGAAATTGGAAAGATGAACCCTAAATCCCAAATCCGATGAAAAATGGGGAAAAATTGTGATATGAAATTGGGATACAAAAACCAAAATTGGCATATTGAGAAGTAAAATCTCACCTTTCCCTGCTCTGGTTTGCTCTCGCATTTCACGAATTCCCGCCCAAGGTTGCCATTCTTGTCGGTCGTTGTGACTAGCCGCTTCAGGGGTGCGATACGTGGGCATGCAGGGCACCTTGTCATGGGCACTGCGCCATAGCGCGGCCATGAGCGGCGGGAGGCTGAAGCGGAGCTCGACATTGCTAGGTCGCGGCCCGGAACGGCGTTGCTGCGCGTCGTCGCCGGAGAAGAAGAACAACAACGGTCGGGGAGGGGGGGTGGGGGGCGAGGATGGGCTCGGGTGCTACACGGCTCGGGCCACGGCTCGGTGTCCTCTTGTACCAATGCTGACCTGGATAAGTTAGTGGGTCCCACGCAGTGGGTCCCGCTCACCTGACCAATGCTGAGTTGGATAAGTTAGTGGGTCCCACGCTGTGGGTCCTGCGCTGTGGGTCCCGCTCACCTGATTCGAGTTTTAAACATGTGTCTTTGGATTAGGCAGCAGTGTCGCATGGGAGCTATTTTTTCCAACGCAGATGTCGCATGAGAGCTATTATAGCCAACAACGTCGCATGAGAGACAGTTCACATCAACGACGTCGCATGGGAGCTATTCGCCCGTATAGTCATCCCCTCAGTCTCATCAGATATGGCCAAAGGTTTGCTCAACAAACTTCTGCGACTGCATTTATGTTGTATATAAAAAAATGAAATTGAGAAACATCTTTTCCTTTGCTATGTCGTGCAATCTAAATCTTGACCGCCTTTCCGCATTTATTCTGATTACCAAAAATAAATCATACTTTTTGTGCATTGTTGCTACAGCTAGAGGGCTTGGTTGCGAAGGAGAGTGAGATGCAGGAGAAGCTCATGGCAAGGCATGCCACCGTGGTTGACAGCTTTGAGAAGAAGCAGCGTAGGCAAGAATCCTGACTATATGCTTGAATAGAAAATCTACAGTGTCTCAGGCATGTAAATCTAGCTCTTTTAGGCTTATCCTAACCATAGATTTATTATGTTTAGATAAAACAGTTCAGGTTCATATCTATGCTCATTTTGAAATTAAATATGGGATGTGCTTTTTGAATCTGCAATAGTTTCAGCCTGTAGGCTTTACTTGTTATTTAACAAGTCTTACAACGTATTTCCTTCACTCTTTTTTGCTTTCATTTACAGTACCAATACCAATACAAATACTCAAGGAGCTTAGTCTGACAATGATCGTAACAATACCACCGCGTGTTCTTAGTTCTACTTTTCTGTATTACACCAATTGATTTTCAGTGTGTTGAACATATTTGTTTCTTTGTTCTCAGATATTTGTTGGAGGCCATGACTCCAATGTCAAGTGTTCGCTCCATATGGGGAAGTCGTCCATGTCAAGATCCCTGTTGGGAAGAGATGTGGCTAAATTACTCCTGTCACTGCATATTCAGGCCTTCTGCTGAGCAAGCTCTGCAACTGCTGCATGGGACCTTTTTTGGTGGTCAGAATGTGAGCCTTTCATGGGGAAGAAGCCCTTTGAACAAACAAACTCAGGTTAATTCTTGCGTACCGAACTTCTATCATGTCTTGAGTTGTATATATACTAGCGGTAAAGTGGGTAATATACAACATGTGAACATTTTCAGCCTCAGGAAGCCAGCCAGTTGTATGTCGAGTTCTCCACTATAAAATTGTTTGTGCTTTGCCTGTTTTCGCCTCTTTCTTTGATATATAACAATGCCTAGAACATAAACCATGTGTTTCTGTATTTACTTTCCCTTTAGGATGGTGGAAATTCATATTATATTCAAAAGCACTTCATGTATGTAGTCAAATGCTTCAGAAACAGTAGTATGCTACTTCACTTTTTATCTTCCTGGGGGTTCATATTCATCTGTATTAACTAAAGAAGCTTGTGATATTATTTTCATTACCACAGTGCAAATCAAACCAAAAAAATACACATGCTTGTCCTTTGTAAAGAACCGCTATTACTGTATATGTTATACTTTGTATTGAATCATATGTATATTATGCTTGCCTCTAAAATGTTGCTTTATGCTGAACCACTATTGCTATATTATGCTTTGATCTGAGTTTTGGTGCTTAAATCAAGTATTTATGGAGACTATGCCCTTATGCGAGTCTTTCGGCCTTGCTGGGTTGTTTTTGTTAGAGTTATAATATAAGTCATGTACCCCTTTGTATTTATCCCGTTGTATAAGGGGTTTCCTGCATATGTTCCACACCTGTACATGTATATATATATCGGCCTATGGCCTCATGGGAAGATAAGTTGCTTATTCCTAACATGGTATTAGAGCTAGGTCAATTTTTTGCATGCTGCAACTCGTGCTATTGATCCGTCTCTCTTCCCCGATCGACGGCGCCGGCCTCGATCTCCCGGAATCCCCCGATCTCCCGATCGGATCCGTCGCCAGCGCCCTCCCCAGCGGACGCCCGATCTCCCGCTCGAAGCTGCCCCGTTCTCCCGCTCGGATCCCGTCGCCAGCGTCCTCTCCAGCGGACGCCCGATCCAGTCTCCAGTCGCCAGCGCCGGCCCGCCCGATCAGGTCGCCCGATCCACCAGTATCTCGCGCCTGATTCTGCTGTTCCCGACTCTGCTGTCGCTGGTGCTCTCGTCGGTTCTCAAAAAAAAATGTCTGCTGCATCGGGCTATGTTGCTGTCCCTCGCCGTCCGGTGATCTTTGATGGTACTAACTACACCGAGTTTACTGGCTTCATGCGCATTCACATGCGTGGCATCCGTCTTTGGGGTGTTCTTTCTGGCGAGGTCCGCCACGTCCAGTTCCTCCGGTGGCCCCTACTCCGCCAACTCCATCGGTTCTTCCTACGGATGCTAATCAGGCCGCCAAGGATGCGGCTAAGGTTGCTGATGAGGCTGCTGATCGTGCTTATGATGAGAGGGTTTTGGCTTATGAGGAGGCTCTTCAGACGTATCATGGTGCTCTGTCTGTTTACACCCAGTGGCTTGATGATGATGCTCGTGCTGCAGCTGTTCTCACTGCTAGTGTTCTGCCTCAGTTTGCTTCTGAATTTCTGGGTCTTTCTACTGTCTTTGAGATGTGGACCCGTCTTCGTGAGCGCTATCAGCCCTCTGGTGATGCCTTATACCTCTCTGTGATCCGTCAGGAGCATGCTCTTCAGCAGGGTGACTCTACTGTTGATGACTTCTATGCACAGAGTTCTGCTATCTGGCGCCAGCTTGATTCTCTCTGTAGTGCTGGGTGTCGTACCTGCCCCTGTTGCCAGGCTGTCCAGGCCAATTTGGAGTTTCATCGCGTCTATGAGTTCCTGTCTCGGCTCCGTAAGGAGTTTGAGTCCCGGCGTGCTCAGTTGTTTGCTCGTGGCCGTATTTCTCTCATGGAGGCGCTTTCTGAGATTCGTGCTGAGGAGACTCGCTTATGTGGTGCTGGTTTGCTGGAGGTTCCCTCTGTGCTCGCTACTCGTGCTCCTACGCCACCTGCTCCACCGACTGTTGGGGAACGTAGCAGAAATTCAAAATTTTCCTACGTGTCACCAAGATCCATCTATGGAGAGACCAGCAACGAGGGGAAGGAGAGTGCATCTACATACCCTTGTAGATCGCTAAGCGGAAGCGTTCAAGTGAACGGGGTTGATGGAGTCGTACTCGTCGTGATTCAAATCACCGATGATCCTAGTGCCGAACGGACGGCACCTCCGCGTTCAACACACGTACGGAACGGAGACGTCTCCCATGCCTTGATCCAGCAAGGAGGAGGGAGAGGTTGATGGAGATCCAGCAGCACGACGGCATGGTGGAAGTAGCGGGATTCCAACAGGGCTTCGCTAAGCGCTGCGGGAGGAGGGAGATGTGTCACGGGAGGGAGAGGGAGGCGCCAAGCCTTAGATTAGTTTGCTCCTCCTTTTTCCCCACTATATATAGGGCCAAGGGAGAGGGGAAGGCGCAGCCCTTGCCCCTTCCTCCAAGGAAGGGTGCGGCCAAGGGTGGGGAGGAGTCCATCCTCCCTAAGGCACCTTGGAGGTGCCTTCCCCCTTTAGGACTCTCCCCTTTTTCCTCTCTCTTGGCGCATGGGCCTCTTGGGGCTGGTTCCCTTGGCCCATATAGGCCAAGGCACACCCCCTACAGCCCATGTGGCCCCCCGGGGCAGGTGGCCCCACCCGGTGGACCCCCGGGACCCTTCCGGTGGTCCCGGTACAATACCGATGACCCCAAAACTTGTCCCGATGGCCGAAACAGGACTTCCTATATATAATTCTTTACCTCCGGACCATTCCGGAACTCCTCGTGACGTCCGGGATCTCATCCGGGACTCCGAACAACATTCGAGTTACCGCATACTAATATCTCTACAACCCTAGCGTCACCGAACCTTAAGTGTGTAGACCCTACGGGTTCGGGAGACATGCAGACATGACCGAGACGTTCTCCGGTCAATAACCAACAGCGGGATCTGGATACCCATGATGGCTCCCACATGTTCCACGATGATCTCATCGGATGAACCACGATGTCAAGGACTTAATCAATCCCGTATACAATTCCCTTTGTCTATCGGTATGTTACTTGCCCGAGATTTGATCGTCGGTATCCAATACCTAGTTCAATCTCGTTACCGGCAAGTCTCTTTACTCGTTCCGTAACACATCATCCCGTGATCAACTCTTTGGTCACATTGCGCATATGATGATGTCCTACCGAGTGGGCCCAGAGATACCTCTCCGCTTACACGGAGTGACAAATCCCAGTCTCGATTCGTGCCAACCCAACAGACACTTTCGGAGATACCTGTAATGCACCTTTATAGTCACCCAGTTACGTTGTGACGTTTGATACACCCAAAGCATTCCTACGGTATCCGGGAGTTGCACAATCTCATGGTCTAAGGAAATGATACTTGACATTAGAAAAGCTATAGCATATGAACTACACGATCTAGTGCTATGCTTAGGATTAGGTCTTGTCCATCACATCATTCTCCTAATGATGTGATCCCGTTATCAACGACTTTCAATGTCCATGGTTAGGAAACCGTAACCATCTATTGATCAACGAGCTAGTCAACTAGAGTCTTACTAGGGACATGATGTTGTCTATGTATCCACACATGTATCTGAGTTTCCTATCAATACAATTATAGCATGGATAATAAACGATTATCATGAACAAGGAAATATAATAATAACCAATTTATTATTGCCTCTAGGGCATATTTCCAACAGTCTCCCACTTGCACTAGAGTCAATAATCTAGTTCACATCGCCATGTGATTAACACTCACAGGTCACATCGCCATGTGACTAACACCCAAGAGTTTACTAGAGTCAGTAGTCTAGTTCACATCACTATGTGATTAACACTCAATGAGTTTTAGGTTTGATCATGTTGCTTGTGAGAGAGGTTTTAGTCAACGGGTCCGAACCTTTCAGATCCGTGTGTGCTTTACAAATCTCTATGTCATCTCCTAGATGTAGCTACCACGCTCTATTTGGAGCTATTCCAAATAACTGTTCTACTTGGAGCTATTCTAAATTGTTGCTCCATTATATGCATCCGGTATCTCTACTCAGAGCTATCCGGATAGGTGTTAAGCTTGCATCGACGTAACCCTTTACGACGAACTCTTTTTACCACCTCCATAACCGAGAAACTTCCTTAGTCCACTAGTTACTAAGGATAACTTTGACCGCCGTCCTGTGATCCATTCATGGATCACTCTTGTACCCCTTGACTGACTCATGGCAAGGCACACTTCAGGTGCGGTACACAGCATAGCATACTGTAGAGCCTACATCTTAAGCATAGGAGACGACCTTCGTCTTTTCTCTCTATTCTGCCGTGGTCGAGCTTTAAGTCTTAACTTCATACCTTACAACTCAGGCAAGAACTCCTTCTTTGACTGATCCATCTTGAACACCTTCAAGATCACGTCAAGGCATGTGCTCATTTGAAAGTACCATTAAGCGTTTTGATCTATCCTTATAGATCTTGATGCTCAATGTTCAAGTAGCTTAATCCAGGCTTTCCATTGAAAAACCCTTTCCATATAACCCTATATGCTTTCCAGAAATTCTACGTCATTCCTGATTAACAACATGTCAACAACACATATTCATCAGAAATTCTATAGTGCTCCCACTCACTTCTTTGGAAATACCAGTTTCTCATAAACTTTGTATACACCCAAAATCTTTGATCATCTCATCAAAGCATACATTCCAGCTCCGAGATGCTTACTCCAGTCCTCAGAAGGATTGCTGGAGCTTTGCATACTTATTAGCATCTTTCAGGATTGACAAAACCTTCCGGTTGTATCACATACAACCTTTCCTCAAGAAAATCGTCGAGGAAACAATGTTTTTGACATCCTATCTGCAAGATTTCATAAATAATGCAGTAATCGCTAATATAATTCCAACAGACTCTTAGCATCGCTACGAGTGAGAAAGTCTCACCGTAGTCAACTCCTTGAACTTGTCGGAAAACATCTTAACGACAAGTCGAGCTTTCTTAACGGTGACATTTACCATCATTGTCCGTCTTCCTTTTAAAATCCATCTACACTCAACAGCCTTACAACCATCAAGTAGTTCTTCCAAAGTCTACACTTTGTTTTCATATATGGATGCTCTCTCGGATTATATGGCCTCGAGCCATTTATCGGAATCTGGGCCCACTATCGCTTCTCCATAGCTCGTAGGTTCATTGTTGCCTAGCAACATGACTTCCAAGACAGGATTACGTACCACTCTGAAGTAGTACGCATCCTTGTCATCCTACGATGTTTGGTATTGACTTGATCTGAAGTCTCATGATCAATATCATAAGCTTCCACTTCAATTGGTGTAGGTGCCACAGGAACAACTTCCTGTGCCCTGCCACACACTAGTTGAAGAGACGGTTCAATAACCTCATCAAGTCTCCACCATCCTCCCACTCAATTCTTTCGAGAGAAACTTTTCCTCGAGAAAGGACCCGATTCCAGAAACAATTGCTTTCGGATCTGAGACAGGAGGTATACCCAACTATTTTGGGTGTCCTATGAAGATGCATTTATCCGCTTTGGGTTCGAGCTTATCAGCCTGAAACTTTTTCACATAAGCGTCGTAGCCCCAAAGTTTTAAGAAAAGACAGCTTAGGTTTCTCTAAACCATAGTTTGTCATATCATCGGAATTACGTGGTGCCCTATTTAAAGTGAATGTGGTTGTCTTTAATTCCTAACCCATAAACTACCGTGGTAATTCGATAAGAGACATCATGGTATGCATCATATCCAATAGGGTGCAGTTATGATGTTCGGACACACCATCACACTATGGTGTTCTAGGCTGTATTAATTGTGAAACAATTTCCACAATGTCTTAATTATGTGCCAAACTCGTAATTCAGATATTCATCTCTATGATCATATCATAGATCTTTTATCCTCTTGTCACGACGATCTTTCAACTTCACCCTGAAATTACTTGAACCTTTCAATAATTCAGACTCGTGATTTATCAAGTAAATATACTCAACATCTACTCAAATCATCTGTGAAGTAAGAAAATAACGATATCCACTACACGCCTCAGCACTCATTGGACTGCACACATCAAAATGTATTACTTCCAACAAGTTGCTTGCTAGTTCCATTTTACTGAAAACGAGGCTTTCAGTCATCTTGCCCATGTGGTATGATTTGCATGTCTCAAGTGATTCAAAATCAAGCGAGTACAAAACGGTCCATTTGCATGGAGTTTCTTCATGCATACACACCAATAGACATGGTTCACATGTCTCAAACTTTTCAAAAATGAGTGAGTCCAAAGATCCATCAACATGGAGCTTCTTCATGCATTTTATACCGATATGACTTACGTGGCTGTGCCACAAGTAGGTGGTACTATCATTACTATCTTTTGGCATGAACATGTGTATCACTACGATCGAGATTCAATAAACCATTCATTTTAGGTGTAAGACCATTGAAGGTATTATTCAAATAAACAGAGTAACCATTATTCTCCTTAAATGAATAACCGTATTGCGATAGACATAATCCAATCATGTCTATGCTCAACGCAAACACCAATCTCGATGGTAGAAGGAGCGTACGATATTTGATTATATCAACATTGGAAACACTTCCAACACATATCATCAGCTCACCTTTAGCTAGTCTCCGTTCATTCCGTAGCTTTTATTTCGAGTTACTAACACTTAGCAACCGAACCGGTATCTAATACCCTGGTGCTACTAGGAGTACTAGTAAAGTACACATCAACACAATGTATATCCAATATACTTCTATCGACCTTGCCAGCCTTCTAATCTACCAAGTATCTAGGGTAATTCTGCTCCAGTGGTTGTTCCCCTTATTACAGAAGCACTTAGTCTCGGGTTTGGGTTCAACCTTGGGTTTCTTCACTAGAGCAGCAGCTGAATTGCCGTTTCACGAAGTATCCCTTCTTGCCCTTGCCCTTCTTGAAACTAGAGGTTTCACAAACCATCAACAATTGATGCTCCTTCTTGATTTCTACCTTTGTGGTGTCTAACATCGCGAATATCTCACGGATCATCATATATGTCCCTGATATATTATAGTTCATCACGAAGCTCTAGCAGCTTGGTGGTAATGACTTCGGAGAAACATTACTATCTCATCTGGAAGATCAACTCCCACTTGATTCAAGCGATTGTTGTACTCAGACAATCTGAGCACAAGCTCAACAATTGAGCTTTTCTCCCTTAGTATGTAGGCTAAGAAATCGTCGGAGGTCTTATACCTTTTGACGTGGGCACGAGCCTGAAATTCCAATTTCAGCCCTCAAAACATCTCATATGTTTCGTGACGTTTCAAAAACGTCTTTGGTGCCTCAACTCTAAACCGTTTAACTGAACTATCATGTAGTTATCAAAACGTGTATGTCAGATGTTCGCAACATCCACAGACGACGTTCGAGGTTCAACACACCGAGCGGTGCATTAAGGACATAAGCCTTCTATGAAGCAATGAGGACAATCCTCAGTTCACGGACCTAGTCCGCATAATTGCTACTATCAACTTTCAACTATTTTTTCTCTAGGAACATATCTAAACAGTAGAACTATAGCGTGAGCTACGACATAATTTGCGAAGACCTTTTGACTATGTTCAGGATAATTAAGTTCATCTTATGAACTCCCACTTAGATAGACATCCCTCTAGTCATCTAAGTGATTACATGATCCAAGTCGACTAAGCCGTGTCCGATTAACACGTGAGACGGACTAGTCATCGTCGGTGAACATCTCCATGTTGATCGTATCTTCCATACGACTCGTGTTCGACCTTTCGGTCTCTGTGTTCCGAGGCCATGTCTTCACATGCTAGGCTCGTCAAGTTAACCCTAAGTGTTTTTGCATGTGTAAATCTTGCTTACACCCGTTGTATGTGAACGAAAGGATCTATCACACCCGATTAACACGTGATGCTTCGAAGCGACGAACTGTAGCAACGGTGCATAGTTAGGGGAGAACACTTCTTGAAATTGTTGTAAGGGATCATCTTATTTACTACCGTCGTTCTAAGCAAATAAGATGTATAAACATGATAAACATCATATGCAATCAAATAATAGTGACATGATATGGCCAATATCATATAGCTCCTTTGATCTCCATCTTGGGGCTCCATGATCATCTATTACAAGAACATGATCAATCTCATACATTACATATATCATTTATCACATCCTTTTGGCCATATCACATCACATAGCATACCCTGCAAAAACAAGTTAGACGTCCTCTAATTGTTGTTTGCATGTTTTACGTGGCTGCTATGGGTTTCTAGCAAGAACGGTTCTTACCTACGCAAAGACCACAACGTGATATGCCAATTGCTATTTACCCTTCATAAGGACCCTTTTCATCGAATCCGATCCGACTAAAGTAGGAGAGACAGACACCCGCTAGCCACCTTATGCAACTAGTGCATGTCAGTCGGTGGAACCTGTCTCACGTAAGAGTACGTGTAAGGTTGGTCCGGGCCGCTTCATCCCACGATGCCACCGAATCAAGATAAGACTAGTAACGGCAAGCATATTGAACAAAATCAACGCCCACAACTTCTTTGTGTTCTACTCGTGCATAGAATCTACGCAATAGACCTAGCTCATGATGCCACTGTTGGGTAACGTAGCAGAAATTCAAAATTTTCCTACGTGTCACCAAGATCCATCTATGGAGAGACCAGCAACGAGGGGAAGGAGAGTGCATCTACATACCCTTGTAGATCGCTAAGCGGAAGCGTTCAAGTGAACGGGGTTGATGGAGTCGTACTCGTCGTGATTCAAATCACCGATGATCCTAGTGCCGAACGGACGGCACCTCCGCGTTCAACACACGTACGGAACGGAGACGTCTCCCATGCCTTGATCCAGCAAGGAGGAGGGAGAGGTTGATGGAGATCCAGCAGCACGACGGCATGGTGGAAGTAGCGGGATTCCAACAGGGCTTCGCTAAGCGCTGCGGGAGGAGGGAGATGTGTCACGGGAGGGAGAGGGAGGCGCCAAGCCTTAGATTAGTTTGCTCCTCCTTTTTCCCCACTATATATAGGGCCAAGGGAGAGGGGAAGGCGCAGCCCTTGCCCCTTCCTCCAAGGAAGGGTGCGGCCAAGGGTGGGGAGGAGTCCATCCTCCCTAAGGCACCTCGGAGGTGCCTTCCCCCTTTAGGACTCTCCCCTTTTTCCTCTCTCTTGGCGCATGGGCCTCTTGGGGCTGGTGCCCTTGGCCCATATAGGCCAAGGCACACCCCCTACAGCCCATGTGGCCCCCCGGGGCAGGTGGCCCCACCCGGTGGACCCCCGGGACCCTTCCGGTGGTCCCGGTACAATACCGATGACCCCAAAACTTGTCCCGATGGCCGAAACAGGACTTCCTATATATAATTCTTTACCTCCGGACCATTCCGGAACTCCTCGTGACGTCCGGGATCTCATCCGGGACTCCGAACAACATTCGGGTTACCGCATACTAATATCTCTACAACCCTAGCGTCACCGAACCTTAAGTGTGTAGACCCTACGGGTTCGGGAGACATGCAGACATGACCGAGACGTTCTCCGGTCAATAACCAACAGCGGGATCTGGATACCCATGATGGCTCCCACATGTTCCACGATGATCTCATCGGATGAACCACGATGTCAAGGACTTAATCAATCCCGTATACAATTCCCTTTGTCTATCGGTATGTTACTTGCCCGAGATTCGATCGTCGGTATCCAATACCTAGTTCAATCTCGTTACCGGCAAGTCTCTTTACTCGTTCCGTAACACATCATCCCGTGATCAACTCTTTGGTCACATTGCGCATATGATGATGTCCTACCGAGTGGGCCCAGAGATACCTCTCCGCTTACACGGAGTGACAAATCCCAGTCTCGATTCGTGCCAACCCAACCGACACTTTCGGAGATACCTGTAATGCACCTTTATAGTCACCCAGTTACGTTGTGAAGTTTGATACACCCAAAGCATTCCTACGGTATCCGGGAGTTGCACAATCTCATGGTCTAAGGAAATGATACTTGACATTAGAAAAGCTATAGCATATGAACTACACGATCTAGTGCTATGCTTAGGATTAGGTCTTGTCCATCACATCATTCTCCTAATGATGTGATCCCGTTATCAACGACTTTCAATGTCCATGGTTAGGAAACCGTAACCATCTATTGATCAACGAGCTAGTCAACTAGAGGCTTACTAGGGACATGATGTTGTCTATGTATCCACACATGTATCTGAGTTTCCTATCAATACAATTATAGCATGGATAATAAACGATTATCATGAACAAGGAAATATAATAATAACCAATTTATTATTGCCTCTAGGGCATATTTCCAACACCGACCCCTTCTCGCTCGAGTGCTCCGCCGCTCTTGCCCACTCCTTCTGGAGGCTCAGGTCGCCCCCATCCACATTGCGCCTATTGCAACAATGATGGTCATCTTGAGTCTCAGTGCTACACGAAGAAGAAACACCTGCGCAAGGCTCGATCATCATCTTCAGGGACTTCTTCATCTACCTCGACAGCTTCAGCCATTGCTTTGACTGAGCAGGATATTCTGAGACTTAAGCGTCTGCTCGCGGCTTCAGGTTCTTCCTCGATGGGTACTGCCGGTTCTGTGACTGATGCTTCTCGCACTGAGCAATCACCCTCTACACAGTCAGGTACATCCCCATGGGTTCTGGACTCTGGAGCTTCTTTTCATATGTCTTCTCATTCTTCCACTTTGTCCTCTCTTCGATCACTGGATTCTCCTATTCATGTCTTCACTGCTGATGGTACTCCACTTTCTGTTGCTAGTAGAGGCAATCTTACTACTCCTTATTCTGTTCCTGATGTTGCTCATGTTCCTCGACTTATCATGAATTTGTTTTCTGCTGGTCAACTTATGGATTCTGGTTGTCGCGTCATCCTTGACGTTGACTCTTGTTCTGTCCAGGACCGTCACATGCACACTCTGGTTGGGGCTGGCCCTCGCCACCGTGATTCTCAGGGTCTTTGGGAGTTGGACTGGCTTCATGTTCCTTCTGCTGCCACCACCATCGCCAGTTCTTCCGCTTCTGTTGCCTCCGTCACTGGTTCCTTCCAGCAGTGGCATCATCGACTTAGTCATCTGTGTGGTTCTCGGTTGTCTTCTTTAGTTCGTCGAGGTCTTCTGGGGTCTGTCTCAGGAGATGTCTCTTTAGAGTGTCAGGGTTGTCGTCTTGGCAAGCAGATTCAGTTACCATATTCACATAGTGAGTCAGTGTCTAAGCGTCCTTTCGATTTAGTCCATTCTGATGTATGGGGTCCGGCCCCTTTCGCTTCGAAAGGTGGTCATAAATACTATATTATTTTCATAGATGATTTCTCTCGTTACACATGGCTTTATTTCATGACTTCTCGTTCTGAGGTGTTGTCTATTTATAAGCGTTTTGCTGCCATGGTTCATACTCAGTTCTCTTCACCCATTCGTGTTTTTCGTGCTGACTCCGCTGGCGAGTATATCTCTAAGATGTTGCGTGGTGTTCTTGCTGAGCATGGGACTCTCTCTCAATTCTCTTGTCCTGGTGCTCATGCTCAGAATGGTGTGGCTGAGCGAAAGCATCGACATCTTCTTGAGACGGCTCGTGCATTGATGATTGCTGCCTCTCTCCCGCCTCATTTTTGGGCTGAGGCCGTCTCCACATTCACCTATCTTATCAATATACAGCCTTCCGTTGCTCTACAGGGTGGTGTTCCTTTCGAGCGACCTTTTGATCGTTCTCCCGATTATTCGATGCTTCGCTCGTTTGGTTGTGTTTGCTATGTTCTTCTTGCCCTTCGCGCATGCACCAAACTGACCGCTCAGTCTGTTGAGTGTGTCTTCTTAGGCTACAGTGATGAGCATAAGGGCTATCGTTGTTGGGATCCTATTGGTCGTCGGATGCGTATCTCTCGAGTTGTGACTTTTGAAGAGTCTCGTCCCTTCTACCCACGCCCATCTTCCTCGACTTTTTCAGTGCAGGATATCTCTTTCCTCACTTTTCCTGACTCACCTATCACCCCCGCCGAGACTGTACCTCTCCGTTCCACTTCCTCTCCCTCTCCACATCTAGTTGATTTGCAGCCACCATCCTCCCCGGTCTCCTCGCCTAGCATGTCACCGGGTTCTCCACCTTCATCTCCGGTGACTTCCTCCCCGGTCTCCTCTCCCAGCCTGTCACCGAATTCTACACCTTCATCTCCGGTGACTTCTTCGTCGCCACCCCCTGATTCTACCTTGCCGATTCCTCCTTCTATTATTCCATCTTTTCCTCAGCATTACACTCGTCGTCCACGACCAGTCGATGCCTCTATGGATGGGTCGTCATCTTCCTCTCAGCCTACTTATGGCTTGCGCTCTCGTCCTCGTCCGCCTGTTGATCGCTTTGGATTTCCCACCGCTGGTGCTGCTGTTCTTGAGCCGACTTCTTACCGTCAGGCTGTTGTTCATCCTGAATGGCAGTTTGCGATGGCAGAGGAGATTGCTGCTCTTGAACGCACTGGTACCTGGGATCTTGTTTCTCTTCCTCCCGGAGTCCGTCCGATCACTTGTAAGTGGGTCTACAAGGTTAAGACTCGCTCCGATGGTTCTCTTGAGCGTCACAAAGCTCGTCTTGTGGCTCGTGGTTTTCAGCAGGAGCATGGTCGTGATTATGACGAGACTTTTGCTCCTGTGGCTCATATGACCACTGTTCGTACACTTCTTGCCGTTGCCTCTGCACGCCACTGGTCTATATCTCAGCTTGATGTTAAGAATACCTTTCTTAATGGTGAGCTGCGTGAGGAGGTGTACATGCAGCCACCACCTGGGTATTCTGTGTTGGAAATATGCCCTAGAGGCAATAATAAATTAGTTATTATTATATTTCCTTGTTCATGATAATCGTTTATTATCCATGCTATAATTGTATTGATAGGAAACTCAGATACATGTGTGGATACATAGACAACACCATGTCCCTAGTAAGCCTCTAGTTGACTAGCTCGTTGATCAATAGATGGTTACCGTTTCCTGACCATGGACATTGGATGTCGTTGATAACGGGATCACATCATTAGGAGAATGATGTGATGGACAAGACCCAATCCTAAGCCTAGCACAAAGATCGTGTAGTTCGTATGCTAAAGCTTTTCTAATGTCAAGTATCATTTCCTTAGACCATGAGATTGTGCAACTCCCGGATACCGTAGGAATGCTTTGGGTGTACCAAACGTCACAACGTAACTGGGTGACTATAAAGGTGCACTACGGGTATCTCCGAAAGTGTCTGTTGGGTTGGCACGAATCGAGACTGGGATTTGTCACTCCGTGTAAACGGAGAGGTATCTCTGGGCCCACTCGGTAGGACATCATCATAATGTGCACAATGTGATCAAGGAGTTGATCACGGGATGATGTGTTACGGAACGAGTAAAGAGACTTGCCGGTAACGAGATTGAACAAGGTATCGGGATACCGACGATCGAATCTCGGGCAAGTATCGTACCGCTAGACAAAGGGAATTGTATACGGGATTGATTAAGTCCTTGACATCGTGGTTCATCCGATGAGATCATCATGGAACATGTGGGAGCCAACATGGGTATCCAGATCCCGCTGTTGGTTATTGACCGGAGAACGTCTCGGTCATGTCTGCATGTCTCCCGAACCCATAGGGTCTACACACTTAAGGTTCGATGACGCTAGGGTTGTAAAGGAAGTTTGTATGTGGTTACCGAATGTTGTTAGGAGTCCCGGATGAGATCCCGGACGTCACGAGGAGTTCCGGAATGGTCCGGAGGTAAAGATTTATATATAGGAAGTCTTGTTTCGGCCATCGGAACAAGTTTCGGGGTCATCGGTACTGTACCGGGACCACCGGAAGGGTCCCGGGGGCTCACCGGGTGGGGCCACCTGCCCCGGGGGCCACATGGGCTGTAGGGGGTGCGCCTTGGCCTACATGGGCCAAGGGCACCAGCCCCAAGAGGCCCATGCACCTGGGGAAACCCTAAAGGAAGAGTCCCAGAAGGGGAAGGCACCTCTTAGGTGCCTTGGGGGGGAAGGACTCCTCCCCTGGCCGCCGCCCCCTAGGAGATTGGATCTCCTAGGGCTGGCGCACCCCCCCCCTTGGGCTCCCTATATATAGTGGGGGTAGGAGGGCCTCTTGAGACACACCTTTGCCTTTGGTGCAGCTCCTCCCTCTCTCCCAAGTTCTTCTCCTCTCCCGTGGTGCTTGGCGAAGCCCTGCAGGATTGCCACGCTCATCCATCACCACCACGCCGTTGTGCTGCTGCTGGATGGAGTCTTCCTTAACCTCTCCCTCTCTCCTTGCTGGATCAAGGCGTGGGAGACGTCACCGGGCTGTACGTGTGTTGAACGCGGAGGTGCCGTGCGTTCGGCACTTGATTATCGGTGATTTGGATCACGACGAGTACGACTCCATCAACCCCGTTCACTTGAACGCTTCCGCTTAGCGATCTACAAGGGTATGTAGATGCACTCTCCTTCCCCTCGTTGCTGGTTTCTCCATAGATAGATCTTGGTGACACGTAGGAAAATTTTGAATTTCTGCTACGTTCTCCAACATTCTGTTCCTGATGGCATGGTATGTCGTCTTCGTCGCTCTCTCTATGGCCTTAAGCAAGCCCCCCGCGCCTGGTTTGAGCGCTTTGCCTCTGTGATCACTGCTGCTGGTTTTTTAGCAAGTGCTCATGATCCAGCATTGTTTATTCACCTTTCTCCTCGTGGTCGGACTCTTCTTCTTCTTTATGTTGATGACATGATCATCACGGGGGATGACCCCGAGTATATTGCCTTTGTAAAGGCCCGTCTTAGTGAGCAGTTTCTTATGTCTGATCTTGGACCTCTTCGCTACTTTCTTGGGATTGAAGTCTCTTCTACCTCTGATGGCCTTTTTATATCCCAGGAAAAGTATATCCAGGATCTTCTTGCTCGTGCTGCTCTTACTGACGAGCGCGTTGTTGAGACTCCTATGGAGCTCAATGTTCACCTCCGTGCTACTGATGGTGATCCTCTCCCTGACCCGACGCGTTATCGTCATCTTGTTGGCAGTCTTGTCTATCTAGCTGTCACTCGTCCGGACATCTCTTATCCGGTTCATATTCTGAGTCAGTTTGTCTCTGCCCCCACCTCGGTTCACTATAGTCATCTCCTTCGTGTTCTTCGATATCTTCGAGGCACGATCTCTCACCGTCTATTCTTTTCTCGCTCCAGTTCTTTACAGCTCCAGGCCTATTCGGATGCTACGTGGGCTAGTGATCCTTCCGATCGCCGTTCACTTTCTGCTTACTGTGTTTTTCTTGGTGGTTCTCTCATTGCCTGGAAGACGAAGAAACAGCTTGCAGTTTCCCGTTCGAGTGCCGAGGCTGAGTTGCGAGCAATGGCTCTTTTGACGGCAGAGGTGACTTGGTTACGGTGGTTACTTCAGGATTTTGGTGTTTCTGTCACTACACCGACTCTGCTTTTATCTGACAGTACAGGTGCTATCAGCATTGCACGCGATCCTGTGAAGCATGAGCTCACCAAGCATATTGGTGTTGATGCTTTCTATGTGCGCGCTGGTGTGCAGGATCAGGTTATTGCTCTTCAGTATGTGCCTTCCGAGTTACAGTTGGCGGATTTCCTGACGAAGGCTCAGACTAGAGCACAACATGGCTTTTATCTCTCCAAACTCAGTGTTGTTCATCCACCATGAGTTTGAGGGGGGGTGTTAGAGTTATAATATAAGTCATGTACCCCTTTGTATTTATCCCGTTGTATAAGGGGTTTCCTGCATATGTTCCACACCTGTACATGTATATATATATATCGGCCTATGGCCTCATGGAAAGATAAGTTGCTTATTCCTAACAGTTTTATTGTTGTGAAGGCATCGTCATGGGTGATTGTAGTTACATTGCCTCCTTCACACTTACATCCACCATCAATCAAGTAGACACCCCCTTTTTTTCCACATAAAATCAAGTGAATGTTATACCCCAAAGCAATTAGCATGTTTCGGTTTGATAAATACCGTGCATTGATCTCTGCACCTTTGACAAATTTATATTCATGACATCTCCGGTTTACTCCTGTTCTCATTTTTTTTGTTTCTCTGATCTGGCAGCTCCATGGAGACATGGAACCTGTCATCATTTTGTCAGACTAATAATGGAGTTACTTGTGCAAGTTACACCATCAGCAAACACATGAAGACCTGCATGCTATCATCGCAAGTTGAGCATTTACATGCTCCAAGTCAATCTGTTAGGGAGAAAACAAAGGCTTGTGTTCCTATTCGTAATTTTTTGTTTTATCAGTGGGCACCTTATCTATCTGTAACATGTGGCCTGTGCAACTGCAAAAGTGTTGGGCAATAAAAATTCTGTGTAACATATGTTCTTATACACTATGCATGTGGTTTGTATAGAAACTATGTCTTTCACTTTTTCTGTAACATACTGAACTTGTGCACTATTGCTTTCATCGTAAAATCGTACGAAATACAAATTTTTTCATACCAGGTTGGATATGGCTGGAGCGGGTGGGGTGCGGCAAGCCGCACTTACTATCTAGTACACGCTGTGCTGGGTGAAAATGAACTGTGATGGTTCTCTGGATGGTAAAGGTGGTTTGGGTGTGGTCCCGCATGATGAACATGGATCAATTTTCTTCTCCGCGTGCAGACAACCTTTTCTTGTGGGGAAGCTCTGTAAGCTGAACTTGGAGCATGCATGGAAGGTCTATCTTTACCCTTAATGTGTAAGGACGCGTTGATAGTGATCGAGATGGACTCTCTAGTGGCAGTGAAGATGATTCAAGCTTGCGACACTGAAAGATCGCTTTTACTCTTCATTGGTGAAGAGATTAGACACCCGATGAGTCTTCATAGAACGAGTAGTACGCACGCTGGTCATTCTTAGAATAAAATTAGTAACTCTTTGGCAAACTTTGCTCTTTTTTTTTTCGGGTGAAAACCTTGCTCATTTAGACGGTAGAACCATGGCCTAGCTTGGGTCGAGTCCTCCAGGAGCCGTTGAGCTTAACTATATCGATTGTAATCCTCTTGTGATGTGAGTAATACAAGTTTTACCTGAAAAAACATGTTTGACTCATCACGATGCTCGTGGCAGAAAGCTACAGTTTCTTCCCGTAGCATCGTTTGCCTCCACGTGTGTCATCCTTGATGCTCCTAGCGACGCCCGAATAGTCTGAAGGGATCAGTGCAGCACCCATATGCCTGTAGATCCTGCCTGAGACACAGACTTTCACAGTCTGAGACACAACTTTCACAGCAAGCCATTGCCTCCACACATTCAACATCAACCATCACACAAACTATTTTTTTTAGAATCACCATCGCACACACTAGTCGAGTGTCCACAAAACGAGTATTACACGTGTTAGTCGTTCTTAGAATAAAACTGAAGATCGTGTTACTCTTCGATGGTGAACAAGGTCAAACATCCGACGAGTCTCCGCAGAACGAGTATTACACACATTAGTCGTTCTTAGAATAAAATTGGTAACTTTTGGAAAACTTTGCTCATTTAGATGGTAGAACGATGACCTAGCTTGTACCAGGTTCTCCTGAAGTCATTGAAGCTTAACTACATCGATTATAATCCTCTTGCGATATGAGTAATACAAGTTCTATCTGAAAAAACACGTTTGACTCACGATACTCATGGCGGAAAGCCATGGTTTCTCCACCCCTGGCACCGTTTGCCTAACCTCCTCAATCACTTTAGAGCATCTCCAACAGAAGTGCTATATTTTGCAGCGTTTAGCGCGCGGACCTGGTTTGGAGTCTCCAACAGTCGCACAAAAAGCGCGCGCGCTATATAATGCAGCGCGTGCAGCATATTTAGTGCGCCCAGTCGCACGCGCTGTAAACTCTGAGCTGATGCAGATGGTGCCGCTTGATTGGGACCGCTGGACTCGCGCGCGCAGCATATTTTGCAGCGTTTGTTGGAGCAAACGTCTTCTAGCATTCTAAAAAAAACTACTAGCGCGCTGTAAACCCGTTTTTGGACGCCGCGCATTGGGCGGCTGTTGGAGATGCTCCCACGGGCACGCCATCGCCTCCACATAGTCAGCATCAACCATCGCGTACAATGTTTTTTTTTTCAGAGCAACCCATCGCACACACAGCATGTCTCGTGGGCTTTCCGTAAAGAAAAAAAGCATGTCTCGTGGGCTTTTTATAAAAAAAGCATGTCTCCTGGGCCTTGGGCTCTTGGGGGTGTGCAGCAAAGAAGGAGAGCAACCCCGCTTTCCCTCAAAAAAAAAACCCGCAAGAAAAAAACGACAGGGGAAGAGCACGGCTGGCTTCTGGCCTGAGTCCGTCCGTCGGTCCCAGCGAGCAGCGACTCCGCTAGGGTTTAGCCACCACCCCTCTCGCCCCCGCCCGCCGGCCCGCCGTCGAGATCCATAGCGCCACCGTCGGCCGTCGCCCCGCGACCTCCACCGCCTCCTCCTCGATCCCCTCCGCCAGCCGCCGCCACCGCGTCATCTCCTTCCGCCGACCAGCGCCTCCCCCCGCTACCTCAAATCCGGCAGCGGGTCGGGGAAGTCAAAGGCCCGATTTCGTTCGATACAGGAGCCCAGCAGCGCCTCCCTCCCTCCCTCGACCAGCCGCCCCCGCCCAGCAGCGCCGCGGCTCGGTCCACAGTCAGGTAGCCCCCAATCCCGTCCCCCCCTCCTTCCTCTCGCATCCTCTGCTTGTTCATTTTTCCCTCCTTTCCTGTTTTTTTGTACCGGATGAGTACTCGCTGTAGATTTGCTATTGCTGTGAGAATATAACAATGACGATGAGTACTTGCTGCATGATTTTTCCACTACATGTGCTCAACCTTGCATGGGAAAGGATTTTGCTTGATTGATAGATGACAGTGCTTGTAGGGGAAATGTTGTCCTGTTTCACTTACTTGGATCCTGGAATCCAGCTACTTGTGGCTCCGTTCCGCCTGCTGGTCCTGTCGCGTTCGGTCATTTGATCTAGTTTCTAGACATGGGTTCGATGTCGGTTGATGGGTCATTTTAACCATCTAGTTTCTGCTCCGCGCACGACCCGTCGGCGCACCGCATCAGCCGCTCTGTGCGCTCCATTTTATTCGTGTTTCTCTTGGCGCTTCGCCCCTCGGCCACTGGCCTTGGTTCGCACCGTCGTTGCCGCCAGTGAGTGCAGATCGTGTGGGGTTCATCGCCGTGGCATCTAGCTGCGTGGGCGCGTGCTCAGGGTGGCGTCCTGACTTCCCAAGGCCTCCCACAAGTGCATGCTCGATCGTGCGGGGGCTTGCGGTGCAGCTGCTTGACTGTGTGGGGCGCCACTGTGAGCTATGCCAGTACTAGAACATGGAACGGAGCTGGAGCTTGCTCTACCGGAGCAGACGCTCAAGGAGCTGGCCTCGGTGGTGCTTAAGACCACAACGGCTCCCGCGCAGATGGCGGCACGGCGGCTGCCGCCAGGAGCACGAACTCCATGGCGGAGCGCGACGGCTTCTCTTCGGCTGATGCACCAGAACCATGATTGGCCGTGTTCTTGTTAGGATAAGACGATAAGTATGTATATGTAATTTGCGTTTTTAGAAAAATGAGTAATAGTCGTTTTTCCACGAACCTGAAATTCCAGGTTTACGAGAACCTAGTTTTATATATCCAGGGGTTTGTTAGAATTGCCGAACGTGATTTTACTCTTTTCCTGGTTTGTAGAGAATGAATTCTATATATTCCACGTGTCCAAACAACCCATGCATGTCTTACCTTTTTAACTCATGCAGCGGTGCGTAATTAATGTACATTCTCTGTTCGTTTTGGTATGTTATACTGGTTATGCTTGGTGTAGCTGTCGTGGTTGACTTATTACTACTTATTAGGTCTTTCCTTTTTATTTGCAAGTGCTGACTAATATTTGTTGTGATTACATGAATAATCGACAACGGTTACTTGTTGAGTTCTTATGGATAAGCTTGCTGCTGCTTTTTTCTTTGTGAATGCCGATTGACCGACTGATTCACTGGAATCCTGGCCACATCTTTCTAGCACATGTATTGCAGTGATACATGACCCATTTGTTGATTATTATCATTCTGCGCTATCATGTTGGATGAATGCGTTGATGCTATACCATGAATGCTTATCTTATATATATATATAGCTGATATGTATCTATTCATCTTTGTAGTGCCTGTCATTAATCTGTTTGTGCATATTCTTGTCTAGGGAGTAAACCATGAGCCATGCCGGTAAGCGTACCAGCCAACACAGGGATCATGACAGAGAAGACAGGGACCAAAAGCGGAGGCCGGCCCACACCCAGGAAACCTCCAGTACGGATGAATTGGTTGTTTACCGGATACTTTGTCCAGACAAAGTGATTGGTAGTGTAATTGGCAAGGGTGGCAAGGTGATAAATTCCATCCGGCAACAGACGAATGCCAAAGTCAAGGTTGTTGACCCTTACCCTGGTGCTGACAAAAGGGTTATTTTGGTATATTGTTATGTCAAGCATAGAGACCTCAAGCATAGCGACATAGATGCTGCTGATGATGACAGGGAGCCTGTTTGCGCGGCACAAAATGCATTACTCAAGGTGCATGATGCAATCGTTGATGCTCTGGCAGTCAATAGTGACTCTGATGATGAAGAAGCCAACATTCTTGTACCAGCTAGTCAAGCTGCAAGTGTTATTGGAAAATTTGGTTCTGTCATCAAGAGGCTTCGCTCAGTTTCAAAATCATTCATTAAAGTTAAACCAAAAGATCCAAGCGATGTTACACACTCATGTGCTATGAGTTTTGATAATTTCGTTCAGGTATATTTTCCTCCATATAATAGTTTGGTGAGCTGTGCCAAGATAACGTGAGATTAACCATTAGTGAATAGGTTAATTCTATCAAGCAGCAATTCTTTAATTCCCAGTACATGTTTTTGTGTTAAAATGTATGCATATATCATTGTCATCTCTCTATCATGGTAAAGAAATCAGCAAGTTGTTTGATACTCCCTCCGCCCCTAAGTATACTTTGTATATGATTTTTTTTCAAAATCAACCTTTGTTAACTTCGACTGAGTTTATAGAAAAAATTATCAACATATAGAATACCAAATCAAAATGCCATTTTATTTATCATGAAATATATTTTCATATGGCATGTATTTGGTATTGTAGATATAATTAATTTTCTCTATAACAACAGAAACAAGGCCTTTCAGTCCTAAACAAGTTGGGTATAAACTTCGTCAAGTTGATGAAGATTGACGTTTGAAGAAATTAATGTGCACTGTATTATGGGATGGAATAATGCATGTTAATATTTTGTTTTCCCACTATTGATGAAGATTGAAATTAATGCATATTAATAATTTATTTTCCCAGATTAAGACAATTGATAATTCTATTTTGTTTCCTGTTTGTGTGGTGCTCACTCACACTGTTGAACAATTCCAACATTTTGAGTTCTGATATGTTCTTCAATGTCCATTCTTCTTCGGTATTCTGCTAATTATTAACCATTACTATTACCATTTTTAACAGATAACTGGGGATGCTAGAGCTGTCAAGAAGGCATTGTTTGCAGTATCAACAATTATCTACAAATGTCCATCAAAAGAGAACATTTCTCTCGAAACATCTATTGATGAACTTCCTCCAACCATTATACTTCCTTCAGAGCTTCCGGTTTATCCGGCTAGTAGCTTATACTCAGTGTCAGATGCTTCTATGCCATCTGGACATCCAAGTCTGTCTATCTTAGGGGCACCAAGTCATGGTTCTCATGTTCCTGAATTTACTGTACCCACTGATGCTCATGGCGGAGTGCCCATTTATCATTCTATGGTTCCAGCTATTCCTACTTATAACACCCCAAAATGTTCAGGAGAACTATTGCTGCGTGTTGCATGCCCTGCCGACAAGATTGGGTTGGTTATTGGTAAAGGTGGGGTGACCATAAAGAGTATAAGGAAAGAGAGTGGTGCAAGGGTTGATGTTGATGATGCAAAGAATGACAAGGAGGAAAGTATAATCAGCATTGCATCCACTGAGGTTAGACCACAATTCCGGCTGGCTAGCTGCGCTTTGTCGTTTATACCCTATGATATGCTTTTTATTTGAGGTGACACCTTCTGTTTCAGGCCACCGATGATGTAAAGTCTTCAGCAGTGGAAGCTGTTCTTCTGCTTCAAGCAAAGATCAATGATGAAAATGAAGATAGAATGCATCTTCGTCTTCTTGTTCCGGCTAATGTGATTGGCTGTCTTATCGGCAAGGGTGGTTCAATCATTAATGACATGCGGACTAAGTCGAAGGCAATTATCTACATATCAAAGGGCACTAAGCCTCGGAGGGCATCTTCCAGTGATGAGCTCGTTGAGGTTTGCCCCTTGTGTTATTGTTTGAGATAGTCTTCGTGGATCTATCTAGATGTCTTTACGAGTTTTATTGCATGTAGGTGTCGGGGGAAGTGGACAACCTGCGTGATGCTCTTGTTCAGATCGTTCTAAGACTCCGGGAAGATGTTCTGAAGGACAGCGTGGGAAGGCAAAATTCTGGCAAGGATGGGAAGCTAACCGTTGCCACCACTGAACCAGTGTATTCAAGCAGCTTTCCGATGCCAGCATTATTACCGTACAGTCAACAAACCACTCCATTGCGCTATGATCAAAGGAGTGAAGTTGAGCGTGGCTCAAATGTATTTCCTCGTAGCAGCTTGTATCATGGATACAGCTCCAGGCAGGTAAAATGTTTTGCTTCAACGTCAATTTTCTTTGTTTCTCTATTGATGTTCATAATGAGACGTGCCTATTAAGTTTGTGAGATAAACTTAACCGGTGATACCCTCCATCAGGCTGTAGATGATGGGTTTGGAGTACGCTCCTCGTACACTTCAAAGCCATATGGAAGGTAGGTTGCAACTGAACTCACCATAAACCCTTTCTAAGCCGTGCTCCATCTTTTACGAATAGCCGTCTCCATATTTTTTTACGAATAGCCGTGCTTCTTGTGTGCAAGCTCTCTTAGATTTGTAATTATTACTTGGGTCTTTATTCTAATCCGTACGATTGTATTTCATTTTGTTGATTACCACTGATCAGACGCGTCCCGGATATGGAAATGTTTATTCCTGCTAGTGGCCTTTCAAAAGTAATGGGGAAGCATGGTACAAACTTGGACAATATTAGAAAGGTCAGTTTACTATTTCATTTTACTGGTGCTTGAGCTTTTAATTAAGATATAGCTTGATGTGAGTTCAGCAACTATTAAAGGTGTGGAAAAGAGGCCCAGGTAGATAGCAAAAAACTTCTACAGGTCACTGCCTGAAGGAGTGCCCTCACTCCAGTTCATATGGGGTGCTACTTGCTGTCCCAGAATAAGTCCCACAACTGTAGTACAACTTTGTACTAAAGTTGAGAGACTTATTTTGGGAGGGAGTATAGTATTAAGTCCATTAGTATACCAGTACCTAAAAGAATAGGTTGTTTATTTATTCTTTTATTATTTTATTTCGTAAAAGAGGGTAATTTGATCCATGACTAGAGATGAAATGTATGACGTAATGGTGTGTGTACAACACCAAGAGTGGATTGCTTTCATGCAACCTTTGTACAGGATTGACATGCATGAACATATGGAAAGCATAATCAGTTATAAACTTGTAATCTGACATCTTGAATGATCTATTTTTAGGATTAATTGGTAGGTTAATTTTACTTAAAGCACGGTTTCACGTTCCATTTCACTACCCACTGGTGGTTCTTTTCACCTTTTTCCTCATGCTACTACTTCGCAATTGACGTGCAATCATTGATTATAACTGCAGATTTCTGGAGCTGACATTGAAATTATTGAATCAAAATCATCTCGTCATGAGCATGTTGCTCACATATTTGGCACCCCTGAGCAGAGGCAGTCGGCAGAGAATTTGATCAAAGCTTTCATAATGTCTACTTAAGGACGTACTTCCGGCTGTAGTTTGAAAGGATATATCGGGGACACTTCAGTCAGCTCTATCGGACTCTTGCTATCCCGTAATATCCTTAGATCAAAACAGTGTTCTCCATCCCTTCAACTCTCCAATAAACCTCATGCTTTATCTCTATATCTTCCTCAGATTCTCAACCATGACTTGTGTGGACTTGTTCGTGTTTAATCGCATGTTCAGATATTCCTATCTATTCTCGATGAGTGCCTCAATCTCTGCTTATTCATAACCAATTCTTTATGCTGTCAGCGCTGATAGCTGATTCATTCGCTTGCCAGTACGGGAGGGGCCCTTAACACTCTTTTGCCACTTCAAACAGAACATGCAGCACACGTTCTAACACTTTGTTTTTGAAGAAATCTGTTACACCATTACCATGTAGAATTCTTCTCGTCCTTTTTCATGATAGACTTCAACATCATCGTTCTTGTACTCTTTTGCTGCTTACCATGATTGACAGTCTTCAGTCAGAACATGCGGTACACGTTTTTTCAGTGTTCTGCATGGTGGCTGCTACATCGTCCTTAGATATCGAATGACTAATCTAATACTGCAATTTTAAGAAATCTGTTTCATCGTGACTAAGTAAATTTCTTCCTGTTCTTTTCAAATACTCTAAAATTGTGTATACTAATTTAAAATAGGTTCTGTACTTGACTCCTCTTCCCAATCATCATCTCAACTTCTTCGGTCATTCCTTAGGTGGATATTTTCTTAGATATGATTATGTTTCTTTGCATCAACTAGGTCGGTAATGCTGAAATCTGTTTCATCAATCAATACTAAGTAAAATTCTTGCCCTTGTCTGTAAGTGTTGGTTGAGTAATGGCCAGAAAATTATGTATAATCTAGAAGTAGGTTGAGTACATGACTCCTCTTCCCATTCATCACTGTCATTCCTTGGCCATGTATGTTCCTAGATTGGTTACATCTCTTGGACACCAACTGTGAATATTAGGTAGGGTGGGTTGTCATGGCCACTCTATAAATAATTTCTTCTTATGAGTTCCAACTGCTTGAGGTATCGCTTGTTATCCTGTGGCTACTGCTCACAAGCTGCCATTAGGTGAATTCGTAAATAGAGAACAGGAATGCTGAGATTTTTTGGCATTCAGATGATGATTGCTCTGTTCTTGTTTGTTCTGTATGTCAGCTCTGATAGCTGATTCTCTCCTTTGCCAGTAAGGGAAAAGGCCCTTGTACTCCTTTGCCAGCTTGCCTTTAATCAGAACATGCAGCACACGTGCAGTGTTGGGCATGGTGGTGATATCATCCTTTAGATACCTAAGGATGTATCTAAGGATGAGTAATACTTCACTGTTGAGCAATCTTTTGAAATCTGTGTCATCGTTACCAACTAAAATTCTTGTTGTCCTTCTATGATAAACTTCAACATTATCCTTATTATACTCTTTTGCCACTCGCCGTGATTGATAGTATTCAATCAGAACAGCAGTACACGTTTTTTTTTTCAGTGTTTGCATGGTGGCAATACCATCCTTGGATATCTTAGGAGTTCTCTAGTACTTCAATTTTAAGAAATCTGTTTCATTCATCATTACCAAGTGAAACTCTTGTTGTCCTTTTCAAGTATATATATATATATATATATATCTGTATCTTAGCAATGGCCCTAGAATTACCTATAATCTAGAAATAGGATCAGTACCTGACTCTTCTTCCCATTCATCATCTCAACGTCTGCTGTCATTCATTCCTTAGCCATGCACATTCTTAGATATGACCAATGTTTCTTTGACATGGAAAAACTGTGAATAGTAGCTAGATAGGTAGTCATGGCAACTTTTGTAAATAGTAGGTAGATAGGTAGTCATGGCAACTTTTGTAAATAGTAGGCAGATAGGTAGTCATGGCAACTTTTGTAAATAGTAGGTGGGTAGTCATTGGTAGTCAAGATAACTTGAGGCTACTGTTAACGCGGTGCAATTAGTTGGGGTGAGTTCTGCCTCTTGTAAATATTGAACATGGGATGCTGAAATTTTGTGGCAATCAGCTGATAATTTGTTTCTCTGTTCTTGTTTGTTCTGTGTGGCGTGCTATCTTGAGTGGCACTCTTTTCGCTGAATTCGTGGTTCGACAATTGTTTGTGTAATGTGACATTGTTGATAAATTTTGTGGGCCTTCTGATATGCATCTGGTTCATTTTTTTTGTAAGTTTGTAAGCAACGGTTGATATGATGTTTGTCATAACAGAATATAGCTTCACATCCAATTACAGTGTGACAAAGTACAATTGGCTGGCTGATATGTATATTCTGAGTCCATCATTTCAGTAGGTCATCGCTACAAAGCTAGTTCATATGAGGTAGGTACTGTTAGGTTTCGTACACATGAGAGTTGTAAACTTCAAAGATGAGCGGGCATTTAATCATCGCACATTTTATTACCCTAGCTGGCATAGAACACCTCAGCTGAAGAACTACATCCAGAACCATTCAGCATAAGAGAAGCACATCCAAAACCCCAATTAGGGCCAGTTTTTTTGTCGGCTTAAAAAATAAGCTGCCTCCTCCCTGGCTTTCCCCGTAAGCCATGTCGGTCATTTACTGAGACTTCTGAACTAGTTATGGGATAACTAATTTAGAAGCCTCAACAAATTTATTGAGCGGCTTATTTTTTAAGCTAGGAAGACGCAACTTATTTTTTAAGCCGTCCAAAAGAACCGGCCCTTATAGCCTGATTATTTGTGGGAGCAGAAAGTAGGCTGCTGTTTTTTTCTCTTTGAGAAAAGGCTGGGCTTTTTTCTATTGCCACTTTGCCAGCGTGGAGCCCTTGAAATGAGCTACAGCATGCACGTATGTTTATGGCTTTTTTTCTTTGAAAATGATCAGATCAATTATAAAAGTTCATTGAAAGTATAAATCATCTCAAACATAATAAAAAATACGTTGACATTTAGAAACCATTGAAAGATAACTATTGCCACCAGAATGAGCAGTCGATGCGTCGTTGTCACCGCTCTGTTACCGGAGTCGGTTTGACCTTGTCAATGATAGCCAGGAAGTCTTGATGCACATGTCCATAAGGACCATCACTTGTCGCCGTTGAATCCTTGCATAGGTCTGAAACTAATAGCAAATCTTGACACATGGCGACATATAATAGTGGAAATTTTGCAATAAATGAAGTTTTCTAAACAAAGAATGAATTAGTGTCATTAGTATTTGATCCATGGCGTCTCAACTTCTCCAAATCAAAATAATTTAGTTTGCTAAGAAATAATGGATTACTAGCAATGGTATTACCCTTTAAGAAGAAAGAAAATAATACAAAATTTACAAACAATTTATGTAGAAAATTGCATTTTTTAATGTGAAAGAATAAGCATGTAATCGTGCATTTTTCACAAAAAGTAAGTTGCCTAAGAAGGAATGAATTAGTGGCACTGGAATTACCCTTCAAGAGTTAAAAAAACAATTCGAACTAAAACTAAATCAAAATAATGAAGTTTTTGAAGGAAGAAAAAAAATTAGTGGCATCATTATTGCCCTTTAAGAAGAAAGGATATTAAAAAATAACAAAATTTGCACACGGTTGCACAGAAATTGTGCCTTTTATAATATGCAAGAATAAACATATAATAGTGAAATTTCGCAAAAAGAAAATTCTAAGGAATAAAAAATTACTGGCATCGGTATTATCCTTTAGGAAGAAAGAATATAAAAACAGAACAAACAATGAAAAAAATTGCACATAATATTCAAAAAAAATTCAAAAGTATGCAAGAATAAATATATAACAGTGGCATTTTCACAAAAACAATTCTTAAGAGGAAATGAATTGATGGCATTGGTTTTACCCTTGAATGAAATAGAAAGAAAATGAAATAATAACTAAATAAGGAACAATGAATTAGTTGCAGTAGAAAACTGTTTATATAAAGCTTGCACACAACTTCGCTTTAAAATTGTACTTTTTCTATTATGTATATAATAATCATATAAGAGTGTAGTTTTCATATATATTGCATAGTACTCCCTCCATCCCAAAATAAGTGTCTCAAGCTTAGTACAAAGTTAAGACACTTATTTTGGGATGGAGGGAGTATTTATGTGTGTACACTTACACTCACCCAATATCCTAAAAATACCCACACAATAAAAATAAAAGGCTACTAACAAAGAAAAATAAAAACAAAAATACATAAAAAAAGAAAAAAAAGGCAAAGATAGGAGCACTGTATTGCACATTTAATGGGCTTCGGCCCACTAACAGATTGACTGACACAAATATGGGATTAGTTGAAAAAAAAAGTCCAACACATGACAGGAAAAAAAACACAGCGCAAATCTGAACTGACTATTTGACACACAAACCTAACATATATAAATTCACCAATTGCACTTAAAAATTGATCTTCGGGTTTCTCCCACATCTTTGGGTGGTGAGAGCAACTTTCTATGAGCTTGGCCAGCAACTAGGTTTTCCATTTCGCCTCTCTATTCGGATGATGTTCTATGTAACCGATAGAAATATCTGTTATCTTATCTGTAGTATATAATATTACCCTTTTTCTCCTACAGAGATAAGATTAGCTCATTTGGGCGTGCCAAGTTCATTGTGTCTCGATCCAAACAAGTTAATTATAATTCGGTCCCAAATTTCTGGACGTGGCTCCTACCATGTCCAACCAGATCCTTCAATACAATAGATGATCGACCGATCTCCGCTATGCACGTTGGAAAAAGCAATGTACGAACCAGCCTCATGTATATAGTCGTACGAATAACTAACCGGAGATCCAAAGTCAGATGCTTTCGATCATCGATCATATCTAGATATTATCACGTGCCGTCACGCTCATGACAACTGCTCACTGTTTACACTATCATTTTATAGAGAGTACTTAAAGGTGGTAATAGTACCATATATAACCACCCCACTAGTTAATCACAAGCAAGCGATCTTCTGTGGATCATGCATGCTTTATTTTTTTGTCGGATTCTTTCCAGCCCCGGCCTCATATCATTGGTGACGCTCTATAGGCGCAATAGTTTTTGACCTGCTGATTGGGCTTGCGTGCATCCATGCAAAACACACGGCCCGGGGTACGGGCGTGAGAGCTTTTACATTGTGCTTCTGTGGGCGTTAGCTGAAGTAATTAAGTAGCTTAAGTTCCAAAAACCTAACCTAGAATGGACTTTAACTGTAAATCAAAAGTAAATATGTGGTTGCCTCATGCGTCTTGCTGCAGAATAGTTAGCTAGAACCAATAGGAATAAGCTTGACCATGACCATCGGCTATGTTATTCGTTAGCCTCTCTATCCTCATTATGTGCACTCTGATCCACAAACCATATAAACGTGTAATAAAAATTATCTGTTTTCCTATCCAAAGAAAAGATTATCATGTTGGCGTGCCAAGTTAATTATGTCTCGATCCAAGTAAGTTAAGTATGCCTAGTCCCAAATTTCCGGAGATGCCTCCTCCGGCGCTCCTACAGCCAGCCCAAATAACGAACCAACTTTCCAAAGTCAGATGCAGAACGAATCTTAAAATCAGGGATCGTATCCACTATCCAGATATTATCGTGTGCCGTCACTGTCCTGACAATTGTTTACACTTCCATTTCAGAGGTAGTTAGATGTGGTAATACTACTACTATATATAACCACCCAGCTACTTAATCACAAGCAAGCGATCTTATATGGATCATGCAAAGCTCTTTTGTCAGATTCTTCGGGCACGGCCTCGTATGATCGGTGGCCCTCCTTACGAGCAGTAGTTTTTGACTCGACCGGCCGGGCTTGCGTGCATCCATGCAAAACACATGGGGGCCGGGTGACGCAGCATGAGAGTTTATAATTAGAGACGCGCTTACTTGTACATTGTGCTTCCACGGATGTTAGCTGAATTAACTAAGTAGATTAAATTAGGTTATCGCACTCATCTGGCCGCTTACGTTCACATCGCCCGGTTCTAGTTTAATTATATACTTGTGTTATTTCGCAGAAAAAAAAACATACTCGTGTTGCTCGATATTTATGTACAGAAAAAAGAAAGATTCTCAATTAGTAGTTGACAGAGATGGATAGAGCGGAGAAAGATTCGGAACTGCCACGTCGTCATTGTTCACTGTAGCACGCCTTGTGTGGGTCGGTCGATCTTGCGTGTGTAGTTTAACGACTACAATAGCACATACTGTAGATTGTAAAATATCTAGATATTTTTTTTTCGAAACGAAACGGAGGCAAAAGATTTGCCTCATCTCATTAATTAAGAATAGTTTTGAATTACATGACCGACCGCCCATAGACGCCCCGAAACCGATAAGCCTACTCTCGCGGCATAAGAGAACTTAGACATTTGGCCCCTGCCAACCCCCAAAGTCTGACCTCCGCCTTGATTCTAGACGTGATTACATTTGGCATGGAGGACACCATCCTAAATACTCTGACATTCCGCTCGTTCCAAATCTCCCAAGAAACCAACATGACGAGAGACGCGAGGCCCTTTCTCACATTACCATTGACGCCTACCATGTGGTGCCACCAATCGTTGACGCTATTGAAGCTACTCCAGTTGGTGATGTCCACACCGGTCAAACCCATCCAAGTCTTGATCTCCGTCCAAATGCGTACCGTGTATCGACAGCGGAAGATGATGTGTGCCGCCGTCTCTGGCTCCCTCTTGCATAACTGGCATAGGCCGCAATTTCGCCATCCTCTCCGTTGAAGCCTGTCCGCCGTCCAAACACGGTCTTGAATGATAAGCCAAGCAAAGAATTTGTGCTTTGGCGGCGCCCAATTGTTCCACACTGCAGACTTCATTTTCGATGCAGTGGAGTCATCGAGTTGAGCTTTGTAAGCCGACGATGCCGTGTACTCACCGGAAGGCGAAAGCTTCCAAACAATCTCATCATCCGCCCCCTCATCAAGGAAGACCTCTCGTAATCCAACCCAAAGCTCATAGTATTCAAGGATGTGCTGAATTGTGAGCCCAGAATTTGTGTTGATGTTGGCAATCCACTTGTTGAGATCCAAAGCCCTATGGATGGTGTCATTCTTGTGTTTGGAAATTGCAAAAATGGAGGGAGCGATGTCTTTAGGCTTGCGACCCCCAAGCCAAGGGGAGTGCCAGAAAGAGGCCCTTTGCCCGTTGCCAACAGTGATGGAAGTGCACTCATAAAACAGCGCCATGTCCTCTTCATCGCACGGGTGCCCCAAATCAACCCAAGCTCTTTCCGCGTCCTTCCAAACCAACCAAGGCCATCTGAGCCGTAAGGCACATGCGAATTTTTCCATGTCCAGGATGCCTAGGCCTCCCATGTCCTTGGGTGTACAAACTTTCTCCCATCTTATCTTACATTTGCCTCCAGAAACTTTATCCGTGCCTCCCCAAAGAAAAGCCCGCTGCAGCTTGACGATGGACGCCATCATTCCTTTGGGCACCACAAGCAAAGTGAGGTGGCGGATGGCCTGCGAAGTGATAACCGAATTTACCCACGTGCTCCTCCCAGCCATCGTAATGTACTTTTCCTGGCCAATCATGATCTTTCCAGCAATCTTATCAAGCAAATGCTGGAAGTCCACAACCCGCAAACGATGAATGGATAGCGGAAGGCCGAGGTATCGCAAGGGGAACTGAGCTCTGACCGCTGGGAAGGCACCCAGAATCATGTCAAGGTCGACATTGGAGCATCTAATAGGGGCCACCAAACTCTTGTTAATATTCGTAACTAGGCCGGTGACGTTTCCAAAGCTTTGAAGTATGGTGGCAAGCATATCCACATCCTCCTTGATAGGCGCCAAGAATATGGCAGCGTCGTCCGCGTATAGGGAGGTGCGAAGGCGGGCACCACGGCCACGTAATTTGTGTAGGTCTCCGTTCTCTGTTGCCACGTCCAAGATTTGCTGAAGAGGGTCAATAGTAAGGACAAACAGAAGGGGAGACACTGGGTCCCCCTGCCGGAGGCCCTGCCCATGCTGGATAGGATTGCCAGGAACACCGTTGAGAAGAACCCTCGATGTAGACGTCCGAAGAAGGGCCGTGATCCACTCACGAAACCTCGAAGGAAAACCTCTCCTCTGTAACAGGTCGAGAAGATATTCCCATCTAACTGAATCAAAAGCCTTCTTGATGTCCAACTTGAGCAGGAGTGATGGCGTGTTTGTTCGTTGGAGTCGGCGAGTATAGTTGCGAACATACATGAAGTTGTCGTGGATGCACCTAGATTTGATGAAGGCACTCTGAGCACGGGATACGAGGATATTCATAAAAGGGGTGAGCCTCATCGCCATCACCTTGGCCACAATCTTGGCGACGGCATGGATCAAACTGATAGGCCTAAAGTCCGTGATCGCCTCAGCCCCCTCCTTCTTTGGCAAGAGAACCACATTTGCGGAGTTGAGCCAGTGAAAGTTGTCCGCATGCAAACTCGAGAAAGCGGAGATGACCTTCATAAGATCGTCCTTTATAATTGGCCAGCAGCTCTTGAAGAATGCCCCAGTAAAGCCGTCAGGCCCGGGAGCCTTGTCGCTAGGCATAGCCTTGATGGCTGCAATCACCTCCTCGGCCGTCATCTCATACCCAAGACTGGAAAGATCACAATCTGTAAAGTGGAGGAGTTGCCAATTGAAGTCTGTGGTTCTGCGTGGCCCTTTGCTCAAAGCGGTGGTGAAGTGCTGGTACATAATATTCTCCTTATCCTCATGCTTCGTAACCCAACCAGCCCCGTTGCACAACTTGTGTATGAAATTCTTGCGCCTCCTCCCATTAATCTTCAAGTGAAAAAATTTGGTGTTGGCGTCCCCCTCCTTCAAGTTACGGATGTGGGCACACTGCCTTTTCCTAGCCCTCTCAAGAACCGCCAAACTGATGACGCGCCTCTTAAGCCGCTTACGAAGGTCAAACTCCTCCGGCGAGAGGGAGCGCGACTCCTGAGCGATGTCCAATCTAAGAATAATTTGAAGTGCCATGTGAAGGTGCAACCTTGCATTTGAGGAGAAGGATTGACTCCATTTTCTCAACCGGACAGCGGTTGTCCGAAGCTTATGGAAGAGGATTTAACAAGGCTCGTAGTGGGGGGTCGAAGCAGCCCGAGCATCAGAGACAGTCTCTTGAAAACCTGGCATCTTGATCTAGATATTGGACGTAGCTAGCACAGTCGTCACACTTGGTCGTGGATCAAAGTGGATTGATCGATCGGTAACCTTCAGACATCAAAAGGTGTAGCCCGCCGGCCGGTCCGGTCTGGTCGCCATACGTACAACCTAACGGTGCATGCATGCAGCATGCATGCGTGCAATTGCTAATCTTTTTTTAAATACAGTACAATCACAAATGCTCACATATATGCACGTAAACTTACATTTATGAACAACATTTTGTGTCCGCTGGTCGGTCCGGACTAGTGGTTCTTCTTTTGCATAAAAGCTAGCGTTTTGTTGTCTTTTCTATTTTGTGAGTTCGGTGTCTATATGGCTTTGTACTTACTACGATCTTCTTATATGAATGAGACACACCCGGATACAGCCGGGCCATAGTGCATTCTCTAGCTAGCGCGTGAACGTCCCTTTAGCGTGTATAGATGTACAACTAGCTACTAACTACTAGCTATCGCCAGCCTCGATAGCGAAGCAAAGCTGCTATAGCTAGTGACAGTATCCACCATTTCATGTTGGCGGACGGCGTCCCGTCCCCGCGTGCCTCGTCGACCTCTTGTTCTTCATTTTCCCCGGCCAATGGCATCCGTCGAGAAAAGTACTAGACCTCATGTATATGGTCGTACAAATAACAAACCAAGTTTGGAAAGTCAGATGCAGAACGAATCTTTCAATCAGGGATCGTATTCAGATATTATCATGTGCCGTCACCGTTCTGACAATTGTTTACACTTCCGTTTCAGAGAGAAGTTATAGATGTGGTAATGCTACTATATATAACTACCCCACTACTTAATCACAAGCAAGCGATCTTATGTGGATCATGTAAGTTTTTCTTGTCAGATTCTTCGAGCACGGCCTCGTATGATTGGTGGCCCTCCTTACGGGCAATAGTTTTTGACCCGATCGGGCTTGCGTGCATCCATGCAAAACACACGTACGGGGCCGGGGTGTCGCGGCATGAGAGTTTATAATTAGAGACGCGATTACTTGCACATTGTGGACGTTAGCTGAATTAACTAAGTAGCCAGTGCATTCGTAGGTTGCTTGAGTTCCCATTCCACCCACCCTGCACGACTGGCTAGATATTTAGTTTGTTTCTTTTTGCAGCGTGTATAGTATATGTACAGAGAGAAGGATCCTCAATTAGTAGCTGAAAGAGACGGAGAGAGAGGAAGAAAGATTCTGCATTGCCACGTCGCCATTGTTCACTGTAGCGCGTCTTAATACCCGAGTCCGTGGATCTTGCGTGTAAGGTGTAACTAAAATACAGTAGAAAATATCAAGATATTGGACCTAGGTCACCTAGCTAGCTAGAACACGTACGGTCGTCACACTTAACGTGGATCAAAGTGCGTTCGCTGGCTGGCCGGTCTGCGCACCTACAACATAGCTAATGGCATCTGCAAGGACATGGCAATTTTTTTTATGTTCAAACATAGTCCTCGGGCATATACCGAAGCTTTGAGGTTTGTATGTATGTAAAAGGATGAGACAACGGAGAATTGGCGGCGTAATGTGACATGTCTATTACTGAGCCTTGAGGGTGAGTATACGTAAATTACAATATTTGGAGGGCTAAGCTAATTGACGAGTTTCATTGGACGAGGCGGTTTACCCTAATGGTACCGATCGCAATCTGTATACAGTGCAGATACGACAAGCAATGTGCCGCCTCCCCTGGGTACAGCCGGGTGGATCGATCGACATGGTGCATGCGTGCTCTAGGGCTAGCCATCTGTGCGTCGCGCACGTCCCTTTCAGCGTGTGCCTACCTCTGATAGCGAGCCAAAGGTGCTAGCTAGAGGCCGGACAGAATCCATGCCGCACTCACGTAGGGGGCGGGCGGCGTCCCGTCCCCGCGCGCCTACCTAGCTCGCTGCTAGATCCTCCACCTCTTCTTCTTCCTCCCGGCCGCCCAATGGCATCTCCACCTAATTACCAATTAAGTCAACTGAGTAATGGACCGACCTAGCTAGCCATCTGCCACGCTAGATGAGATGCACGCGTGGCGACAGCGACGCGCCACCGTCCGTCTCGCCGACGACGACAGGGACGCGCACGTGCATGTCACCCACAGTACAGTGACGTCGACGAGGCAAGGACGCGGCGCCCGGGCGGCGGCTCTACCCGCCCCGAGGGGGCGCCCCTGCTCTGCGACGTACCCGACGTGCACGTTACAGTTTCCCCTCCGCCCAGCTCTCTCCTTCCCTATATATTCCACCGCCATCCTCGATCCTTCTTCCACCTCCCCCTCTCCCCCCCCCCCCCCCCCCCCTCCTCTCTCTCTCTCTCTCTCTCTCATACTACTGTTTTGAGGTGTTGATCGAGTGGCACCGTTGGTAGCTAGCTAGCAAGATGGTAGAGAAGAACAGCAAGGTGCTGGTAGGCTCGCCGCCGGCGGCCGATCACCACTGCCACCAGAAGGTCCAGAACCACCCCGGCGGCGTCGGCGGTGCTGTGCCGCCGGTTACTGATGGTCTGCTGCAGGTGGTCGTAGCAGACACGGGCAAGCACGCGGCACGTGTGGCCGTGGAGGGCTTCGCGGTGCTGGAGCCTCCCGCGGACGCCGAGGCGGCGGCCGAGCGGCGAGACGACGTGGCCGCGCTCCTCGCCGGCTTCGCCCAACACCTCCAGGAGAGGACCACCCACCACCTGGGTACGGCCAGCTCCATTGATCTGCATCGGCGATCCGATCATGGTGCACGAGCTCCGGCTTGCACTGAGATGCAAAAAAAAAAGAGCTCCGGCTTGCGTGCATGCCTCGCGCCGCCGTGCGGCATGCATGCATGCTCCTAGTCTCGTGTGTGTGCGCAACGTGGCGCTGCATGAGAATTTTTTTTGAGCAGTTAAAACTTTTGTTTTAAAAATATTACAGTGGAAGATCGGAATAAATAGGTCAAATTGCCGCCTTAAGAACACCAAATAGAACGATGATGTCCTAGACTTTTTTTTTTGCGAGAGGATGTCCTAGACTTCGGGAAGCTAGAACCCTGCCAAAATAGAACTGTTTTTCTATTCTTCAAAAAAAAAACTGTTTTTCTATAAGTTAGGTATAGACGATAAAAAGAACCAGTAGCAACAGGTAGAGTGACTAAGTGAGTTAATGGATTTTCCAAAACAAAAGGATTAATGCTTCCACGTGATTACGATCTTCTAACAATTTTCTCTCAAAAGAAGATCGTCTAACAACTCTGCACACTACTTCTCAAATTGTGTAATTCCTCTCTTGGTTGGCTAACAGTGGTAGAATTTTGTAGTTTTGTTGGGGTACCAGTTCCACAAACTTGCCAACAAAAGTCATGCATATCTTTTTCTGGGAAAAGGCCTTAATATTTATTATTGTGAGTCAAATAAAGTCATACATTAATATATACTCTGAAAAATAGGTACACTTCATAATATACACGCATTTTACATCTTCCTAAAAAGGACGCATCTCAAATGTTTGACCATTGCCAGCACCACAAAATAAATACATACGTACTTTTGTAAAATATTCATCATGCAATTTATACTATCATGCGCAGATTGATTTCTCATGCAAATGTTTGTCCCTCACAGGGTACCCTTACAACCTGGACTTCGACTTTAGTGTGATGGCCCAATTCCAGAACTTCTCCATCAACAACCTCGGCGACCCTTTCATTGAGAGCAACTACGGCGTCCACTCCAGGCAGTTTGAAGTTGCCGTGCTTGACTGGTTTGCCCGCCTCTGGAACCTCCAACAGGACGAATATTGGGGATACATCACCAATTGCGGCACTGAAGGGAACCTCCACGGCCTATTAGTCGGGTCAGTATCTACCAGATATCCCTTAATCTATCTTGCATACATTTTTCACATGATCGAGAATGTATCTTTTTGGTATATCAAAAACTATTTGATTGACCGGTTGTGATTTTTATATGTAGGAGGGAGCTTTTTCCAGATGGGATCATATACGCGTCTCGTGAGTCGCACTACTCCGTGTTCAAGGCGGCTAGGATGTATAGAGTCGATTGTGTGGAGATCGACACTCTAATTTCTGGAGAGATGAACTGCGCAGATTTTAAGTCCAAACTATCGCTGAACCCCGGGAGGCCTGCGATTGTTAATGTGAATATAGGTTAGCATCTTGCTTTCACATTTTCATCAGAATGGCTCAGAAAATGCTTTGCTTACATGTCTCTCTTTATGGTTGATTTTGACACTTTTGTTATTTTGCTTCTGTTTCTTGTAGGAACGACTGTCAAGGGAGCCATCGACGATCTTGACAGGATTATAAGAACGCTTGAAAAATGTGGATTCCGAGATCGATTCTACATCCATTGCGATGGTGCTCTAGCTGGCCTTATGATGCCATTTATCAAACAAGTGGGTCATGAAATTTTTTAAGCAGTAAACGGCATTTAGTTAGCACATGCCACAACAAGTTCTATAAATCTAGAGAACAACATAGCTAACCAAACGTTTTCTTTATTTTCCTCTAGGCACCAAAGGTGACATTCAAGAAGCCCATCGGAAGTGTGAGCGTATCAGGCCACAAGTTCATGGGATGTCCTGTACCATGCGGCGTGGTAATAACCAGGCTCGAGCATGTAAAAGTGCTCTCCACTGATATCGAATACCTATCATCTAGAGATGCGACAATCATGGGGAGCCGCAATGGGCACGCGCCAATGTTCCTTTGGTACACGCTGAACAAAAAGGGATATAGAGGCATTCGCAAAGAGGTCCAGAAGTGCTTGAGAAATGCTCATCATCTCGTGAACCGTTTGAGGGAGGCGGGAGTGAGCGCGTACCTGAACGAGTTGAGCAGCACGGTGGTGTTCGAGAGACCACAAGACGAGGCATTCGTGCACAAGTGGCAGCTCGCATGCGAGGGAAGCATTGCACATGTGGTGGTAATGCCAAATGTGAGTGTGGAGAAGCTCGATGACTTTATCAAAGAGCTCATCGGTGAGAGACCGTGCTGGCATGAAGGTGGAGGGTTTAGGGTGCCATGTGTTGCAAAGGACATCGGGCAAGAAAATTGCCTCTGCAGCGTGCATGACAAGAAATTAAGAGTTGTGTAAGATCATTATAGGAGTGGAGAACAACAACCTAAAAATTAGAGTTCTTAAGGGCACACATGATTGATCTAGCTTTCATAATTGGACCTCTATTCCTGTCGTTATCAGTTTCTTTTGTTGTACTATCTTGGATTGTGACATGTGTTTAGTTCTATAGTGGTTAATAAATTGATTGAGTTGGTATTTTCTATTGCGCCTGGTTTAATTTTTTATTTGTCTCGCCAACTCTGATTCTAAAACAATTAATTACACAAAGTTGCATTGACTAAATATGCCCCTTTTTTATGGCTTGGCCTGATGCTTGGTTTTGCTGCACGGTAGTTTGCTGTAAAACTTAGGCTACTTGACAAAGACTATCCTTGATGTTTGCTGCCCAAATCTATTTATTTTTTCACAGGGATGTCCAAGCTAGTTAGGTGCTATATATTTGTTGTTGTGACAATCTTAGTGGTCATTTTCTGTCTTTGGCATTTGATGACTCTTGGTAGTAGGCTTTGTTTTTCTACACTCTTTCCTTTATAATACGACGTACGTAGCTTTCTTATGGTTCCAAAGAGAGTGTTCACTTTACTATCTTAATTCACCGTTTATCTTTTTTATAATACGACATAGGTAGCTGTCTTGGTAGTAGGTTTTGGGAACTTCCAAAAGGTTCTCTGAACCATTTGTTTTTTCTTTTCTCTCGTTTCTGTTTCTTTTTTATTTCTTATATTTTTCTGTTTCTTTTTCATTTCTTTTTTATTTTTTGAAAGATGTTTGATATTATAAAAAGTGCATAATTCAGAAAATGTTCCTGTATTCAAATTTTTTCCTAATCAATTTTTTTGTGAATGTTCTAAAAATTGTTTCAGAATTTAAGAACAATCATTATTTTGAAAATTTCTTCAGAATATTTTTGTTCCATATTTTTGAAAACTTTTTAGATAAATGATTGGGATTTTGAAAGATAGTTCCTTTTTAAAAAAAAAATCACAATTTTCAAAAAATGTTCGTTTCTTCTAGTTTTGTTCTGGAGTTTCAGAAAATATTCCTATATTTCATAAAATTCGAAAAATGTTAGTATTTTCAATAAAATGTCAGAGTTTAAGAAATGTTTCCACTTCAAAATTGTTTGCAAACTTTAATACATTTCACTTTTTAATATTTGTTTGGGAATTTTAAAAAAATCCAACTTCCAAAAATTTGTTTGAATATCTCTAATTTAGTTTTCAAATTTTAAAAAATATACATGTTTTTGGAATATTGTTCGTGTTTTATAAAAAATAATTTAAAAAATCTGCATTTTCGGAAAATAGTTCATTACTTTTGGAAAAATGTTTGACTTTTTAGAAATTGGTTCACTAATATGAAAGTGGTCGGTTTTCATTAAAAACTCAAGGTTTTTGCAGAAAAATGTTTTTATTCAAAATTTAAATATATGAGAATCTGGTGTTGATTCTTACTGCTTTGCTGCTACATACTAAGATTTGCTCGCTAGCTCAGCTGGTAGTAGAACCGCAACTGTTGCCACAAAGAGCGGCAGATAGGAGCTCCCATATGCTAACCTTGCCTCAAGTTTTTTTTTTATTTTTTTATAATATTTTCAAAATATTCTAAATACATATTTTGAACTTTATTTTATTTTATTTTTAAAGCGTTCATCGTGCATTTCATGCAGTATAATAAAATTTTTCACCGAATTTAAATGGTTTTAACATTAATAAAATATTTGTGAAATTTTAAAAAAATATCTGTTTTGGAAAAAGTGTTCACTATAAATGCTCACGTAATTTAGTAAGAAACGTTTAACTGTTAAAAAAATTGTTCATGACTTTTAAAAAAATCACGCATTTAAAAATATGTGAAACAATGTAAAAATAGGTAAGCATAATTATTTTAAAAATTGTTTCGCACAATAAAAAAATGTGCACGTGTTTAATTGTTTTTGTGGCATTAAAAAAAATTCAACTTGTATCAAAAAAGCTCCGCGTGTATGCGAAAAAATTGTAGCATGTATTAAAAAGTCTATGTATTTAATAAAGCTGGAAAAAAGAAAAAGTATGAAAATTGATAAAGAAGAACACTTAAAATAAAAATAAAAAACTCCATGCAACCTTCCTGAAACTGGCCGAAACCCGTGGAAGGTTTCATGCATATGTTTTCAAAAGCTTACTGTGAATCGCTTCACTATGCTGACCCTCTCACATGATGAAAACTCGTGCCACACACACACACGCACGCACGCACGCACGCACGCACGCACAAGTGCGAGCTAAGCGTAGACTGCATGGCTTGCTCCCATATGCCACGTCCGCAGTAGTGCGGACCATGACAGGCGATAGGCTCGTGGACTTGCCATGAATACCGGAAGAAATAAAGAACACCTGAAGTAAAGAAAAAACTATAGTCAGGTACATCAATCACCTAGCGACGACTACAAGCACTGGAGCGAGTCGAAGGGACGCCGAAATCATCGCCCTTCGTTCACTAGAACCGGACAAACCTTGTTGTAGTAGACCATCCGAAAGTTGTTGTGCTAAGGCCCCATAGGACCATCACACGAGAACATCAACCATCACTGATGATGAGAAGTATAAATCGAAAGGATCATACCTATATACGCTAAAACAAAGATGATGGGTCTGTCGAATCCATATGGAACCACCAAAGATGAATGAAGATTAGATCCAAACATATCCGCCGAAGACCAGCACCGAACAAAACCCATGAGATCCACTAGAGACACCTCCACATGCCCTTCGACTACGCTAGACGCACAACCTGGACGTGGGCTAGGAGGGAAGACATTATTCCATCTTCAAGGAGCCACCGCCATCCCGCCTCCCTGAAAAGGACACTAACCTTAACTGAACCCAAAAATCTAACTAAACATGGATCATGACCCGTCCCACCAGCAAGGGTCGGGGTCCACCACGCCTCCATGTCCCTAAGGCCACCTGAGACGAGGTGGACCATCGGTGACACCGAAGGGAGTCAAGGGAAACCCTAACTGCCTTGTTCGCCCAAGCCATGAGAAAGGGGTACTTGTTGTTGTTATAAGACACGATAAATATTTGTCAAGTGAGGATGAATCTCACATGGTAAGTAAACTAGGGGCGGAGATTGATCTTATGGTCTCATGCTAACACTTCCACTTTAGGCAACCACAGTTCTAGATGCTCTAACCATAACTTGCAGAACTCATTAGTGGGTAGCACTTGCTGCCAGTCAGGAGCCTCCAGCGAATTGGAGTCCTTCGAAGGTGAAGAGCAGCAGCAGCAGGGTGGTGTAGATGGCATTAGCAAGCCACCGACTCTGTAGTGACCGGGGGTGGTGATGGCCCTATGATCCCTCTAGCACCCTTTAGGATCGGTAGTTAGGAGTTGGGGGAGGGGAGGGTAGCCCATACGTGTCTGTATATGCCCAAGGGTATGACCTCCTCATTTATATATGGTGCTAAGGGAACAAGGACCCAAACCAAATGTCATTATGTGTTCTCCCAATCAGGCACAACCGTGAGGGGTGTGTGTGTGTGTGGGGGGGGGGGGGGGGTGTCTCCCTTTTATTCGCCTGGTTCGATAACCATGGGATCAATTCAAGACTCTACTGTCCTTCCCAAATCGAGCACCGCTCCCGTCACCCTGAACAACCCCAAATACACAAAAGAACAAGCATCCTAATAACCCATGACTGTAGGGGTTTAATTTTACATATTTTCTATAAGTAAGAGCGTCAAACCAAACAAGGAGAAGAAAGAATTGGCGATGAAGAATAGCAAGAATCAATATATAAGATGTAAAATTATTTGATTGTTTAAATGAGCAAGAGAGCAATTGCAATAATGTAATTTGCAGCAAAATTATAATGATGCAACAAGTGGCCAAAACTGTGCTAAGAACAAAATAATTGTAGTACCTATATGAATCAAATCAATCTTTGGGACCATGGGTTTTCACCAAGTTTTTTCGCCTATAGTTCAATCGAATTGGGTGGACGCGACTGTTCTTCACCTTATCTCATGTGAGCTCGGGTGGACAGTAACATCAAAAAAATGGGAAAAAATAAAATAAAAACTGATTTTTTTGTGTGAAACATTGACAAAATTTTTGTTGACTTGCAAAGTTTCATGACCATATGACATTCGTGGAAATCGTGACAAAAGAAAAACAAAATCAATGCTCCAAAATGCATTTGAAAATAATATTTTGGAGTATCTATTTTTTGCCATGATTTACACGAGTGGTGATGAAATTTTGCAAGCCAACAAACATTTTATCAATGTTTCACACATAAAAAATTCAGTTTTTTTCCTTTTTTTTATTTTACTGTCCACTCGAGCTCACATGAGCTCGTGAGTAGAACAACACTTTCGAATTGACTTTAATTTCCATTCCCTTAATAAGTATTGTGTGGTGGAGCCTATGCTTATGTAACGCCCTAACTTGGACAAAAATATGTACTTATGAGTATAACCTCTATGCAAGCATCTGTAGATACAAAAGGAGAATTAAGATAACAAACATAGAATTAAATTCTAGGGTCCTTAATTACTCCTTATGGAGCAATTCACAAACTCGTAGTATGGTAATATCTGTCACTCGAACAACCCATCCAAAGCAAACTTATCACACAATGTTCTCCTCTAGGCCCATAAAGGGTAAGTGAAATGTAGTCGGCATTCACACATCATTATTGGAGAATTACACCACAACATAATATTAAAACAACGGACTTAGTCAATTTGACATGGTTATTAGTAACAAGGTCTCTCCCAAGTTCTCAAGAACGTGACATACTACTCATAAGACATCATAGTGATCATCATCAGTGTGATAATGATACAGATTATAATCTAAACATACAATTCTTTCACCAATAAACCACTAATAAGCATTACCTACTAACAAGAAATTTAGCATCCAGAAGTGATCTCATCAACATATATGAGCTAATAGTTTATAGGTTGAAAAGTAGGGGAATATGGAGTTGATGGTGGTAGTGATGAATGAGTTGGTGATGTGATCCTCACGATGAAGTGGATGTTGGTGATGTTGATGGCTTCGGTTGCCTCAACCCGAAGGGGAACGACCGTGGCAAATAAGCTCTTTGGGAGCAAAAAGTGCTCTGCGTTGTTTCCGCCTTGAAGATAGCAGCGAAAAAAATTCTTGATAATTGTTTCTAGAATTTTAAGGGTAATATTGGGCCAGGGGTGCCGGAGAGGTCTGGTGGCAAGCACTATGGTCCCCACATGCCCCTAGCTCGCGACCCATGGCCATGCCGCGAGATGGGCCAGCATGGGCCTCATAGGTGCCCTCCTGGCCCAATTTTAGCACCTTGGTTCTCTTCTCATGAGTTTCCGACTTTCTGAATTTCTTGGACATTTTTGTTCGCCGGAAAATAATTTCTTCACTATACTTTATGTTGGTATTTTTCTATAGCTTTCCGATGATTCCACTCCTCTGCTGCAACATGCAAATTAAGAGGGAAAATGCATGAGAATGATGTGATAATGTGTAAAACATGGATAATAATGAGCAATTTATATGAAAAATATTGATACAAAATGCACGCATCACAACCCGGCCCTAGTTCCCCATGAAAATGGAGGAATAGTCACCAACCCGAGCCCCCTCTAAATCCCCATCTCATTTGGTCGAAACAAACTGCAAAAGGGAGGAAGATTAGGCATACATCACTGGGCCGAACGAGAAACAGGCGACACTCCAGTGCGAGTGGTGGAACGCTAGCGATGATAATTATTTCCTCTCTTCCATCGAGAGGGAGGAGAACGTCAATCGTGTTTATTGCGTCGCTCTAGCACTGGAGAGTAGAACACTTTCAGCACTATTGAGTCACTCTAGCATGAGGGAGGGAACGCACACAACGGCGTGAGCGGTGACATGAATGGCTAGAGGGAGGAGCACGCCAGCGGCATTGTGAGCGAAGTGGAACTTGTAGGTGGAGCTTACAAGTGCGAAATGAAATGAAATGGAGAAGAGAGAGTGGTGGGCGTGATGAGGAATGGACCCAGTCCACACATTGTAGTCCATGCTAGAAGATTCGGGCATGCAACGACCAGTGTTGATTGTGCCACATCATCCATGAGTGGAGATTCGTGCGTCAATCGGACGACGTCATGTGCACATTGTTCCAAGGGAACGTCAATGCGTTAGAATTATTGATAATTTTTATGATCAATAAGCACCATTACACGTTACATATTCGGGATAATTAATTTAGTATCTAATCCCGGATAAGAAATCGCAAGCTAAATTACCTAATAACATATCATCACCAATCAATGTATAGCCGACACTAAAACCCAAACTATAACCATGCCATATTTGTTAGTTTAAATTTTGGATTAATTGCATCCCACCTGCTAAATGTTGATAGAGATATCATACATGAGTAACATGACATGGTCAAAATTAGTATGAAGAATCTTATTTCCTAAGAAGAGTTACATGACTGATTTGTCTAAGCATAGTCATTAGTCCGTAGTCGGAACAACAAAGTTTTGACCAATGGTCTTTTTACAGAAAAGGTTAAAGGTGCTATTGAACTATTACCTTTTACACTTCTCTTTCTTTATTTATGTCTTAAACATATCATATTTTCATACATATATTATATTCAGTAGCATAATTATGCTGATAAATGCATAAAAAATGTAGTACCCTCCTTGCACAAATGTTTTTTAGGTATCCTTGCACAAGTTTTAATAAAGGAACTCCAATTGCTAAACAAGGATTAGCGATGTAACATGACGTTCTTCTAGCGGAGAGCCCGGCTATAGACAAGTGCAGTTACAATCTAATTCTCTAGGGAAGTGGAGTATTTGAGCTCGAGCTCATTTGAGCCCGGATGAACAATAAATTATAAAAAAAATGAAAACAAATTCAAACAATTCTGATTTTTTTGTGGTATACTTTGACAAATGCTCTAGGTGTTTGCAGTTTTTTTATCATGAGATCTCATTTCAAAGGCTCGAGCTCAAATACTCCACTTCCCTAGAACATTTGTCAAAGTAAACCATACTTAGAACATTTGTCAAAGTAAACCACAAAAAATGCTAATTTCGAAAGCATTTTGGAGCATTGATTTTTTTTATTTACTGTTCATCCGGGCTCAAATGAGCTCAAGCTCAAAAGGGTACTTTCGATTCTGTAGCAGTTATTGAGGTGGCGGGTGAAGAAATTTGATGGAATGAGGCAACTGCAGTTTATGAGGTTCGCATGGATTCGGTGACTATTGGAAACGTCGAGTTCAAACATTGCCTATTAGAAGCTAATGGAGCATTGCATGAGCACTACTAGGGAAAACTTTATACATAGAATATTAGCAGCAGCGCGGCACCAAAAGAAGCACTACTGCTAATTAGCAGTAGTGCGGTCAAGAAAAACCCGCTACTGATGCAAATTTAGTAGTAGTGCGTGAGGGCTAAACCGCGCTGCTACAAAAATCGACCGACAGTAACCAACAACCTAAGTTTAGCAGCCGCACGGGGTCGCGGTACGTGCTATTGCTATAGCAATAGTAGTAGCGCGCTTTTTTCTCATGTCGCTGCTGCTAATTTTGAAATTGTCCACACGGTTGCCCCCGTTTAGCAGTAGCGCATGCGAGAAACACGTGCTGCTGCTATGCTCTTATCAGTAGCGCGTTTTCGTTCCCGCGCTACTGCTAAGTCGCAACACCCCACCACCCTTTTCCACCCGCCCATCTCCTCTCCTCCCTTTCCCCTACCTCCCATCCTCCTTCTCTCACTCTTCTTCTTCCTCAATACTTCTCCCCCATTACTCTCCCTCTTGTACCTACCTTTCTCTCTCTTCATTACTCCTATCTAACTACACCACCTCCATTAATGCATCTCCTTTCTCTTTTTCCTTCCCCCTCCACTAGTTGAAGTTGTCTCCTCCCAAATTAGCTAGCTAGGTAGATGTAGCATCTAGTTAAGTGACATATTTGCCCCCTAACTAGATCTATCTTTGTCAAGAAGAGCTTTGTGCACTTTTGATCTCCCTACATCATCATCTCCACCGTTTGCTCGATCTCAAGATAGAGGTGATTAAAATTTCATGCTCTTGCAAAATGGAAATATGTGTATGTGTGTGTGTGATATGATAATTGGGTAATATGATGGAAATTGTGTGTGTGGCATGAGTTGACGCCAAATTATGCTTTTGAGTTGCCTATGTTTTGCCGAAATGTCGATTTATTTCCATTTCGGCGAATTCCGGGCAAACTCTAGATCTATATGTCCTATTTTTAGGGAAGGTCATGCCGAATTTTGTTATGACTTTGATGCATGCACGCATTTTTATAATTAATTTGTTTATTATTACCGTGCAGACGTTCATGATGGTCAGTGGAACGATGGTGGACAGGTGGTTGCGGTCGGCGGTGCAGGACATGAAAGAAAATAACCGGACAGAGGTTTTATGTCCGTGTCGAAAATGCAAAGGAATAGTTTGGCTCGACCCCTATGACGATGGTCGTGTCGAAGCGCACCTGCTCATGACTGGTTTCATGGATGGCTATACCCGGTGGATAATTGAAGATGAGGATGACGATGTTGAGGACGCCGACGGGGCAGGCAATGACGACACGGGGCAAGACAAAGAGACGATTGATAATGGCGGCTGGGAAGAGGCCGGACATGGTGGAGGAGAAGGGGCCGGACATGGCGGCGGAGAGAACATGGACTCCACGCAGTAGAGTTCGTCGGTAGTAAGTTCAATCATGCGGGACCCTCATGTTCAAGCACTACTTCGCAAGGAGACGAATACTGAGAGAGCTGCTTCTAGAGAGGAGGCTAAGCTGGAGCAACTGGTGGTAGACTCGAACACTCCATTGTATGATGGTTGCAATCCTGAGGTGACCCGCTTGAGTTTCACGCTCCAACTCCTGAAGACGAAGGCTAAAAACAAATGGACCGACACTAGCCTCGATGAGCATCTCAAGTACCTAAAGGATGTTCTTCCCGCGGGGAATCTATGTCCTACTAGTGTTGATGAGGCCAAGAAGATCATGTGCCCTCTTGATCTGCCGCACGTTAGATACCATGCATGCATCAACGATTGCATAATTTATCGGAAGGAGCACGCGGAAAAAACAAGTTGTCCGGTGTGCAATGCTTCTTGATACAAGAAGGCCGGGAAGAAATGTCCCCAGAAAGTTGTATGGTACTTACCGACCACTCCCCGTCTCCAGCGGTATTTCATAGATCCCAAGGAAGCAAAGCTAATGCGCTGGCACGTGGAGAGGAAGAAGCCCGACGATGGAGATGATCCGAAGCTGAGACACGTCAAGGATGGAAGCCAGTGGAGAGCGTTGAACAACTTCTATCGGTATTTCGAATGTGATGCAAGGAACATCGTGCTCGGCGCGTGTACCAATGGCATGAATCCGTTTGGCAACCAGAACACCAACCATAGCACATGGCCCGTGTTTGTATGGTTGTGTAACCTCCCGCCTGGTTGTGCATGAAGTCAAAGTACATTCACATGAGCATGCTTATTCAAGGGCCGAAACAACCAGAAAATAATATTAATTTGTATATGGGCTACTTCAAGAGGAGTTAGACACGTTATGGAAAACACCGGCCAAGACATGTAACGCCAGCAAAGGTGATCATTTCTACATGAGAGCCGTGCTGATCACGACGGTGCACGACTATCTCGGTTACAGATATGTCGCAGGCCAGGTGTGCCATGGATATTGCGGATACACACGGTGCATGGATGATACGACGTCTCAGCAGCTAATGTCAAGGAAAGATGGTGGGTCTGAGAAAATCGTGTACATGGGGCATCGAAGATGTCTTGAACAGGACGACCCGTGGAGAAACCGTGGAGATCTATTCAATGGTCATGCTGAGCATCGAGGACCTCCACGTAAGCGGGGCGGCGCCGAAATCGATGAGCTGTTGAAAAACTGGAAGGAGTGCTCCGCGTCGGGAAAGACGATGAAAAAGGCGCCGGAGCCGCTGCTGAAGGTATGGAAAACGAGGTCTGTGTTCTGGGACTTGGAGTACTGGCACAAACTCGATACACCTCATTGCCTTGATCAAATGCATATCTGTAAGAATGTCCTTGACAGCTTGCTCGCGACACTGATGAACATGCCGGATAAGACCAAGGATGGGATGAAGGCAAGAAAAGACTTGCAAGATTTGAATATCAGGGAAGATTTGCACATGCCGCCCCGTAAAAAGTCAGACGAGACAGAGACGGAGACAGAGGTGCGGGAGAAGAAGGGCAAGAAAATAAATAAAGAGGATTATTGCCCCCCTTCTTGCTTCACCTTAAGTCAGGCTGAGACCGATCAATTCTTTAAGTGCCTTACCGGAGTCAAAGTTAGTTCCGGTTACTGTGGCAAGATAAGAAGATATCTAGAAACAAACAAGAAAAGGTTCAGTGGGATGAAGTCCCATGACTGTCATGTGATGATGACGCAGATACTACCTGTTGCCCTTAGAGGGATAATGGACAAGCACGTCCGTGGGATGCTTATTGGTCTCTATAACTTTTTCGACATCATCTCTCGAAAGTCAATCAGTGCGAAGCAGCTCCGAAGGCTACATGAAGAGATCGTTGTGATACTGAATGAGCTTGAGATGTACTTCCCACCCGCGTTCTTTGACGTGATGGTGCATCTGTGTGTCCATATTGTGGATGACATAATAGACCTGGGGCCGTCATTTCTGCACAACATGATGCCGTTTGAGAGGATGAATGGGATCATCAAAGGATTCGTTCGTAACATGTCCCGTCCGGATGGAAGCATCGTCCAGGGCTATGTGACACAAGAGTGCATCTCTTTCTGCGAGAATTTTCTATATGGCGTAGACCAAACGCCTGGTGTTAGTGTTGGTTTGCCTGTTAACAAGCAAGATGGGAGGCTCGAAGGAGAAGGTCACTCCAACGGTCGTAGGGAACTGCACATGGCATACTCAGATCGACGCAGCGACTTTGACAGAGCAAACTTGTTGGTAGTGCTACAACACCTAGACGAGGTAGATCCTTTCGTGGCACTGCACAAAGAAGTTATGGCAAAGAAGTATCGTGATGGGGGGCATGCAGGACGGACGCCGAAGTTACTGCAGAGCACAACTCCACTTTACTGCATTGGTTCAAAGAGCATATTATTGCTAATCCCCCGGAGGAGGGCTCTAAGGACGGATTGCTCATATACGCCTCAGCACATGGCCCCTCGCCCAACCTCGTAACCTATTAGGCATACAATATCTGTTGGGTTTCGTAGTAATTTCAAAAAAATTCCTACGCACACGCAAGATCATGTGATGCATAGCAACGAGAGGGGAGAGTGTAGTCTACGTACCCACGCAGACCGACTGCGGAAGCGTTGATGCAACGTAGAGGAAGTAGTCGTACGTCTTCACGATCCAACCGATCAAGTACCGAAACTACGGCACCTCCGAGTTCGAGCACACGTTCAGCTCGATGACGATCCCCGGACTCCGATCCAGCAAAGTGTCGGGGAAGAGTTCCGTTAGCACGACGGCGTGGTGACGATCTTGATGCACTACGACAGCAGGGCTTCGCCTAAACTCCGCTACAGTATTATCGAGGAATATGGTGGCTGGGGGCACCGCACACGGCTAAGGAATAGATCACGTGGATCAACTTGTGTGTTTCTGGGGTGCCTCTGCCTCAGTATATAAAGGATTAGAGGGGGGGAGGCTGGCCGGCCACAGGAGGCGCGCCAGGAGAGTCCTACTCCCTCTGGGAGTAGGATCCCCCCCCAATCCTAGTTGGAATAGGATTCCTTGAGGGGGGAAAGAGAGAGAGGGGGGCCGGCCACCTCTCCTAGTCCAAATAGGACTAGGGGAAGGGGGGAGGCGCACAGCCACCTTGGGCTGCCCCTTTCTCCTTTCCACTAAAGCCCACTAAGGCCCATATAGCTCCCGGGGGGTTCCGGTAACCTCCCGGTACTCCGGTAAAATCCCGATTTCACCCGGAACACTTCCGATATCCAAACATAGGCTTCCAATATATCAATCTTTATGTCTCGACCATTTCGAGACTCCTCGTCATGTCCGTGATCACATCCGGGACTCCGAACAACCTTCGGTACATCAAAATGCATAAACTCATAATATAACTGTCATCGTAACCTTAAGCGTGCAGACCCTACGGGTTCGAGAACAATGTAGACATGACCGAGACACGTCTCCGGTCAATAACCAATAGCGGGACCTGGATGCCCATATTGGCTCCTACATATTCTACGAAGATCTTTATCGGTCAGACCGCATAACAACATATTACGTTGTTCCCTTTGTCATCGGTATGTTACTTGCCCGAGATTCGATCGTCGGTATCCAATACCTAGTTCAATCTCGTTATTGGCAAGTCTCTTTACTCGTTCCGTAATACATCATCTCACAACTAACATATTAGTTGTAATGCTTGCAAGGCTTATGTGATGTGCATTACCGAGAGGGCCCAGAGATACCTCTCCGACAATCGGAGTGACAAATCCTAATCTCGAAATACGCCAACCCAACATGTACCTTTGGAGACACCTGTAGTACTCCTTTATAATCACCCAGTTACGTTGTGACGTTTGGTAGTACCCAAAGTGTTCCTCCGGTAAACGGGAGTTGCATAATCTCATAGTTATAGGAACATGTATAAGTCATGAAGAAAGCAATAGCAACATACTAAACGATCGGGTGCTAAGCTAATGGAATGGGTCATGTCAATCAGATCATTCAACTAATGATGTGACCTCGTTAATCAAATAACAACACTTTGTTCATGGTCAGGAAACATAACCATCTTTGATTAACGAGCTAGTCAAGTAGAGGCATACTAGTGACACTAAGTTTGTCTATGTATTCACACATGTATTATGTTTCCGGTTAATACAATTCTAGCATGAATAATAAACATTTATCATGATATAAGGAAATAAATAATAACTTTATTATTGCCTCTAGGGCATATTTCCTTCAGTCTCCCACTTGCACTAGAGTCAATAATCTAGATCACATCACCATGTGATTAACATCGATAGTTCACATCATCATGTGATTAACACCCATAGTTCACATCGCCATGTGACCAACACCCAAAGGGTTTACTAGATTCAGTAATCTAGTTCACATCGCTATGTGATTAACACCCAAGGAGTACTAAGGTGTGATCATGTTTTGCTTGTGAGAGAATCTTAGTCAACGGGTCTGCCACATTCAGATCCGCATGTATTTTGCAAATTTCTATGTCAACAATGCTCTGCATGGAGCTACTCTAGCTAATTGCTCCCACTTTCAATATGTATCTAGACCGAGACTTAGAGTCATCTAGATTAGTGTCAAAACTTGCATCGGCGTAACCCTTTACGACGAATCTTTTTTTTCCACTTCCATAATAGAGAAACATATCCTTATTCCACTAAGGATAATTTTAACTGCTGTCCAGTGATCTACTCCTAGATCACTATCGTACTCCCTTGCCAAACTCAGTGGTAGGTCATTCAATAGATCTGGTATACAGCATGGCATACTTTATAGAACCTATGACTGGGGCATAGGGAATGACTTTCATTCTCTTTCTATCTTCTGCTGTGGTCGGGCTTTGAGTCTTACTCAACTTCACACCTTGTAACACAGGCAAGAAACTTTTTCTTTGACCGTTCCATTTTGAACTACTTCAAAATCTTGTCAAGGTATGTACTCATTGAAAAAACTTATCAAGTGTCTTGATCTATCTCTATAGATCTTGATACTCAATATGTAAGTAGCTTCACCGAGGTCTTTCTTTGAAAAACTCCTTTCAAACACTCCTTTATGCTTTGCAGAATAATTCTACATTATTTCCGATCAACAATATGTCATTCACATATACTTATCAGAAATGTTGTAGTGCTCCCACTCACTTTCTTGTAAATACAGGCTTCACCGCAAGTCTGTATAAAACTATATGCTTTGATCAACTTATCAAAGCATATATTCCAACTCCGAGATTCTTGCACCAGTCCATAGATGGATCGCTGGAGCTTGCATATTTAGTTAACACCTTTAGGATCGACAAAACCTTCTAGTTGCATTGTATACAACTCTTCTTTAGTAAATCCATTAAGGAATGCAGTTTTGTTTATCCATTTGCCAGATTTCATAAAATGCGGCAATTGCTAACATGATTCGGACAGACTTAAGCATAGATACGAGTGAGAAAAATCTCATCGTAGTCAACACCTTGAACTTGTCGAAAACTTTTTGCGACAATTCTAGCTTTGTAGATAGTAACACTACTATCAGCGTCCTTCTTCCTCTTGAAGATTCATTTATTCTCAATTGCTTGCCGATCAGTGGGCAAGTCAACCAAAGTCCATACTTTGTTCTCATACATGGATCATATCTCAGATTTCATGGCCTCAAACCATTTCGCGGAATCTGGGCTCATCATTGCTTCCTCATAGTTTGCAAGTTCGTCATGGTCTAGTAACATGACTTCCAGAACAGGATTACCGTACCACTCTGGTGCGGATCTTACTCTGGTTTACCTACGAGATTTGGTAGTAACTTGATCTGAAGTTACATGATCATCACCATTAGCTTCCTCACTAATTGGTGTAGTAGTCACAGGAACAGATTTCTGTGATGAACTACTTTCTAATAAGGGAGCAGGTACAGTTACCTCATCAAGTTCTACTTTCCTCCCACTCACTTCTTTCGAGAGAAACTCCTTCTCTAGAAAAACTCCGAATTTAGCAACAAAAGTCTTGCCTTCGGATTTGTGATAGAAGGTGTACCCAACAGTCTCCTTTGGGTATCCTATGAGGACATATTTCTCCAATTTGGGTTTGAGCTTATTAGGATGAAACTTTTTCATATAAGCATCACAACCCCAAACTTTAAGAAACGACAACTTTGGTTTCTTGCCAAACCACAGTTCAGATTGTGTCGTCTCAACGGACTTAGATGGTGCCCTATTTAACGTGAATGCAGCTGTCTCTAATGCATAACCCCAAAACGATAGTGGTAGATCGGTAAGAGACATCATAGATCGCACCATATCTAATAAAGTACGGTTATGATATTCGGACACACCATTATGCTGTGGTGTTCCAGGTGGCATGAGTTTGCGAAACTATTCCGCATTGTTTTAATTGAAGACCAAACTCGTAACTCAAATATTTTACTTCTGCGATCATATCGTAGAAATTTTTCATTTTTGTTACGATGATTTTCCACTTCACTCTGAAATTCTTTGAACTTTTCAAATGTTTCAGACCTTTGTTTCATCAAGTAGATATACTCATATCTGCTCAAATCATCTGTGAAGATCAGAAAATAATGATACCTATCGCGAGCCTCAATATTCATCGGACCACATACATCAGTATGTATGATTTCCAACAAATCTGTTGCTCGCTCCATTGTTCCGGAGAACGGCGTTTTAGTCATCTTGCCCATAAGGCATGGTTCGCAAGCATCAAGTGATTCATAATCAAGTGATTCCAAAATCCCATCAGCATGGAGTTTCTTCATGCGCTTTACACCAATATGACCTAAACGGCAGTGCCACAAATAAGTTGCACTATCATTATTAACTTCGCATCTTTTGGTTTCAATATTATGAATATGTGTATCATTAAGATCGAGATCCAATGAACTATTTTCATTGGGTGTGTAACCATATAAGGTTTTATTCATGTAAACAGAACAACAATTTATTCTTTTACTTAAATGAATAACCGTATTACAATAAACATGATCAAATCATATTCATGCTCAACGCAAACACCAAATAACACTTATTTAGGTTCAACACTAATCCCGAAAGTATAGGGAGTGTGCGATGATGATCATATCAATCTTGGAACCACTTCCAACACACATCGTCACTTCACCCTTAACTAGTCTTTGTTCATTCTGCAACTCCCGTTTCGAGTTACTACTCTTAGCAACTGATCCAGTATCAAATACTGAGGGGTTGCTATAAACACTAGTAAAGTACACATCAATAACATGTATATCAAATATACTTATGTTCACTTTGCCATCATTCCTATCCGCCAATCACTTGGGGTAGTTCCGCTTCCAGTGACCAGTCCCTTTGCAGTAGAAGCACTTAGTCTCAGGCTTAGGATCAGACTTGGGCTTCTTCACTTGAGCAGCAACTTGCTTGCCGTTCTTGTTGAAGTTCCCCTTCTTCCCTTTGCCCTTTTCTTGAAACTAGTGGTCTTGTCAACCATCAACACTTGATGTTTTTCTTGATTTCTACCTTTGTTGATTTCAGCATCACGAAGAGCTTGGGAGTTGTTTCCGTTATCCCTTGCATATTATAGTTCATCACGAAGTTCTACTAACTTGGTGATGGTGACTAGAGAATTCTGTCAATCACTATCTTATCTGGAAGATTAACTCCCACTTGATTCAAGCGATTGTAGTACCCAGACAATCTGAGCACATGCTCACTAGTTGAGCGATTCTCCTCCATCTTTTAGCTATAGAACTTGTTGGGGACTTCATATCTCTCAACTCGGGTATTTGCTTGAAATATTAACTTCAACTCCTGGAACATCTCATATGGTCCATGACGTTCAAAACGTCTTTGAAGTCCCGATTCTAAGCCGTTAAGCATGGTGCACTAAACTATCAAGTAGTCATCATATTGAGCTTAGCCAAATGTTCATAACGTCTGTATCTGCTCCTGCAATAGGTCTGTCACCTAGCGGTGCATCAAGGACATAATTCTTCTGTGCAGCAATGAGGATAAACCTCAGATCACGGATCCAATCCGCATCATTGCTACTAACATCTTTCAACATAATTTTTCTCTAGGAACATATCAAAATAAACATATGAAAGCAACAACGCAAGCTATTGATCTACAACATAATTTGCAAAATACCACCAGTACTAAGTTCATGATAAATTTAAGTTCAATTAATCATATTACTTAAGAACTCCCACTTAGATAGACATCCCTCTAATCTTCTAAGTGATTACGTGATCCATATCAACTAAACCATAACCGATCATCACGTGAGATGGAGTAGTTTTCAATGGTGAACATCGTTATGTTGATCATATCTACTATATGATTCACGCTCGAACTTTCGGTCTTCGTGTTCCGAGGCCATATCTGTATATGCTTGGCTCGTCAAGTATAACCTGAGTATTCCGCGTGTGCAACTGTTTTGCACCCGTTGTATTTGAACGTAGAGCCTATCACACCCGATCATCACGTGGTGTCTCAGCACGAAGAACTTTCGCAACGGTGCATACTCAGGGAGAACACTTCTTGATAATTTAGTGAGAGATCATCTTATAATGCTACCGTCAATCAAAGCAAGATAAGATGCATAAAAAGATAAACATCACATGCAATCAATATAAGTGATATGATATGGCCATCATCATCTTGTGCTTGTGATCTCCATCTCCGAAGCACCGTCATGATCACCATCGTCACCGGCGCGACACCTTGATCTCCATCGTAGCATCGTTGTCGTCTCGCCAATCTTATGCTTCCACGACTATCACTACCGTTTAGTAATAAAGTAAAGCATTACATTGCGATTGCATTGCATACAATAAAGCGACAACCATATGGCTCCTGCCAGTTGCCGATAACTCGGTTACAAAACATGATCATCTCATACAATAAAATTCAGCATCATGCCTTGACCATATCACATCACAACATGCCCTGAAAAAACAAGTTAGACGTCCTCTACTTTGTTGTTGCAAGTTTTACGTGGCTGCTACGGGCTTAAGCAAGAACCAATCTCACCTACGCATCAAAACCACAACGATAGTTTGTCAAATAGACTCCGTTTCAACCTTCGCAAGGACCGGGCGTAGCCACACTTGGTTCAACTAAAGTTGGAGAGACAGTCGTCCGCAAGCCACCTATGTGCAAAGCACGTCGGGGGAACCGGTCTCGCGTAAGCGTACGCGTAATGTTGGTCCGGGTCGTCTCGTCCAACAATGCCGCCGAACCAAAGTATGACATGCTGGTAGGCAGTATGACTTATATCGCCCACAACTCACTTGTGTTCTACTCGTGCATATAACATCAACATAAATAACCTAGGCTCGGATGCCACTGTTGGGTTTCGTAGTAATTTCAAAAAAATTCCTACGCACACGCAAGATCATGTGATGCATAGCAACGAGAGGGGAGAGTGTAGTCTACGTACCCACGCAGACCGACTGCGAAAGCGTTGACGCAACGTAGAGGAAGTAGTCGTACGTCTTCACGATCCAACCGATCAAGTACCGAAACTACGGCACCTCCGAGCTCGAGCACACGTTCAGCTCGATGACGATCCCCGGACTCCAATCCAGCAAAGTGTCGGGGAAGAGTTCCGTCAGCACGACGGCGTGGTGACGATCTTGATGCACTACGGCAGCAGGGCTTCGCCTAAACTCCGCTACAGTATTATCGAGGAATATGGTGGCTGGGGGCACCGCACACGGCTAAGGAATAGATCACGTGCCTCAGTATATAAAGGATTAGAGGGGGGGAGGCTGGCCGGCCACAGGAGGCGCGCCAGGAGAGTCCTACTCCCTCTGGGAGTAGGATTCCCCCCCCCCCCCAATCCTAGTTGGAATAGGATTCCTTGAGGGGGGAAAGAGAGAGAGGGGGCCGGCCACCTCTCCTAGTCCAAATAGGACTAGGGGAAGGGGGGAGGCGCACAGCCACCTTGGGCTGCCCCTTTCTCCTTTCCACTAAAGCCCACTAAGGCCCATATAGCTACCGGGGGGTTCCGGTAACCTCCCGGTACTCCGGTAAAATCCCGATTTCACCCGGAACACTTCCGATATCCAAACATAGGCTTCCAATATATCAATCTTTATGTCTCGACCATTTCGAGACTCCTCGTCATGTCCGTGATCACATCCGGGACTCCGAACAACCTTCGGTACATCAAAATGCATAAACTCATAATATAACTGTCATCGTAACCTTAAGCGTGCAGACCCTACGGGTTCGAGAACAATGTAGACATGACCGAGACACGTCTCCGGTCAATAACCAATAGCGGGACCTGGATGCCCATATTGGCTCCTACATATTCTACGAAGATCTTTATCGGTCAGACCGCATAACAACATATTACGTTGTTCCCTTTGTCATCGGTATGTTACTTGCCCGAGATTCGATCGTCGGTATCCAATACCTAGTTCAATCTCGTTACTGGCAAGTCTCTTTACTCGTTCCGTAATACATCATCTCACAACTAACATATTAGTTGTAATGCTTGCAAGGCTTATGTGATGTGCATTACTGAGAGGGCCCAGAGATACCTCTCCGACAATCGGAGTGACAAATCCTAATCTCGAAATACGCCAACCCAACATGTACCTTTGGAGACACCTGTAGTACTCCTTTATAATCACCCAGTTACGTTGTGACGTTTGGTAGTACCCAAAGTGTTCCTCCGGTAAACGGGAGTTGCATAATCTCATAGTTATAGGAACATGTATAAGTCATGAAGAAAGCAATAGCAACATACTAAACGATCGGGTGCTAAGCTAATGGAATGGGTCATGTCAATCAGATCATTCAACTAATGATGTGACCTCGTTAATCAAATAACAACACTTTGTTCATGGTCAGGAAACATAACCATCTTTGATTAACGAGCTAGTCAAGTAGAGGCATACTAGTGACACTAAGTTTGTCTATGTATTCACACATGTATTATGTTTCCGGTTAATACAATTCTAGCATGAATAATAAACATTTATCATGATATAAGGAAATAAATAATAACTTTATTATTGCCTCTAGGGCATATTTCCTTCAATATCAACGGATACACGTTCTACATGGAGGCCAAAGATATGGACAGTGATGATCAGAACTCAGGGGTGACGATGGAATGCATGACCGGCAGCGACAACGGCGCAACTGAAAGATTTTACGGAAGGGTCGAGGAGATCTAGGAGCTTGACTACTATGGACTGCACAACACGACGATGTTCCATGTCAGATGGGCTAAGAATGTCGAAAGAGAAAACCGGAATTTCACTACCATGACTATACCCGATGCCAAGAGCGCTACCGTGAACGCTATCGCAAAAAACGAGCCATGGGTACATGCTAAGCACGTGACACAATGCTTCTTCATAACTGACCCGCGCAATCCCAGTCGTGTTGTCGTGAGGAGAGACAAAAGGAACATCATTGGAATGGATGGAGTCGCCAACGAGGAAGACTACGATCAGTACGGCAACCCTATGAGGGAAGATGGCGATGATGATGATGTATACGTCAAAAGAAGAATCAATACTACATTACCTAAGAAAAATCGTACTCCATGGAAAAGGCAAAGTCACAATGAGGGGCTCAATTATTCTTCAACGAACAAGAAGGGAAAGAAGCTGACTCAAAAATGAAAACGTCAATGCTGAGGAACCGTATGTTATCAGTCAAATGATGTAAGATATATGTTCCTATTTTGTATACACACTTAGCCATTATTATGCATGGGTCCAATGATGTAATATATATGCTCCTATTTTGTATACATATTTAACCGTCAAATGATGCAATATATATCGCCTTCCCTTCATTCACTGCTCTCGGAAAAAAAAAAGAAAAGTGAGAGAAAATAAAGGAGAAGAAAATAGAAGGAAACAAACAGGAAAATTGTTATATAGGTACTGGTTATAGCAGCAGCGCTTTTATGAGAAAAGAGCTACAACTAGTCAAGATAGCAGTAGCGGTTTCTACACGAAACCGCTATAGCTACCTGGAGTAGCTATAGCGCGTTTTGCCTAAACGCGCTACTGCTGTGCCCACTTAACCCCCAAAATCCCCACTCCTTCCTTCATCCCGCCTCTTTTCCCCCAAATCTCCACACTTTCTCCCCGTTGCACCGCTGGAGCCCTGCCCTCGCTGCGCCTCTACGTCGCCTGATACGTCTCCGTCGTATCTATAATTTTTTATTGTTCCATGCCAATATTCTACAACTTTAATATACTTATGGTAACCTTTTATACTATTTTTGGGACTAACATATTGATCCAGTGCCCAGTGCCAGTTCCTGTTTGTTGCATGTTTTTTGTTTCGCGGAATATCCATATCAAACGGAGTCCGAACGGGATAAAAACTGACAGAGATTTTTTTTGGAATATATATGATTTTTGGGAAGAAAAGTCCATGCGAGACGATGCCCAAGGGGGCCATGAGGCAGGGGGGCGCGCCCCTGATCCTCGTGGCCACCCCGTAAGGCGGTTGATGCCCTTCTTTCTGAAGGAAATATGCCCTAGAGGCAATAATAAAGTTATTATTTATTTCCTTATTTCATGATAAATGTTTATTATTCATGCTAGAATTGTATTAACCGAAAACATAATACTTGTGTGAATACATAGACAAACTAAACGTCACTAGTATGCCTCTACTTGACTAGCTCGTTGATCGAAGATGGTTATGTTTCCTAACCATAGACATGTGTTGTCATTTGATTAACGGGATCACATCATTAGGAGAATGATGTGATTGACATGACCCATTCCATTAGCTTAGCACCCGATCGTTTAGTATGTTGCTATTGCTTTCTTCATGACTTATACATGTTCCTATGACTATGAGATTATGCAACTCCCGTTTGCCGGAGGAACACTTTGTGTGCTACCAAACGTCACAACGTAACTGGGTGATTATAAAGGAGCTCTACAGGTGTCTCCAAAGGTACATGTTGGGTTGGCGTATTTCGAGATTAGGATTTGTCACTCCGATTGTCGGAGAGGTATCTCTGGGCCCTCTTGGTAATGCACATCACTTAAGCCTTGCAAGCATTGCAACTAATGAGTTTGTTGCGAGATGATGTATTACGGAACGAGTAAAGAGACTTTCCGGTAACGAGATTGAACTAGGTATTGAGATACCGACGATCAAATCTCGGGCAAGTAACATACCGATGACAAAGGGAACAACGTATGTTGTTATGCGGTCTGACCGATAAAGATCTTCGTACAATATGTGGGAGCCAATATGAGCATCCTGGTTCCGCTATTGGTTATTGACCGGAGACGTGTCTCGGTCATGTCTACATTGTTCTCAAACCCGTAGGGTCCGCACGCTTAAGGTTTCGATGACAGTTTCATTATGAGTTTATATGTTTGGATGTTGCGAAGGAGTTCGGAGTCCCAGATGAGATCGGGGACATGACGAGGAGTCTCGAAATGGTCGAGACGTAAAGATTGATATATTGGATGACTATATTCAAACATCGGAAAGGTTCCTAGTGATTCGGGTATTTTCGGAGGTACCGGGGAGTTACGGGAATACGAGGAAAGAAGCAATGGGCCTTAGTGGGAAGGACCAGGAGGTGGTGCGCGCCCCTCCCAAGCCCAGTCCGAATTGGACAAGGGGTTTGGGGCACGGACCCTCTCTCCCTTACTTCCCCTCTTCCCCCTTTCCCCCCTTCTCCTAGTTGGACTAGGAAAGGAGGAAACCTACTCCAACTAGGAGTAGGAATCCTACTCCCCTGGCACGCCCCTCCTAGGGCCGGCCTCCTTCCCCCTTGCTCCTTTGTATACGGGGGCAGGGGGCACCCCAAAGACACACAAGTTGATCTTCGTGATCGTTCTCTTAGCCGTGTGCGGTGCCCCCCTCCACCATAATCCTCGATAATATTGCAGCGGTGCTTAGGCGAAGCCCTGCGACGGTAGAACATTAAGATCGTCACCACGCCGTCGTGCTGACGGAACTCTTCCCCGACACTTTGCTGGATCGGAGTCCGGGGATCGTCATAGAGCTGAACGTGTGCTAGAACTCGGAGGTGCCATAGTTTCGGTGCTTGATCGGTCGGGTCGCGAAGACGTACGACTACATCAACCGCGTTTTCATAACGCTTCCGCTTTCGGTCTACGAGGGTACGTGGACAACACTCTCCCCTCTCGTTGCTATGCATCACCATGATCTTGCGTCTGCGTAGGATTTTTTTTTTGAAATTGCTACGTTCCCCAACACTTTTTCCGCAAGAAAGCTAATATACGGATAGAGATCATGTTAAAATTTCAGCCCAATCGGAGTTACGGGATCTCCGGGAATATAAGAAATGGTGAAAGGGTAGAATCTGAGAACGCAGAAACAGAGAGAGACAGAGAGGCAGATCCAATCTTGGAGGGGCTCTCGCCCCTCCCACGCCATGGTGGCCATGGACCAAAGGGGAAACCCTTCTCCCATCTAGGGAGGAGGTCAAGGAAGAAGAAGAAGGAGGGGGGCTCTCTCCCCCTCGCTTCCGGTGGCACCGGAGTGCCACCGGGGGCCATCATCATCACCGCAATCTTCACCAACAACTTCACCGCCATCATCACCAACTCTTCCCCCCTCTATGCAGTGGTGTAACCCCTCTCTTACCCGTTGTAATCTCTACTTAAACATGGTGCTCAATGCTATATATTATTTCCCAATGATGTATGGCTATCCTATGATGTTTGAGTAGATCTGTTTTGTCCCATGGGCTATTTGATGATCAAGATCGGTTTGAGTTGCATGTTTTATTATTGGTGCTGTCCTATGGTGTTCTCCGTGTCGTGCAAGCGTGAGGGATCCCCGCTGTAGGGTGTTGCAATACGTTCATGATTCGCTTATAGTGGGTTGCGTGAGTGACTGAAACGCAAACCCGAGTAAGGGGGTTGTTGCGTATGGGATAAAGAGGACTTGATGCTTTAATGCTATGGTTGGGTTTTACCTTAATGATCTTTAGTAGTTGCGGATGCTTGCTAGAGTTCCAATCATAAGTGCATATGATCCAAGTAGAGAAAGTATGTTAGCTTATGCCTCTCCCTCATATAAAATTGCAATAATGATTACCGGTCTAGTTATCGATTGCCTAGGGACAAATAACTTTCTCGTAACAAAAACCTCTTTACTAAAACTAACTTAGTTGTGTCTTTATATAAACAGCCCCTACTTTTTATTTACATGCTCTTTATTATGTTGCAAACCTATTCAACAACACCTACAAAGCACCTCTAGTTTCATACTTGTTCTAGGTAAAGCGAACATCAAGCGTGCGTAGAGTTGTATCGGTGGTCGATAGAACTTGAGGGAATATTTGTTCTGCCTTTAGCTCCTCGTTGGGTTCGACACTCTTACTTATCGAAAACTGTTGCGATCCCCTATACTTGTGGGTTATCAAGACCTTTTTCTAGCGCCGTTGCCGGGGAGACATAGCGTGGGGTGAATATTCTCGTGTGTGCTTGTTTGCTTTATCACTAAGTAATTTTTATTTGCTGTTCTTAGTTGTTTTCTATCTTTAGTTATGGGTAGGAAACGCGAAATACCAAAAAAATAGTTGTACCTACTAAACCAATGGTTGAAGAACCACTCAAAATCTATCACACTGCTGAAGCTTATTACTTGGATCATCTTTGATCCTTATGTGCTCGTGCTGAAACCCCAACTAGCTTAGTTGAGGGCAAATCCTTAGATGAGCATGCTTGTTATGTGCGACACCGGATATATGAAAAAGGGAAAATTTTACTGGGTCAAATTCATCGTTTGCAATGCTATGCTTGGAATTTATGTGAAATATATGATATTACTTGTTGTTCTGAAAACCCTAAGAAACACCTTTCCTATCAATGTGAGTTTAGTGATAATGGAATCGTATCTTCGTATGCTAAGGGTGTTTATAGTTACTATGATGTTCAACAAATTGAAGAATTTGTTGCTTTTAAGGGTGCTTATGAAATTGCTTCTTTGATTGAAACGTATGATGCTGCTCTTTACAAATCTGAAAATTTTGCCATACTTAAATATTGCTATGACAATTATGCTTCTAATGCCTATGTTGAACCATATATTGAGGACTACCCCGCTGTCCAAGAAGAGACTAATATTTTGCAGGAGTCTATGGAAGAAGAAATTGATGAAACTGTGAGCTCATTGGATGAAAAAGATGAGGAGAGCGAAGAACAAAAGGAGGAAGAGCGGATTAGCTACCCGTTCCCACCTTCTAATGAGATTAACTCTTCAACTAATACATTGTTTAATTTCCCTTCGTGCTTACCGAAGGATGATCGCTATGATGATTGTTATGATCCCTTTGATTCTCTTGAAATATCCCTTTTCGATGATGCTTGCTATGCTTGTGGCCAAGATGCCAATATGAATTATGCTTATGGAGATGAACTTGCTATAGTTCCTTATGTTAAACATGAAATTGTTGCTATTGCATCCACGCATGATAGTCCTATTATCTTTTTGAATTCTCCCGGCTACACTATATCGGAGAAGTTTGCACTTATTAAGGATTATATTGATGGGTTGCATCTTACTATTACACATGATGATTTTGATGAATATAATATGCATGTGCTTTCTGCTCCTGCTTGCAATTATTATGAGAGAGGAACTATATCTCCACCTCTCTATGTTTCCAATACGATAAAATTGCAAGAAACTGTTTATACTATGCATTGGCCTTTACTATGTGTGCATGAATTGTTCTTTTATGACATGCCGATGCATAGGAAGAGAGTTAGACTTTTTTGTTGCATGATATATGTTACTTTGTGCTCACTACTAAATTACAAATCATTGTTAATTAAAATTGGCTTTGATATACCTTGGGATCCGGGTGGATTCATTACTTGAGCACTATATGCCTAGCTTAATGGCTTTAAAAAAAGCGCTGCCAGGGAGACAACCCGGAAGTTTTAGAGAGTCATTTATTTCTGTTGAGTGCTTTCATATAGTTTAAAAACAACAAAAATAAAGAGGGGAACCCGAAATTTTTTCAAAAAGGAAAGTGAAAGTGAGAAAGACAAGCATTGTTGAAGTGGGAGAGCTCCTTGAACTTTGTTCATGCTCACGACAATGTTGTGAATCTTGATTACAGAAACTTTTCAATAAAAATAATTATCCCCTTGTACAATTCCATTGTATTATAAAAATAATGTGCCAAGGTTTGCCTTTAGGATGTTTACTTTGCTTGTTGGTTTGTACGGTGCAGGACAGAAACTTTAACTGTAGTGCGCGATTTTACATTTTTAGCTGGAACGTCAAATGGTTCTGATTCTTTTTGCACTGTCTTTCTATAAATTTTTTTTATTTTTCCTAATTTTGCAGAATTTTTCAAGTATCATAAGTATGGTGAATGTTCATATTATTGCAGACTGTTCTGTTTTAGACAGATTCTGTTTTTGATGCATTGTTTGCTTGTTTTGATGAAACTATCGATTTATATCAGTGGATTAAGCCATGAAAAAGTTATACTACAGTAGACACAATGCAAAAACAAAATATGAATTGGTTTGCAACAGTACTTAGAGTAGTGATTTGCTTTATTATACTAACGGATCTTACAGAGTTTTCTGTTGAAGTTTTGTGTGGATGAAGTGTTCGATGATCGAGAAGGTCTTGATGTGAGAAGAAGGAAGAGAGTCAAGAGCTCAAGCTTGGGATGCCCGAGGCACACCTAGTAAATATTCAAGGAGACTCAAGTGTCTAATCTTGGGGATGCCCCGGAAGGCATCCCTCTTTCTTCAACAAGTATCGATATGTTTTCGGATTCGTTTCGTTCATGCGATATGTGCAATCTTGGAGCGTCTTTTGCATTTAGTTTTCATTTTTATTTTATGCACCATGCTTTTATGAGATAGTACTTGGTTGATTTATAGAATGCTCTATGCACTTCACTTATATCTTTTGAGTATGGCTTTATAGAATGCTTCATGTGCTTCACTTATATCATCTGAAGCTTGGATTGCCTGTTTCTCTTTACATAGAAAACCGCCATTTGTAGAATGCTCTTTTGCTTCAATTATATTTGTTAGAGCATGGGCATATCTTTTGTAGAAAGAGTTAAACTCTCTTTCTTCACTTATATCCATTTAGAGAGATGACAGGAACTGGTCATTCACGTGGTTAGTCATAAAATCCTACATAAAACTTGTAGATCACTGAATATGATATGTTTGATTCCTTGTAGTAGTTTTGCTCTATAAAGATGGTGATATTAGAGTCATGCTAGTGGGTAGTTGTGGATTAGTAGAAATACTTGTGTTGAGGTTTGTGATTCCCGTAGCATGCACGTATGGTGAACCCTTATGTAACAAAGTCGGAGCATGAGGTATTTATTGATTGTCTTCCTTATGAGTGGCGGTCGGGGACGAGCGATGGTCTTTTCCTACCAATCTATCCCCCTAGGGGCATGCGTAGTAGTACTTTGCTTCGAGGGCTAATAAATTTTTGCAATAAGTATGTGAGTTCTTTATGACTAATGTTGAGTCCATGGATTATACGCACTCTCACCCTTCCACCATTGCTAGCCTCTCTAGTACCGCGCAAGTTTCGCTGGTACCATCAACCCACCATATACCTTCCTCAAAACAGCCACCATACCTACCTATCATGGCATTCCCATAGCCATTCCGAGATATATTGCCATGCAACTTCCATCATCATCATATACATGACTTGAGCATTTATTGTCATATTGCTTTGCATGATTGTAAGATAGCTAGCATGATATTTTCATGGCTTGTCCTTTTTTGATGCCATTGCTACGCTAGATCATTGCACATCGCGGTACACCGCCGGAGGCATTCATATAGAGTCATATCTTTGTTCTAGTATCGAGTTGTAATATCGAGTTGTAAGTAAATAAAAGTGTGATGATCATCATTATTAGAACATTGCCCCAGTGAGGAAAGGATTATGGAGACTATGATTCCCCCACAAGTCGGGATGAGACTCCGGATGAAAAAATAAAAAAAGGAAGAAAAAAAAGGAGAAAGGCCAAAAAAAGAGAAGGCCCCAAAAAATAAAATAATAAAAGAAAATAAAAAATTAGAGAAAAAGAGAGAAGGGGCAATGTTACTATCCTTTTACCACACTTTTGCTTCAAAGTAGCACCATGTTCTTCATATAGAGAGTCTCTTGAGTTATCACTTTCATATACTAGTGGGAATTTTCATTATAGAACTTGGCTTGTATATTCCGATGATGGGCTTCCTCAAATGCCCGAGGTCTTCATGAGTAAGCAAGTTGGATGCACACCCACTTAGTTTCAGTTTGAGCTTTCATACACTTATAGCTGTTAGTGCATCCGTTGCATGGCAATCCCTACTCACTCACATTGATATCTATTGATGGGCATCTCCATAGCCCGTTGATACGCCTAGTTGATGTGAGACTATCTTCTCCTTTTTGTCTTCTCCACTACCACCATTCTATTCCACCTATAGTGCTATATCCATGGCTCACGCTCATGTATTGCGTGAGGGTTGAAAATGCTGAAGCGCGTTAAAAAGTATGAACCAATTGCTCGGCTTGTCATCGGGGTTGTGCATGATGTGAATATTTTGTGTGGTGAAGATGGGGCAGAGCCAGACTATATGATTTTGTAGGGATAACTTTCTTTGGCCTTGTTATTTTGAAAAGACATGATTGCTTTATTAGTGTGCTTGAAGTATTATTGTTTTTATGTCAAATGATAGACTGTTGCTTTGAATCACTCGTTTCTTAATATTCATGCCATGATTAGATATGTGATCAAGATTATGCTAGGTAGCATTCCACGTCAAAAATTATCTTTTTATCATTTACCTACTCGAGGACGAGCAGGAATTAAGCTTGGGGATGCTGATACGTCTCCGTCGTAGCTATAATTTTTTATTGTTCCATGCATATATTCTACAACTTTAATATACTTTTGGCAACTTTTTATACTATTGGGACTAACATATTGATTCAGTGCCAAGTGCCAGTTCCTGTTTGTTGCATGATTTTTGTTTCGCAGAATATCCATATCAAACAGAGTCCAAACGGGATAAAAACTGACGGAGATTTTTTTGGAATATATATGATTTTTGGGAAGAAAAATCCACGCGAGACGATGCCCGAGGGGGCCACGAGGCAGGGGGGCGCACCCCTGACCCTCGTAGCCACCCCGTAAGGCGGTTGATGCCCTTCTTTCGCTGCAAGAAAGCTAATACCCGGATAGAGATCGTGTTAAAATTTCAGCCCAATCAGAGTTACGGATCTCCGAGAATATAAGAAACGGTGAAAGGGTAGAATCTGAGAACGCAGAAACAGAGAGAGACAGAGAAACAGATCCAATCTTGGAGGGGCTCTCGCCCCTCCCACGCCATGGAGGCCATGGACTAGAGGGGAAACCCTTCTCCCATCTAGGTAGGAGGTCAAGGAAGAATAAGAAGGAGGGGGGCTCTCTCCCCCTCGCTTCCGGTGGCACCGGAGTGCCACCGGGGGCCATCATCATCACCGCAATCTTCACCAACAACTTCACCACCATCATCACCAACTCCCCCCCCTCTCTTACCCACGGTGTAACCTCTCTCTTACCCGCTGTAATCTCTACTTAAGCATGGTGCTCAACGCTATATATTATTTCCCAATGATGTATGGCTATCCTATGCTGTTTGAGTAGATCTGTTTTGTCCTATGGGCTATTTGATGATCAAGATTGGTTTGAGTTGCATGTCCTATTATTGGTGCTGTCCTATGGTGCTCTCCGTGTCGTGCAAGCGTGAGGTATCCCTGCTGTAGGGTGTTGCAATACGTTCATGATTCGCTTATATTGGGTTGCGTGAATGACTGAAACACAAACCCGAGTAAGGGGGTTGTTGCGTATGGGATAAAGAGGACTTGATGCTTTAATGCTATGGTTGGGTTTTACCTTAATGATCTTTAGTAGTTGCGGATGCTTGCTAGAGTTCCAATCATAAGTGCATATGATCCAAGTAGAGAAAGTATGTTAGCTTATGCCTCTCCCTCATATAAAATTGCAATAATGATCACCGGTCTAGTTATCGATTGCCTAGGGACAAATAACTTTCTTGTAACAAAAACCTCTTTACTAAAACTAACTTAGTTGTGTCTTTATCTAAACAGCCCCTACTTTTTATTTACGTGCTCTTTATTATCTTGCAAACCTATCCAACAACACCTACAAAGCACCTCTAGTTTCATACTTGTTCTAGGTAAAGCGAACATCAAGCGTGCGTAGAGTTGTATCGGTGGTCGATAGAACTTGAGGGAATATTTGTTCTGCCTTTAGCTCCTTGTTGGGTTCGACACTCTTACTTATCAAAAACTGTTGCGATCCCCTATACTTGTGGGTTATCAAGATCGCCCCCGAGGCCGACCCCGACCGACCCCGACGCCGGCTCCGGCCTCGACCCCCGACCCCGACCCCGGCCCCGAATCCGACCCCGACCGACCCCGACCCCGGCCCCGGCGCTCGACCCCGACCCCGACCCCTCCCAACCTCGGCCGTCGTTGGGCTTGCACCCTCTGTAAGCCCCCCACCGCTCCTCCTCTCTCTAGTAGCTAGGTTTTTTTGGTTAATTTACTTAGGTTTTAGTTAGGGCAGATGTGATATGTGGACATGTGATGTTTTGGACATGTCATTTGGAATTTGGACATGTCATTTGGACATGATGATTATGTGCAGGGTAAATGATCCGAGTGGCCTATGTTACGCCGGAATGTTGATTCATTTCTGTTCCGGTGAATTTCAGGTGCTCGATATGTCCATTTTTTTAGCAAAGGTCATGCTGAAATTTTCTGTGAATTTTGGCATGATTTGTGCTAGATAGTAGGCATATCGAGTGCTGGGAGTTGCTGGGAAACGACATTCTGGCAAAAATAAATTTCTTTTTTATGTCATTTCTCATTTTTTTTCATTGTTTTAGAATTAAACGAGGATACTTCATCATAGGAAACATGTTGAACAATGAAGAAACTGGGCCTTTTGACCAAGATGCAGACGAGATGGATTATGAGGGTGAACAAGAGTACCTCGACTATTTGACTGCTAAGACAAGATTCTTGCAAAGTCAAGGTTTGAAGGTCAGCCTCGATGATGGTACTGACGCCAACATCGACACCAACGGCGCGAGCATCAACAACGATGACTTAAGGAGTAAAGAACATTTGACGCAGTTGCTACCAAGTAGGATGCATCCTACGGGAATGCGCGAGCCTCAACGACGATGACTTAAGGAGTAAAGAACATTTGACGCAGTTGCTCCTGACGAAGTTGCACAAGAGATTCAAGTTCCCCGACCGGGATGATAACATGGAACAACCATGGAATGATCCGAAGATGAAAAAGATTAACAATCACGCCATGGGCATGTTCAGCAATGATTTGGCCTCCTGGAAAGGGAGGGTGAAACGAGCTATTGAGGCTGAGGGACCCCTGTCCAAGATTCTGGAGGAAAATCCGACACTTACGGAAGAGGAGTCCGAAAAGTTCAAGGTCACTTGCGCTACCGAGGCAGCCAAGGCTAAGGCTGCGAAATTCAAGAGCCTTCAGCAAAGGAACACGGGGAAGCATCGCCTCGGAAGTCGTGGCTACCTCGGTAAAAGGCCCATATGGGATAAGGAGGACACGGAACGTGAAGCCGCGGGTATCCCAGACCCCTTCGCGAATTTCACCAACCCCTTGGAGCATGACTTCATCAGGGCCTGCTACAAGTGGGACAAGGAAAAGAAGGTTTTTTAGACGGACTAGATCACGAGGAAATTGATTAGACTACTGGTAATTATTCTTTTACCACCTTACATTTAGCTCCAGAGCTAGTCAACTACACATTCCAAAACGGTTCACGCTCCTTCTGTAGGAGAAGCAACACCAGCTTGCAGCCGAAAGCCCTACTTCTCCGATGAGGCCCAAGTGGGACACCCCTCTCAACCGGGCCTTGAACGAACTTAAGGGACTCCCTTTGGGCCAGCGGCCGCAATATGGTCGTGTGCATGACGCAGGAGATGGCGCCACGTGGAAGGTGTTTTACAACGAGGCCCCGGAGGCCAAGAAGCAAAAAAATAAGTTTAGTCAGGCGGACATCAATGAGAAGGTGAAGCTTGCGGTCGAGAAAAAACAGCTGAGGACGTGAAAAAAACATACGAGGAGAAAAATGAGTTGGTACAGCATGCAGTCAATGCAGCTGTAACTGCCTGCAGAAATGATTTTGCTACTAACTTGGTTCTAGCTATCATCAACTGGATGAAGGAAAATCCAGACAAGATGGTACATGATTTCCCGTTGCCCAGTTTCGTCGGGAGCAATGCTACCTCTTGAGCACTGCGTTGGTTTTCCCTTGAAGAGGAAAGGGTGATGCAGTAAAGCAGCGTAAGTATTTCCCTCAGTTTTTGAGAACCAAGGTATCAATCCACTAGGAGACCACGCGCGAGTCACCTCGTACCTACACAAACAAATAAGAACCTCGCAACCAATGCGATAAAGGGGTTGTCAATCCCTTCACGTCCACTTGCAAGGGTGAGATCTGATAGAGATAATAATGATAAGATCAATATTTTTGATATTTTTATGATATAGATTGAAATTAAAGATTGCAAAATAAAATAGATTGAAAACTTATATGATGGAGAATAGACCTGGGGTCCATAGGTTTCACTAGTGGCTTCTCTCAAGAGCATAAGTATTACGGTGGGTGAACAAATTACTGTCGAGCAATTGATAGAAAATCGAATAATTATGAGAATATCTAGGCATGATCATGTATATAGGCATCACGTCCGTGACAAGTAGACCGACTCCTGCCTGCATCTACTACTATTACTCCACACATCAACCGCTATCCAGCATGCATCTAGAGTAATTAAGTTCATAAGAACAGAGTAACGCCTTAAGCAAGATGACATGATGTAGAGGGATAAACTCATGCAATATGATGTAAACCCCATCTTTTTATCCTTGATGGCAACAATACAATATGTGTCATTTCCCTTTCTGTCACTGGGATCGAGCACCGCAAGATTGAACCCAAAGCTAAGCACTTCTCTCATTGCAAGAAAGATCAATCTAGTAGGCCAAACCAAACTGATAATTCAAAGAGACTTGCAAAGATAAACCAATCATACATAAAATAATTCAGATAAGATTCACATATTGTTCATAGATAAACTTGATCATAAACGCACAATTCATCAGATCTCGACAAATACACCACAAAAGAAGATTACATCGAATAGATCTCCAAGAGAATCAAGGAGAACTTTGTATTGAGATCCAAAGAGAGAGAAGAAGCCATCTAGCTACTAGCTATGGACCCGAAGGTCTGAAGTAAACTACTCACACATCATCGGCGGGGCCATGGAGTTGATGTAGAGGCCCTCCGTGATCAATGCCCCCTACGGCGGTGCTCCTGAAAAGGCCCCAAGATGGGATCTCCTGGGTACAGAAGGTTGCGGCGGTGGAAATAGGGTTTCGTGGTGCTCCTGGATGTTCGCGGGGTATATAGATATATATAGGAGGAAGAAGTAGGTCGGTGGAGCAACGAGGGGCCCACGAGGGTGGAGGGCACGCCTAGGGGGGTAGGCGTGCCCCCTGCCTCGTGGCCTCCTCGATTGTTTCTTGACGTCCACTCCAAGTCCCCTAGATCACTTTTGTTCCAAAAAAAATGCTCCCGAAGGTTTCATTCCGTTTGGACTCCGTTTGATATTACTTTTCTGCGAAACACTAAAATAGGCAAAAAAAACAACAATTTGGGCAGGGCCTCCGGTTAACAGGTTAGTCCCAAAAATAATATAAAAGTGTAAAATAAAGCCCATTGCTACCTCTTGAGCACTGCATTGGTTTTCCCCAAAGAGGAAGGGATGATGCAGCAAAGTAGCGTAAGTATTTCCCTCAGTTTTCGAGAACCAAGGTATCAATCTAGTAGGAGTCTACGTGCGAGTCCCTTGCACCTGCACAAAACAAATAAATCCTCGCAACCAATGCGATAAGGGGTTGTCAATCCCTACAAGGCCACTTACGAGAGTGAGATTGATAGATATGGTAAGATAATATTTTTGGTATTTTTGTGATAAAGATGCAAAGTAAAATAAAAGCAAAGTAAAAGCAAAGGAAATAACTAAGTATTGGGAGATTAATATGATGAAGATAGACCCGGGGGACCATAGGTTTCACTAGTGGCTTCTTTCGAGAGCATAAGTATTCTATGGTGGGTGAACAAATTACTGTTGAGCAATTGACAGAATTGAGCATAGTTATGAGAATATCTAGGTATGATCATGTATATAGGCATCACGTCCGAGACAAGTAGACCGAATCCTGCCTGCATCTACTACTATTACTCCACTCATCGACCTCTATCCAGCATGCATCTAGAGTATTAAGTTAATGAAAACAGAGTAACACCTTAAGCAAGATGACATGATGTAGAGGGATAAACTCATGCAATATGATGAAAACCCCATCTTGTTATCCTAAATGGCAACAATACAATATGTGCCTTGCTGCCCCTACTGTCACTAGGAAACGACACCGCAAGATTGAACCCAAAGCTAAGCACTTCTCCCATTGCAAGAAAGATCAATCTAGTAGGCCAAACCAAACTGATAATTCGAAGAGACTTGCAAAGATAACCAATCATACATAAAAGAATTCAGAGAAGATTCAAATATTGTTCATAGATAGACTTGATCATAAACCCACAATTCATCAGTCTCAACAAACACACCGCAAAAAGAAGATTACATCGAATAGATCTCCACAAGAGAGGGGGAGAACATTGTATTGAGATCCAAAAAGAGAGAAGAAGCCATCTAGCTACTAACTATGGACTCGTAGGTCTGAGGTGAACTGCTCACACTTCATCGGAGGGGCTATGGTGTTGATGTAGAAGCCCTCCATGATCGATGCCCCCTCCGGTGGAGCTCCGGAACAGGCCCCAAGATGGGATCTCGTGGATACAGAAAGTTGCGGCGGTGGAATTAGGGTTTGGGCTCCGCATCTGATCGTTTGGGGGTACGTAGGTATATATCGGAGGAAGGAGTACATCGGTGGAGCAACAGGGGGCCCACGAGGGTGGAGGGCGCGCCTGGGGGGTAGGCGCCCCCCCTACCTCGTGGCCTCCTCTTTTGTGTCTTGACGTAGGGTCCAAGTCTCCTTGGTCTTGTTCGTTGAGAAAATCACGTTCCCAAAGGTTTCATTCCGTTTGGACTCCGTTTGATATTCCTTTTCTTCTAAACCCTAAAACATGCAAAAAACAACAATTCTGGGCTGGGCCTCCGGTTAATAGGTTAGTCCCAAAAATAATATAAAAGTGGATAATAAAGCCCAATAATTTCAAAAACAGTAGATAATATAGCATGGAGCAATCAAAAATTATAGATACGTTGGAGACGTATCAAGCATCCCCAAGCTTAATTCCTGCTCGTTCTCGAGTAGGTAAATGATAAAAACAGAATTTTTGATGCGGAGTGCTACTTGGCATAATTTTAATGTAATTCTTCTTAATTGTGGTATGAATATTCAGATCCGAAAGATTCAAGACAAAAGTTCATATTGACATAAAAATAATAACACTTCAAGCATACTAACAAAGCAATTATGTCTTCTCAAAATAACATGGCCAAAGAAAGTTCATCCCTACAAAATCATATAGTTTAGTCATGCTCCATTTTTGTCACATAAGAATGCTATCATCATGCACAACCCCGATGACAAGCCAAGCAATTGTTTCATACTTTAGTAATCTCAAACCTATAAACTTTCACGCAATATATGAGCGCGAGCCATGGACATAGCACTATGGGTGGAATAGAATATAATGAGGGGGGTTATGTGGAGAAGACAAAAAGGAGAAAGTCTCACATCAACGAGGATAATCAATGGGCTTTGGAGATGCCCACCGATTGATGTTAATGCAAGGAGTAGGGATTGCCATGCAACGGATGCACTAGAGCTATAAATGTATGAAAGCTCAACAAAAGAAACTAAGTGGGTGTGCATCCAACTTGCTTGCTCACGAAGACCTAGGGCACTTGAGGAGGCCCATTGTTGGAATATACAAGCCAAGTTCTATAATGAAAATTCCCACTAGTATATGAAAGTGACAAAACAAGAGACTCTCTATCATGAAGATGATGGTGCTACTTTGAAGCACAAGTGTGGCAAAGGATAGTAACATTGTCCCTTCTCTCTTTTTCTCTCGTTTTTTTGGGCCTTCTCTTTTTATGGCCTTTCTCTTTCTCTTTTTTTATAATTCCTCACTTGGGACAATGCTCTAGAAAATGATGATCATCACACTTCTATTTATTTACAACTCAATGATTACAACTCGATACTAGAACAAAAGATGATTCTATATGAATGCCTCCGGCGGTGTACCGAGATATGCAATGAACCAAGAGTGACATGTATGAAATAATTATGAATGGTGGCTTTGCCACAAATACTATGTCAACTACATGATCATGCTAAGCAATATGACAATAATGAATGTGTCATGATAAACGGAATGGTGGAAAGTTGCATGGCAATATATCTCGGAATGGCTATGGAAATGCCATAATAGATAGGTATGGTGTCTGCTTTGAGGAGGATATAAGGAGGTTTATGTGTGAAAGAGTGTATCATATCACGGGGTTTGGATGCACCGGCGAAGTTTGCGCCAACTCTCAATGTGAGAAAGGGCAATGCATGGTACCGAAGAGGCTAGCAAGGATGGAAGGGTGAGAGTGCGTATAATCCATGGACTCAACATTAGTCATAAAGAACTCACATACTTATTGCAAAAATCTACAAGTCATCAAAAACCTCGGCACTATGCGCATGCTCCTAGGGGGATAGATTGGTAGGAAAAGACCATCGCTCGTCCCCGACAGCCACTCATAAGGAGGACAATCAAATGATACCTCATGTTCCAAATTTGTTACATAACGTTTACCATACATGCATGCTATGGGACTTGCAAACTTCAACACAAGCATTTCTCAATTTCACAACTACTCAACTAGCACGACTTTGATATTATTACCTCAATATCTCAAAACAATCATCAAGCATCAAACTTCTCTTAGTATTCAAAACACTCATAAGAAAATTTTACTAATCTTGAATACCTAGCATATTAGGATTTTAAGAAAATTACCATGCTATTCAAGACTCTCAAAATAATCTAAGTGAATCATGAGAGATCAATAGTTTCTATAAAACAAATCCACCACCGTGTTCTAAAAGATATAAGTGAGGTACTAGAGCAAAACTATATAACTCAAAAGATATAAGCGAAGCACATAGAGTATTCTAACAAATTCCAAATCATGGGCTATCTCAAAAGGTGTGTACAGCAAGGATGATTGTGGTAAACTAAAAAGTAAAGACTCAAATCATACAAGATGCTCCAAGCAAAACACATATCATGTGGCGAATAAAAATATAGCTCCAAGTAAAGTTACCGATAGAAGTAGACGAAAGAGGGGATGCCTTCTGGGGCATCCCCAAGATTTGGATTTTAGGTGTCCTTAGATTATCTTGGGGGTGCCATGGGCATCCCCAAGATTTTGCTCTTACCACTCCTTGTTCCATAATCCATCAAATCTTTACCCAAAACTTGAAAACTTCACAACACAAAACTCAAATTAGAAAATCTCGTGAGCTCCGTTAGCGAAAGAAAACAAAAGACCACTTCAAGGTACTGTAATGAACTCATTCTTTATTTATATTGGTGTTAAACCTACTGTATTCCAACTTCTCTATGGCTTATAAACTATTTTACTAGCCATAGATTCATCAAAATAAGCAAACAACACACGCAAAACAGAATCTGTCAAAAACAGAACAGTCTGTAGTAATCTGTAGCTAGCGCAAGATCTGGAACCCCAAAAATTCTAAAATAAATTTATGGATGTGAGTAATTTCTCTATTAATCATCTGCAAATATAATTAACTAAATAGCACTTTCCAAATAAAATGGCAGCAGTTCTCGTGAGCGCTAAAGTTTCTGTTTTTTACAGCAAGTGTAACAAGACTTTCCCCAAGTCTTCCCAACGGTTCTACTTGGCACAAACACTAATTAAAGACAAAAAACACAACCAAAACAGAGTCTAGATAAATTATTTATTACTAAACAGGAGCAAAAAGCAAGGAATAAAAATAAAATTTGGTTGCCTCCCAACAAGCGCTATCGTTTAACGCCCCTAGCTAGGCATAACAAAAAAGGATAGATCTAGGTATTGCCATCTTTGGTAGGCAAACCATAAGTGGCTATCATGATAGATTCATAAGGTAATTTAATTTCTTTCTACGAAAGTGTTCCATGCCTTTCTGCTACCTCTTTTAGCACTGCGTTGGTTTTCCTCGAAGAGGAAGGGATGATGCAGCAAAGTAGCGTAAGTATTTCCCTCAGTTTTGAGAACCAAGGTATCAATCCAGTAGGAGGCTACGCGCGAGTCCCTCGCACCTGCACAAAACAAATAAATCCTCGCAACCAACGCAAATAGGGGTTGTCAATCCCTATATGGCCACTTACGAGAGTGAGATCTGGTAGATATGATAAGATAATATTTTTGGTATTTTTATGATAAAAGATGCAAAGTAAAATAAAGGCAAAGTAAATAGCAAAGGAAATAAATAAGTAGTAGGAGATCAATATGATAAATATAGACCTGGGGGCCATAGGTTTCACTAGTGGCTTCTCTCGAGAGCATAAGTATTCTACGATGGGTGAACAAATTACTATTGAGCAATTGACAGAATTGAGCATAGTTATGAGAATATCTAGGTATGATCATGTATATAGGCATCACGTCCGAGACAAGTAGACCGACTCCTTCCTACATCTACTACTATTACTCCACTCATCGACCGCTATCCAGCATGCATCTAGAGTATTAAGTTAAAAACAGAGTAATGCCTTAAGCAAGATGACATGATGTAGAGAGATAGACTCATGCAATATGAAGAAAACCCCATCTTGTTATCCTCGATGGCAACAATACAATATGTGCCTTGCTGCCCTTACTGTCACCGGGAAAGGACACCACAAGATTGAACCCAAAGCTAAGCACTTCTCCCATTGCAAGAAAGATCAATCTAGAAGGCCAAACCAAACTGATAATTCAAAGAGACTTGCAAAGATAACCAATCATACATAAAAGAATTCAGAGAAGATTCAAATATTATTCATAGATAGACTTGATCATAAACCCAAAATTCATCGGTCTCAACAAACACACCGCAAAAAGAAGATTACATCGAATAGATCTCCACAAGAGAGGGGGAGAACATTGTATTGAGATCCAAAAAGAGAGAAGAAGACATCTAGCTACTAACTATGGACCCGTAGGCCTGAGGTAAACTACTCACACTTCATCGGAGAGGCTATGGTGTTGATGTAGAAGCCCTCCGTGATCGATGCCCCCTCGGGCGGAGCTCCGGAACAGGCCCCAAGATGGGATCTCGTGGATACAGAAAGTACGGCGGTGGAATTACGGTTTTGGCTCCGTATCTGATTGTTTGGGGGTACGTAGGTATATATAGGAGGAAGGAGTACGTCGGTGGAGCAACATGGGGCCCACGAGGGTGGAGGGCGCGCCTGGTGGGGGTGGGCGCGCCCCCTACCTCGTGCCCTCCTGTTTTCTTTCTTGACGTAGGGTCCAAGTCTCCCGGATCACAATCTTCCTAAAAATCACGTTCCCGAAGGTTTCATTCCGTTTGGACTCCGTTTGGACTCCGTTTGATATTCCTTTTCTTCGAAACCCTAAAACAGGCAAAAAACAACAATTCTGGGCTGGGCCTCCGGTTAATAGGTTAGTCCCAAAAATAATATAAAAGTGGATAATAAAGCCCAATAATGTCCAAAACAGTAGATAATATAGCATGGAGCAATCAAAAATTATAGATATGTTGGAGACGTATCAAGCATCCCCAAGCTTAATTCCTGCTCGTCCTCGAGTAGGTAAATGATAAAAACATAATTTTTGATGCGGAGTGCTACTTGGCATAATTTTAATGTAATTCTTCTTAATTGTGGTATGAATATTCAGATTCGAAAGATTCAAGACAAAAGTTCATATTGATATAAAAATAATAATACTTCAAGCATACTAAGAAAGCAATTATGTCTTCTCAAAATAACATGGCTAAAGAAAGTTATCCCTACAAAATCAAATAGTCTGGCTATGCTCTATCTTCACAACACAAAATATTTAAATCATGCACAACCCCGATGACAAGCCAAGCAATTGTTTCATACTTTTGACGTTCTCAAAACCTTTTCGACTTTCACGCAATACATGAGCATGAGCCATGGATATAGCACTATAGGTGGAATAGAGTGGTGGTTGTGGAGAAGAAAAAAAGGGAGAATATAGTCTCACATCAACTAGGCGTATCAACAGGCTATGGAGATACCCATCAATAGATATCAATGTGAGTGAGTAGGGATTGCCACGCAACGGATGCACTAGAGCTATAAGTATATGAAAGCTCAAAAAGAAACTAAGTGGGTGTGCATCCAACTTCCTTGCTCATGAAGACCTAGGGCAATTTGAGGAAGCCCATCATTGGAATATACAAGCCAAGTTCTATAATGAAAGATTCCCACTAGTATATGAAAGTGATAACATGAGAGACTCTCTACTATGAAGATCATGGTGCTACTTTGAAGCACAAGTGTGGTAAAAGGATAGTAACATTGTTCCTTCTCTCTTTTTCTCTCTTTTTTTATTTAGGCCTTTTCTATTTTTTATGGCCTCTTTTCTTTCTCTTTTTTGGGGGCTTCTTTGGCCTCTTTTATTTATTTTTCGTCCGGAGTCTCATCCCGACTTGTGGGGGAATCATAGTCTCCATCATCCTTTCCTCGCTGGGACAATGCTCTAATAATGATGATCATCACACTTTTATTTTTCTTACAACTCAACAATTACAACTCGATACTTAGAACAAAATATGACTCTATGTGAATGCCTCTGGCGGTGTACCGGGATATGCAATGACTGATGAGTGACATGTATGAAAGAATTATGAATGGTGGCTTTGCCACAAATACGATGTCAACTACATGACCATGCTAAGCAATATGACAATGATGGAGTGTGTCATAATAAATGGAACGATGGAAAGTTGCATGGCAATATATCTCGGAATGGCTATGGAAATGCCATAACAGGTAAGTATGGTGGCTGTTTTGAGGAGGGTATATGGTGGGTGTATGATACCGGCGAAAGGTGCGCGGTATTAGAGAGGCTAGCAAAGGTGGAAGGGTGAGAGTGCGTATAATCAATGGACTCAACATTAGTCATAAAGAACTCATATAATTATTGCAAAAATCTACAAGTTATCAAAGCAAAGTATTATGCGCATGCTCCTAGGGGGATAGATTGGTAGGAAAAGACCATCGCTCGTCCCCGACCGCCACTCATAAGGAAGACAATCAATAAATAAATCATGCTCCGACTTCATCACATAACGGTTCACCATACGTGCATGCTACGGGAATCACAAACTTCAACACAAGTATTTCTCAAATTCACAACTACTCAACTAGCACAACTTTAATATCACCATATCTATATCTCAAAACAATTATCAAGTATCAAACTTATCATAGTATTCAACACACTCATAAGAAAGGTTTATTATTAATCTTGTATACCAAGCATATTAAGATTTTAAGAAAATTACCATGCTATTTAAGACTCTAAAAATAATCTAAGTGAAGCATGAGAGATCAATAGTTTCTATAAAACAAATCCACCACCGTGCTCTAAAAGATATAAGTGAAGTACTAGAGCAAAATTATATAACTCAAAAGATATAAGCGAAGCACATAGAGTATTCTAACAAATTCCAAATCATGTATGGCTCTCTCAAAAGGTGTGTACAGAAAGGATGATTGTGGTAAACTAACAAGCAAAGACTCAAATCATACGAGACGCTCCAAGAAAAACACATATCATGTGGTAAATAAAAATATAGCTCCAAGTAAAGTTACCGATAGAAGTAGACGAAAGAGGGGATGCCTTCCGGGGCATCCCCAAGATTTGGCTTTTAGGTGTCCTTAGATTATCTTGGGGGTTCCATAGTCATCCCCAAGCTTAGGCTCTTGCCACTCCTTGTTCCATAATCCATCAAATCTTTACCCAAAACTTGAAAACTTCACAACACAAAACTTAAAGTAGAAAATCTCGTGAGCTCCGTTAGCGAAAGAAAATAAAAGATCACTTCAAGGTACTGTAATGAAATCATTATTTATTTATATTGGTGTTATAACTACTGTATTCCAACTTCTCTATGGTTTATAAACTATTTTACTAGCCATAGATTCATCAAAATAAGCAAACAACACACGAAAAACAGAATCTGTCAAAAACAGAACAGTCTGTAGTAATCTGTAGCTAGCGCAAGATCTGGAACCCCAAAAATTCTAAAATAAATTGCTGGACGTGAGGAATTTATCTATTAATCATCTACAAAAAGAATTAACTAAATATCACTCTCCAAATAAAAATGACAGCAGTTCTCGTGAGCGCTAAAGTTTCTGTTTTTTACAGCAAGTTCAACAGGACTTTCCCCAAGTCTTCCCAACGGTTCTACTTGGCACAAACACTAATTAAACACAAAAAACACAACCAAAACAGAGTCTAGATAAATTATTTATTAATAAACAGGAGAAAAAATCAAGTAATAAAAATAAAATTGGGTTGCCTCCCAACAAGCGCTATCGTTTAATGCCCCTAGCTAGGCATAACACGCAAGAATAGATCTAGGTATTGCCATCTTTGGTGGGAAATTCTTCAATGGGGCATCTACCATCTTTAGGAATTTATTTATTTTTATTGATTATCAAACTTTTAGGCACAAGATCGAAAAATTCATTTGTAACAAATGGTTCCTTAATGATAGCAAAAAGATTGGGATGAACACTTATAGATTTGAGATCCGCATTTTCCTTACTAGATGATTCACCCATATTTTTAGGAATGTACATAAGCTTGGCAAATTTAGTGGAAGGACTTGGAGTATTATTTACGGAAGAAAAAGTGGTTCCCAAGTTGGTAATAATATTCTCAAGTTTATCGATCCTAACGGAATCCTGATTTATTTTCTCATTAACTATGGGTTCCTTTTCTTTAATATCTTTCAAAGTAACTCCTACTTTAGATCCATATTGAGAGATTCGGCTGTGGATCTTTTTATCCAAATTTTCAATTAACTCTACAGTAGCAACCTTATTTTCAATAATCTCAAGCCTTTGCATTACATGCTCCAAAGTTAATATAGTTCCATTAACCAAGAGAGAGGGTGAGCCAAATAAATCTAACATAGCATTATAAGAATCAAAAGTATGGCTACCCAAAAAGTCCCCTCTGGTAATAGTATCAAGAACATAACGGTGCCAAGGAGTAATGCCTACATAAAAATAGCGAAGGAGAATGGTAGTAGATTGCTTCCTAGTAGATTTATTTTGAGCATTGCAAATTCTATACCAAGCATCTTTTAGATTTTCATCCTCCCTTTGCTTAAAATTTAGAATTTCATTCTCGGGAGACAACGGAGAAGATAAGGGACTAGCCATAACGACAAGCAAATAGACTAACACACAAGCAAACAGAAAGCAAGCGAGCAAAAAGAGGCAAATAGAGAGGGAGAAGGAGGATAGAAAGAGAGAGAGGGCGAATAAAACGGCAAGGGTGAAGTGGGGGAGAGGAAAATGAGAGGCAAATGGAAAATAATGTAATGCGGGAGATAAGGGTATGTGATGGGTACTTGGTATGTTGACTTTTGCGTAGACCTCCCCGGCAACGGCGCCAGAAATCCTTCTTGCTACCTCTTTTAGCACTGCGTTGGTTTTCCCCGAAGAGGAAGGGATGATGCAGCAAAGTAGCGTAAGTATTTCCCTCAATTTCAAGAACCAAGGTATCAATCCAGTAGGAGGCTACGCGCGAGTCCCTCGCACCTGCACAAAACAAATAAATCCTCGCAACCAACGCAAATAGGGGTTGTCAATCCTTATAGGGCCACTTACGAGAGTGAGATATGATAGATATGATCAGACAATATTTTTGGTATTTTTATGATAAAAGATGCAAAGTAAAATAAAGGCAAAGTAAATATCAAAGGAAATAACTAAGTAGTAGGAGATCAATATGATAAAGATAGACCCGGGGGCCATAGGTTTCACTAGTGGCTTCTCTCGAGAGCATAAGTATTCTATGGTGGGTGAACAAATTACTGTTGAGCAATTGACATAATTGAGCATAGTTATGAGAATATCTAGGTATGATCATGTATATAGGCATCACGTCCGAGACAAGTAGACCGACTCCTGCCTGCATCTACTACTATTACTCCAGTCATCGACCGCTATCCAGCATGCATCTAGAGTATTAAGTTAAAAACAGAGTAACGCCTTAAGCAAGATGATATGATGTAGAGGGATAGACTCATGCAATATGAAGAAAACCCCATCTTGTTATCCTGGATGGCAACAATACAATACATGCCTTGCTGCCCTTACTGTCACCGGGAAAGGACACCGCAAGATTGAACCCAAAGCTAAGCACTTCTCCCATTGCAAGAAAGATCAATCTAGTAGGCCAAACCAAACTGATAATTAGAAGAGACTTGCAAAGATAACCAATCATACATAAAAGAATTCAGAGAAGATTCAAATATTATTCATAGATAGACTTGATCATAAACCCACAATTCATCGATCTCAATAAACACACCGCAAAAAGAAGATTACATCGAATAGATCTCCACAAGAGAGGGGGACAACATTGTATTGAGATCCAAAAAGAGAGAATAAGCCATCTAGCTACTAACTATGGACCCATAGGTTTGAGGTAAACTACTCACACTTCATCAGAGAGGCTATGGTGTTGATGTAGAAGCCCTCCATGATCGATGCCCCCTCCGGCGGAGCTCCGGAACAGGCCCCAAGATGGGATCTCGTGGATACAGAAAGTTACGGCGGTGGAATTAGGGTTTTGGGTCCGTATCTGATCGTTTGGGGGTACGTAGGTATATATAGGAGGAAGGAGTACGTCGGTGGAGCAACAGGGGGCCCACGAGGGTGGAGGGCGCGCCTGGTGGGGGTGGGCGTGCCCCCTACCTCGTGCCCTCCTGTTTTCTTTCTTGACGTAAGGTCCAAGTCTCCCGAATCATAATCTTCCTAAAAATCACGTTCCCGAAGGTTTCATTCCGTTTGGACTACGTTTGATATTCCTTTTCTTCAAAACCCTAAAACAGGCAAAAAAACAGCAATTCTGGGCTGGGCCTCCGGTTAATAGGTTAGTCCCAAAAATAATATAAAAGTGGATAATAAAGCCCAATAATGTCCAAAACAGTAGATAATATAGCATGGAGCAATCAAAAATTATATATACATTAGAGACGTATCACTTTCCTTAATGGAAATTGGAATCTAATATTTCCTTCCTTCATATCAATAATTGCACCAATCGTTCTAAGGAAAGGTCTACCAAGAATAATAGGACATGAAGGATTGCAATCTATGTCAAGAACAATAAAATCTACGGGCACATAATTCCTATTTGCAACAATAAGAACATCATTAATTCTTCCCATAGGTTTCTTAATAGTGGAATCTGCAAGGTGCAAGTTTAGAGAGCAATCATCAAAATCACGGAAACCTAACAAATCACACAATGTCTTTGGAATCGTGGAAACACTAGGACCCAAATCACATAAAGCATAGCATTAATGATCTTTAATTTTAATTTTAATAGTTGGTTCCCACTCATCATAGAGTTTTCTAGGGATAGAAACTTCCAATTCAAGTTTTTCTTCATAAGATTGCATCAAGGCATCAACGATATGTTTAGTAAACGCTTTATTTTGACTATAAGCGTGAGGAGAATTTAGCACGGATTGCAACAAGGAAATACAATTAATCAAAGAGCAATTTTCATAGTTAAATTCCTTGAAATCCATAATGGTGGGTTTAGCAACATCTAGGGTTTTAATTTCTTCAATCCCACTTTTATCAATTTTTGCATCAAGATCAAAAAATTCCGAATTCTTGGAACGCCTTCTAGGTAAAGGTGGATCATATTCAGTCCCATCATTATCAAGATTCATATTGCAAAACAAAGATTTAGTAGGGGACACATCAATAACTTTTAGATCTTCATCTTTATTTTCATAGCAATCTGGTTTAGCGGCCATCCTATTAACTAAGGTAGCCTGCCTATCCGAAATTTTAGCAGTCAATTTCTCAAGACGAGCAATCTGGGATCTTAAACCATCGAATTCTTTAGACATATCATCAAGCTCTTTATCCATAAAACTCATAAAACTTTTCTGTTCCTTAAGCTCGTTTCTGAAGAAACTATTATGTTCAAATTGCAAAACCATAAAACTCCTGACATTACTTTCGATCTCTTCTAACCTTTTAAGGTGAAGATCACCAAATTTATGTAGAGCCATAGTGGCAAGAAAGCAAACTAACACACAAGCAAACAAAAAGCAAGCGGGCAAAAAGAGGCAAATAGAGAAAGAGAGGGTGGATAGAGAGAGAGAGGGCGAATAAAACGGCAAGGGTGAAGTGGGGGAGAGGAAAACGAGAGGCAAATGGCAAATAATGTAATGCGGGAGATAAGGGTATGTGATGGGTACTTGGTATATTGACTTTAGCGTAGACCTCATCGGCAACGGCGCCAGAAATCCTTCTTGCTATCTCTTGAGCACTGCGTTGGTTTTCCCTGAAGAGGAAGGGATGATGCAGCAAAGTAGCGTAAGTATTTCCCTCAGTTTTTGAGAACTAAGGTATCAATCCAGTAGGAGGCTACGCGTGAGTCCCTTGCACCTGCACAAAACAAATAAATCCTCGCAACCAATGCGATAAGGGGTTGTCAATCCCTACACGGCCACTTACGGGAGTGAGATCTGATAGATATGATAAGATAATACTTTTGGTATTTTTGTGATAAAGAAGAAAAGTAAAATAAAGGCAAAGTAAAAGCAAAGGAAATAACTAAGTATTGGGAGATTAATATGATGAAGATAGACCCGGGGGCCATACGTTCACTAGTGGCTTCTCTCGAGAGCATAAGTATTCTACAGTGGGTGAACAAATTACTGTTGAGAAATTAGTAGATAATATAGCCCAATAATGTCCAAAATAGTAGATAATATAGCATGGAGCAATCAAAAATTATAGATACGTTGGAGACGTATCACCCATTAACATCCAAAACAGATAATATAATAGCATGGAACAATAAAAAATTATAGATACGTTGGAGACGTATCAAGCATCCCCAAGCTTAATTCATGCTCGTCCTCGAGTAGGTAAATGATAAAAACGGAATTTTTGGTGTGGAATGCTTCCTAACATATTTCTCAATGTAATTTTTCTTTATTGTGGCATGAATGTGTTGGGGAACGTTGCAGAAAACAAAAATTTTCCTACGGTTTCACCAAGATCCGTCTATGAGTTCATCTAGCAACGAGTAATCGGATGCATCTACATACCTTTGTAGATCGCGAGCGGAAGCGTTCAAAGAACGGGGATGAGGTAGACGTACACGACGTGATCCAAATCACCGGAGATCCTAGCACCGAACGGACGGCACCTCCGCGTTCAACACACGTACGGTCAGCGTAACGTCTCCTTCTTCTTGATCCAGCAAGGGGGAAGGAGAGGTTGAGGAAGATGGCTCCAGCAGCAGCACGACGGCGTGGTGATGATGGAGCTGCAGTACTCCATCAGGGCTTCGCCAAGCACTATGGAGGAGGAGGAGGTGTTGGAGAGGGAGAAGGAGGCAACCAAAGGCGTGGCTCAAAAAAGCCCTCCTTCCCCACTATATATAGGAGGGCCTAGGGGGGGGCGCCGGCCCTAGGAGATCCAATCTCCTAGGGGGGGCGGCGGCCAAGGGAGGTTTCCCTCCCCCCCAAGGCACCTAAGGGGTGCCTTCCACTTGTGGGACTCTTCCCCTTTTGAAACCCTAGGCGCATGGGCCTCTTGGGGCTGGTGCCCTTGGCCCATGTAGGACAAGGCGCACCCCCTACAGCCCATGTGCCCCCCTGGGACAGGTGGCCCCACCCGGTGGACCCCCGGGACCCTTCTGGTGGTCCTGGTACAATACTGATTACCCCGAAACTTGTCCCGATGGCCGAAACAGGACTTCCCATATATAAATCTTTACCTCCGGACCATTCCGGAACTCCTCGTGACGTTCGGGATCTTATCCGGGACTCCGAACAACATTCGGGTTACTGCATATACATATCCCTACAACCCTAGCGTCACCGAACCTTAAGTGTGTAGACCCTACGGGTTTGGGAGACATGTAGACATGACCGAGATCGCTCTCCGGTCAATAACCAACAGCGGGATCTGGATACCCATGTTGGCTCCCACATGCTCCTCGATGATCTCATCGGATGAACCACGATGTCGCGGATTCAAGCAACCCCGTATACAATTCCCTTTGTCAATCGGTATGTTACTTGCCCGAGATTCGATCGTCGGTATCCCAATACCTCGTTCAATCTCGTTACCGGCAAGTCACTTTACTCGTACCGTAATGCATGATCCCGTGACCAGACATTTGGTCACTTTGAGCTCATTATGATGATGCATTACCGAGTGGGCCCAGTGATACCTCTCCGTCATACGGAGTGACAAATCCCAGTCTTGATCCATGTCAACCCAACAAACACTTTTGGAGATACCCGTAGTATACCTTTATAGTCACCCAGTTACGTTGTGACGTTTGGTACACCCAAAGCACTCCTACAGTATCCGGGAGTTACACGATCTCATGGTCTAAGGAAAAGATACTTGACATTGGAAAACTCTAGCAAACGAACTATACGATCTTATGCTATGTTTAGGATTGGGTCTTGTCCATCACATCATTCTCCTAATGATGTGATCCCATTATCAATGGCATCCAATGTCCATAGTCAGGAAACCATGACTATCTGTTGATCAACGAGCTAGTCAACTAGAGGCTTACTAGGGACATGTTGGTGTCTATTATTCACACATGTATTACGATTTCCGGATAACACAATTATAGCATGAATAAAGACAATTATCATGAACAAGGAACTATAATAATAATGCTTTTATTATTGCCTCTAGGGCATATTTCCAACAGAATGTTCAGATCCAAAAGATTTAAGATAAAAGTTTAATATTAACATAGGAATAATAATACTTCAAGCATACTAACTAAGCAATCATGTCTTCTCAAAATAACATGGCCAAAGAAAGTTATCCCTACAAAATCATATAGTCTGGCTATGCTCTATCTTCATCACACCAAATATTAAATCATGCACAACCCCGATGACAAGCCAAGCAATTGTTTCATACTTTTGATGTTCTCAAACTTTTTCAATTTTCACGCAATATATGAGCGCGAGCCATGGATATAGCACTATGGTGGAATAGAATGCTGGTTGTGGGGAAGACAAAAAGGAGAAGATAGTATCACATCAACTAGGCGTATCAACGGGCTATGGAGATGCCCATTAATAGATATCAATGTGAGTGAGTAGGCATTTCCATGCAACGGATGCACTAGAGCTATAAGTTTATGAAAGCTCAACAAAAGAAACTAAGTGGGTGTGCATCCAACTTGCTTGCTCATGAAGACCTAGGGCAATTTGAGGAAGCCCATCATTGGAATATACAAGCCAAGTTCTATAATGTAAAATTCCCACTAGTTTATGAAAGTGACAACATAGGAGACTCTCTATCATGAAGATCATGGTGCTACTTTGAAGCACAAGTGTGGTAAAAGTATAGTAACATTGTCCCTTCTCTCTTTTTCTCTCATTTTTTTTGGGCCTACTTTTTTTTTCTTTTGGCCTCTTTTCTTTTTTTCATCTGGAGTCTCATCCCGACTTGTGGGGGAATCATAGTCTCCATCATCCTTTCCTCACTGGGACAATGCTCTAATAATGATGATCATCGCACTTCTCTTTACTTACAACTCAAGAATTAGAACAAAATATGACCCTATGTGAATGCCTCCGGTGGTGTACCGGGATATGCAATGAATCAAGAGTGACATGTATGAAAGAATTACGAAAGGTGGCTTTGCCACAAATACGATGTCAACTATATGATCTTGCAAAGCAATATGACAATGATGAAGCGTGTCATAATAAGGGAACGGTGGAAATTTGCATGGCAATATATCTCGAAATGGCTATGGAAATGCCATGATAGGTAGGTATGGTGGCTGTTTTGAGGAAGGTATATGGTGGGTTTATGGTACCAGCGAAAGTTGCGCAGTACTAGAGAGGCTAGCAATGGTGGAAGGGTGAGGGTGCATATAATCCATGGACTCAACATCAGTCATAAAGAACTCACATACTTATTGCAAAAATCTATTAGTTCTCGAAACAAAGTACTACGTGCATGCTCCTAGGGGGATAGATTGGTAGGAAAATACCATCGCTCGTCCCCGACTGCCACTCATAAGGAAGGCAATCAATAAATAAATCATGCTCCGACTTCATCACATAACGGTTCACCATACGTGCATGCTATGGGAATCACAAACTCCAACACAAGTATTTCTCAAATTCACAACTACTCAACTAGCATGACTCTAATATCACCATCTCCATATCTCAAAACAATTATCAAGTATCAAACTTCTCACAGTATTCAATGCACTTATATGAAAGTTTTTGTTATGCCTAAAAGAAAATTGCCATGTTGTTCTAAAGGAATCTCAAAATAATATAAGTGAAGCATGAGAGATCAATTATTTCTGTAAAATAAAACCACCACCGTGCTCTAAAAGATATAAGTGAAGCACTAGAGCAAAAACTATATAGCTCAAAAGATATAAGTGAAGCACATAGAGTATTCTAATAAATTCCAACATGGGTGTCTCTCTCAAAAGGTGTGTACAGTAAGGATGACTGTGGTAAACTAAAAAGCAAAGACTCAAATCATACAAGATGCTCCAAGCATAACACATATCATGTGGTGAATGAAAATATAGCTCCAAGTAAAGTTACCGCTGAACGAAGACAAAAGAGGGGATGCCTTCCGGGGCATCCCCAAGCCTAGGATTTTTGGTGTCCTTGGATTTACCTTGGGGTGCCTTGGGCATCCCCAAGCTTAGGCTCTTGCCACTTGTTGTTCCATAATCCATCAAATCTTTACCCAAAACTTGAAAACTTCACAACACAAAACTTAACAGAAAATCTCGTGAGCTTCGTTAGCGAAAGAAAACAAAACATCACTTCAAGGTACTGTAATTAACTCATTCTTTATTTATATTGGTGTTAAACCTACTGTATTCCAACTTCTCTATGTTTTATAAACTCTATTACTAGCCATAGATTCATCAAAATAAGCAAACAACACACAAAAAACAGAATCTGTCAAAAACAGAACAATCAGTAGTAATATGTAACTAACACAAACTTCTGGAACCCCAAAATTCTGAAATAAATTTCTGGACGTGAGTAATTTATCTATTAATCATCTGCAAAAATAATTAACTAAATAGCACTCTCCAATCAAAAAGGCAGCAAATCTCATGAGCGCTAAAGTTTCTGTTTTTACAGCAAGATCAAAAAGACTTTCCCCAAGTCTTCCCAACGGTTCTACTTGGAACAAACAATAATTAAACACAAAAAACACAAAAAAAACAGAGGCTAGATAAATTATTTATTACTAAACAGGAACAAAAATCAAGGAATAAAAATAAAATTGGGTTGCCTCCCAAGAAGCGCTATCGTTTAACGCCCCTAGCTAGGCATAAATGCGAAGATAGATCTAGGTATTGCCATCTTTGGTAGGCAATCCATAAGTGGCCCTCATAATAGATTCATATGGTAATTTAATTTTATTTCTAGGGAAGTGTTACATGCCTTTCCTTAACGGAAATTGGAATCTAATATTCCCTTCCTTCATATCAATAATTGCACCAATCGTTCTAAGGAAAGGTCTACCAAGAATAATAGGACATGAAGGATTGCAATCTATATCAAGAACAATGAAATCTACGGGCACATAATTACTATTTGCAACAATAAGAACATCATTAATTTTTCCCATAGGTTTCTTAATGGTGGAATCCGCAAGGTGCAAGTTTAAAGAACAATCATCAAATCACACAAAGTTTTTGGGATCGTGGAAACACTAGCACCCAAATCACACAAAGCATAGCATTCATGATTTTTAGTTTTAATTTTAATTGTAGGTTCCCACTCATCATAAAGTTTTCTAGGGATAGAAACTTCCAACTCAAGTTTTTCTTCATAAGATTGCATCAAAGCATCAACGATATGTTTAGTAAAAGCTTTATTTTGACTATAAGCATGAGGAGAATTTAGCACTGATTGCAACAAGGAAATACAATCTATCAAAGAGCAATTATCATAATTAAATTCCTTGAAATCCAAGATAGTGGGTTCATTGCTAAATTCCAATTTTAACAATTTTTGCATCAAGATCTAAAAACTCCAAATCACTGGGATGCCTTCTAACTAAAGTTTACTCATCTCCAGTCCCATCTTTATCAAGATTCATATTGCAAAACAAAGATTTAATAGGGGACACATCAATCACTTTTAGATCTTCATCTTTATTATCATGAAAACTAGAAGAACACTCCTTCACAAAGCAATCTTTCTTAGCACGCATCCTAGCGGTTCTTTCTTGCACTTATTCCACGAATCAATACTATTTTTAGGCAAAGATGAAAACCAAGCTTTAGCACGATCTCTAAGCGAAAACGGAAATAACTTAAGTTTAACAATATCATTATCCACATCTTTCTTCTTTTGCATATCACACAATCAACAAAGTTGTTTATATGGGTAGCGGCATCTTCACTAGGAAGGCCAGAAAACGGATCTTTCATGACAAGATTCAGCAAGGCAGTATTAATCTCACAAGATTCAGCATCGGTAAGAGGAGCAATCGGAGTGCTAATAAAATCATTATTGTTGGTATCAACAAAGTCACACAATTTAGTATTATCTTGAGCCATCGTGACAAGCAAGCAATCCAACACACAAGCAAACAAGAAACAGGCAAAAGAGGCAAATTGAAAAACAGAATGGGAACAGAAAAAGAGGGTGAATAAAACGGCATGGGTGAAGTGGGGGAGAGAAAAACGAGAGGCAAATGGCAAATAATGTAATGCGAAGGATAAGAGTTGTGATGGGTACTTGGTATGTCTTGACTTGGCGTAGCTCTCCCCAGCAACAGCGCCAGAAATCCTTCTTGCTACCTCTTGAGCACTGCCTTGGTTTTCCCTTGAAGAGGAAAGGGTGATGTAGTAAAGCAGCATAAGTATTTCCCTCAGTTTTTGAGAACCAAGGTATCAATCCAGTAGGAGACCACGCGCGAGTCACCTCATACCTACGCAAACAAATAAGAACCTCGCAACCAATGCGATAAAGGGGTTGTCAATATAAAATAGATTGAAAACATATATGATGGAGAGTAGACCCAGGGGCCATAGGTTTCACTAGTGGCTTCTCTCAAGAGCATCAGTATTACGGTGGGTGAACAAATTCCTATCGACCAATTGATAGAAAAGCAAATAATTATGAGAATATCTAGGCATGATCATGTATATAGGCATCACGTCCGTAACAAGTAGACCGACTCCTGCCTGCATCTACTACTATTACTCCACACATCGACCGCTATCCAGCATGCATCTAGAGTATTAAGTTCATAAGAACAGAGTAACGCCTTAAGCAAGATGAAATGATGTAGAGGGATAAACTCATGCAATATGATGTAAACACCATCATTTTATCCTCGATGGCAACAATACAATACGTGTTGTTTCCCTTTCTGTCACTGGGATCGAGCACCGCAAGATTGAACCCAAAGCTAAGCACTTCTCCCATTGTAAGAAAGATCAATCTAGTAGGCCAAACCAAACTGGTAATTCGAAGAGACTTGCAAAGATAAACCAATCATACATAAAAGAATTCAGATAAGATTCAAATATTGTTCATAGATAAACTTGATCATAAACCCACAATTCATCGGATCTCAACAAACACACTGCAAAAGAAGATTACATCGAATAGATCTCCAAGAGAATCGAGGAGAACTTTGTATTGAGATCCAAAGAGAGAGAAGAAGCCATCTAGCTACTAGCTATGGACCCGAAGGTCTGAAGTAAACTACTCACACATTATCGGAGGGGCCATGGAGTTGATGTAGAGGCCCTCCGTGATCAATGCCCCCTCCGACGGAGCTCCGGAAAAGGCCCCAAGATGGGATCTCTTGGGTACAGAAGGTTGCGGCAGTGGAAATAGGGTTTCGTGGTGCTCCTAGATGTTTGCGGGGTATATGGATATATATATAGGAGGAAGAAGTAGGTCGGTGGAGCAACAAGGGGCCCACGAGGGTGGAGGGCGCTCCCAGGGGGTAGGCGCGCCCCCTGCCTTGTGAGCTCCTCGATTGTTTCTTGGCGTCCACTCCAAGTCTCCTGGATCACATTTGTTCCAAAAATAATGCTCCCGAAGGTTTCATTCCGTTTGGACTCCGTTTGACATTCCTTTTCTGCGAAACACTAAAATAGGCAAAAAAACAACAATTTGGGCTGGGCCTCCGGTTAATAGGTTAGTCCCAAAAATAATATAAAAGTGTAAAATATAGCCCATTAACATCCAAAACAGATAATATAATAGCATGGAACAATCAAAAATTATAGATACGTTGGAGACGTATCAAGCAACTCCGTGAACAACAACACCACAGCGCCATCACTTGCTCACGCAACCGAGCCTCCTTTCACAGTCGCTCCCGCTCATAGCAGCCCGTCCTCAGTCTCTGGCGCGCTAGGTGGGCCTTCGTCTTTGGCTGAGTGGCGGACGACGTGATGAAGGGGGTGCAATAGTACTGGCTCATGTAATTGGTCCTGTAGAATAGAAAATGGATGATGAGACGGAGGTCGACCCAATGGGTTTCCTCAATACAAATGCGTATGAGTGTGACTTAGATATGATGAGTCAACCATATGATGAATCGGGCTATGAGCATGCTAATGAGGATATGGATGATTTGCCCGAGCCGGAAGGTCGTAGCAGGGATTGCAAAAAGTCTCTCTTCATGAAATCCTCACAGGACACGCCTGAAGATGCCGCCTCAACATAGGTTCAACTAGCCGGGGGATCGTACAGTGCTTAGCCCACGAACACTGGGGCAAGGGTTAAGGAAGGGTCTGGAAGGTGTGCCCAAGAAAAAGGAGAGGAAGAGATCGGGGAAGATAGCTGCCTCCAAACAAGCCAGAGCACATAGCATCCAGACGATGGATTCTGAAGAGCGTGTACTCGTGAAAGGTGCGGCCATGTTCCATCTCACGGGCGAACCGATGCTACCGCCGAAACCACTGGAGGCACTATCAGGGGATCGAAGGAGACTGCATGACCATGTGCTGTCGACTGAGAAAATCCTACTAGCCTCGAAGGATCCAGGATATCCGAAATACGCGGCTTGTGTGCCTGAGGGGAAGTGCTACGTCGACAAACGGCCCACGAAGGTGTTCTTCCTACGGTTTGACCATATCTTTGACTGTTTCTGACAAGCCGGCTCGATTTTAGAATCATCCGCCTTTTTGCGCTACATATGAGCTCCGTCATGAAGAGAGAAGAAGTCTCGCAAATCCGTGTGGCGGATCCGTACTACATGCACGAGTCTTTCTTGAGTCTCGGTGACTTTGAGCGTGAAACTGCTAGGGACTACCTCCAAAACTTCATGGTACAGAATAAGGACCAGGAAATTGTCCTCCTGCCTTATCATCCAAAGTAAGTCAGTTCTGGACAACCCTCTCGTACATTTCAATCATTCCTTCTCACTCATATGGAGAATAATTTGATGTGTCTTTCCCCCGCAGCAATGGGCGCGCCGTCCTTATCGTTCTTTACCCGCGAGTCACCCACGCCGTGTATTTTGACCCTTCCAGAGACTACGAGAAGAAGGACTACACCCACATAATGAATATTCTAGATGATGCTCTCCAAGGCTTCAACATTAGAGGTGGCCACATGCAGATCAGGAAAGAAAGGAACAAGAAGATGGGTTTCGCGCATAAAACTAACTTTTGCTGCATCCATGTCCCAAAACCAAGCAAGATAGATGGATTCTACATCCTCCATCTCATGATTGAGTTCAACACGGATCACCAAAAGCTTCGTATGACAACCAGAAACGATGATAATATCCGCAAGTGGGTAGAATCTCATGGAGAAGCGGATTATAAACTTAGAGATGACTTCTTTCGCATCCAAAGGGACATTGCAACGATCATCATGAAAGAAGTCGTCGATGAGAAGGGGATGTTCCACCACGGCCCTATATCACGAGCTAACGTCCGAACTCGCATAGGCATGCAACGTCATGACCTCACACCGTTCAAGAAGCTAGGGTCCATCCTCGATGCTATGGAAGGATGGAACTTCTAGTGATTTATGATGCCGATGATGATGATATGTGTCGGTTGAACTTGTATACTTTCTGTAGCGATGAAACTTTGTGATGTCCACGGTCCCTGCCGAACTTGCGTAACGCTACTTTGTTAGTTTTGGTATGATGACCTACGTACCTGTAGTTAATTAGTTTGTGTACTGTATGTTGCATCTAGTTGCTAACCCTTTCTTTTTCGTGTTGCTCTAGTATATTTTGTTGCATATGATTGTACATCCTCTTGATGAAGTTGCATCTCTAACAGGTACCTAGTTTCTTGATGGCGAGATGGCAGTGCTATGTCGTGTACAAAGGGAAGGTTTCGGGGGTGTACAACGAGTGGCCTGAGTGTCAGGCGCAAGTGAATGGGGTCTCGGGCGCCATCCATAAAGGCTTCAAAACCAGACAAGAAGGAGAAGCTAGTTACTTGAGGTTCACGCTAGCGCAAGACAGGATTCGTAACCGCCGCCTCATGTACTGCATAGTTCTACTCTCACTCATAGTGATAGCTCTTCTCGCGTATACCATTGTTTAGATGGATGACGTTGTAGTTGCAAATATTCGAGACTTGCATGTATCGCTATTTTTGAGATGATGACGAGATACCACTTTGTGTTGGATGATGATTATGATGAGACTATTTGTATGTATATGCTATGATTACATTTGTGGTCTCGCAGCCATTTGTATGTGTATCATGATGATATTTGTATCTGCTAAAGATTCTTGTATAAAGCCTGTTCAAATACAAAACAAATATGCAAAAAAAATCAAAAACTACTAAACTTAGCAGTAGCGAGTGGAGAAAAGTTAGCAGCAGCGTGACAGTAGCAGTAGCGCGTCCAGCCAAAGCGCGCTAGAGCTATTAGCAGTAGCGAGCTTCCACGCAGCACGCTGCTGCTACAGTTGTATAGCAGTAGAGTGGGCGTGCACGCGCTGCTGCTACGGTTAGGTGTAGCGCCTTATTAGTAGTGCCGGTCCCCGCGCTACTGATATACCTAGAACCCACGCTGCTGCTAGGCTTTTCCCTAGTAGTGGAGATACCCAGATTCTATTATGATTGCAAATCTTCTTGTAGTTGAGTTGATGAGCCCTCTCATTTTGTTTTTTTATGAACTTGTCGTGGAAATATCACGGTAGATGTCCTAGTGTGAGGACTTAGTCATGAGGCCAACGCATCTATGTGGTAGCTTGAGAGGGGTTGAGCGGAATCGAGAGACGCAACACAAGACAAGGATTTAGACAGCTTCGGGCCCCGGGAAACATCATCCGGTAATAGCCCTACATGCTATCTTTGGCTAGATCTCATTATGATCATGAGAAAGTCGCCGTAAACCAGCTCTCCCAGTTAACCCTAACCCTTAAGATTGTCTCTTCTTACTTGTCCCTCTTTGGGGAGCCCTGCCCCTCCTTATATAAGTTGAAGGGGCAGGTTACATGTAGAGTCCAACTCGGACTTAAGACTTAACTATTATGACTTCTCTTCATGGGCTTCTTAACATCTTGGGCTTCATAACGTCTCGGGCTTCATAACCCCTGGCAACCCAGTTATCCTGTCTGTCAGTTTATGATTGTCTACCGGTTTATGATTGTCTGCTGAGTTATCATCTGACTTAACTCCTGTCGGGTTATCATCTGACTTAACTCCTGCCGGTTTACCATCTGACTTAACTCATGTCGGGTTATCAACCTGCCGGTTTATCGTCTGGGTTAACTGTCTGTCTTAACTGTTAGCCGGTTTACCAAGTCCCAGCTGGGTTACAACTCCGGCCGGATCATACCGCGGGGTATATCCCCGACATTAGCCCCCAGTTTAATTTGGATTTATCCATGTTAAACTGATCGTGATCATCCTTAAGTCCTTGTCACTTCCTTCTTCTATAAAATCTGGGTCAATAGGCCAGCTTCATAATTAATCTGATCTTCAGCCGGTTTAAGAATGTAGAACTTGCCGGTTTAAGAATGTAGAACTTTGCCGGTTTATCATTGCCGGTTTACAAATGTTGATGGCGCCGGTTCATAGTGGTAGTTAATATCAAGCTTGAAAATATACCTCTTATATGCCTATCATTTGTAGCCCCCAAGTCTTAAGAAGGTTGCATAGTAACAGCTTTAAGACCTGCTTCAATATAAATATCACAATCTTGAAGAAATCTGATTTGTTCATCCCAGTCATTAGTCATAAACTGAGTATTCCACATATGTAGCCCCCAAGTGCCGGGTTTTCATGCCTGCAGCAACCTGGGACATGTAATTGTCTGATGCCCATAAAAACTTCAACCAGTGTAGCCCCCAAGGGCCGGGTCATTATGCAATAAGGAGCAGGGACTTTATAGATATGATCATGTAGACTTGAACAGCAACGTGTAGCCCCCAAGGGCCGGCTCAGTAAGATAATATTGAGCTGGGACTTTATATATACTTCATTGAGAATATTATACGATGTAACCCCCATCATGGGGCTTGAACCCACGTCCACAAGTTTGAGAGCTTTGTGCTTTACCAACTAAGCAGTGGATCCTTCAATAATAGATGAAAATTTGTGTACCTTGAATTATTAACAGGAGCAATTGGTAGCCCCCAAGGGCCGGCTCATTATGATTGATGAGTCGGGTCTTCAATAAGTGAGCAAACAATGACTTTGCATTAGCCCCCAAGTATCATGGTGCATGCTTGCAGCGACATGAGACTTGTGTATTTGATGTAATCCCAACTTGAATAATGTAGCCCCCAAGTGCCGGGTCGTAAGCCCGCAGTGACTCGGGACTATTCCTTCAATTGTAGAATAAATCATATCCATTGATAATATGATAGCCATTGCGCTAAAGCGACTTTGAAAACCTTAATCATAATACTGGTTATTGATAACCATAATAAAATCCAGCCATGTTGGCTATTAAAGATTTGAATAAGTATAACCTGGTTTGAAAACCGATTCCTGCCATATAAGTCGGTATATCCATGCACATATGATACATGCTATGATGATATAATGATGATGCAACGTATGATGCAATATATGATGATGTATATGTATGATCAAGAGGGTTTAAGCTATGGTTCGGATACGACCAGAGCCCCCATGTAGTCATAATTGTGGCATTGCGCCGATCAAGAGGTGTAGCTATGGTTCGAATACGACCAAGCCCCCAAGTGATTTCTCTAGTGCCCTTATGCCTATCAAGAGGTGTAACTATGGTTCGAACCCATAGCCCCCAAGTGATTTCCCTGGTGGCCTTATGCCTATCAAGAGGTGTAGCTATGGTTCGGATACGACCAAGCCCCCAAGTGATTTCCCTGGTGCCCTTATGCTGATCAAGAGGGTATAAGCTATGGTTCGGATACGACCAGAGCCCCCAAGTGATTTCCCTGGTGGCCTTAAGCCTATCAAGAGGTGTGACTATGGTTCGAACATAGCCCCCAAGTGATATTGTGAGCTGTGCTCAAGGAATACCCATATTTGAGTTGTGCTGTGCAGCAGACTCTCCTTGGCCCCTTATGATAATACCGGCTTGATAGCCGGATTACAGAAATAACCAGAGTTGTGCTCTTATGATAATATTGGCTTGATAGCCGGATCAAGAGGTGTAACTATGGTTCGAATATGACCAAGCCCCCAAATGATACCGTGAGTTGTGCTCAAGGGATACTCATGTTTGAGTTGTGCTGTGCAGCAGACTCTCTTTGGTCCCCTTAATTTTTCCTGAGAACTCGAACTTGCGAGAGATTATTCTTTTGAACCGGAAATTCTTAAACCAGATACCGAGAGCTTCAAAGCTTTTCGGGAGATAGCTTTCCCTTGAGCCGGATTCTAAATCGGAAACCTTCTTTTTAAGCCGGAAATTTTCTGACGGCCTTTAAAATGGCACCAATATAGCGGTTTAAGGTCCTGCATTAAATAACTTTGCAAGACGGAGTAATTGCTTTTTTAAAGAAAGCAATATATAATATAAAAATATACTGGATGGATTTCACCTGATATGCTATCCCAGAAATTATCCGTCATGGAGTTGATGATCATCACGATGAAGCTGAGATCAATCACGGCCGAGCCAGCCACGGGAGCAGACAGATAAGTCGGTCGTGACATTGTAAGCCCGTGCGGACGGGGAGAGTCGACAACGACATTGTAAGGCAGAATGAGCGCTAGCGCAAAAATTTGCTCACACCCCTTTTGCGACACTTTTTCATAAGGCATAATGGTCCTACGAAAAAATATCATAGACCAAGTAATTGTTCCTTGATGAAAACAATGTGATAAATAAAATAAAATTTGAATGGATATCACCTGATTTATTTAGATGACGGAGGATCCGCGTCTATGAATAACCTCTGGTAATTTCAACGATGTTTTAGCCACTCTCTTCGTTAGAAGTAAAGCGGCACTGACAAGACTGTAGTGAAGGTGGAGGCTTTGAAGCGCCGGAATCAGGCAGCTTAAAACGGATCCTCCGGGTCATATTGACCCACCCCTTTTTTCTCTCTTTTTTTCAATCCAGCCCCCTACTTCTTTTTACACGGGCCAGTGACCCGGCATGGAGTCACATATGCTTTGGGGTGAAAAAAGAGCCACAACAAAAGTCTCTGAGACCGACGGCGTTGACTCGAAGGTGGAAGCTAGCGGGAGCGAGCCGGCACCCGCCAGAACGGTGCGGGCTGTGGCCACGGCGATCCAGAGGTGCGGGGCGGGCCTCGACAGCTGCGCGAGGCGGGGCGATTCCCCGGCTAAGGCGGACAGCAGAGGCGAGACCGAACGGGGACAGCCTTGGGCGAGGCGCAACGGCGGTTTAGACGGGCCGTGGCTCGTGAAGTAAGGTGGAGGCGCCTCGCGGATAAACTTGCAAGACGGCGGTTTGAGGAGGGGCTGGCGACTTGGCAAAAATTGAAGCGGCCGGTTCTTTGGTAACCCGTGACTCGAGGTCGAAGCAGCTCGGAGTCGAACAGGTCAGCGAAAACAGAGTGGTCTCGATGGTGACTCTGACGGGAAGCGAGGCGCGACGGTGACTTGGACGGGAGACCACGGTGGCCACTACGATCTGATAATGCTTGCCACCCGGCGAGCGGAGTTGACCCGGCGCGGCGGTTTAGCGTATTCAGAATTAGAGGCTTGCCGCGGCGGCAAGTGAGGTCGCAGGGCTTGAACCACAGTGGCAGTTGCAGAGGTGATCCGCCCAGGCGAGTGATGTAGGGTCGCAACGGAGGCGGCTCGCAATAGGTGATCCGGCGATGTGAGGCCGAGGCGGCACAGGGTACCGGTGTCCGCGGGAGAAGGGACTCAGCGCGGAGGGCGGCTGGAGTGTCCCGGGCCATTGAGCGAGGCCGGTTCAGCAGAGGTAAGCAGGGCAGAGTCTGGCGCAGTAAGCTGCGAGGCCGGTTCTGCACAGAGGAGGCCGGCTCGCGGACGGAGCCACGGGTCGTGACCCGGCGGTGCAGAAAGCGTGAAGCGGCGTAGAAGGCAATTAGGAGCGGTGATCCAGTCCGGGTGGTGGCTCAGGACAACGACTCAGCAAGGCCGGCGACTCAGCAGGCCGCGGGGGCACCAAGGTGCCCCGGTGGAGATGTGCGGCGGTAGCAAGGTAAACCGGCAGTGGCCGACTGCTGGCGTGACCCATACGGACGCGAGGTCGGCAAGGCCCACGCGGCTCGACACTGAACTAAGACCAGTGAGGCGGGTTATCGTGCAGTGGGAACAAATGCGAGTTTGGACGCAGCAGCAACTTGGCGGTTCATGGCAGCTCCGAATGGCGGTTTAAGGCCGCGGTGGCTCGGACAATGGCGGCACACCGCGTGCATGTTGAGGTTGGCCCTGCAAAGGGGTGACGGCGGCACGGAAGAAACGGAGCTGACCCGGCAATGGCCGGCGCCCGTTGACCCAGTAGTGGACGGACGGCTTTATGGAGCCGTTGGAGTAGTCCGACGCGGCTTGGCAGGAGCGACGCCCGAGGACGCTCCGGCAGGTGTTAAGAGGTGACCGGGCGGGTCAGAACAGCTGTGGCAGCTCGACAGGTAGCCGGTTCAATAACGGTGCCGCCCAGTCGGCTGTAGCCGTGGCCGCAGCGGACGGCTTCACTGGCAAGGGCCGACCGCAGAGAGGCACTGGGCCGTGGCAGAAACGGCAGCAGGATGCGAGGCCGCAGGTGTGGACGCGCGCCTGGGGAGGCGACTTAGGGCGCGCCGGGCAGAGCTGTCGAGGCACCGGAACGAGGCTCGTCGTGGGCGTCTCTGCGCGCAGCCATGGGCGGCGGAAACGGTCAGAGGCCAGCAGAGGCTTTACGCAGGAACAACTCGGTACACCGGCGAGCCCTATAAAAATATGTCAACTTATGACCTTCTGTCAATGACCCTGAAAAAATTGGTCATAAATCTATGACCATTTTAGACAAATTGGTTAAAAGCTGTTCGGGGGCTCCAAACCCTAAACTATTGCGACAATTTTGGCCAGAAAGATCGTAATTTTCTTACACGAAATGGCCATAAAGCAGACAGCACTAGTCCGCTGCCTTATTTCTAGCTGATCATGACCAATATAGATGGTCATAACCTTGTAAATTGTGGTGGATTGGTATGACTTGGCGCCACCTCATCAGTTTTGCCTATGTGTCATGTTCATGTGCCAATTTTTGCCCTAGGTTGTGAAGCACCCTATATTTCTGTCATTCCGAAAATTCCCAAAAGAATCTCATAAATTCTTTGGGTCATATCTTCGTCAAATATGTAAAAATACTTCCTTTCCTTGTTCAAAAATAATTCAACAATATTCATTTTCCTATTCTGTTCACAACATCATCTTATGAAGGAAGTGCTATTTATATATTCTTGATTGCCCTTGGAATTCTTGGGCACTCTTTCCTATCCAAATCATTGTCGCATGACAAAATTCAGCTCCATTTACCTAGCAAATCTTCCTCGGCAAATTTCTAAAGTTTTTGTCCACCTAGAAGCATTGTGAAGGAAGTACCTTTTTTATATATCCAAATGACATGAAATTTATACAGTTCCTTCATATGCCCAAATTATCACCCTCCTCCAAATTGCAGCTCAGTCAAATTATCTATGTGAGCCCAGGTTCAATTTATATTTTATGGCCAGATTGGCACGTTGCAAAGCAAGTGTTATCTAGACCCCTCCTATTACCCTCAAACTCTTTGGGCACTCTTCCATACCCAAATCATTGCCACATGATAATATTCAGCTCCATTTTCCTAGTAAATCTTTCTCAGGAAATTTTCAAAGTTTCTACCTCGAGAGAAGCTTTGTGAAGTAAGTACTATCTAGGCTTACCCAAATGATCTGAAAATCTACCAAGGAATAACCATACCTATATAACTTACCTACACCAAATTTGAGCTCATTTCATTCATCCAATTTCTCTCACTAGTTTTCCCAAGTTTCTGTCCATAGAAGAGCATTGTGAAGGAAGTACCACTTTGGCATGTCCAAATGGTATCAATTTTCTACGGTGCTTTCCAATGCCCAAATAACCATCCTCCACCAAATTTCATCTCAATCCATTCATTATTTTGAGCCCAGCTTCAACATTCATATTTATGTCTAGTGTGGTACTTTGCAAAGGAAGTACCACCTAGGATCCTCCTTTTGATCTGCAAATTTGCGAAGACATTCTTCTTAGTAGATGATCATCCTCAGCCAAAACTCACGCCCATTGGCCATGTGCATTTTTCGTACTGCCAATCAAACACTTGGCTGCTAATTCATCTTTGAGCATAGGTCGGTCTCCTCGTGAGATTCTTCTGTTGTAATTTTATTACTAGCACCTACCCGGGGAGTGCCCAACCCGCTAGACATGCCTAGGCCTCCCAGAACGCATGTCAACGCCAAGGTCACGCGGTGACCACGCACGAGGCATGCGAGTTCACACGCTTTGGAGTTGGGGCCCTGGGCCACCATCCAAACCTCGACGTATCGCCACCAAACCATGTATTTATGCTTAAATAGATACTTATGTAACTAGAAATGATTTTTGGAAAAAATAAAGAGCAAACAATAGGGCAGCTGCAGTTCAAATTTGACCCGCTTCCTACTGAATCGGCGGGAATTTGTCTTTTTCACCAGAGGTGGATCAAAACTTTTGACACCCAACCATTTTGTCAATTTTGCATTAAATATGGCCTAGTATTTTATAAAATTGATTTGGTCAAATTTTGCAACAAATATATGGTAGGTCCTTCATAAAAAAACTCATTTCAGGCACTCGGAAAAATGGAAAATGAATTTTCCGTGCAAAGAAAATGAAAACTCCCTTAGGCAACATTGTTTGAAATTCCAAGATGCACCCTTGTGCACAATATGAGATCATTTAAACAAACTATGCCATGAATGTGGCCACAAGATTGACCATTTGACTTGAAAGCCATGAATCTTCACACATGATAGCTCATTTCTGAGAACACTTTTTTTAAAATAATCAGCGTATTACAAGTTTATTATTTTTTCTGATAACTTGGTCACATGTAATGACACAATGCGAAGGTTTTCCATTTTTTTTAATTTTTTTTGATTTTTTTATGCCCGTTCCAAAATGCGGTCAAAACGGCGGGCTTGACCGTGCCTAGCTAGTGGTTGAATCTTGAAAAACTTTTGATATTTATCTGATGAAATAGATACGTATGTATCTATAAATGATTTTTGGAAAAAATAAAGAGCAAACTAGAAGGCAGCCGCAGTTCAAATTTGACCCGCTTCCAACTGAATCGGCGGAAATTTGTCTTTTTCACAAGAGGTGGATCAAAACTTTTGACACCCAACCATTTGGTCAATTGTACATTAAATATGGCCTAGTATTTTAGAAAATTGATTTGGTCCAATTTTGCAACAATTATTTGGTAGGTTCTTCACAAAAAACCTCATTTTGGCACTCGAAAAATGAAAAATGGTTTTTTCGTCCAAAGGAAATGAAAACTTCCTTAGGCAACATTGTTTTTCATTCCACAATATGAGAACATTTGAATAAACTATGCCATGATTGTGACCATAAGATTGATCATTTGGCTTAAAAGCCATTGATCTTCATACATGATAACTCGGTTCCGAGAACACTTTTAAGACGTTTACTGTAATCAAAGTTTATTATTTTTCCTGTAAACTAGGTCAGATATAATGCCACAATGCGAACTTTTTTGTTTTTTGAATTTTTTTCAAAATGTTGTCAAAACGGCGGGTATGACTACGTGTCTTCGGTCACCGCGAAGGTGACGACGATGAACTCCTCGCTCGCGACCACCACCTCGATGCCTTGTTCTTCTACGTGCCGAGGTCCTTGCTGGCGGCCTTGCCGGATAAAAATCCAGAGCTTCTTTATTCAGTATTGCCGCCTCCGCCCCTGAAGTCGAGACATTGAATGATCTAAAAACCTAAGCTACTAGGACCCTAAAACCTAAAGCTAAAATTATCCAAACGCGCGGGATCCGACGACCCTCCTCACCGCCACGACCAAGAAGTCACCGGCGGAGGGGAACCGCCGAAAGACGGCGCAAAAAGAGTCGGTTCTCTTAGCCAAAGAGATGTGCACTTTATTTTCAGCCGGTTACGACCTACTTAAATGGTCATGGACGTTGCGCACATGTACTCTGTTTTGATTGGTTCAGAGGCATATCACGCGGATCATGGATCAAGCACCGTTCGATCCACCCGGATCCAATGGCAGCACTCCCTCCTCACGTTTCTCACGCCACCTAGCCCAACAACCCACAGGCCACAGCCTGCACTCCTCCCCCGCGAACCCTAGCGCTCACCGATCCCTCCCACCTCCCCTCCCCTCGCCGCCACCCACCCTCCCCTCGCTCTCCTCCCTCCCTCCCCTCCGGCAAGATCCAGCGCGCTCCAAGATCCCCATGCTCTGCTCCTCCCTCCCTCCCCTCCGGCAAGATCAAGCGCGCGGCCTCCCTCTCCTCGATCCAGATCGAGGCACCCCGCCTCCCCGCCTTCGTCTCCCTCCGACTCCCACCCGATGGAGGCCACGGTGGGGGAAGCGAGCGGTCTCGGCTTCCCCTCCCATCGCCGCACCACTCGTCCGCTAGCTCCCCACGCAGGCGGATTCGGATGGAGGCGGCCGTCGCCGGGCACGACGACTCCACCCGCCAGGTCGTCACCGCGCTCCTCCGCAAGTGAACCAACTTCCTTCTCCTAGCTTAGCTAGTCGATTTTCCTGCTGCTGAACTGGGCTCTGTTTCTGTTCCTTCTCGGGAGGTGACACCAGTGGCGGCGGTGGCGGATGGGATGAAGGTGTGGGAGGCCATGCGGGGCCGCGGTGCACGTTCGCCACGGTGGCGGTGGCCGAGGTGCAGGCCAAGGAGCGGCTGCCCACGATCTGCTGCCCCGGAACGTCGTGCTCTACCAGTACCAGGCATGCCCCTTCTGCAAGAAGGTCAGAGGTGAGATTGCGCTCCCATCTCGCATTTTTCGATTCGGGGTGCAGCTCTGTAGAAATGGCTTCCTTGAGATCCCGTTGCACTGGCAGATCCGATTAGCGTTGGCATGGTCTTAGAATCTACGATTCTGTGGTGTATTAGGTTAGATTTGTATGTTGGTTAGAACAATTTGTTCTCGTGGGTCAAATTAGACTAAAATCGGAGCTTGTCAACATATTATTTCTGCTCCCACTACAGACTAAAGGGCTGTTGGGGAAATCTATGGCTAAGCACCTGTAGACTTATATATCTCTGCTTGTATTGCTTTATAATCGGTAAATGTAGAATGCTTTCTGACCTGGTGGCACCATTCCTGTGTCTATTGGCATGGTTCAAGATCACTCAGTATTGTGTTATTCTTGTTTGAAAATCATCAATTGTGCTTGTTTGAGACCATTAGTTGTGTTTTTCTGAAATCATATTGTATTCGTCCAAGCAATGCAAACATTATGCTGTGAAATACTTTCTACTACTCAAGAGCTGCAAAAAGAGATGAATCTATGTTGATTCATCATAACTAGTACAAAGTTTTTTTTGAGGGAAAGCATTAGACCTTCCTATCTTTGGGGATGTTTGTATATGTACAAGAAGAGGTTACATAAAGCTAACTTATACAGAGATATCTGCATTATTTATGCATTACTAAGTATTATTGTAATGTAGATAACTATTCTGGTTCTAGATAAAAATAGTATGTTGCAAACCGATAACTGTAATGTAGATAACTATAAAACAAAACCTACTGCGTGTACTTATCTTGGGGAGTGCCTGTAGAGCTTATTATTCATGCCTATTTATGGTTAAATTAGAAATATATTCCAATGTGTCTTTATATTCCAGTACCTTAACTTTGGAGCTGGCTATTTACTCTTTTCAGTGTACTAACCAATCCTCTTTTCAGGTTGTCAATTTGGAGCTAGCTATTTACTGTCCGTGCATTCAGCAACCTGACCTCCACGGCTCCACGCATGGTTGACTGGCCGAGCTCTGAGCTAGCATGACCATGGAGGCGGCTCTCGTCAGCGTGGCGATGGGGGTCCTCAAACCTGTCATAGCGAAGCTGATCGTTCTGCTTGGCAACGAGTACAAGCGTCTGCACCTTCCCCTCCCCTCATCTGATGTTTCCTTACCATCCCTGAGTCCATCTCTTACAAGTTGTATGATTACACCATTCCCAAAATATTACTTTCGTTTTACTTCTGCATTTATCATTTGTGATTGCTAAGGTCTAATGCAGATACACTTCCGATAGTACAACTGCATGTTTTGAACAATTTCAATTCTGCAAATAATTAAACGTCTCGGTTTTAATCCATTCATCAAGCTGTGCGACTGCTCGTTCCATTCATATGAGAATGTGCTACTACCACGTTGATTAGGATGAGTGTACCATGCATGATTTTCTTATTCAACATGATGTGTGTCTATATGGGTTGATGTACCAAATGAAGTTGGGTTCGTCCGCCCTCTTGAAGCATATGTAGAATTGCTGTATAGGCTGTACAGGGACATGCATGGGGAAAATTTGTTCCTTGTTTCGAGTTAGATTGCCATTTATGCATAGTACAAGTTCGCCTGTGCAATCCTGTTCTTATTTATTTTCCTGAATGTCTTGAACTGTCGAACATTCTTCTTTAATTGTGTGATGTTATGTACTATGGTTCCTAGATGTTGGGATTAAATGATTAATTCAGCATGCTTCCGGGGAGTGTTGATTATTTTTGTGCTTTAGCTTCTCTGGGATTTTTTGGGTCGATTTGTACCCAGTGGTCCATTATGGTGGTGATCCTCTTTATTTTTTTTGGCTGAATAAGCTTAATCTTGGAGTGATTGTGTATATTGGAACATACAATATTCATGTGGAATTAGTTAAGTTGGTATCAAATACATTTGTTGCATGCTCCATTAGTCATTTATACTTGAAACCTGGCCTGTCATTTTTAATAAATATTACATCATCAAAGTTGTTTTATGCATGCTGCTGGTAACTGTATACTCTCTCCTAACAGTTTTATTACTTGTTGTATGCAGGCTGATTGGAGCCTACAATCAGGCTATTTTTTCCCTTTAAACGCCTACTTTTTGATATCAGGTGCTCCTTGAGCTGTCTAAGAACAAGCAGACCATCATTTCACCATCTTTGCCCCCCCCCCCCCGGGTATTTCATCTCTTTGGCCTCTTCCAGCATTGTCTTCTTTGTTCCTGACTATAAACATTGATGCATGTGCCCTGTCCTAAAGTGGAAAATCATTTGTTTGTAGCTTGTATTGTCCATCTGTTGTGTTAACTTGCACTATGCTGATACTTATCATTTGCAAAATATATCTCTGTTTTCGCTATTATGAGAATGTTATATGCATTGTTTCCTGTTAAATCTAAAATTTTGCAGCAATTTTTCATCGTTATGAGAATTTTATATTCATGGATTCACTTGATTATGTTTCTAACTTATCATAATTTATTATTTGCATATGCTGGCCTTCAGTCTTCAGAAGTTGGAGCTCTAGGAAGAAGAATCCTGAAGAAAACCCACACCCAGCAATGCGTTTTAGCTCACTGGACTAGTTATCTGTTTATCTAGTTGTATTTTAGCTAAATACCAGATTTGTACTATTATCTCATTGTTACCAGATTTGTATTTTACCTGAAAACCAGATTTGTACTGTAACCAGCAATGCGTTTTAGCTCACTGGACTAGTTATCTGTATATCTGTATCATTGTAATTTCTTTGCTTGGCTGTTGTATGAAATATTATGCCTTATCGGCTCTTTTTGAATCAAATATTATGCACAAATATAGAACTAACGTGTGTTACAGAAAGAGTGATCCTGCCAACCTACTTTAAAATGAATAAGAAATAAAAAAACTGACAAGTGGGCTGGAAAAACATTGAGGCCCAAAAAAACTAAACTGTAAAAGACTGGCCCAAAAAAATAAATGACTGTTGGGCTTGGCCCATGTAGCTGACAAAAAATGAAAGGATAAAAAATAGGCTGAATTAATGGGCTTGGCCCATATAGACATCTAATCGGACCGGGCTGATTCTTATCCATGTCAGCTTGCCACGCTGGAATCCTACATGGCTTGGGGAGGCTGCTAGTGACCAAAACAAAACAGTAGGCATATTTTGGTCGTAAATATCTACGACATTCTCACAGAGAAGGTCGTTAATTTCAGTTTACGACCACCAGCTTTTGACCATCTGTTTTTGGTCATAAAAAGGTCACAAATGGAAAATAATGACAATTCAGTGATCAATAGTCAAGGTCACAACTTGACATATTTCTTGTAGTGGAGGGAGGATGTCCAGCGACAGGGTGACTCTACGCTGTTGCGGCTGAGGCAGACTGACCAGACAGAGACCGGCGACACACGACGTCATCTTGGCACGGACACAGCAGAAAACAGAGAGCATCGGCGGTTTAAGAGGGGTGCCGGCGGGTCACGGCCTCGACGAGTTGATGCAGGCCGGTGAAGGAAGAGTCTGGTGAGACCCCTGCTGCAGTTGATGCGGCGCTCGATGTGGCGCTTGGAATCAGCAAATCAGTAGCTATCGGTTTAGAAGCGAATAAGGGAGGCTCTCAGGAACGCACTGCTGCTGCGACGGATCCTACCGCTACTGATTCTTACTTCCGTGCTGTAGGTTCGCTGTTTGTAAGACGTCAAGGATTGTCATTACTACTGTAGCGACGGGTGCTGTTTGTCGGACGGTGGCCTGCTAGATCTGTTGTGGCGTGCTAGCTTGATTTTCCATCGACCAGAAAGTACACTGACGTGCACATGAGCTAAAGTGTCGTAGCCCCTCCAGTTTATGAGTTGACTCTTCGGGGTCTTGAATCAGCAAAACAGTGCACCGTAGTATAATTTGACTGTCCCGGTGATTTGACAACTGACCAAGACACAACGCAGGTAATCCTGACAGTTTGATTCTATGGGAAACCGAGTTGGAAGCCGACCTCTGCCGCCGTGTACGAGTTGAATCAGCAGAAGAAATACATGTCGGCCTTGATAACGTCAGGACACGTTGACGGCGGTTTACAGAACGCTCCAACCCTAGTTTTCTCATATCGGATTGATGGCTTACCAGGACACGTTGACGGCGGTTTACAGAACGCTCCAACCCAACTCTACCCAAAGTTGTCTGGCGGCGGGTTTTCCTCCGCGATCGTTCCGTGCCAACTCTTCTCATCATATCAATTGTGAGCTTCTCAATCCCTGACGAGCTCCCTTCAAAAACTCAACATCACCGTGTGAGTGGCCCCACGGTGGGCGCCAACTGTCGTGGAAATATCACGGCAGATGTCCTAGTGTGACGACTTAGTCGTGAGGCCAACACATCTATGTGGTAGCTTGAGAGGGGTTGAGCGGAATCGAGAGACGCAACACAAAACAAGGATTTAGACAGCTTCGGGCCCCGGGAAACATCATCTGGTAATAGCCCTACATGTTTTTTGTGGCTAGATCTCATTATGATCATGAGGAAGTCGTCGTAAACCGGCTCTCCCAGTTAACCCTAACCCTTAAGATTGTCTCTTCTTACTTTTCCCTCTTTGGAGAGCCCTGCCCCTCCTTATATAAGTTGAAGGGGCAGCTTACATGTAGAGTCCAACTCGGACTTAAGACTTAACTATTATGACGTCTCTTCATGGACTTCTTAACATCTTGGGCTTCATAACGTCTCGGGCTTCATAACCCCTGGCAACCCAGTTGTCACTGTCTGCCGGTTTATGATGGTCTGCTGGTTTATGATTGTCTGATGGTTTATGATTGTCTGCTGAGTTATCATCTGACTTAACTCCTGTCGGTTTACCGTCTGACTTAAATCCTGCCGGGTTATCAACTTGCCGGTTTACCGTCTGGGTTAACTGTCTGTCTTAACTGTCAGCCAGTTTACCAAGTCCCAACTGGGTTATAACTCTGTCCGGATCATACCGCGGGGTATATCCCCGACAGAACTCGTAGACGATGTAAATATTATTTGATGATTAATATATTTTTTGAGTCAATTTTATTAATATTTTTGAGTCGTTTTGATTCTTTTAGAAAAACCCACAAAGCTTTATTCAACCGTCACAAGATTACAGAGACGAAATCAAGATTTCCGGGTTGACCTAATCAAATACGAAGGCCAATACCCAGAGATAAAGCTTTGCAAGTGTGTGAGCCTCAACATTTGAGGTTCTAAATTCATGGTTAATCAAATGAGAAGAATAAAACTCTAGAGGCCCATCCATCTGCAAGCCCATCATAAAAGTCGTACTACTTGAGACATCCATTTGCATGTCCCGTGTGCAGCTAAACTGCGACTAGGCCCCTCTCGCTAGGGTTTCTCTCCTCTCGGCGGCGGCGACGAGTCCCACCGTAGAGATCTGATCTCCCCTGCTTCCCCTTCCCAACAGGTGATCGCCAGAGCCGGAGGGCTCGGGCGGGTGTGGGAGGAGGGTAGGATTTGGGTTACTACCGCCCGCGGATTGCAAAACCTTGGGCTAGTGAAACAATGGCTAATAAGGCATCGTCATCGGGATCGGCAACCTCTGATCTTGAAGCAATGGTGGAAGAACTTGGACTGAGGGAAGATGACTTGCAGGATGTAGTCGTCGAAGAGGAGGAGTTGCCCAAGGAGGCGACCCGTTGGATGGTAATTGCAAGGGTGCACACTGATAAACCATATTCTCAATACTGATTTTTCAGGAGTATGAGGGTGGCATGGGATCTGGCACAAGAGGTTAAGATCCGCCCACTTGAAGAAAACATGTATACGCTGCAATTTTCGTGCTTAGGAGACTAGGAACAGGTCATGGAAGATGGGCCTTGGAACTTTAAAGGAAAACCAGTAGTTCTGTCTCATTACGATGGATTCACAAAGCCTTCATTGATAGAGCTTAACAAGTTAGAGATATGGATCCAGATCCATGACATACCCGATGGCTACTCCCCCAAGATCAAAGCTTTGTCATCCACCGTAGGCGAGTTCATCTTTGCTGAGCCGAAATCGCCTGACTTTGAAGGAAACTTTGCCCGGGTTCGGGTGAGGATTGACGTTACAAAAGTGCTCAAGAATGTTGTGTCCCTTGTGATTAAACGTAACGATACTATGTAGAGAGTTATTTTCAAGGTGAAGTATGAAAGGCTGCCTGATTGGTGCTCGGTTTGTGGTTTTTTGGGGCACTCTTTTAAGGAGTACGGCGATGGGGTCCATCCACCCAAAGCATTGGTTTTCAAAGATCTTCGAGCAACATGGTTCAGAGGCCCGGGAAGGGGGCTAGGCGAAGGATCTGGGTCAAGAGGAGGTCGTGGCAGAGGCAGGTCAGGAAGAGGGCGCGGCCGTGGCGCTGCACAACACCAATCCCACCAGGATACCAATGATCTTCAAGAGGGGTATGTCGCTATGGAGGAGGTAGACAACATCAGGAAGAGGGGAGCAACAGCTGAGGCCGACCCAAAAACTCTTGGGGCTACTACATCGAACCCTAGTGCAAACAAGACTATGCTGCTGCCTCCATTAGATTCTCCCTTGAGCCCTTCATCGAAGCAGGAAGCAAAAAAGAGCAAAGGCACTCTCATCGGCTTCGGATAAAGCCCCGGTGAAAACCCTAGTTCCCTCCAAAACCAATGATGCGCATATGGCGGACCTCCCAGGGGGTCGCGCCTAGCGCAATGAGTCTGTTGTGCTGGAACTGTCACGGGGCTGGCAAACCCGCGACAGTTCATGAGCTTCGTGATCTCACGAGGCAACTTGTCCCCTCTATTGTATGCATTGTTGAAACTCAGATAGAGGGCTCTAGAGTAGAGAATTTAGCAGGTACTTTAGGTTTCAATAAAGGCTTCGCTGTTAATAGTTCTGATAGAAGTGGAGGACTAGGTATTTTCTGGAATGATGAAATAAAGCTCGAGATTCAGGGTTATTCTGAGTACCATATTAATGTTGTCGTTGATGATCTGACTGATGTTAGAACAAGAATTACATTTTTCTATGGAGAAGCCCAGGTGAATGAAAGGTACAAAACATGGAACATGTTGCGTGGTATAGTTGGCTCTAATGATCTCCCTTGGGTCGTTATGGGCGATTTCAATGAAGTACTCCATGCCCATGAGCACGACGGAGTAGGACAGAGGAGCCAAGCACAAATGGACGCCTTTCGGGACGCCCTGGATACTTGTGGTTTGTCAGATATTGGCTACTCCGGCATCGGTTGGGATTTTGAGAGGAAAGTAACCGGGGGAACCTATACGCGTGTTCGACTGGACAGATGCGTCGCAAACCTGCGTCGTCGATGGCGTATCCGTCCGCTATTCTGGAGCATAAAAGCGCTGCAAGTTCTGATCATATTCCCATATTGCTGAAGCTAGACGACGTGCATGCATGTGCACGGGGACCGAAGCGTTTTAAATACAAACTCTGTTGGGAACAGGACCCACGCCATGCAGAAGTGATTGGAGCGGGCTGTGCTGCTCCACACCAGCAGAACCCGACCGCGTCAGCGGAGACAGTCCGACAAAAGATGTCGCAAGTGGCAGAGGATCTATCCACTTGGGATCGTAATCAGTTTGGGAATGTTCGCATGCATATAGCACAGCTGCAGAGGCAGCTACAGGAGCTGCGGAGAATTGAAGGAGGATCCGGGCCCTCACATACCGAATTAAAAATTGCAGAAAATCTTGTTGAGCTCTACCACCGGGAAGAAATCTTATGGCGTCAGCGGGCAAGGCTGGAATGGCTGATGCATGGGGATAAGAACACCTACTTTTTTCATCTAACAGTTAGTAGGCGGCGCAGGAAGAATCGGATAAAAGCGTTACAGGGGGAGGATTGTCAACTGACAGAAAATTTATCGGAGATGGAAGCTATGACAAACTCGTTCTACCAAAATTTGTACACGTCAGAGGGGTACTAAAAATGGACCAGGTCATCTCCACGGTCCCATGCAAAGTTACCCAGGGTATGAATGATATGCTAAATGCAACGTACTCTCCTCGGGAGGTTAAAACAACTCTGTTTCAAATGTTCCCAACAAAGTCACCAGGCCCGGACGGTTTCCCAGCACATTTCTTTCAGTGCCATTGGGAGGTTTGTGGAGATGATATCACCAAAGCCGTCCTGAATATAGTGGAAGGGAAGGAGTCGGTAGAGAGCCTAAATGAAACTATCTTGGTCCTGATCCCAAAGGTAAAAAACTCGACCCTCCTATCACAATTTTGACCTATTAGTCTCTGCAATGTGCTCTATAAAATAGCTTCCAAGGTGATATCCAACTGTCTCAAAGTGGTGTTACACGACATTATATCGAAAGAACAATCAGCTTTTGTACCGGGGAGACTAATCACGGACAACATAATTACTGCCTATGAATGCTTACACTTCAAGAAGAGGAACAAAGCTAAAAAACATCAATCTTGTGCTCTAAAACTAGACATGATGAAGTCCTACGACATAGTCGAATGGCAATATTTGGAGGCTATCATGCTAAAGGTGGGGTTCTCCGCAAGATGGGTTGGCATCATTATGAACCTGGTGACAACTGTAAGGTTCTCGGTACAGTTTAATGGAAAGAAATTGGAAGAGTTTGTTGGAAATATGAGCAATTTACCAAATGATTTTATTAACAGAAATAGTAGATAAAGCATGACTAATATAGTAGAGAAAAAACAAGTCATGCGTTCTGACAGAGAGAAGGTAAATAGCTTCTGCATATATGAACCGTAGGCTAACATATCTATAGCAGACAGTAGAACTAGTTGCATATATGAAGTAGAACCTAACATAAGTAGGGCAAGTACTAGTACGAGAAACTGTGGCAGGACATCTAACATAAAGAAGAACACATACGGGACAGCAGCAGCAGTAGCACTGGACTTGGGGTCGGTGTCCTTGCCAGCCATGTCGTCGAGGAGGTTGTCGACGTCGGGGAAGAAGTCGTCGTCGGGGAAGTCGTCGTCGGGGTCCGGGGCGTCCTTGACGAAGGAGTCAGTCAGTAGTCACGCAGAGCGCTCCCCAAAAACCTTATCACCCTTCTTCCGTACAGGACTCAAAGAGGTGTGGTTTCGGAGGCCTACTGTCCCGACCTGCGGTGCACGCCGCAAGCCGGGATGGGGAAGATCGTAGCAGCAGTGCAGTGTTCAGGAACTTGTGGCGAGAGGAGGAAGAGATTCTGGTGCGGTTCTCTGGGAGGAGCGACCTCCCTTTTATAGGCGCAAGAGAAGGAGGCAAGAGGGCAGCGACGGGAGGCGAAACGAAGAGACGGAGGCGAAGCGGACAGCCAGTAGCCGAAGGGCTGCACCGTTCGCATTCAAACTCCACTTTCGCAAAAATCTTTTCAGCTTCCGTGTGACCTTACATATACCCGTAGTGCGTGGCAAAAATTTAGATATCGGCTCGGCCCATTCCCGCAACCCGCGGCGCATCGTGACGAGGCGTGGCGTGGCGAGGCGAGGCGGGCGGCGGAGGAGGAGCGCATGTGGATATCCCTCTTGTTCCCATGCTCGTACAAGTAGGGAAAGAACCTCTCTTATAAGGAGGTCCAACTCCCACTCAACTAGCAATGTGGGACTAAACTTTAGTAGTATCCCTTGCCTTGCACAAATGGGCTAAGTGGGCCTCTAGGATTTATTAGGAATTTCTGAAATAGTTATTGGGCTGCCCAAAATAGACTAAATTCCAGCAATCCCCCACCAGATCCCAGAGGCACACAAAAATTTGCCTTTGGTTCCAAAACACTGTTTTATATACCGGTATTGCAGTGGAGACTGTTAAGTTGAACTTCCACCTAGAACTCTATGCTACACTAGTAAGCAACTTGAACAGTGGACTAGGCCTTGAACTGCAAGTTTTCTGCGAATCTAGCTTCACATAAAGCCTTGACCGATATGTGGCTACCGTGGGTCTTCCCCGCGGGTGGAGCTTATGTGTCATACTCCGTGACCTTTCATGAGTTTACTAGAGAGAACCGTACTCTCATAGATTGCGACGTTTGACAATCGGACTCATATAGGTGTGTTCTTCAAAAGATGTTCTGTAGGATAACATCTCTGCTTAAATAAGCCACTTAAAACACATTAAGATATACATCAACCTGCCATGCAGATTAGGAGAGTATTGCATCTTCATGGAGTGGTATTGTGAATAGTAAGGATACTCTCCTATCAGTTGACCAACAGCTTGTCTTCCACATCTAATTCACGGGATCTCCGATCACAAAGAATAGGTTACCACTGTGAACAACTCATATTGTGGGTCTCATACCCATCTCCCTCGATGCATTATCTATCACATTACGTGATAGACCCTTAGTAAAAGGATCTGCCAGATTTTTAGACGTTTGGATATAATCCAATGCAATAACTCCGGAGTTTTTCATTTTCCTAACAGACTTTAACCTTCTCTGAACGTGTCTTGATGACTTCATGTTATCCTTTGAGCTGCTCACTTTCGTGATCACAGTTTGATTGTCGCAGTTCATAAGGACACCCGGTACAGGTTTCTCAACAACCGGCAAGTCATTCAAGAGCCGGCGAAGCCAATCTGCTTCAACCGTAGCTGTATCTAGTGCTGTGAGTTCTGCTTCCATTGTTGACCTCGTTAAGATGGTCTGCTTGCAAGACTTCCAAGAAACAGTGCCACCTCCATGAGTGAATACATAACCGCTCGTGGCCTTTATCTCATCGGCATCTGAGATCCAGTTCGAGTCACTGTACCCTTCAAGCACCTTTGGATGCCCGGTGTAGTGAATTCCATAATTTGCAGTGCCTTTCAAATAACGCAAAACTCTCTCTAGAGCTTTCCAATGCACATCTCCTGGTTTTGAGACAAACCGACTCAGTTTGCTAACAGCAAAAGAGATGTCAGGTCTTGTAGCACTTGCTAAGTACATAAGCGAGCCAATAATCTGAGAATATTTCAATTGATCTCTGGCAATTCTTCGATTCTTTCGAAGTAACACACTCGCATCATATGGTGTTGGAGAGGGCTTGCAGTCAGTATAGCCAAAGCGACTCAAGATCTTTTCCACATAGTGAGATTGAAGCAAAGTAATCCCACCATCATCGTCTCTCAACAACTTGATGTTTAGAATGACATCAGCCACTTCTAAATCCTTCATCTCAAAACAACGAGATAGGAAATCCTTGACCTCCTTAATAACATTCAGATTTGTTCCGGAAATCAGTATGTCATCAACATACAAGCACAGGATAACTCCCTCGCCCCCACCATGGTGATAGTACACACATTTGTCAGCTTCGTTCACAACAAAGACTGCAGCTGTTAAAGTTCTTTCAAACTTCTCATGCCACTATTTGGGTGCTTGCTTGAGTCTCTACAAAGACTTCAGCAACTTGTACACTTTCCCTTCCTGACCATCTAGTACAAACCCGTCTGGTTGTTCCATATAAATTTCCTCGTCCAACTCTCCATTTAGGAAAGCAGTCTTAACATCCATTTGATGAACGAGAAGACCATGCGAGGCAGCTAGTGAAAGTAGAACTCGAATAGTGGTCAGTCGAGCCACGGGTGAGTAAGTATCAAAGAAGTCTTCACCTTCCTTTTGGGTATAACCCTTAGCCACGAGCCGAGCCTTGTACTTTTCAATAGTACCATCAGGCCTAAGCTTCTTCTTGAATACCCATTTGCATCCTATAGGTTTGCACCCATAAGGACGATCAGTTATCTCCCAAGTTTCATTTGCCAAGATGGAATCCATCTCGCTACGAACCGCTTCCTTCCAGTAGTCAGCATCTTTAGATGCATAGGCCTCTGAAATAGAACTGGGAGTGTCATCTATGAGGTACACAAGAAAACCATCACCAAAGTACTTTGCAGTCCTCTGTCTCTTGCTCCTAATAGGAACTTCATTGTTCTCCTCCACAGGACTTTCAAAGTGTTCCATCGAAATTGTAGGTTCGGTAATTGTAACTGGTTCCTGATTCGATGAACTAGGCATCTCCTGATTAGATGAGGTAGCCATATCCTTCATGGGAAAGATATCTTCAAAGAAAGTCGCATCATTCGACTCCATGATCGTACCGACATGCATGTCAGGTACCTCAGATTTTACAACCAAGAATCTATAGCCAATGCTATGAAAAGCATATCCCAGGAAAACACAATCCACAGTCTGTGGTCCAAGCTTCCGCTTCTTTGAAATTGGAGCATTGACTTTCGCCAAACAACCCCATGTTCGTAGATAAGAGAGTTTTAACCTTTTCTTCTCCCATTCCTCGAATGGAGTTATCTCTTTGTTCTTTGTGGGGACTCGGTTCAGGACATGACATGCTGTCAATATCGCCTCCCCCCACCATGCCTTGGAGAGACCCGATGTATCTAACATGGCGTTAACCAAATCAGTTAGAGTACGGTTCTTTCTTTCGGCCACCCCATTTGACTGAGGTGAGTAGGGAGGAGTCCTCTCATGGATTATACCATGTTCTGCACAAAAAGCATCAAACTCATTGGAAAAATACTCTCCACCACGGTCGGACCTAAGCCTCTTGATTTTTCGATCAAGTTGGTTTTCCACTTCAGCTTTATAGATCTTGAAAAAGTTCAAAGCCTCATCCTTAGATTTCAGAAGATACACACGACAGTATCTAGTGGAGTCATCAATTAACGTCATGAAATATTTTTTCCACCTTTTGTCAACACACCATTCATTTCACATAGATCTGAATGTATGAGCTCTAGTGGTGCAAGATTTCTTATTTCCACAGTCGTGTGAGACTTACGAGGTTGCTTAGTGTAACATCCCAAATTTTCAATTTGAAAAATGTTATACATTAGATCATCATTGCATATCATATTTTATTTTTGCATTTTGGTTGATCCTAGAAAATTCTACGCAACTCAATGACCCATGGAGAGAGTTGGGGATTTCGTTATTTTCATATTTGAGTTTTCTCAAATTTTGAGAATAGGATCATTTGATTTTATTATTTTTATCATCTATTATTTCTATTAAAAAAATATGAGAGAGGGAATAAAATGACTTCCCCAAAATAGAGAAATATTGAGGATTTAATAATAAAATCACACAAGATTTTTATTTTGGAGTTTTTCGGTGTTTTATTTGAATTTAGGAAAAATGTGCGTTTTTCAAAATTGCATTTAGGGCCCAAATAAATGTTCACTTTGTCGGGCTTGATTTTAGAAGCCCGGGAAAATTTATTTCAGGATTTTTGGAGTCTGTTTAGTATTTCTTTTTATTTTTCTTCCGAGCAGAATATTTTTTTTAATAAAAAGGGGAACCGACCTAACCGGGCCGTGTCCGGATAGGACTCTGGCCCGGCAGGCTTTAAAAGCCGGCCCAGCCCCCCGGGGAGGAACCCTAGCCCTAGACCCGAGCCGCCCCAGCCGCCGCCGCGCCGCCGCCCCGCCACGCCGCCGAGGTCCGCGCCGCCCGTTTTTTTAGAAAACGATTGGTTTTCCGTCGGCTTTTTCGGTTTTTTTTAGTTTTCATTTTTTTTTAGATTATGAGGTGTATTGTGACGCTTCACGTCGAGGACTTGGAGCAGTGCTTATGCAGGAAGGGAGAGTTGTTTCATATGCCTCAAGACAACTGAAGCCCCATGAGTTGAATTATGCCATGCATGATTTGGAGTTAGCAGCCGTAGTGCATGCATTGAAGACATGGAGACATTTCCTCATTGGAAACCATTGTGAGGTGTACACGGATCATAAGAGTTTGAAGTACATTTTCACACAGAAGGAGTTGAATCTCAGACAAAGGAGATGGTTGGAGCTTATCAAAGATTATGATATGAAATTGCACTATCACCCCGGAAAGGCTAATGTAGTAGCTGACGCGTTAAGCCGTAAGAGCCATGTCAATACGTTAATGATGGGAGGGATACCCAAGGAGTTAGCAGAAAATCTTCGTGAACTATGTGTGGAAATAGTTCCGAGAGGCTATGTAGCAGCACTAGAGATTCAGTCAACTTTGATGGATAGAATCAGAGAAGTTCAGAGAACTGACAAAGAGATTGCCGCTATAAAGGAGAAACTGAGCAAAGGAAAAGCTAAAGGATTTCGTGAGGATGAACACGATACCCTATGGTTTGAAGACCGTGTTTACGTGCCCAATAACCCGAAGATCAGGAAGTTGATTTTGCAAGAGGCACACGATTCACCGTATTCAATTCACCCAGGAAATACCAAGATGTATTTGGATTTGAAGGATATTTTCTGGTGGACGGGAATGAAGAAGGATATTGCGGAGTATGTAGCAGTTTGTGATGTATGCCAGAGAGTAAAGGTAGAGCATCAGAAGCCAGCAGGATTGTTACAACCATTGCCGATACCCGAATGGAAGTGGGATAAGTTAGGCATGGATTTTATCACGGGATTGCCCAGGACTCGTTCAGGATATGACTCAATTCGGGTTGTAGTTGATCGATTGACGAAAGTAGATCATTTCATCCCAGTAAAGACCACTTACACCAGTGCTAAGTTGGCAAAGATATACATGACCAGAATAGTATGTCTGCATGGAGTTCCGAGGAGTATCGTATCAGATAGAGGAACCCAGTTTACCTCAAAGTTCTGGAAGCAGTTGCACGAAACTTTGGGTACCAGGCTAGAATTCAGTATAGCTTTTCATCCACAGACAGATGGACAGACCGAGAGAGTCAATCAGATTTTCGAGGATATGCTGAGAGCTTGTGCGCTAGATTACGGATCTAGTTGGGACGATAATTTGCCATATGCAGAGTTCTCTTACAACAACAGTTATCAAACCAGTCTAAAGATGGCCCCTTTCGAAGCTTTGTACGGAAGGAGGTGCAGGACACCGCTGTCGTGGGACGAAGTTGGAGACCGCCAGTTGTTTGGACCTGACTTGATTAAAGAGTCTGAACAGAAGGTGAAATTGATTCGCGATAGGCTCAAGGTAGCCCAGTCCAGACAGAAGAGTTATGCGGATTCTAAACGCAAGGAGACAGTTTACGAAGTCGGAGATAGAGCTTATCTTCGAGTATCTCCACTTCGGGGAACAAAGCGTTTTGGAGTTAAAGGGAAGTTAGCACCACGATTTGTAGGACCATATCGAGTATTGGAACGTATGGGGGAAGTAGCCTACAGATTGGAATTGCCCGAAGGATTGTCAGGAGTTCATGATGTGTTCCACGTTTCTCAATTGAAGAAGTGTCACGCGGAGATGGCTGACATACCATTGAGAGATACCATGCCTTTGGAAACTATTCAGTTGGATAATGATTTGACCTACGAGGAGAAACCAGTTAAGATCCTTGAGTTTGCCAGCCGAGTTACTCGCAGCAAGGTTATCAAGTTTTGCAAAGTTCAGTGGAGCAACCACACGGAGGATGAAGCCACCTGGCAGCGAGAGGAAGATTTGCTCAAAGACCACCATCACCTATTTTCTAGCCAACCCGAATCTCGAGGGCGAGATTCATCTTAAGGTGGGTAGGTTTGTAACATCCCAAATTTTCAATTTGGAATGTTATACATTAGATCATCATTGCATATCATATTTTATTTTTACATTTTGGTTGATCCTAGAAAATTCTACGCAACTCAATGACCTACGGAGAGAGTTGGGGATTTCTTTATTTTCATATTTGAGTTTTCTCAAATTTTGAGAATAGGATCATTTGATTTTATTATTTTTATCATCAATTATTTCTATTACAAAAATATGAGAGAGGGAATAAAATGACTTTCCCAAAATAGAGAAATATTGAGGATTTAATAATAAAATCAAACAAGATTTTATTTTGGAGTTTTTCGGTGTTTTATTTGAATTTAGGAAAAGTGTGCGTTTTTCAAAATTGCATTTAGGGCCCAAATAAATGTTCACTTTGTCGGGCTTGATTTTAGAAGCCCGGGAAAATTTATTTCGGGATTTTTGGAGTCCGTTTAGTATTTCTTTTTATTTTTCTTCCGAGCGGAATATTTAAAAAAAAGGGGAACCGACCTAACCGGGCCGTGTCCGGATAGGACTCTGGCCCGGCATGCTTTAAAAGCCGGCCCAGCCCCCCGGGGAGGAACCCTAGCCCTAGCCCCGAGCCGCCCCAGCCGCCGCCGCGCCGCCGCCCCGCCGCGCCGCCGCCCGCCGGAGCCGCCGCCCCGCCGCGCCGCCGAGGTCCGCGCCGCCCTTTTTTTTAGAAAACCGACTGGTTTTTCGTCGGTTTTTTTTAGTTTTCGTTTTTTTTAGATCGTTTTTTTTCGGTTTAGGTTAAATAGCGAGCGTTCGCTAGTTTGTTCGTTTAAACGAACACGTTCATCATTTAGATCTGGATAATGAACGTTCGTTCGTTAATCCGTTCATCGTTTTCTTTTTCTCGGATTAAATCTGCGACTTTTCTGATCGCGATTCCTGATCCGATTTTCGTTTTAGTATAGCTTTTCGCTCGTTTATCGGAATCAGGCGATTCAAGCGCCTAGAGTTTCGTCTCGAAACCCTCTATCCGTTTAACCAACTTAAACAAGATTTTGCTACTGTAAAACTTGCCCTAGATCCAGATTACTAGAACGAAGTTGTTTTCTTTCGCCGTTTGACTTTCGTTGCTTCGCTCGATTTGATTCTTTTGCCAACCGGAGTTCTTAAGTTGAACCTTCTGGTTAGATCTCTTATTTGAGTTTTACCTGTGCTTTAGTTGAGTACTTATTGTATGCTTGTTTGTTTGTCTGCGATAGAGTATCCGGAGTGCGCCGCCTGTTACTTCGAATCGTTAGGTTTCCCGGATCATCAGCAAGGCAAGTAACACTTTGATCATACCTTTTCTACTACCCAGTTTTATTGCATTAGATCAATCCTCACACATTGCATGATTAGGATCTAATTAAATTGTGGGATGGGAAGTAGATGAGGTAGTACCTATTACCTGTTTATTATCAAACCTTTGGGAGTTACTTCTATGTTTGCTTATTATGCCATGCTATGCTAGTAGACGTGGATTGGGTGAGTGATATCCATGACAGGTGTGAGTTTTGTTAATTTAATGGTTTATCTAAGGTGGCTACTTAAACACACATCTGGGTGGATTGAGGCACCTGGGTATTCTAGGACTTGCATGTTTTCTTTTGGACCGCCACCCAGGCTCAAAGGGATCATGAGACTATTCATACTAGAAACTTCTGTGTGCAGCCACAAGCTATTATGGGCTCTAGCATAGTTGACTAAGTCGTGCGAACTCTTACAGTGGTAGACTAGCAGATGTAGGGGATGTAGGTGGTATGGTCTACCCGATCGTAAGGTGCTAGCGCTTCTGAAAGACTATGTCTCGGTCATCCGTCTTCTAAAACACCATGTAGTGCGAGAAAACAAACGGAGGCGATCGAGTCTTGTGGGGAAAAGTGCGCAAACCTCTGCAGAGTGTAACAAACTAATCATGGTTAGCCGTGTCCCCAGTTATGGACATCTTGAGTATCTAGTACTTGGATTATCATGTGAATCTCAACATGTTACCCTAAATTAATTTTGTTGGGTTATGTTTAATGATGATGCTTAATTGGGATTGAGAATGCTGTCAACCATTCTTAATGTTTAACAACCACCTTGATAGTAATTAAAATTTTATTCCTTTGAAGTAGGGAAAAATTGGCTTTACGCAAAACTGTAACCATAGAGCTTTCCACCAGCCAAATATGCATATAGTATAGCTGTTTCATCCATTACTCTTTATGTGTTACCTTGCCAGCATATTCCATGTGCTGACCCGTTTTCGGGCTGCAACGTTAATGTTGCAGACTTTTTAGATGACGATTAAGGAGTTTTTAGGTCGTGGTTCTATACTCAGTGATGCCGTTGGAGTTGATGGACTCACTTATCTTCCAAGCCTTCCGTTGTTATCGTTATTAGATGGCCTTAAGCCATATTTATTGTAATAAGTTCTCTCTTGAGACACTTGATGTAATAAGTGTGTGATTGCTACTCTGCTATAAATCCTCCGGGTACTGTGTGGTGTCAGCATTACTGATCCAGGGATGACACCGGAGCACAGAGATCAGACTGTTTGAAGTCTGGTCGCTACAGAGATGGTATTAGAGCACACGCTGACTGTAGGACACGGCCACTAAGCTAAAGACCTAGATCACTACTCACTCTCTTCTCTTCTGACCTCTCATCTTTTCTATTCTTTAGGATGGCGGATGCAAGGAACAAGTTCACGCAACCGGATGAAGATACACCCTTTGGACGTCACTTGAAGGAAGTCACTAGATACCTGAACATAGGAGTACCAAGCTTCACGGGAACCTACAATGGCGCGTTACCTGAAGAAGAGCGCTGGATGATTCAAGTTCAAGTTCCAGGAAGGACGTTCATGCCAGTCACTGAGCCCATAGAATTTTCTTTTGATGCACCAACTTGGAGTCTAGGAAAGAGCATGGCAGCTCACATCACCATGGGACGCATTGGAGAAGTCTACCGCAAGGATCTCTGGGATACTATCTACCAGATTTGTGGGCGCCGAGATGAACACTGGGAGATGATCAGCACCAGGAATGATAGATCAATCGCAGGTTTTATCCAGGAGTTAAACCAGCACATTCGACGACAGGAGAACCAGATGTGCGCCAACATGATAGATCTGAAGAAGGCTAAGACTAGAATCAAGGAACTGGAGGAAGAACTCAAGGCTACACGTGAAGATTATGAAGAGGAAATTGAAGTATTGGTGGATAAGAATGCCGACCTAACAAAGAAGATTGGAATATTTATGGGAGGCCCGACGCCAGTAGAGGAAGACGAAGAACCCAAGGAGATTAGCCCGGAAGACTACATCATCATCGACGACACCGACTCGGAAGCAGATAGTAGCGATGATGACTATGTTGATGAAGCTGGAGCAGATATTATGGAGTCAACAACCATAGAATATTTCTAATAGACCACCTCACCAGTAGTAGTAGTCCACCATGTAAATATAGTAGTCCAAGCACTTATGCGATAGTTAGATCGATTGTATGCCTTTGGTTGATTGATTGAAGTGAATTGTTTGCTTTTGCCTCATGTGCATATGGGTAGTGTTTTCTCTTTAGACCCTCTCTATTCTTATATCTCATCTTTTCTAAACCCTCAGATGCCTCCGAGACGTGACCCCGGATTTGCCTTTCCACCGGAGCTCACCCAGTTGATCCAGCAGCAGAACACATTGATGCAGTTGCTAGTCCAGAATCAAAATCAGGGGAACAACAACAACAACCCACCACCACCACCTGTTGACCACTTAGCCCATTTTCTTAGGCTGAATCCGCCGGTGTTTTTCAGTAACACCGAGCCGATAGTAGCGGATGATTGGCTCCGCAAGACAGCTAGGGAGTTGACCACAGTAGGATGCACAGATGCGGACAAGGTGAAGTTTGCCGCACATCAGTTAGAAGGACCCGCAGCATCATGGTGGGATAATTTCACAGCCACCTTCCCAGTCGACACTGTCACATGGGACCAGTTTCAGCAGGCTTTCCGTACTGCCCATGTTTCAGCAGGAGCTATGGCCATGAAGAAGCGTGAGTTTCGTAACTTGCGCCAAGGAGGACGGATAGTTGGCCAGTATGTGGAGGAGTTTAGTAAGCTAGCACGTTATGCCCCAGATGACGTTGCTACGGATGCAGCTAAACAAGAGAAGTTTCTGGAAGGACTGAATGATGAGTTGAGTATGCAGTTGATGGTAGCCACCTTCAACAACTACCAGGAGTTGGTAGATCGTGCTCTTATGATTGAAGGGAAGCAGCAGCAAATTGAGAATCGCAAGAGGAAGTATGGACAAGGGAAGTACAATTCAGGAGCTCAGCAGAAGCCACGTTTTACCCCTAGACCGGGAGGACATTTTCAGCATACCCATGGGGGAGGTAGCTCGCACAATCACAATGGCACTAAGAATGGTAATGGCAATGGAGGAAGCAACGGCCAGAACCGCACCAACCCATCAACCCCAGCCAAGAAGGACTTGAACCAAGTCACTTGCTATAAGTGTTCGAAGCCAGGACATTATGCCAATGAATGTCCTGAAGGCCAAAATGGCAATGGAAGTTCTGGGAAGAAGTCGAACCCTTTCAAAAGGGGACAGGTGAACCACGTTAGCGTGGAGGAGGTTGAAGCTCAGCCCGATGCAGTAATAGGTAAGTTTTTGGTTAAGTCATTTACTGCACTCGTTCTTTTTGATACTGGAGCATCGCATTCATACATCTCAAGGGGATTTGTGGATAAGTATAACCTACCAACCCAAGCCCTTAGGTCACCCATGTTAGTAACCTCGCCAGGAGCAGAGTATGTGGCTAGTCTATGGTGTGATCGGTTACCATTAAGGATTGGTAACTATGTTTTTCCCTCAGACCTAATAGTATTGGAATCTCAAGGATTGGATGTGATATTAGGCATGGATTGGTTATCAAAGTATGAAGGGAATATTGAGTGTGCTAGTAAGTCAATTTTTCTTACCACACCAGAAGGGAGAAGGATCAAGTATGTATCCCGGCATGTGCCAAAGGGGACCCAAGTAAATTGCCTAACAGGAGTTGTGCAGGAGGAAGTACCAGTGGTAAGGGATTTCCCTGATGTATTTCCAGAAGAGTTGCCAGGCATGCCACCAGATAGAGATATTGAGTTTTTGATTGAGCTTTTGCCAGGCACTGGTCCAATATCAAAGAGACCATATAGGATGCCAGCAAAGGATTTGGTGGAAATTAAGAAGCAGATTAAGGAGTTACTGGATAAGGGATATATTCGCCCAAGTTCTTCGCCTTGGGGATCGCCAGTATTTCTAGTGGAGAAGAAGGATGGATCGTAAGGATGGTTGTTGATTATCGAGGATTGAACGAAGTAACGATCAAGAACAAGTACCCACTACCAATGATCAACGATCTGTTTGATCGATTGCAAGGAGCTAAAGTATTTTCCAAGATTGATTTGCGATCAGGATACCACCAGTTGAAGATTTGAGAACAGGATATTCCGAAGACAGCTTTTACCACCAGGTATGGGCTGTATGAGTATACCGTTATGTCATTTGGTCTGACTAACGCGCCTTCCTATTTTATGAACATGATGAACAAAGTGTTTATGGAGTTTTTGGATAAGTTCGTCGTAGTGTTCATTGATGATATCCTGGTATATTCGAAGAATGAGGAGGAGCATAAGGAGTATTTGCGTTTGGTACTTGGAAAGCTCAGAGAACACCAATTATATAGCAAGTTTAGCAAATGTGAGTTTTGGTTGAAGGAAGTAGGATTCCTCGGACACGTTATATCTGGAGAAGGTATAGCAGTAGATCCCGCTAAAGTTGAAACCGTGACCAAGTGGGAAGCCCCAACAACAGTTGGAGAGATCCGGAGTTTTCTTGGACTCGCAGGATACTACCGGAGGTTTATTAAGAATTTCTCAAAGATTGCGAAGCCTATGACGGAGTTGTTGAAGAAAGATACCAAGTTCATATGGACGGAGGAGTGTGAGGCTAGTTTTCAGGAGTTGAAGAAATGCTTGGTTACCTCACCAGTGTTGATTTTGCCAGACCAGACCAAAGATTATGAGGTGTATTGTGACGCTTCACGTCGAGGACTTGGAGCAGTGCTTATGCAGGAAGGGAGAGTTGTTTCATATGCCTCAAGACAACTAAAGCCCCATGAGTTGAATTATGCCACGCATGATTTGGAGTTAGCAGCCGTAGTGCATGCATTGAAGACATGGAGACATTTCCTCATTGGAAACCATTGTGAGGTGTACACGGATCATAAGAGTTTGAAGTACATTTTCACACAGAAGGAGTTGAATCTCAGACAAAGGAGATGGTTGGAGCTTATCAAAGATTATGATATGAAATTGCACTATCACCCCGGAAAGGCTAATGTAGTAGCTGACGCGTTAAGCTGTAAGAGCCATGTCAATACGTTAATGATGGGAGGGATACCCAAGGAGTTAGCAGAAAATCTTCATGAACTATGTGTGGAAATAGTTCCGAGAGGCCATGTAGCAGCACTAGAGATTCAGTCAACTTTGATGGATAGAATCAGAGAAGTTCAGAGAACTGACAAAGAGATTGCCGCTATAAAGGAGAAACTGAGCAAAGGAAAAGCTAAAGGATTTCGTGAGGATGAGCACGATACCCTATGGTTTGAAGATCGTGTTTATGTGCCCAATAACCCGGAGATCAAGAAGTTGATTTTGCAAGAGGCACACGATTCACCGTATTCAATTCACCCAGGAAATACCAAGATGTATTTGGATTTGAAGGATATTTTCTGGTGGACGGGAATGAAGAAGGATATTGCGGAGTATGTAGCAGTTTGTGATGTATGCCAGAGAGTAAAGGTAGAGCATCAAAAGCCAGCAGGATTGTTACAACCATTGCCGATACCCGAATGGAAGTGGGATAAGTTAGGCATGGATTTTATCACGGGATTGCCCAGGACTCGTTCAGGCTATGACTCAATTCGGGTTGTAGTTGATCGATTGACGAAAGTAGATCATTTCATCCCAGTAAAGACCACTTACACCAGTGCTAAGTTGGCAAAGATATACATGACCAGAATAGTATGTCTGCATGGAGTTCCGAGGAGTATCGTATCAGATAGAGGAACCCAGTTTACCTCAAAGTTCTGGAAGAAGTTGCACGAAACTTTGGGTACCAGGCTAGAATTCAGTACAGCTTTTCATCCACAGACAGATGGACAGCCCAAGAGAGTCAATCAGATTTTGGAGGATATGCTGAGAGCTTGTGCGCTAGACTACGGATCTAGCTGGGACGATAATTTGCCATATGCAGAGTTCTCTTACAATAACAGTTATCAAACCAGTCTAAAGATGGCCCCTTTCGAAGCTTTGTACGGAAGGAGGTGCAGGACACCGCTGTCCTGGGACGAAGTTGGAGACTGCCAGTTGTTTGGACCTGACTTGATTAAAGAGTCTGAACAGAAGGTGAAATTGATTCGCGATGGGCTCAAGGTAGCCCAGTCCAGACAGAAGAGTTATGCGGATTCTAAACGCAAGGAGACAGTTTACGAAGTCGGAGATAGAGCTTATCTTCGAGTATCTCCACTTCGGGGAACAAAGCGTTTTGGAGTTAAAGGGAAGTTAGCACCACGATTTGTAGGACCATATCGAGTATTGGAACGTATGGGGGAAGTAGCCTACAGATTGGAATTGCCCGAAGGATTGTCAGGAGTTCATGATGTGTTCCACGTTTCTCAATTGAAGAAGTGTCACGCGGAGATGGCTGACATACCATTGAGAGATACCGTGCCTTTGGAAACTATTCAGTTGGATAACGATTTGACCTACGAGGAGAAACCAGTTAAGATCCTCGAGTTTGCCAGCCGAGTTACTCGCAGCAAGGTTATCAAGTTTTGCAAAGTTCAGTGGAGCAACCGCACGGAGGATGAAGCCACCTGGGAGCGAGAGGAAGATTTGCTCAAAGACCACCCTCACCTATTTTCTAGCCAACCCGAATCTCGAGGGCGAGATTCATCTTAAGGGGGGTAGGTTTGTAACATCCTAAATTTTCAATTTGGAATGTTATACATTAGATCATCATTGCATATCATATTTTATTTTTGCATTTTGGTTGATCCTAGAAAATTCTACGCAACTCAATGACCCACGGAGAGAGTTGGGGATTTCGTTATTTTCATATTTGAGTTTTCTCAAATTTTGAGAATAGGATCATTTGATTTTATTATTTTTATCATCAATTATTTCTATTACAAAAATATGAGAGAGGGTATAAAATGACTTCCCCAAAATAGGGAAATATTGAGGATTTAATAATAAAATCAAACAAGATTTTTATTTTGGAGTTTTTCGGTGTTTTATTTGAATTTAGGAAAAATGTGCATTTTTCAAAATTGCATTTAGGGCCCAAATAAATGTTCACTTTGTCGGGCTTGATTTTAGAAGCCCGGGAAAATTTATTTCGAGATTTTTGGAGTCCGTTTAGTATTTCTTTTTATTTTTCTTCCGAGCGGAATATTTTTAAAAAAGGGGGGAACCGACCTAACCGGGCCGTGTCCGGATAGTTCTCTGGCCCGGCAGGCTTTAAAAGCCGGCCCAGCCCCCCGGGGAGGAACCCTAGCCCCAGCCCCGAGCCGCCCCAGCCGCCGCCCCGCCGCCCAGCCGCGCCGCCGAGGTCCGCGCCGCCCGTTTTTTTAGAAAACCGATTGGTTTTCCATCGGTTTTTTTTAGTTTTCGTTTTTTTAGATCGGTTTTTTTCGGTTTAGGTTAAATAGCGAGCGTTCGCTCGTTTGTTCGTTTAAACGAACAGGTTCATCGTTTAGATCTGGATAACGAACGTTCGTTCATTAATCCATTCGTCGTTTTCTTTTTCTCAGATTAAATCCGCGATTTTTCTGATCGCGATTCCTGATCTGATTTTTGTTTTAGTATAGCTTTTCGCTCGTTTATCAGAATCAGGCGATTCAAGCGCCTAGAGTTTCGTCTCGAAACCCTCTATCCGTTTAACCAACTTAAACAAGATTTTGCTACTGTAAAACTTGCCCTAGATCCAGATTACTAGAACGAAGTTGTTTTCTTTCGCCGTTTGACTTTCGTTGCTTCGTTCGATTTGATTCTTTTGCCAACCGGAGTTCTTAAGTTGAACCTTCTGGTTAGATCTCTTATTTGAGTTTTACCTGTGCTTTAGTTGAGTACTTATTATATGCTTGTTTGTTTGTCTGCGATAGAGTATCCGGAGTGCGCCGCCTGTTACTTCGAATCGTTAGGTTTCCCGGATCATCAACAAGGCAAGTAACACTTTGATCATACCTTTTCTACTACCCAGTTTTATTGCATTAGATCAATCCTCACACATTGCATGATTAGGATCTAATTAAATTATGGGATGGGAAGTAGATGAGGTAGTACCTATTACCTGTTTATTATCAAACCTTTGGGAGTTACTTCTACGTTTGCTTATTATGCCATGCTATGCTAGTAGACGTGGATTGGGTGAGTGATATCCATGACAGATGTGAGTTTTGTTAATTTAATGGTTTATCTAAGGTGGCTACTTAAACACACATCTGGGTGGATTGAGGCACCTGGGTATTCCAGGACTTGCCTGTTTTCTTTTGGACCGCCACCCAGGCTCAAAGGGATCATGAGACTATTCATACTAGAAACTTCCGTGTGCAGCCACAAGCTATTATGGGCTCTAGCATAGTTGACTAAGTCGTGCGAACTCTTACAGTGGTAGACAAGAAGATGTAGGGGATGTAGGTGGTACGGCCTACCCGATCGTAAGGTGCTAGCGCTTCTGAAAGACTATGTCTTGGTCATCCGTCTTCTCAAACACCATGTAGTGCGAGAAAACAAACGGAGGCGATCGAGTCTTGTGGGGAAAAGTGCGCAAACCTCTGCAGAGTGTAACAAACTAATCATGGTTAGCCGTGTCCCCGGTTATGGACATCTTGAGTATCTAGTACTTGGATTATCATGTGAATCTCAACATGTTACCCTAAATTAATTTTGTTGGGTTATGTTTAATGATGATGCTTAATTGGGATTGAGAATGCTGTCAACCATTCTCAATGTTTAACAACCACCTTGATAGTAATTAAAATTTTATTCCTTTGAAGTAGGGAAAAATTGGCTTTACGCAAAACTGTAACGATAGAGCTTTCCACCAGCCAAATATGCATATAGTATAGCTGTTTCATTCCATTACTCTCTATGTGTTACCTTGCCAGCATATTCCATGTGCTGACCCGTTTTCGGGCTGCAACGTTAATGTTGCAGACTTTTCAGATGACGATTAAGGAGTTTTTAGGTGGTGGTTCTATACTCAGTGATGCCGTTGGAGTTGATGGACTCACTTATCTTCCAAGCCTTCCGCTGTTATCGTTATTAGATGTCCTTAAGCCATATTTATTGTAATAAGTTCTCTCTTGAGACACTCGATGTAATAAGTGTGTGATTGCTACTCTGGTATAAATCCTCCGAGTACTGTGTGGTGTCAGCATTACTGATCCAGGGATGACACCGGAGCACAGATATCATACTGTTTGAGGTCTGGTCGCTACACTTAGCTTGCACACACACTTGACACTTAGATCCCTTGACGGTGGTGAAACTAGGGATTAAGTTCAACTTCGCTAGTCGCGACATGCAACCAAAGTTAACATGACAAATATGTGAATGCCACACATTGGATTCACTATTGTTGCAAATATGATTAACAACTTTATTGCAAACGTCTGATAAGGATAAACGAAACAAGCCTCCTGACTCATAGCCTTGACCAACAAAGGTTCCATACTTGGATATTACAAATTTATTTGACTCAAAGACAAGCTTGTAGCCATTTCTACACAGAAGAGATCCGCTAACAAGATTTTTATTGACGGAGGGGACATAATGCACGTTCTTCAGCCGCACGATCTTCCCCGAAGTAAACTTCAGATCGACCGTGCCAACACCACGAACAGAAGCACTTGAACCGTTGCCCATCAGCACGGTTGAAGTCCCTGCGGTCTGATAAGACGAAAACATGGAAATATAACCGCATACATGCACATTAGCACTCGTGTCAATCAACCAGTTAGGAGAATGACATACTGAAAGAATAGTGGGAAATATACCATACCCAACATCCTTCATGTCAGTGTCTCCAATGACAACATTAGCGGTCTTGCCGCCTTTCCCAGGATGACGCTTGTCATAGCGATTAGGGCAACTAGGAGCCCAATGATCAGGATCCCCACACACATGACAAGCACCTTTCTTCTTGCCATTCTTCTTCTTGAAGTTCGTGTGTTGCACAGCCTTGTTTTTCCCATCAAACTTTGCTTTTCCATCAAACTTGCCCTTGTTCTTGAACTTGTGGGGCTGGAAGTTCTGCTTCTGTACCATATTGGCACTAGATCCTCCCTCAATACCTCGAGCACGTGTGTCCTTTGCTCTCGCCTTTTCTTCCAAATCAAGAGTGCCAATGAGATCCGGGACGGAAAACTCCTGCCTCTTATGCTTCAGCAAGGTAGCAAAGTTCCTCCATGAAGGAGGAAGCTTAGTGATGATACCTCCGGCAACAAACTTGTCCGGTAGCATACAACTGAAGTGCTCAAGTTCTCTAGCAAATGACTGTATCTCATGAGCTTGCTCAACCACGGAGCGCTCTTCAGTCATCCTGTAATCATAGAATTGCTCCATGATGTACAGCTCAATGCCAGCATCCGAGACCCCAAACTTGGCCTCGAGTGCATCCCACATATCTTTTCCATTATCAATTGACGCATAAGCATCAACTATGTTCTCACCAAGAACACTCAAGAGAGCAGCCTTAAACAGAGTATCCATTTTCTGAAAAGCTTGTGCCTGTTGAGCATCAAGCTCCCCTTCAGGTTTGCCAAGAGTGGCGTCATAGCAACTCATGGTTTGAAACCATAAGACTGCTCTCACGCGCCACCTTTTATAGTGGATACCCTCAAACATACGAGGTCTCATGGAAGCAGCAAAATCACTTGGGGTAAATTGCCTATAATAAGGTTTTTGGATTGTTGGAAATATGAGCAATTTACCAAATGATTTTATTAACAGAAATAGTAGATAAAGCATGACTAATATAGTAGAGATAAAACAAGTCATGCGTTCTGACAGAGAGAAGGTAAATAGCTTCTGCATATATGAACCGTAGGCTAACATATCTATAGCAGACAGTAGAACTAGTTGCATATATGAAGTAGAGCCTAACATAAGTAGGGCAAGTACTAGTACGAGAAACTGTGGCAGGACATCTAACAGAAAGAAGAACACATACGGGACAGCAGCAGCAGTAGCACTGGACTTGGGGTCGGTGTCCTCGCCAGCCATGTCGTCGAGGAGGTTGTCGATGTCGGGGAAGAAGTCGTCGTCGGAGTCCGGGGCGTCCGTGATGAAGGAGTCAGTCAGTAGTCGCGCAGAGCTCTCCCCAAAAACCTTATCACCCTTCTCCCGTACAGGACTCAAAGAGGTGTGGTTTCGGAGGCCTACTCTCCCAACCTGCGGTGCACACCGCAAGTCGGGATGGGGAAGATCGTAGCAGCAGCGCAGTGTTCAGGAACTTGTGGCGAGAGGAGGAAGAGATTCTGGTGCGGTTCTCTGGGAGGAGCGACCTCCCTTTTATAGGCGCAAGAGAAGGAGGTGAGAGGGTAGCGACGGGAGGCGAAACGAAGAGACGGAGGCGAAGCGAACAGCCAGCAGCCGAAGGGCTGCACCGTTCGCATTCAAACTCCACTTTCGCTAAAATCTTTTCAGCTTCTGTGTGACCTTTCGTATACCCGTAGTGCGTGGCAAAAATTTAGATATCGGCTCGGCTCATTCCCGCAACCCGCGGCGCGTCGTGACGAGGCGTGGCGTGGCGTGGCGTGGCGAGGCGGGCGGCGGAGGAGGAGCGCGCGTGGATATCCCTCTTGTTCCCATGCTCGTACAAGTGGGGAAAGAACCTCTCTTATAAGGAGGTCCAACTCCCACTCAACTAGCAATGTGGGACTAAACTTTAGTAGTATCCCTTGACTTGCACAAATGGGCTAAGTGGGCCTCTAGGATTTATTAGGAATTTCTGAAATAGTTATTGGGCTGCCCAAAATAGACTAAATTCCAGCAATCCCCCACCAGATCCCAGAGGCACACAAAAATTTGCCTTTGGCTGTTTTATATACCGGTACTACAGTGGAGACTGTTAAGTTGAACTTCCACCTAGAACTCTATGCTACACTAGTAAGAAACTTGAACAGTGGACTGGGCCTTGAACTGCAAGTTTTCTGCGAATCTAGCTTCACATAAAGCCTTGACCGATACGTGGCTACCGTGGGTCTTCCCCACGGGTGGAGCTTATGCGTCATACTCCGTGACCTTTCATGAGTTTACTAGAGAGAACCCTACTCTCATAGATTGCAACGTTTGACAATCGGACTCATATAGGTGTGTTCTTCAAAAGATGTTCTGTAGGATAACATCTCTGCTTAAATAAGCCACTTAAAACACATTAAGATATACATCAACCTGCCATGCAGATTAGGAGAGTATTGCATCTTCATGGAGTGGTATTGTGAATAGTAAGGATACTCTCCTATCAGTTGACCAACAGCTTGTCTTCCACATCTAATTCACGGGATCTCCGATCACAAAGAATAGGTTACCACTGTGAACAACTCATATTGTGGGTCTCATACCCATCTCCCTCGATGCATTATCTATCACATTACGTGATAGACCCTTAGTAAAAGGATCTGCCAGATTTTTAGATGTTTGGATATAATCCAACGCAATAACTCCGGAGTTTTTCATTTTCCTAACAGACTTTAACCTTCTCTGAACGTGTCTTGATGACTTCATGTTATCCTTTGAGATGCTCACTTTCGTGATCACAGTTTGATTGTCGCAGTTCATAAGGACACCCGGTACAGGTTTCTCAACAACCGGCAAGTCATTCAAGAGCCGGCGAAGCCAATCTGCTTCAACCGTAGCTGTATCTAGTGCTGTGAGTTCTGCTTCCATTGTTGACCTCGTTAAGATGGTCTGCTTGCAAGACTTCCAAGAAACAGCGCCACCTCCATGAGTGAATACATAACCGCTCGTGGCCTTTATCTCATCGGCATCTGAGATCCAGTTCGAGTCACTGTACCCTTCAAGCACCTTTGGATGCCCGGTGTAGTGAATTCCATAATTTGCAGTGCCTTTCAAATAACGCAAAACTCTCTCTAGAGCTTTCCAATGCACATCTCCTGGTTTTGAGACAAACCAACTCAGTTTGCTAACAGCAAAAGAGATGTCAGGTCTTGTAGCACTTGCTAAGTACATAAGCGAGCCAATAATCTGAGAATATTTCAATTGATCTCTAGCAATTCTTCGATTCTTTCGAAGTAACACACTCGCATCATATGGTGTTGGAGAGGGCTTGCAGTCACTATAGCCAAATCGACTCAAGATCTTTTCCACATAGTGAGATTGAAGCAAAGTAATCCCACCATCATCGTCTCTCAACAACTTGATGTTCAGAATGACATCAGCCACTCCTAAATCCTTCATCTCAAAACAACGAGATAGGAAATCCTTGACCTCCTTAATAACATTCAGATTTGTTCCGAAAATCAGTATGTCATCAACATACAAGCATAGGATAACTCCCTCGCCCCCACCATGGCGATAGTACACACATTTGTCAGCTTCGTTCACAACAAAGACTGCACCTGTTAAAGTTCTTTCAAACTTCTCATGTCACTGTTTGGGTGCTTGCTTGAGTCCGTACAAAGACTTCAGCAACTTGCACACTTTCCCTTCCTGACCATCTAGTACAAACCCGTCTGGTTGTTCCATATAAATTTCCTCGTCCAACTCTCCATTTAGGAAAGCAGTCTTAACATCCATTTGATGAACGAGAAGACCATGCGAGGCAGCTAGTGAAAGTAGAACCCGAATAGTGGTCAGTCGAGCCACGGGTGAGTAAGTATCAAAGAAGTCTTCACCTTCCTTTTGGGTATAACCCTTAGCCACGAGTCGAGCCTTGTACTTTTCAATAGTACCATCAGGCCTAAGCTTCTTCTTGAATACCCATTTGCATTCTATAGGTTTGCACACATAAGGACGATCAGTTATCTCCCAAGTTTCATTTGCCAAGATGGAATCCATCTCGCTACGAACCGCTTCCTTCCAGTAGTCAGCATCTTCAGATGCATAGGCCTCTGACAAGAAAATCATCACCAAAGGACTTTGCAGTCCTCTGTCTCTTGCTCCTAATAGGAACTTCATTGTTCTCCTCCACAGGACTTTCAAAGTGTTCCATCGAAATTGTAGGTTCGGTAATTGTAACTGGTTCCTGATTCGATGAACTAGGCATCTCCTGATTAGATGAGGTAGCCATATCCTTCATGGGAAAGATATCTTCAAAGGAAGTCGCATCATTCGAATCCATGATCGTACCGACATGCATGTCAGGTACCTCAGATTTTACAACCAAGAATCTATAGCCAATGCTATGAAAAGCATATCCCAGGAAAACACAATCCAAAGTCTGTGGTCCAAGCTTGCGCTTCTTTGAAATTGGAGCATTGACTTTCGCCAAACAACCCCATGTTCGTAGATAAGAGAGTTTTAACCTTTTCTTCTCCCATTCCTCGAATGGAGTTATCTCTTTGTTCTTTGTGGGGACTCGGTTCAGGACATGACATGCTGTCAATATCGCCTCCCCCCACCATGCCTTGGAGAGACCCGATGTATCTAACATGGCGTTAACCAAATCAGTTAGAGTACGGTTCTTTCTTTTGGCCACCCCATTTGACTGAGGTGAGTAGGGAGGAGTCCTCTCATGGATTATACCATGTTCCGCACAAAAAGCATCAAACTCATTGGAAAAATACTCTCCACCACGGTCGGACCTAAGCCTCTTGATTTTTCGATCAAGTTGGTTTTCCACTTCAGCTTTATCGATCTTGAAAAAGTTCAAAGCCTCATCCTTAGATTTCAGAAGATACACACGGCAGTATCTAGTGGAGTCATCAATGAACGTCATGAAATATTTCTTTCCACCTTTTGTCAACACACCATTCATTTCACATAGATCTGAATGTATGAGCTCTAGTGGTGCAAGATTTCTTATTTCCGCAGTCGTGTGAGTCTTACGAGGTTGCTTAGCGTGCACACACACACACTTGACACTTAGATCCCTTGACGGTGGTGAAACTAGGGATTAAGTTCAACTTCGCTAAGTCACGACATGCAACCAAAGTTAACATGACAAAGACGTGAATGCCACACATTGGATTCACTATTGTTGCAAATATGATTAACAACTTTATTGCAAACGTCTGATAAGGATAAACGAAACAAGACTCCTGACTCATAGCCTTTAGCAACAAAGGTTCCATACTTGGATATTACAAATTTATTTGACTCAAAGACAAGCTTGTAGCCATTTCTACACAGAAGAGATCCGCTAACAAGATTTTTATTGACGGAGGGGACATAATGCACGTTCTTTAGCTGCACGATCTTCCCCGAAGTAAACTTCAGATCGACCGTGCCAACACCACGAACAGAAGCACTTGAACCGTTGCCCATCAGCACGGTTGAAGTCCCTGCGGTCTGATAAGACGAAAACATGGAAATATAACCGCATACATGCACATTAGCACCCGTGTCAATCAACCAGTTAGGAGAATGACATACTGAAAGAATAGTAGGAAATATACCATACCCAGCATCCTTCATGTCAGTGTCTCCAATGACAACATTAGCGGTCTTGCCGCCTTTCCCAGGATGACGCTTGTCATAGCGATTAGGGCAACTAGGAGCCCAATGATCAGGATCCCCACACACATGACAAGCACCTTTCTTCTTGCCATTCTTCTTCTTGAAGTTCGTGTGTTGCACAACCTTGTTTTTCCATCAAACTTTGCTTTTCCATCAAACTTGCCCTTGTTCTTGAACTTGTGGGGCTGGAAGTTCTGCTTCTGTACCATATTGGCACTAGATCCTCCCTCAATACCTCGAGCACGTGTGTCCTTTGCTCTCGCCTTTTCTTCCAAATCAAGAGTGCCAATGAGATCCGGGACGGAAAACTCCTGCCTCTTATGCTTCAGCAAGGTAGCAAAGTTCCTCCATGAAGGAGGAAGCTTAGTGATGATACCTCCGGCAACAAACTTGTCCGGTAGCATACAACTGAAGTGCTCAAGTTCTCTAGCAAATGACTGTATCTCATGAGCTTGCTCAACCACGGAGCGCTCTTCAGTCATCCTGTAATCATAGAATTGCTCCATGATGTACAGCTCAGTGCCAGCATCCGAGACCCCAAACTTGGCCTCGAGTGCATCCCACATATCTTTTCCATTATCAATTGACGCATAAGCATCAACTATGTTCTTACCAAGAACACTCAAGAGAGCAGCCTTAAACAGAGTATCCATTTTCTGAAAAGCTTGTGCCTGTTGAGCATCAAGCTCCCCTTCAGGTTTGCCAAGAGTGGCGTCATAGCAACTCATGGTTTGAAACCATAAGACTACTCTCACGCGCCACCTTTTATAGTGGATACCCTCAAACATAGGAGGTCTCATGGAAGCAGCAAAACCACTTGGGGTAAATTGCCTATAATAAGGTTTTTGGATTGTTGGAAATATGAGCAATTTACCAAATGATTTTATTAACAGAAATAGTAGATAAAGCATGACTAATATAGTAGAGATAAAACAAGTCATGCGTTCTGACAGAGAGAAGGTAAATAGCTTCTGCATATATGAACCGTAGGCTAACATATCTATAGCAGACAGTAGAACTAGTTGCATATATGAAGTAGAACCTAACATAAGTAGGGCAAGTACTAGTACGAGAAACTGTGGCAGGACATCTAACAGAAAGAAGAACACATACGGGACAGCAGCAGCAGTAGCACTGGACTTGGGGTCGGTGTCCTCGCCAGCCATGTCGTCGAGGAGGTTGTCGACATCGGGGAAGAAGTCGTCGTCGGGGAAGTCGTCGTCGGAGTCCGGGGCGTCCGTGATGAAGGAGTCAGTCAATAGTCGCGCAGAGCTCTCCCCCAAAACCTTATCACCCTTCTCCCGTACAGGACTCAAAGAGGTGTGGTTTCGGAGGCCTACTCTCCCGACCTGCGGTGCACGCCGCAAGCCGGGATGGGGAAGATCGTAGCAGCAGCGCAGTGTTCAGGAACTTGTGGCGAGAGGAGGAAGAGATTCTGGTGCGGTTCTCTGGGAGGAGCGACCTCCCTTTTATAGGCGCGAGAGAAGGAGGCGAGAGGGCAGTGACGGGAGGCGAAACGAAGAGACGGAGGCGAAGCGAACAGCCAGCAGCTGAAGGGCTGCACCGTTCGCATTCAAACTCCACTTTCGCAAAAATCTTTTCAGCTTCCGTGTGACCTTTCGTATACCCGTAGTGCGTGGCAAAAATTTAGATATCGGCTCAGCTCATTCCTGCAACCCGCGGCGCGTCGTGACGTGTCATGGCGAGGCGGGCGGCGGAGGAGGAGCGCGCGTGGATATCCCTCTTGTTCCCATGCTCGTACAAGTGGGGAAAGAACCTCTCTTATAAGGAGGTCCAACTCCCACTCAGCAATGTGGGACTAAACTTTAGTAGTATCCCTTGCCTTGCATAAATGGGCTAAGTGGGCCTCTAGGATTTATTAGGAATTTCTGAAATAGTTATTGGGCCGCCCAAAATAAACTAAATTCCAGCAGAGTTTTCACCTACTCGTGGAATCAGACAAGGGGACCCGATATCTCCATACTTGTTCTTGTTAGCAGCAGAGGGCCTGTCATGCCTTTTAGAATCTAGAAGTGAGTCATCGAACCAGAGTAGTCTGCAAGTGGCGCCCCTGGCATCGCCGGTTAATCACTTATTATTTGTTGATGACAGCCTGCTGTTTTTCATGGCAAACGGTGTGGGAGCTATTGAGGTGAACCTAGTACTGGACATGTATTGTCAATCTACGGGGCAGCGGATAAACTATAGTAAGACTTCTATATATTTTAGAAAGGGTGTGCCAGAAGTACACGTCTGGAAATAAAAACTTTGCTACAAGTGCCAAATGAAACACTCAATGAGAAATATTTGGGAATGCCTTCTGATATTGGATGCTCAAAAAATGGGGCCTTTAAATACCTCAAGGACTGGCTATGGAGCAAAGTACAAGGGTGGATTGAAAATACTATGTCATCGGCAGGTAAAGAGGTATTGGTAAAGGCCGTTGCCCAAGCTGTTCCAATGTTCTCTATGTCGTGTTTCAAACTTCCTCCGGGTCTTTGCGAGCACCTAAACATGTTGATCCGGAAGTTTTGGTGGGGAAGCAAAGAAGGGAAATGCAAACCGCACTGGGTATCGTGGAAAGTAATGACACAACCCAAATGCATGGGAGGGCTTGGTTTTAAGGATTTTGAACTCTTTAACTTGGCAATGCTTGCCAAGCAGGCCTGGCGTTTACTGCAGTGTCCTGACTCTTTTGAGTGCTCGACTTCTAAATAGTATATACTATCCAAATTGTTCTGTCCTGGAAGCGACATAGGGGGGTCACCCCAGCCAAGTATGGAGAGCCATGATCGAAGGAAGCGATACCCTCAAACTGGGCTTGATCAAGCGGATAGGGAACAGCTCCTCAACCAAGATATGTTTGGACAACTGGCTCCCAAGGGACGAGATGTTGAGACCCTATGGTTGCATAAGTCAGAATCCTCCCGAGCTTGTGTCTGAACTAATAGACCAAACTTCTGCGCGATGGGACATACAGATGATATCAGAGACATTCATGCCAATAGATGCTCGTATAATTCTAGGTATTTCCCTTTGCACGAGAAATATGTCGAACTTCTGGAGCTGGTATCATGAGCATAATGGCTTGTTCTCTGTTAGGTTGGCATACAGGATGCTTGTTGCAATAAGATCGAGAAGGGAGGCTTGGCTAGAGAACAGAACGGGCTCTTCTAGCGCTTCTGGAGACGAGCGAGCTTGGAAAACACTATGGAAAACACAAGTACCAGGGAAGGTGAGGACTTTCCTATGGCGACTTTCAAAACACTCAATCCCAACGAACGATGTCCGAGCCCATAGACACATGACAGATTTTAGTGCTTGCAATTTGTGCGGAGCTCGAGACTCATGGAGACACTCTCTGCTTTGGACCCTGGTTGACAATGAGCTGGCACAAACAATGGCAACAGTGACTAAACCGAGTACTAAACAATGGCTATTCACTCTGATGGATCGCCTTTCTCATGATGATCTTGTGGAACTTTCGGTGACACTTTGGGCTCTTTGGGCAGCGAGGCGCAAAGCGATACACGAAGGGATCTTCCAAAGTCTGCACACCATTATTGCTTTCATCAATAGTTACATCGCCGAGCTCGATGTCAACACAAAACAAGAGCAGGTGCCTCGCTCTGGAGGTGTGGTACATATACCAACTGGAAGACCAAGAGCACCCCCTACGGGCTATGCAAAAATCAATGTAGACGCGGGGACGAGACGTAAAAGAGGATCAACAGCTGCGGTGTGCAGGGACAACACCGGAGCTTACCTGGGCAGCTCTGCTTTAGTAGTGGAAGGGCTGGATGATCCGTCAGCTCTTGAAGCAATAGCATGTCGTGAAGGATTGGCGCTAGCAGCGGATCTCCATTTAAACCAGTTCGTCATCGCTTCGGACGCACAGATGGTGGTGAGTGCAATCAACAAGGGCAGCTTAGGCACATTTGGTGCAATTATCAATGAAATAAAACTTCAGTCAGAGTCATTTCAATGTAATTTTGTCTTTGAAGATCGTGCCTCCAATAAGGAAGCATATAGTCTAGCCAAACAATCTCTTCTTCTAGGTCCAAGGCGCCACGTCTGGTATGGTCAACCCCGTGACCTGAGCTGTATCCAACACAATGTGGTGTTTGATGAATAAAGTTTGGCTTACCCTAAAAAAATTGCCTGTCCCCGCTCAAAAATAAAATAAAATTGCCTGTCAAAAAAAAAGTTGAGCATTTGGTAGATCCCCAATTCCCCCGCCGGCCAGCCCGATGGCGCCGCCGCAGCCAGCGCCACCGCCGGGGACGCCGATCTTCCGAACCCCAGACGAGCTCCTCCACGACATCTTCCTCCGTCTCCCCACTGCTGCCGACCTAGCCCGCGCCTCCGCGGCGTGCCCCTCCTTTCGCCGTCTCATCACTGACCACGCCTTCCTCCGTCGCTACCGCGCCCTCCACCCGCCGCCTCTCATCTGCGCCCTCCACCCTCCGTTCGACGACAGCGCCTTCATCCCGGCCCAGCCGCCGCACCCCTCCGCCGTCGCCGCCCGCGCCTTCGCCGGCTTCGACTTCTCCTGCTCCTCCTTCCTCCCCTCCACCGCCAGCCTTACCTGGAGCGCGATTGACTTCTTGGACGGACGCGCCCTCCTCGCCGGCGCCCCAGTCCCACGCAAACGCGGCAGCTCTCATCTGCGCAACCTCCAGTACCGCTATTTTTCGGCCAGGGAGCTCGCCGTGTGCGACCCCGTGCACCGCCGCTACATCCTGCTCCCGCCGTCCCCGGCGACCTGAAAGCGCTGGTCAGTGAACCGGACCTCCTCCATCTGGAGACTTTCCTTGCTCCCGGCGAGGATGAGGAGGACCCGTTATCATTCAGGGTCATGTGCTTGGTGCAATGCAGAACGGATATGGTGCTTCTCGTCTTCTCCTCGTTGGATGGGCAATGGCATTCTCTTGCATTTGATCTGTGGAGTGCTGCGTCTGATCCACTTAAACACCCCAAGGATGGGCTCTCAGATCGTCAGTTCGTCCACGGATGCTTCTGTTGGCATTTCCCCCTCCTGAACAAGTTGGTTCTGCTTGATACACGCACCATGGAGTTCTCTGCTGTCAACCTACCACCTGAACAAGGATGGAGCAGCAATTTTGTCATTGTTGAGGCAGCAGAAGGAATGCTTGGAATGCTCGCTGATGTCTATGACAGGGATAACATATATGACCCATGTTGGCTGACGTATTCCATTCTGAGAAATAACCAATGGCACTTGGAGAAGGTCATCCCGTTGCCGGGAATGCATCATGTTGTTCTGCTTGGTGTAGGCGGGGGATACCTGCTCATAGGAGCCATGTACATCACATCTTCTGGAGGGGAGGTGAAGTTTGGGTTATTTTCGGTGGACGTCAAGACGTTTCAGGTCGAGTTGTTCACTCAGCGTAGCAAAGTCATCTTCTCTGGTCGACTATATGCTGGTTTCCCACCATCATTATGTGCACCAACCATATGAAGTGGTGAGCATGTTATCTGCTTAATTTTATTTAACTTGGTCTCAGTGTTACACAGCAAAGATATATGATTCAGGTATTTATGTCATGAATATTTTCTTTTTCCACTCTGCCTAGTTTGTTAGTTCGCATTACGGTTAATTATTGTTGGAGGGCATTTAGGTGATTATATAATGCCTAACTTATTTGTGCAATTGGAAGCTCAGTTTGATATATTGATTTGTTATCACCATTTTGAGGTTACCGTACTAATAAATCAGAAGCCTCTTTGTTGCTGATATTTTAGTAATCCAGAGCCCCCCTTGCTCTTGAAATTTCTACTATATGAGTTGGTCAAATTCACATAATTTCCTTCATTTTTATGTGTAACCTGTTTATGAGTCGAAATCATCTAACTAGAACAGCTCCATGTTTCTGCTCTGAACAGCAGTTCTAGCAGTTTGTTTTTATGTGATTACAATCCACTACAGATTACTCCATATATCAGTAGTATACAGCAGCCCGAAGGGGAAAAGTTGATTTTCGGTTGTCTGTAGATTTTCTGCTGTTGAACTGCTAAACAGTAAGGAGGAGGTCACATATAGTACAATCATAGGCATAAGGATATTATTGTATTATTACATCTGATCTGCATAAGTAACTTTATTCTTATAGACAAAAGAAAAACAAGACATATAACAACCAAAGAGTTGTATGCATGGATGCTCGACTGAGCTTTTGAATTTGTTTCCCAGGTCAAAAGTGTTGCTGTATCATATCCTTTCTTCATCTACACATTTTCTAGCCTCATTATTGTCTCCTCTGCATCTTCCTCTTCATGCTCCTCGGCTGTCGCACCTGTCATGGGCCTTGTTTCCTTTTTTTTTTTATAAATTGGTTCCTCGAATGCAAACCTCACTGTAGTGCATTCTTATTGTATAAATTCTAGGCTGCTTAACCATATGCACACATAGAAATTTCAACCTGTGGCTTGCTGCCATGTGCTCATCAGTATGTTTGCAAAGTACATTGTTGAAGTCCTTTTCTCTGATTGATAGGTCTTATTTGTATTCATGTATTGCACTGTTGCTGGGCGATGTGATAGGCACCTCGTTGCAAATATCCATTGTCAACTTGCAACACGCAGCGATCCATATATTTGATGCTTGTTATATGTACTTGGTAGCCCTGTATTTCCTATTGACGCCTTTCTACATATAGTAAGTTGATGCTGTTTCATCTATCCGCAGATGCTGATGCCATGTGGAAGAAGAGCTGATTCCTCTGAAAGCGCGTCGTGGTGAAGGAAGAGAAAGGTGTGATGTGTGGATTAGATGCATTGGCTTGTTGGACAATTGGATCTGGAATGTCGAGAGTGAAGCACGGATTGGATGTATTATTTGCTTGTTCAATGCGGACGCCTTGTCGAGCGCTATGATGTGTGCGTGCGAGCGAGCTATCCCTGTGTAAAATCTTTTTAGCCCGGTTACAGCGTTTGAAGCCTGTTCCGATCTCTGAACTGAACTTTAAGGTGCTCACTGTTTATGAACCAATGGATCTCTGAACTTCTTTCTGTTACTGCAGTGTCGATTAGACTTGTTGGAGAATGTGTGTGCCCTGCTTGCTTGGCAGCAGTGACAGTAAGGTCTAGAAGAAAGAAAGATTGTAGAAAGAAACAATGTATTACTGGATGAAATGATTTGTCCTCTTGGTTGGAATCACGCTGGTTTGTTGTGCGGCTTGTTCCCAGTCTGGAGAGAGGGCCATGGTGGCCTAGCCCAGTGGCCAGCGACCGGGACCTGGCCGACGCAGGACACGTTCTCCTCTTTATTACTCCCTCCGTAAAGAAATATAAAAGCGTTTAGATCACTATTTAGTGATCTAAACACTTATATATATTTTTATACAGAAAGTAAAAATCAGCAGGGGCTTCTCCCCCTATTGGTCTTTTTCTTTTTTTTCTGAGAGGGCCATTCTTGTCGTAGGGTATGACCCCGCGTCGGCACATCCCCATCGGGTCGCACTACAACAGAGGAGCTCCTTGGTCCATCACAGTGACCTGTGGTCCCGTTGCACAGCACGTCGGCATCTCGCTTTGCACGCCTCTGACCAACAACGAAATTGATTGTTTAACCCCCTGCTAGAAGAGGAGCTACTATGTGTTGCTTGATTTTTTTTTAATTGAGTTGATGTGTCGCTTGATGTGAGACGGAGCGTGCGCTCACGTCAGGCCGTCGCTATAAATAGGCCAGGCCAGGTAAGTTTCAGGTTAGTTCGCCCTTTCCCTTGTATTTTCCTTTGTTTTTCTCTTTCCAAAATATAATAAATACATATACTCCAAAATCGTGGAATTAACTAAAAACAAAAAAATATGGAGAAATGTTAACGCAATGTAAAAAATAATTCTTAGCTTAATTAAAAAAATCGATAACATGTAAACAGAAATGTTCGTGTGAATTTCCAATAAAATGTATGTGAATTATAAAAATATTGTTAATCATGTATGTGAAAAAAAATTAGATATGAATAAAAAATGTTCTTGATTTATACAAAAAATATACAAATATGTATGAAAAAAGTACACATCAATAACATATGTTTGAAGAAAATGTTAATGATGTATTTATGAAATGTTAAACCTGTATAAAAGATGTTCCTAATGTGTATAAAAATGTACAATCATAATGTATAGAAAATGTTCACCTTTTTCAATAAAAATGTATGTGACATTATAAAATACGGTTAAACATGTATAAACAGTTTGATTTTTTAATACAAAAAAAATGTACAAATGCGTATGAAAAATAAGACATAAAAATAATATATTTCAAAAAAATGTTAATCACATATTTAAAAAAGGTTAAACGTGTATAAAAATGCTGCTTATGTATGTAAATAATGTAAAGTGTCTATGAAAAATGTAGATATTAAAACATATATTTGAAAAAAGTATTAATCATGAATTTAAATTTTTTATAAACAATGTTCCTGATATTTACAAAAAATGTATAATGTTTATGAGGAAGATGGATCATCTGTTGAAAAAAAAAATAAAAAATGAAAAATGAAAACCAAAGAAAATCAGTGAAAAAAGGAAAACTAAATAAAAAAGAAAAATAAAGCTAAACTGAACGAAATGAAATAAAGAACAAACCAGAAAAAAAAATCAAGGAAACCAGACTCAAACAGTGAAAACAAGATAAAGAAAACGACACAGAAAAAACCTGGACCCAAACAGTGGAAAACATGACAAGGAAACCCACATAGAAAGAAAAACCGCAAAAAAAATAACTGGACCCAAACAATGAAAAACCAGACAAAGAAAACCCACACAAAAAGAATAACCGCACAAAACAGCTATAGTGTTGGGCCGGCCCAGCCGTGTCGGGCCTGAGGTGAGGGGGCATACATCTCGCTATAAGTGAATATGGCTCCTGTGCATGATACACATATTCATTACACATCAGCGGACTCGGGTGCAAGCTGATCTTGGGCTTCCTGGCCTGCTCCCGTGGCCATGTTCGCGGCTTGTGAGGGTTGTTGCAGGTGGTGCATGAGATTTTGCTGAATCATGAAGAAATTGTGATCTGACCCAACTTAGGTTGGATGTGGTGACTGGTGAGGGTGATCAATGTTTTATTAGAGCAATCTCCAACTATATCCCAATAATTTGGTGCTTTGATTTTAGGTGTGAAGAGAGAAGGTTGTTGGTCATGAGAAAAGTTTATGATTTTCCGGCAGTCCAATAATCGGTGCCCTAAATTTTTGCCTTCTCTACTCCACAATTGCAAAACATATTCAAATAAACTATGACATGGTAATTAATACTTTGCAACATCACAACACATATAATCAATTTTTTTGAAAATTTCGAACTCAAGTTCAAATCCACAACATTTCCAATTTGTTAAATTTGATCCGAAAACCTCAAGCATTGTGCATCACAAACAGAAACAAAAGTACATAGAACATGAGTTCATAAAGATCTCAAATGTGAGTTCCTCCATTGCCCGAACTAGTGCTTCAATTCTCTACACTGGCACAATTGTTTTCATTGCCACCCATACCACCTCCCATGAATCCTCCCATGCCACCCATCTCTCTTCCCATGAATGCTCCAAAGCCTTCCAACTCTCCCATGAAGTCTCCCACAGGCCTTGCCGCCAACACTTGACCATGACAAAGCTCTAAGTATGCTCTTGCCTTCTCATCGAGAGTATTCGGTCAATGAACATGAGATTTTGCTCATTTTCCATGCTCTTGATTCTTTGTAACGCCCACGATGCGGCTATATCTCCCACGTGTCGAAGCACGACTTAGAGGCATAACCGCATTGTAAGCAATGTCGCAAGTGAGGTAATCTTCACACAACCCATGTAATACATAAGGGAAAGAGATATGTAGTTGGCTTACAATCACCACTTCACACAATTACATGAATAAAGCATTACATCAACCAGATACAATCAAGGTCCGACTACGGAACCAAAATAAAAGAAGACTACCCCAAATGCTACACAGATCCCCGGTCGTCCCAACTGGGCTCCACTACTGATCAACGGGAAACGGAACAACACAATGAACACGATCTTCATCAAGCTCCTCTTTGAGCTTGGTTGTGTCACCTGCACGGTATCATCGGCACCTGCAAACTGGTTTTGGAAGTATCTGTTGGGAAACGTGGTAATTTCAAAAAATTTCCTACGCACACGCAAGATCATGGTGATGCATAGCAACGAGAGGGGAGAGTGTTGTCTACGTACCCATGCAGACCGACTACGGAATCGTTGACGCAACATAGAGGAAGTAGTCATACGTCTTCCCGATCCGACCGATCCACGCACCGTTACTCCGGCACCTCCGAGTTCTTAGCACACGTACAGCTCGATGACGCTCCCCGGGCTCCGATCCAGCAAAGCTTCGGGGATGAGTTCCGTCAGCACAACGGCGTGGTGACGATGATGATGTTCTACCGACTCAGGGCTTCGCCTAAGCACTACAACGATATGATCGAGGTGGAATATGGTGGCAGGGGGCACCGCACACGGCTAAGGAACGATCACGTGGATCAACTTGTGTCTCTAGAGGTGCCCCTGCCCCCGTATATAAAGGATCCAAGGGGGAGGGGTTCGGCCGGCCCTATGGTGGCGCAGGAGGAGTCCTACTCCTACCGGGAGTAGGACTCCCCCCCTTTTCCTAGTCCAAGTAGGATTGGTGGAGAAGAGAGGGAAAGAGGGGGGCGCCGCCCCTCCCTCCTAGTCCAATTCGGACCAGGGGGAGAGGGGGCGCGCGGCCTGCCCTGGCAGCCCCTCCCACTTCTCCACTTTAGGCCCATAAGGCCCATTAACCCCCCGAGGGGTTCCGGTAACCCCCCGGTGCTCCGGTTTTATCCGATACTCTTCTGGAACCCTTCCGGTGTCCTAATATAGTCATCCAATATATCAATCTTTATGTCTCGACCATTTCGAGACTCCTCGTCATGTCCGTGATCACATCCGGGACTCCGAACTAACTTCGGTACATCAAAATGCATAAACTCATAATAACTGTCATCGTAACGTTAAGCGTGCGGACCCTACGGTTCGAGAACAATGCAGACATGACTGAGACACATCTCTGGTCAATAACCAATAGCAGGACCTGGATGCCCATATTGGCTCCTACATATTCTACGAAGATCTTTATCGGTCAGACCGCATAACAACATACGTTGTTCCCTTTGTCATCGGTATGTTACTTGCCCGAGATTCGATCGTCGGTATCCAATACCTAGTTCAATCTCATTACCGGCAAGTCTCTTTACTCGTTCTGTAATACATCATCCCGCAACTAACTCATTAGTTGCAATGCTTGCAAGTCTTATGTGATGTGCATTACCGAGAGGGCCCAGAGATACCTCTCCGACAATTGGAGTGACAAATCCTAATCTCGAAATACGCCAACCCAACATCTACCTTTGGAGACACCTGTAGAGCTCCTTTATAATCACCCAGTTACGTTGTGACGTTTGGTAGCACACAAAGTGTTCCTCCGGTAAACGGGAGTTGCATAATCACATAGTCATAGGAACATGTATAAGTCATGAAGAAAGCAATAGCAACATACTAAACGATCGGGTGCTAAGCTAATGGAATGGGTCATGTCAATCAAATCATTCAACTAATGATGTGACCTCGTTAATCAAATAACAACACTTTGTTCATGGTTAGGAAACATAACCATCTTTGATTTACGAGCTAGTCAAGTAGAGGCATACTAGTGACACTAAGTTTGTCTATGTATTCACACATGTATTATGTTTCCGGTTAATACAATTCTAGCATGAATAATAAACATTTATCATGATATAAGGAAATAAATAATAACTTTATTATTGCCTATAGGGCATATTTCCTTCAGTCTCCCACTTGCACTAGAGTCAATAATCTAGATTACACAGTAATGATTCTAACACCCATGGAGCCTTGGTGCTGATCATGTTTTGCTCGTGGAAGAGGCTTAGTCAACAGGTCTGCAACATTCAGATCCGTATGTATCTTGCAAATCTCTATGTCTCCCACCTGGACTAGATCCCGGATGGAATTGAAGCGTCTCTTGATGTGCTTGGTCCTCTTGTGAAATCTGGATTCCTTTGCCAAGGCAATTGCACCAGTATTGTCACAAAAGATTTTCATTGGACCCGATGCACTAGGTATGACACCTAGATCGGATATGAACTCCTTCATCCAGACTCCTTCCTTCGCTGCTTCCGAAGCAGCTATGTACTCCGCTTCACATGTAGATCCCGCTACGACGCTTTGTTTAGAACTGCACCAACTGACAGCTCCACCGTTTAATGTAAACACGTATCCGGTTTGCGATTTAGAATCGTCCGGATCAGTGTCAAAGCTTGCATCAACGTAACCTTTTACGGTGAGATCTTTGTCACCTCCATATACGAGAAACATATCCTTAGTCCTTTTCAGGTATTTCAGGATGTTCTTGATCGCTGTCCAGTGATCCACTCCTGGATTACTTTGGTACCTCCCTGCTAAACTTATAGCAAGGCACACATCAGGTCTGGTACACAGCATTGCATACATGATAGAGCCTATGGCTGAAGCATAGGGAACATCTTTCATTTTCTCTCTATCTTCTGTAGTGGTCGGGCATTGAGTCTGACTCAACTTCACACCTTGTAACACAGGCAAGAACCCTTTCTTTGCTTTCAAAATCTTGTCAAGGTATGTGCTTTGTGAAAGTCCAATTAAGCGTCTTGATCTATCTCTATAGATCTTTATGCCTAATATGTAAGCAGCTTTACCGAGGTCTTTCATTGAAAAATTCTTATTCAAGTATCCCTTTATGCTATCCAGAAATTCTATATCATTTCCAATCAGCAATATGTCATCCACATATAATATCAGAAATGCTACAGAGCTCCCACTCACTTTCTTGTAAATACAGGCTTCTCCGAAAGTCTGTATAAAACCAAATGCTTTGATCACACTATCAAAGCGTTTATTCCAACTCCGAGAGGCTTTCACCAGTCCATAAATGGATTGCTGGAGCTTGCACACTTTGTTAGCTCCCTTTGGATCGACAAAACCTTCCGGTTGCATCATATACAACTCTTCTTCCAGAAATCCATTCAGGAATGCAGTTTTGACATCCATCTGCCAAATTTCATAATCATAAAATGCGGCAATTGCTAACATGATTCGGACAGACTTAAGCATCGCTATGGGTGAGAATGTCTCATCGTAGTCAACCCCTTGAACTTGTCGAAAACCTTTTGCGACAAGTCGAGCTTTGTAGACAGTAACATTACCATCAGCGTCAGTCTTCTTCTTGAAGATCCATTTATTCTCAATTGCTTGCCGATCATCGGGCAAGTCAACCAAAGTCCATACTTTGTTCTCATACATGGATCCCATCTCAGATTTTATGGCTTCAAGCCACTTTGCAGAATCTAGGCTCACCATCGCTTCTTCATAGTTCGTAGGTTCATCATGATCTAGCAGCATGATTTCCAGAATAGGATTACCGTACCACTCTAGTGCGGATCTCGCTCTGGTTGATCTACGAGGTTCAGTAGTATCTTGTCCTGAAGTTTCATGATCATCATCATTAGCTTCCTCACTAATTGGTATAGGTGTCGCAGAAACAGTTTTCTGTGATGTACTACTTTCCAATAAGGGAGCAGGTACAGTTACCTCGTCAAGTTCTACTTTCCTCCCACTCACTTCTTTCGAGAGAAACTCCTTCTCTAGAAAGGATCCATTCTTAGCAACGAATATCTTGCCTTCGGATCTGTGATAGAAGGTGTACCCAACAGTCTCCTTTGGGTATCCTATGAAGACACATTTCTCCGATTTGGGTTCGAGCTTATCAGGTTGAAGCTTTTTCACATAAGCATCGCAGCCCCAAACTTTAAGAAACGACAACTTTGGTTTCTTGCCAAACCATAGTTCATAAGGCGTCGTCTCAACGGATTTTGATGGTGCCCTATTTAACGTGAATGCGGCCGTCTCTAAAGCATAACCCCAAAACGATAGCGGTAAATGAGTAAGAGACATCATAGATCGTACCATATCTAGTAAAGTACGATTACGACGTTCGGATACACCATTATGCTGTGGTGTTCCGGGTGGCGTGAGTTGCGAAACTATTCCACAATTTTTCAAATGTACACCAAACTCGTAACTCAAATATTTTCCTCCACGATCAGATCATAGAAACTTTATTTTCTTGTTACGATGATTTTCAACTTCACTCTGAAATTCTTTGAACTTTTCAAATGTTTCAGACTTATGTTTCATTAAGTAGATATACCCATATCTGCTTAAGTCATCTGTGAAGGTGAGAAAATAACGATATCCGCCACGAGCCTCAATATTCATCGGACCACATACATCCGTATGTATGATTTCCAACAAATCTGTTGCTCTCTCCATAGTACCGGAGAACGGCATTTTAGTCATCTTGCCCATGAGGCACGGTTCGCAAGTACCAAGTGATTCATAATCAAGTAGTTCCAAAAGTCCATCAGTATGGAGTTTCTTCATGCGCTTTATACCGATATGACCTAAACGGCAGTGCCACAAATAAGTTGCACTATCATTATCAACTCTGCATCTTTTGGCTTCAACATTATGAATATGTGTGTTACTACTATCGAGATTCATCAAAAATAGACCACTCTTCAAAGGTGCATGACCATAAAAGATATTACTCATATAAATAGAACAACCATTATTCTCTGATTTAAATGAATAACCGTCTCGCATCAAACAAGATCCAGATATAATGTTCATGCTCAACGCTGGCACCAAATAACAATTATTTAGGTCTAATATTAATCCCTAAGGTAGATGTAGAGGTAGTGTGCGGACCGCGATCACATCGACTTTGGAACCGTTTCCCACGCGCATCGTCACCTCGTCCTTCGCCAGTGTTCGCTTAATCCATAGTCCCTGTTTCAAGTTGCAAATATTAGCAACAGAACCAATATCAAATACCCAGGTGCTACTGTGAGCTCTAGTAAGGTACACATCAATAACATGTATATCACATATACCTTTGTTCACCTTGCCATCCTTCTTATCCGCCAAATACTTGGGGCAGTTCCGCTTCCAGTGACCAGTCTGCTTGCAGTAGAAGCACTCAGTTTCAGGCTTAGGTCCAGACTTGGGTTTCTTCTCCTGAGAAGCAACTTGCTTGCCGTTCTTCTTGAAGTCCCCCTTCTTCTTCCCTTTGCCCTTTTTCTTGAAACTAGTGGTCTTGTTAACCATCAACACTTGATGCTCCTTCTTGATTTCTACCTCCGCAGCTTTCAGCATTGCGAAGAGCTCGGGAATAGTCTTGTTCATCCCTTGCATATTATAGTTCATCACGAAGCTCTTGTAGCTTGGTGGCAGTGATTGGAGAATTCTGTCAATGACGCAATCATCTGGAAGATTAACTCCCATCTGAATCAAGTGATTATTATACCCAGACATTTTGAGTATATGCTCACTGACAGAACTATTCTCCTCCATCTTGCAGCTATAGAACTTATTGGATACTTTATATCTCTCAATCCGGGCATTTGCTTGAAATATTAACTTCAACTCCTGGAACATCTCATATGCTCCATGACGTTCAAAACGTCGTTGAAGTCCCGATTCTAAGCCTTAAAGCATGGCACACTGAACTATCGAGTAGTCATCAGCTTTGCTCTGCCAGACATTCATAACATCTGGTGTTGCTCTAGCAGCAGGCCTGGCACCCAGCGGTGCTTCCAGGACGTAATTCTTCTGAGCAGCAATGAGGATAATCCTCAAGTTACGGACCCAGTCCGTGTAATTGCTACCATCATCTTTCAACTTTGCTTTCTCAAGGAACGCATTAAAATTCAACGAAACAACAGCACGAGCCATCTATCTACAATCAAACATAAACAAGCAAGATACTATCAGGTACTAAGTTCATGATAAGTTTAAGTTCAATTAATCAAATTACTTAAGAACTCCCACTTAGATAGACATCCCTCTAATCCTCTAAGTGATCACGTGATCCAAATCAACTAAACCATAACCGATCATCACGTGAGATGGAGTAGTTTTCAATGGTGAACATCGTTATGTTGATCATATCTACTATATGATTCACGCTCGACCTTTCGGTCTCTGTGTTCCGAGGCCATATTTGCATATGCTAGGCTCGTCAAGTTTAACCTGAGTATTCTGCGTGTGCAAAACTGGCTTGCACCCGTTGTAGATGGACGTAGAGCTTATCACACCCGATCATCACGTGGTGTCTGGGCACGACGAACTTTGGCAACGGTGCATACTCAGGGAGAACACTTCTTGATAATTTAGTGAGAGATCATCTTATAATGCTACCGTCAATCAAAGCAAGATAAGATGTATAAAAAGATAAACATCACATGCAATCAATATAAGTGATATGATATGGCCATCATCATCTTGTGCCTGTGATCTCCATCTCCGAAGCACTGTCATGATCACCATCGTCACCGGCGCGACACCTTGATCTCCATCGTAGCATCGTTGTCGTCTCGCCAATCTTATGCTTCCACGACTATCGCTACCGCTTAGTGATAAAGTAAAGCATTACAGCGCGATTGCATTGCATACAATAAAGCGACAACCATATGGCTCCTGCCAGTTGCCGATAACTCGGTTACAAAACATGATCATCTCATACAATAAAATTTAGCATCATGTCTTGGCCATATCACATCACAACATGCCCTGCAAAAACAAGTTAGACGTCCTCTACTTTGTTGTTGCAAGTTTTACGTGGCTGCTACGGGCTTAAGCAAGGACCAATCTCACCTACGCATCAAAACCACAACGATAGTTTGTCAATTTGACTCCGATTTAACCTTCGCAAGGACCGGGCGTAGCCACACTCGGTTCAACCAAAGTTGGAGAAACAGTCACCCGCAAGTCACCTATGTGCAAAGCACGTCGGGGAAACCGGTCTCGCGTAAGCATACACGTAATGTCGGTCCGGGCCGCTTCATCCAACAATACCGCCGAACCAAAGTATGACATGCTGGTAGGCAGTATGACTTATATCGCCCATAACTCACTTGTGTTCTACTCGTGCATATAACATCAAACCATAAAACCTAGGCTCGGATGCCACTGTTGGGAAACGTAGTAATTTCAAAAAAATTCCTACGCACACGCAAGATCATGGTGATGCACAGCAACGAGAGGGGAGAGTGTTGTCTACGTACCCACGCAGACCGACTGCGGAAGCGTTGACGCAACGTAGAGGAAGTAGTCGTATGTCTTCCCGATCCGACCGATCCAAGCACCGTTACTCCGGCACCTCCGAGTTCTTAGCACACGTACAGCTCGATGACGCTCCCCGGGCTCTGATCCAGCAAAGCTTCGGGGATGAGTTCCGTCAGCACAACGGCATGGTGACGATGATGATGTTCTACCAACGCAGGGCTTCGCCTAAGCACTACAACGATATGATCGAGGTGGAATATGGTGGCAGGGGGCACCGCACACGGCTAAGGAACGATCACGTGGATCAACTTGTGTCTCTAGAGGTGCCCCCTGCCCCCGTATATAAAGGATCCAAGGGGGAGGGGTTCGGCCGGCCCTATGGTGGCGCAGGAGGAGTCCTACTCCTACCGGGAGTAGGACTCCCCCCCTTTTCCTAGTCCAAGTAGGATTGGTGGAGAAGAGAGGGAAAGAGGGGGGTGCCGCCCCTCCCTCCTAGTCCAATTCGGACCAGGGGGAGAGGGGGCGCGCGGCCTGCCCTGGCAGCCCCTCCCACTTCTCCACTTTAGGCCCATAAGGCCCATTAACCCCCCGAGGGGTTCCGGTAACCCCCCGGTGCTCCGGTTTTATCCGATACTCTTCCGGAACCCTTCCGGTGTCCTAATATAGTCATCCAATATATCAATCTTTATGTCTCGACCATTTCGAGACTCCTCGTCATGTCCGTGATCACATCCGGGACTCCGAACTAACTTCGGTACATCAAAATGCATAAACTCATAATAACTGTCATCGTAACGTTAAGCGTGCGGACCCTACGGTTCTAGAACAATGCAGACATGACTGAGACACATCTCCGGTCAATAACCAATAGCAGGACCTGGATGCCCATATTGGCTCCTACATATTCTACGAAGATCTTTATCGGTCAGACCGCATAACAACATACGTTGTTCCCTTTGTCATCGGTATGTTACTTGCCCGAGATTCGATCGTCGGTATCCAATACCTAGTTCAATCTCGTTACCGGCAAGTCTCTTTACTCGTTCTGTAATACATCATCCCGCAACTAACTCATTAGTTGCAATGCTTGCAAGTCTTATGTGATGTGCATTACCGAGAGGGCCCAGAGATACCTCTCCGACAATTGGAGTGACAAATCCTAATCTCGAAATACGCCAACCCAACATCTACCTTTGGAGACACCTGTAGAGCTCCTTTATAATCACCCAGTTACGTTGTGACGTTTGGTAGCACACAAAGTGTTCCTCCGGTAAACGGGAGTTGCATAATCTCATAGTCATAGGAACATGTATAAGTCATGAAGAAAGCAATAGCAACATACTAAACGATCGGGTGCTAAGCTAATGGAATGGGTCATGTCAATCAGATCATTCAACTAATGATGTGACCTCGTTAATCAAATAACAACACTTTGTTCATGGTTAGGAAACATAACCATCTTTGATTAACGAGCTAGTCAAGTAGAGGCATACTAGTGACACTAAGTTTGTCTATGTATTCACACATGTATTATGTTTCCGGTTAATACAATTCTAGCATGAATAATAAACATTTATCATGATATAAGGAAATAAATAATAACTTTATTATTGCCACTAGGGCATATTTCCTTCAGTATCTGTGAGTCACGGGGACTCAGCAATCTCACACCCTCGCGATCAAGACTATTTAAGCTTATAGGTAGGGTAAAAGGTATGAGGTGGAGCTGCAGCAAGCGACTAGCGTATTTGGTGGCTAACATATGCGCAAAAGAGAGCGAGAAGAGAAGGCAATGGCACGAGCGGTAAACTATGATCAAGAAGTGATCCTAGAACAACCTACGTCAATCATAACTCCAACACCGTGTTCACTTCTCGGACCCCGCCGAGACGAGACCATCACGGCTACAATGCGGTTGATGTATTTTAATTAAGATAAACTTCAGATTTTCTACAACCAGACATTAACAAATTCCCATGTGCCCATAACCGCGGGCACGGCTTTCGAAAGTTCAAATCCCTGCAGGGGTGTCCCAACTTAGCCCATCACAAGCTCTCACGGTCAACAAAGGATATTCCTTCTCCCAAGAAGACCCGATCAGGCTCGGAATCCCGGTTACAAGACATCCTCGACAATGGTAAAACAAGTCCAGCAAAGCCGCCCGAATGTGCCGACAAATCCCGATAGGAGCTGCACATATCTCGTTCTCAAGGCACACTCAGATGAGACATCCTACGAGTAAAACCAACCCTCAAGTTGCCCCAAGGTGGCCCCGCAGTCTACTCGGTTCGGGCCAACACTTAGAGAAGCACTGGCCCGGGGGGGGTTAAAATAAAGATGACCCTTGAGTCTGCAGAACCCAAGGGAAAGAAAAGGATAGGTGGCGAATGGTAAAACCAATGTTGGGCCTTGCTGGAGGAGTTTTATTCAAGGCAAACTGTCAAGGGGTTCCCATTATAACCCAACCGTGTAAGGAACGCAAAATCCGGGAACATAACACCGATATGACGGAAACTAGGGCGGCAAGAGTGGAACAAAACACCAGGCATAAGGCCGAGTCTTCCACCCTTTACCAAGTATATAGATGCATTAATTAAATAAGAGATATTGTGATATCCCAACAAAATATCCATGTTCCAAACAAGGAACAAGCTCCAATCTTCACCTGCAACTAACAATGCTATAAGAGGGACTGAGCAAAGCGGTAACATAGCCAAACAACGGTTTGCTAGGACAAGGTGGGTCAGAGGCTTGGCATGGCAAATGGGAGGCATGATAAGCAAGTGGTAGGTATCGTAGCATAGGCATAGCAAAAGAGCAAGCATCTAGCAAGCAAAGATAAAGTGATTTCGAGGGTATGGTCATCTTGCATGAGATCCCACAAGGAAGAAGAACGAGTCCATGAAGAAGACAAACGGACGTAGTCGAACGAATCCTCACAACACGACGTTATCGGAACCAATCCGAAGAAGCAACACCGCAAAGAAGCAAACAATCATGGTAAACAATCATCACATAAACATGGCACGATGCGCAAAAAAGTATGATGCATGTCCGGTTTAATGAGGCATGGCATGGAAAAGTGCACAAACAACCCTACAAATTAAGTGGAGCTCAATATGCAAATCCGTTGCATATTAACGAAACACCACGTGACTTATTTAGTTCGATCTTGTTTATGTACGCAACAATATTAAATATTGTTAAACATGGCAAGAGGGTGAAGCAAAGTAAAACTACCTATCTAGTCAAGTTTAAATGAGGCCGGAAGCAACGAACAACAATTCCGGTAAATCCCCATATGCATATTTTAGGTTTGGTACTGTTCTGCCCTAAACATAATTTTAGAGTTATTAAACATGCAAAGTAAGGTCACCATGTTAAACTAGGCATTTTTCCACCCCATTTACATATAAAGTTTATTAAATTCTGAGTTACGGTTATTTAGTTATGAATTAAAGCATTTTAACAAGTTATTTAAGCAAATTTAAACAAACAGCGGTTTAAACATTTTAAACATGGATGGAAGTTGGATATTATTAAACTAGAAAAAATTCTAGACATTTTACATATAAAGTTTGTTTTAATCCGATGCACGGTTAATTAGTTAGGATATACATGAAGTGCAAGGGTGTTTCTGCAAAACTGACAGTCTCTGGATAAATTAGCTAAATCCGACCAAGGGAAAAAAACATGAGACCGCATCTGAGCAGGAAGCCCAACAGGGAAAGAAAAAAAGGGGGGCGCTGGGGTGGCCTCACCTAGTGGGCTGACCTCCAGTCGGTTGGTGGAGAGGCCCAGGCAGGCCGGGCGCCGCTGGGCCGATTGGTGGACCTGACGCGAGACACGGCCCAGGTGCGGGTCTTCTGCGGTCAACGAGACGACGAGGGATCGCTCGTCCTCGACTGAAACGAAGCAGAGGCGAGGCATCGATGGATCTGAGCAGTGAAGGCCGCTCCCGCCGGCGGACTTGACGGATCGAGGTCGGGGAAGGCCCTGGCGACCTCGGCGGGACTTGGCGGCCTCTTGTGACTCCGACAGCTCCAGGTGAAGGGCGACGAGGAGGAGGAAGGGCCGCACTGGTTGCTGCTGCTACTGGCCGGCGAAGGCGAGCTCCGGCGGACGAGGTCGCCGGCCGACAGCAGGGTCGACGGAGACGCCTAGGTACGAGGGCTCCGGTCTCGTGGAAAAGGCACACGGGCATGAGGGGAAAGCAGCGGCGACGAGAGGTCGGCGGCGGCGCTCCTGTCCTCATCGGGATCGAGCAAGGAAAAGCAGCACGGCGATGCAGATCGGCCGGAGTGGCGCTCGGGCCCTGGATGGGCTCGGGCGGGCCTTGCGCGAGCCTGAGCGGGCCACAGCGGTGCGGGGAGACAGGGGAAAAGCGAGGAGAGGCCACGTAGCCGCCTGCGAGTGGCCACGGGCGGCTGCGGGCGGTGGCTGAGCCAATCTGGGCGCGCCAAGTGGCGGGTGTGAGGTGGAGGGCGCCGGAAAATGAGGAGGGGGTGGTTGGATCTGGTTAGCGGCGCGGGCTTCGAGGTTGATGTGGTGGCTGGAGGTTTGGGGAGGGGCTAGGCTAGGTTTAGACCCGATTTGGAAGGGGAAGGGGTCTATTTATAGTAGGTGGGCTAGGATTAGGGTTTGGAGAGGGGCTTGCTCCATTTTGGACCCTCGGATCGCGATCGTGCGGTCCGAAGCGGAGGGGAAACTAGGTGGTCTGAGAGCAGAGAAGAGAAGAAAAGGCCCGGCGGTAGTCCCGGATATCGAAAACGTCCGACGATTTGACCGACTATATTGTCTCTATAGTTTAACGGTTGGGCTATCAAACGAGCTCCGAATACGATGAAACTTGACAGGCGGTCTATCTACACTATAATAAGACCACACGCCAACTTTCAACCCAATCCGAGAACATTTTCCAGCCACTTATAAAATACTATTTCGGACATGCCACGGGCGCGTGCAAGTGTGGTCGGGCTCAGAACAAACAACGGAAAGAACGAGGAGACCGGGACAGATGCAAGTTTTGAAAACGTGATGATGAAATGCACATGATGACATGAAAAGATGCAACACGCAAGTGAATGACAAGACAACAACAGCGAATAACTAGAAGACACCTGGCATATCAGTCTCGGGGCATCACAACACTCCACCACTATGAGAGGATCTCGTCCCGAGATCTAGGATGGCACCGGGAAAAAAACGGAAGAGAAAGAGAAGAGGTAAAACTAAGTTGCTTCTTTGACCAATGAGTGAAACCAAAGAACCTTGAAAAGTTGAACAAATAGAAAGAAAGAATACAACGAAGATGAACAAATTGAAAACAAACCGGTAGAAAAGAGGAACAAGGAACATTACGAGAACCTTGTAGGCTGAAAGACATAAGAAAAAAAATGTTACAATGGATAAGAAGTAGATGCAAGCACCTCGGTTGACACGAGATGTACAAGGAATGATAAGATCAATTACGACAACACTCCGGTTAAATGGATAAGCTAGAAAAGAATATGGTCTTGGAAAAAAATGAGTTGATGGGAAGAAGGGAGTAACAACACAATGCCTCCGGAAGGAAGAATAAAAGATATATCATTGGAATAACAAAATGGAGAAGAAAATGACAACTTCTGCCACAAATGAGGTTGGAAAGCACCCTTCCAAGAAGGTTATAACGGAGTTGTTGGAAAACCAACAACGAAGAGAGTAAGCTTGTTGTGGGCTTATGGAAAACATCTCAAAATTATGAGGTGAAATTCTGCCACTAATGGAAAACAAAAGATTGGGTTGATATGAACAAGGAGGTGAGAAACTTATTTCACCGGAAGGATGAATGAAGAACTTGGGTCATTTATAAGCATCATAATTAGCAACAATCCTTAGGGAAAGCTTTAGGTGAAATATAACCCAAGATAACTCCAATGACGAGATTGATGGATTTAAAATATCTCATTCTTGATAACTTGTGAATCACGAAGGACGAAGGGAAATTATCAAGAATGACATAACACCACCTCCAATGATACGGAAGAAAGAATTGCACTCCAGATTGCAAGATGGAGAATACTTGAGCTCCTTTGAAAAGAATCTCAATGGCCACTTCAAGAAGGAATTAAATCCTTGATGAACCATCATGTAGAACCTTCATGAAGAACTCCGTTAAACAAAATAATGATCAAACAGAAGGAAATAGAAGTTGAAAACACAAGGTGAAACCTTGTAATGCTTTAGATGGATCTCCGTGATAATTAGAGCTTGGAACTCCGGGAAAAGAAAAGATGAACAACAGAAATCAAGAATTTAGATGAACCTCCGGAATAAGGAATTAATCACTTGGGTGAATCAAGAATAAGAATTATGTTACACTTATCATTCACCAATTTAAATTGATGACAAGCAACGGATTTTTGCATACTACTTATACTCGTAGAAAGGATTTAGATAGACATAGCGCCAACTTGAGAAAGGTCTTCAATGAACCATCGGTAGGATTGGAACAACGAATGAATTGATATGATAACGAAGGAAGGGAAATCTTGAACGACCCACCGTAAGAATTGAAAAAGGACGAAGTAAAGGGATGAATCACCGGGTAAGAATTAGAGAACGAATGAAGATGCTTGAGAGGATTTAGATACAAGTGAAACGAAGAGATCACGAGCTGATAAGAGAATACTTGAATGATGCACCGGTAAGATTTGGTGAATGATAGCTGAAAGCTGACATGAATAATTCTGAGATGATGGGCTCCGGAGAAACAAACTGAGAAGACTCTTGAATTGCTCCGGATGGATGAAAAGAATTTTCACAACCGAAGAGAATTATGAGAGGATGGCAACAAGCTAGAATCACGAATCTTGAAGAGAATGGAGCAATATTAAAGAGAAAATCTTCTTCGGTCTTCAAAATCCGAGAATGACGACAAGAAACACCACCATGAATTGTTTAGACACTCCGGAAGAATCAAAATGAAGAGGTTGAGCCAACGATGAAAATATTTTGACAGATCTTGGAGAAGACATTTGACTGATGATAATTCATATTCACGTCAAGCTTTAAAAGATTTGAGAATAGCTCCGGTAAAATTAGAAGAGTCAGGTAAGATCCTGGAAAAAGACCTGTGGGTTAGGGCCCACTGAAAAGATACACCGTTGAACGATTACTTGCAAAGGAGATAGCACCTGTTGAATTAAACGGCTTGAATGAGATAACAACCTCGAGATATCTTGGACGGATTGATAATGGAGACACAAATCTTTTGAGATATCTTCAGCACTCCGGCACAATTGAGTAGCGAGAAATGGATGATTAAGAGGAGCACCGGCAAGAGAAAGTATTGAAACAAGGAAAAGATATGATTGACAAGGCTTGACTAGAATCCACCGGAGAAGACAATGAGTGTAGAGTGACGAACTTGAAACTCCGTTAGGGTCTTCATGAGAATCAGCGGGTAAGGACATTGACTGAAAGGAATGGGGAGACTTGATATCCATAAAATGGATAACGAACTAAGAAATCCGAGTCCTTGAAGAAAAAAAAGGGTGGGTGAGTGGGAAAACAAAGGCAACTTGGAACGAATGAAGCAAACACCGTTGAGAAGAACTGATACTTGATCTTGCGGATGTTGAAATGTTCGGATCCACTTGAAGAGAAACTCACCGGTTAAAAAGGATTGACATGACAATCTCGATTATCATGAAGGATTGGTATTCGCATCGGAGTATGAGAACACCATTAGAGAAGGTATGGAATCAACACTTGACATTGAAGCAACTCGAATACCACAACTCAAAACAAAACAAAGGATTGGCTTGCAAAATAAGCCAGAACAGACATATGATAGAGATTTCGTCCGAAGTTTTCGTGGTGGGGCCTACACAGGCTCGATCGTACATCACCATCATGTACAAGGCAGTGCACATGACATACGAAGCGTCCCCGAGTCGGCATAGCCAAGGACTCTTTAAGACACAATGAGACCACTTCAAAACTAACCGTGGATAGGCGGACCACTAGACGTCGAACCCCAATTTCATATCATACATCTGTCGGAAAAATATCCTAAGAGCTACTTGAATTCCCACTTATAAACTCCCGAAATATTCCGGTTATGCAATCAGTGAAGGAAATATGCCCTAGAGGCAATAATAAAGTTATTATTTATTTCCTTATATCATGATAAATGTTTATTATTCATGCTAGAATTGTATTAACCGGAAACATAATACATGTGTGAATACATAGACAAACAGAGTGTCACTAGTATGCCTCTATTTGACTAGCTCGTTGATCAAAGATGGTTATGTTTCCTAACCATAGACATGAGTTGTCATTTGATTAATGGGATCACATCATTAGGAGAATGATGTGATTGACTTGACCCATTCCGTTAGCATAGCACTTGATCGTTTAGTTTGTTGCTATTGCTTTCTTCATGACTTATACATGTTCCTATGACTGTGAGATTATGCAACTCCCGTTTACCGGAGGAACACTTTGTGTGCCACCAAACGTCACAACGTAACTGGGTGATTATAAAGGTGCTCACAGGTGTCTCCAAAGGTACTTGTTGGGTTGGCGTATTTCGAGATTAGGATTTGTCACTCCGATTGTCGGAGAGGTATCTCTGGGCCCACTCGGTAATGCACATCACTATAAGCCTTGCAAGCATTGCAACTAATGAGTTAGTTGCGGGATGATGTATTACAAAACAAGTAAAGAGACTTGCCGGTAACGAGATTGAACTAGGTATTGAGATACCGACGATCGAATCTCGGGCAAGTAACATACCGATGACAAAGGGAACAACATATGTTGTTAGGCGGTCTGACCGATAAAGATCTTCGTAGAATATGTGTAAGTGCATCTAGTGCCACCCCTAGTTGGTTTTGGAGTATTGACGACAAACCTAGTTGAGGGACTAATGTGTTTGTGAGAATTGCAGGATAACACAGGTAGAAGTCCCTCATTGATTCGGTTTTCCTACCAGAGATGACCCCTAAAAATGTATGAAGACATTGATGTCAAAGGTGGTATATGAAGATATTCTCATTGAAGGCTATGACAAGAGAAGACATCGCATGAAGCCTATGGAGCTCGAAGACTTAGATCTTTCGTTGTTCTTTTTCTTCTTTGTTGAGTCATAGGAACCACCATACTGTAAAGTGGGGTCCAAGAGAACCAGTCAGAATGACTGAAGTGATGCTTAACCAAAACCTATGTCTTCGAGTGAATACTATGAGAGCGAATCTTGTCCAGATTCGGACAAGTCAGCTTTGCTTGTAGCCCAAGTAAAGTTGCCGTGTGTGTTTGAAATCTGACCGTTGGAACACGTGTCAGTTCCTTAGTGACCCAGGGTCATTTCGGACAAATCAGGTCGGGTTGCCTAGTAGCTATAAATGGCCCACCCCCTACAACCATAAATGGTTGGCCGCTCAGAGTTAGAGTACGGCTTTTGTCGTTTGAGAGCAACCCACCTCGAAGCCTTTGAGAGAGAATTCCTTGCGAGGATAAAGCCCTAACCACCCAGAGCCAAAGAGTGTTAGGCATCACTTAAGTCTCCTTGTCCGTGTGATCTGAAGACTTATTACACTTGAGGACTGTGAATCCTCCATCCGGTTAGGCATCGCGTTCTGAGCATCCAAGAGACATTGTGGATCGCCGGTGAACGAAGTCTGTGAAGGTTTGGGAGTCTACCTTGAAGACTTACCAGAGTGATTGGGCGAGGTCTGTGTGACCTTAGCTCAAGGGGAATACGGTGAGGACTGGGTGTCCTGAGCTGCGTGTTCAGGACTGGGTGTCCGGGACTGTGTGTCCTCAGGTTTAAATACCTAGCCGCCCCAACCAGACGTACAGTTGTCACAGCAACTGGAACTGGTCCAACAAATCATTGTCTTCAACGAGTTACTGGTTTGATCCTTCCCTTCCCTTTACTTACTGTTACTCCTTGTGAAGTCATCGTATGATTGCACTATCTTTTGTCTTCACTGAGTGACTGCGTGTTCTGTTTGGCTTCATAATATCTTCCTACCTGATCCTCAATACATTGCTGCTATTAGTCATTGTGCTTTCACTTCATTGAATACTTGACTATGGTTTGCCTAGTGTAGTCTACCTTCTGCTGCATGGTAATAGGTTTATTTCTGTTGTTTGTCTTCGAAACTTCCATGTTTTGAAGACTTTCATAAAAATCGCCTATTCACCCCCCCCTCTAGTCGATATAACGCACTTTCAATATGTAGGAGCCAATTTGGGCATCCAGGTGAAGGAAATATGCCCTAGAGGCAATAATAAAGTTATTATTTATTTCCTTATATCATGATAAATGTTTATTATTCATGCTAGAATTGTATTAACCGGAAACATAATACATGTGTGAATACATAGACAAACAGAATGTCACTAGTATGCCTCTACTTAACTAGCTCGTTAATCAAAGATGGTTATGTTTCCTAACCATGAACAAAGAGTTGTTATTTGATTAACGAGGTCACATCATTAGTTGAATGATCTGATTGACATGACCCATTCCATTAGCTTAGCACCCGATCGTTTAGTATGTTGCTATTGCTTTCTTCATGACTTATACATGTTCCTATGACTATGAGATTATGCAACCCCCGTTTACCGGAGGAACACTTTGTGTGCTACCAAACGTCACAACGTAACTGGGTGATTATAAAGGAGCTCTACAGGTGTCTCCAATGGTAGATGTTGGGTTGGCGTATTTCGAGATTAGGATTTGTCACTCCGATTGTCGGAGAGGTATCTCTGGGCCCTCACGGTAATGCACATCACATAAGCCTTGCAAGCATTGCAGCCAATGAGTTAGTTGCGAGATGATGTATTACGGAACGAGTAAAGAGACTTGCCGGTAACGAGATTGAACTAGGTATTGGATACCGACGATCGAATCTCGGGCAAGTAACATACCGATGACAAAGGGAACAACGTATGTTGTTATGCGGTCTGACCGATAAAGATCTTCGTAGAATATGTAGGAGCCAATATGGGCATCCAGGTCCCGCTATTGGTTATTTACCGGAGATGTGTCTCAGTCATGTCTGCATTATTCTCGAACCGTAGGGTCCGCACGCTTAACGTTACGATGACAGTTATTATGAGTTTATGCATTTTGATGTACCGAAGTTAGTTCGGAGTCCCGGATGTGATCACGGACATGACGAGGAGTCTCGAAATGGTCGAGACATAAAGATTGATATATTGGAAGCCTATGTTTGAATATCGGAAGTGTTCCGGGTGAAATCGGGATTTTACCGGAGTACCGGGAGGTTACCGGAACCCCCCGGGAACCATATGGGCCTTAGTGGGCTTTAGTGGAAAGGAGAAAGGGGCAGCCCAAGGTGGGCCGCGCACCTCCCCCCTCCCCTAGTCCTATTAGGACAAGGAGAGGTGGCCGGCCCCCGTCTCTCTCTTCCCCCTCGGGGAATCCTATTCCAATTAGGATTGGGGGGGAGTCCTACTCCCGGTAGGAGGAGGACTCCTCCTGCGCCCTCCTCCTGGCCGGCCGCCCCCTCCCCCTTGGCTCCTTTATATACGGGGGCAGGGGCACCTCTAGACACACAAGTTGATCCTTGAGATCGTTCCTTAGCCGTGTGCGGTGCCCCCTGCCACCATATTCCACCTCGATCATATTGTAGCGGTGCTTAGGCGAAGCCCTGCGACGGTAGAACATCAAGATCGTCACCACGCCGTCATGCTGACGGAACTCCTCCCCGACGCTTTGCTGGATCGGAGCCCGGGTATCGTCATCGAGCTGTACGTGTGCTAAGAACTCGGAGGTGCCGGAGTAATGGTGCTTGGATCGGTCGGATCGGGAAGACGTACGACTACTTCCTCTATGTTGTGTCAACGCTTCCGCAGTCGGTCTGCGTGGGTACGTAGACAACACTCTCCCCTCTCGTTGCTGTGCATCACCATGATCTTGCGTGTGCGTAGGAAATTTTTTGAAATTACTATGTTCCCCAACAGTGGCATCCGAGCCTGGTTTTATGGTTTGATGTTATTTGCATGAGTAGAACACAAGTGAGTTGTGGGCGATATAAGTCATACTGCCTACCAGCATGTCATACTTTGGTTCGGCGGTATTGTTGGACGAGATGACCCGGACCAACATTACGCGTACGCTTACGCGAGACCGGTTCCCCCGACGTGCTTTGCACATAGGTGGCTTGCGGGCGACTGTCTCTCCAACTTTAGTTGAACCGAGTGTGGCTACGCCCGGTCCTTGCGAAGGTTAAAACGGAGTCTATTTGACAAACTATCGTTGTGGTTTTGATGCGTAGGTGAGATTGGTTCTTGCTTAAGCCCGTAGCAGCCACGTAAAACTTGCAACCACAAAGTAGAGGACGTCTAACTTGTTTTTGCAGGGCATGTTGTGATGTGATATGGTCAAGGCATGATGATGAATTTTATTGTATGAGATGATCATGTTTTGTAACCGAGTTATCGGCAACTGGCAGGAGCCATATGGTTGTCGCTTTATTGTATGCAATGCAATCGCGATGTAATGCTTTACTTTATCACTAAGCGGTAGCGATAGTCGTGGAAGCATAAGATTGGCGAGACGACAACGATGCTACGATGGAGATCAAGGTGTCGCGCCGGTGACGATGGTGATCATGACGGTGCTTAGGAGATGGAGATCACAAGCACAAGATGATGATGGCCATATCATATCACTTATATTGATTGCATGTGATGTTTATCTTTTTATGCATCTTATCTTGCTTTGATTGACGGTAGCATTATAAGATGATCTCTCACTAAATTATCAAGAAGTGTTCTCCCTGAGTATGCACCGTTGCCAAAGTTCGTCGTGCCCAGACACCACGTGATGATCGGGTGTGATAAGCTCTACGTCCATCTACAACGGGTGCAAGCCAGTTTTTGCACACGCAGAATACTCAGGTTAAACTTGACGAGCCTAGCATATGCAGATATGGCCTCGGAACACGGAGACCGAAAGGTCGAGCGTGAATCATATAGTAGATATGATCAACATAACGATGTTCACCATTGAAAACTACTCCATCTCACGTGATGATCGGTTATGGTTTAGTTGATTTGGATCACGTGATCACTTAGAGGATTAGAGGGATGTCTATCTAAGTGGGAGTTCTTAAGTAATTTGTTTAATTGAACTTAAACTTATCATGAACTTAGTACCTGATAGTATCTTGCTTGTTTATGTTGATTGTAGATAGATGGCTCGTGCTGTTGTTCCGTTGAATTTTAATGCGTTCCTTGAGAAAGCAAAGTTGAAAGATGATGGTAGCAATTACACGGACTGGGTCCGTAACTTGAGGATTATCCTCATTGCTGCTCAGAAGAATTACGTCCTGGAAGCACCGCTGGGTGCCAGGCCTAGTGCTGGAGCAACACCAGATGTTATGAACGTCTGGCAGAGCAAAGCTGATGACTACTCGATAGTTCAGTGTGCCATGCTTTACGGCTTAGAATCGGGACTTCAACGACGTTTTGAACGTCATGGAGCATATGAGATGTTCCAGGAGTTGAAGTTAATATTTCAAGCAAATGCCCGGATTGAGAGATATGAAGTCTCCAATAAGTTCTATAGCTGCAAGATGGAGGAGAATAGTTCTGTCAGTGAGCATATACTCAAAATGTCTGGGTATAATAATCACTTGATTCAGATGGGAGTTAATCTTCCAGATGATTGCGTCATTGACAGAATTCTCCAATCACTGCCACCAAGCTACAAGAGCTTCGTGATGAACTATAATATGCAAGGGATGAACAAGACTATTCCCGAGCTCTTCGCAATGCTGAAAGCTGCGGAGGTAGAAATCAAGAAGGAGCATCAAGTGTTGATGGTTAACAAGACCACTAGTTTCAAGAAAAAGGGCAAAGGGAAGAAGAAGGGGGACTTCAAGAAGAACGGAAAGCAAGTTGCTGCTCAGGAGAAGAAACCCAAGTCTGGACCTAAGCCTGAAACTGAGTGCTTCTACTGCAAGCAGGCTGGTCACTGGAAGCGGAACTGCCCCAAGTATTTGGCGGATAAGAAGGATGGCAAGGTGAACAAAGGTATATGTGATATACATGTTATTGATGTGTACCTTACTAGAGCTCGCAGTAGCACCTGGGTATTTGATACTGGTTCTGTTGCTAATATTTGCAACTCGAAACAGGGACTACGGATTAAGCGAACACTGGCGAAGGACGAGGTGACGATGCGCGTGGGAAACGGTTCCAAAGTCGATGTGATCGCGGTCGGCACGCTACCTCTACATCTACCTTCGAGATTAATATTAGACCTAAATAATTGTTATTTGGTGCCAGCGTTGAGCATGAACATTATATCTGGATCTTGTTTGATGCGAGACGGTTATTCATTTAAATCAGAGAATAATGGTTTTTCTATTTATATGAGTAATATCTTTTATGGTCATGCACCTTTGAAGAGTGGTCTATTTTTGATGAATCTCGATAGTAGTAACACACATATTCATAATGTTGAAGCCAAAAGATGCAGAGTTGATAATGACAGTGCAACTTATTTGTGGCACTGCCGTTTAGGTCATATCGGTATAAAGCGCATGAAGAAACTCCATACTGATGGACTTTTGGAACCACTTGATTATGAATCACTTGGTACTTGCGAATTGTGCCTCATGGGCAAGATGACTAAAACACCGTTCTCCGGTACAATGGAGAGAGCAACAGATTTGTTGGAGATCATACATAAAGATGTATGTGGTCCGATGAATATTGAGGCTCGTGGCGGATATCGTTATTTTCTCACCTTCACAGATGACTTAAGCAGATATGGGTATATCTACTTAATGAAACATAAGTCTGAAACATTTGAAAAGTTCAAAGAATTTCAGAGTGAAGTTGAAAATCATCATAACAAGAAAATAAAGTTTCTACGATCTGATCGTGGAGGAGAATATTTGAGTTACGAGTTTGGTGTACATTTGAAAAATTGTGGAATAGTTTCGCAACTCACGCCACCCGGAACACCACAGCGTAATGGTGTGTCCGAACGTCGTAATCGTACTTTACTAGATATGGTACGATCTATGATGTCTCTTACTGATTTACCGCTATCGTTTTGGGGTTATGCTTTAGAGACGGCCGCATTCACGTTAAATAGGGCACCATCAAAATCCGTTGAGACGACGCCTTATGAACTGTGGTTTGGCAAGAAACCAAAGTTGTCGTTTCTTAGAGTTTGGGGCTGCGATGCTTATGTGAAAAAGCTTCAACCTGATAAGCTCGAACCCAAATCGGAGAAATGTGTCTTCATAGGATACCCAAAGGAGACTGTTGGGTACACCTTCTATCACAGATCTGAAGGCAAGATATTTGTTGCTAAGAATGGATCCTTTCTAGAGAAGGAGTTTCTCTCGAAAGAAGTGTGTGGGAGGAAAGTAGAACTTGATGAGGTAACTGTACCTGCTCCCTTATTGGAAAGTAGTACATCACAGAAAACTGTTTCTGCGACACCTATACCAATTAGTGAGGAAGCTAATAATGATGATCATGAAACTTCAGGACAAGATACTACTGAACCTCGTAGATCAACCAGAGCGAGATCCACACCAGAGTGGTACGGTAATCCTGTTCTGGAAATCATGTTGTTAGATCATGATGAACCTACGAACTATGAAGAAGCGATGGTGAGCCCAGATTCCGAAAAATGGCTTGAAGCCATGAAATCTGAGATGGGATCCATGTATGAGAACAAAGTATGGACTTTGGTTGACTTGCCCAATGATCGGCAAGCAATTAAAAATAAATGGATCTTCAAGAAGAAGACTGGCGCTGATGGTAATGTTACTGTCTACAAAGCTCGACTTGTCGCAAAAGGTTTTCGACAAGTTCAAGGGGTTGACTACGATGAGACCTTCTCACCCGTAGCGATGCTTAAGTCTGTCAGAATCATGGTAGCAATTGCCGCATTTTATGATTATGAAATTTGGCAGATGGATGTCGAAACTGCATTCCTGAATGGATTTCTGGAAGAAGAGTTGTATATGATGCAACCGGAAGGTTTTGTCGATCCAAAGGGAGCTAACAAAGTGTGCAAGCTCCAGCGATCCATTTATGGACTGGTACAAGCCTCTCGGAGTTGGAATAAACGCTTTGATAGTGTGATCAAAGCATTTGGTTTTATACAGACTTTCGGAGAAGCCTGTATTTACAAGAAAGTGAGTGGGAGCTCTGTAGCATTTCTGATATTATATGTGGATGACATATTACTGATTGGAAATGATATAGAATTTCTGGATAGCATAAAGGGATACTTGAATAAGAGTTTTTCAATGAAAGACCTCGGTGAAGCTGCTTACATATTAGGCATAAAGATCTATAGAGATAGATCAAGGCACTTAATTGGACTTTCACAAAGCACATACCTTGACAAGATTTTGAAGAAGTTCAAAATGGATCAAGCAAAGAAAGGGTTCTTGCCTGTGTTACAAGGTGTGAAGTTGAGTCAGACTCAATGCCCGACCACTGCAGAAGATAGAGAGAAAATGAAAGATGTTCCCTATGCTTCAGCCATAGGCTCTATCATGTATGCAATGCTGTGTACCAGACCTGATGTGTGCCTTGCTATAAGTTTAGCAGGGAGGTACCAAAGTAATCCAGGAGTGGATCACTGGACAGCGATCAAGAACATCCTGAAATACCTGAAAAGGACTAAGGATATGTTTCTCGTATATGGAGGTGACAAAGATCTCACCATAAAAGGTTACGTTGATGCAAGCTTTGACACTGATCCGGACGATTCTAAATCACAAACCGGATACGTGTTTACATTAAACGGTGGAGCTGTCAGTTGGTGCAGTTCTAAACAAAGCGTCGTAGCGGGATCTACATGTGAAGCGGAGTACATAGCTGCTTCGGAAGCAGCGAAGGAAGGAGTCTGGATGAAGGAGTTCATATCCGATCTAGGTGTCATACCTAGTGCATCGGGTCCAATGAAAATCTTTTGTGACAATACTGGTGCAATTGCCTTGGCAAAGGAATCCAGATTTCACAAGAGGACCAAGCACATCAAGAGACGCTTCAATTCCATCCGGGATCTAGTCCAGGTGGGAGACATAGAGATTTGCAAGATACATACGGATCTGAATGTTGCAGACCTGTTGACTAAGCCTCTTCCACGAGCAAAACATGATCAGCACCAAGGCTCCATGGGTGTTAGAATCATTACTGTGTAATCTAGATTATTGACTCTAGTGCAAGTGGGAGACTGAAGGAAATATGCCCTAGAGGCAATAATAAAGTTATTATTTATTTCCTTATATCATGATAAATGTTTATTATTCATGCTAGAATTGTATTAACCGGAAACATAATACATGTGTGAATACATAGACAAACTTAGTGTCACTAGTATGCCTCTACTTGACTAGCTCGTAAATCAAAGATGGTTATGTTTCCTAACCATGAACAAAGTGTTGTTATTTGATTAACGAGGTCACATCATTAGTTGAATGATCTGATTGACATGACCCATTCCATTAGCTTAGCACCCGATCGTTTAGTATGTTGCTATTGCTTTCTTCATGACTTATACATGTTCCTATGACTATGTGATTATGCAACTCCCGTTTACCGGAGGAACACTTTGTGTGCCACCAAACGTCACAACGTAACTGGGTGATTATAAAGGAGCTCTACAGGTGTCTCCAAAGGTAGATGTTGGGTTGGCGTATTTCGAGATTAGGATTTGTCACTCCAATTGTCGGAGAGGTATCTCTGGGCCCTCTCGGTAATGCACATCACATAAGACTTGCAAGCATTGCAACTAATGAGTTAGTTGCGGGATGATGTATTACAGAACGAGTAAAGAGACTTGCCGGTAATGAGATTGAACTAGGTATTGGATACCGACGATCGAATCTCGGGCAAGTAACATACCGATGACAAAGGGAACAACGTATGTTGTTATGCGGTCTGACCGATAAAGATCTTCGTAGAATATGTAGGAGCCAATATGGGCATCCAGGTCCTGCTATTGGTTATTGACCGGAGATGTGTCTCAGTCATGTCTGCATTGTTCTCGAACCGTAGGGTCCGCACGCTTAACGTTACGATGACAGTTATTATGAGTTTATGCATTTTGATGTACCGAAGTTAGTTCGGAGTCCCGGATGTGATCACGGACATGACGAGGAGTCTCGAAATGGTCGAGACATAAAGATTGATATATTGGATGACTATATTAGGACACCGGAAGGGTTCCGGAAGAGTATCGGATAAAACCGGAGCACCGGGGGGTTACCGGAACCCCTCGGGGGGTTAATGGGCCTTATGGGCCTAAAGTGGAGAAGTGGGAGGGGCTGCCAGGGCAGGCCGCGCGCCCCCTCTCCCCCTGGTCCGAATTGGACTAGGAGGTAGGGGCGGCGCCCCCCTCTTTCCCTCTCTTCTCCACCAATCCTACTTGGACTAGGAAAAGGGGGGGAGTCCTACTCCCGGTAGGAGTAGGACTCCTCCTGCGCCACCATAGGGCCGGCCGAACCCCTCCCCCTTGGATCCTTTATATACGGGGGCAGGGGCACCTCTAGAGACACAAGTTGATCCACGTGATCGTTCCTTAGCCGTGTGCGGTGCCCCCTGCCACCATATTCCACCTCGATCATATCGTTGTAGTGCTTAGGCGAAGCCCTGAGTCGGTAGAACATCATCATCGTCACCACGCCGTTGTGCTGACGGAACTCATCCCCGAAGCTTTGCTGGATCGGAGCCCGGGGAGCGTCATCGAGCTGTACGTGTGCTAAGAACTCGGAGGTGCCGGAGTAACGGTGCGTGGATCGGTCGGATCGGGAAGACGTATGACTACTTCCTCTATGTTGTGTCAACGATTCCGTAGTCGGTCTGCATGGGTACGTAGACAACACTCTCCCCTCTCGTTGCTATGCATCACCATGATCTTGCGTGTGCGTAGGAAATTTTTTGAAATTACCACGTTTCCCAACAGATACTTCCAAAACCAGTTTGCAGGTGCCGATGATACCGTGCAGGTGACACAACCAAGCTCAAAGAGGAGCTTGATGAAGATCGTGTTCATTGTGTTGTTCCGTTTCCCGTTGATCAGTAGTGGAGCCCAGTTGGGACGATCGGGGATCTGTGTAGCATTTGGGGTAGTCTTCTTTTATTTTGGTTCCGTAGTCGGACCTTGATTGTATCTGGTTGATGTAATGCTTTATTCATGTAATTGTGTGAAGTGGTGATTGTAAGCCAACTACATATCTCTTTCCCTTATGTATTACATGGGTTGTGTGAAGATTACCTCACTTGCGACATTGCTTACAATGCGGTTATGCCTCTAAGTCGTGCTTCGACACGTGGGAGATATAGCCGCATCGTGGGCGTTACAAAGAATCAAGAGCATGGAAAATGAGCAAAATCTCATGTTCATTGACCGAATACTCTCGATGAGAAGGCAAGAGCATACTTAGAGCTTTGTCATGGTCAAGTGTTGGCGGCAAGGCCTGTGGGAGACTTCATGGGAGAGTTGGAAGGCTTTGGAGCATTCATGGGAAGAGAGATGGGTGGCATGGGAGGATTCATGGGAGGTGGTATGGGTGGCAATGAAAACAATTGTGCCAGTGTAGAGAATTGAAGCACTAGTTCGGGCAATGGAGGAACTCACATTTGAGATCTTTATGAACTCATGTTCTATGTACTTTTGTTTCTGTTTGTGATGCACAATGCTTGAGGTTTTCGGATCAAATTTAACAAATTAGAAATGTTGTGGATTTGAACTTGAGTTCGAAATTTTCAAAAAAATTGATTATATGTGTTGTGATGTTGCAAAGTATTAATTACCATGTCATAGTTTATTTGAATATGTTTTGCAATTGTGGAGTAGAGAAGGCAAAAATTTAGGGCACCGATTATTGGACTGCCGGAAAATCATAAACTTTTCTCATGACCAACAACCTTCTCTCTTCACACCTAAAATCAAAGCACCAAATTATTGGGATATAGTTGGAGATTGCTCTAATAAAACATTGATCACCCTCACCAGTCACCACATCCAACCTAAGTTGGGTCAGATCACAATTTCTTCATGATTCAGCAAAATCTCATGCACCACCTGCAACAACCCTCACAAGCCGCGAACATGGCCACGGGAGCAGGCCAGGAAGCCCAAGATCAGCTTGCACCCGAGTCCGCTGATGTGTAATGAATATGTGTATCATGCACAGGAGCCATATTCACTTATAGCGAGATGTATGCCCCCTCACCTCAGGCCCGACACGGCTGGGCCGGCCCAACACTATAGCTGTTTTGTGCGGTTATTCTTTTTGTGTGGGTTTTCTTTGTCTGGTTTTTCATTGTTTGGGTCCAGTTATTTTTTTTGCGGTTTTTCTTTCTATGTGGGTTTCCTTGTCATGTTTTCCACTGTTTGGGTCCAGGTTTTTTCTGTGTCGTTTTCTTTATCTTGTTTTCACTGTTTGAGTCTGGTTTCCTTGATTTTTTTTTCTGGTTTGTTCTTTATTTCATTTCGTTCAGTTTAGCTTTATTTTTCTTTTTTATTTAGTTTTCCTTTTTTCACTGATTTTCTTTGGTTTTCATTTTTCATTTTTTTATTTTTTTTTCAACAGATGATCCATCTTCCTCATAAACATTATACATTTTTTGTAAATATCAGGAACATTGTTTATAAAAAATTTAAATTCATGATTAATACTTTTTTCAAATATATGTTTTAATATCTACATTTTTCATAGACACTTTACATTATTTACATACATAAGCAGCATTTTTATACACGTTTAACCTTTTTTAAATATGTGATTAACATTTTTTTGAAATATATTATTTTTATGTCTTATTTTTCATACGCATTTGTACATTTTTTTGTATTAAAAAATCAAACTGTTTATACATGTTTAACCGTATTTTATAATGTCACATACATTTTTATTGAAAAAGGTGAACATTTTCTATACATTATGATTGTACATTTTTATACACATTAGGAACATCTTTTATACAGGTTTAACATTTCATAAATACATCATTAACATTTTCTTCAAACATATGTTATTGATGTGTACTTTTTTCATACATATTTGTATATTTTTTGTATAAATCAAGAACATTTTTTATTCATATCTAATTTTTTTCACATACATGATTAACAATATTTTTATAATTCACATACATTTTATTGGAAATTCACACGAACATTTCTGTTTACATGCTATCGATTTTTTTAATTAAGCTAAGAATTATTTTTTACATTGCGTTAACATTTCTCCATATTTTTTAGTTTTTAGTTAATTCCACGATTTTGGAGTATATGTATTTATTATATTTTGGAAAGAGAAAAACAAAGGAAAATACAAGGGAAAGGGCGAACTAACCTGAAACTTACCTGGCCCGGCCTATTTATAGCGACGGCCTGACGTGAGCGCACGCTCCGTCTCACATCAAGCGACACATCAACTCAATTAAAAAAAAATCAAGCAACACATAGTAGCTCCTCTTCTAGCAGGGGGTTAAACAATCAATTTCGTTGTTGGTCAGAGGCGTGCAAAGCGAGATGCCGACGTGCTGTGCAACGGGACCACAGGTCACTGTGATGGACCAAGGAGCTCCTCTGTTGTAGTGCGACCCGATGGGGATGTGCCGACGCGGGGTCATACCCTACGACAAGAATGGCCCTCTCAGAAAAAAAAGAAAAAGACCAATAGGGGGAGAAGCCCCTGCTGATTTTTACTTTCTGTATAAAAATATATATAAGTGTTTAGATCACTAAATAGTGATCTAAACGCTTTTATATTTCTTTACGGAGGGAGTAATAAAGAGGAGAACGTGTCCTGCGTCGGCCAGGTCCCGGTCGCTGGCCACTGGGCTAGGCCACCATGGCCCTCTCTCCAGACTGGGAACAAGCCGCACAACAAACCAGCGTGATTCCAACCAAGAGGACAAATCATTTCATCCAGTAATACATTGTTTCTTTCTACAATCTTTCTTTCTTCTAGACCTTACTGTCACTGCTGCCAAGCAAGCAGGGCACACACATTCTCCAACAAGTCTAATCGACACTGCAGTAACAGAAAGAAGTTCAGAGATCCATTGGTTCATAAACAGTGAGCACCTTAAAGTTCAGTTCAGAGATCGGAACAGGCTTCAAACGCTGTAACCGGGCTAAAAAGATTTTACACAGGGATAGCTCGCTCGCACGCACACATCATAGCGCTCGACAAGGCGTCCGCATTGAACAAGCAAATAATACATCCAATCCGTGCTTCACTCTCGACATTCCAGATCCAATTGTCCAACAAGCCAATGCATCTAATCCACACATCACACCTTTCTCTTCCTTCACCACGACGCGCTTTCAGAGGAATCAGCTCTTCTTCCACATGGCATCAGCATCTGCGGATAGATGAAACAGCATCAACTTACTATATGTAGAAAGGCGTCAATAGGAAATACAGGGCTACCAAGTACATATAACAAGCATCAAATATATGGATCGCTGCGTGTTGCAAGTTGACAATGGATATTTGCAACGAGGTGCCTATCACATCGCCCAGCAACAGTGCAATACATGAATACAAATAAGACCTATCAATCAGAGAAAAGGACTTCAACAATGTACTTTGCAAACATACTGATGAGCACATGGCAGCAAGCCACAGGTTGAAATTTCTATGTGTGCATATGGTTAAGCAGCCTAGAATTTATACAATAAGAATGCACTACAGTGAGGTTTGCATTCGAGGAACCAATTTATAAAAAAAAAAGGAAACAAGGCCCATGACAGGTGCGACAGCCGAGGAGCATGAAGAGGAAGATGCAGAGGAGACAATAATGAGGCTAGAAAATGTGTAGATGAAGAAAGGATATGATACAGCAACACTTTTGACCTGGGAAACAAATTCAAAAGCTCAGTCGAGCATCCATGCATACAACTCTTTGGTTGTTATATGTCTTGTTTTTCTTTTGTCTATAAGAATAAAGTTACTTATGCAGATCAGATGTAATAATACAATAATATCCTTATGCCTATGATTGTACTATATGTGACCTCCTCCTTACTGTTTAGCAGTTCAACAGCAGAAAATCTACAGACAACCGAAAATCAACTTTTCCCCTTCGGGCTGCTGTATACTACTGATATATGGAGTAATCTGTAGTGGATTGTAATCACATAAAAACAAACTGCTAGAACTGCTGTTCAGAGCAGAAACATGGAGCTGTTCTAGTTAGATGATTTCGACTCATAAACAGGTTACACATAAAAATGAAGGAAATTATGTGAATTTGACCAACTCATATAGTAGAAATTTCAAGAGCAAGGGGGGCTCTGGATTACTAAAATATCAGCAACAAAGAGGCTTCTGATTTATTAGTACGGTAACCTCAAAATGGTGATAACAAATCAATATATCAAACTGAGCTTCCAATTGCACAAATAAGTTAGGCATTATATAATCACCTAAATGCCCTCCAACAATAATTAACCGTAATGCGAACTAACAAACTAGGCAGAGTGGAAAAAGAAAATATTCATGACATAAATACCTGAATCATATATCTTTGCTGTGTAACACTGAGACCAAGTTAAATAAAATTAAGCAGATAACATGCTCACCACTTCATATGGTTGGTGCACATAATGATGGTGGGAAACCAGCATATAGTCGACCAGAGAAGATGACTTTGCTACGCTGAGTGAACAACTCGACCTGAAACGTCTTGACGTCCACCGAAAATAACCCAAACTTCACCTCCCCTCCAGAAGATGTGATGTACATGGCTCCTATGAGCAGGTATCCCCCGCCTACACCAAGCAGAACAACATGATGCATTCCCGGCAACGGGATGACCTTCTCCAAGTGCCATTGGTTATTTCTCAGAATGGAATACGTCAGCCAACATGGGTCATATATGTTATCCCTGTCATAGACATCAGCGAGCATTCCAAGCATTCCTTCTGCTGCCTCAACAATGACAAAATTGCTGCTCCATCCTTGTTCAGGTGGTAGGTTGACAGCAGAGAACTCCATGGTGCGTGTATCAAGCAGAACCAACTTGTTCAGGAGGGGGAAATGCCAACAGAAGCATCCGTGGACGAACTGACGATCTGAGAGCCCATCCTTGGGGTGTTTAAGTGGATCAGACGCAGCACTCCACAGATCAAATGCAAGAGAATGCCATTGCCCATCCAACGAGGAGAAGACGAGAAGCACCATATCCGTTCTGCATTGCACCAAGCACATGACCCTGAATGATAACGGGTCCTCCTCATCCTCGCCGGGAGCAAGGAAAGTCTCCAGATGGAGGAGGTCCGGTTCACTGACCAGCGCTTTCAGGTCGCCGGGGACGGCGGGAGCAGGATGTAGCGGCGGTGCACGGGGTCGCACACGGCGAGCTCCCTGGCCGAAAAATAGCGGTACTGGAGGTTGCGCAGATGAGAGCTGCCGCGTTTGCGTGGGACTGGGGCGCCGGCGAGGAGGGCGCGTCCGTCCAAGAAGTCAATCGCGCTCCAGGTAAGGCTGGCGGTGGAGGGGAGGAAGGAGGAGCAGGAGAAGTCGAAGCCGGCGAAGGCGCGGGCGGCGACGGCGGAGGGGTGCGGCGGCTGGGCCGGGATGAAGGCGCTGTCGTCGAACGGAGGGTGGAGGGCGCAGATGAGAGGCGGCGGGTGGAGGGCGCGGTAGCGACGGAGGAAGGCGTGGTCAGTGATGAGACGGCGAAAGGAGGGGCACGCCGCGGAGGCGCGGGCTAGGTCGGCAGCAGTGGGGAGACGGAGGAAGATGTCGTGGAGGAGCTCGTCTGGGGTTCGGAAGATCGGCGTCCCCGGCGGTGGCGCTGGCTGCGGCGGCGCCATCGGGCTGGCCGGCGGGGGAATTGGGGATCTACCAAATGCTCAACTTTTTTTTTGACAGGCAATTTTATTTTATTTTTGAGCGGGGACAGGCAATTTTTTTAGGGTAAGCCAAACTTTATTCATCAAACACCACATTGTGTTGGATACAGCTCAGGTCACGGGGTTGACCATACCAGACGTGGCGCCTTGGACCTAGAAGAAGAGATTGTTTGGCTAGACTATATGCTTCCTTATTGGAGGCACGATCTTCAAAGACAAAATTACATTGAAATGACTCTGACTGAAGTTTTATTTCATTGATAATTGCACCAAATGTGCCTAAGCTGCCCTTGTTGATTGCACTCACCACCATCTGTGCGTCCGAAGCGATGACGAACTGGTTTAAATGGAGATCCGCTGCTAGCGCCAATCCTTCACGACATGCTATTGCTTCAAGAGCTGACGGATCATCCAGCCCTTCCACTACTAAAGCAGAGCTGCCCAGGTAAGCTCCGGTGTTGTCCCTGCACACCGCAGCTGTTGATCCTCTTTTACGTCTCGTCCCCGCGTCTACATTGATTTTTGCATAGCCCGTAGGGGGTGCTCTTGGTCTTCCAGTTGGTATATGTACCACACCTCCAGAGCGAGGCACCTGCTCTTGTTTTGTGTTGACATCGAGCTCGGCGATGTAACTATTGATGAAAGCAATAATGGTGTGCAGACTTTGGAAGATCCCTTCGTGTATCGCTTTGCGCCTCGCTGCCCAAAGAGCCCAAAGTGTCACCGAAAGTTCCACAAAATCATCATGAGAAAGGCGATCCATCAGAGTGAATAGCCATTGTTTAGTACTCGGTTTAGTCACTGTTGCCATTGTTTGTGCCAGCTCATTGTCAACCAGGGTCCAAGTGCATCGAAACATGGTGCACTCGAGCAGAGAGTGTCTCCATAAGTCTCGAGCTCCGCACAAATTGCAAGCACTAAAATCTGTCATGTGTCTATGGGCTCGGACATCGTTCGTTGGGATTGAGTGTTTTGAAAGTCGCCATAGGAAAGTCCTCACCTTCCCTGGTACTTGTGTTTTCCATAGTGTTTTCCAAGCTCGCTCGTCTCCAGAAGCGCTAGAAGAGCCCGTTCTGTTCTCTAGCCAAGCCTCCCTTCTCGATCTTATTGCAACAAGCATCCTGTATGCCAACCTAACAGAGAACAAGCCATTATGCTCATGATACCAGCTCCAGAAGTTCGACATATTTCTCGTGCAAAGGGAAATACCTAGAATTATACGAGCATCTATTGGCATGAATGTCTCTGATATCATCTGTATGTCCCATCGCGCAGAAGTTTGGTCTATTAGTTCAGACACAAGCTCGGGAGGATTCTGACTTATGCAACCATAGGGTCTCAACATCTCGTCCCTTGGGAGCCAGTTGTCCAAACATATCTTGGTTGAGGAGCTGTTCCCTATCCGCTTGATCAAGCCCAGTTTGAGGGTATCGCTTCCTTCGATCATGGCTCTCCATACTTGGCTGGGGTGACCCCCCTATGTCGCTTCCAGGACAGAACAATTTGGATAGTATATACTATTTAGAAGTCGAGCACTCAAAAGAGTCAGGACACTGCAGTAAACGCCAGGCCTGCTTGGCAAGCATTGCCAAGTTAAAGAGTTCAAAATCCTTAAAACCAAGCCCTCCCATGCATTTGGGTTGTGTCATTACTTTCCACGATACCCAGTGCGGTTTGCATTTCCCTTCTTTGCTTCCCCACCAAAACTTCCGGATCAACATGTTTAGGTGCTCGCAAAGACCCGGAGGAAGTTTGAAACACGACATAGAGAACATTGGAACAGCTTGGGCAACGGCCTTTACCAATACCTCTTTACCTGCCGATGACATAGTATTTTCAATCCACCCTTGTACTTTGCTCCATAGCCAGTCCTTGAGGTATTTAAAGGCCCCATTTTTTGAGCATCCAATATCAGAAGGCATTCCCAAATATTTCTCATTGAGTGTTTCATTTGGCACTTGTAGCAAAGTTTTTATTTCCAGACGTGTACTTCCGGCACACCCTTTCTAAAATATATAGAAGTCTTACTATAGTTTATCCGCTGCCCCGTAGATTGACAATACATGTCCAGTACTAGGTTCACCTCAGTAGCTCCCACACCGTTTGCCATGAAAAACAGCAGGCTGTCATCAACAAATAATAAGTGATTAACCGGCGATGCCAGGGGCGCCACTTGCAGACTACTCTGGTTCGATGACTCACTTCTAGATTCTAAAAGGCATGACAGGCCCTCTGCTGCTAACAAGAACAAGTATGGAGATATCGGGTCCCCTTGTCTGATTCCACGAGTAGGTGAAAACTCTGCTGGAATTTAGTTTATTTTGGGCGGCCCAATAACTATTTCAGAAATTCCTAATAAATCCTAGAGGCCCACTTAGCCCATTTATGCAAGGCAAGGGATACTACTAAAGTTTAGTCCCACATTGCTAGTTGAGTGGGAGTTGGACCTCCTTATAAGAGAGGTTCTTTCCCCACTTGTACGAGCATGGGAATAAGAGGGATATCCACGCGCGCTCCTCCTCCGCCGCCCGCCTCGCCATGACACGTCACGACGCGCCTCGGGTTGCAGGAATGAGCTGAGCCGATATCTAAATTTTTGCCACGCACTACGGGTATACGAAAGGTCACACGGAAGCTGAAAAGATTTTTGCGAAAGTGGAGTTTGAATGCGAACGGTGCAGCCCTTCAGCTGCTGGCTGTTCGCTTCGCCTCCGTCTCTTCGTTTCGCCTCCCGTCACTGCCCTCTCGCCTCCTTCTCTCGCGCCTATAAAAGGGAGGTCGCTCCTCCCAGAGAACCGCACCAGAATCTCTTCCTCCTCTCGCCACAAGTTCCTGAACACTGCGCTGCTGCTACGATCTTCCCCATCCCGGCTTGCGGCGTGCACCGCAGGTCGGGAGAGTAGGCCTCCGAAACCACACCTCTTTGAGTCCTGTACGGGAGAAGGGTGATAAGGTTTTGGGGGAGAGCTCTGCGCGACTACTGACTGACTCCTTCATCACGGACGCCCCGGACTCCGACGACGACTTCCCCGACGACGACTTCTTCCCCAATGTCGACAACCTCCTCGACGACATGGCTGGCGAGGACACCGACCCCAAGTCCAGTGCTACTGCTGCTGCTGTCCCGTATGTGTTCTTCTTTCTGTTAGATGTCCTGCCACAGTTTCTCGTACTAGTACTTGCCCTACTTATGTTAGGTTCTACTTCATATATGCAACTAGTTCTACTGTCTGCTATAGATATGTTAGCCTACGGTTCATATATGCAGAAGCTATTTACCTTCTCTCTGTCAGAACGCATGACTTGTTTTATCTCTACTATATTAGTCATGCTTTATCTACTATTTCTGTTAATAAAATCATTTGGTAAATTGCTCATATTTCCAACAATCCAAAAACCTTATTATAGGCAATTTACCCCAAGTGGTTTTGCTGCTTCCATGAGACCTCCTATGTTTGAGGGTATCCACTATAAAAGGTGGCGCGTGAGAGTAGTCTTATGGTTTCAAACCATGAGTTGCTATGACGCCACTCTTGGCAAACCTGAAGGGGAGCTTGATGCTCAACAGGCACAAGCTTTTCAGAAAATGGATACTCTGTTTAAGGCTGCTCTCTTGAGTGTTCTTGGTAAGAACATAGTTGATGCTTATGCGTCAATTGATAATGGAAAAGATATGTGGGATGCACTCGAGGCCAAGTTTGGGGTCTCGGATGCTGGCACTGAGCTGTACATCATGGAGCAATTCTATGATTACAGGATGACTGAAGAGCGCTCCGTGGTTGAGCAAGCTCATGAGATACAGTCATTTGCTAGAGAACTTGAGCACTTCAGTTGTATGCTACCGGACAAGTTTGTTGCCGGAGGTATCATCACTAAGCTTCCTCCTTCATGGAGGAACTTTGCTACCTTGCTGAAGCATAAGAGGCAGGAGTTTTCCGTCCCGGATCTCATTGGCACTCTTGATTTGGAAGAAAAGGCGAGAGCAAAGGACACACGTGCTCGAGGTATTGAGGGAGGATCTAGTGCCAATATGGTACAGAAGCAGAACTTCCAGCCCCACAAGTTCAAGAACAAGGGCAAGTTTGATGGAAAAGCAAAGTTTGATGGAAAAACAAGGTTGTGCAACACACGAACTTCAAGAAGAAGAATGGCAAGAAGAAAGGTGCTTGTCATGTGTGTGGGGATCCTGATCATTGGGCTCCTAGTTGCCCTAATCGCTATGACAAGCGTCATCCTGGGAAAGGCGGCAAGACCGGTAATGTTGTCATTGGAGACACTGACATGAAGGATGCTGGGTATGGTATATTTCCCACTATTCTTTCAGTATGTCATTCTCCTAACTGGTTGATTGACACGGGTGCTAATGTGCATGTATGCGGTTATATTTCCATGTTTTCGTCTTATCAGACCGCAGGGACTTCAACCGTGCTGATGGGCAACGGTTCAAGTGCTTCTGTTCGTGGTGTTGGCACGGTCGATCTGAAGTTTACTTCGGGGAAGATCGTGCGGCTAAAGAACGTGCATTATGTCCCCTCCGTCAATAAAAATCTTGTTAGCGGATCTCTTCTGTGTAGAAATGGCTACAAGCTTGTCTTTGAGTCGAATAAATTTGTAATATCCAAGTATGGAACCTTTGTTGCTAAAGGCTATGAGTCAGGAGGCTTGTTTCGTTTATCCTTATCAGACGTTTGCAATAAAGTTGTTAATAATATTTGCAACAATAGTGAATCCAATGTGTGGCATTCACGTCTTTGTCATGTTAACTTTGGTTGCATGTCGTGACTTAGCGAAGTTGAACTTAATCCCTAGTTTCACCACCGTCAAGGGATCTAAGTGTCAAGTGTGTGTGTGTGTGCACACTAAGCAACCTCGTAAGACTCACACGACTGCGGAAATAAGAAATCTTGCACCACTAGAGCTCATACATTCAGATCTATGTGAAATGAATGGTGTGTTGACAAAAGGTGGAAAGAAATATTTCATGACGTTCATTGATGACTCCACTAGATACTGCCGTGTGTATCTTCTGAAATCTAAGGATGAGGCTTTGAACTTTTTCAAGATCGATAAAGCTGAAGTGGAAAACCAACTTGATCGAAAAATCAAGAGGCTTAGGTCCGACCGTGGTGGAGAGTATTTTTCCAATGAGTTTGATGCTTTTTGTGCGGAACATGGTATAATCCATGAGAGGACTCCTCCCTACTCACCTCAGTCAAATGGGGTGGCCAAAAGAAAGAACCGTACTCTAACTGATTTGGTTAACGCCATGTTAGATACATCGGGTCTCTCCAAGGCATGGTGGGGGGAGGCGATATTGACAGCATGTCATGTCCTGAACCGAGTCCCCACAAAGAACAAAGAGATCACTCCATTCGAGGAATGGGAGAAGAAAAGGTTAAAACTCTCTTATCTACGAACATGGGGTTGTTTGGCGAAAGTCAATGCTCCAATTTCAAAGAAGCGCAAGCTTGGACCACAGACTGTGGATTGTGTTTTCCTGGGATATGCTTTTCATAGCATTGGCTATAGATTCTTGGTTGTAAAATCTGAGGTACCTGACATGCATGTCGGTACGATCATGGATTCGAATGATGCGACTTTCTTTGAAGATATCTTTCCCATGAAGGATATGGCTACCTCATCTAATCAGGAGATGCCTAGTTCATCGAATCAGGAACCAGTTACAATTACCGAACCTACAATTTCGATGGAACACTTTGAAAGTCCTGTGGAGGAGAACAATGAAGTTCCTATTAGGAGCAAGAGACAGAGGACTGCAAAGTCCTTTGGTGATGATTTTCTTGTCAGAGGCCTATGCATCTGAAGATGCTGACTACTGGAAGGAAGCGGTTCGTAGCGAGATGGATTCCATCTTGGCAAATGAAACTTGGGAGATAACTGATCGTCCTTATGTGTGCAAACCTATAGAATGCAAATGGGTATTCAAGAAGAAGCTTAGGCCTGATGGTACTATTGAAAAGTACAAGGCTCGACTCGTGGCTAAGGGTTATACCCAAAAGGAAGGTGAAGACTTCTTTGATACTTACTCACCCGTGGCTCGACTGACCACTATTCGGGTTCTACTTTCACTAGCTGCCTCGCATGGTCTTCTCGTTCATCAAATGGATGTTAAGACTGCTTTCCTAAATGGAGAGTTGGACGAGGAAATTTATATGGAACAACCAGACGGGTTTGTACTAGATGGTCAGGAAGGGAAAGTGTGCAAGTTGCTGAAGTCTTTGTACGGACTCAAGCAAGCACCCAAACAGTGACATGAGAAGTTTGAAAGAACTTTAACAGGTGCAGTCTTTGTTGTGAACGAAGCTGACAAATGTGTGTACTATCGCCATGGTGGGGGCGAGGGAGTTATCCTATGCTTGTATGTTGATGACATACTGATTTTCGGAACAAATCTGAATGTTATTAAGGAGGTCAAGGATTTCCTATCTCGTTGTTTTGAGATGAAGGATTTAGGAGTGGCTGATGTCATTCTGAACATCAAGTTGTTGAGAGACGATGATGGTGGGATTACTTTGCTTCAATCTCACTATGTGGAAAAGATCTTGAGTCGATTTGGCTATAGTGACTGCAAGCCCTCTCCAACACCATATGATGCGAGTGTGTTACTTCGAAAGAATCGAAGAATTGCTAGAGATCAATTGAAATATTCTCAGATTATTGGCTCGCTTATGTACTTAGCAAGTGCTACAAGACCTGACATCTCTTTTGCTGTTAGCAAACTGAGTTGGTTTGTCTCAAAACCAGGAGATGTGCATTGGAAAGCTCTAGAGAGAGTTTTGCGTTATTTGAAAGGCACTGCAAATTATGGAATTCACTACACCGGGCATCCAAAGGTGCTTGAAGGGTACAGTGACTCGAACTGGATCTCAGATGCCGATGAGATAAAGGCCACGAGCGGTTATGTATTCACTCATGGAGGTGGCGCTGTTTCTTGGAAGTCTTGCAAGCAGACCATCTTAACGAGGTCAACAATGGAAGCAGAACTCACAGCACTAGATACAGCTACAGTTGAAGCAGATTGGCTTCGCCAGCTCTTGAATGACTTGCCGGTTGTTGAGAAACCTGTACCGGGTGTCCTTATGAACTGCGACAATCAAACTGTGATCACGAAAGTGAGCAGCTCAAAGGATAACATGAAGTCATCAAGACACGTTCAGAGAAGGTTAAAGTCTGTTAGGAAAATGAAAAACTCCGGAGTTATTGCGTTGGATTATATCCAAACGTCTAAAAATCTGGCAGATCCTTTTACTAAGGGTCTATCACGTAATGTGATAGATAATGCATCGAGGGAGATGGGTATGAGACCCACAATATGAGTTGTTCACAGTGGTAACCTATTCTTTGTGATCGGAGATCCCGTGAATTAGATGTGGAAGACAAGCTGTTGGTCAACTGATAGGAGAGTATCCTTACTATTCACAATACCACTCCATGAAGATGCAATACTCTCCTAATCTGCATGGCAGGTTGATGTATATCTTAATGTGTTTTAAGTGGCTTATTTAAGCAGAGATGTTATCCTACAGAACATCTTTTGAAGAACACACCTATATGAGTCCGATTGTCAAACGTTGCAATCTATGAGAGTAGGGTTCTCTCTAGTAAACTCATGAAAGATCACGGAGTATGACGCATAAGCTCCACCCGTGGGGAAGACCCACGGTAGCCACGTATCGGTCAAGGCTTTATGTGAAGCTAGATTCGCAGAAAACTTGCAGTTCAAGGCCCAGTCCACTGTTCAAGTTTCTTACTAGTGTAGCATAGAGTTCTAGGTGGAAGTTCAACTTAACAGTCTCCACTGTAGTACCGGTATATAAAACAGCCAAAGGCAAATTTTTGTGTGCCTCTGGGATCTGGTGGGGGATTGCTGGAATTTAGTCTATTTTGGGCAGCCCAATAACTATTTCAGAAATTCCTAATAAATCCTAGAGGCCCACTTAGCCCATTTGTGCAAGGCAAGGGATACTACTAAAGTTTAGTCCCACATTGCTAGTTGAGTGGGAGTTGGACCTCCTTATAAGAGAGGTTCTTTCCCCACTTGTACGAGCATGGGAACAAGAGGGATATCCACGCGCGCTCCTCCTCCGCCGCCCGCCTCGCCACGCCACGCCACGCCACGCCTCGTCACGACGCGCCGCGCCGCGGGTTGCGGGAATGAGCCGAGCCGATATCTAAATTTTTGCCACGCACTACGGGTATACGAAAGGTCACACAGAAGCTGAAAAGATTTTAGCGAAAGTGGAGTTTGAATGCGAACGGTGCAGCCCTTCGGCTGCTGGCTGTTCGCTTCGCCTCCGTCTCTTCGTTTCGCCTCCCGTCGCTACCCTCTCACCTCCTTCTCTTGCGCCTATAAAAGGGAGGTCGCTCCTCCCAGAGAACCGCACCAGAATCTCTTCCTCCTCTCGCCACAAGTTCCTGAACACTGCGCTGCTGCTACGATCTTCCCCATCCCGACTTGCGGTGTGCACCGCAGGTTGGGAGAGTAGGCCTCCGAAACCACACCTCTTTGAGTCCTGTACGGGAGAAGGGTGATAAGGTTTTTGGGGAGAGCTCTGCGCGACTACTGACTGACTCCTTCATCACGGACGCCCCGGACTCCGACGACGACTTCTTCCCCGACATCGACAACCTCCTCGACGACATGGCTGGCGAGGACACCGACCCCAAGTCCAGTGCTACTGCTGCTGCTGTCCCGTATGTGTTCTTCTTTCTGTTAGATGTCCTGCCACAGTTTCTCGTACTAGTACTTGCCCTACTTATGTTAGGCTCTACTTCATACATGCAACTAGTTCTACTGTCTGCTATAGATATGTTAGCCTACGGTTCATATATGCAGAAGCTATTTACCTTCTCTCTGTCAGAAAGCATGACTTGTTTTATCTCTACTATATTAGTCATGCTTTATCTACTATTTCTGTTAATAAAATCATTTGGTAAATTGCTCATATTTCCAACAATCCAAAAACCTTATTATAGGCAATTTACCCCAAGTGATTTTGCTGCTTCCATGAGACCTCGTATGTTTGAGGGTATCCACTATAAAAGGTGGCGCGTGAGAGCAGTCTTATGGTTTCAAACCATGAGTTGCTATGACGCCACTCTTGGCAAACCTGAAGGGGAGCTTGATGCTCAACAGGCACAAGCTTTTCAGAAAATGGATACTCTGTTTAAGGCTGCTCTCTTGAGTGTTCTTGGTGAGAACATAGTTGATGCTTATGCATCAATTGATAATGGAAAAGATATGTGGGATGCACTCGAGGCCAAGTTTGGGGTCTCGGATGCTGGCACTGAGTTGTACATCATGGAGCAATTCTATGATTACAGGATGACTGAAGAGCGCTCCGTGGTTGAGCAAGCTCATGAGATACAGTCATTTGCTAGAGAACTTGAGCACTTCAGTTGTATGCTACCGGACAAGTTTGTTGCCGGAGGTATCATCACTAAGCTTCCTCCTTCATGGAGGAACTTTGCTACCTTGCTGAAGCATAAGAGGCAGGAGTTTTCCGTCCCGGATCTCATTGGCACTCTTGATTTGGAAGAAAAGGCGAGAGCAAAGGACACACGTGCTCGAGGTATTGAGGGAGGATCTAGTGCCAATATGGTACAGAAGCAGAACTGCAGAAGATAGAGAGAAAATGAAAGATGTTCCCTATGCTTCAGCCATAGGCTCTATCATGTATGCAATGCTGTGTACCAGACCTGATGTGTGCCTTGCTATAAGTTTAGCAGGGAGGTACCAAAGTAATCCAGGAGTGGATCACTGGACAGCGGTCAAGAACATCCTGAAATACCTGAAAAGGACTAAGGATATGTTTCTCGTATATGGAGGTGACAAAGAGCTCACCGTAAAAGGTTACGTTGATGCAAGCTTTGACACTGATCCGGACGATTCTAAATCGCAAACCGGATACATGTTTACATTAAACGGTGGAGCTGTCAGTTGGTGCAGTTCTAAACAAAGCGTCGTAGCGGGATCTACATGTGAAGCGGAGTACATAGCTGCTTCGGAAGCAGTGAACGAAGGAGTCTGGATGAAGGAGTTCATATCCGATCTAGGTGTCATACCTAGTGCATAGGGTCTAATGAAAATCTTTTGTGACAATACTGGTGCAATTGCCTTGGCAAAGGAATCCAGATTTCACAAGAGGACCAAGCACATCAAGAGACGCTTCAATTCCATCCGGGATCTAGTCCAGGTGGGAGACATAGAGATTTGCAAGATACATACGGATCTGAATGTTGCAGACCCGTTGACTAAGCCTCTTCCACGAGCAAAACATGATCAGCACCAAGGCTCCATGGGTGTTAGAATCATTACTGTGTAATCTAGATTATTGACTCTAGTGCAAGTGGGAGACTGAAGGAAATATGCCCTAGAGGCAATAATAAAGTTATTATTTATTTCCTTATATCATGATAAATGTTTATTATTCATGCTAGAATTGTATTAACCGGAAACATAATACATGTGTGAATACATAGACAAACAGAATGTCACTAGTATGCCTCTAATTAACTAGCTCGTTAATCAAAGATGGTTATGTTTCCTAAGCATGAACAAAGAGTTGTTATTTGATTAATGAGGTCACATCATTAGTTGAATGATCTGATTGACATGACCCATTCCATTAGCTTAGCACCCGATCGTTTAGTATGTTGCTATTGCTTTCTTCATGACTTATACATGTTCCTATGACTATGAGATTATGCAACTCCCGTTTACCGGAGGAACACTTTGTGTGCTACCAAACGTCACAACATAACTGGGTGATTATAAAGGAGCTCTACAGGTGTCTCCAATGGTAGATGTTGGGTTGGCGTATTTCGAGATTAGGATTTGTCACTCCTATTGTCGGAGAGGTATCTCTGGGCCCTCTCGGTAATGCACATCACATAAGCCTTGCAAGCATTGCAGCCAATGAGTTAGTTGCGAGATGATGTATTACGGAACGAGTAAAGAGACTTGCCGGTAATGAGATTGAACTAGGTATTGGATACCGACGATCGAATCTCGGGCAAGTAACATACCGATGACAAAGGGAACAACGTATGTTGTTATGCGGTCTGACCGATAAAGATCTTCGTAGAATATGTAGGAGCCAATATGGGCATCCAGGTCCCGCTATTGGTTATTGACCGGAGATGTGTCTCAGTCATGTCTGCATTATTCTCGAACCGTAGGGTCCGCACGCTTAACGTTACGATGACAATTATTATGAGTTTATGCATTTTAATGTACCGAAGTTAGTTCGGAGTCCCGGATGTGATCACGGACATGACGAGGAGTCTCGAAATGGTCGAGACATAAAGATTGATATATTGGAAGCCTATGTTTGAATATCAGAAGTGTTCCGGGTGAAATCGGGATTTTACCGGAGTACCGGGAGGTTACCGGAACCCCCCGGGAACCATATGGGCCTTAGTGGGCTTTAGTGGAAAGGAGAAAGGGGCAGACCAAGGTGGGCCGTGCGCCTCCCCCCTCCCCTAGTCCTATTAGGACAAGGAGAGGTGGCCGGCCCCCCTCTCTCTCTTCCCCCTCGGGGAATCCTATTCCAATTAGGATTGGGGGGAGTCCTACTCCCGGTAGGAGGAGGACTCCTCCTGCGCCCTCCTCCTGGCCGACCGCCCCCTCCCCCTTGGCTCCTTTATATACGAGGGCAGGGGGGCACCTCTAGACACACAAGTTGATCCTTGAGATCGTTCCTTAGCCGTGTGCGGTGCCCCCTGCCACCATATTCCACCTCGATCATATTGTAGCGGTGCTTAGGCGAAGCCCTGCGACGGTAGAACATCAAGATCGTCACCACGCCGTCGTGCTGACGGAACTCCTCCCCGACGCTTTGCTGGATCGGAGCCCGGGTATCGTCATCGAGCTGTACGTGTGCTAAGAACTCGGAGGTGCCGGAGTAACGGTGCTTGGATCGGTCGGATTGGGAAGACATACGACTACTTCCTCTACGTTGTGTCAACGCTTCCGCAGTCGGTCTGCGTGGGTACGTAGACAACACTCTCCCCTCTCGTTGCTGTGCATCACCATGATCTTGCGTGTGCGTAGGAAATTTTTTGAAATTACTACGTTCCCCAACACCAGGTCCCGCTATTGGTTATTGACCAGAGAGGTGTCTCGGTCATGTCTACATATATAGTTCTCGAACCCGTAGGGTCCGCACGCTTAACGTTCGTTGGCGATATAGTACTATGAGTTATGTATGTTGGTGACCGAATGTTGTTCGGAGTTTTGGATGAGATCACAGATATGACGAGGAACTCTGGAATGGTCCGGAAGTAAAGATTGATATGTGGATAGTAGTGTTTGATCTCCGGAAGGGTTCCGGAATTCACCAGAAGGGGTTCCGGATGTTTCCTGAAATGTTTGGGCATGAGATCACTTTATCTGGGCCAGAGGGGAAAGCCCACGAGGCTTTTGGAAAGTGCAAAAGGAAGTTTTGCGGAGACTAGAGGCTAGACGCCAAGAACCCTGGCGTCTAGGGGGTAGACGCCGGGAACCCTGGCGTCTAGCCCTAGAGTCCGACAAGGACTCTTGCCTTTCGGGTGAAACCGACTTTGAGGAGGCTTTTACTCCAAGTTTCGACCCTAGGGCTCAACATATAAATAGTGGGGTAGGGCTAGCACCAAAGACACATCAAGAAACACCAAGTCGTGTGCCGGCAACCCCGTCCCCTCTAGTTTATCCTATGTCATAGTTTTCGTAGTGCTTAGGCGAAGCCCTGCGGAGATTGTTCTTCACCAACACCATCACCACGCCGTCGTGCTACCGGAACTCATCTACTACTTCGCCCCTCTTGCTGGATCGAGAAGGCGAGGACGTCACCGAGCCGAACGTGTGCAGAACTTGGAGGTGCCGTGCTTTCGGTACTTGGATCGGTCGGATCATGAAGACGTACGACTACATCAACCGCGTTGATATAACGCTTCCGCGAACGGTCTACGAGGGTACGTAGACAACACTCTCCCCTCTCATTGCTATGCATCACCATGATCTTGCGTGTGCGTAGGAAATTTTTGAAATTACTACGTTCCCCAACAGTGGCATCCAAGCCTAGGTTTTATGCGTAGATGTCATATGCACGAGTAGAACACAAGTGAGTAGTGGGCGATATAAGTCATACTGCTTACCAGCATGTCATACTTTGGTTCAGCGGTATTGTTGGATGAAGCGGCCCAGACTGACATTACGCGTACGCTTACGCGAGACTGGTTCTACCGACGTGCTTTGCACACAGGTGGCTGGCGGGTGTCAGTTTCTCCAACTTTAGTTGAACTGAGTGTGGCTACGCCCGGTCCTTGCGAAGGTTAAAACAACACCAACTTGACAAACTATCGTTGTGGTTTTGATGCGTAGGTAAGAACGGTTCTTGCTCAGCCCGTAGAAGTCACGTAAAACTTGCAACAACAAAGTATAGGACGTCTAACTTGTTTTTGCAGGGCATGTTGTGATGTGATATGGTCAAGACATGATGCTAAATTTTATTGTATGAGATGATCATGTTTTGTAACCGAGTTATCGGCAACTGGCAGGAGCCATATGGTTATCGCTTTATTGTATGCAATGCAATTGCGTTGTAATGCTTTACTTTATCACTAAGCGGTAGTGATAGTCGTGGAAGCATAAGATTGGTGAGACGACAACGATGCTACGATGGTGATCAAGGTGTCGCGCTGGTGACGATGGTGATCATGATGGTGCTTCAGAGATGGAGATCACAAGCACAAGATGATGATGGCCATATCATATCACTTATATTAATTGCATGTGATGTTTATCTTTTATGCATCTTATCTTGCTTTGTTTGATGGTAGCATTATAAGATGATCTCTCACTAAATTTCAAGATAAAAGTGTTCTCCCTGAGTATGCACCGTTGCCAAAGTTCGTCGTGCCCAGACACCACGTGATGATCGGGTGTGATAAGCTCTACGTCCATCTACAACGGGTGCAAGCCAGTTTTGCACACGTAGAATACTCAGGTTAAACTTGACGAGCCTAGCATATGCAGATATGGCCTCCGAACAGTGAGACTGAAAGGTCGAGCGTGAATCATATAGTAGATATGATCAACATATTGATGTTCACCATTGAAAGCTACTCCATTTCACATGATGATCAGTTATGGTTTAGTTGATTTGGATCACGTGATCACTTAGAAGATTAGAGGGATGTCTTTCTAAGTGGGAGTTCTTAAGTAATATGATTAATTGAACATAAATTTATCATGAACTTAGTCCTGGTAGTATTAGCATATCTATGTTGTATATCAATAGCTTGCGTTTAGCTCCCCTGTTTTATTTTTGATATGTTCCTAGAGAAAACTAAGTTGAAAGATATTAGTAGCAATGATGCGGATTGGATCCGTGATCTGAGGTTTATCCACATTGCTGCACAGAAGAATTATGTCCTTGATGCACCGCTAGGTGACAAACCTATTGCAGGAGCAGATACAGATGTTATGAACGTTTGGCTAGCTCAATATGATGACTACTTGATAGTTTAGTGCACCATGCTTAAACGGCTTAGAATCGGGACTTCAAAGACGTTTTGAACGTCATGGACCATATGAGATGTTCCAGGAGTTGACGTTAATATTTCAAGCAAATACCCGAGTTGAGAGATATGAAGTCTCCAACAAGTTCTATAGCTAAAAGATGGAGGAGAATAGCTCAAGCAGTGAGCATGTGCTCAGATTGTCTGGGTACTACAATCGCTTGAATCAAGTGGGAGTTAATCTTCCAGATAAAAATAGTGATTGACAGAATTCTCTAGTCACCATCACCAAGTTAGTAGAACTTAGTGATGAACTATAATATGCAAGGGATGACGAAAACAATTCCCAAGCTCTTCGCGATGCAAAAACCGGTGAAGGTAGAAATCGAGAAAAACATCAAGTGTTGATGATTGACAAGACCACTAGTTTCAAGAGAAAGCGCAAAGGGAAGAAGGGGAACTTCAAGAAGAACGGCAAACAAGTTGTTGCTCAAGTGAAGAAACCCAAATCTGAACCTAAACCTGAGACTAAGTGCTTCTACTGCAAAGGGACTGGTCACTAGAAGCGGAACTACCCCAAGTATTTGGTGGATAAGAAGGATGGCAAAGTGAACAAAGTTATATTTGATATACATGTTATTGATATGTACTTTACTAGTGTTTATAGCAACCCCTCGGTATTTCATACTGGTTCAGTTGCTAAGAGTAGTAACTCGAAACGGGAGTTGCAGAATGAACAGAGACTAGTTAAGGGTGAAGTGACGATGTGTGTTGGAAGTGGTTCCAAGATTGATATGATCATCATCGCACACTCCCTATACTTTCGGGATTAGTGTTGAACCTAAATAAGTGTTATTTGGTGTTTGCGTTGAGCATGAATATGATTTGATCATGTTTATTGCAATATGGTTATTCATTTAAGTAAGAGAATAAATTGTTGTTCTGTTTACATGAATAAAACCTTATATGGTTACACACCCAATGAAAATGGTTCGTTGGATCTCGATCGTAGTGATACACATATTCATAATATTAAAACCAAAAGATGCAAAGTTAATAATGATAGTGCAACATATTTGTGGCACTGTCGTTTAGGTCATATTGGTGTAAAGCGCATGAAGAAACTCCATGCTGATGGACTTTTTGAATCACTTGATTATGAATCACTTGATGCTTGCGAACCATGCCTCATGGGCAAGATGACTAAGACTCCGTTCTCCGTAACAATGGAGCGAGCAACTAACTTATTGGAAATAATACATACTGATGTTTGCGGTCCGATGAGTGTTAAGGCTCACGGCAAGTATCGTTATTTTCTGACCTTCACAGATGATTTAAGCAGATATGAGTATATCTACTTGATGAAACACAAGTATGAAATATTTGAAAAGTTCAAAGAATTTCAGAGTGAAGTGGAGAATCATTGTAACAAAAATAAAAGTTTTTATGATATGATCGCAGAAGTAAAATATTTGAGTTACGAGTTTGGCCTTCAGTTAAAACAATGTGAAATAGTTTCACTACTCACGCCACCTGGAACACCACAGCGTAATGGTGTGTCCGAACATCATAACCGTACTTTATTTGATTTAGTGCAAATCTATGATGTCTCTTACCGATTTACCACTATCATTTTGGGGTTATGCATTAGAGACAACTGCATTCACATTAAAAAGGGCACCATCTAAATCCGTTGAGACGACACCGTATGAACTATGGTTTGGCAAGAAACCTAAGCTGTCGTTTCTTAAAGTTTGAGGTTGCAATGCTTATGTGAAAAAGTTTCAACCTGATAAGCTCAAACCCAAATCGGAGAAGTGCGTCTTCATAGGATACCCAAAATAAAAATGTTGGGTACACCTTCTATCATAGATCCGAAGGCAAGATATTCGTTGCTGAGAATGGATCCTTTCTAGAGAAGGAGTTTCTCTCGAAAGAAGTGAGTGGGAGGAAAGTAGAACTTGATGAGGTAACTGTACCTGCTCCCTTATTGGAAAGTAGTTCATCACAGAAATCTGTTCCAGTGACTACTACACCAATTAGTGAGGAAGCTAATGATGAAGATCATGTAACTTCAGATCAAGTTACTACCGAAACCTCGTAGGTAAACCAGAGTGAGATCCGCACCAGAGTGGTACGGTAATCCTGTTCTGGAGGTCATGTTACTTGACCATGACGAACCTACGAACTATGAGGAAGCGATGATGAGCCCAGATTCCGCGAAATGGCTTGAGGCCATGAAATCTGAGATGAGATCCATGTATGAGAACGAAGTATGGACTTTGATTGACTTGCCCGTTGATCGGCGAGCCATTGAGATTAAATGGATCTTCAAGAGGAAGACGGATGCTGATAGTAGTGTTACTATCTACAAAGCTAGAATTGTCGCAAAAAGGTTTTCGATAAGTTCAAGGTGTTGACTACGATGAGAGTTTCTCACTCGTATCTATGCTTAAGTCTGTCCAAATCATGTTAGCAATTGCCGCATTTTATGAAATCTGGCAAATGGGTAAACAAAACTGCATTCCTTAATGGAGTTATTAAAGAAGAGTTGTATATGATGCAACCAGAAGGTTTTGTTGATCCTAAAGGTGTTAACAAAATGTGCAAGCTCCAGCGATCCATCTATGGACTGGTGCAAGCATCTCGGAGTTGGAGTATATGCTTTGATGAGTTGATCAAAGCATATAGTTTTATACAGACTTGCGGTGAAGCCTGTATTTACAAGAAAGTGAATGAGAGCACTACAACATTTCTGATAAGTATATGTGAATGACATATTGTTGATCGGAAATGATGTAGAATTATTCTACAAAGCATAAAGGAGTGTTTGAAAGGAGTGTTTCAAAGTAAGACCTCGGTGAAGCTGCTTACATATTGAGCATCAAGATCTATAGAGATAGATCAAGACGCTTGATAAGTTTTTCAATGAGTACATACCTTGACAAGATTTGGAAGTAGTTCAAAATGGAACAGTCAAAGAAGGAGTTCTTTCCTGTGTTACAAAGGTGTGAAGTTGAGTAAGACTCAAAACCCGACCACGGCAGAAGATAGAGAGAGAATGAAAGTCATTCCCTATGCCTCAGCCATAGGTTCTATAAAGTATGCCATGCTCTGTACCAGACCTATTGTATACTCTGCCCTGAGTTTGGCAAGGGAGTACAATAGTGATCTAGGAGTAGATCACTGGACAGCGGTCAAAATTATCCTTAGTGGAATAAGGATATGTTTCTCGATTATGGAGGTGACAAAAGGTTCGTCGTAAAGGGTTACGTCGATGCAAGTTTTGACACTGATCCAGATGACTCTAAGTCTCAATCTGGATACATATTGAAAGTGGGAGCAATTAGCTAGATTAGCTCCATGCAGAGCATTGTTGACATAGAAATTTGCAAAATACTTACGGATCTGAATGTGGCAGACCCGTTGACTAAACTTCTCTCACAAGCAAAACATGATCACACCTCAGTACTCTTTGGGTGTTAATCACATAAGCGAGTGAACTACATTATTGACTCTAGTAAACCCTTTGGGTGTTGGTCACATATCGATGTGAACTATGGGTGTTAATCACATGGTGATGTGAACTATTGATGTTAAATCACATGGCGATGTGAACTAGATTATTGACTCTAATGCAAGTGGGAGACTGAAGGAAATATGCCCTAGAGGCAATAATAAAGTTATTATTTATTTCCTTATATCATGATAAATGTTTATTATTCATGCTAGAATTGTATTAACCGGAAACATAATACATGTGAGAATACATAGACAAAAAGAGTGTCACTAGTATGCCTCTATTTGACTAGCTCATTGATCAAAGATGGTTATGTTTCCTAACCATAGACATGAGTTGTCATTTGATTAACAGGATCACATCATTAGGAGAATGATGTGATTGACTTGACCCATTCCGTTAGCATAGCACTTGATCATTTAGTTTGTTGCTATTGCTTTCTTCATGACTTATACATGTTCCTATGACTATGAGATTATGCAACTCCCGTTTACCGGAGGAACACTTTGTGTGCCACCAAACATCACAACGTAACTGGGTGATTATAAAGGTGCTCTATAGGTGTCTCCAAAGGTACTTGTTGGGTTGGCGTATTTCGAGATTAGGATTTGTCACTCCGATTGTCGGAGAGGTATCTCTGGGCCCACTCGGTAATGCACATCACTATAAGCCTTGCAAGCATTGCAACTAATGAGTTAGTTGCAGGATGATGTATTACGGAACGAGTAAAGAGACTTGCCGGTAACGAGATTGAACTAGGTATTGAGAAACCGACGATCGAATCTCGGGCAAGTAACATACCGATGAAAAAGGGAACAACGTATGTTGTTAGGCGGTCTGACCGATAAAGATCTTCGTAGAATATGTAGGAGCCAATATGGGCATCCAGGTCCCGCTATTGGTTATTGACCAGAGAGGTGTCACGGTCATGTCTACATAGTTCTCGAACCCGTAGGGTCCGCACGCTTAACGTTCGTTGACGATATAGTACTATGAGTTATGTATGTTGGTGACCGAATGTTGTTCGGAGTTTTGGATGAGATCACAGATATGACGAGGAACTCCGGAATGGTCCGGAAGTAAAGATCGATATGTGGATAGTAGTGTTTGATCTCCGGAAGGGGTTCCGGATGTTTCCCGAAATGTTTGGGCACGAGAACACTTTATCTAGGCCAAAGGGGAAAGCCCACGAAGCTTTTGGAAAGTGCAAAAGGAAGTTTTGCGGAGACCAGAGGCTAGATGCCAGGAACCCTGGCGTCTAGGGGGTAGACGCCGGGAACCCTGGCGTCTAGCCCTGGAGTCCGAGAAGGACTCTTGCCTTTCGGGTGAAACCGACTTTGAGGAGGCTTTTACTCCAAGTTTCGACCCCAGGGCTCAACATATAAATAGAGGGGTAGGGCTAGCACCAAAGACACATCAAGAAACACCAAGTCGTGTGCCGGCAACCCCGTCCCCTCTAGTTTATCCTACGTCATAGTTTTTGTAGTGCTTAGGCGAAGCCCTGCGAAGATTGTTCTTCACCAACACCGTCACCATGCCGTCGTGCTGTCGGAACTCATCTACTACTTCGCCCCTCTTGCTGGATCGAGAAGGCGAGGACGTCACCGAGCCGAACGTGTGCAGAAGTCGGAGGTGCCGTGCTTTCGGTACTTGGATCGGTCGGATCGTGAAGACGTACAACTACATCAACCGCGTTGATATAACGCTTCCGCGAATGGTCAATGAGGGTACGTAGACAACACTCTCCCCTCTCGTTGCTATGCATCACCATGATCTTCTGTGTGCGTAGGAAATTTTTGAAATTACTACGTTCCCCAACAATCAGGTGTTGGGGATACATGGAAGCATAATATCTCACCCAAAACTAGCAAATCCTACATCCAGTTGTATCCATCCTTCAACACATAAGCAAGAAACCTTCAGAAATCGTTTACGTCAACCTTCGAAAAGCATCCGTTATACAAGTTATGGCAATACTCCCGAACTCCCGCCCCAGTACTGGGTGGCGTCGAGGTTATCTCACCAACAACTGCATAAAAGAGATTTTCGATGTCGGCGAAACTCAGGTATTCCAGAATCTCAATGATAAAATTGTGATGACAACACCTCGGAGCTCAACTCCCCGGGACACTGCCACAACCCCTAAATGTCAGGAGGCACCAAGAACAATGTTCTCGTCACAAATCGATCGGAACGATTCCAAGATACCCGCGTGATCCTAAATTTTTTTAGTGAAATTTGAGAAGAGAAGAGTCAAAACTCTACGTCAGGATGCCTCACCAGAGCGATGAAGGGACTGAGGAGTAAAAAGAATTCTACTCTCTGATATATATAATCCTAAATAACTCAAAACATTTTTCAAGACTCAACAACGCCAGCGATTCGATCAAGCAGGGGGCTCCTAAGGTCAGGGAAGGCTCTGATTACCAACTTGTAACGCCCACGATGCGGCTATATATCCCACGTGTCGAAGCATGACTTAGAGGCATAACCGCATTGTAAGCAATGTCGCAAGTGAGGTAATCTTCACACAACCCATGTAATACATAAGGGGAAGAGATACGTAGTTGGCTTACAATCGCCACTTCACACAATTACATGAATAAAGCATTACATCAACCAGATACAATCAAGGTCTGACTACGGAACCAAAATAAAAGAAGACTACCCCAAATGCTACATAGATCCCCGATCGTCCCAATTGGGCTCCACTACTGATCAACGGGAAACAGAACAACACAATGAACACGATCTTCATCAAGCTCCTCTTTGAGCTTGGTTGCGTCACCTGCACGGTATCATCGGCACCTGCAAACTGGTTTTGGAAGTATCTGTGAGTCACGGGGACTCAGCAATCTCACACCCTCGCGATCAAGACTATTTAAGCTTATAGGTAGGGTAAAAGGTATGAGGTGGAGCTGCAGCAAGCGACTAGCGTATTTGGTGGCTAACATATGCGCAAAAGAGAGTGAGAAGAGAAGGCAACGGCACGAGCAGTAAACTATGGTCAAGAAGTGATCCTAGAACAACCTACGCCAAGCATAACTCTAACACCGTGTTCACTTCCCGGACCCCGCCGAGAAGAGACCATCATGGCTACACACGCGGTTGATGTATTTTAATTAAGATAAACTTCAGGTTTTCTACAACCGGACATTAACAAATTCCCATCTGCCCATAACCGCGGGCACGGCTTTTGAAAGTTCAAATCCCTACAGGGGTGTCCCAACTTAGCCCATCACAAGCTCTCACGGTCAACGAAGGATATTCCTTCTCCCAAGAAGACCCGATCAGGCTCGGAATCCCGGTTACAAGACATCCTCGACAATGGTAAAACAAGTCCAGCAAAGCCGCCCGAATGTGCCGACAAATCCCGATAGGAGCTGCACATATCTCGTTCTCAGGGCACACTCAGATGAGACATCCTACAAGTAAAACCAACCCTCAAGTTGCCCCGAGGTGGCCCCGCAGTCTACTCGGTTCGGACCAACACTTAGAGAAGCACTGGCCCGGGGGGGTTAAAATAAAGATGACCCTTGAGTCTGCAGAACCCAAGGGAAATAAAAGGCTAGGTGGTGAATGGTAAAACCAATGTTGGGCCTTGCTGGAGGAGTTTTATTCAAGGCGAACTGTCAAGGGGTTCCCATTATAACCCAACCGTGTAAGGAACGCAAAATTCGGGAACATAACACCGATATGACGGAAACTAGGGCAGCAAGGGTGGAACAAAACACCAGGCATAAGGTCGAGCCTTCCACCCTTTACCAAGTATATAGATGCATTCATTAAATAAGAGATATTGCGATATCCCAACAAAATATCCATGTTCCAAACAAGGAACAAGCTCCAATCTTCACCTTCAACTAACAATGCTATAAGAGGGACCGAGCAAAGTGGTAACATAGCCAAACAACAGTTTGCTAGGACAAGGTGGGTTAGAGGCTTGACATGGCAAATGGGAGGCATGATAAGCAAGTGGTAGGTATCGTAGCATAGGCATAGCAAAAGAGCGAGCATCTAGCAAGCAAAGATAGAAGTGATTTCGAGGGTATGGTCGTCTTGCCTGAGATCCCGCAAGGAAGAAGAACGAGTCCATGAAGAAGACAAACAGACGTAGTCGAACGAATCCACACAACACGACGTTATCGGAACCAACCCGAAGAAGCAACACCGGAAAGAAGCAAACAATCATGGTAAACAATCATCACATAAACATGGCATGATGCGCAAACAAGTATGATGCATGTCCGGTTTAATGAGGCATGGCATGGCAAAGTGCACAAACAACCCTACAAATTAAGTGGAGCTCAATATGCAACTCCGTTGCATATTGACGAAACACCACGTGACTTATTTAGTTCAATCTTTTTTATGTACCCAACAATATTAAATGTTGTTAAACATGGCAAGAGGGTGAAGCAAAGTAAAATTACCTGTCTAGTCAAGTTTAAATGAGGCCGGAAGCAACGAACAACAATTCCGGTAAATCCCCATATGCATATTTTAGGTTTGGTATTGTTCTGCCCTAAACATAATTTTAGAGTTATTAGACATGCAAAGTAAGGTCACCATGTTAAACTAGGCATTTTCCACCCCATTTACATATAAAGTTTATTAAATTCTGAGTTACGGTTATTTAGTTATGAATTAAAGCATTTTAACAAGTTATTTAAGCAAATTTAAACAAACAGCGGTTTAAACATTTTAAACATGGATGAAAGTTGGATATTATTAAACTAGACAAAATTCTAGACATTTTACATATAAATTTTGTTTTAATCCGATGCACGGTTAATTAGTTAGGATATGCATGAAGTGCAAGGGTGTTTCTGCAAAACTGACAGTCTCTGGATAAATTAGCTAAATCCGACCAAGGGAAAAAACATGATACGGACCGCATCTGAGAAGGAAGCCCAACAGGGAAAGGAAAAAAAGGGGGGGCGCTGGGGTGGCCTCACCCAGTGGGCTGAGGTCCAGTCGGTTGGTGGAGAGGTCCAGGCAGGCCGCGCGCCGCTGGGCCTGGCAGCTGGGCCGATTGGTGGACCTCACGCGAGACAAGGCCCAGGTGCGGGTCTTCTGCAGTCAACACGATGACGAGGGAGCGCTCGTCCTCGACTGAAACGAAGCACAGGCGAGGCATTGATGGATCTGGGCGGTGAAGGCCGCTCCCGCCGACGGACTTGACGGATCGAGATCGGGGAAGGCCCTGGAGACCACGGCGGGACTTGGCGGCCTCTTGTGACTCTGGCAGCTCCAGGTGAAGGGCGACGAGGAGGAGGAAGGGGCGCGCCGGTTGCTGCTGCTACTGGCCGGCGAAGGCGAGCTCCGGCGGACGAGGTCGCCGACCGACAGCAGGGTCGACGGAGACGCCTGGGTACGAGGGCTCCGGTCTCGTGGAAAAGGCACACAGGCACAAGGGGAAGGCAGCGGCGACGAGAGGCCGGCGGCGGCGCTCCTGTTCTCATCGGGATCGAGCGAGGAATAGCAGCACGGTGATGCAGATCGGCCGGAGTGGCGCTCGGGCCCTAGATGGGCTCGGGCGGGCCTTGCGCGAGCCTGAGTGGGCCACGGCGGCGCGGGGAGACAGGGGAAAAGCGAGGAGAGGCCACGTGGCCGCCGGCGAGTGGCCACGGGCGGCTGCGGGCGGTGGCTGAGCCAATCTGGGCGCGCCAAGTGGCGGGTGTGAGGTGGAGGGCGCCGGAAAATGAGGAGGGGGTGGTTGGATCTGGTTAGCAGCGCGGGCTTTGAGGTTGATGTGGTGGCTGGAGGTTTGGGGAGGGGCTAGGCTAGGTTTAGACCCGATTTGGAAGGGGAAGGGGTCTATTTATAGTAGGTGGGCTAGGATTAGGGTTTGGAGATGGGCTTGCTCCGTTTTGGACCCTCGGATTGCGATCGTGTGGTCCGAAGCGGAGGGAAACTAGGTGGTCTGAGAGCAGAGAAGAGAAGAAGAGGCCCGGCGGTAGTCCCGGATATCGAAAACGTCCGACGATTTGACCGACTATATTGTCTCTATAGTTTAACGGTTGGACTATCAAACGAGTTCCGAATGCGATGAAACTTGACAGGCGGTCTATCTACACTATAATAAGACCACACGCCAACTTTCAACCCAATCCGAGAACATTTTCCGGCCACTTATAAAATACTATTTCGGACATGCCGCGGGCGCGTGCAAGTGTGGTCGGGCTCAGAACGAACAACGGAAAGAACGAGGAGACCGGGACGGATGCAAGTTTTGAAAATGTGATGATGAAATGCACATGACGACATGACAAGATGCAACACGCAAGCGAATGACAAGACAACAACAGCGAATAACTGGAAGACACCTGGCATATCGGTCTCGGGGCGTCACATTCTTCCTTCGTAGGCCACCTTCATCTCATCAACATTGGCCCTCCTCTCCTTGGCCACCACCCACCTTTCCTATTGCCAACCTCCTCTCTCTAGTCTTTCTCCTCACCTCCATTTCTTTGGCTCTCAAGGTCTTCTTTGCCTTAGCCATATACCTTCCTTATTGCCATGATATTGTCCAATGACTCTTTGTAGTCATTGTCTCCTCCCTTCTTCATCTTGTCCTTGCCTTTCATCCTACCATCGGCCCTCTTCTTAGCATCCGAGTTTGGAGTGGGGATTTTTTCGTCCATGGCACTTGATGCATCATTATCGATGTCACCTTGTGTTGCATTTCCACCGATCTCTTTGACTTCTTATTTGGAATTTCATTGTATTTGCGGTTCTTCCACTTCTAAACATCTCCACTCTCTGTCCAACAGTGGTGCAAATTGAATCTCTTGCCTTTCCTTGAACATTTTCCCTTGCATTTTCCTCGGCCCTTAAACAATTCTTGAGCAATGTTGAGCTACATACCACAAGTGAGAAAAGAAGTTAGCCACCAATCCATACATGATATGAAAAAATAATGGACGAATGCAAACAAACAATCATCTTATCGTTGGTATTTGTGCCCCTCGGGTTCATACAGTCAACTTGTGCCAGGCATACCAAACACTATTGGCATTCCGATGATATTGTTTGCCATCGACGTTGGTGCAAAATTTCCAATAGATACATGCCACTAGTATTGCGTGCCATGAAGTACTTAGAGATACACTTCCTATAACTTGGCATTGGTTGCTCGACACGGATGAGCGGTTCAAAACCAACCTTCTTTCACACGTCACAGAACATTTTTTTCCTCTTTGGTAGTGTAATTCCCACCTCTCCCCTTGGAACTGCATCAACAAAGTACTCTTCTTCCATGTCAAGAACGTGCTTTTCTTGCAATGCATATTCTTGAAAGGGAATTTCTTGGGATATAAAATCTTTTTATAGAAAATTTTGAGATGCAACACAAGTATATTGCAAAAAGGATTTTGCACTACATACATCAAATTTGAATAAAATACACTCACATCACATCATAATTGCCTACAAAATGTATCCCATTAAAATCAATGGGAAAAACGGAAAATATTTTTTTACCTCCTAGGCATTTCACCGCACACGTTGGGGACACCTAGTGGCGGGGCTAAGTTTAGAAAATGGGTGTACAAAGTTCAATATTAGTATTATCCCAGTTAATTAGAATGGACTAATATATACACAATACTAGCATTAAGATTGCAGCCGTGTGTTTTCGGGGTTAGAACGAAAATTAATGCGTGCACATCCTCCGCCCATGGGGACACCTGCAGTTGTGGTGACGAGTGACAACGGATTGTTCTCGTGTGGTGGTGGGCAAAGAGGTGGATAGGGCCTAGGCGGTGTCGGGGGAGCCACTATCACCATGGAAGGCATCGTCGGTGGCGGGGCCATCGCCATTGTCGCCACCTTCTTCTTTGCCCGAGCAGTAGCTGTGGCTGATGGATCCTGCGGCGACCTCTTCTCCGAGACCTTGTTGGTGTGCAGGGGAGCTTTGGCGGTGATGGCGGAGTCCTTTGTCGCTTCCCCGCCGACCACGGCGGTTGTTTGTGGCGTCACAAGGCATTGGCACCGGACGACCTTTGGGTTGTTGGCACCAACGCGAGAACCACGGGAGGGATTGTTGCTGGTGCGACGGGAGCGGCAGTGATTTTAACAAGGTTCTATACTTGTGGGAAAAGGAGGGGCACTAGGGCTTTGAAATACAACAAGGCGTTCCAAGATTGCTTGATGGACTGTGCATTCGAGGATCTGCGTTATAATGGTGATGCGTTCACAAGGAGCCCGCATGACCTTGTATATGATAGCTTAAAAAGTCTTCATGCATGTGCTCCTAAGAACCCGCACCCTAAAGTCATAGTCATCGCCGTTGAACCTTAATCTATCTGAAGCTCTTGACTCTAGTTTTATTTACCAGAGTGTTTCATGGTGGTGAGGCGCCCGGACCCCTACTCTTAATCAATGTGGGTTGTGAGATCGATTCTACATCCATTGTGATGGTACTCTGGCTGGCCCTTATGATGCCATTTATCAGACAAGTGGGTTGTGTTCATTTTATCCATTAGAGGATACTTTAATTACCACATGTTCCAATACTTTTGAATTTTCAATAAACATTGAAAACACCCTAACTTACTTTTAATTTATTTTCCTCTAGGCCCCAAAAGTTACTCTCAAGAAGCATATCAGAAATGTGAGCATCTCGGTCAAAAAATCATGAGATGTCCAGTACCATCCAGCGTGATAATAACCACGCAAGAGCACGTCAAAGCCTCAAAGCGCTGTTCACTGACATCGAGTATATATCATCTAGAAAAACGCTGGGGAGCTGCAACAAGCACTCACCCTTCATGTGGTACACGCTAAACTAGAAGTGATACTTCGGCATCCACACACAAAGAAAAAACGAGAAGTGCCTAAGTAATTTTCATCATCTTAGGAGTCACACTCTAGTACTGCATTAATTAGTACTCCCTCCGTTTCATAATGTAAGACATTTTCACATTAGTATAATGTCAAAAAACATCTTACATTATGAGACGAAGGGAGTACGTAATTTTAATGCAGATCTCAACATATGCCGTAACTAGCCTAGCAGTCACACTCATCGATCAGAGTGCATTCGCTGCTGGATGGACGATCACATCCGGTTCATCCCGTGGCTAAATTTCGTGTTTTGACTTTTTTTTAAACTTAGTCCAGATTTGATCCTAATTTGTAAAAATTTCAGGATCCAACCCTTTTCTTACCGTCGGAGTCTTATAACAGCCTACCGCCAAGGCTTCTAGCGATAGGTTTGCATGCCCTATCGTAAATTTTTTCTAAGTATGAAACACAATGCATGCTCGTGCCTACCGCCGGTCACCTTGGCGGTAGGGTTGTACATGCTACCGCCAGCCTGTTTGATGATAGAGGTGTTTCCTACCGCCAAGGACCCTGACGGTATGCTGTTACACCCTACCGCCATGGACCCTGGCGATAGCAAAAAAGTCAGATCTCGAAATTTTTACAAACTAAGGTTAGATTTGGACTAAGTTTCAGAAAATGGTCAAAATACGAAATTTTGCTTCATCCCGTCGTCGGCCGTCCCATGTACGTACACGTGTGGTGTGACCGTGTGAGAGTGATCTTCTCACTTCTGAGTAGGTGTGCTCTCCGTGTACGGGTGGGATTCTGGACCATGTGCGAGTAGAAATCATGACCACTTGCCAAGTAACCCGCAATGTTCTATTTTGGGTGCATATACTATCTAGGTCAGGGAGCTCAGCCACGACGGAAAACAAGTCGACTAGACAGAAGCACTCCGAGCTTCTTTTGCAAGTATATGACACCGATGTTTTTTTTTTGTGCACGTCGATGGATCCATTGATCACTTTGATGCTCGGCCGGTGGCTAAGGGATTCAAGCAACAATATGTTATGAGTTATGAGGATATATGCACTTAGTCCAATGGTCAAGCCAGTGCCAATTCAGCTAGTTTTATCTATTTCCATCTCATAAAATTGAGTATATGATAGTTCGTCATGTACAACATGTTTCTGTTGGAAATATTAGCACTTTTCCGACTAATCTAATTCACGAGTAAGCAGTAAATATAGCAAATACGGTATGCATCTCATATCGATATTTAAACATGTGAGCACGTACTGTACAAAGAATCAAAACATCTATGGACAACATATATACAGCCAACACATGAATGAGCAGATAGAGGATGAATGAATCATACCCTCCACTTGGCTAGGCCAACGCGGCGACGGCAGCAGCAGCCTCGGCATCAGCCAAGGCCTTCTTCTTGGCGACTTCGTCGTCAGCCATGGAGTCAATGTAGAGAAAGTAGTGGAAGCATAGGCGGACGAAGACCGGGACGGATCGGGGGCAGTCGCGTAGAGACGCTCCCCAAAAACCTTATTACCGTTCTCTCGGGCAGGATCTCGAACGACAGGGTCCGGAGGCACCTGCTCTCCCGACCAAATATGCACGCGACCGTCGGGATGGGGTCGCCGGAGGTAGCACAGAGTGAGGAACAGTATATGACGGCTAGGTTACGCGAGAGGGAGTGAGTGAACTGAACTAGGGTTCACTTCACTGGCCAGCGCCTTCTTAATAGGCCACCAGGTAGATGGCCCTGGGCCAGGCCCACGACCGAGTCCGTGAACAGCCCACGGTCCAATGTCAGTGGCGCTTCCGTAAGACTCGTTAAATAATTAATAATTAATTAACCATTCCTGAGCGGCAAAAATAAGCTTCAGCTCGGCTCATTCCCACAACCTGCGGCATGCGCGCGCGTCCTGATGAGGCGAGGCGGGCGGCGGAGAAGGAGGAGCGCGCGTGTACAACTCCTATTCTCAGGCTTCCAATAGCAAGTGGTAGAGCAGCCCTTATAAAGAGGTCTCACTCTTCTTACTGTAGCAGCATGGGACTAAACTTCTCACACTTTCCACCACTTGCCGTACACAAGCATGGGCCTTAGAGATTAACCATGGATTATTGTCTTATATGGGTCTAAGCCCATCCATAATCCATCAACCCCCACCAGATCTCGAGGCACATAAGTTTGTTAACCGTTCCAAACAATGTTTGATATATAGACTAAGATTAGCTACTTTGCTTCTTTAGCTGCTCCAATTAGGAACCAATCCTCTGAGTGATTTATCCTCTTAAAATTATTACTATTCATTTCGGGGGCAAGTGCAAGCAGTATCAGATTTTAGAGAACACTGCACATCATAGCATGAAGTAGTTACTATTTACCTCCATGTCCTGGTCTTTCCAGTTGGCAGCTATACAATGCATCTTTGCTACCATAGTTGCTTTATAAAACCAATGTATGCTATTATCAAATGATCACATTACTTTCGTTTAGTCTATCATAGTACCATGTAATGGGTATAAGTATCTATTAAGGGCGTGTTCTGAAACCTCCCAGCTTCTCTAAAACTTCTCAAATCTGGCTTCTCATGTGGCTTCTCACTTCATGTGACGACCGAGAAATCGTTCGGCATGACAACTTCTATATTTGGTCGCTCTACCAGGCCTCCGGCCCATTTAAGCGCATGTGGCCCAGTCTATCCGGGAAATTGTTCAGCCCGTCCGCTCCCAGCATCCATCTTCCTGTGCATCTCCCCGTGCATCTAGTCGTGCACGAGAAAAATATATCAGGGAGAGAAACAGAATGAGCGAACCGGTACGCTAGGGACTCACTTGGCGGTGGCATATGGTTGTAGTATGTCTCAACTCCCACTTCTTCAATTTTCAGAGCTGGAAAAGGCTAGCTTCTCAGTTTCCTCCGTCTTTACACTACGCGGGCAACTGGCTTTTTGATTCTGAACTCTGCGGAGACAAAGCGTTCGGCTCAGCTCCAATCGTGGAGTTGGAGAAGCTGGCTGCCAGAGCGTTGCCGAACACGCCCTAAGTTGGTTTTAAATCAATCACGTATGCATGGTTTGAATACTCGGCTCACTCTCGCCTTTTGTGCCATGGGTGTAACGGGTCATCTAGTATAGGAAAGGCTAAAGAAGACCAACTATTAAGCTAAACAGGCTAACGAGCTTCTCTATCTATATTAGGTATAGGGAGAACAAGTCTATGGATCCATGGCCACAACTTAATTAGCTAGCTCCTCCTTAATTGCCTGCCTATAAAATTGGACATCCACACAGAAGTATAAGCAGTCAGGCATACATGTATGGGCTGCTATCTAGATGTATATATAAGAAGGGTAACACTAGCTAGCCAATTCGCTCGCTTGCTGCAATGTACACCCACCCACTTGACCAAATCAACCGTCCATCCATTTCATCCATCATCGCCATGGCCATGTCGTTGCCTTAAACCTACATCTTGGCTCTTCTTGCCGTCATCCTCACCCCATATGTCCAACCAGAACCAGAACCCGGCCTGAGCGTGAAGGTTGGAAACCCAACATAGGCGACCGCTTCGGCCCAATTTCAGTGCAGTCATCTGTTCCTAGCCAAGCTGGAGGCCAGGACGCCGAAGGTGAAGGATGTAATTGGAATGTCGATCCAGGTGGGCGCCAAGGCGGCAGTGGAGGCGGCCGCCAAGAAACCGTCCAGATGCATCGTCGACTGCCTCGACAGCCTTGCCTCCACATGGAGCGAAACAAGAAGCTTCCTACTCGCTCCCATTGCATGTCACTGAGCCGTTATTAATGAAATATCCATAAGAATCAGTAAGAAGAAATATGAAAAACGACGGAACAAATCACGGTGAAGGGCATTTCGTTGATGTCCTTCACCTCCGGCATCCTGACATCCAGGTTGGTTATTAACAAATTTGGCTGAAGCGGTCGTGCTTGTAGCATTGATGGCGTCCAAGGTTCTGGTTCTGGTTTGGACACCAGGGGTGATGACGATGGCAAAAAAGGTTTAAGGCAACAACATGTCCATGGTGGTGCTGGATGGAATTGATGGACGGATGATTTGGTCTGGTGGGTGGGTGTACATTGCATAGCGAGCGAAATTTTTGAGTCGATTTGATTTTTTTGGCAAATTTTCAGTCGATTTGATGATTAATATTTTTTGAGTTGATTTGATGATTAATATTTTTTTGAGTCGATTTGATGATTAATAAGGCGTGTAACATTTGGAGGCCCATCCATCTGCAGAGCCCATCGTAGAAGCCGTACAAGAGACACCCATTTGCCTGGCAAAGAAAAAAGGTTGAGCATTTTGTAGATCCCCAATTCCCCCGCCGGCCAGCCCGATGCCGCCGCCGCATCCAGCACCGCCGCCGGAGACGCCGATCTTCCAAACCCCAGACGAGCTCCTCCGCGACATCTTCCTCCGTCTCCCCACTGCTGCCGACCTAGCCCGCGCCTCCGCGGCGTGCCCCTCCTTCCGCCGTCTCATCACCGACCACGCCTTCCTCCGTCGCTACCGCGCCCTCCACCCGCCGCCTCTCATCGGCGCGTTCGACGACGACGCCTTCATCCCGGCCCAGCCGCCGCACCCCTCCGCCTTCGCCGCCCGCGCCTTCGCCGGCTTCGACTTCTCCTGCTCCTCCTTCCTCCCCTCCACCGCCGGACGTACCTGGAGCGCGATTGACTTCTTGGACGGACGCGCCCTCCTCGACGGCGCCCCAGTCCCAGGCAAAGGCGGCAGCTCTCATCTGCGCTATTTTTCGGTAAGGGACCTCGCTGTGTGCGACCCCGTGCACCGCCGCTACATCCTGCTGCCCGCCGTCCCCGGCGACCTGAAAGCGCTGGTCAGTGAACCGGACCTCCTCCGTCTGGAGACTTTCCTTGGTCCCGGCGATGATGGGGAGGACCCGTTATCATTCAGGGTCATGTGCTTTGTGCAATGCAGAATGAATATGCTGCTTCTCGTCTTCTCCTCTTTGGATTGGCAGTGGCATTCTCTTCCATTTGACCTGTGGAGTGCTCAGGCTACGTCTGATCCACTTGAACACCCCAAGGATGGGCTCTCAGATCGTCAGTTCGTCCACGGATGCTTCTGTTGGCGTTTTGCCCTCCTGAACAAGTTGATTCTGCTTGATACACGCGCCATGGAGTTCTCTGCTGTCAACCTACCACCTGAACAAGGATGGAGCAGCAATTTCGTCATTGTTGAGGCAGCAGAAGGAATGCTCGGAATGCTCGCTGAAGTCTATGACAGGGGTAACATGTATGAACCATGTTGGCTGAGGTATTCCATTCTGAGAAATAACCAATGGCACTTGGAGAAGGTCATCCCGTTGCCGGAAATGCATCATGTTGTTCTGCTTGGTGTAGGCGGGGGATACCTGCTCATAGGAGCGATGTACATCACATCTTCAGGAGAGGAGGTGATGTTTGGGTTATTTTCGGTGGACGTCAAGACGTTGCGGGTTGAGTTGTTCGCTGAGCTTAGCAAAATCATCTTATCTGGTCGACTATATGCTGGTTTCCCACCATCATTATGTGCACCAACTATATGAAGTGGTGAGCATGTTATCTGCTTAATTTTATTTAACATGGTCCCAGTGTTACACAGCAAAGATATATGATTCAGGTATTTATTTCATGATGATTTGCTTTTCCACTCTGCCTAGTTTGATAATAGTTCATTACTGTTAAATATTGTTAGTAATCCAGAGTTGCTATTGGCCTTGAAATTTCTACTACATGAGTTGGTCGAGTTGTTCAAGTCATTTCCAAGTTCCAGTTTCTATTTTGGCATATAACCTGTGTATGAGTCGAAATCATCTAATTACAACAGCCCCATGTTTCTGCTCTGAACAGCAGTTCTAGCAGTTTGTTTTTATGTGATTACAATCCACTACAGATTACTCCATAAATCAGTAGTATACAGCAGCCCGAAGGGGAAAAGTTGATTTTCGGTTGTCTGTTGATTTTCTGCTGTTGAACTGCTAAACAGGAAGGAGGAGGTCACATATAGTATTATTACATCTGTTCTGCATAAGTAACTTTATTCTTATAGACAAAAGAAAAACAAGACATGCAACAACAAAAGAGTTGTATACATGGATGCACCACTGAGCTTTTGGTTTGGTTTTGTCCATATGGTAAGTTCATTTCGTTTCATCTATCCACAGGTGCTGATGCGGTGTGGAAGAAAGAGTTGATTTCCTCTGAGAGCGCATCGTGGTGTAGGAAGAGAAAGTGTGATGTGCAGATTAGATGCACTTTCGCTTGTCGACAGTGAAGCGCGGATTGGATGTATTGTTTGCTTGTTCAGTGCGGACGCCCTATCGAGCGCTATGATGTGTGCCCGGTTACAGTGTTTGAAGCCTGTTACGATCTCTGAACTTTTTTGTGTTATTGCAGTGTCGATCGACTTCTTTAAGAAGGGGGTGTGCCGTGTGCCCTGCTTGGTTGGATACATGCAGTACTGTGTGTGTAACTGGATGAAATGATTTGTCCTCTTGGTTGAAATGGCGCTGGTTTCCTGTGCTCGGTCTGGAGAGGGGCTGGTCAGTATCCACACCGGCGTAATCGGTGCCGTCGGTGACCAGCACCTCATCGGCGTCGCCCTCGATCTTCGAAAAGACGACTACAACAGAGGAGCTCCTTGGTCCATCACAGTGACCTGTGGTCCCGTTGCACAGCACGTCGGCATCTCGCTTTGCACGCCTCCTACCTTATACTACTATATCTCTGAGTCTAACAACAAAATCGATTGTGTAACATGTGTCGCTTGGCGCGAGAAGGAGCGTGCGCTATAAATGGGCTGCCCCGGGTTAGTTCGTCCTTTCCCTTGTTTTTTTTCCTTTGTTCTTTTGTATACTTTTGTTCTTATTTTCGAAATTATTGTAAATAAATACGTTCCAAAAAATAAAAATAATTTGAAGAAGTCGTGAATCTGAGAAAATGTCAATGCAATAAAAAAATTTAGGCTAAAAAAATACAGGTGGTTTTGTAGTATACAAAAATGTAGAAAGCATACAAAAAAATGTTTGTGACATTTTAAAAATGTTCACGTGTTTCAATATATGTCATTAAAAAAATGTTAGTCATGTATTTGAAAAATGTTAAATGTGTATAAAAATATATTATTAATTTATACAAAAAATGTATGAATGTGTATGGAAAAAGTCGACATTAAAATACCTTAATCATGTATTTGTTTTCCTAATGTATATAAAAATGAACAATGTGTATGAAAAAATTAGATATTAAAACATATATTTGAAAATATGTTAATCATGTATTTGAAAAATGTTAAATATGAACAAAAAATGTAGCATGTGTTGCAGAAAAAGGAAAAAAAATGAAAAAAAAGTAAAACCAAAGAAAATCATTTAAAACCGAAAAAATGAAACAAGAATAAACCAAAGAAACAAAGAAAAGAAATAGAAAAAAGAAAAAAAAAGAAAAACTGAAGAAACTAGGAAAAAAAACCAAACTCAAAAGTGAACAAAGACAATCACACAGAAAAAATCGGACCCAAACAGTAAAAAATCAGATAAAAGAAAACCCACAAAGAAAGAAAAACTGCCGAAAATAACTAGGCTGGCCCGGTCGCGTCGTATCCGAGGCGAGGGGAGCATAGATCTCGCTATGAGTGAGATATAGCTGACAAGGCCAGAAGATACGCACGTCCATTACATTTCGGCGGACTCGAGTGCGAGCTGATCTTGGGCTGCATGGCCTGCTCCCATTGGCCACGTCCGTGGCCCTGCGAGGGTTGTTGCGTGTGGTGCATGAGATTTTGCTGAATGGTGAAGAAATTGTGATATGACCCAGCCAAGGTTGGATGTTGTGAGTGGTGACGGTGATCAATGATTTTTTTTATCAATCTCCAACAACAACCCGATAATCTGGTGATCTGAGTTTAGGTGTGAAGAGAGAGGGTTGTTGATCACGAGAAAAGTTTATGCTTTTTTGTCAAACCAAAAACTAGTGCCCTAAAATTTGCCCTTCTCTACTCCACAATGCAAACATATTCAAAGGAACTATGACATGATAATCAAAATTTCAAATTTCATTGTAATTTGCCCTTCTAGTTCCGAAGGTTTCTTGGTTATGTGTTGAAGCAGCGACTAAACATTGTAATTCATGATAGAAAAGATCCAGTCATGATGCACCAAACATTAGCTACACACAATGCATCAGCATGACAGCAGTGCTTTCAGGTTCCGGCGCTTATTTTAGAAGGTGATGATACAACATAAAAGTAAATAGAAAGTCCCTTCACAGAGGGAAGCAGTGATTTGCAGATGTGCCAGAGCTCAAGTTTTTTAAAACAGAGGTGAAATAAATTTTGAGACATGCACCCTTCTCATTTACTGCACGACCATCAGTTATCAATGTCTTTCATGCTAAGCACGCTAGTGGCGGTTCCCAAGCGATAAAAGTAAAGATTTTGACTCCATTGGGAGTTTTTGTTTGATTATTTGGAAGCTTTTTATGTTTGCAGTTTGGGACTGGGCATCCCTATTACCGCCCTTTTCTCGTGCGATGACGAGTGAATAAATATTCGACCTGAGAATAACCCACTTAGCATGGAAGATACCGACCACCTCCTGTCGTTCCATAAACGATCCAGGCACACAAAAAAAGATACTTATTTGAAGTTTTTAGAGGTGGCACAAGCAAATTTATTTAGGACGGCAGGATAATACCACATATAGGTAGGTATGGTGGACTCATCTGGAATAACTTGGGTTCAAGGTTTTTGATGTACAAGCATAATTCCCACTTAGTACAAGCGAAGGCTAGCAAATAGGTTGAGAAGCGGCCAGCTAGAGAGCAACAACGGTCATGAAAATGCATTATGCGTAAGTAACATTGGACACTAGCCTGAGTAGGATATGAACACCATGAATATAAATATCATAGAGGCTATGTTGGTTTTGATTCAACTACATGCATGAACATATGCCAAGTCAAGCCACTCGAACATTCAGAGGAGGGTACCATATCATCATACTACATCACAATCATTTTAATGCAATGCCGATATCCAAGATAAATCATTATCCACTCCTAGCTACTTATGCATGGCATGAGAAACTATAATCTCTAATTGTTATTGCAAACATGTTTAATTATAATGGGCTGAATCATGGATAATAGGTTAAACATGTTTACAAAAACAGAACAAGTCAAGTTCATACCCGTTTCTCTCTGCCACGGTCAGTTCATCGAATATCGTCATTATTGCCTTTCACTTGCATGACCGAACGATGTGAAAATATTAATTGTGCAAGAGTGTCGTTGACTAAGTTGGAATCTGCAAACATTTTATTCAATAGGAGAAGACAAGGTAAAATGAGCTCTTTGTTAGATCAACAATAATGCAAATAAAAGCCACTCAACATTTTCATCGTGGTCTACTCCTCAGTACGACTCAAATAAAAAGAAAAGAAATTTAGAGAAACACACTGAAATATTTTTGGAGTTTTTGGTTTTCTTGAACAAGCAAATAAAAAAAGGGAAAGCAAAAACGAGAAAAACTATTTACACGGAAAATCTCCCAACAGGCAAAAGAAGAATAAGGAAATCTTTTTGGATTTTCTTTTAAGTATTACAACTAAGCATGCAAAGAAAGTAAACTAACTACAATTAATATTTTTTGCTTTTCTAAGGTTTTTCAAACACATAAGAAGAAAGTAAGAAAATAGATTTAAGCACGAATAATACAATGAAAAAGTGTGAACAACGACAACTGAAATGATATGTGTGAACATGAATATAATGTCGGTGAGAAACACGTACTCCCCAAAGCTTAGGCTTTTGGCCTACCTTGGTAAGCAGTCAGTAGCCTGGATAGTAGTCGGCGTGGTAGCTCACGGAGGCTCTCGGTGCGGATGCCGCGGCCTGCCGTGCTACCTCAACTGGCGGGTTGTGAGCTCGGGCCTCGCTCTCAAGAACAAAATATCTTCCCTTGCTGTGATAGTCAAAAAGAGCAGGCGCAGGCAAATATGTGCACAACAGATGCTTGGTTAAACAACAAGTTTTAAGTGAAATGATGAATATATCCTTTAAGGATCTTATGATTTTTCATAGCGTCAAAGTCTAAATGCTGCGTGGGTAGAATAGGATCAAAGGGCAAAGGTGAAACACCCAGCTCTCTCGCTAAATGTGTGGCATAAATTCCACCATAGAAATAGCCACTATTATTGTTATGTTGTAAACTGTGTGCAACAATCGCCCCAAGATTATAACTCCTATCACCGGCGAGAGCGGTGCGTATGAGGCTCAAGTCTGGAGCACAAAGTGTACTACAGTCTTGTTTGCCTACAATGCATTTTCCATTAAATAAAGCAAAGTACTGAATTGCGGGAAAATGAATGCTCTTTATTCTATCTTGCGTCACTCCTCTCGTTTCACCGTAGCAAAGACTAGTCAAGAATGATTGGTACTCAGCCCTTGGTGGTTCGTCAATCGAACCCCAGAATGGGAGTTTGCATTGTTGAGAAAAACTCTCTAGTGATATGGTGAATGAATTTTCATAGAGTTTAAATGACACCCTAGGCTTATGGGGATGGAATTTAAATCCTTTGACAAATGATTCAGTGAGAGTGTGATGTTGATCGCACTTATCTAAAATGTAGGGACCGAGACCGGCATTGTGAGCATATTTCTCAAATTCCTCCTTAATGCCCACATGCACCATATAATCATCAAAAGGCCGTAAGCATGTTTTGGTGGTGCCATCTCGTATGGAACTTTCACTTGGTTCAATATAAGATTGACGAGCGGAGCTGTCACTAGAGGATGCCCCCGAGGATCTCCTCCTCGAAGAGCTCCTTCCAAATGGGTTTATCATGTTCGCGTACAATTTTCTAAAAAAAAATTAGGTGACAAAAATTTATCAACAAAACTTCATACAATTTCATAGCAACTACTCATAGGGATACATAGAGGCCTTAACAAGCATTCAAACTACTTAGAACTCTAAGAATTCAACATGCAAGCTCATATACAACAGCACCAAGAGTAGCTAATTATTCAAAATATAAACCACTAAAAAAATTAATTGGACAAATGGTGGAGTCACATACCAAGCAACAATCCCCCGAAACAGTTTTGAAAACGGAGCTTCGAGCAAAGAGATCGAAATCCATGGGTTTGGGAGCAAGAACACGAGAGAGAGAGAGAGAGAGCAATCGTGAATTTTTTCTGCAGGTGGGTGATGATGTGGTGTAAAGAGATAAGTGAGAGGGCCCACGTGGGGACCACAACCCACCAGGGTGCGCCATGGGGTCTTGGCGCGCCCAGGTGGGTTGTGCCCACCTGATGCACCTCCCTCTGATATTATTTGCACCAGAAATTCTTAAATATTCAAAAAAAATCGTATTAAAATTTCAGAGCATTCTGAGAACTTTTATTTTTGGGTCATTTTTTATTGCACGGGGAATTCAGAAATATACTTATCTTGGGGCATGTTATGTTGCTACACCTAAGGGCATGTACAATGGTGGCATATGGATAAAGATGTCCCATAACAAAAAATAGCTTAAGGCACCTACACTTATTTTTTTCCCCCAATGCAAGCTATCACTAGTGGGCCTCATTAAAAAATACTGAAAATAAAGACTTTACTACACATGCATCTTTATTTTTCACTGCAACATTTTCAGCTTTTGACACCAGGCCATAATTTGTCTCTCTAAACACCCGCCTCCTGTAGAGGATTCTGATTCCCTTTCCAAACCAACTTTACTTGGCATCCGATCCTACATGAAATGCGAGACATCATTCCAAGGTTGCATGGTACATGCCCTAAGGTACTTGTGTTATTATCAGCCTGACGACTATGAGTCATGGCACGAAGAGTGTGCTGGAACAGTGATGCAAAGAGCCCGTCTTTCGGCAGAAGATTTGGCAGGGTGCCTTCTGCCAATCTTTATGTTCATTCAAGTTGATACTACGTACCACTTGATACCAATGCAGGGTCAGGCCTTCCGCAATGACAGCCTTATACAGTGCTTTAAATGACATCGTAGGGGTGCATGCATGGACTCAGGACACAGCAAGTGGACGAGACTTGAATGTACTGCTACGGCTGCTGCATGCTGGTCCGTCTTGCATGTGCAAATTAAGCAGCATGGGTACTACTATTTTTGGCCAAAAAACGAAGTACATTTACGGCTTATAATTTACTATATTAGAAAGGAAGATTGAATAGTACGTCCAAATCACACTGAACTAAAATTTACAGAAAATTTATGTGTCAATCGAAATATACTATACATATGTACAAATAAGTTTTATCACTTCAAGTGGTGGAAAAGACAAGTCAATTATCAAGTCAACCTAGCTCTAAGTTAATCATTTGACATCAGCATGGCAATATATGGATAATCAAGCATGACACTTAACTATGGGTCGTATTTATTTCTGCAAAACTGCAAACCACATACACAATTGTGAATTAGCATGCTTATCCGCATGACTTGCAAATTCTTTATGAATATTCACGTGCATTATTTTCCGACATTTTAGATGAGGGAGAATTAGGGCATCTTCAACGCCAACCCTCAACCCTCCGCATATGTCCGAAACGTGTTGTTCGGACAACGGAAGCCATCCTACGCGGACTTGTATCGGTCCGCGGTGCGATTCGGACATACTTTCTCCCGCAAACCGGAGACAAACGTCGGGGCTTTGCGGGAGTCCAGACCACGGCGATGCCCGCTTCTAACCGCCCTAGCCCACCAAAAACCCCTCCCCCTCCCCGCGCACACTTCCCGCCCATCGCAAGCTGCCAGCGTTCATGCCTCCGTAGAGCGTGCCACTCCACATTGAAGGTTGCGAGGGCGCTACATGTCCGGCGGAACACGTCTCCTCGCCGCATTCAAACGCATCCATTAAACCCTGCGTGGAAGCCGAGAAACCTGCTCCGGCCACATGCCCGTTCACTAGCGGGCCGACCTTAAACGCAACACTAGGCAAGCTACTCCCATCCGCCCTTTATTTAAACAGGGTGAGACGTCGGGTAAGAATCGCACCACTTCGCCACTCCCCATCTCCTCTTTCCAGCATTTTTCCATCCGATGAGCAGGAAGAGCAGTTCTCCAGCATAAAAGCCGGCATGATGGCCCGCCCAGCCCGACGGATACGAGCGAGGCAGCTCGCTGCTTCCCCTCCCTCACCTAGCCCGATGGATCAAGTTGAGCCCCAAGCCGACGCGTGGTTCGACAACTCACTGCTCCAAGGCAACCTCTGGAGGAGTGGCGAGTTGCTCCAGACCAGCACAACGGGGAGCACGGCGGCACGGGCATCGCTCTCATCGACGACGCGTCGTACCCTGCCTGCTGTACCGTGTCGTCGACGGGCGCGTAGCCGCCCCATGCTGGCAAAGAAAGGAGACGGTTGCACAGACATCCACGAGGTGGTGGCCAGCATGTCTGTGCCCGCCGCCATCATCGAGGAGGAGTAGCAGACAGGAGGCATTCACCGCTTGGGTCCCATTAAGGCCATCGCCAAGGCAACAACGGCGTACACATCTTTGTCTTGCTTGGTTCTTTAGCGCAGACCATCATCGACCCCCGCCTTGGCTCCACGGAAGTGGAGGCACCCCCTTCCCCTCCGGATGAAGCATCAGCCGGCGGTTCTACTCCGATGAGCGGTCGGGAAGCGAGCCGCACTTTACTTCGAATCATATACCTCCGGGGCTCCTGACAGTCCGATGAGCGGGCTGCTAACATGGGTAAGACAAAGGGATCCATAGTGGTCGGCCGCAGACAAGTGTAGTGTATCTGTATCGTGTGAGTGGAGCTCCGCGTGACCATCCGTGCACATAGTTTACCTGTTTACTTCAAATATGTTCAAAATGAAAACGTTTTCGTCCGGTTTGTATGAAATTCGTCATGTTTATATGAAATCCGGCCGTGTTTGCACCAATTTTGTCCGGTTGGTTCAAACTGTTGTCAAAATGTATGCGGCTATGGTTCGATGGCGGCCTCCCACATCCGTGTCTGCGGATCCTGGTCCCCCCCTGTCCGCGGATGGGTGCGGAAGAAAATTTGCGGGTCACCATTGGAGACACCCTTAAGGCATGAAGCTACACTTTCTTCCCTATATAAGTGAATGGCATAAGGCTGCACTTTCTGTGCCGCTCGATGCCGAAACCATTCCAACTCATCGAACCACCGCGGACACCGGTCATCGAGCAGCGACATAGCATTCGCGCTTCCATTGAGAAATCATTTGACAATAATGTCGTTTGACATGCCGTGCCCCCGCTCTTGGGAGGTAGCTGCGGGAGGGAACGAGAAGCCCTACCGTCGTAGACACCATGCGGGATTGTCCGACAGCGCCAACCGGCAACGGCGAGGAGTGGGAAGGGTGGAGTGGTGGAGTTAGGGTTCGCTCAGGTCGCTTGCAGGAGAGACATGGGACTAGTTGTTTTTTTAGTTAGAACGTGAGGATTCTTTGGCCTTTCAAACTAGTGGTATTTTGACTAAATAGCATAAAGCTACCACATTTCAAGCTAGGTTTCGAGAAAACTACCACTTTTTCAAAACAAAAGTTTAAAACCTATGGAAAAACTAGTTCGCAATTTCAAAAAACAGTAACTGGTTAAAAATTATTACGGTTTATAACAGTTGTGGGCTTGTGGCCCACACGTCAGGCTGGCGCGACACAAAAATCAAGTCAGTTAGCTTGACCGTTATGACATGCGGGCCCCCCATCAGCTTTTTTTTACAAATTTACAAATATATCCTTATTTTTTAAAGAACAACCACTATAAATATTTTAAAAAGCAATCGGGGCCCTGCAATCTTATTTGAAAAAAGCCATTGGGCCATGACAAGAAAAAATGAAACACAATAAGGTCCATGTGCCCTCTCTGGTCATGGAGCATACCCGTGCTTGGCCCGCCGCTAGCGAGCTCATCCCCCACCGCCCGTTGGTGAAGCCGGCATCGCCGCCGAGCTCCGGGTCAATACTGGGTCGCACCACCACGCCCTCATCCGCCGAGGGCTTCTTCACCACCTTGTTCCTATCATGCATTCCTCTTTATGTCACGTACGTTCTGGTGATGCTTGTGCACAATCCAAGATCCTGGAAGTCGGGTCGCGCAACTACGCCCTTGCCGCCTGTTGGAAATATGCCCTAGAGGCAATAATAAAAGCATTATTATTATATTTCCTTGTTCATGATAATTGTCTTTATTCATGCTATAATTGTGTTATCCGGAAATCGTAATACATGTGTGAATAACAGACACCAACATGTCCCTAGTAAGCCTCTAGTTGACTAGCTCGTTAATCAACAGATAGTCATGGTTTCCTGACTATGGACATTGGATGTCATTGATAACGAGATCACATCATTAGGAGAATGATGTGATGGACAAGACCCAATCCTAAACATAGCACAAGATCGTATAGTTCGTTTGCTAGAGTTTTCCAATGTCGAGTATCCTTTCCTTAGACCATGAGATCGTGTAACTCCCGGATACCGTAGGAGTGCTTTGGGTATACCAAACGTCACAACGTAACTGGGTGACTATAAAGGTATACTACGGGTATCTCCGAAAGTGTCTGTTGGGTTGACACGGATCAAGACTGGGATTTGTCACTCCGTATGACGGAGAGGTATCACTGGGCCCACTCGGTAATGCATCATCATAATGAGCTCAAAGTGACCAAGTGTCTGGTCACGGGATCATGCATTACGGTACGAGTAAAGTGACTTGCCGGTAACGAGATTGAACGAGGTATTGGGATACCGACGATCGAATCTCGGGCAAGTGACATACCGATTGACAAAGGGAATTGTATACGGGGTTGCTTGAATCCTCGACATCGTGGTTCATCCGATGAGATCATCGTGGAGCATGTGGGAGCCAACATGGGTATCCAGATCCCGCTGTTGGTTATTGACCGGAGAGTCATCTCGGTCATGTCTACTTGTCTCCCGAACCCGTAGGGTCTACACACTTAAGGTTCGGTGACGCTAGGGTTGTGAAGACATGTATATGCAGTAACCCGAATGTTGTTCGGAGTCTCGGATGAGATCCCAGACGTCACGAGGAGTTTTGGAATAGTCCGGGGGTGAAGAATTATATATAGGAAGTGCTGTTTCGGCCATCGGGACGAGTTTCGGGGTCACCGGTATTGTACCGGGACCACCGGAAGGGTCCCGGGGGTCCACCGGGTGGGGCCACCCATCCCGGAGGGCCCCATGGGCCAAAGTGGGGAGGGGAACCAGCCCATAGTGGGCTGGTGCGCCCCCCTAGGCCCACCCCATGCGCCTAGGGTTGAAACCCTAGGGGTGGGGGGCGCCCCACCTTGGCTTGGGGGCCAATCCAGCCCTTGGCCGCCGCCCCCCTAGGAGATCCCATCTCCTAGGGCCGGCGCCCCCCCCCTTTGGGGACTATATAAAGGGAAGGGGGAAGGGGGCAGCCGCACCCTGCATCCCTGGCGCCTCCCTCTCCCCTGTTACACCTCTCTCCCTCGTAGTACACGGCGAAGCCCTGCTACTGTGACACCCTGCATCCCTGGCGCCTCCCTCTCCCCTGTTACACCTCTCTCCCTCGTAGTACACGGCGAAGCCCTGCTACTGTGACGCCCTGCATCCACCACCACGCCGTCGTGCTGCTGGATCTTCATCAACCTCTCCTTCCCCCTTGCTGGATCAAGAAGGAGGAGACGTCATTCGCTCCGTACGTGTGTTGAACGCGGAGGTGCCGTCCGTTCGGAGCTTGGTCATCGGTGATTTGGATCACGTTGTGTACGACTACCTCATCCCCGTTCTAGTGAACGCTTTCGCTCACGATCTACAAAGGTATGTAGATGCAATCTGAATACTCGTTGCTAGATGAACTCATAGATGAATCTTGGTGAAACCGTAGGAAAATTTTTGTTTTCTGCAACGTTCACAACAGTGGTATCAGAGCTAGGTCTATGCGTAGTTCTTCTTGCGCGAGTAGAACACAATTTGTTGTGGGCGTATATGTTGTCAACTTTCTTGCCGCTACTAGTCTTATCTTTCTTCGACGGTATTTTGGGATGAAGCGGCCCGGACCAACCTTACACGTACGCTTACGTGAGACCGGTTCCACCGACTAACGTGCACTAGTTGCATAAGGTGGCTGGCGGGTGTCTGTCTCTCCTACTTTAGTTGGAGTGGATTCGATGAAAAGGGTCCTTATGAAGGGTAAATAGAAGTTGACAAATCACGTTGTGGCTTTCACGTAGGTAAGAAAACGTTCTTGCTAGAACCCTAATTCAGCCACGTAAAACTTGCAACAACAATTAGAGGACGTCTAACTTGTTTTTGCAGCAAGTGCTTTGTGATATGATATGGCCAAAGTTGTGATGAATGATGAATGATCTATATGTGATGTATGAGATGTTCATGCTATTGTAATAGGAATCACGACTTGCATGTCGATGAGTATGACAACCGGCAGGAGCCATAGGAGTTGTCTTTATTTTTTATGACCTGCGTGTCATTGAGAAACGCCATGTAAATTACTTTACTTTATTGCTAAACGCGTTAGCCATAGTAGTAGAAGTAATAGTTGGCGAGCAACTTCATGGAGACACAATGATGGAGATCATTGTGTCAAGCCGGTGACAAGATGATCATGGAGCCCCAAGATGGAGATCAAAGGAGCTATGTGATATTGGCCATATCATGTCACGTTTATTTTTTGATTGCATGTGATGTTTATCATGTTTTTGCATCTTGTTTACTTAGAACGACGGTAGTAAATAAGATGATCCCTCATAATAATTTCAAGAAGTGTTCCCCCTAACTGTGCACCCTTGCGACAGTTCGTTGTTTTGAAGCACCACGTGATGATCGGGTGTGATAGATCCTAACGTTCACATACAACGGGTGTAAGACAGATTTACACATGCAAACACTTAGGTTGACTTGACGAGCCTAGCATGTACAGACATGGCCTCGGAACACAGAAGACCGAAAGGTCGAGCATGAGTCGTATAGAAGATACGATCAACATGAAGATATTCACCGACGTTGACTAGTCCGTCTCACGTGATGATCGGACACGGCCTAGTTGACTCGGATCATGTTATACTTAGATGACTAAGAAGAGGGATGTCTATCTAAGTGGGAGTTCGTTGAATAATTTGATTAGATTAACTTAATTATCATGGACTTAGTCTAAAATATTTACAATATGTCTTGTAGATCAAATGGCCAACGTAGTCCTCAACTTCAACGCGTTCCTAGAGAAAACCAAGCTGAAAGATGATGGCAGCAATTATACGGACTGGGTCCGGAACCTGAGGATCATCCTCATAGCTGCCAAGAAAGATTATGTCCTACAAGCACCGCTTGGTGACGCACCTGTTCTCCCTGCAGAACAAGACGTTATGAACGCTTGGCAGGCACGTACCGATGACTACTCCCTCGTTCAGTGCGGCATGCTTTACAGCTTAGAGCCGGGGCTCCAAAAGCGTTTTGAGAGACACGGAGCATATGAGATGTTCGAAGAGCTGAAAATGGTTTTCCAAGCTCATGCCCGGGTCGAGAGATATGAAGTCTCCGACAAATTCTTCAGCTGTAAGATGGAGGAAAATAGTTCTGTCAGTGAGCACATACTCACTATGTCTGGGTTACATAACCGCTTGACTCAGCTGGGAGTTAATCTCCCGGATGATGCGGTCATTGACAGAATCCTCCAGTCGCTTCCGCCAAGCTACAAGAGCTTTGTGATGAACTTCAATATGCAGGGGATGGAAAAGACCATTCCTGAAGTATTTGATATGCTGAAATCAGCAGAGGTAGAAGTCAAGAAGGAACATCAAGTGTTGATGGTGAATAAGACCACTAAGTTCAAGAAGGGCAAGGGTAAAAAGAACTTCAAGAAGGACGGCAAGGAAGTTGCCGCGCCCGACAAGCAAGCTGCCGGGAAGAAGCCAAAGAATGGACCCAAGCCCGAGACTGGGTGCTTTTATTGCAAGGGAAGTGGTCACTGGAAGCGGAATTGCCCCAAATACTTAGCGGACAAGAAGGCCGGCAAAACAAAGGGTATATGTGATATACATGTAATTGATGTGTACCTTACCAGTACTCGTAGTAGCTCTTGGGTATTTGATACCGGTGCAGTTGCTCACATTTGTAACTCAAAGCAGGAGCTGCGGAATAAGCGGAGACTGGCGAAGGACGAGGTGACGATGCGCGTCGGGAACGGTTCCAAGGTCGATGTGATCGCCGTCGGCGTGCTGCCTCTTCATTTACCTACGAGATTAGTTTTAAACCTCAATAATTGTTATTTAGTGCCAGCTTTGAGCATGAACATTGTATCGGGATCTCGTTTAATTCGAGATGGCTACTCATTTAAATCCGAGAATAATGGTTGTTCTATTTATATGAGAGATATGTTTTATGGTCATGCTCCTATGGTGAATGGTTTATTCTTAATGAATCTCGAGCGTAATGCTACACATGTTCATAGTGTGAACACCAAAAGATGTAAGGTTGATAATGATAGTACCACATACTTGTGGCACTGCCGCCTTGGTCACATAGGTGTCAAACGCATGAAGAAGCTCCATGCAGATGGACTTTTAGAGTCTCTTGATTATGAATCATTTGACACGTGCGAACCATGCCTCATGGGTAAAATGACCAAGACTCCGTTCTCAGGAACAATGGAGCGAGCAACCAACTTATTGGAAATCATACATACTGATGTGTGCGGTCCAATGAGTGTTGAGGCTCGCGGTGGCTATCGTTATGTTCTCACCCTCACTGATGACTTGAGTAGATATGGGTATATCTACTTAATGAAACACAAGTCTGAAACCTTTGAAAAGTTCAAGGAATTTCAGAGTGAGGTTGAGAATCAACGTGATAGGAAAATCAAGTTTCTACGATCAGATCGTGGAGGAGAATACTTGAGTCACGAATTTGGCACACACTTAAGAAAATGTGGAATAGTTTCACAACTCACGCCGCCTGGAACACCTCAGCGTAATGGTGTGTCCGAACGTCGTAATCGCACTCTATTAGATATGGTACGATCTATGATGTCTCTTACCGATTTACCGCTATCTTTTTGGGGCTATGCTTTAGAGACTGCCGCATTCACTTTAAATAGGGCTCCGTCGAAATCCGTTGAGACGACACCGTATGAATTATGGTTTAGGAAGAAACCTAAGCTGTCATTTCTAAAAGTTTGGGGATGCGATGCTTATGTCAAGAAACTTCAACCTGAAAAGCTCGAACCCAAGTCGGAAAAATGCGTCTTCATAGGATACCCTAAAGAAACTATTGGGTATACCTTCTACCTCAGATCCGAAGGCAAGATCTTTGTTGCCAAGAATGGATCCTTTCTAGAGAAAGAGTTTCTCTCGAAAGAAGTAAGTGGGAGGAAAGTAGAACTTGATGAAGTATTACCTCTTGAACCGGAAAATGGCGCAACTCAAGAAAATGTTCCTGAGGTGCCTGCACCGACTAGAGAGGATGTTAATGATAATGATCAAGATACTTCTGATCAAGCTCCTACTGAAATTCGAAGGTCCACAAGGACACGTTCCGCACCAGAGTGGTACGGCAACCCTGTCTTAGAAATCATGTTGTTAGACAACGGTGAACCTTCGAACTATGAAGAAGCGATGGAGGGCCCGGATTCCGACAAATGGCTAGAAGCCATGAAATCCGAGATAGGATCCATGTGTGAAAACGAAGTATGGACTTTGAATGACTTGCCCGTTGAACGGCGAGCCATAGAAAATAAATGGATCTTTAAGAAGAAGACAGACGCGGATGGTAATGTGACCATCTATAAAGCTCGGCTTGTCGCTAAGGGTTATCGACAAGTTCAAGGGGTTGACTACGATGAGACCTTCTCACCGGTAGCGAAGCTAAAGTCCGTCCGAATCATGTTAGCAATTGCCGCATTCTACGATTATGAGATATGGCAAATGGACGTCAAAACGGCATTCCTTAATGGTTTCATTAAGGAAGAATTGTATATGATGCAGCCGGAAGGTTTTGTCGATCCTAAGAATGCTGACAAGGTGTGCAAGCTCCAACGTTCGATTTATGGGCTGGTGCAAGCATCTCGGAGTTGGAACATTCGCTTTGATGAGATGATCAAAGCGTTTGGGTTTACACAGACTTATGGAGAAGCCTGCATTTACAAGAAAGTGAGTGGGAGCTCTGTAGCATTTCTCATACTATATGTGGATGACATACTTTTGATGGGAAATGATATAGAACTCTTGGACAGCATCAAGGCCTACTTGAATAAGAGTTTTTCAATGAAGGACCTTGGAGAAGCTGCTTATATATTAGGCATCAAAATCTATAGAGATAGATCGAGACGCCTCATAGGTCTTTCACAAAGCACATACCTTGATAAGATATTGAAGAAATTCAATATGGATCAGTCTAAGAAGGGGTTCTTGCCTGTGTTACAAGGTGTGAAATTGAGCTCTGCTCAATGTCCAACCTCGGCAGAAGATATAGAAGAGATGAGTGTCATCCCCTATGCCTCAGCCATAGGTTCTATTATGTATGCCATGCTGTGTACCAGACCTGATGTAAAACCTTGCCGTAAGTTTGGTAGGAAGGTACCAAAGTAATCCCGGCAAGGAACACTGGACAGCGGTCAAGAATATCCTGAAGTACCTGAAAAGGACTAAGGAAATGTTTCTCGTTTATGGAGGTGACGAAGAGCTCGTCGTAAAGGTTTACGTCGACGCTAGCTTCGACACAGATCTGGATGACTCTAAGTCTCAAACCGGATACATGTATATTTTGAATGGTGGGGCAATAAGCTGGTGCAATTGCAAGCAGAGCGTCGTGGCGGGATCTACATGTGAAGCGGAATACATGGCAGCCTCGGAGGCAGCTCATGAAGCAATTTGGGTGAAGGAGTTCATCACCGACCTAGGAGACATACCCAATGCGTCGGGGCCAATCAAACTCTTCTGTGACAACACTGGAGCTATTGCACTTGCCAAGGAGCCCAGGTTTCACAAGAAGACAAGGCACATCAAGCGTCGCTTCAACTCCATTCATGAAAATGTTCAAGATGGAGACATAGATATTTGTAAAGTACATACGGACCTGAATGTAGCAGATCCGTTGACTAAACCTCTCCCTAGAGCAAAGCATGATCAACACCAGAATTCCATGGGTGTTCAATTCATCACAATGTAACTAGATTATTGACTCTAGTGCAAGTGGGAGACTGTTGGAAATATGCCCTAGAGGCAATAATAAAAGCATTATTATTATATTTCCTTGTTCATGATAATTGTCTTTATTCATGCTATAATTGTGTTATCCGGAAATCGTAATACATGTGTGAATAACAGACACCAACATGTCCCTAGTAAGCCTCTAGTTGACTAGCTCGTTAATCAACAGATAGTCATGGTTTCCTGACTATGGACATTGGATGTCATTGATAACGAGATCACATCATTAGGAGAATGATGTGATGGACAAGACCCAATCCTAAACATAGCACAAGATCGTATAGTTCGTTTGCTAGAGTTTTCCAATGTCGAGTATCCTTTCCTTAGACCATGAGATCGTGTAACTCCCGGATACCGTAGGAGTGCTTTGGGTATACCAAACGTCACAACGTAACTGGGTGACTATAAAGGTATACTACGGGTATCTCCGAAAGTGTCTGTTGGGTTGACACGGATCAAGACTGGGATTTGTCACTCCGTATGACGGAGAGGTATCACTGGGCCCACTCGGTAATGCATCATCATAATGAGCTCAAAGTGACCAAGTGTCTGGTCACGGTATCATGCATTACGGTACGAGTAAAGTGACTTGCCGGTAACGAGATTGAACGAGGTATTGGGATACCACGATCGAATCTCGGGCAAGTGACATACCGATTGACAAAGGGAATTGTATACGGGGTTGCTTGAATCCTCGACATCGTGGTTCATCCGATGAGATCATCGTGGAGCATGTGGGAGCCAACATGGGTATCCAGATCCCGCTGTTGGTTATTGACCGGAGAGTCGTCTCGGTCATGTCTACTTGTCTCCCGAACCCGTAGGGTCTACACACTTAAGGTTCGGTGACGCTAGGGTTGTGAAGACATGTATATGCAGTAACCCGAATGTTGTTCGGAGTCCCGGATGAGATCCCGGACGTCACGAGGAGTTTTGGAATAGTCCGGAGGTGAAGAATTATATATAGGAAGTGCTGTTTCGGCCATCGGGACGAGTTTCGGGGTCACCGGTATTGTACCGGGACCACCGGAAGGGTCCCGGGGGTCCACCGGATGGGGCCACCCATCCCGGAGGGCCCCATGGGCCAAAGTGGGGAGGGGAACCAGCCCATAGTGGGCTGGTGCGCCCCCCTAGGCCCACCCCATGCGCCTAGGGTTGAAACCCTAGGGGTGGGGGGGCGCCCCACCTTGGCTTGGGGGCCACTCCAGCCCTTGGCCGCCGCCTCCCTAGGAGATCCCATCTCCTAGGGCCGGCACCCCCCCCTTTGGGGACTATATAAAGGGAAGGGGGGAAGGGGGCAGCCGCACCCTGCATCCCTGGCGCCTCCCTCTCCCCTGTTACACCTCTCTCCCTCGTAGTACACGGCGAAGCCCTGCTACTGTGACACCCTGCATCCCTGGCGCCTCCCTCTCCCCTGTTACACCTCTCTCCCTCGTAGTACACGGCGAAGCCCTGCTACTGTGACGCCCTGCATCCACCACCACGCCGTCGTGCTGCTGGATCTTCATCAACCTCTCCTTCCCCCTTGCTGGATCAAGGAGGAGACGTCATCCGCTCCGTACGTGTGTTGAACGTGGAGGTGCCGTCCGTTCGGCGCTTGGTCATCGGTGATTTGGATCACGTTGTGTACGACTACCTCATCCCCGTTCTAGTGAACGCTTCCGCTCACGATCTACAAAGGTATGTAGATGCAATCTGAATACTCGTTGCTAGATGAACTCATAGATGAATCTTGGTGAAGCCGTAGGAAATTTTTTGTTTTCTGCAACATTCACAACACCGCCGTGACTGGTAAGGTCGGGTCACATCCTCTCTTGCATGCCTCCCCCATCGGGAGAGGAGGTGGCGCTCTCAGGTGGAAGAGCTGGAGGAGACAGGGCAGCATGCAGTTCCTTGTTATATTTGGGAAACAGTTTAATAGGTGATTTTACTGTGGCTGACATGTGGGTCCCATGGGTCAGCAAATAGACAAACTGTACTGTTGAAATAAGGTTAACGACTGTCATAAAACAGTTCAAATTTAATCAAACGATTCATCAGTGCAACACAGCACTTTATTGAAACAGCGAACGAAATTTGTGGTAGGTTTCTAGAAATTGTGAAAAAAATGATAGTTTTTCCGGAACCATGGCCCCAAACGTGATAGTTTTAGTATTGCGAATCAACCTGTGATTGAGTTGGTTAGGTGGACAGTGATATCCCCAACCCATCAAGGTTCAAATCCTGGTGCCCGCATTATTCCTGGATTTATTTCAGGATTTCCGGCGATACGCTTTCAGTGGGAGGAGACGTTCCCGTCGACGACGAGGCGTCTACGGTGACTTCGTCGGAGGTGCTCATAGGGGTAGGGTGTGCGTGTGTGCGTTCATAGGGGTGAGTGTATGCGCGTGTATATGAGCGCTTGTGTCTGTATTGATGCTCAAAAAAAAGTTTTACTCTGATATTTTCGAACCTTTTGTTTTCACTAGTAGTGTTTCACTATTCCCTCTTTTAAATTTGAAGATGCATGTTTAATTGTAAAATGTGTACAAAAAGCAGAAACTTAAGAGTACGGTGAACTGCTCGGTGCTAGCAAGTGGAGGAAAACAAACTTATGTGTAGCGACATCGTCAAAGAAACTTAAGAGCGTCTTCAAGACGGAGGCCGGACGTCTGGCAGGCAGGTAGGGTAAGCAGAACGGGTGTCAAGCAGGGTAGGCCGGACGTCTGAAAAGGACTACTCTCTACAGTCTGAATCGAGCTCGTTCGACTCTTCTCTACAGTCTACGCTTCGCGCCATGGCCTCCCCTTCGACCTCTCCTGCTGCTGCTGGCCTGGATGCGCGCGAGCACGACCCCTGACCGGCCGCCTCACTCAACTCCGGGACCTTCTCTGCCACCTTCTTCCCCAACGTAGGTGAGCAACTTCGCGGCCCAAAATCTTGTCGGATAATCCCTTATTTTCGGTTCTATTTGTATCTACCATTGGCGCATCCACACCCGGCCCTTGCATTCGTGTCTAGAGGTAAACCTGTCTTGGCGCATCCACACCCGGCCCTTGCATCCTACGTGCTTATGTATTCTACGTGCTTGTCTTATTGATTTAAGTTGGTGCCAAGGATTTAGCAGTGGATGTTGTTTCCTCTTAGGCACTGAAGCTTGCCGGCCACGAGGAAGGGAGCATGATGCCGGATAGGAGAGGCGCGACCCTGCTAGAGGACCTCCCCGAGGATATCATCCACAAGATACTCGTCCGGTTGCCGTCCAAGGACGTCGGCCGCTGCCGAGCCGTCAGCACATCATGGTGCACTGCCACATCGACGCCCAAATTCATGCTCGACCACCACCAGCTCCAGCCCTCGCTCCCCATTATTGACGGCCGGGGGCTGCCCACTAATTTCGTCCTCTTCCACTCCGCCGGCACCAACCAACAGTTGTGGCCTTTCTCCCGGTGCTTGAAACACCACTCCGAGGTTTGTCTTCATGGCGCCTGCGATGGCTTCCTCGTCATCTCCTGGCTGCACCAATTCTACATCTGCAATCCGGTTATCCACACTCATGCTCTCCTACCCCAGCCTCATGTTGAGCACGCCCTCTACAACACCATAATTGGTTTCTACCAGCACCTTCCAACTCAAGAATACAGGGTGCTCTGGGTCTCGGAACCATGGCACCCGTATAAATCCAGCTTGCACGTTCTCACAGTGGGATCCAATGTGATGAGGCATATCAGCGTCAGAATGGAAACACTTGCACCGCCATCCATGGAAAAACAACAGCAGTTACTCAAGGGATTGCGCTCTAAGTCCTGCTGTCCACCATCAGTGCATCACCGTGGCAGCTTGCACTGGTGTCCTTATGATGCCACTGAGATTGGGGGACACAGCTCAGACATTATTGTGTTCGACACAGAAGTCGAGTCATTCCGGTGGATGCGCAGTCCCACCCAGCTGTGCCATCATAGAAAGCTGTTCGACATGAACGGCACACTTGCTTTCTGGGGCAGCTTGACTCCCAGCTTGACCGCTATGGATGTCTGGGCGATGCAGGATGACGTCTGGACATTCAAGTACCAGATTGACGTGTCAACGCTGGAGGTAACACGACAACTTTATTCAACCTCTTTTAAAAAGAAAAGGAGAACACCACTTGATTCAACAGTGCAATGGCTCGATGATATGGTTGTGTTGAACGACCGTGAGCTGCTGATCATGTTTAACAGTAAACATGTATTGCGCTGTGACATTGATGGCAACTTCTTAGGAATGGTGAACATAGGAAAGAGTCAATATTGTATGATGCTTAATCACTGCCGCCTCAAAGAGAGCATTATTCCAATTCCATCCCACTAGATTGAGATGCAAAAGGAAGATGAGAAGTTTTCACTCTCCACAAGGCGTGTCTCAATGTTCAAGATTCCTGGTTTGCTTCCCCCCTTGGATTTAGAGCATGTATTTTCTTCGTAGCTCTTATTGCTATTTATCTATCAATATAACACATGCTTTCAATACCTGGTGCTTACTGTGATATCTTGAATGTCTGATCCTTATTGTGATGTCTTGTTAATTAATCGTCTGAAATATGGAGCATCTGTTGGCACTAATTAAGGATAGTAAAACTGAGCCTAATCCCTGCTCTCTTATGAATTAGGCATTTCTGGCCATTTGATTTCGTTTGTTAAACATTTCTGACCATCCGATCTAAATTTAGCGCCACGTTAAGCGCGAACTGGGCCTAACGTCGCAGGTGCAGCTACTCCCGTAACTATTTTGGAGCCCAGGGGTTAATTGGGCCAGTTTTCCTACTCGGCCCAACTCAGCGAAGCCCGCTTCAGCCTTAAAGAAAATAAAACACAGCGAGCCAGCACCGGGAGCAACTAGTTAACGAGCGCTCCTTCGGGAGCCTTGCAACGATCAGCGCCACTTGGCGCGCTCTCAGCCATTCACCACGTGTCGCGCTCTGGGCTCTCCCTCCGGATTTTATTTTATATTTTTATTTTTCCACATGCGTTTTCAGCATTTTAAATGTTTTTCCGAGTTTTTTCGACGTTTTAGTTTTCCACAAGTCTTCCTTAGCTTTTCAACAAAAAAAATTCTGAAAAAAAAAATTGCGCGAAAAAACGCATTTTTTTCCTTTCGCGAGAGTCACGGCCATGCCTCTTGAAAACGAAAAAACAACATGTTTTCTGTTTTTTTTTCTTTCGTGAGAGTTACGGTTTTTCTTCCACGAGAAGCACGGGTGTGCTTTCACGAGAGTCACGGCCGTGCCTCTCGGACTGGGCAGGCACGCAGTCAGTGTTGCAGCCCACTAACATGCTTGCATGCTTGCATGTAGCGATTAGCTAGTTAGGATGGTAGATTAGTGGGAGCTAACTATAGGTATATGTGCACTGGGTATAAAAACTCAGGCTCGACGGAGCGAGTGGGCTTTTTGGCCCGCTCATGACTGGACCATACGGTCCTGGCCCGCATAAGAAATTGGCCGGTCCGGTTACAAAATATCGGCCCAAAATTTGCTTGGTCCGGTCCTATCTTTGACCGGTCCGACCAAACAGACCGAAGCGCGCTGCAGGAACGAGAGAAAAAAATGGTTCAATCTGACAATCATTGTGACATCCCACGACTAACTTCACATCAGAATTTATCTATCAATTATGGCAAGGCTCGCAAATAAAGTGGTTGGATTGTTAGGTGGAAAGTGGTATTGCCAGCCAACCAGGGTTCAAGTCCTGGAGCTTTTATTTCAGAATTTTCTGTGATTTGTGTTTAGTGGGAGGAGACATTTTCATCGACTATGAGACACCTACGATGACTTCGTAAAATCTCAAAATAATATGACAGCTCATTCTCTTGGAAGTGCTCATAGAGATATAATGTGCGTGTGCATGTTTATATGGATGAGTATATCCGCGTACATATGAAATTTTGTGTTTGTACTGTGTTTAAAAAAATTTACAACAAGGCTCGTACACAGAAAATCATGGGCTCATGCAGTGCTGCACATTATAAACTAGTTGCATGGTACAGAAAAATCTGCTAAGGAACACACATGCAGTCGTGCCATTCCGGCTGCCCAGCGCACTTCCTACAGCACATGGTCCACCCCGCCATAGCACCTGCACACATCGCGCATTGCACCGCCGGTGGTGGTTGGTCGGTCCGCACGGTTCGGCCCTGGCTTTGACGCCACTGGTCCGGTCTTTGAAAACAAAATCGTCAGGCGGGTGTGTCTGTCCCGGACCGGTGGTGGTTGACCGGTTCACTCGGTCCGGCCCGGGCATCGACGCCCCCGGTCCAGTCCCTGAAAACAGGACCGCCAGGCGGGTGGGTCCGGTCCAGTCCGAACCGCCGGCGGTCGGTTCAAATGATGGCTCGGTCAGGGATCAGACCGGCTCGGACCGTGTCTACCCTGAATAAAAACCACTCTTCTTTCTCCTAATCCGTGAAGGTGTGTTGCCGGGCCACATTTTGTTCTGAAAAAAGTGAGGCCGGCGTGGCGCCGTTTATGCGGCAAGGCATTCGTCGCCGGAAAAATCTTGTGTCAAATGTGCTCCTTCTTTCACATTCGCCTTAGAAAGAGAGACTGGAGCACACCCTGAGTACACGGCGAGCGCGACGGATGTGGAGGCCGCGTCCTGTGACATCATGCATGCGGTGAGCGCGGAGGCCACGAAGGCGTTGTGTGGTGGCACAAAGCCCGTGGACGCTCTGCACAGCGTGGCATCATGGCGAGGTATGGTGCAGCGAGCACACGGCGATGTGACGGCATTGAGGTGCTGCGGGGCGGCGGAGGCCGCAGCGGCGCCGTGCGAAGACTGTTGAGGCGCGTGGCGCGGTCGTGTATAGAGGCGCGCGGTGACATGGGATGGAGTCGTTCATGACGATGGTCGACAACGAGCTGTGTCAAGATTAGGAAGAAAATTGTTAGCACTAGTCTTGATCATGTTAGTGGAGTTAGGGCATCTCCAATGGAAGGCGCTAGTACCAGGCGCCGGGGTAGAAATCCCGTCCGTTTCATCAGATTCCCACCCAAATTCTGACTTTTTGTTAGCGCCGGCGCAAAATTAGGCATCAAGCGCCCCAGCTTTTTCTCGTCGCCGTTCTGTTTTATTTTGAACTAGCATAGCGCCTGTCCTTTTGCGGTTAGCGTTGGAGAGGCAGATTCTAACACGAACGCTTAGCCAAAAATCCTTCCCTTAAAAGCTTATTCAAGCGCTTGGCACTGTACATGCCCTTAGTCTCGAAGTAGTTAGCCTGGACTCGGCAGGTGTGCAGTCGGTGCTGCGTCATGTAGCCGGGTCGCACCACAGCTCGTGGGCTGCATGCTTGCATGTCCTCCGTTTCAAAATAGATGACCTAATTTTATACTAATTTTAGTGTAAAGTTAGGTCATCTATTTTGGAACAGAGAGAATAATGATTAGCTAGTTAGGCTGGTGATTTAAAAAAAAAGCTAGTTAGGCTGGTTAGTTAGTTAGCTAGATTAGTGTGTCCGAGACAGTGGCGAAGGCAGAATTTCTTTATAGGTGTGAGGGAGCTCACGAAGGAGGGAATAAAACAATGTGTTAATATAATTATGTGCCGCTCATTGCCTTAATACATAGATTAGAAAAACAAATTCACTAGTCGTATACAAATAATCAAAATTAATCGGTCGTAGACAACTAATTAAAATTATAAAAAAGATTGATGTTTGATAGTTTATGGACTTGAAAAATTGGACAAAAGAATTACAAATTTTAGGGCTAATACGGCTGTAATCCTTACCAGAGGTCGCTGCTTCCGGCTCGCCGTCACTAGCACATAAGCTCATCGTTTCGCGATTTGCGGTTTGCGGCGTGGTGTTTCACCCGCCACCGAGTTCCCTTGAGCGCCACACGCCGCGTGAGTCAAGCATCGTTGCGGGTGCCCGATTCGCCCTAACTGAGGTTAGACGTGCCGCCATTTCGTAACTGCGGCTGTGTGTACGTGATTTCCAAGTTCTTTTTAGACAACGTGCGCAATTTCCAAATGGTGAATAGCAGCGTAACTGGACAGCTCGAGCTGGGCTACAGACAGCTAGGTGGGCTGCTGGGAGGATAACTGGGCCATTGGAAATTAAGTTTGAGGCCCCTGCGAGTCTCCTGCTCCTCCAAACTGATGAAACCAATACAACTCCACCGACCAACTCTCTTTCTCTCAATATATATATATATATATATATATATATATATATATATATATATATATTTAGGAAATAAACGTAAGATTACCTCGGGTGAAAAACAAATTATTCTGTATCCTGGGTGATTAATAGTAATACTACAGAATAATTTGTTTTTCACCCGAGATAATCTTACGTTTATTTCCTAAATATATTGTGTTTAGAATATAAATAGTGATATGCATATTGATTCAATATGTAAAATTTCATATAAAAAAATACGGTGCATTGATGACAAAATAAAGAGGGGTGAAGAATAACTATTCCTCACCCAGGGTGACGAATAGCGTGACCCTATATATATATATATATATATATATATATATATATATATATATATATACACACACACGGTGGCGTTAAAGTGAGCCTGAGCGCAGAATGCTAATTATGCGCTCCGGCCAGATCGCATGGGTCACTCGGCCTAATCAACAATTTTTTATTCCACCTGATCGTAAACTCTTTTGGTATATATGGTAATAGAATTAAAACGGTTACTATGTGCAGACACGGTCCCCGCTCCGCCAAATCGTGCCACTTTTTTCCCACCTTGATAGTAAAACCTTTGGTGAATATAGTAACAGAATTAAATTAATTACTATATGCATGGTCGCAGTTCCTGATCCACCAAACCAATCCACTTTTTTGCTTGTATGAAGAGTGTCCGCTTGTAGTAATGGTAATGGTGTTACGAGCCAATTGCAAGTAGGTAGTTTGTGATGATTGTATTACTATATGGTAATTAGAACTACTATGGCCATGTATAGATGGATATCACCACAATGTGAGTGTTTTTACTGTCTGTCTGTCTAACTTAGAGACGGTAGTAAATTCCTAGTCAGCATGTAGTAACCTATTTGTAGCTTTTACTACAACTGGTAGATTTTACTAATCCAGGAGACATGTGGATAGGATCATACGAGTGGTGTTTTTGTTACCATAATTAATTACTACGTAGTCAAAGGCTTTTTAGTCGAGCATAGGATCCTGGGCTGGTAATTACTAGAGCAAAGGCACATGTAGTAATTTTTTGCGTCTGTTACGATGGCTTCAAGAGTTGGTTACGATTAGACGATTAGGCGGATGGCACCGGGCCTAGTTTCGCGGGAGTTATGCCCGTTGCTTGACCAGCGCGCAGAATAAAGAGTATGCGCTCAGGCTCAGTTTAGCAAACTATATATATATATATATATATATATATATATATATATATATATATATATATATATATATATATATATATATATTTCCCAGCTCCAAAAATTTGAATTCAAATTACGTTTAAAAAATTCAAGCAGTTTTTCCTTGAAATTTTACGGTAACCGCTAGTACGTTCTCGCCCACCCTCGGTATTTTCTTGGGATTCGGTAGCCAAAACGGCGAGGATGGCTAAATTGCTGTGAGAGTCAAACATAAAAAAAGGATACATATGATTGCCCTGTATAGACATACCATATCGCTAATTACTTATCGTAGGCAAAGCTAAAGACCAGCCCTTTCCTTTATCTACGTTTGCGGGATCTATGGAAGTCTAATCTTTTCTGCATCCCCACCGGCACTTCAAAGAAGGACAGAAGAAACATCAGTAAGCTCGTCAAAACTGAATTTATCAGAACTAGCCGACCTCTATAAGACATTAGCTTGCCCTTCCAGCAGCTTAGTCTTTTTTCAAATCTATCTTCTATACATTTCCATTCATTGTTCGTTAAACGCCTATGATGGATTGGGATCCCTAAGTAACAGAACAATTCACTTTTGTTAAAATTTAGTTTTAGTCCAGACGATTGCTCAAATAGGCACAACACGAGTTTCATATTCCTGGCCTTCGCGAGGTCGTGTTACATGAAAATAATAGTGTCATTAGCGTATTGTAGAATGGATACCCCCCTCTACTAGGTGAGGAACTAGTCCTCCTACTTGGCCATTCTCTTACCGACAAGGACTGCTAACATGTCCGCTACTATGTTAAACAACACAGGAGACATGGAATCTCCCTGTCTTAGCCCCTTGTAAGTCTGAAAATAATGCCGCATGTCATCATTTACTTTTATCCCAACACTACCTTTTTGTATGAATGTATCCACCTGAGATCTCCAAGACTCATTGAACCCTTTCATACGTAAGGCTTGCTGGAGGAAGGGCCATTTGACCTTACCATAAGCTTTCTCGAACTCCACTTTGAATATAACACCATCAAGTTTCTTCGTGTGGATTTCATACAGATTTTCATGTAAGACGACAACCCCTTCGAGGATGTTCCGTGCTGGCATGAAAGCTGTTTGGGTTGGTTGAACTACCGAATGAGCTATCCATGTTAACCTATTCATGCCAACCTTGGTAAAGATCTTGAAGCTGACATTGAGAAGGCAGATCAACCTCAATTGCTCAATGCAAATTGCCTCCACCTTCTTTGGCAATAACGTTATTGTTCGAAAATTTAGGTGGAATAACTGTAAGTGACCATCAAATAAGTCCTGGAACAAAGGCATAAGATCTCCCTTGATGATATGCCAACATCGCTTATAGAATTCCGCCGGGAACCCATCCTGTCCGGGAGCTTTATTTTTTTCACTTGTGATATTGCATCAAACATCTCTTTCTGAGTGAAAGGAGCAGACAACACCTCATTCTCGTCGGAGCTAAGCCGTGGTATATCCCCGATCTCGCTCTCATCGAGGGATATAGAATTTTCTTCTAGTGCTCCAAAAAGCATCTTATAATAAATAGGAGATGTATAGTTTGAGGTTCTCATGCCCTACAATTGTACCCTCATCTTGTTCAAGTTGAACAATTTTCTTTTTCCTATGTCTCCCATTAGCTAAGAGATGAAAGAATTGGGTATTATCATCCCCTTGGACAATCTTAGATACCTTCGCTGTAAGTGCCCATTTCATGTCCTCTTCTCGCAGAAGAGCTTGTAACTTCTTCTCCGCCTCATTCTTAATATTTCGGTCAGACATATTAAGAAGTGTGGTTTCTGCACTCAAATCGAGCTCATTAATAATTTGTAGCAGTCTCTCCTTTTCTAATTTATATAGACCACTTTGATTCTTGGCCCATCCTCTCAAGAATTGACGCAAGTGTCTAATTTTGGTTTGCCATCTATTAATATTTGATATCCCACCCGTATCCTTGGCCCATTCGGCTGCAATGAGATCAAGGAAGCCTCCCCTTTCAAACCATCCGAATTCGAAAGGAAAATTATTTAATTTATCCACATGTGTCGCTTCCCCAGGATCGATCAACACTAGAGTATGATTAGAAATATCCCTCTGTAGGGCATGAACCGCTTGGGCTCTTTTTGGCCCCTTTTTCGGGTTTTTTTATTTTCGTCAGGAGTCTCATCCGACTTATGGGGGAATCATAGTCTCCATCATCCTTTTGTCACTTGGGACAATGTTCTAATAATGAGTTACTTGGACAAAGTTAAAGAAATTTGACTTCCTACAAAACTAATATTCCTTATATTTTGGAACGGATGAGACATTTAGTGTCATGGGTGGGGGAGATGATAGAGTGTGCTTTATTTTTATTTATAACTAGTTGTGCGGCTAGCTCCTTTTGTTTATATCTTCATACTATATTATGCATATAAAATTTGAATTTCCAATTTGGTTTCATTTGTTACTATAAATGTTATAATTTTTTTCCAGTAATTTAGGTTTTTTGGAAATCATTTGAGAACAAAAATTCTATCTGGGTCTCTAACGTATTTCAGTAGTATAGTTTGAGAATATGGTTTTCCATTAAGAAATGTTTTTGTGTGTCCAAGCCAACATAGTATATCATAAATTGTTTGTTAAAAGCTTGTTAATGAACATTAGTTACCCGATAAACTGTTAAGGTACTGTAAAGACGAAATTTACCATTTTTGTTAACAAAAACTCACCTATAGTTTATAAGGTATAGGAATTTTAGTCTTGTTGCGATGAAAGAACTATGGCTTGCCTTTTTGTACTCACCATATCATATGTACATTAATTTTCAATTTGTAATGGTTATTTCTTAAAATTTTATATTAGTTCACATTGAATTATTACTTTTTGGTCATTTGTCCTTTTGCATCAACTTTATATCTGGTTGTGGCATGCTTTTTTGTTTCATTGTAGGTTGTAGAAAGGCCACCACACTCGCCCGCAATATTTTTCATATTCTCTTACAATAATAACATGCCCTCGTTTATTCACCTGTTCTTTCTAAAAACATGTCATGCATGTGGTGTACGCAGTACTTAGACATATATAAACTATTTCGTTCTTCCTAGTATATCACCATACTGGTCTAAGCTATTGTGAAACCTATCTCTCATCAGTAACTATTTCTTTAGAGACTGGCCACTAATTCTGCATGACCTGGTTGGTCTTAATTTCTTTGAAGATATAGTTTGAGTGGAAATTTTGTTTTGGAGTCCTAGTTCTTGAAAAAATGTAAATATATTTTTTGAGTGTCAAAAAATATGAAAGCCAGTCCACACGTATAGATACATGTATTCGGCTTGTTTGTAAATCTTGTCATAATGAGATCCTAAAATAAGGTTAAAATCCCTTTTCAAAAAATTTTCACATTTTTAATATGCTTTTTATGCATATCTCAATTTTTTTAGCTTTGAGCTCCAAATTTGCGTGACTCGGCTTGTCTTTCTCTTCCTTCAATTTTTTTGCTTACAAAAGATAGAGTATATCTTGCTGGAATTGCATTTTGTGAAGACTCTAGTGACCCTAGTTCCATATTTATATATTGATATATTCAACACATGTATACATTTGTCATTAGGCAATACTAAAATACAGTAAAAATTTCACAGTATTAAATTATTTTTAATGTGAGTTTTGAATATATATATTTTTTCATATTTTTGTCTCATTGTAGCATGAGGTCCAAATTTATGAACGACTTGGTTCCAATTGACATTGTGGCTCTGCAGAATGGTTGCCTTACATCATTCAGGTGTTACACACAGCCTCCTGCCACAGCCCACACACACGCTTGACGACTTGTGTGGTTGAGCTTTTTTTTTTTGGGGGAGGGGGGGGGGGGGGGGGTGTTAGGCTTAGATTTTTTAGATGGCCTGGCCGTTGTTCAGTTTTGATATATTGGCCAGTGTTTTTTTTTTGTGACATAACCAGTTTTCAGTTCTGGTATATTAGCAGACTACCGCTGTTACGTACTTCTGAAAGAAGGCTACCTCTTTGGTCGTTTGAATTGCCAAGACCGATTGAAATAGTGCACGTTCTCTTGTTGTTTTTTTAAAATTATATCTCCTTGTCGTTAGGTGGACCTAGAAACGTGAAAGGTTTTTGGTGTGAGGAAGAAACGTGATGGATTATGGTTCTTAGTTTCCTATTTTGTACAGATAATTTGGCGTACGTGTCCGGTAGTCTGCTATAGTTTCTACCTTTTTTATTTTAATTCTCTTTGCCTTGCATATGCATATACGTGACAACTCAATGTGTTGGCACATATACATGTTAAATATGTGTTACGTGAAAACTATTAAATCTAAGCCGTTACTGTTCTCATCAAACGGTGCAAATAATATTAGCATATGTGGACAAACGTAATAGCTTGTTTGCCTCTTGTCTTAATTATATAATAATAGATAGAAGATAGATGCGGTAATTTGATCGGCCTTTCGTGTTGTGATTTTGTGTTATCCGTGAGGAAATTTCTATGTCGGTAGTATCTTGTGGGATCTTTAAAATTAAAGAGCTTAGTGTTATAGATGATGGATTACAGGCTGATAATTGTAGTATCTTGTACAGGTTGTAACATCCAGTCTAGCCGCTATTCATCTAGCCAGCTAGCTATCATCCAATGTTTTAAATAATGGGCTATGAAAAATAGCGGTGGGCCTCCAAATCAGCTATAGCGGGCTATTTGTAAAGGCGGCCATTTAACGGCACTCTGCTAAAAAGGCTATAACAGGCTATAAAGAAGCTATAGCCGGCTATTTAAAACTATGCATCCAGGTCAAAGTTTTTATCAATCATAAGAGCTTGAGATACATTTTCACTTAGCCAAATCTGGCTTTGATATGAACTTGTAACACCCAAGATGAATTCATCACGTGATCGGGATAGAATTGCATTATGGGTGTCACATGGGCCGTTGATGATCTGTAATGCGTCAGCCGAGGGGCAGTACGAGAGGGTCCTGAAAACATCGGTGTCGTGTGCTATGCTCGACAACAAGCACGTCTCTGGGCTCTTCGTGCCGGTCCACTTGTGCAACGACTTCATGCTCTTCCTTAAACAGAATCCTATATGGGACACACTATTGGTTCTCCCCAATTAGGGCATGTACAATGGTGCTATCTTAGAAGTGCCATATAGGATAAATAGTGAGGTGGAGGAGAGAGATCTCGTAAGAAAAGGCTTGTCTTCTCTTATTTAAGATAAGACAAGAGATGATCTTTTAGCACAATTTGTCTCACCATGTTTTAAGGAATTGCTAGTTATTGAAGATAAGACTAAGATATAACCCATTGTAGACATATTTTTTTGTCATCTCTAAATTACATGTAAGATTTAAGATAAGACTATCTTATCAACCATTGTACATGCCCTTACTGGCGAGACTCAGGGATTGCCGGATCGGGACCCAAAGGGTAGCTAGTACAAGAGCACGGAGGCCATGCGCTACGTCTGAACCACGAAATAAAATAAGGCGTTCCAATTCTACTTCCAGGAAAACTCAGGTATCGGAAAACGTCATCACCATGGGCGCTGGTAGAGACGGACAAGATCGATCGGCCGCATTTAGGGTCTACCACGGCATGACCATGCACACATTGTTGGAGAACTCTACATCTTCACAGAGCCTCAAATGGCAGATATAGCACCAACTGCTTCTGGTACTCGACATGGAGACCAAGGCGTGCCGCAGGTGCTAGCCCTGCCCCATGCAACTGAAGATTTCCTCGTGGATGTGTTCGACTTGCGAGGTCAGCCGGGCTCACTATGCACGAGGTCATCCTCAAGATCAGCTTCATGGTCGTGCGGCTAACAACTTCATGTGTCAGCCATGACACAACTTCAATATGTCCGCTGATGCCGTCCTCAATGTCATCTTGCGTGGCTGGGCCGTAAAGGGCTCCGGTAAAAGCACGACCATGCCATATACACATATGCCATCACCACCGTGGAGGCCTCATTGCCACCGAGCTATGGCATGGAATGGTGCTCCCTTTGCTCCTAGCCAACTATATGTTGAACATCTTTGGTGGTTATTGCGCCAACTGCCTTTCACCATGCCTCCTCTATGTCACCGCACATGAGAAGCGCCAATTTGGGCTCGACCTGGTACACGCTGTGTGCCACAACCCTCACACCTTGTCTGAGGACGAAGAGATGCATGACACTAAGGACGAGGACGAAAAGAAGTATAAAACTTAGGACAAGGATGAGGAGATGTACGACACTGAGGACGAGGACCAGGAGGAGACGACTGACATCGTGTCTGTGGGACATAGAGAGGAAACGCAAACTGAGACACAACAAGATTCTTGTAAGATGAGCAATACTACTGATATGGCTCCGGCTCCGATGGTTGGCATCTTGCTGCATCTTGCCATCCATCGCATCGGTACGACTATGGATTAAAAAGACCTCAGTGATGTTCGTTGTAGAAGTTGTATTAATCTTCTGCACTTATTTGACAATCATGTATAATTTTTTTACCTACTGTATGTATACCATACAAACTACCTTGGTGCTGATCATACAAGCTACGTCAGGCACACGGTCGTGAAACAAAGATTGAGTCAGCTCTCACTCCAGGAGATTCTACAATTTATTCTACTGCAAAATAGGGAGCAACAAAAACATATCCAAGTTAATATTTGCACATTTCTTTAGTTTCTAGAAGCGCAAAGGAATCAATAAGTCAATGTTCTTCCTATGAAGAACTTCCGTTATCATACCAAGTCTCTGTTTCTACTTAGGAGAATTCAGGCCACCTGATCTGCGACTAATGTCCAAGGTCCACTTGAAATGAAATGTCATTTCTTACCTCTAACATCATCATTTTGCCTTGCTATTGTAATACTTATGTCTTTTTAGGGAATGTAATACTACTATAGATAGAAAAGACAGATGATAGACACATATCAGCATTGGCTCTGTTGGAAGTTCCATCGACCTCGTGTACTTATTCGAGAACTGAATTGCAGGCAGCAGAGGGCATGAAACTCACTCGCCAGTGTAGACACACACGCGTAAAGTGATGTGGAATTTGTATGGCACGAAGCATGTATACATACAGAGTGGCAAGGGAAAGAAAGCAGAGTAGAACAGATGCTGAAATATATTTCACTGATGTTGGTAGGAGTTTTAGCTGACAGCAGCAAGATAAATATATTGCAGACAAAGAACGAATGATGTGATCGATGCTGAAATTGAACTATGAAGCCATGAAGTAAAGGAAGAGTGTCATCCAAGAGATCTTCAAAATTTTTGAAAGGATAGCCAAACATACATTTCCTTTAAGATGTTGTTTTGTAAACACCGGATGCTGTCTCAAAAAAATTCAAAGGATAGGCTAGTCTCAAAAAAATTGAAATTGAAATGATGTTGTCGCAAAAACAAACAAAAAAACAAAGCAGATGCTCTGTTTTAGTGTATTATGTTTCCAATCAACAACTATCCTACCAAACAGATGTACACGTATGTTGCATACAGTTGCTTCTCAGTATAACGGACATACAAGCATGTCACATACAGATACTTGTCATTACAGCAGGAACTTGCAATTTAGCTGATCTTCCAAATTGTTAGTGCATTTGAAGTCTTCGGTCTTCCAAATTGCTTAGTTATATGAGCGCTTGCTCACAGTTGACACATGTTTCTTCTTCAAACTTCCTTACCGCTACAACAGTGTCTGCATTTTTCTTCAGATGTTGCAGATATTTGGTACTCCTGTTGTTATGGTTGTCTGAAATCTGCATGTTGCCGCCTCTGATATCAGGTTCAACCGAGAGAACTACCTGGTACTGTCCCTGAGTGCTGTTGCTGCTGCTGCTGCCAAGTGGCTCCATGTACTCAAGGTTGAAGTTGCTTACCCGGTGGAAACACTTGTATCTCTGCCTTCTAAGTGCTGCTGCTGTTGCTGCCAAGCTACACAACTGGAGTGAGGTGGGGCTCAGTACTGCCCTGCTCCAGTATGTTCTAGGGAGTTTGAGTAATCAAGTTTATAGGCATGTGCTTTGACCAGTTAGTCAGGATGTTTGTTAACAGAGTATATTTTCTCCACGTGGAGACAGTAAGTAGGCAGTACCACAGGAGCTTACCTAGCTAAGATGATGTTCTTTTTGAAAAGGGAAATATATTAATATTAAGTAGATAACAATTACAACCAACCTTTGCACCAATAAGATGTTCAAAAACATCCAAAATGCACACTGCCAAAAAGACAATAAAAAAAAGGACAGACCCAGTGCATAGAAGCTCCCACACAAGGTGGGGTCTGGGGAGGGATTATAGGAACCTAGTCTTACCCCTGCAAAGTGCAATGCAGAGAGGCTGGTTCGAACCCAGGACCTCTTGGCACAAGTGGAGAGGACTTCACCATTGCGCCAGGTCTGCCCTCACACTGTCAAGAAAGACAATGAAAAGAAAAAAAAGACCTTACCACGGTGATCAATCACCCGCAGTAGCAGCACTCTAAACACCACCAAAGACAACACCCGAATACAAAAAAGGTTCTCCAACAGCAATGCCTATAGGAAGGAAACAATGCATAAGCGTTGTTGTTACCCGATCAAAGATCATAGGTTTTCACCCTGGAGAAAGGCCGCGATCCCAGAACAATGCCTTCAACAAGGCCATTGCGAGGCACAACCAATAAAGGCTAGACTTTGGGTTTCCACCCTGGAAATCATGACTCGGTACTGAAAGGAGCACCACCAACAAAGAAGTCCTCCAATGATGTCGCCCCCACTTGCAAAAGCTACTACTACAAGTCACGTACCACCAAGCGCAGAGGAACTTGTACCCGATCTGGACGGGAACATATCCCGGAAGCCAAGTCTGAACAGCTGCCTGTGAATTAAAATCTTCATCGCATCCAAGATGTTGCCTTTATCACTTGCAGGCCCTCCAATCACGCAATGGCATTCTTCACATATGTTGATCCTTGGAAATCTTGGTGCAGACATGCATGTCCCAAGATGTCAACAAAAACAGAGCTTCGCAGTACCCTGGTGAATCTGGTTATGATGATGTTGTGCGTGCACCCGACCGCCCCCTCCCCAATCAAGGTGTTTTCCTTGGAGACTCACTACACGAAGCACGGAACTCGCTGATGGGTAGATCAAAGACGGCTGATCAACCACCATTGCCTCGACATGCTGCCACACCGGAGCCGCCACCGTAGCTCGAAGGGAGGAACCCCCAAAGACGAGGAGACTCACTGCACGAAGCACGCTCGAAAGCCCAGGCTAGCGTGACCGCAACCCATGCGTCCACATGTCCGCCTAGTAGCAGTAGCACCAAAAGCATGGTGGGCTGCGCATGCATGAATGGGCCAAAGGACCAGCGCCGAGGCACGCAGCAACACCAGGGGTCATGGCGCATCAGCCGGAGAGGCCCCCCTGCCCTGCATCAAGAGGGACCTCGCTGGAGGGGGGGTGAGGGCCACGCGGTGCCGCGACGAGGATGACTTCCAAGGACACCGCAACATTCGCCGGACCGGGCGCAGCCGCCGGAGAGAGCCACCGGAGCCACAACACGATGGGATATAGCGGAAAAAGAGGGGAGGAGGCACAGTGCTAGACGGGGATGAATCCGCCCCATCGCCGCCATCCCAGGGCCTGGCACGACTTCGACGGCCAGCCCTCCAGCGGCGGCGATGAGAGGGATGGCAGAGGGAGGCCTCCCGGCGGCGCTGCGGCAAGGGTTCCCCCTTGCCGTCCAGGGAGGACGACGCGGGGGTCTCGCTAAGATGATGTTATCAACAATGGTTTCAGTTCGCAGTAGTTTTGTTACTGAAGCCATTTTACTTTGGAAAAAATATCAGATAAACGTATAGTGTACAAAATGGTAAAATCATCTACATGGCTTGTAAACAATTGAATGAAGAAAATGAGGGAACGGTAAAGAGTGCATTTTGAGGCACAAGGAATTTGTCACGAAACAGAAGAGTTGCACCATTCATTTATTCAATCAGGGAACAGTGTACAATTCCCTTCCAAAAGCAGCAGAGCAGCACGCCTTACCATCATTTTTTCAGTTGGCATAACTCGGCGGGAAAATATCAGGTGATACCATGCTTTAGATGCTCCCATGATACGAGCTTCTGGTCCATCGGATCTCAGATCCAACGGCTCCTAGTAGGTTCTGAAAGGTTGCCGTACTTGTTCGCAATTTTTAGACTTCAAAAGGTCTTGTTCACAAAATGTTGAAAGCCTTCTGGGAGCCGTTGGATCTCCCAGGAGCTCGTATCATGGGAGTATCTAAGGCTCTGTATCACCTTCGGCAATGACGGACACTATTTATTCAATCAGGGAACAGTTATGAGGATGTGAACTTTGCAGTAGGCAGTAGCAGTAGCTTGGAGCAGATTTTTTTTTTGCGCAAAGCTTGGAGCAGAAATTGACCTTGATAAAATTCTGCATACTTTTTTTTGAACAATAATTTTTTGAACAATAATTCCGTATACTGAGTAACTTAGTAATTAATGTGTAATTTAGATAGTTTTTTTTAGAACGAAGGCTCGCGAAGAGCCCGGCTTTGAATTAACAAAGCCATCAACCGGCCAGGATTACAAACTCTGGAGTACAACCTGGACACAAAACCATAAAAAGAAAACACGGCAAGATACAATGGTGCCGGGAGCAGCTCACATGCCAGACATACAACAAACTGAAAAAAGGATCTACATGAAGCACCAAGCTTGAAGATGACAAGGCCTCTTGCACGCGCGGAGCCTAGAAGAAGGGGGATGCCGGCGAAGGAGATGAAGATCAGATGACCGAGAAGAGGCAGCCATTGCCACAACATCTGGGACCAGCCAGGAAACACCACCATCCAGATCCATTGTCGAAGAAGGCCCCTGCCTCCTCGCCTGACTCGAAAGGCGCCGAACCGTCGACAATGAACACGTTCACCCTAGAACCTGGATGAGTGGCACCGATGGCATCCACATTGTTGGGACAAGGCAGACGCGACCTGTCGTCGACTTCTCACCTAGAGCATAGCAACACCGAAAACTAAAGACTCGGGCATTCAAGAGGAGAGCTGCCAGGATGAACTAAGGAGCAGCAGCCAAGGCCATGGCCTGAACCAGGTGGAGCACTACCACCGCTGGAGTTAACTGCTGCCACCGACACCCACCGCACACCTCACAGCGAAGTCCAAATTCCCACCTTGCTCCCAAAGCAGCGCCTTCAAGAAGGATATGGCGCCAAGGGCGTCGCCGCCGCCCAACATCGTTGGGGTTTTCACCCGGGAGGACAAGGGGGAGGGGGTGGGGAAGGTATACCTGACCAACGCCTCCAAGAAGGTGCGCGGCGCCCACGGGCGTCGCCGCCGTCACAGCCAGCAGGACGGCTAAGGATTTCTCCTGGCAATCTTCCCGTCCCCACTCCCACCCGGCGAAGAACCGGCGTCCAAGACGGAGCCGGCCAGATCTGGGGGGAGGACTTGCGAATCCGCCGTAGAGGGTGGTAGGCGGCCAGATCTGAAGCCGCGGAGCCGAAGCCGCCGCCGCCACGCCCTGGCTCGCATCCACCAGCTACCTCACCGTCCACACGGCTGAGGGGCACCGGCCCGCACCTGCGCCACCATGCGCCGAGGATCCGGTGGCGCCATTCCCGCCGGGGCCGCCGCCCCGGGACCCGAGGCCCCCCGCGAGAGATGCAGAGCAGCAGGAGAGGCCCCGCCGCCACCATCATCAGCAGCGCCCCGGGCGAAGCCGGCGACTGCCTCAGGCGGCGGCGAGGAGAGGGTTGGAGGGGGAGGAGACAGCGGCGGCGGGCTAGGTTATCGGCCCGCGAGGGAGAGAGGGGGGAGAGTGATCTAATTTAGATAGTTTGACTTATCCGGGCCACAAAAAATCTAGATAGCACAACCTTACCTGGCTGCTACAGCAGGAAACAATAATCAATTTATCTTCGAGAGCTAATGTGTTTGTTTCTAATTAAGAAACTCGGCAGAGAAAACCATACTGAAATTATAGGAAGCTAGCTCAACAATTTAGAAGATGACCGACAGTACCACCAGATTATCCAGTCCAAACTCGTACGACTGCAAGCCGCATAAAAAAAATCATCATAGTAACAATTGTTCTTTAGTGAACCAAATTAACACAAGCTGAATTCACAGGTTCGTCAATCACACAACACTAGGTTGATGCACACAGGCACACCCTCTTATTACAAGCAGACAGCAAATCAAACCAACCCAGCTAGGTTGTGGACACCATACCAGGCTGGAGAAAGCTATAGCAATACAGTGCTTAACACACCAATCCAAGCATACAATTTATTGGCTGTGCAAGTAGCACCATAACCTGCACGCACGCCACACCATAGAACTTGTATCGAGCAAAGCAAACACACAGGCAATGAGAAACACCTTGAGAGCTGCGAGATCAGAACTTGCGATAACGCGCGGTAGACTGATGCTCCATATAAGCTGCCATCCTGAGAAGTGCACCCGATTACCTGAGACATGAACAGAGGAAATTAAGAAAAATATTACTTGGAACGGAACTCACTCAATCTATCTATATTCATGTACGAACTCCATGTAGTACGACAAACCTTAGAACGGAGACCCTTGGAAGGGTCTTCTTGTAGTAAGCTGGGTGGCGTGTTTGGAAGAGCGACGGGTCATGGTTGGCCTCCAAGCCATCCCACTCCAGCTTGTCCCACCAATCCTTCTCACAGTCCACCATCGGCAGCTTAGAGCCTGCAGCCCGGAGCCGTCTTAGGGCATCTCCAGCCGTTGCCCCTCCAGGACGCATAAAAATCGCCCCCTGGGGGCGAGCCGGCGATACAATCGGCGCTGGGGGCGGTTTTGCGTCCAATCGTCGCCCCCAGGCGCCGAAATTGGCTCACTTTGCAGCCCAATTTCGGTGAATAAAGGGCCCATATGGGCGAGAATAGGCCCATATTCGGCATGGTTTCGTCGTGTCTCGGCGTTTAATTATCAACACAATTATTTCTTATCACATATTTCATCACAGAAAAATCAAATACTTTAACAAAATAATACAACAACAAATAGTTCAATATAAATTATATAGTTCAACAAATAAAAACTCGTATTTCATCACACGGTATTCCCCTTGAGCCTCCATAGGTGCTCAATCAGATCTTTCTGCAGTTGATGATGCACCTGTGGGTCTCGGATCTCCTGACGCATACTGAGATAGGTAGTCCAAGTTGCCGGTAGATGGTGATCAACTTTGGCTAGAGGACCCTGCCTGTAGTATGGTTCAGTGTCAAACACTGGGTCTTCTTGCTCAGTCTCGATGATCATGTTGTGCAAGATGACACAGCAAGTCATAATCCCCCACATTTGATCTTTGGACCAGGTCTGAGCGGGGTACCGAACAACGGCGAATCGAGATTGGAGCACACCAAATGCCCGCTCGACATCCTTCCTGCAAGCCTCCTGAACTTTCGCAAACCAGGCGTTCTTGCCTCCTGCCGCAGGGTTTGAGATCGTCTTCACAAATGTCGACCATCTCGGATAGATGCCATCTGCTAGGTAGTACCCCTTGTTGTATTGGTGCCCATTGATCTCGAAGTTCACCAGAGGAGAATGGCCCTCAACGAGCTTGGCAAAAACAGGAGAGCACTGCAGCACGTTGATGTCATTGTGAGTTCCTGGCATACCAAAGAAGGAGTGCCAAATCCAGAGGTCCTGTGTGGCTACCGCCTCAAGCACCACACTGCAACCGCCTTTGGCGCCTTTGTACATCCCCTGCCAACCAAATGGGCAATTCTTCCATTTCCAATGCATGCAGTCGATGCTTCCAAGCATCCCAGGAAATCCTCTTGCTGCATTCTGGGCTAGGATCCGAGCAGTGTCTTCCGCATTGGGTGTTCTCAAGTATTATGGCCCAAACACTGCCACCACTGCCCGACAGAACCTGTAGAAACACTCTATGCTGGTGGACTCGGCCATGCGCCCATAGTCGTCGAGTGAATCACTGGGAGCTCCATATGCAAGCATCCTCATCGCTGTCGTGCACTTCTGGATGAAGGTGAATCCAAGAGCGCCAGTGCAATCCATCTTGCACTTGAAGTAGTTGTCGAACTCCCGGATGGAATTCACAATCCTGAGGAAGAGCTTTCGGCTCATCCGATAACGGCGCCGAAATGTTTTCTCGCCATGAAGTGGAGCATCGGCGAAGTAGTCGGAGTAGAGCATGCAGTAGCCTTCGAGACGATGCCGGTTCATTGCTTTCACCCGCCCCGGCGCCGAGCCACCTCGCCGCGGCTTTTCATTGCTCGCCAGCAGCTGGGCGAGGGCGGCGAGCACCATGAGATGCTCTTCTTCCTGGACGTCGGCTGCGGCTTCCTCCTCCAGCAGCGCGGCGAGCTCTTCCTCGTCATCCGAGTCCATCGCCGAGTCAGGCAAAACGCCGAACACCTTGCGCTCGGTGCGCGTGTACCCGCCACTAAACCGCGCCTCCGCGGCCGGAAACGCCCAGCTGCTGTGGGAGGGGCTGCCGCGGCGAAGCGCTGCTATTTTCCGGCGGGGAATGGTATCTAGCGGAGTAGGGCAGCGGCCGTCGCCGGGATATAGCTAGTGGTGGCCGAGGGCGCGGGGGGTGCGAGGCGAGTCGGGGGAAGAAAACCTTGACTTTTCCCCTGTCGGTGTGGGCCAGGCGTGCTTTTCCCTAGCGCCGGAGCCCCCAACTGCTCCCCAGCGCGCCGGGTTCGGCCTGTGATCGCCGGGCGGAAAAAAGGTCCGAACCGGCAATTTTCGGCGTCCTGGAGGCGCGACTGGGCCGTTTTTTCGGCGCCGGCGCCGAAAAAATGGCCTGGGGGGCCTGTTGGGGGCGCGGCTGGAAATGCCCTTAGGCCCCAGCAGTCCCTAAGGCTGATGGTTTCCAACGCCGGCGCGGTCAATCTAGCCTCACATATCTGCTCTAGGTTGTGGAGATGCTATAGCTTGATGTGCTTCAGGTTATTTACATTTCTTCTTCGGTACAACCCTCATGAACACATCAATGGACGAGATCTGTCCATATCCCTTTATAATAAATGATAGGATGGTCTTTTCAAAAAATACGTCGCGAAAATCTGTCCCGTTCTGAGTCCGCCTTGGGCCGGCCCATTAATGGATTATGTACGATAGCACTAGCACCGATCGAAAACACATCAATGGACGAGATCTGTCCATACCCATTCATAATAAAGGGTAGGATGATAAAATACGTCGTGAAAATCTGTCCATATCCCTCTATAATAAATGATAGGATGGTCTTTCCAAAAAATACGTCGCGAAAATCTGTCCCGTTCTGAGTCCGCCTTGGGCCGGCCCATTAATGGATTATGTACGATAGCACTAGCACCGATCGAAAACACATCAATGAACGAGATCTGTCCATACCCATTCATAATAAAGGGTAGGATGATAAAATACGTAGTGAAAATCTGTCCCGTTCTGAGTCCGTCTTGGACCGGCCCATTAATGAATTATGTAAGGTAGCACTACCACTGATCGAAAATTCAAAAAAACCAAAAAAGTAGTGCTACTATTAGACATCGAACACACGACCTCCTAGTTTGTGAAATTGCTAAAAGCCACGAGAACCATCACCGTTTGGTGATAATTAGAGGCATGGACATATGAGGTATCCATGTCAGGTTTGAATGACTTTCGATATTGTTTATATGTTGCGACACATCTGACCACTAATCAGCCTATTTTCATCGAAAAAACTCTAGAAAATGCAAAACTTCTCAAAAATCTAAACAACTTGGCATAGTGCCTTGAATTGGTCATAGAAGCCGGTGGAAAATATTGTGGGTTGTTTGACGGATGTTGAAAAACAACGAGCTTTCAAATGGACCCTTCTAGCCTATCCGAACACTCTGGTTGAATATAGTCTATTTTTGGACATCCTTAAAATGAACCCCACTTTTGCAAGAAGGTAGGCATGCCCATGGTAGGCACATGCCTGGTTTGTACGATTTTCAACACCATATGCAAGTAGTGAGACATTCGGTCATTTTATCGGCCTTCTTAACCACGAAAACTTCAAAAAATGCAAAATTAGGAGAAACCCCAAACAATTTGGCATGGTGCCTTGAATTGGTCATACAAGGCCATGAAAAATGGGGCAATTTAAGGGATGTCGAGAAATGAGGTGCTCCCAACCCTTCTAACCTATCTGAACACTCTCCATTGAACATGGTATTTTTTGGAAATATTAAGACTGCCCCCAACTTCTGCAAACAAGTGGGCATGACCATGTTAGGCATCCATACCTAGTCTGAATGATTTTCGATACCATATGCACGTTGCGACATGTTCTGTCATTAATTGTCATTTTTTCACCGAGAACACTCTAGGAAATGCAAAACTTGTCAAAAACTCAAATAACTTTTCATGATGCCTTGAATTGGTCATATGAGGCCCTTGAAAAAAATTGAAGTAATTTCAAGGATGTCGAGAAATAACATGCTCTCAGACGGAGCCTCATGGCCCCAGAACATACTTCGTTCAACGTGGTCTATTTTTATACATCCTTAAAATGATCCTAACTTTTGCCACCAGGTGGGCATGCCCCTCAAAGGCATTCATGCCATGTTGAACAATTTTCGACACCGTATGCAAGATTAGGGATGGCAATGGGTGGGGTATGGGCGGGTACAACTTCCTTCTACCCAAACCCATACCCATAGAAACTTTTTATACCCATCCACTTCAATACCCATGGGTATAAACTGACACCCATGCCCATACCCATCGGGTATCCTATACCCAATGGGTATCCATTGGGTACAATATATAGCATTCAAATTCTTAAGAGGTAGAGAAATGAGTTCAAAATTCAAGTGATCATGGTAGAGTAGTATAGCACGCATGTGGCCTCCTCCAGTGGGTGGCCTTTTGGAGGCATCAGGGGAGTATGAGCAACGGTTGGTGGAAGGCCGACGTAGTGGAAGGCGGTGGTGGGAATTGGGGATCGCTGGATCGAGTGTTCGACAAAAGTCTGGTAGTGAAGAGTCGATATTTCATCTTTTGGAGGAGTCACATAGGACGTATGAGGAGTGGCGAGCAGGTGACTATGAGCCTATGAGCTATGACTTGTTTAAGGGATATGAGATTTAGGGTTGGACCATATGAGTTGGATGTTAACCCCACATGTTATAGGAGTTATTTTCATTTATTAATTTTTTCTGGGTATTCATTGGGTTACCCATAGGCACAATTTCTTACCCATGCCCTACCCATATATTTTGTGGGTATGGGTACCCATTACCCGTGGGTAGAAAATCTCTTCAAGTCTTGCCCATACCCTTGTTTTTGGGTAGGGTACCCGCGGGTACCCATACCCATGAGCAAAACTGCCATCCCTATGCAAGATGCGACATGTCCAGCCTTTTTCTGCATTTTCTTACCGAGAAAAGTCTAGAAAAATACAAATCTTGTCGAAAACCAAAAAGCTTGTCCTGGTGCCTTGAATTGGTCATACGAGGCCATGAAAAAATCAGGACCATTTCAAGGATGTCGAAAAATAATGTGCTCTTTGACAGACCCTTCTGGCCAACCCGAACACCCTCCATTGAACATGGTGTTTTCGTAGACATCCTTGAAATTACCACAACTTCCATCCACAATGAGAAAAATGAAAAATAAAACAGGAAAGAAAATCTTAGGCCTTGCCCAACTAAGCGACGGCTTCGGTCCTGTCAAGCGACTATTGAAATTTGTTCGGGATTTAAATTTTTTCTCATTTTCACAAAAATTGTTCACAAATCAAAAAAATGTTCCGTAAAATTTAGAACACTTTTTATATCATATATTTAGTCTCATTTTCGAAAAATGTTTTGGAATTTAATTTTTTGTCTGTCCTCTCAGAAAATGTCTGTTTTCACAATTTTTTTGTGCTGTCGAAAAAATTATTCGCATTTTGAAATTCTGAAAAAAATTGAAGACACAAACATTTTTTGAAATTACCTTACAATTTTCAAAAATGCAAATAAGTTTTAATTTGTGCAGAAAATTTGGAAATAACGAAGCTTTTGAAATTTTGGGCAACATTTTGAAAGTGTGACAATTTTTTGAAAAAGAAAGAAAAAACGTAACAGGCAATGGAAAATAAATAAATAAAAATAAATTATGAAAAAATGACCAGTTCACAAAGTGCTCATAAAATCTTTTTAAAATTCCCAGCGCGTCACTTACTTAGTGCGCTTATCTTTAGATAATCTACCAAAGGCACGCTGCTGCAGTGGTTGTGGACGCACGTAGCGTTTTAAGTGGTCGTGGGTTGGCGCATACGTTACTATAAAAGTAGATACAAAGTGCGAAATGTCCATATTACCCTTTATACGTATTGCAAGGGGGTTGTACCGAAGCGGGACTCGGTTATTGAATATGACACCGGATGCTATTTCTTCAGAGCGCTCGTCGTCCAATGGGAAAACATGTTGGAGCTTACTGCAGTATGCTATGTGGAGGCTCTCCAAGCTTGGCAGGGGGGAGGTGGAGATGGGGATGACGAACACCAGCATGGGGCAATTGTGTAGGTATATGTGCTATAGTGCATTGAAGGTATAACTCCTGAAATTACGAATGCCACTAACCAAGATGCAATAATCCATCGGGAGATCAGACGCGGAAAGAGTCCTTAAAGACTGGAAGTTCTGAAATCTAGAAGTAAAGAGAGCCAGCAGTTTGGGGCACCTCTCAACATGACACCATTCTAACCTGAACCAGCTTGCTGGAGTTTTAGGGATAGACGTGACTGAGAAATTGTCATGCACATGCATTGACTGAATGATGAAACTGAAAGAACCACTGTCCATCAGAGAGCGGATTATCTACCGTGCATGGTATATACCGTGCATGCATCACGTACACACCATGTCAGATGCACTCATGAAACTGTGCCTGACAAAGTCAGGTGAATAGTCTACCTACTCCTACCTATCAGCCTATCTCTTTTCTTCTACTCAATAGAATATTTGAATCCCACATATATTATGAACGACAATTTTGATTTATGATTCGTTTGCACATTTGGGTTCCTTGTGACGAGGCCTTTTAAACAAGACCACACATGAATATACTTTAGTGACTTTTTAAGCGAGACCATGTTTAATGGAGTTCTGCCGTGTTTCATAATTTGATTTTTAAAACTTGCGAAATATTCTAGAATGGTCTTGTTTGAAAGGTCTCGTCATTAGAAGCACAAATATGCAAATGGATCTTCAACTGGAGTTTTGGTTTATAAGATAAAATGATTTCCAACTTGTAAATATTGTGAAAAAATATGTGAGAGTGGAGCTTGACATAATACAATGGATAGAGCGTCTGTGCAATCTATGGTCAAGTTATTGTGGATGAAGGATAGTAAATGATCGATGTGACAAGAGTGATCAAATATGGGAGAATAAAATTCAATTGAATAAGCAACATGCAGCTAGCCATATCTGCATGTATCCGAATCTTCAAGAAATGGATGGCTTAGCCATGCACGGGATATCCCATGCATGGTACAACATCATTTCTCCTGTCCATCAGCATATTCTCTAAATCATGGCTTCCTTCACCAATCTTGATATGGCTACCCAAAGGATGAAGCTACACCAAGGACGAACATCTTACATCCCTTGCAAGGACGATAGCATTGTAATTTAACAACGGTTTTGCTATTTTTCATCCGACTAAATTCAATTGGCTTTCATCCGTTTTTTTAGCCGTGCGATCTCTGTGCCGAGATTCGTGTTTTTTTGTCCCGCTGTTGCCATTTTTTCTTATCGGGCTCGCTTAATTTCCTGGAGACCCGATACGCTTCCTTTGCTATCTCCCGCGTAGTTTGGTTTGCCCGTTCCCCTCCTCCTCGTTTCCCCTTCTCATTTCGAAGACGCAACTGGAACAGAGTGAGGGAGAGGCAGTCATGGCGATTTGGAGCTCTCCTTGCCGCCCGATTCAGTAGGTTGGTGGTCCGGCGTCCGGCTGCCCCCTCCATCTGCCACGCTGTATTTCCCACCGGGTCTGCAGCATCCCCCACCACCGTGCCTCCTATTTTTCTCCGCTGGCGCTTCCGTTCCTCTGATTCGGTATTCCCGTCTATTTGTGCCATTCCCAGATCTGTTTGTTAGCTGCGTGTAGAGTTTTCTCGGTCAGATCTTGTTGTTTCTGTTAGTTGCATGTATTACCTGCAGATATTTTTTGTAGATGTATGTGGTTTGTGCTGTTCCTTGAGTAGATCACTGATATTCATATTAAAATTAGAATAGAAGTACACTAATCCCTTCGGTGTCTGCTAGTTTGGTAGGTTGCTGTTCGTCTGGTCTGTGTTTCGTGATGTGTAATTGGTGGACTCAATTTATTCAGTTTATTAGCAATGATTTTGGACTGTAAATTTTAGTGGTTTTGGTTAGTGATTTGGACCGCAACTGTGAATGAATTGGACAGTGATGTGTCCTGAATTTTTCCAGTTAAGTAACAATCATTTGGCTGCAATTTTCAGTGTTTTGGGTAGTGATTTGGACTGTAACTTGTGAATTGGACAGTGATGTGGATTTAATTTTTTCAGTTAAGTAACAATGATTTGGACTGTAATTTATAGTGTTTTGGTTAGTGATTTGGACTGTAACTCTGAGTTAATTAGACAGTGATGTGGACTGAATATTTCAGATAAGTAATGGTGATTTGGACTGTAGTTTCAGTCTTTTATTAGTCTATCTTACACTGCAATTTTTTAGTGTTTTGTTCCATTGGCTTGTAACTTCATGAATGTGTAAGTTACAGTAATCTACTCTGAATTTTCCACTTTTCCAGCACACTACATTAAACTGAATATCAGTGTACTTATAGTCTAATTTTAATGTGAATTTAACCTTGTAACTTACTACTCTATGTTCTAATATTTCCATTGATCAACTGTTTAGGAGTGAATTTTCCATCTGAATTCCGTCTGCCATGTGAGAGTCGGATTAGGGTTTTTCTGTACGAGTTTTTTATTTGTTTGTGTTTAGGTTGGGTGAGGGCAGATGGTCATTTTGATCTGTTTGGATTGTTCTAGGTGTGTGAGTTGGGCGGGTTTTGTGCTCTTTGTACTTCTGAATGTGTCAAGTCTGGCCATTTTGGGATCTGAACATCACAATTTTGGGACTAAGTGTGATCTCTGTCCTAACTTGGGCATTTATGTTGCTACTGGAACTGCAAATCACAATTAACAAGGAGATTAGGATTGTGATATTGCACTGAATGTCCTCATTATCTGGTGCCGCTGTAACTAACTGCATATCCGTTATGTGATCTGAAATCTTTTTGATTGTAGTCTGGTAATTCTTAGTGGATTTCGTAGTGTAATTACTTTATTTTTTAGTGTAATTACTATAGTGTAACTAGAATGATTGCATCTAATCTTTTTGAATGTAATCTAGTAATCCTAGTGTATTCACACTGTAATTCTGAACGGATTTTCACTCTAATTCCCAATGGATTTACACTATAATTCTCACTGGATTTTACAGTGTAATTCCTAGTAGATTCTATAGTTTAATTTCTAGGGGGTTTAAAGTGTAATTCTTAGTGCATTTACACTCTAATTCTTAGTGGATTTGGTATGTAATTCCCATTTTAGCATGTAAGTGTTCATGCTTTTTCCCTTTTTTAGCTACATGCGCTAGTTCGACGTTGGATTTTGCATCCTTCAGTTGTAGCTTGATGTAAGATCGTTCTGCCCTGTATGTGTGCTTTGATCTTCTCAAGTTTGGGTATGTCATTTTAGGAACTAGAGATTCAGTTGCTTTGTGTTTTCGTTGTCCCCATTGGTGGGGATAGTATATTGCCCTGATCATGTCGTAGTGTCATGATTTTCTTCACCATTTCTCAGTTGCTTGTAATGTTTATTTTTATTGTGGCTTGTATATGAATTCACGGTGCATTCCTTGGTGTAATTTTAGCTGTATTATAGTGTAATTTAGAGTAAATTAGTTGTTACCAGTTATATATGTATTCTTGCTTGATGCTAATGTTAGTTTCTGTTTTTTTTTGCAGCATGTTTTGGGTAGTTTTTTATTTGTCATGCTCTTTAGTTAATCTTCTGTAATACAATTCTAATGAAGTAGGTTTAAATGTTACAGCAATATTTTACTGTGATTTTTATTATATGCCCCTGCACCCACTTCAAATGTAATTAGATCATTTTTGTGCCTGCAAGCAACACACTATAATTGCTTTATTTTGTGTACCTACATTTGCTAGGTTCGAGTTTTATTGTATGTTTTGTATGCTTACTGTTTTTCTGTTCCCCATTGGTGTTAGGAGGTGTTTCTACATATTTGAATTCATTGTTCTGGTCAGTACTCTGCCATTCCATGTAGTTTGTCATGTCAGGCTCAGGCTCCACATACTGTTGCTGCACAAAGTAAATCAATGTTATATCATTAGCTGATGAAATAGTGTCGGTAGATTTTCACTATTTTAGTTTTCTAAGTATTTTTTGCAGAAAAAAATTCGGCGGATTCTTCTCCCCCTGCGTCGTCTCCTCCGAGGCGACCCGGGGGCAACCCTAGCCGCCACAGCCGCGCCCCCTCCTCCCCCCCTTCCTCTCCACCGCCGCCTGAGGTGTGCTCCGGCGCGCGCGCTCGACACCGATGAAGGTGGCGGCGGGGATTCGGCGGCTGCTCGTCTCGGGCAGGGCCTCGGCACGCGGGGCGGCGGCCCCGGCAGGTGAGGGTGGGGTGGTCCTGGCGGCGGGCCGCCCTGCCGGTGCGAGCTAGGCGCCTCCTCGGTCTCACGGGTGACGAGGTGGCGGCGGTCGACGGTCGCAGGTGTGCATCCCTCCCCGCAGGTATGCCACTGATGAAGTCCATCCCCTCCGCCCCGATCTGCTCCTTCCTTGGCCAAATCTGGGTCCTGGTGGCTTAGGCCGCTGCTCTCGGTTATTGGCTGCGCGGATCTCGTCGGGCGGGGCTGGATCCGGGGGAAACCCCTGGCCGGCGCGGCGGTCACACCAAAGGCGACGCCTTGGGCGCCGTCCCCCCCCCCCTTGGAGGCTGTGGTGTGGATCCTCCCCCCTCCTTCCGCCCCCTGCTAGGTGAAAGCCTAGGTCCCCTGCTTCGGGCGGCGATAGCACGTCCGTGTCGTGTTCCTTCTTGGAGGCACCGTCCGGGGATTGCAGGGGCGGCGAGAGAGTTTGGTTGTGGACGTGATGGTGGCAGGAGTCAGCTTGGTTTCTTCATAGGTTGCTGCTGGAGGGTCCCTGACGAGGTCGCCGGTGGGTCGACGCCCACGAGCCTGGGCAAGAGGGGATCGGGTTCCCCTCTTCGGCGACAACGATATACCTTTGGGTGGGAGCATTGTGCTCCGGCGAATCCAGCGCTGGCCTTTGATCTACTTTTCGCTGCTTCCCTTGCTTCTGCGAATGTGGCCGGCAGCTCTCGCCCTTTGGTGCGGCTGAGCCGCAGACGACGATGGTGCTTGTTTGTAGTGTGCCATGGGCTTGCGTCCTGCTCTAGTCTCTTCTCCTTGCAGCTTGGAGGCCATCCATTTGGGTTCTGGGGTGAACCGAGCCGCCGTCTGCCGGTACGGCATCCTTCGAGCCAGGATGAAGGGGTAGGGGCCCTTTGCAGAGGCAGTAACAGGTGGTGGTCTGGTCCATGGCTGGTTCCGAGGGTGGCTGTGATCACGAAGCTTGCGCGGCGGTGCATTCCTCCCAAGACCCTAGTTTTGTTCTGTTGGTGTAGGTCGTCTAGTAGGGTGTTGGTAGCAGCGTCAATTTGTTGCTGCCTTGAGTTGTTTTGCTTGAGTACCTTGTATCCGTCGCTCGGTTCCCTTTTCTTTGCGTTGTAAGCGGTTGTCCTTGTAATCCTGGCCGGTTGATGGCTTTGTTAATTCAAAGCCGGGCCCTTCTTGAGCCTTCGTTTCAAAAAAAAAGTATTTTTTGCAATGCAGCTACACCTTGTCATCATTTCCGCTTGAAGTAGCTCAGTAAAAGAGTATGATCCACTTTGTTATTTGTCAGGAAACTAGTTAGAGAAAGCATGTTTTTTGTTTTCAGCACTGTTTTCTGCTATTAGATAGCCATATGTTAAGGAAATCAACTTCATCTTCCTCGAGGTACATCGCCTGTCCTTTGATGCTGCATTTCATTGCATTTGGTTCGATTGTAGGCACCTGCACTCAATATTTTCAGTAAATTATCTGTTAATGCAAACAAGTATCCAGTTCTGAATTGTAAATAAACACAGAGTATAATTTTGCAAAGAAGGTCCTAGTAATTTTATCTAACAGTCACAAACTCTTCCTTTTAGTTCTGAACTGTAAATATGTTATCAGTTTTGTTTGTTGCTACTAGTACTGTGAGTGCCTTCCAGTGTTAATGTTTTTAGCCTGATTTTGTTCGTCCTTTTTTCTGTTAATTTCAATTTTTAGTGCTTATGTTAATGCCTATCAATATTTAGTGTGAGCAAGCATCAGATCATAGTAGTTTACACTTCCAAAGTTACTTAAATTCAGTCCTTCAATCACAGGTACTCCCTCCATCCGAAAAAGCTTGTCATCCATTTGAGGGACAAGCTTTTTCGGACGGAGGGAGTAGTTTTTAAGAACAGGTAGAAAGTGTCTAAAACTAGTAGATCAAAGTTTCTTAACAGTGTTTGTCTTTCAGGTTCCAAAGTCTGTGAAAATGGCCATATTTTCTCTCAACTGGAGCAATCCTCCATCTTGCATGTTTTTAACTAGTTTTCTCAAAATGGAATTGCTAGCTTCCTGAGCATGTTTTGATCCCTGTAGTGTGTTTATTTCTGCAAATTTAGAACTCTATGATCTGGGCATCTAGTTCTCAGTTTTGTTCATGCGACCATATCCTAGTTCTTGCTAGGGTTTCTCTTGGTTCATGCTTTTGCGTGATTATGTTCCTATTTTCTATCTGTGTAGATTTTGTGCTTAACTTAGCCTATGTTAATGATCCACTACAGGTCTGTTCTTTCTTCCAGATTTGTTCTGGCAAGAGAGAGAGACGACAGGAGGTGATGAATGCACAGGAGGGGGGGGGGGTGTTTACCTTGTTTTTTCTTTGCTTCTCCAGCCATGTTTGTGTCCTAGATCATGGACGAATCACCCTCTTTGGTGGTGCTTCTCTGGGGGTAAATTTGGTACTTTCTCAGTGGAATTGGAATGTAATTCTTTTGTGTGTTTTTAGTGGAATTACTGTGCATTTTCAGTGCTTTTTACACTGTAATTGTTAGTGGATTTTACACTGTAAATCTTAGTGGGTTTACAGTGTATTTTTGCTCTGTATTTGCAAGTGGCATTTTTAGTGGAATTACAGTGTATTTTTAGTGGAATTACTATTCATTTGCAGTGGTTTTTACACTGTAATCATTAGTGGAATTACAGTGAAATTTACACTGTATATCTTAGTGGGTTTACCGTGGATTTTTAGTGGATTTTTGCTCTGTATTTGCAAGTGCCCTTTTTAGTGGAATTGCAGTTTATGTGCATTTTCTGTGGTTTTTACACTATTATTATTAGTGGTATTTTAGCCCTTTGTATAGTTGATTCATAGCAGCAGCAACTGTAATTTCTCAGTATTTTAGTGCTCAGAGTGTTATTCGGCTGTGTGGTTAGATGTCATCAGTTTTGATCCTTTTCAGTAGTTAGCTTAGTCCATGTTTTGTTAGTCTTTAGCTGCTTTCTGTACGGGTTTTAATAGTTTGGGTTGTGGACCTGTTTATAGTTTGGTGGGCAGAAAGAATAGGTGAATAGAGGACACGAGACATGTGACACTTGTCATCCTTTAGTTGGCTGAACAATACGACTGAAAGCGAATTAGATTTCATCCGGATGTAGAATAGACAGTCCTTTTAACAATGACCCTGTTGGAGCCACACCCTCCTGGCTTGGGCCAATCTCCTCTATACTTTTAGTGACGTTGACTTGGCTGTGGATTGTAGAAGAGATATGGAGGTGCATTTTATGGGCGAGGGCGACCAAATAAACCTTCCATCTGTACAACAAATACATGCCTCAAAGTCAATGAACCTCCGCTCCCCAAAGCAGACCTCTGATCCCGTCTTCCCCCGATTAGTGTCTACATACAACACATCCAATCTTGGGTATCGTCCCTCCCAGAATAACCAACGGAGTTGCTCACAACCCAGTAGGAATAGCTTCTTGAGCTGGGGGACATCCATTGCATCAAGATCAATTGTTTTGATGGCTGTACCTGACAGGTCCAACTCCTTGAGATTAAACAATGCACGCAAGAATATGCTACGCAGTCAAGCACAACCCTCTAGGGAGATCTTTGTCACCTTGGCTTCTTCAATTCGATCGACGGGAAACATTGGGCGCAATTCCTTTCTTGGCAGTTGTATGGGATGAGTCCAATGCTCTGCCAGGCCATAACCGTCAAAGCTAAAACTCTCGAGCAGCTGAGGAGCACTTTCAAATGCAACATGCTCCAAGCTGGAACAACCATCAAGAACAAGAACCTTCAAGCTTCTTGCTGATGACATTTCAGGCAATGATTCCATGTGAGTGTTGCGAGAAAAGTCAAGGAGCTCCAGATTCATCATATCTACGGCAGAGCAATTGTCCACTGTGATCACATCTGAAGATTCAGTTAACCGGAGCTTGTGAAGATTCTGTAGCTTTTTCCAGGCATCACTTCTAGTCCTCCATGAGACTCCCTTTGTATTCAGCTCCCTGAGATTGGTCATCAGTTCAATCATCTGTGGAAACAGGACATAATTTGTGGAACAATGCTGCTACACACACGACACTCCACGCACGATTTGTGCACGATGGTTCACATCCAGCCATCGAATCAAGGAACCAAGTGCATCACATCCATCAGATGGTCAATCGTTCATGCATCGTGCATGGTGGGTTGGCGGTGAAGTAGTTTCGTTTGTGGAACGTATGTCAAGCATCAACAAATCTGGGAAACATGCCCCTTCTCCCTGCTCCTTCGCTGTGTTTGTGCAATTATCAAGCCATAGGAATCTTAGGTTTTGGCAGCAGCGGAAAGACGGGGATGAAAAATCAAAGCTGCACTTGCAGAGCTTTAGCACACGGAGGTTGGTGGCTAGTTGAAACAAATCATTTCTTAGATCTTCTCGCTGACCATCGTCTTCAAATGTTAGGAAATAGGATGATGCCTTAACAGAAACAATAGAGATATTTTGTGCTGCTTGTTTGCTCGAGGTGATTGATTTCCAACAAACTTCGTAGGGTTTTATGTTTCCTTCCAACAAAAGTACAGAACTTATTGTTTCATGTGAAAAATAGCGCAACGGTGGTATCACTCCATACAAGGCGTTGCCAACCTCCCAAGCTCTGTTCCCTTCAAGAATTCCATCACATATCCAGTAGTTGCAAGCATGAGTAGCCCAACCATAGTCAACACTGCTAGACTTTTCACCTCGTTTTTTTTGTAAGGAATAGTGAGTACAAAAAGCAATCCACAACTCTTGATGGGTTGATTTCATCCATGAAGCTGTAACCAATTACTTCAGCAGCTTCTTTAAGCAATAAAGGAAGCACTTGTGACTTCCTCAATTTCCACGTATATTTGCCTAACTCAAGTTTCACATATTTATTAACAGAACTGGGCATCACCTTCAGTTTTTTCTGTGGGAATTGAAATCTTCCATCATTGGTCCATAACAATTTACCTTCACCAAAAAGAGGAATGCCAAACTCTGTGAGATCAATATCTTCATCTCCTCCGTAATGAAAAATCATCAGGAATCTTTCATTATTTAGGGACCGATTGATGGCACTTCGAATGCTATCTATAAGGGCATCTTCAGCCGTTGGCCCCCCAGGAGGGGCAAAAAATCGCCCCCTGGGGCGCGCCGACGCTAAACCGCGCACTGGGGGCGTGATGCCCCCCAGTCGCGGCGCCCACGTTTTTTTAAAAAATTCAAATACGGCGCAAACACGACTGAAATTTAACGCAAACATCGGCGAGTTCGTTCAAACTTAAACATATTTTACAAAAAAAGAAAAAAACTTCCGCGGGCTACCCCCGCCGTCTCCCTCGCCGCCCGCCTCGGCGCCCGCCCACGCGGTTTACATGCCGAGGAGGCTGTAGAACCGCGTGTAGTCACCGCCGCCGCCGTCGTCGTCGTCGTCGCCGCCGCCCCCGCCCGCGCCTCCGCCGTCCCTGCTGCATCCCTCCCCCGGTTGGCGCGGCGGGTTGGACGGTCCGGGGGCGTCGTCGTCGTCGTCGCTGTCGAGGACCACGACGCCGTGCTCGTCCTCGCGCCCACGCTTGCGGGCGGCGATCTCCTCCAGGGCCCGGCGCTGCCGGACCATCTCAACGCGGAGGTAGTCGTCCCGCGCCCACCGCAGGGCGTCCTCGTCGGAGAAGCCACGCCGGGCTACCTCCTCGTACTCCGCGGGGAGGCCGGGCTCCGGTTTGGGCTCGACGAGGACGAAGCGGCCGGTGGATGGGGAGGCGTTGGCGCCGATGCGGACGCCGGAGCTGCGGGTGCGCGCGCTGACCGGCGTGCCCTGGGGCTCCGGCTTGACGGGGCGGAGGCAGGGCGAGCCGCCGGACGAGGAGGAGGACCCCCCGGTCTCCAGGCGCCTCGGGGTCCAGGAGCTTCCCCAGCGGCGTGAGAAGGAAGGGGGGGCGGGGTACTCGAGATGCGGCGTGTTGTCGCCCTCGATGTACTCGAGGACGGCCTCTAACGTGCGCCCGGACACGCCCCACCACCGACACCGGCCGGCGGAGTTGAGCCTGCCGGAGGGCTCTACACCGTTGGTGGCCTCGAGCTGCTGGGCGTGGCGGCGCCGGCAGTAGGGCTCCCAGAGCGGGCTGTCGGGGACGTACCGAGGTCCCTCCCTCGCCGCCCAAGGCATGTTTGAGCGGATGCGTGCGATCTCCGCACGCCGCGCCGCGCCGGTGGGTACCGGGGGCACCGGCACGCCGCCGGGCACCCGCATGTCCGACGGGACCGGGTACTCGGCCTCGTAAAGGAGGCGAGCCTCGTCTTCGTGGAGATGGCGGCGGCCGAAGCCGTTCGCCGCCGCGCCGTCATCAGGGAAGCGCTCGGCCATGGGTGATGAACTGGAGACGGCGAGAGAGAGAAGAGGGAGGAACAATGACGGCGAGAGAGTGTGATCGCCGAGCACGCTGGTGCGCGTCTTATATAGGCCGAGACGCCGCCCGTACGCGTGGCCGCCGTGTGTACGCGTGGCGGGCAAGGGAGGGCGAGGGACGCGCGTCGTCCGGCCTTCACTGCGCCGCCCGTGAGGCATCAATGGCGCAGGCTGACCGGCGCGGCAGCGCGGCAGCTTTGGCATTGATTCGCCGCGGGAAACGAGGCGATGAGGACGACGAAGGGGCGAGAAGAGAGCCGTGTCGCTGACGCGGCGGGCCCGCGACTTTTTCGCGTCAAAAAAGTTCGCCCGGCGCCCCCGGGCGCCCCCCAGCGCGCCGGGTTCGGCCTGGGTCCTCCGGCGCTGTTTTCGTCCCAGGCCGGCGAAAATTGGGCTCCTGGGGGCACGACTGGGCCGATTTTTTGGCGCCGGCGCAAAAAAAACGCCTGGGGAGACCTTCCTGGGGGCGCGGCTGGAGATGCCCTAACTGCTCTGGAGCTAGCATCTACCCCTCTGAAATCATCTTCTTCATCCTGCTCATCAAACATGTGCATTAAGTGGTGAAGGTTTAACTCCTCTGCAATTGCCGTCTGCATGGTCCTTCTATTTTTCCACATAGAGCAGTTGACATGGATAATTTTGCCAAAATGCTTTCTCATTTCAGAATCAGTTCTTGTGGATTTTAGTCGTTCAGCTATAGCTCTAATAACAGCAGATGCTCCCAGACCATCACCGGCCCAGCCATGAAAGAATAATGCTTTAATTTTGCCTTCTGAGGTACCATAGCTATCACGCAAAAGATAGAGCACTTGTTTGACGGTGTCATCAGAATCCTTTTCGCACTGTAGTAAAGAACACCAGGTAGATTTGAGTTCCGCAATACATATAATTTTTGTAGCTATTTTGCATATGAATAAATTGGAACAGATGGGATATTAATTAAGATAATTAAGTGAACGCATGCGTCCAGTTTGGAAGTTAAAATGGAGTGAAACGAGTACATAAAATAGTTATTTACTTTTTTTTGAGTAAAAATAGTTATTTACTTGGGTTCCTAAAACTTGTCGTTTTAAACTTATGCAAAGTCAAACATCAGAAACTTTGACTTCCAATATATTTAAAAGTATCCAGATTGGATACTTCAAATATGTGTAAATTTATTTTGGTAGGTACTTTCAAGCGTCTAGTTTTCAAGCTAGCGTACATTCAATCTTTTATTGAAGATACTCTAACAACTCAGACTGCACGAGGTTACTATTCTGGTACACTGGTCCTATGGAGTCTTAGCATGATGACTTTCCGATTGTCTACTACAACAAGTTTTTGCGTAACTCCGGCGAGGGAGAGCGATGACGGCAGGGCGCCTTTGGCCCCTTTAATGCTGGTTGTCGTCGGTAGGTGATCTACGGATCTGGATATATTTTTTTAATTATTTTTTGTGTTAGTTGTACTGCCATAATTGAAAACGAATAGATCGCAAATTTCCTCGCAAAAAAAAGGCGAAGAGGGATTCTCAGGAAAAAATTATGGAGAAGAGGTACCAACCAGACGCAATCCAGACAAGTCGAACATCTCCACAGAAAACTAATACCGGCAGCAGAAGACCATCACTGTTGTAACAATTAAAACATCCGAGATAAATATATCTAACGCATCGGCTGCAGATTGGGTGAGGAAAACGAGTCTATCTTGATAAAATCCTGTCCCGGATGTATAGGACGGCAGTTTGGGACACCTAGGTGCCCATGCTCCTTGCCTTTCCACCGTTCGATTGCATTTAAATGTGTGCTATTGCAACGGGTATGTGTATTAATGTATTAATCGCTAATTGAATACCATAAATAAGGCTCATGCACACCATGCATGGGAGCAATTCAGTCGGACGTGGGCTAGTTGGAGCGAGGATGGTTCCTTGCGTGGAGTTGGAGTTGCAGATAATGTCGTTACTTTGTGAGCGTTCTTTTCTTCTTCTCGTCTTTAAAGGAGAGTCTGCCTTTTCTTTTCTTCTTTTCTTCTTTTAAGGAACCTTGAGGGGGCATCTGGTGCTCTTTTTTGCACCATTTCGACGGTTTACATGTTCTGGTACTAAAGTTCAGTCCTCGGCGGTGCCATCGGGTACCCTATAGAACCAGCATCCAGACTTGAGCAGCATAACACACAACAACAAATACCTAAGCACAAATTACACATTAGCTACATATCAATTTTGCACTACAATGGACAGGTATGTATTTTCTAGAAATAGGCTTTCGGCCCACTTTATAAATAAAGCCACACAACCGAATGATACAAGATGATGATCAAGTCCTCTTACAAAGCAGATCAAAGTAAAATCACATAATGGATAATGCTCTTCGGTGGAGTTGTCGGCGTACATTGGCGACTACAGGGACATCGACTTCCCTTGGGTGGTCACGGAGACGGCCTCGCTGGTCTTCTCTGTACCCTCCTCGTCGGCCGAGATGCTCAACGTCTACAACAGAGATGTAGGAAATACTTATGTGTGGCTTGCAACAGTTTTTACTACATAGTTCCTGGAATATGTTTACCTCGATATGGAATTTACCGATGCACTTGAATATTGCTTGGAATACATGAATGGAATATAGTTCATGAAAGCCGGTACATATATGCTGGAAACAGTATTTATTAATGCTGGAATATTTATTATACTATATGTATTTTTGCCCGGGCACAGCATATTATTGAAAGACAGGTTGTTCGTGGGATTGGCTCCATGAATTGGTAAAGCCTGTGAATTTGAATTGTAATTCAAATTCAGCGTGCGACTCACACGTACGTGCTTATGGGACAGTTTGCAGATGAACTCCTTGATGGTTACTAATGATCATGGTTGGTTAAGTTAACCTGGAGTCTTCGTTTAAACAGATTTTATCTGGACATTTATCTGCAGTTTATACAGTTTGAAATTAACTGGAATAGCACTATATAAAGGTCCCTAACCTCTAGCCTCAAAGATCATTGTGAACGGAATCATGAAAAAGGATCGAGGAATAGGGATTAGACCGTGTGCGTATATTTGTTACATTGGCACGAGAGCCGATTAAGGGTTTGACGATTTGTTTAATCGTCGGATCAATTACGATCTGGACTCCGCTGCGTACTCTGCTTTTCCTCTCCCAAAAGAAAAATAGAAACGAGGAAAAGAGAGCCTCGTACGTACACAACAGCTCCACCCCAGATTAGATCGATCTCGCTCGATTCCTCTGGTCCAGCGCCGCCGCTTCGCTCGACTCCGCATGCCAAGTGCCGCCGCTTCGCCCGACCTCCACCAATCCACGCCGCCGCTTCGCCATCGCCTCCAGGCCAAACCCCAGTTGCGCCTCCGCCTCCACCTCCCCCATCCACTTCGGGCCGAGCCTGCTACCGCCCGTGACCGACTCCTCCTCAACGTTCGTGCCGTTCCCCATCAACGTTCGCCCCGTCAACCTTGCCGAGCCGGAGGGAGCCCGCCGTGTTCGTCGCCAGCTTACTGCCACCTCGTCAAGCTCACCCTAACCAACTCTCGCCGGCCTGCTTCGCGTCCACGGCAAGGACTGCTCCGACATCAACAACGACAGGAACTTCAGGTAACTGAAGAAGAAACCAATTTCAATGGCTTCCAATGGGGCGTTCGCTGAACAGTTTGTCTAATTCACATCTAGATGTTTTTTAATGATGTCACATCTAACCTCCTAAAAATAACTACGCAGCAACAAAAAATAAAAAAAAAGCTGGGACAAAAAAAATAGACCACAAACATAGTGCTTATCAGGGTTAGATGTGACATAACTATGTCACATCTAGATGTGTCCTAGACAGACCCTTCGCTGAATTACTCCGTGCCTACAAACTTGATGGAACAAACTACACGGTTTGGAAAAGGAAAATCATGTTCTTGCTTACGGCTGAGAATATTGATTATGTTTCTGAAACTCCGGCGCCTAACGAGCCAGCAGAGGATGCTACAGATGAAGAAAAGCAGGAATACAATGATGAACTAAAGCAATGGACCAAGGACAACAAGACTGCCAGAGTTTATATCCTTGGCTCGATGACTGATTCGTTGGCTGTGGAATATGAGTCAGATAGAACAGCTTGTGGAATAATGCTCAGGCTGGAACAAGATTTTGGAGAAGTTTCCCTTGTGAAGGTGCTTAGTCTTGTGAACAAGTTTCTGACATCGAAGATGGGTGATAAAACAGTCAATGAACACTTCAACAAGCTCTGTGTCTTGGCGGAAGAATTAAAAACTGCTGGTTATCCGTTCCAGGAGGAAGTACAAGTCATGGTTGTTCTAAATTCTTTGCCACCATCATGAGAACAGTTCAAGATTTCTTTTTGTCATTCAGAACGCACACTCAATATGAGGAACCTGAGGTAACACTTGCTAATGGAGGAGGATCGCAGGCTTAACTCAGGGAAAGATAAAGCTTCTTATCAGCCAGAGCTTCACCTTGGTGAGTACAAAAACAATGGGAACCGGAGGAATTGGAATAAGAGAGGAGGAGGACCGGACCTAAGGGACAAGATCAATTATAAACGTGACAGGGATCAAAGGAACTACAGAGATGAGAGGAGGGACAGGGGGCAGCATGGAAATAACACCAACAACAACTCTTTTCAGAAGATTGACAAGAGGAACTACAGGTGCCATAATTGTGGTAATACAGGCCACTTCAGGTCAGAATGCACCAAGAGGAGGAAGCCGAACAGCGAAAGGGATAATTTTCACAAGGATGACAGCCGCAAGGGGAATCAATCCCCTGAAGGTATTACCGATGTTTATGTTTGCACTGAATCCTTATTTACTACTACTTTTCAGAATAGTTGGGTAGTAGATTCTGGTGCAACTTCACACATAGCTAGAGAACTTAGCTCTTTTGCCACACTCAAAACAATTCCAAAAGGAACAAGACATGTCTATTTAGGAACTCAAGCTAAAGCAGACATACTAGGAATTGGAAACTATGTGCTTAAACTCCCTGATGGAGGAAACTTAGTGTTGGAAAATGCATTTTATTCACCCAATATGAGAAGGAATCTAGTTTCAGTGTCCAAACTAGAGTCAATTGGATATAAAATTATCTTTGGTGATGGGAAGGCTAAAATTGTCTTAAATGGAAGATTAGTACATTCAGGCGATAGACATGATGGACTATATTTTCTAAATGACATCATGGAAAATAATTGCTTAGTAGGCGAAGATAACTCCGTTGTGAGGAATATAAATGGACAGAATAATTGTTCCGAATCTTACTTGTGGCATTTGCGACTTGGACATATATCTAAGAATAGGATTAAGAGACTTATTAGTTCTGGAATTTTGAACTTTAAGTGGGAGGATTATGGTATTTGTGAAGCATGTATTATGGGTAAAATGACAAGGTCGCCTTTTCCCAAAGCAAATAGATCAACAGAACAGCTTGCCATTGTTCACTCTGATATTTGTGGGGAATTTTCCACACCCACTTTGGGAGGGCAGAAAATCTACTTTATCACTTTCATAGATGACTATTCAATATACGGTTATGTGTATTTGCTTAAACACAAATCGGAAGGATTTGATGCTTTTAAAGAGTTCAAAGCGGAAGTGGAAATCAGCTAAACAAGAAAATTAAAATACTTAGAACTGACCGTGGTGGTGAATACACGTCAGGAATACTAGATGATTTCCGCAAATAACATGGCATTATTCATCACTATACCTTGCCATATACTCCACAACAGAATGGAGTGGCGGAAAGAAGGAATAGGACTTTAATGGATATGGTTAGGTCTATGATGGCTTATTCTGACTTGCCATTGTCTTTTTGGGGAGAGGCACTTCACACTGTTGTATATTTATTGAATCACTCACCTTCTAAAGCTGTAAGGGTAACACCCTATGAGCTTTGGAAGGGAAGGAAGCCCTCACTTCGCCATTTGGCAGTTTGGGGGTGTAATGCTCAAATAAGGATACCTAGCCAGTTGCACACCAAACTACAATCTAAAAGTACCCCAGGAATTTTTATTGGTTATGCATCAGGTTCTAATGGTTACCGTTTTTGGGATCCTCAAAGAAAGAAATTGATTGAAAGTGGAGATGCAGTTTTTCTTGATCAGGATACACCTCGCCGTGCTAAACAAGCTAGGATGGAATTATTAGTAGAACCTGAAGATATCTCTTTACCTGAAACTGAACCTCTAGTTCAGGAAAATAATGATGCAAGTCAATCTACTAACTCTATTTCGAATAGCATGCCTAGGAGAAGTGGGAGGAATACACAACCACCTGCATATTTAGATGAGTATTTTGTTTTTCTGGGGGAAGTGCACTCTAAAATTCAGAACTTAGAGGAAGAACCAAAATCATTCAAAGCTGCATTGGCAAGTCCTGAATCAAATCTTTGGATGGAAGCCATGCAGGAAGAATTAAACTGTATGAGGAAAAATAATGTTTGGGAATTAGTTGAATTACCAAACAATCGAAAGTCTATTGGTTCTAAATGGATCTTTAAAAGGAAACTGAATGCGACTGGTCAGGTGGATAAGTATAAAGCAAGGCTTGTTGCTAAAGGATTTACACAAATGGAAGGAGTTGATTTTGTAGAAACCTTTTCTCCCGTTGCTAAATTTACCTCCATACGGATCATTAGTGCATTAACCGCTTATTATGATCTAGAATTGCATCAAATGGATGTTAAAACAGCATTCTTAAATGGAATGTTGGAAGAAGAAATATACATGAACCAACCTGAAGGTTTTGTGGCAAGGGGGAATGAAGGGAAGGTCTGTAAATTAAACAGGTCTATATATGGTCTTAAACAAGCCTCGCGTCAGTGGTATATTCTTTTCGATAATGCAATCACGTCATATGGTTTTTCAATGACGGAAGGTGACCATTGTATCTATTTTAAGATAATGGGAAATAAATTTGTTTTGTTATCTCTTTATGTTGATGATATTCTCATTGCTTCAAATGATAAATCTACACCGATGGAAGTTAAAACCTGGTTATCCTCTAAATTTGACATGAAGGATATGGGGGAAGCTTCCTATGTTCTGGGAGTGGAAATACGTAGAGATAGAAGGAAGAGAATGTTGGGTTTGTCTCAAAAGGCATATCTCAATAATGTACTTCAGAGATTCTCTATGGAAAATTGCAAGCCTGTTAGAGTACCTATTCTTAGGGGAACTAAACTTAGTGAGGAAATGTGTGCTAAAACTCCTGAGGAAAAGAAACAAATGAGCAATATTCCTTATTCATCTGCATTGGGTTCTTTAATGTATGTTATGCTATTTACAAGACCTGATATATGCCATGCCGTGGGTTTGTTGAGTAGATATCAGGTGAACCCTGGGCCTGAGCATTGGAAACAGATTAGGAACACTTTGCGTTATGTCAAAGGAACTATGGACTATTTTCTGTGTTTTAATGGACGCAATCTTCAGCTGCAGGGGTTTACTGATGCTGATTGGCAAGGGGATCTTGATGACCGGAAATCAACTTCTGGTTATCTGTTTACACTAGCAGGAGGAGCTATTTCCTGGAGTAGAAAGAAGCAAGATTCTGTAGCACTTTCATCTATGGAGGCTGAATATATTGCTGCGTCGGAAGCTGTGAAAGAAGGTGTATGGTTAAAGGAGTTTCTTGCATCTCTCGTGGTGGTGGAAAGCACTTCATATCCTGTTACTATTTTCTATGATAACCAGGCGGCAATCAAGGTCTCAAAGGATCCCAAGTTTCATAGCAAAACCAAACATATTGAGGGAAGATATCATTACATTTGTGACGTCGTTAATAGATTAAGAACAGTTCGTTTAGATTATTTACCTAGTGTAGACATGGTTGCCGATCCACTGACTAAACCTCTTAGTCAGGAAGTATTTTGTAAACATGTTTGCAACATGGGTGTTCGTTTATGGAATTAGAATGTTTTAGCCAAGCGGGAGATGTAGGAAATACTTATGTGTGGCTTGCAACATTTTTTACTACATAGTTCCTGGAATATGTTTACCTCGATATGGAATTTACCGATGCACTTGAATATTGCTTGGAATACATGAATGGAATATAGTTCATGGAAGCCGGTACATATATGCTGGAAACATTATTTATTAATGCTGGAATATTTATTATACTATATGTATTTTTGCCCGGGCACAGCATATTATGGAAAGCCAGGCTGTTCGTGGGATTGGCTCCATGAATTGGTAAAGCCTGTGAATTTGAATTGTAATTCAAATTCAGCGTGCGACTCACACGTACGTGCTTATGGGACAGTTTGCAGATGAAACTCCTTGATGGTTACTAATGATCGTGGTTGGTTAAGTTAACCTGGAGTCTTCGTTTAAACAGATTTTATCTGGACATTTATTTGCAGTTTATACAGTTTGAAATTAACTGGAATAGCACTATATAAAGGTCCCTAACCCCTAGCCTTAAAGATCATTATGAGCGGAACCACGGAAAAGGATCGAGGAATAGGGGTTAGACCGTGTGCGTATATTTGTTACAAGAGATACCGTCAACTGCCCGATTAACAAGTTCATGATCTCCATGCAGAAGGCCGAGGCAGAGCCTGAGGCGACTCCACCACTGGCAGGTGTGGTTCTACATCTATGGGATCCCAGAGGGGGGCAAGTGTGCACACATCCTGAAGGCCATGTCTGAGCCGGTGGGCAAACTTCTCTCGACCGAAACAAATTTACAAACCATGAACACATTTTAAATTTGTGAACAGAACTTTGAAATTGGGAACATTTTTTGAAATTCCTAAATACATTCGAAATTTGTGAACAAAAATTTAAAATGCAAGCATTTTGAAAGTTTCTGAAAAATTGTTGGAAAAGAAAAGAAACAAAAAATGGAGAAAAAAAGGAAAAGAAGAATGAAAAATCGAAAAATACAAATGAGAGAAAAGAAAAAATGAAAAACAAAAAAAACCGGTTCAGGAACCTTCTGAAGGCTCCGAAAACTGGAAAGTCCGGCTAGAACCTTCTAGAAGGTTCCAAAACCAGGATAGGTGGAACGCGCGCCTCACGTCTAAACGGGCGGGCCCATCTTGGTCGATGGCTTCGACCACGTGTGCGGCGCCGGCATTTTGATGTAGAATGCGTCAAATAGGAAAATAGTGAAATCACTAATTAAGAAGTACTCATTCCAAAGATCACTCCCATTTTGTCAGGTTGCGACAAGTAGCATGCTGTATGTGTGCCACTTGTCACAACCTAAGAGTTTATTTTTCCGTAGATTCGTTTATTCAAAACGTTTTATCTCTTAAACGGCGGGTTCAAATCTTGATCCGTTTTCATCGTTAGATCCCGCGCGCCGAGATCTTACAAACTAGATCCCATGTCGATAGTTTTCAGTAAAAAAAATTCACCAAAAAAACCGAATCGGAAGCAGGTTTTTTTCCTTTCTGAAGAGGCATGCGTTTTTCCATGTTCCGAGAGGCACGGTCATGCTTCTTGTGGAAGCAAATTCGTACCTCCACGAGAAGTAAATCTGTGCCGCTCGCTGAACGAAAAAAGGAAAAACACGTTTTTTCTTTTTTCTAGAGGAACGAGCGTACCTCTCGCGGAACTAAAATTGTGCCTCTATTAGTAGTAAATGCATGCCTCTCGCGGAAGCAATTATGTGCCTCCACGAGAAGTAAATTCGTGCCTTTCGCAGAATGAAAAAAACACATTTTTTTTCCTTTTCTAAGAGGCATGACCGTGTCTCCGTGCCTCCACCAAAAGTAAATCTGTGCCTCTCACAGAAGGCAAACAAATGTGTTTTTTCGTGCATTTTTTTGTCCAGATCCTTAGAAAAACCGGGACAAACAGAAAAGCCAAAAACAGAAAAAAATATCTAAAAGCCAAAAACACATACAGAATAATAATAATAAAAAGGCGGATTGAGTACCCAGAGCAGGTTCATGGTTGACTCGCCGTTGCCGTCTCCTCCTCATCTATCGGGACATGAGATATCTAGTCCAGGCGCATCATCATTCACCAGGAGTAACAACAAATCAGGAATTCAAAATAGATGAGTATGTGTGGCGGTACATTGTACATATAAGTTATATGTAACAAGAGGTAGTAGTTAATGTGCGTAGCCAGCCGTATGTATACCTCTTGGTTGGTACCTGAATCCTCCTGCTTGGATATGCCATCTTCATACTAGAATTAAAGAAAGGCAATCAGGCATGGAATTATTAGAGACATATATGGAACGTTAGACGGGGATAACAATGTGGAACAGCTAGTGTGCATACATATACTTTTTCATCTTGGTCTGCAGAGGACACTTTGACATCACCATCGCCATCATTGGACTGAAATTGAGGAAACAATTAAGTAGGAATTTAGAAGAAAGTTCCTGGTCTGTGGAAGAGATAAAAATAATTGTTCATGGATGAAATGTATATATAGTACATACATGATACCCACGCTTTCATTGCTGTAAAGACCCTTGTACATATCTCACAGTAGATTCTATCTTATACATTGTGTAGGATTGTTAGGGTGGGTTTCCGAGGCCGCAAATTCAGGTTTATGGGTAAAAAGTACTTGCACGGTCAATTTTACTATTGAAAGTTTTGCATTGGTAACAGATATAGTGCCTAGATCAACTTTCACAACTAATGGACTGCTTTTAGCTTCTATTTAGCCTTGCCTTCATGGTAAGCTTTTCTAAATAACGCTGCACGCTTTCCCTCCTTTTGATCATAAAACTAGAGGTAGGACGATAGAAAGGTCTCAATCACTTTGCATAGATACACCTCTTCCCTACATGTTTTCTTCTCAAGTATTATGATTGTTGGAGTGCTGGAGCTTTTGAGCCTCCATATTAGCTCTAAGTGCACGTTTTATTGAATCAAGTTCTCCTTTAGTTTCGAAGAAAAGAGTCATAGTAGAAGTAATTTCTTGAATCATTCAGACTCCATTCGGCATATCATATTTTTTACAAATAATTACCTACTCTTCCCTATAACATTTTGTTTACAACTCATGATTGGTCATGTTCTAGGATTTGATACAACTTCCACCTGCAAGGCTTAGAGTTGGTGTTTCACCCGATTAATGACTATTCCAACGAACCACTTACTAGAGGAAGGAAAAGATTTCTCTATTCTTTTCTTACATATTAAACTCAGAATAGTCAGTTTCTTTCTTATATATGGTAGAAAATTATATGGTGACAATATTATGTAGTAGAAAGCAACTCTACGGTGGTAATTTTATCAAAGCCATCTATAAAAGTTCTGGGGAAAAGTGTAAAAAGCCATATGAAGATAAGATATTGTCGTATGATTAATATGTAAAGTTTCGAATGCTTACTCAATTGCTTTTAACCTACTGGGAGAAAATCACAAGTGATTGTTTATATCATCTTGTAATGGTCATTTCTATTATCCGCGTTTTTTTTGTCTGAACCAGATTGAGTTTCCGCTCTCAAATATTTTAAAAGTTGTTTCCAGTTGATAGTTTACCTAGCGTTTAGTGGCTTACACTTTTCTTATGATGTTTAGAAGGAATAGTATCATTTTAATTTAGATGATATACATATTAATAGAAGACCGTACCTTTGCTAGAGAAAATTAAAATAAACATGGATACTGCTTGGGCACTTGCATGGGTCACTTTGCTAGTTAATATTATTTTGGTAATAATTTATTAGGGCTTGATATTCTTCTCAATTTATATGTGCAAATTTTATTAAGATGTTGCCTGCTCACTGTTGGAATAGCAACTTAATCATGTTAGGAGGCCAAAGGCAGCATATATACAAGTACATGAGGATGCCAAAAGGCTAGAATGCAAAAGACCAAAAGTCATCACTAATATAATTCTAACACCCCCCCTCAAACTCATGGTGGATCTACAACACTGAGTTTGGAGAGGTGAAATCTATGTTGTGCTCTAGTCTGTGCCTTAGTGAAGAAGTCCGCTAGCTGTAACTCGGAAGGTACATACTGAAGAGCAATAACATGATCCTGCACAACAGCAAACACATAATAAGTATCAACACCAATATGCTTGGTAAGCTCATGCTTCATGGGGTCCCGTGCAATACTGATAGCACTTGTACTGTCGGACAAGAGGGTGGTAGGTGTAGTAACACAAACACCAAAATCCTCCAGTAACCATCGTAACCAAGTCACCTCTGCCGTCAGAAGAGCCATAGCTCTCAACTCGGCCTCTGCACTCGAACGGGAAACTGCAGTCTGTTTCTTCGTCTTCCAGGCAATGAGAGAACCACCAAGAAAAACACAGTAAGCAGAAAGTGAACGGCGATCCGAAGGATCACTGGCCCATGTAGCATCTGAATAGGCCTGGAGCTGTAATGAGCTAGAACGGGCGAAAAGGAGGCGATGAGAGATCGTGCCACGAAGATATCGTAGAACACGAAGAAGGTGACTATAGTGAACTGAAGTGGGAGCGGAAACAAACTGGCTCAGAATATGAACAGGATATGAGATATCCGGACGAGTGACAACAAGATACACAAGACTCCCAACAAGATGACGATAACGCGTCGGATCAGACAAAGGCTCGCCATCAGAGGCACGAAGGTTAACATTGAGCTCCATAGGAGTCTCAGCAGTGTGCTCATCACTAAGAGCCGCACGAGCAAGAAGATCCCGAATATACTTTTCTTGGGAAATAGAAAAGCCATCAGAGGTGGAGGAAACCTCAATCCCAAGAAAGTAACATAGAGGACCAAGATCAGACATAAGAAACTGCTCACTGAGACGGGCCTTAACAAAGGCAATGTACTCAGAATCGTCGCCAGTGATGATCATGTCATCAACATATAGAAGAAGAAGAGTGCGACCACGAGCAGAAAGGTGGACAAATAGCGCTGGATCATGAGCACTAGGCGAAAAACCAGCTGCAGTGACCACAGAGGCAAAACGCTCAAACCAAGCACGGGGGCTTGCTTAAGGCCATATAAAGAGCGAAGAAGACAGAAAACCATGCCATCAGGAACTGAATACCCAGGTGGTGGATGCATATAAACTTCCTCATGCAACTCACCATTAAAAAAGGCATTCTTAACATTAAGCTGAGACACAGACCAGTGGCGAACAGAAGCCACGACAAGTAGTGTGCGGAAAGTGGTCATATGAGCCACAGGAGCAAAAGTCTCATCGTAATCACGACCATGCTCCTGCTGAAAGCCACGGGCCACAAGACGAGCTTTATAACGCTCAAGAGAACCATCAGAGCGAGTCTTAATCTTATAGACCCACTTACAAGTGATGGGACGAACATGGGGAGGAAGAGAAACCAGGTCCCACGTGCCGTTGCGCTCAAGGGCAGCAATCTCCTCTGCCATCGCAAACTGCCATTCAGGATGAACGATAGCATCTCGATAAGAAGTCGGCTCAAGAATGGCCGAAAGACCATAGCGAGAAGGAGAATATCGATCAGGGGGCGGACAAGGCCGAGAACGAAGACAATAAGTCGGGTGAGAGGAGGAAGACGACACACCAGAAGTAGAGGGCACATCTGTAGACTTATCCACAACACGTGAACGACGAGTATAATGGAAAGGAAATGAGGGAAGAGGTGGAATCACTGGAGGTGGAGACGGGGAATGTATCGGTGATGAAGGTGGAGAAGGGGAAGGTATCAGCGACGAAGGTGGAGAGTCATGCGATGAGGAAGGAGAAGAAACTGTAGGAGAGGACGGGGTCGGATCTGCAACAGCGGTACGAGGAGTAGGAATACTAGGCACAAAGGGTGGTGTATCCGAAAATGTAAGAAAAGAGATGTCCTCCATAGAAAAATTCGAGCAGGATGGACGCGGGTAGAAGGGACGAGATTCGTCAAAGGTCACATCCCGGGAAATACGCATCGGGCGACCAACAGGACCCCAACACCGATAGCCCTTATGCTCATCACTGTATCCAAGAAAGACACACTCAACAGACTGAGCGGTCAGTTTGGTGCATTCACGAGGAGAAAGCAAAACATAGCAAACGCAACCAAACAAACGGAGCACCGAATAATCAGGAGAATGACCAGAAAGACGCTCGAGAGGAATACCACCCTGTAGAGCAGCAGAAGGCTAAATGTTGATGAGATAGGTGGAAGTGGTAACAGCCTCGGCCCAGAAGTGAGGCGGAAGAGAGGCGGCAATCATCACTGCACGCGCCGTCTCAAGAAGGTGACGATGATTGCGCTCAGCCACACCATTTTGAGCATGAGCACCAGGGCAAGAGAACTAAATAAGAGTACCCTGCTCAGCAAGAAATCCTCGCAGTGAATGGGAGATATACTCACCAGCTGAATCTGCGCGAAAAACACGAATAGGAGTGGAAAACTGGGTATGAACCATGGCAGCACATTTTTTGTATATAGGTAAGACCTCACTACGAGAAGACATGAAGTAGATCCAAGTGTACCGAGAAAAATCGTCTATAAATATAATATAGTAGCGATGACCCCCTTTCGAAGCGAAGGGAGCCGGACCCCAAACATCAGAGTGAATAAGATCGAAAGGACGCTCGGACACCGACTCATTGTGAGGGTAGGGTAGCTGAATCTGCTTACCAAGCCTACAACCCAGACAATCCAACGAAGCGTTACCGGAGACAGACCCCAGAACACCACGATGAACCAAATACAAGAGACGAGAACCACATAACTGGCCAAGACGATGATGCCACTGCTGAAAAGAAGAAGAGATCGATCTGGAGAAGAAGACTGAAAAAAAATCGATCGTCAGGCGAGTTGCAGCGCCGAAGAAAACCTAGGCTCTGATACCATGTTGGAATAGCAACATAATCTTATTAGGAGGCTAAAGGCAGCATATATACAAGTACATGAGGATGCCAAAAGGCTAGAATGCAAAAGACCAAAAGTCATCACTAATATAACTCTAACACTCACCACTATTCTAGTTTAGGACAAATAACTGTACACCCTCACTCATAACACATCTTACATTTACTAATCAGACACCCCTGCTGGCTGTAGAGAAATGAACTCACATTTGAATATAAACCCATATATGAGTGTAATCTAGTTCACAAACAAGCAGAATAATAGTAAAGCATACGTGAATAGATGAAGCAATCCTACTGAATAGATGGGCGCGGTCAATCTAGCCTCACATATCTGCTCTAGGTTGTGGAGATGCTATAGCTTGATGTGCTTCAGGTTATTTACACTTCTTCTTCGGTACAACCCTCATGAACACATCAATGGACGAGATCTGTCCATATCCCTTTATAATAAATGATAGGATGGTCTTTTCAAAAAATACGTCGCGAAAATCTGTCCCGTTCTGAGTCCGCCTTGGGCCGGCCCATTAATGGATTATGTACGATAGCACTAGCACCGATCGAAAACACATCAATGGACGAGATCTGTCCATACCCATTCATAATAAAGGGTAGGATGATAAAATACGTCGTGAAAATCTGTCCATATCCCTCTATAATAAATGATAGGATGGTCTTTCCAAAAAATACGTCGCGAAAATCTGTCCCGTTCTGAGTCCGCCTTGGGCCGGCCCATTAATGGATTATGTACGATAGCACTAGCACCGATCGAAAACACATCAATGAACGAGATCTGTCCATACCCATTCATAATAAAGGGTAGGATGATAAAATACGTAGTGAAAATCTGTCCCGTTCTGAGTCCGTCTTGGACCGGCCCATTAATGAATTATGTAAGGTAGCACTACCACTGATCGAAAATTCAAAAAAACCAAAAAAGTAGTGCTACTATTGGACATCGAACACACGACCTCCTAGTTTGTGAAATTGCTAAAAGCCACGAGAACCATCACCGTTTGGTGATAATTAGAGGCATGGACATATGAGGTATCCATGTCAGGTTTGAATGACTTTCGATATTGTTTATATGTTGCGACACATCTGACCACTAATCAGCCTATTTTCATCGAAAAAACTCTAGAAAATGCAAAACTTCTCAAAAATCTAAACAACTTGGCATAGTGCCTTGAATTGGTCATAGAAGCCGGTGGAAAATATTGTGGGTTGTTTGACGGATGTTGAAAAACAACGAGCTTTCAAATGGACCCTTCTAGCCTATCCGAACACTCTGGTTGAATATAGTCTATTTTTGGACATCCTTAAAATGAACCCCACTTTTGCAAGAAGGTAGGCATGCCCATGGTAGGCACATGCCTGGTTTGTACGATTTTCGACACCATATGCAAGTAGTGAGACATTCGGTCATTTTATCGGCCTTCTTAACCACGAAAACTTCAAAAAATGCAAAATTAGGAGAAACCCCAAACAATTTGGCATGGTGCCTTGAATTGGTCATACAAGGCCATGAAAAATGGGGCAATTTAAGGGATGTCGAGAAATGAGGTGCTCCCAACCCTTCTAACCTATCTGAACACTCTCCATTGAACATGGTATTTTTTGGAAATATTAAGACTGCCCCCAACTTCTGCAAACAAGTGGGCATGACCATGTTAGGCATCCATACCTAGTCTGAATGATTTTCGATACCATATGCACGTTGCGACATGTTCTGTCATTAATTGTCATTTTTTCACCGAGAACACTCTAGGAAATGCAAAACTTGTCAAAAACTCAAATAACTTTTCATGATGCCTTGAATTGGTCATATGAGGCCCTTGAAAAAAATTGAAGTAATTTCAAGGATGTCGAGAAATAACATGCTCTCAGACGGAGCCTCATGGCCCCAGAACATACTTCGTTCAACGTGGTCTATTTTTATACATCCTTAAAATGATCCTAACTTTTGCCACCAGGTGGGCATGCCCCTCAAAGGCATTCATGCCATGTTGAACAATTTTCGACACCGTATGCAAGATTAGGGATGGCAATGGGTGGGGTATGGGCGGGTACAACTTCCTTCTACCCAAACCCATACCCATAGAAACTTTTTATACCCATCCACTTCAATACCCATGGGTATAAACTGACACCCATGCCCATACCCATCGGGTATCCTATACCCAATGGGTATCCATTGGGTACAATATATAGCATTCAAATTCTTAAGAGGTAGAGAAATGAGTTCAAAATTCAAGTGATCATGGTAGAGTAGTATAGCACGCATGTGGCCTCCTCCAGTGGGTGGCCTTTTGGAGGCATCAGGGGAGTATGAGCAACGGTTGGTGGAAGGCCGACGTAGTGGAAGGCGGTGGTGGGAATTGGGGATCGCTGGATCGAGTGTTCGACAAAAGTCTGGTAGTGAAGAGTCGATATTTCATCTTTTGGAGGAGTCACATAGGACGTATGAGGAATGGCGAGCAGGTGACTATGAGCCTATGAGCTATGACTTGTTTAAGGGATATGAGATTTAGGGTTGGACCATATGAGTTGGATGTTAACCCCACATGTTATAGGAGTTATTTTCATTTATTAATTTTTTCTGGGTATTCATTGGGTTACCCATAGGCACAATTTCTTACCCATGCCCTACCCATATATTTTGTGGGTATGGGTACCCATTACCCGTGGGTAGAAAATCTCTTCAAGTCTTGCCCATACCCTTGTTTTTGGGTAGGGTACCCGCGGGTACCCATACCCATGAGCAAAACTGCCATCCCTATGCAAGATGCGACATGTCCAGCCTTTTTCTGCATTTTCTTACCGAGAAAAGTCTAGAAAAATACAAATCTTGTCGAAAACCAAAAAGCTTGTCCTGGTGCCTTGAATTGGTCATACGAGGCCATGAAAAAATCAGGACCATTTCAAGGATGTCGAAAAATAATGTGCTCTTTGACAGACCCTTCTGGCCAACCCGAACACCCTCCATTGAACATGGTGTTTTCGTAGACATCCTTGAAATTACCACAACTTCCATCCACAATGAGAAAAATGAAAAATAAAACAGGAAAGAAAATCTTAGGCCTTGCCCAACTAAGCGACGTCTTCGGTCCTGTCAAGCGACTATTGAAATTTGTTCGGGATTTAAATTTTTTCTCATTTTCACAAAAATTGTTCACAAATTAAAAAAATGTTCCGTAAAATTTAGAACACTTTTTATATCATATATTTAGTCTCATTTTCGAAAAATGTTTTGGAATTTAATTTTTTGTCTGTCCTCTCAGAAAATGTCTGTTTTCACAATTTTTTTGTGCTGTCGAAAAAATTATTCGCATTTTGAAATTCTGAAAAAAATTGAAGACACAAACATTTTTTGAAATTACCTTACAATTTTCAAAAATGCAAATAAGTTTTAATTTGTGCAGAAAATTTGGAAATAACGAAGCTTTTGAAATTTTGGGCAACATTTTGAAAGTGTGACAATTTTTTGAAAAAGAAAGAAAAAACGTAACAGGCAATGGAAAATAAATAAATAAAAATAAATTATGAAAAAATGACCAGTTCACAAAGTGCTCATAAAATCTTTTTAAAATTCCCAGCGCGTCACTTACTTAGTGCGCTTATCTTTAGATAATCTACCAAAGGCACGCTGCTGCAGTGGTTGTGGACGCACGTAGCGTTTTAAGTGGTCGTGGGTTGGCGCATACGTTACTATAAAAGTAGATACAAAGTGCGAAATGTCCATATTACCCTTTATACGTATTGCAAGGGGGTTGTACCGAAGCGGGACTCGGTTATTGAATATGACACCGGATGCTATTTCTTCAGAGCGCTCGTCGTCCAATGGGAAAACATGTTGGAGCTTACTGCAGTATGCTATGTGGAGGCTCTCCAAGCTTGGCAGGGGGGAGGTGGAGATGGGGATGACGAACACCAGCATGGGGCAATTGTGTAGGTATATGTGCTATAGTGCATTGAAGGTATAACTCCTGAAATTACGAATGCCACTAACCAAGATGCAATAATCCATCGGGAGATCAGACGCGGAAAGAGTCCTTAAAGACTGGAAGTTCTGAAATCTAGAAGTAAAGAGAGCCAGCAGTTTGGGGCACCTCTCAACATGACACCATTCTAACCTGAACCAGCTTGCTGGAGTTTTAGGGATAGACGTGACTGAGAAATTGTCATGCACATGCATTGACTGAATGATGAAACTGAAAGAACCACTGTCCATCAGAGAGCGGATTATCTACCGTGCATGGTATATACCGTGCATGCATCACGTACACACCATGTCAGATGCACTCATGAAACTGTGCCTGACAAAGTCAGGTGAATAGTCTACCTACTCCTACCTATCAGCCTATCTCTTTTCTTCTACTCAATAGAATATTTGAATCCCACATATATTATGAACGACAATTTTGATTTATGATTCGTTTGCACATTTGGGTTCCTTGTGACGAGGCCTTTTAAACAAGACCACACATGAATATACTTTAGTGACTTTTTAAGCGAGACCATGTTTAATGGAGTTCTGCCGTGTTTCATAATTTGATTTTTAAAACTTGCGAAATATTCTAGAATGGTCTTGTTTGAAAGGTCTCGTCATTAGAAGCACAAATATGCAAATGGATCTTCAACTGGAGTTTTGGTTTATAAGATAAAATGATTTCCAACTTGTAAATATTGTGAAAAAATATGTGAGAGTGGAGCTTGACATAATACAATGGATAGAGCGTCTGTGCAATCTATGGTCAAGTTATTGTGGATGAAGGATAGTAAATGATCGATGTGACAAGAGTGATCAAATATGGGAGAATAAAATTCAATTGAATAAGCAACATGCAGCTAGCCATATCTGCATGTATCCGAATCTTCAAGAAATGGATGGCTTAGCCATGCACGGGATATCCCATGCATGGTACAACATCATTTCTCCTGTCCATCAGCATATTCTCTAAATCATGGCTTCCTTCACCAATCTTGATATGGCTACCCAAAGGATGAAGCTACACCAAGGACGAACATCTTACATCCCTTGCAAGGACGATAGCATTGTAATTTAACAACGGTTTTGCTATTTTTCATCCGACTAAATTCAATTGGCTTTCATCCGTTTTTTTAGCCGTGCGATCTCTGTGCCGAGATTCGTGTTTTTTTGTCCCGCTGTTGCCATTTTTTCTTATCGGGCTCGCTTAATTTCCTGGAGACCCGATACGCTTCCTTTGCTATCTCCCGCGTAGTTTGGTTTGCCCGTTCCCCTCCTCCTCGTTTCCCCTTCTCATTTCGAAGACGCAACTGGAACAGAGTGAGGGAGAGGCAGTCATGGCGATTTGGAGCTCTCCTTGCCGCCCGATTCAGTAGGTTGGTGGTCCGGCGTCCGGCTGCCCCCTCCATCTGCCACGCTGTATTTCCCACCGGGTCTGCAGCATCCCCCACCACCGTGCCTCCTATTTTTCTCCGCTGGCGCTTCCGTTCCTCTGATTCGGTATTCCCGTCTATTTGTGCCATTCCCAGATCTGTTTGTTAGCTGCGTGTAGAGTTTTCTCGGTCAGATCTTGTTGTTTCTGTTAGTTGCATGTATTACCTGCAGATATTTTTTGTAGATGTATGTGGTTTGTGCTGTTCCTTGAGTAGATCACTGATATTCATATTAAAATTAGAATAGAAGTACACTAATCCCTTCGGTGTCTGCTAGTTTGGTAGGTTGCTGTTCGTCTGGTCTGTGTTTCGTGATGTGTAATTGGTGGACTCAATTTATTCAGTTTATTAGCAATGATTTTGGACTGTAAATTTTAGTGGTTTTGGTTAGTGATTTGGACCGCAACTGTGAATGAATTGGACAGTGATGTGTCCTGAATTTTTCCAGTTAAGTAACAATCATTTGGCTGCAATTTTCAGTGTTTTGGGTAGTGATTTGGACTGTAACTTGTGAATTGGACAGTGATGTGGATTTAATTTTTTCAGTTAAGTAACAATGATTTGGACTGTAATTTATAGTGTTTTGGTTAGTGATTTGGACTGTAACTCTGAGTTAATTAGACAGTGATGTGGACTGAATATTTCAGATAAGTAATGGTGATTTGGACTGTAGTTTCAGTCTTTTATTAGTCTATCTTACACTGCAATTTTTTAGTGTTTTGTTCCATTGGCTTGTAACTTCATGAATGTGTAAGTTACAGTAATCTACTCTGAATTTTCCACTTTTCCAGCACACTACATTAAACTGAATATCAGTGTACTTATAGTCTAATTTTAATGTGAATTTAACCTTGTAACTTACTACTCTATGTTCTAATATTTCCATTGATCAACTGTTTAGGAGTGAATTTTCCATCTGAATTCCGTCTGCCATGTGAGAGTCGGATTAGGGTTTTTCTGTACGAGTTTTTTATTTGTTTGTGTTTAGGTTGGGTGAGGGCAGATGGTCATTTTGATCTGTTTGGATTGTTCTAGGTGTGTGAGTTGGGCGGGTTTTGTGCTCTTTGTACTTCTGAATGTGTCAAGTCTGGCCATTTTGGGATCTGAACATCACAATTTTGGGACTAAGTGTGATCTCTGTCCTAACTTGGGCATTTATGTTGCTACTGGAACTGCAAATCACAATTAACAAGGAGATTAGGATTGTGATATTGCACTGAATGTCCTCATTATCTGGTGCCGCTGTAACTAACTGCATATCCGTTATGTGATCTGAAATCTTTTTGATTGTAGTCTGGTAATTCTTAGTGGATTTCGTAGTGTAATTACTTTATTTTTTAGTGTAATTACTATAGTGTAACTAGAATGATTGCATCTAATCTTTTTGAATGTAATCTAGTAATCCTAGTGTATTCACACTGTAATTCTGAACGGATTTTCACTCTAATTCCCAATGGATTTACACTATAATTCTCACTGGATTTTACAGTGTAATTCCTAGTAGATTCTATAGTTTAATTTCTAGGGGGTTTAAAGTGTAATTCTTAGTGCATTTACACTCTAATTCTTAGTGGATTTGGTATGTAATTCCCATTTTAGCATGTAAGTGTTCATGCTTTTTCCCTTTTTTAGCTACATGCGCTAGTTCGACGTTGGATTTTGCATCCTTCAGTTGTAGCTTGATGTAAGATCGTTCTGCCCTGTATGTGTGCTTTGATCTTCTCAAGTTTGGGTATGTCATTTTAGGAACTAGAGATTCAGTTGCTTTGTGTTTTCGTTGTCCCCATTGGTGGGGATAGTATATTGCCCTGATCATGTCGTAGTGTCATGATTTTCTTCACCATTTCTCAGTTGCTTGTAATGTTTATTTTTATTGTGGCTTGTATATGAATTCACGGTGCATTCCTTGGTGTAATTTTAGCTGTATTATAGTGTAATTTAGAGTAAATTAGTTGTTACCAGTTATATATGTATTCTTGCTTGATGCTAATGTTAGTTTCTGTTTTTTTTTGCAGCATGTTTTGGGTAGTTTTTTATTTGTCATGCTCTTTAGTTAATCTTCTGTAATACAATTCTAATGAAGTAGGTTTAAATGTTACAGCAATATTTTACTGTGATTTTTATTATATGCCCCTGCACCCACTTCAAATGTAATTAGATCATTTTTGTGCCTGCAAGCAACACACTATAATTGCTTTATTTTGTGTACCTACATTTGCTAGGTTCGAGTTTTATTGTATGTTTTGTATGCTTACTGTTTTTCTGTTCCCCATTGGTGTTAGGAGGTGTTTCTACATATTTGAATTCATTGTTCTGGTCAGTACTCTGCCATTCCATGTAGTTTGTCATGTCAGGCTCAGGCTCCACATACTGTTGCTGCACAAAGTAAATCAATGTTATATCATTAGCTGATGAAATAGTGTCGGTAGATTTTCACTATTTTAGTTTTCTAAGTATTTTTTGCAGAAAAAAATTCGGCGGATTCTTCTCCCCCTGCGTCGTCTCCTCCGAGGCGACCCGGGGGCAACCCTAGCCGCCACAGCCGCGCCCCCTCCTCCCCCCCTTCCTCTCCACCGCCGCCTGAGGTGTGCTCCGGCGCGCGCGCTCGACACCGATGAAGGTGGCGGCGGGGATTCGGCGGCTGCTCGTCTCGGGCAGGGCCTCGGCACGCGGGGCGGCGGCCCCGGCAGGTGAGGGTGGGGTGGTCCTGGCGGCGGGCCGCCCTGCCGGTGCGAGCTAGGCGCCTCCTCGGTCTCACGGGTGACGAGGTGGCGGCGGTCGACGGTCGCAGGTGTGCATCCCTCCCCGCAGGTATGCCACTGATGAAGTCCATCCCCTCCGCCCCGATCTGCTCCTTCCTTGGCCAAATCTGGGTCCTGGTGGCTTAGGCCGCTGCTCTCGGTTATTGGCTGCGCGGATCTCGTCGGGCGGGGCTGGATCCGGGGGAAACCCCTGGCCGGCGCGGCGGTCACACCAAAGGCGACGCCTTGGGCGCCGTCCCCCCCCCCCTTGGAGGCTGTGGTGTGGATCCTCCCCCCTCCTTCCGCCCCCTGCTAGGTGAAAGCCTAGGTCCCCTGCTTCGGGCGGCGATAGCACGTCCGTGTCGTGTTCCTTCTTGGAGGCACCGTCCGGGGATTGCAGGGGCGGCGAGAGAGTTTGGTTGTGGACGTGATGGTGGCAGGAGTCAGCTTGGTTTCTTCATAGGTTGCTGCTGGAGGGTCCCTGACGAGGTCGCCGGTGGGTCGACGCCCACGAGCCTGGGCAAGAGGGGATCGGGTTCCCCTCTTCGGCGACAACGATATACCTTTGGGTGGGAGCATTGTGCTCCGGCGAATCCAGCGCTGGCCTTTGATCTACTTTTCGCTGCTTCCCTTGCTTCTGCGAATGTGGCCGGCAGCTCTCGCCCTTTGGTGCGGCTGAGCCGCAGACGACGATGGTGCTTGTTTGTAGTGTGCCATGGGCTTGCGTCCTGCTCTAGTCTCTTCTCCTTGCAGCTTGGAGGCCATCCATTTGGGTTCTGGGGTGAACCGAGCCGCCGTCTGCCGGTACGGCATCCTTCGAGCCAGGATGAAGGGGTAGGGGCCCTTTGCAGAGGCAGTAACAGGTGGTGGTCTGGTCCATGGCTGGTTCCGAGGGTGGCTGTGATCACGAAGCTTGCGCGGCGGTGCATTCCTCCCAAGACCCTAGTTTTGTTCTGTTGGTGTAGGTCGTCTAGTAGGGTGTTGGTAGCAGCGTCAATTTGTTGCTGCCTTGAGTTGTTTTGCTTGAGTACCTTGTATCCGTCGCTCGGTTCCCTTTTCTTTGCGTTGTAAGCGGTTGTCCTTGTAATCCTGGCCGGTTGATGGCTTTGTTAATTCAAAGCCGGGCCCTTCTTGAGCCTTCGTTTCAAAAAAAAAGTATTTTTTGCAATGCAGCTACACCTTGTCATCATTTCCGCTTGAAGTAGCTCAGTAAAAGAGTATGATCCACTTTGTTATTTGTCAGGAAACTAGTTAGAGAAAGCATGTTTTTTGTTTTCAGCACTGTTTTCTGCTATTAGATAGCCATATGTTAAGGAAATCAACTTCATCTTCCTCGAGGTACATCGCCTGTCCTTTGATGCTGCATTTCATTGCATTTGGTTCGATTGTAGGCACCTGCACTCAATATTTTCAGTAAATTATCTGTTAATGCAAACAAGTATCCAGTTCTGAATTGTAAATAAACACAGAGTATAATTTTGCAAAGAAGGTCCTAGTAATTTTATCTAACAGTCACAAACTCTTCCTTTTAGTTCTGAACTGTAAATATGTTATCAGTTTTGTTTGTTGCTACTAGTACTGTGAGTGCCTTCCAGTGTTAATGTTTTTAGCCTGATTTTGTTCGTCCTTTTTTCTGTTAATTTCAATTTTTAGTGCTTATGTTAATGCCTATCAATATTTAGTGTGAGCAAGCATCAGATCATAGTAGTTTACACTTCCAAAGTTACTTAAATTCAGTCCTTCAATCACAGGTACTCCCTCCATCCGAAAAAGCTTGTCATCCATTTGAGGGACAAGCTTTTTCGGACGGAGGGAGTAGTTTTTAAGAACAGGTAGAAAGTGTCTAAAACTAGTAGATCAAAGTTTCTTAACAGTGTTTGTCTTTCAGGTTCCAAAGTCTGTGAAAATGGCCATATTTTCTCTCAACTGGAGCAATCCTCCATCTTGCATGTTTTTAACTAGTTTTCTCAAAATGGAATTGCTAGCTTCCTGAGCATGTTTTGATCCCTGTAGTGTGTTTATTTCTGCAAATTTAGAACTCTATGATCTGGGCATCTAGTTCTCAGTTTTGTTCATGCGACCATATCCTAGTTCTTGCTAGGGTTTCTCTTGGTTCATGCTTTTGCGTGATTATGTTCCTATTTTCTATCTGTGTAGATTTTGTGCTTAACTTAGCCTATGTTAATGATCCACTACAGGTCTGTTCTTTCTTCCAGATTTGTTCTGGCAAGAGAGAGAGACGACAGGAGGTGATGAATGCACAGGAGGGGGGGGGGGTGTTTACCTTGTTTTTTCTTTGCTTCTCCAGCCATGTTTGTGTCCTAGATCATGGACGAATCACCCTCTTTGGTGGTGCTTCTCTGGGGGTAAATTTGGTACTTTCTCAGTGGAATTGGAATGTAATTCTTTTGTGTGTTTTTAGTGGAATTACTGTGCATTTTCAGTGCTTTTTACACTGTAATTGTTAGTGGATTTTACACTGTAAATCTTAGTGGGTTTACAGTGTATTTTTGCTCTGTATTTGCAAGTGGCATTTTTAGTGGAATTACAGTGTATTTTTAGTGGAATTACTATTCATTTGCAGTGGTTTTTACACTGTAATCATTAGTGGAATTACAGTGAAATTTACACTGTATATCTTAGTGGGTTTACCGTGGATTTTTAGTGGATTTTTGCTCTGTATTTGCAAGTGCCCTTTTTAGTGGAATTGCAGTTTATGTGCATTTTCTGTGGTTTTTACACTATTATTATTAGTGGTATTTTAGCCCTTTGTATAGTTGATTCATAGCAGCAGCAACTGTAATTTCTCAGTATTTTAGTGCTCAGAGTGTTATTCGGCTGTGTGGTTAGATGTCATCAGTTTTGATCCTTTTCAGTAGTTAGCTTAGTCCATGTTTTGTTAGTCTTTAGCTGCTTTCTGTACGGGTTTTAATAGTTTGGGTTGTGGACCTGTTTATAGTTTGGTGGGCAGAAAGAATAGGTGAATAGAGGACACGAGACATGTGACACTTGTCATCCTTTAGTTGGCTGAACAATACGACTGAAAGCGAATTAGATTTCATCCGGATGTAGAATAGACAGTCCTTTTAACAATGACCCTGTTGGAGCCACACCCTCCTGGCTTGGGCCAATCTCCTCTATACTTTTAGTGACGTTGACTTGGCTGTGGATTGTAGAAGAGATATGGAGGTGCATTTTATGGGCGAGGGCGACCAAATAAACCTTCCATCTGTACAACAAATACATGCCTCAAAGTCAATGAACCTCCGCTCCCCAAAGCAGACCTCTGATCCCGTCTTCCCCCGATTAGTGTCTACATACAACACATCCAATCTTGGGTATCGTCCCTCCCAGAATAACCAACGGAGTTGCTCACAACCCAGTAGGAATAGCTTCTTGAGCTGGGGGACATCCATTGCATCAAGATCAATTGTTTTGATGGCTGTACCTGACAGGTCCAACTCCTTGAGATTAAACAATGCACGCAAGAATATGCTACGCAGTCAAGCACAACCCTCTAGGGAGATCTTTGTCACCTTGGCTTCTTCAATTCGATCGACGGGAAACATTGGGCGCAATTCCTTTCTTGGCAGTTGTATGGGATGAGTCCAATGCTCTGCCAGGCCATAACCGTCAAAGCTAAAACTCTCGAGCAGCTGAGGAGCACTTTCAAATGCAACATGCTCCAAGCTGGAACAACCATCAAGAACAAGAACCTTCAAGCTTCTTGCTGATGACATTTCAGGCAATGATTCCATGTGAGTGTTGCGAGAAAAGTCAAGGAGCTCCAGATTCATCATATCTACGGCAGAGCAATTGTCCACTGTGATCACATCTGAAGATTCAGTTAACCGGAGCTTGTGAAGATTCTGTAGCTTTTTCCAGGCATCACTTCTAGTCCTCCATGAGACTCCCTTTGTATTCAGCTCCCTGAGATTGGTCATCAGTTCAATCATCTGTGGAAACAGGACATAATTTGTGGAACAATGCTGCTACACACACGACACTCCACGCACGATTTGTGCACGATGGTTCACATCCAGCCATCGAATCAAGGAACCAAGTGCATCACATCCATCAGATGGTCAATCGTTCATGCATCGTGCATGGTGGGTTGGCGGTGAAGTAGTTTCGTTTGTGGAACGTATGTCAAGCATCAACAAATCTGGGAAACATGCCCCTTCTCCCTGCTCCTTCGCTGTGTTTGTGCAATTATCAAGCCATAGGAATCTTAGGTTTTGGCAGCAGCGGAAAGACGGGGATGAAAAATCAAAGCTGCACTTGCAGAGCTTTAGCACACGGAGGTTGGTGGCTAGTTGAAACAAATCATTTCTTAGATCTTCTCGCTGACCATCGTCTTCAAATGTTAGGAAATAGGATGATGCCTTAACAGAAACAATAGAGATATTTTGTGCTGCTTGTTTGCTCGAGGTGATTGATTTCCAACAAACTTCGTAGGGTTTTATGTTTCCTTCCAACAAAAGTACAGAACTTATTGTTTCATGTGAAAAATAGCGCAACGGTGGTATCACTCCATACAAGGCGTTGCCAACCTCCCAAGCTCTGTTCCCTTCAAGAATTCCATCACATATCCAGTAGTTGCAAGCATGAGTAGCCCAACCATAGTCAACACTGCTAGACTTTTCACCTCGTTTTTTTTGTAAGGAATAGTGAGTACAAAAAGCAATCCACAACTCTTGATGGGTTGATTTCATCCATGAAGCTGTAACCAATTACTTCAGCAGCTTCTTTAAGCAATAAAGGAAGCACTTGTGACTTCCTCAATTTCCACGTATATTTGCCTAACTCAAGTTTCACATATTTATTAACAGAACTGGGCATCACCTTCAGTTTTTTCTGTGGGAATTGAAATCTTCCATCATTGGTCCATAACAATTTACCTTCACCAAAAAGAGGAATGCCAAACTCTGTGAGATCAATATCTTCATCTCCTCCGTAATGAAAAATCATCAGGAATCTTTCATTATTTAGGGACCGATTGATGGCACTTCGAATGCTATCTATAAGGGCATCTTCAGCCGTTGGCCCCCCAGGAGGGGCAAAAAATCGCCCCCTGGGGCGCGCCGACGCTAAACCGCGCACTGGGGGCGTGATGCCCCCCAGTCGCGGCGCCCACGTTTTTTTAAAAAATTCAAATACGGCGCAAACACGACTGAAATTTAACGCAAACATCGGCGAGTTCGTTCAAACTTAAACATATTTTACAAAAAAAGAAAAAAACTTCCGCGGGCTACCCCCGCCGTCTCCCTCGCCGCCCGCCTCGGCGCCCGCCCACGCGGTTTACATGCCGAGGAGGCTGTAGAACCGCGTGTAGTCACCGCCGCCGCCGTCGTCGTCGTCGTCGCCGCCGCCCCCGCCCGCGCCTCCGCCGTCCCTGCTGCATCCCTCCCCCGGTTGGCGCGGCGGGTTGGACGGTCCGGGGGCGTCGTCGTCGTCGTCGCTGTCGAGGACCACGACGCCGTGCTCGTCCTCGCGCCCACGCTTGCGGGCGGCGATCTCCTCCAGGGCCCGGCGCTGCCGGACCATCTCAACGCGGAGGTAGTCGTCCCGCGCCCACCGCAGGGCGTCCTCGTCGGAGAAGCCACGCCGGGCTACCTCCTCGTACTCCGCGGGGAGGCCGGGCTCCGGTTTGGGCTCGACGAGGACGAAGCGGCCGGTGGATGGGGAGGCGTTGGCGCCGATGCGGACGCCGGAGCTGCGGGTGCGCGCGCTGACCGGCGTGCCCTGGGGCTCCGGCTTGACGGGGCGGAGGCAGGGCGAGCCGCCGGACGAGGAGGAGGACCCCCCGGTCTCCAGGCGCCTCGGGGTCCAGGAGCTTCCCCAGCGGCGTGAGAAGGAAGGGGGGGCGGGGTACTCGAGATGCGGCGTGTTGTCGCCCTCGATGTACTCGAGGACGGCCTCTAACGTGCGCCCGGACACGCCCCACCACCGACACCGGCCGGCGGAGTTGAGCCTGCCGGAGGGCTCTACACCGTTGGTGGCCTCGAGCTGCTGGGCGTGGCGGCGCCGGCAGTAGGGCTCCCAGAGCGGGCTGTCGGGGACGTACCGAGGTCCCTCCCTCGCCGCCCAAGGCATGTTTGAGCGGATGCGTGCGATCTCCGCACGCCGCGCCGCGCCGGTGGGTACCGGGGGCACCGGCACGCCGCCGGGCACCCGCATGTCCGACGGGACCGGGTACTCGGCCTCGTAAAGGAGGCGAGCCTCGTCTTCGTGGAGATGGCGGCGGCCGAAGCCGTTCGCCGCCGCGCCGTCATCAGGGAAGCGCTCGGCCATGGGTGATGAACTGGAGACGGCGAGAGAGAGAAGAGGGAGGAACAATGACGGCGAGAGAGTGTGATCGCCGAGCACGCTGGTGCGCGTCTTATATAGGCCGAGACGCCGCCCGTACGCGTGGCCGCCGTGTGTACGCGTGGCGGGCAAGGGAGGGCGAGGGACGCGCGTCGTCCGGCCTTCACTGCGCCGCCCGTGAGGCATCAATGGCGCAGGCTGACCGGCGCGGCAGCGCGGCAGCTTTGGCATTGATTCGCCGCGGGAAACGAGGCGATGAGGACGACGAAGGGGCGAGAAGAGAGCCGTGTCGCTGACGCGGCGGGCCCGCGACTTTTTCGCGTCAAAAAAGTTCGCCCGGCGCCCCCGGGCGCCCCCCAGCGCGCCGGGTTCGGCCTGGGTCCTCCGGCGCTGTTTTCGTCCCAGGCCGGCGAAAATTGGGCTCCTGGGGGCACGACTGGGCCGATTTTTTGGCGCCGGCGCAAAAAAAACGCCTGGGGAGACCTTCCTGGGGGCGCGGCTGGAGATGCCCTAACTGCTCTGGAGCTAGCATCTACCCCTCTGAAATCATCTTCTTCATCCTGCTCATCAAACATGTGCATTAAGTGGTGAAGGTTTAACTCCTCTGCAATTGCCGTCTGCATGGTCCTTCTATTTTTCCACATAGAGCAGTTGACATGGATAATTTTGCCAAAATGCTTTCTCATTTCAGAATCAGTTCTTGTGGATTTTAGTCGTTCAGCTATAGCTCTAATAACAGCAGATGCTCCCAGACCATCACCGGCCCAGCCATGAAAGAATAATGCTTTAATTTTGCCTTCTGAGGTACCATAGCTATCACGCAAAAGATAGAGCACTTGTTTGACGGTGTCATCAGAATCCTTTTCGCACTGTAGTAAAGAACACCAGGTAGATTTGAGTTCCGCAATACATATAATTTTTGTAGCTATTTTGCATATGAATAAATTGGAACAGATGGGATATTAATTAAGATAATTAAGTGAACGCATGCGTCCAGTTTGGAAGTTAAAATGGAGTGAAACGAGTACATAAAATAGTTATTTACTTTTTTTTGAGTAAAAATAGTTATTTACTTGGGTTCCTAAAACTTGTCGTTTTAAACTTATGCAAAGTCAAACATCAGAAACTTTGACTTCCAATATATTTAAAAGTATCCAGATTGGATACTTCAAATATGTGTAAATTTATTTTGGTAGGTACTTTCAAGCGTCTAGTTTTCAAGCTAGCGTACATTCAATCTTTTATTGAAGATACTCTAACAACTCAGACTGCACGAGGTTACTATTCTGGTACACTGGTCCTATGGAGTCTTAGCATGATGACTTTCCGATTGTCTACTACAACAAGTTTTTGCGTAACTCCGGCGAGGGAGAGCGATGACGGCAGGGCGCCTTTGGCCCCTTTAATGCTGGTTGTCGTCGGTAGGTGATCTACGGATCTGGATATATTTTTTTAATTATTTTTTGTGTTAGTTGTACTGCCATAATTGAAAACGAATAGATCGCAAATTTCCTCGCAAAAAAAAGGCGAAGAGGGATTCTCAGGAAAAAATTATGGAGAAGAGGTACCAACCAGACGCAATCCAGACAAGTCGAACATCTCCACAGAAAACTAATACCGGCAGCAGAAGACCATCACTGTTGTAACAATTAAAACATCCGAGATAAATATATCTAACGCATCGGCTGCAGATTGGGTGAGGAAAACGAGTCTATCTTGATAAAATCCTGTCCCGGATGTATAGGACGGCAGTTTGGGACACCTAGGTGCCCATGCTCCTTGCCTTTCCACCGTTCGATTGCATTTAAATGTGTGCTATTGCAACGGGTATGTGTATTAATGTATTAATCGCTAATTGAATACCATAAATAAGGCTCATGCACACCATGCATGGGAGCAATTCAGTCGGACGTGGGCTAGTTGGAGCGAGGATGGTTCCTTGCGTGGAGTTGGAGTTGCAGATAATGTCGTTACTTTGTGAGCGTTCTTTTCTTCTTCTCGTCTTTAAAGGAGAGTCTGCCTTTTCTTTTCTTCTTTTCTTCTTTTAAGGAACCTTGAGGGGGCATCTGGTGCTCTTTTTTGCACCATTTCGACGGTTTACATGTTCTGGTACTAAAGTTCAGTCCTCGGCGGTGCCATCGGGTACCCTATAGAACCAGCATCCAGACTTGAGCAGCATAACACACAACAACAAATACCTAAGCACAAATTACACATTAGCTACATATCAATTTTGCACTACAATGGACAGGTATGTATTTTCTAGAAATAGGCTTTCGGCCCACTTTATAAATAAAGCCACACAACCGAATGATACAAGATGATGATCAAGTCCTCTTACAAAGCAGATCAAAGTAAAATCACATAATGGATAATGCTCTTCGGTGGAGTTGTCGGCGTACATTGGCGACTACAGGGACATCGACTTCCCTTGGGTGGTCACGGAGACGGCCTCGCTGGTCTTCTCTGTACCCTCCTCGTCGGCCGAGATGCTCAACGTCTACAACAGAGATGTAGGAAATACTTATGTGTGGCTTGCAACAGTTTTTACTACATAGTTCCTGGAATATGTTTACCTCGATATGGAATTTACCGATGCACTTGAATATTGCTTGGAATACATGAATGGAATATAGTTCATGAAAGCCGGTACATATATGCTGGAAACAGTATTTATTAATGCTGGAATATTTATTATACTATATGTATTTTTGCCCGGGCACAGCATATTATTGAAAGACAGGTTGTTCGTGGGATTGGCTCCATGAATTGGTAAAGCCTGTGAATTTGAATTGTAATTCAAATTCAGCGTGCGACTCACACGTACGTGCTTATGGGACAGTTTGCAGATGAACTCCTTGATGGTTACTAATGATCATGGTTGGTTAAGTTAACCTGGAGTCTTCGTTTAAACAGATTTTATCTGGACATTTATCTGCAGTTTATACAGTTTGAAATTAACTGGAATAGCACTATATAAAGGTCCCTAACCTCTAGCCTCAAAGATCATTGTGAACGGAATCATGAAAAAGGATCGAGGAATAGGGATTAGACCGTGTGCGTATATTTGTTACATTGGCACGAGAGCCGATTAAGGGTTTGACGATTTGTTTAATCGTCGGATCAATTACGATCTGGACTCCGCTGCGTACTCTGCTTTTCCTCTCCCAAAAGAAAAATAGAAACGAGGAAAAGAGAGCCTCGTACGTACACAACAGCTCCACCCCAGATTAGATCGATCTCGCTCGATTCCTCTGGTCCAGCGCCGCCGCTTCGCTCGACTCCGCATGCCAAGTGCCGCCGCTTCGCCCGACCTCCACCAATCCACGCCGCCGCTTCGCCATCGCCTCCAGGCCAAACCCCAGTTGCGCCTCCGCCTCCACCTCCCCCATCCACTTCGGGCCGAGCCTGCTACCGCCCGTGACCGACTCCTCCTCAACGTTCGTGCCGTTCCCCATCAACGTTCGCCCCGTCAACCTTGCCGAGCCGGAGGGAGCCCGCCGTGTTCGTCGCCAGCTTACTGCCACCTCGTCAAGCTCACCCTAACCAACTCTCGCCGGCCTGCTTCGCGTCCACGGCAAGGACTGCTCCGACATCAACAACGACAGGAACTTCAGGTAACTGAAGAAGAAACCAATTTCAATGGCTTCCAATGGGGCGTTCGCTGAACAGTTTGTCTAATTCACATCTAGATGTTTTTTAATGATGTCACATCTAACCTCCTAAAAATAACTACGCAGCAACAAAAAATAAAAAAAAAGCTGGGACAAAAAAAATAGACCACAAACATAGTGCTTATCAGGGTTAGATGTGACATAACTATGTCACATCTAGATGTGTCCTAGACAGACCCTTCGCTGAATTACTCCGTGCCTACAAACTTGATGGAACAAACTACACGGTTTGGAAAAGGAAAATCATGTTCTTGCTTACGGCTGAGAATATTGATTATGTTTCTGAAACTCCGGCGCCTAACGAGCCAGCAGAGGATGCTACAGATGAAGAAAAGCAGGAATACAATGATGAACTAAAGCAATGGACCAAGGACAACAAGACTGCCAGAGTTTATATCCTTGGCTCGATGACTGATTCGTTGGCTGTGGAATATGAGTCAGATAGAACAGCTTGTGGAATAATGCTCAGGCTGGAACAAGATTTTGGAGAAGTTTCCCTTGTGAAGGTGCTTAGTCTTGTGAACAAGTTTCTGACATCGAAGATGGGTGATAAAACAGTCAATGAACACTTCAACAAGCTCTGTGTCTTGGCGGAAGAATTAAAAACTGCTGGTTATCCGTTCCAGGAGGAAGTACAAGTCATGGTTGTTCTAAATTCTTTGCCACCATCATGAGAACAGTTCAAGATTTCTTTTTGTCATTCAGAACGCACACTCAATATGAGGAACCTGAGGTAACACTTGCTAATGGAGGAGGATCGCAGGCTTAACTCAGGGAAAGATAAAGCTTCTTATCAGCCAGAGCTTCACCTTGGTGAGTACAAAAACAATGGGAACCGGAGGAATTGGAATAAGAGAGGAGGAGGACCGGACCTAAGGGACAAGATCAATTATAAACGTGACAGGGATCAAAGGAACTACAGAGATGAGAGGAGGGACAGGGGGCAGCATGGAAATAACACCAACAACAACTCTTTTCAGAAGATTGACAAGAGGAACTACAGGTGCCATAATTGTGGTAATACAGGCCACTTCAGGTCAGAATGCACCAAGAGGAGGAAGCCGAACAGCGAAAGGGATAATTTTCACAAGGATGACAGCCGCAAGGGGAATCAATCCCCTGAAGGTATTACCGATGTTTATGTTTGCACTGAATCCTTATTTACTACTACTTTTCAGAATAGTTGGGTAGTAGATTCTGGTGCAACTTCACACATAGCTAGAGAACTTAGCTCTTTTGCCACACTCAAAACAATTCCAAAAGGAACAAGACATGTCTATTTAGGAACTCAAGCTAAAGCAGACATACTAGGAATTGGAAACTATGTGCTTAAACTCCCTGATGGAGGAAACTTAGTGTTGGAAAATGCATTTTATTCACCCAATATGAGAAGGAATCTAGTTTCAGTGTCCAAACTAGAGTCAATTGGATATAAAATTATCTTTGGTGATGGGAAGGCTAAAATTGTCTTAAATGGAAGATTAGTACATTCAGGCGATAGACATGATGGACTATATTTTCTAAATGACATCATGGAAAATAATTGCTTAGTAGGCGAAGATAACTCCGTTGTGAGGAATATAAATGGACAGAATAATTGTTCCGAATCTTACTTGTGGCATTTGCGACTTGGACATATATCTAAGAATAGGATTAAGAGACTTATTAGTTCTGGAATTTTGAACTTTAAGTGGGAGGATTATGGTATTTGTGAAGCATGTATTATGGGTAAAATGACAAGGTCGCCTTTTCCCAAAGCAAATAGATCAACAGAACAGCTTGCCATTGTTCACTCTGATATTTGTGGGGAATTTTCCACACCCACTTTGGGAGGGCAGAAAATCTACTTTATCACTTTCATAGATGACTATTCAATATACGGTTATGTGTATTTGCTTAAACACAAATCGGAAGGATTTGATGCTTTTAAAGAGTTCAAAGCGGAAGTGGAAATCAGCTAAACAAGAAAATTAAAATACTTAGAACTGACCGTGGTGGTGAATACACGTCAGGAATACTAGATGATTTCCGCAAATAACATGGCATTATTCATCACTATACCTTGCCATATACTCCACAACAGAATGGAGTGGCGGAAAGAAGGAATAGGACTTTAATGGATATGGTTAGGTCTATGATGGCTTATTCTGACTTGCCATTGTCTTTTTGGGGAGAGGCACTTCACACTGTTGTATATTTATTGAATCACTCACCTTCTAAAGCTGTAAGGGTAACACCCTATGAGCTTTGGAAGGGAAGGAAGCCCTCACTTCGCCATTTGGCAGTTTGGGGGTGTAATGCTCAAATAAGGATACCTAGCCAGTTGCACACCAAACTACAATCTAAAAGTACCCCAGGAATTTTTATTGGTTATGCATCAGGTTCTAATGGTTACCGTTTTTGGGATCCTCAAAGAAAGAAATTGATTGAAAGTGGAGATGCAGTTTTTCTTGATCAGGATACACCTCGCCGTGCTAAACAAGCTAGGATGGAATTATTAGTAGAACCTGAAGATATCTCTTTACCTGAAACTGAACCTCTAGTTCAGGAAAATAATGATGCAAGTCAATCTACTAACTCTATTTCGAATAGCATGCCTAGGAGAAGTGGGAGGAATACACAACCACCTGCATATTTAGATGAGTATTTTGTTTTTCTGGGGGAAGTGCACTCTAAAATTCAGAACTTAGAGGAAGAACCAAAATCATTCAAAGCTGCATTGGCAAGTCCTGAATCAAATCTTTGGATGGAAGCCATGCAGGAAGAATTAAACTGTATGAGGAAAAATAATGTTTGGGAATTAGTTGAATTACCAAACAATCGAAAGTCTATTGGTTCTAAATGGATCTTTAAAAGGAAACTGAATGCGACTGGTCAGGTGGATAAGTATAAAGCAAGGCTTGTTGCTAAAGGATTTACACAAATGGAAGGAGTTGATTTTGTAGAAACCTTTTCTCCCGTTGCTAAATTTACCTCCATACGGATCATTAGTGCATTAACCGCTTATTATGATCTAGAATTGCATCAAATGGATGTTAAAACAGCATTCTTAAATGGAATGTTGGAAGAAGAAATATACATGAACCAACCTGAAGGTTTTGTGGCAAGGGGGAATGAAGGGAAGGTCTGTAAATTAAACAGGTCTATATATGGTCTTAAACAAGCCTCGCGTCAGTGGTATATTCTTTTCGATAATGCAATCACGTCATATGGTTTTTCAATGACGGAAGGTGACCATTGTATCTATTTTAAGATAATGGGAAATAAATTTGTTTTGTTATCTCTTTATGTTGATGATATTCTCATTGCTTCAAATGATAAATCTACACCGATGGAAGTTAAAACCTGGTTATCCTCTAAATTTGACATGAAGGATATGGGGGAAGCTTCCTATGTTCTGGGAGTGGAAATACGTAGAGATAGAAGGAAGAGAATGTTGGGTTTGTCTCAAAAGGCATATCTCAATAATGTACTTCAGAGATTCTCTATGGAAAATTGCAAGCCTGTTAGAGTACCTATTCTTAGGGGAACTAAACTTAGTGAGGAAATGTGTGCTAAAACTCCTGAGGAAAAGAAACAAATGAGCAATATTCCTTATTCATCTGCATTGGGTTCTTTAATGTATGTTATGCTATTTACAAGACCTGATATATGCCATGCCGTGGGTTTGTTGAGTAGATATCAGGTGAACCCTGGGCCTGAGCATTGGAAACAGATTAGGAACACTTTGCGTTATGTCAAAGGAACTATGGACTATTTTCTGTGTTTTAATGGACGCAATCTTCAGCTGCAGGGGTTTACTGATGCTGATTGGCAAGGGGATCTTGATGACCGGAAATCAACTTCTGGTTATCTGTTTACACTAGCAGGAGGAGCTATTTCCTGGAGTAGAAAGAAGCAAGATTCTGTAGCACTTTCATCTATGGAGGCTGAATATATTGCTGCGTCGGAAGCTGTGAAAGAAGGTGTATGGTTAAAGGAGTTTCTTGCATCTCTCGTGGTGGTGGAAAGCACTTCATATCCTGTTACTATTTTCTATGATAACCAGGCGGCAATCAAGGTCTCAAAGGATCCCAAGTTTCATAGCAAAACCAAACATATTGAGGGAAGATATCATTACATTTGTGACGTCGTTAATAGATTAAGAACAGTTCGTTTAGATTATTTACCTAGTGTAGACATGGTTGCCGATCCACTGACTAAACCTCTTAGTCAGGAAGTATTTTGTAAACATGTTTGCAACATGGGTGTTCGTTTATGGAATTAGAATGTTTTAGCCAAGCGGGAGATGTAGGAAATACTTATGTGTGGCTTGCAACATTTTTTACTACATAGTTCCTGGAATATGTTTACCTCGATATGGAATTTACCGATGCACTTGAATATTGCTTGGAATACATGAATGGAATATAGTTCATGGAAGCCGGTACATATATGCTGGAAACATTATTTATTAATGCTGGAATATTTATTATACTATATGTATTTTTGCCCGGGCACAGCATATTATGGAAAGCCAGGCTGTTCGTGGGATTGGCTCCATGAATTGGTAAAGCCTGTGAATTTGAATTGTAATTCAAATTCAGCGTGCGACTCACACGTACGTGCTTATGGGACAGTTTGCAGATGAAACTCCTTGATGGTTACTAATGATCGTGGTTGGTTAAGTTAACCTGGAGTCTTCGTTTAAACAGATTTTATCTGGACATTTATTTGCAGTTTATACAGTTTGAAATTAACTGGAATAGCACTATATAAAGGTCCCTAACCCCTAGCCTTAAAGATCATTATGAGCGGAACCACGGAAAAGGATCGAGGAATAGGGGTTAGACCGTGTGCGTATATTTGTTACAAGAGATACCGTCAACTGCCCGATTAACAAGTTCATGATCTCCATGCAGAAGGCCGAGGCAGAGCCTGAGGCGACTCCACCACTGGCAGGTGTGGTTCTACATCTATGGGATCCCAGAGGGGGGCAAGTGTGCACACATCCTGAAGGCCATGTCTGAGCCGGTGGGCAAACTTCTCTCGACCGAAACAAATTTACAAACCATGAACACATTTTAAATTTGTGAACAGAACTTTGAAATTGGGAACATTTTTTGAAATTCCTAAATACATTCGAAATTTGTGAACAAAAATTTAAAATGCAAGCATTTTGAAAGTTTCTGAAAAATTGTTGGAAAAGAAAAGAAACAAAAAATGGAGAAAAAAAGGAAAAGAAGAATGAAAAATCGAAAAATACAAATGAGAGAAAAGAAAAAATGAAAAACAAAAAAAACCGGTTCAGGAACCTTCTGAAGGCTCCGAAAACTGGAAAGTCCGGCTAGAACCTTCTAGAAGGTTCCAAAACCAGGATAGGTGGAACGCGCGCCTCACGTCTAAACGGGCGGGCCCATCTTGGTCGATGGCTTCGACCACGTGTGCGGCGCCGGCATTTTGATGTAGAATGCGTCAAATAGGAAAATAGTGAAATCACTAATTAAGAAGTACTCATTCCAAAGATCACTCCCATTTTGTCAGGTTGCGACAAGTAGCATGCTGTATGTGTGCCACTTGTCACAACCTAAGAGTTTATTTTTCCGTAGATTCGTTTATTCAAAACGTTTTATCTCTTAAACGGCGGGTTCAAATCTTGATCCGTTTTCATCGTTAGATCCCGCGCGCCGAGATCTTACAAACTAGATCCCATGTCGATAGTTTTCAGTAAAAAAAATTCACCAAAAAAACCGAATCGGAAGCAGGTTTTTTTCCTTTCTGAAGAGGCATGCGTTTTTCCATGTTCCGAGAGGCACGGTCATGCTTCTTGTGGAAGCAAATTCGTACCTCCACGAGAAGTAAATCTGTGCCGCTCGCTGAACGAAAAAAGGAAAAACACGTTTTTTCTTTTTTCTAGAGGAACGAGCGTACCTCTCGCGGAACTAAAATTGTGCCTCTATTAGTAGTAAATGCATGCCTCTCGCGGAAGCAATTATGTGCCTCCACGAGAAGTAAATTCGTGCCTTTCGCAGAATGAAAAAAACACATTTTTTTTCCTTTTCTAAGAGGCATGACCGTGTCTCCGTGCCTCCACCAAAAGTAAATCTGTGCCTCTCACAGAAGGCAAACAAATGTGTTTTTTCGTGCATTTTTTTGTCCAGATCCTTAGAAAAACCGGGACAAACAGAAAAGCCAAAAACAGAAAAAAATATCTAAAAGCCAAAAACACATACAGAATAATAATAATAAAAAGGCGGATTGAGTACCCAGAGCAGGTTCATGGTTGACTCGCCGTTGCCGTCTCCTCCTCATCTATCGGGACATGAGATATCTAGTCCAGGCGCATCATCATTCACCAGGAGTAACAACAAATCAGGAATTCAAAATAGATGAGTATGTGTGGCGGTACATTGTACATATAAGTTATATGTAACAAGAGGTAGTAGTTAATGTGCGTAGCCAGCCGTATGTATACCTCTTGGTTGGTACCTGAATCCTCCTGCTTGGATATGCCATCTTCATACTAGAATTAAAGAAAGGCAATCAGGCATGGAATTATTAGAGACATATATGGAACGTTAGACGGGGATAACAATGTGGAACAGCTAGTGTGCATACATATACTTTTTCATCTTGGTCTGCAGAGGACACTTTGACATCACCATCGCCATCATTGGACTGAAATTGAGGAAACAATTAAGTAGGAATTTAGAAGAAAGTTCCTGGTCTGTGGAAGAGATAAAAATAATTGTTCATGGATGAAATGTATATATAGTACATACATGATACCCACGCTTTCATTGCTGTAAAGACCCTTGTACATATCTCACAGTAGATTCTATCTTATACATTGTGTAGGATTGTTAGGGTGGGTTTCCGAGGCCGCAAATTCAGGTTTATGGGTAAAAAGTACTTGCACGGTCAATTTTACTATTGAAAGTTTTGCATTGGTAACAGATATAGTGCCTAGATCAACTTTCACAACTAATGGACTGCTTTTAGCTTCTATTTAGCCTTGCCTTCATGGTAAGCTTTTCTAAATAACGCTGCACGCTTTCCCTCCTTTTGATCATAAAACTAGAGGTAGGACGATAGAAAGGTCTCAATCACTTTGCATAGATACACCTCTTCCCTACATGTTTTCTTCTCAAGTATTATGATTGTTGGAGTGCTGGAGCTTTTGAGCCTCCATATTAGCTCTAAGTGCACGTTTTATTGAATCAAGTTCTCCTTTAGTTTCGAAGAAAAGAGTCATAGTAGAAGTAATTTCTTGAATCATTCAGACTCCATTCGGCATATCATATTTTTTACAAATAATTACCTACTCTTCCCTATAACATTTTGTTTACAACTCATGATTGGTCATGTTCTAGGATTTGATACAACTTCCACCTGCAAGGCTTAGAGTTGGTGTTTCACCCGATTAATGACTATTCCAACGAACCACTTACTAGAGGAAGGAAAAGATTTCTCTATTCTTTTCTTACATATTAAACTCAGAATAGTCAGTTTCTTTCTTATATATGGTAGAAAATTATATGGTGACAATATTATGTAGTAGAAAGCAACTCTACGGTGGTAATTTTATCAAAGCCATCTATAAAAGTTCTGGGGAAAAGTGTAAAAAGCCATATGAAGATAAGATATTGTCGTATGATTAATATGTAAAGTTTCGAATGCTTACTCAATTGCTTTTAACCTACTGGGAGAAAATCACAAGTGATTGTTTATATCATCTTGTAATGGTCATTTCTATTATCCGCGTTTTTTTTGTCTGAACCAGATTGAGTTTCCGCTCTCAAATATTTTAAAAGTTGTTTCCAGTTGATAGTTTACCTAGCGTTTAGTGGCTTACACTTTTCTTATGATGTTTAGAAGGAATAGTATCATTTTAATTTAGATGATATACATATTAATAGAAGACCGTACCTTTGCTAGAGAAAATTAAAATAAACATGGATACTGCTTGGGCACTTGCATGGGTCACTTTGCTAGTTAATATTATTTTGGTAATAATTTATTAGGGCTTGATATTCTTCTCAATTTATATGTGCAAATTTTATTAAGATGTTGCCTGCTCACTGTTGGAATAGCAACTTAATCATGTTAGGAGGCCAAAGGCAGCATATATACAAGTACATGAGGATGCCAAAAGGCTAGAATGCAAAAGACCAAAAGTCATCACTAATATAATTCTAACACCCCCCCTCAAACTCATGGTGGATCTACAACACTGAGTTTGGAGAGGTGAAATCTATGTTGTGCTCTAGTCTGTGCCTTAGTGAAGAAGTCCGCTAGCTGTAACTCGGAAGGTACATACTGAAGAGCAATAACATGATCCTGCACAACAGCAAACACATAATAAGTATCAACACCAATATGCTTGGTAAGCTCATGCTTCATGGGGTCCCGTGCAATACTGATAGCACTTGTACTGTCGGACAAGAGGGTGGTAGGTGTAGTAACACAAACACCAAAATCCTCCAGTAACCATCGTAACCAAGTCACCTCTGCCGTCAGAAGAGCCATAGCTCTCAACTCGGCCTCTGCACTCGAACGGGAAACTGCAGTCTGTTTCTTCGTCTTCCAGGCAATGAGAGAACCACCAAGAAAAACACAGTAAGCAGAAAGTGAACGGCGATCCGAAGGATCACTGGCCCATGTAGCATCTGAATAGGCCTGGAGCTGTAATGAGCTAGAACGGGCGAAAAGGAGGCGATGAGAGATCGTGCCACGAAGATATCGTAGAACACGAAGAAGGTGACTATAGTGAACTGAAGTGGGAGCGGAAACAAACTGGCTCAGAATATGAACAGGATATGAGATATCCGGACGAGTGACAACAAGATACACAAGACTCCCAACAAGATGACGATAACGCGTCGGATCAGACAAAGGCTCGCCATCAGAGGCACGAAGGTTAACATTGAGCTCCATAGGAGTCTCAGCAGTGTGCTCATCACTAAGAGCCGCACGAGCAAGAAGATCCCGAATATACTTTTCTTGGGAAATAGAAAAGCCATCAGAGGTGGAGGAAACCTCAATCCCAAGAAAGTAACATAGAGGACCAAGATCAGACATAAGAAACTGCTCACTGAGACGGGCCTTAACAAAGGCAATGTACTCAGAATCGTCGCCAGTGATGATCATGTCATCAACATATAGAAGAAGAAGAGTGCGACCACGAGCAGAAAGGTGGACAAATAGCGCTGGATCATGAGCACTAGGCGAAAAACCAGCTGCAGTGACCACAGAGGCAAAACGCTCAAACCAAGCACGGGGGCTTGCTTAAGGCCATATAAAGAGCGAAGAAGACAGAAAACCATGCCATCAGGAACTGAATACCCAGGTGGTGGATGCATATAAACTTCCTCATGCAACTCACCATTAAAAAAGGCATTCTTAACATTAAGCTGAGACACAGACCAGTGGCGAACAGAAGCCACGACAAGTAGTGTGCGGAAAGTGGTCATATGAGCCACAGGAGCAAAAGTCTCATCGTAATCACGACCATGCTCCTGCTGAAAGCCACGGGCCACAAGACGAGCTTTATAACGCTCAAGAGAACCATCAGAGCGAGTCTTAATCTTATAGACCCACTTACAAGTGATGGGACGAACATGGGGAGGAAGAGAAACCAGGTCCCACGTGCCGTTGCGCTCAAGGGCAGCAATCTCCTCTGCCATCGCAAACTGCCATTCAGGATGAACGATAGCATCTCGATAAGAAGTCGGCTCAAGAATGGCCGAAAGACCATAGCGAGAAGGAGAATATCGATCAGGGGGCGGACAAGGCCGAGAACGAAGACAATAAGTCGGGTGAGAGGAGGAAGACGACACACCAGAAGTAGAGGGCACATCTGTAGACTTATCCACAACACGTGAACGACGAGTATAATGGAAAGGAAATGAGGGAAGAGGTGGAATCACTGGAGGTGGAGACGGGGAATGTATCGGTGATGAAGGTGGAGAAGGGGAAGGTATCAGCGACGAAGGTGGAGAGTCATGCGATGAGGAAGGAGAAGAAACTGTAGGAGAGGACGGGGTCGGATCTGCAACAGCGGTACGAGGAGTAGGAATACTAGGCACAAAGGGTGGTGTATCCGAAAATGTAAGAAAAGAGATGTCCTCCATAGAAAAATTCGAGCAGGATGGACGCGGGTAGAAGGGACGAGATTCGTCAAAGGTCACATCCCGGGAAATACGCATCGGGCGACCAACAGGACCCCAACACCGATAGCCCTTATGCTCATCACTGTATCCAAGAAAGACACACTCAACAGACTGAGCGGTCAGTTTGGTGCATTCACGAGGAGAAAGCAAAACATAGCAAACGCAACCAAACAAACGGAGCACCGAATAATCAGGAGAATGACCAGAAAGACGCTCGAGAGGAATACCACCCTGTAGAGCAGCAGAAGGCTAAATGTTGATGAGATAGGTGGAAGTGGTAACAGCCTCGGCCCAGAAGTGAGGCGGAAGAGAGGCGGCAATCATCACTGCACGCGCCGTCTCAAGAAGGTGACGATGATTGCGCTCAGCCACACCATTTTGAGCATGAGCACCAGGGCAAGAGAACTAAATAAGAGTACCCTGCTCAGCAAGAAATCCTCGCAGTGAATGGGAGATATACTCACCAGCTGAATCTGCGCGAAAAACACGAATAGGAGTGGAAAACTGGGTATGAACCATGGCAGCACATTTTTTGTATATAGGTAAGACCTCACTACGAGAAGACATGAAGTAGATCCAAGTGTACCGAGAAAAATCGTCTATAAATATAATATAGTAGCGATGACCCCCTTTCGAAGCGAAGGGAGCCGGACCCCAAACATCAGAGTGAATAAGATCGAAAGGACGCTCGGACACCGACTCATTGTGAGGGTAGGGTAGCTGAATCTGCTTACCAAGCCTACAACCCAGACAATCCAACGAAGCGTTACCGGAGACAGACCCCAGAACACCACGATGAACCAAATACAAGAGACGAGAACCACATAACTGGCCAAGACGATGATGCCACTGCTGAAAAGAAGAAGAGATCGATCTGGAGAAGAAGACTGAAAAAAAATCGATCGTCAGGCGAGTTGCAGCGCCGAAGAAAACCTAGGCTCTGATACCATGTTGGAATAGCAACATAATCTTATTAGGAGGCTAAAGGCAGCATATATACAAGTACATGAGGATGCCAAAAGGCTAGAATGCAAAAGACCAAAAGTCATCACTAATATAACTCTAACACTCACCACTATTCTAGTTTAGGACAAATAACTGTACACCCTCACTCATAACACATCTTACATTTACTAATCAGACACCCCTGCTGGCTGTAGAGAAATGAACTCACATTTGAATATAAACCCATATATGAGTGTAATCTAGTTCACAAACAAGCAGAATAATAGTAAAGCATACGTGAATAGATGAAGCAATCCTACTGAATAGATGGGCCACCCTGTAAGGTAAAATGTTATCATCAATGAAGTTTGGATGATCTTCTATGGCTAGTTTCACCTGATCTGGTAGCATGACACCATCATTGAACATTATTTCTTTCAACTTGGGAAGGTTGTTGATTCTCGAGAGAGACTCTACCCGGTCGACATGCCAGATGAGTTTTTCAAGCTTAGGCGCTTCTCCAAGTTCGAAGTGGATGTCAGTGATGCCACCCCCATCAACAGCAAGATACTTGAGATTCTGGAACCCATTGGTCTGGATTATAAGCTTGCCCCCAGTGTGTAAATTAACTTGGAAGAGACGGAGGCCACGTAGGTTGGGCAAAGCTGCGAGAGATCCCATATCATCCCGATCCAACAATGTGTTATGGAGAGTTACCTTGGCAAGTTTGCAGAAGTCTCTAGCAAACAATTGGAGAAGACGCCCGTACATTGTGACTCCACTGATGCTCAGGCTTTCAAGAAGCTTGGGTGTGTTTTTGCAGTGGGCACTAATAACATCGGATGCAGGGATGTCACGAGGAGTAGCAGCCTTCCTGGCAGTGACAGGCAGAGGCTTGATCTCAATTGATAGAGACTGAAGGCACTCATTCAGAGCACTGATCCCTTGGAGTAGGTTCTCAAGTTGAGCTTTTCGGTCATAAATGACAACACCAAGCACCCTTAGCTGCCATAGCTGGCCAATCTCTCTCAACTGAGTAGCATGATGTTTCGAAGCCTGTACCTGGGATAGCACTTCTAGATCCGTCATTTTTCTCACCATGTGAGGCATCTTCTTGACAGTGGAAACTGTGCTAGCATCACCACCACCGGTGTCAGTGCCAATACTTTGACCAGCCAGTAGACGCTTCAACTTCAGTAGCTTGAGGTGTTTTATGGCAGAGTCCTTCACACGAGTGTGCCGGATGTCCAGCACCTCCAGCTGCTGGAGTCTGTTGATCTCCTTAGGTAGCTGAGTGACATATGTGTTCCTTAGGCTCAGATACTTGAGAAGTATCAACGAGGTGCACACGTTCCTAAGCCAGTGTTGGTTATCTCTCAGGGATGAACAACCTTCCAGATCCAGGACCTTGACGAGATTTAACTGAGATGATGCACGTGATTGTTGTTGCAAGAAGTCGAGGATGCTATTCGAGGAACAGAGCCTGATGTTGCTGAGAACGGAGAAGTGGCGAGCCAGGTGCTGAGACAGGCGTGTGTCCAGAATATGTTCTTTCCTGGCCATCTTGGTGATGAAGTTGTACACTTGTGCATGAACCATAATGCTCTTGACCTTCCCTACAACACCAATGCCATGAGGACAGACAAGCCATAAGTCAGCAAGTACCTCAAAACAATGCTCGGCCTGACATACTGAACTAGGCCAGTCTTTTCTAGTTATCAGTCCTTCCGCAACCCACCGCCCGATTAACCTTCTCCGGTTTATCTTCTCATCTTTATGGAAGATGGCTAGATACAGCAATCAAGTCTTGTATTCCCTAGGAAGATCGTCATAGGAGAACTTGATCATCTTGTATCCATTAGTCTCCACGGATCCTCCAAACACAAGGCTATTGCTCAACTTGTCAAGTTCCTCTTTGCTAATCATTGGATTGGCAAACAGAGCATGGATGAACATCTTTATGCAGAACTGCTCTACCTCCACCTCCACCCTACATTTCTCCAAGATCTCATGGAAGATTTCAGCGTTGTACTTCTCGTCGTCATTGACATGCCGATTTGTAAGTTGGAGCGCTATATGGCGGTAATATTCAATGGAAGAGTATACAATGGGTTCTTCCCTATAGCAAAACTCGTTGGCCCTCTTCATGTATTTTGTGGTAACTACCACTTTCATTGAACTACAACCCACATCTTGCAAGGCCTTTGTGGTCTCGTCCCATTTGTAGCCAGACGCATTATGGAGAACGACCAGTGTCCTTGTACCCTGCAGGTGCTCTCTAACTCTCCCCATGGTTTCTTGAATCAACAGATGCTCTTTCATCCTCCTCAGGACTTGTTCAATCCTCTCCCTGCAATACCCCTCCTGCGACAGCTTGTCTTTGCTTGTTTCTTCCACTGATTTATCTTGCTGGTGAAGCGACACTGGCAGCAGCTCGGGCGTGATCTGCACTTGAATCTTCAGCGTGATGTCTTTGATATTCTTCACGATGTGATCCTCAACCGGTTTAGTTGTGGCTGCCATCCCTGGTGTGGTGGCCTGCTTGGGAAGCAGCTTCCGCAGGATGTCTATGAATTGGGGATGCTCGACACTAATCCTGCAGGAGCTGGCCTTTTCACCCGCTGATTCGACCATCAGATACTTCTTCATCTTGTCTACTATCTCGTCAAGGATCTTTTCCTGGGTTTGCTTTTGATACTCGCCGGCGTTGGTGTCCTGGAGCAGCACCCGCAAGATGCTGCAGAGTACTTCCAAGGGTTCAACCGAGCAACCTTTATTACCAGCTTTTTCCAGGTGTTCTTCGATCTTCTCCTTGATCCACTACCAAAAAATCCGCTTACGCCGACGGCCTCATCTATGTCGATGGCCCCTGTCGGCATAGATGGACCTATGCCGACGGCCTGGGCCAGGCCGTAGGCATAGAAACGCTGTCGGCATAAGTCCATCTATGCCGACGGGGTCGTCAGCGTAGATGAGGCCGTCAGGACTGCTAGAGATACGCCTACGGGGCCCGTCGGCATACACCGGGCCCACCTACCCGGTCAGCGATGACCATTTGACGGCGTCAAAACTACGCCGACAGGAGGTAACGGCGGCCGTCGGCATATCTATGCCGACGGCATAGCCATTGGCATAGAATTGCTGACATCACCGATCTGCGTCGTCGACACGTCATCGATTCGAGGGAGGGGGCCATTGTGTGGCAGAGATATGCCTACGGTATAGACCTGGCCCATGCCCCTCTGCCACATCATCGATCCGCGTGCAATGCCACATCATCGATCCGTGGGATTGTACCTCCGTGTGCACACCTATGCCGACGGCCTGGCCGTCGACATATATTTATTTTATTTAATTTTTACTTTATATTATTTTTTGTTTTTCCACAAGATAAATATGCCTTATCTAAAGAAACATACCCTGATGGTATATTGATTGCCCCCTTACAAACGTCGTTGTCGCCGTGTCACGGAGGGGGGAACGGTCGACACGGAGGGAATCTGGTTAGTGGGGAGATTCGGAGTGTAGCACGATATATATCAACTAACCAATATCAGCTAGATAAAAAAACAGATAGAACATAGTAGCATAAGTAGTAGCATTGCATAGATAAGGGTAGCACGACATATATATTACCATTACAACATAGATAGTTCATAGTTCAACCCAACACGGCAATAATAAAACACCACCGGCTTGCTTGCTTGCTTTCTTGCTCCAAGGCCAACTCCTCCATGGCCAACTCCTTCAATTGTCGTCGTTGGTGGGGTACGGGAGGGTGTGCATGTGCTCATCGGTAGGGTAGGCGCTACCGAAGTCGGTGAAGATGTTTTACATGGTGAGTGCGGTGAACTCGCATCCACACCAAAAAACACGGCCGAGGAGGTAGTAGGCGTCGAAGGGGTTGCTGAACCTCACGATGATCCCGATAGGATGGCCATTGCTACTAACCTCTTCGACACGGAACATGGTCGGAGAGCCCCTCGGCAGGTGGCGGTAGCCGGCGGAGAGGAAGAACTTGGTCAGCCCCCTTGCCCTCCTCCACCCCGAGATGGCCCACACCCATAGGGTGTTCTCCACCCAGACTACGGCAGGGTAGAGCCTCTCGGGGAAGGTGGGCGACACACGGTAGGTAGCCCGGTGAACTGCATCTTGCTTGCTAGCTTCGAGTGGATCTTGGGACGACTTGTGGGGAAGATGGGAGATGAAGGAGAGTGAGAGGAAGATGTAGAGGAAGATGTAGGCTTGGGTGTGCTTAAACAGCCGAGGTGCACCGTTTTAACATTTTGTTTTCCTCTCCCTCGTAATGGCATGGGAAACGAGCAATGTGGCATCGAGTCACCCGAGCCAACCCATGTACACGCGCATGCATTGTGGTAGTAATGCCAACGAACTGCGTAGCACTCTAGGAATTAAAAATGCGTCGAGAGATGAGTTTGATGCCATGCATGTAGCGGCTAGCGATGGTTGGGCATCTAAACCCATCTAGAATGGGTAAATAGCCATAATGCGATGAGGGTGTTGGCGGGCGTGCTCGCCCTCGATCCCATGCATTCAACGTCGAACTTTGTGCGGGCTGCCGCAGCAGGGTTACGCGCGCGTGCATGCTTTTCAGGCCGAATGCAGCGTCGTGTCCATCGGTCCAACGGGTGAGCTGCTGTAATTAAGCCCAACAACACATGGCAGACCTGCTCAATCTTACAATGTAAAAAATGGGCTAAAACGACCAGCCAATGAAAGCGCAGCACACGGATCTGTGACATGGCTCCTGATCCAGACCGTTGCTTATGTTCACATCCATCCAATGGTCCAGAATGTTGCATGTTATAATATTCAGCATCTTCGAATCAACCAATCAGAGTGCAGCCCGTGGATCGCTGACATAGCCCTAGTGCATGATCCAGACCGTCCATTCACGGCGATCCAATGGCCTAGAGGAGTGTGGGGTTTCGATGGGGTTTTGATGTGGTTTTGAGGGGTTTTGAGAGGTTTTCAACGGTTAGGGTTGAGCATAACTAATTCAGAACAAAATCAAAAATATATAAAACTTGTGTCGATCATTGTTCTATGTGACTAAGTATCTAGGAAAAAATAAGAAACTTGTACTACGGATGTTTTCATGAAAATACCTTCACAAAAGATGGCTATCAAGAACGAGGTTGTAGGGTTTTGAAGAGAAGTGAGCTAGGGTTTAGTGTTAAACATGTCATACTTGATCGAAACGATCCAATATCAGGAAGGACTCTTATATACACACACTAGACGTCAAGTTTCCTTTTTGGGCTCATTTAGAGAAGGTCGAAAAAAAACTTGCTTACAAATGGGTCTGTTTTCCCTAGCTTTGGAGGGGTTTTGGAGGTCACGTGGAGCACATTTTTCATGTCCATAGTTTCACATAATAAAAGTGCCCCGATTAATCAACTAACATGCATAATAGTCCAGAAATCATTATAACACCAATACCACAGACCAAATAACTTTAAATTTGAATTTTGTCTCAAACTTGAATAGTATTACACAAATACACATCATATCAAAGTAAAAACACCATTACACAAATTCAGGAAAGGTTTTATTACTACAACATAGTAGCAATACACAAGTTTCAACAATTTTTCAATTCTGCTTCTTCCTACCACTCGATTTCTTCTTCTTCTTTTTTACCAATTCTTGTTTTTGGTTGTACAACACCCAGTTCACTCAAGCTCTTGATTTTCTTCATTGGACTGCCTGGAACACAAGCTTCATTTCGCACCACAACAGTTGTAGTATCATCGGACCCAATATCACCAGTTGGCAACACAACTTCCACTATAGGCTCAGTTGGCACCACATTAGCTGGAATATCTTTAGTTGGCAACTCAAATTTCAACATAGGCTCAGCTTGCACAACATCAGCTGGAATATCTTCAGAGGTACCCATATCTCCAGTTGGCACCACAACATCAAAATCTTTCTCATCTTGCAGCAGCACATCCAACTCTTGCTCATTTTGCACCACACCATCCAAGTCTGGTTGAATGTGTATTGTTTCACCAAAACTTCTCTTTCTTCTAGAGCCATTGCCTCTTGCTTTTTTCTTTGGCCAACACTCTTCAACAACAAGGGGCTCACCTGCACGCTTCCTCCTAAAAAGATAAAGCATGTCAACTGGTTAGTGATAGAAAAATGCAACAAAATAGTAAACAATGCAAACATATGCCCACATACTTTGGCCTTTCAGGAGTGTAACAACATTTGGGAGATCCAACTCGGTGCCCAAGTTGCTGGCACAACTTGCATCTAGTTTTGTTACCTTTTTGGGACCTTTTTGGCTTTGCATCCTTCTTTCCCTTGCCCATTTTACTACTCCCACCTTTCTCAAACCATGCCTTGAATCTACTCCCTTTAGGCCTGCCAGCCTTTCTTTTTCTTAGGGGAGGACACATGGAAAATTCAATTTCCACTTCAGGCCACTGAGACTGATCTGTAAGTGCTGGAATTGGAGTTGCATCTGCAGCCTTGAATCTTGCTACTGAGTAATATTCGTGCAAATATGGGTGCATTTTTATCTTCGTTCGGGAGGCCAAGAAAAATATGGCATGATCACATGGTTTCCCAGTGTGCAGCCACTCCAAACAAGTGCAATCATGCATTTTAGTGTTAACAACATGCCTTCTACCAGTTTTGGTATCTCTACTCCAGCACCCCACACAGAAGATTTTTCAACAAATAAATGTGTAAGATTTCCGCTCCTGTTGACCACCTATTGTATCACTGCAGGAAGCTTATCCCCTTGTAGACAATCACCAATCCTTCTTCTCAATTCCCACAAGCACATGATCATGATCCTGATTTGGTCAACCATGTCATGCACATGCAAATTTTTTAACTGCTTCACCTTGTTGTTAAAACTTTCTGCCAAGTTGTTGTTGATATGATCACACTTGATGGCAGTGTTAAATCCTGACCTATACCATAGTAGAGAATGGTAGGTGTTCACCCATGGACCAAACTCAGGGCATGCTGGCATTATCTTACCAAGATGATATGAATTTGTCTGTTTAGTATAAGATCTTACTGCTGGCCACATGCGACCAAATTCTTCCCCTCTGAATTTTTTGATCAAATTCATCCACATATGGCCGAAGCACTCCCTCTGCCCACAATGGGGGAAAACATTCTTCACTGCGTTTTCTAGCCCTTTGCATGCATCTGTGTGGACTACCAAAGGTGACACTAGCTCTATGCATCTTTTCAACTGCGTCATGAACCATGTCCATGGGACCTCTATCTCTGACTGAAATAAGCCAATAGCAACAGGGAACATCCAATTGTGTCCATCCAAAGCATTGCAAGCTGCCAATTGACCATTACAGTTGCCAGTCAAAAATGATGAGTCTATGCTCAAATATGGACGACACCCTGCCTTGAAGCCATCAATGCAAGGCTTTAAAGCCATAAAAAACTTAGAGAAAATGACTCTTTCATTCTCTGTTACCTTAGTATCTATCTCCACAACACTGCCAGGTGACCTCTTCTCCACCTCTGCTTTGAATTTATAAAGCATCCTAAAAGTATTTGCCCAGTCACCATATAATTGTTTCATTGCCCTTTGTTTTGCCTTCCACACCGTGTTATACTTCACCTTAATGGGGTATTGCTTTTGCAAGTCTACTTTAAGTTTCTTTGCAGTAGTGTTTGGTTTCTTGGCTAGAATATGAGTGATCTTTTCTACAATCCAAAGTTGTGATGTCATGGTTGATACTCTCTGTGAACTTGTAATACAAGTATGTTGGTGAGGGATTTGCTTCATCCTAATGGTACTTCCATCAGGTTGGCGTATAGCAGATATGTACCACTTGCAAGTCTTGACACTTCCATAAAAACCTCTACATCTTGCATAAAACTTCTTTCTACCAGTCCACTTAGTCTTGGCATCAAACTCATGTTTGACTGCATAAGTCTTGAAACACATCCTAAACTCATCCATGTTTGGGAACAAATTCCCCACTGCAATAACATGGTTTTCCTTGTCATACACATTTAACAACTCATCATCATGTGCATCATCTACATCATCTGCAGCATCTTCCATCAGCTGTCCATCCACATCTTCAGTTCTATCTCTGTTAGCATCAGTATCAGTAGGCATACTAGATTCACCATCCTTCTCCTCCTTATCTTCATCAGCTACTCGAATGCCAAAAAAATCGCCATCTCAGTGTCATCCATTGGTGCAATGACTAAATCAATTAGGTCATTGGAATTCTACTGAATTCCAATCAACAGAAACAACCCTTCCAACACCATCAGAGCCCTCTTCTACATCACCCCCCTTAGGTAATACTGTCACTTCACCTGTACACATGGGCATTATCTGCCTCTTTGAAACCCAATCATCATCTACCATCTGTGAAGCTAATAACTTTCAGGGCACATATCCAACCTTAGATTCTGATTTCAGATCAACAAGCTCTGCATGAAACATAGTATGTTTGGTTGTCCAGCCATCTTGTCGATCGATTTCATCAACCATGTCTTCATCATCCTCAATTCTCACATACTCTCCTTCCCAATTATCAAAGCGTAACAATGCTACCGCTTGCTCTAGACCCCAAAAAATGCTCTCCCCCATTTTTTCCACCACATTCTTCACGGCCTTCTCTTCCATGCTCTGCAGTTCTTGTGGATCAATCTCTACAAAATCAATCTCCCACTTCACAATTGTCTCTCTCTCTATGTCCCGCATGCTACCATCACCTAGCTTTGCCTTAGAAGGAAGGAATTCCACAGTGAATTCGAACGTCCGAGCAACATCCCCCTTGTTTCGGGGCAGTGTGAGGTGAGCTAGCAGAAGCAGACGAGGCACAAATCGCATAGCTTGGAAAGGATGCACATTAAGGGATTACCTAGTCGATGTTGTTGTCTCTGGCGGCTCCATCACGGCCAGCCCACCCCCCTCCCACCCACCCAAATCTAGATCAAATCGACCAAAAATACCAAAAACAGAGGGAAACAGAGGGGGATGCGGTGAGATCCAGCTCGACACGGAGGGGAACGGGACAGGGTTCCGGATTCACTCACCACAACCGCCGCTCAGCTCAGCAAAAGCAGTTGCGAGGGAGGCGGGTGCCGTAGGGTCGTACGTCGGTTTCTGTTTGAGACAGGGGAATGGGACGAGCGGCCGCTGGTCGGGGTGGCCTAGATGGAGATTGCGCGGAGCATGCTGATCAACCACATGAGGTGCTGACACTGGGCGACCGGCTGTGGTGGGTGGACCTGGCCTGGGGTGCCTGCTCCGTCGACCCCTTTAGCGACCGGCCGGAGGGTTGCTTCGGCGAGCTACCGTGCTGCCTGCTTCTGATTCCCCGGTGCTGAGGCTGAGCAGGTACCGACACATGGGGGTCAGCGAGGGGAAGTTGCGGTACGTCCAAGTGTCCAATAGAGACGACAGGTTGAGCATGATCGTTTCGTTTCGCTAGATGAGGAGACCTATAGCTGGGGGCTGGATCACGCAGCTGAAATTACAGATCGGTGCGACCGTTGCCTTGTTCAAATTGCTGCCATACATCCATTCAAAGTCAACCTTGTGTACCTCCAACATGGTGGTGCTATCATTGCCATGGACCTGGCTACGGGGAAGGAGATTTGGAGGAGTTCCCTTCCAAACGAAATTTTCTTAGAAAAATTGGTCCGCAATAGTTCTCTTGTTCCTTGCGCGCTCCCAACATGGCTTGCCACGAGCCATATCCCTTCTGCAGGCACATATAAGCTTCATACACTTGACACAGAATCATCCAATCCAAAGTGTTGTTGGAGGGCTGAAGATAAAAGGTTCCATGTAGCTCAACCTACAAAGGAACTTTACCAAGTGTACTGCCCTATAATTGTTAGAGTACACATGGTTTAGTTTCTTAATCTACACAAATTGCATTGTATTGAAGTATCTGAAGGGATTGTCAATATCTTACACATTGCGGTTTAATAGTTGCGCACATTAATTTTCTGAATTATAAATTGGCCATTGTTAGCAGTGTTTTAACCTTTTTAGAATATTAAGAGGTGGAATTTGGCATTGCTAGAGAATCTGATGTATTTTATTGATTGCATTGGTTATGAGAATGTCTATCATGTAACCAAAATTGCTTTGCCGATCTAATTACTGTCGGCATACAAATATGCAATCATCTTGTTACATGCCTAAATGTTGTTTTCCAATTCAAGTCTTGACGTAACGACGACACATATACTACTCTTGTTGCTCTTTGTCATTTTTATTTAAGTTCGTGTATCTATTAATTGAAGGAACCCTTTCAAGCAACAAGTCCTATTGCAAAAGGATGACTTTGGCAGACATGCTGGTTCGTGTAGACAAATGCTAGACAAACTGACGGTGACAGCTAACTTATCTCCGGTACTCTCTTAACTTCTTAAGTAACTCTTTCTTGTTTGGTAATCCTTCTTGTTTGTTTGCTATGTTGTCATATCCTGTTATTTTTTGTGGCATGATGCTGCACTTCTCCCACACTGCCCATAAAATGTGTTACTTGCACAAACAATAAAGTATTGGTCATTTTCGAAGCTGAAATGTCTAGCGGAAATTACGGAGGCCTCGCTGAGGCGACCCGAAGGAGACCGGAGATCGGATCTAGCTTTTGGGGAATGTAGTAATTTCAAAAAATTTCCTATGCACACGCAAGATCATGGTGATGCATAGCAACGAGAGGAGAGAGTGTTGTCCATGTACCCTCGTAGACCGAAAGCGGAAGCGTTAGCACAACACGGTTGATGTAGTTGTATGTCTTCACGATCCGACCAATCAAGTACCGAACGTACGACACCTCCGAGTTCAGCACACGTTCAGCCCGATGACGTCCCTCGAACTCCAATCCAGCCGAGTGTTGAGGGAGAGTTTCGTCAGCACGAAGCCGTGGTGACGATGATGATGTTCTACCGACGCAGCGCTTCGCCTAAGCACCGCTACAGTATTATCGAGGTGGACTATGGTGGAGGGGGGCACCGCACACGGCTAAAAGATCAAACTGATCATTTGTTGTGTATCTAGGGTGCCCCCTGCCCCTGTATATAAAGGAGGAAGGGGGGTGCAGCCGGCCAGGAGAGAGGGCGCGCCAGGAGGAGTCCTACTCCTACTGGGAGTAGGACTCCCCCCTTTTCCTAGTTGGATTAGGAGTTGGGAGGGGGAAAGAGGAGGGAGAGAGGAAGGAAGGGGGGTGCCGCCCCCCTATCCTTGTCCTATTCGGACTAGGGGGAGGGGCGTGCGGCCCAGCCCTGGCCGCCTCTCCTCTTCTCTGTAAAGGCCCATTAAGGCCCATTAACCTCCCGGGGGGTTCCGGTAACCTCCCAGTACTCCGGTAAAATCCCGATTTCACCCGGAACACTTCCGATATCCAAACATAGGCTTCCAATATATCAATATTCATGTCTCGACCATTTCGAGACTCCTTGTCATGTCCGTGATCACATCCGGGACTCCGAACAACCTTCGGTACATCAAAACATATAAACTCATAATATAACTGTCATCGAAACGTTAAGCATGCGGACCCTACGGGTTCGAGAACTATGTAGACATGGCCGAGACACATCTCCGGTCAATAACCAATAGCCGAACCTGGATGCTCATATTGATTCCCACATATTCTACGAAGATCTTTATCGGTCAGACCGCATAACAACATACGTTGTTCCCTTTGTCATCGATATGTTACTTGCCCGAGATTCGATCGTTGGTATCTCAATACCTAGTTTCAATCTCATTACCGGCAAGTCTCTTTACTCATTTCGTAATACATCATCCTGCAACCAACTCATTAGTTGCAATGCTTGCAAGGCTTAAGTGATGTGCCACTACAAGAAATATGTCAACTTGTGACCACCACTATTGGTCACTGAATGGTCACAAATTTCCATTTGTGACCTTTTTGTGACCAAAAACATAAGGTCAAAAGCCGGCCGTCGTAAACTGACTATAGCGACCTTTCTTCTGGAATGGTCGTAGACGTTTATGACCAAAATACGTCTACTGTGGCGTTTTGGTCACTAGCAACCTCCCCAGGCCACATAGGCATCCAGCGTGGCAATCTGACGTGGCACAAGATTCAGCCCAGTCCAATTAGGTTTTCTACATGGGCCTAGCCCAACAATTCGGCCTTTTTAATATATTTTTTTTGCTGTGCTTTTATTAGCTACATGGGTCTGGCCCAACAATTCAGCCTTTGATTTCTTTGCATGGCCCTTTTAACAGCAGGTTTTCTTTTTGATCATGTATTTTTCTGGGCCATTTCTTTGTTGGGCCTCTCATGTTTTTCCCTAAAAAATAATTGTCCAATATTACTTGGGCCTAGCCTAGTTCTGAAAAAATTGATCCAATCCAAAAAAATATTATGCCATTGACATTACAACACATCACACCACAAGCTATCTTGGGCCTAGCCCAGTTTTGATACATTTTCAAAGCAACGCTGAGGCTGGCTGGCTGAGCCTAACGCTAAGCCTAAGCTATTCCAACCTACTACTGCGAGAAGTTTTTACATGGCGCTACTGCATTTGCATGGCGCTGCTGCATTTGCATTTACATGAAAAAAATAGAACTAGCCTATCTGGTACTTCACAGCAACCAAACATGTAATCTGCTTAATGGAAAGATTTCTTCTCCAAGTCCCGCTTCTCCCTTAGCAATGACAAGCTGATGCAAAACATCTAAGCATTCAAAAGAGAACAAAAAGAAAACATCTGAGCTCCTTCAACAGCGATCAAATGTCGGACTCATGGACAGACATAGTCAGGACTGGGCTGACAGAAATACAACATGCCTTCCACAGTCGCCCTGTTACATGAATCGGCTGAGAAGAATCAGAAAAACTGGAGCCAATATAATATGAACATTCCATTCAAAAAAGTAGTAAAGGAGTAAAGGACAATTCTTTATATAATGATAAACAGATTTCAGCTAGTACCAAGCTTTTTTAGCCGAGCTAGTTAAAATGAGATATTCATACAAGACAATAGAGACTATATGAATATGCATGGCACAAGTGCAGGTCCTGGTTACTGGCTACACATGTAACACCAATAAATGGATAGAACAATAACGGGAACAACTCCAGATTACACACAAAGCTCTATCGATAGTGCCAGCTATGGATAAAATCATGCACACTCCCAACAGAACTCAGTCACACAGTATAATTCCGACTATAATATAACCAGAGAACTAAAGATTCTACATACATAGAACTCAACTAATAAGTGAGAATGATCTGATTGTATGCAAACAATCTTGTTTTATTTGTTTATATTACTAAAACAGACATATCTTCCTTTATGTGAAGAAGTCTGCTTCCTTCTTTAGTTAGTAGTAATCGTTCCATGCAAATCAACTGTGTGTGTATGCTTGATCATGGTCTAGAGATTACACGCATAGAGGAACAGAATCCTAAACAAAATAGTATCAAACAACGGTGGGTGCTCAACCTATTTACCATACACAAGCAACACTTAAATCATAGCATGTGCATATACTTGTGTCACATCAGGTGGTTCAGAATGTACTCAACATAATCTAATAAAAAGGATTGGGAGCAGAGGGAGGGGGAGGTGGAGATGGACGTGCTACCTATTGCTGCGGTGGTGCCTCTTGGTGGTCGTGCTTGAGCTCCTCCTGAAGCTGCTCACTAACCTGCAAGACAAACAAGACCATGAGTGAGCTGCAACACAGGCACATACATTAAGTGAAGATAAGGAGAAGAACCTGTAAGAAGAGAGGTGCTCTGTCCTCTGTCCGTGCCCGTCCTCCTCCTCCGTGCCGATGTCAAACAACCTCCGCTCGTCGCTTGCGAGCACCATGCGCCCTGGTTGGCCATGACACCCTTGTCCTCTGCTGCACGGATGAAAACCAAAGAATCAGTACAGCTACACTGGCACATAATACATACATGGTTCAGTTGAGATCTACTAAACTACATCATCACAGGAACGACGAGCAGTTTTAGATCTTAAAAACTAATGTTCCATGCATAGTCTTAGTGCTCCATCAAAGAATCAACTAAATTTTCTCTCCAGCATACAAACAAAGTTTAGGGAAAACCAAACATGAACAAGAACTTATTTGTGCAGGACACATAGCTATTTCATAAGCATGATCTAATCTAGAAAGGCAAGATCAGCAGGCAAGGCAAATACTTAGCCAAACATGTGCACGTTGACCTTGTCAATAATAGTACTACTAGAAGTAATTAATCTGAGCATGGATCTAACCGACAACATCACAGAGACCATCTGAGCACTACACCATGAACAAAGCCAGCTAATTTGATTCACTAGTACACATTTAGCACACCGTCAGGCTTTATGGATCAAAATAATTTGATGTAAACACGATAGCTAGCTGGTACCAGTAGCGAGCTCCTGTTCTTGTGCTGACAGTGACGCATAACCAGCAGTCATATTCAGGGCGTGTGTGTGCCCAAACAGGAAAGAAATCATCACCACTTATGAGTACATGACTAAACGAAACGCCCAAAAGGTGGTGTCCCCATCACATAGCCAAGAAGATGAGACTGAACATGTCAGGTGGCACCGCGAACGCCATTGTTGGAGCTCAGAGAGAAATCGTCGTCCGAGGCAGACGGGAGCAAGCTCCCGCTACTGTTGAAGCTTATGGTGTTGACAACACCCTTGTGCTTCCGCAGCCTCCTGTTCTGGATGCCCAGTGAGTGCACAAAGTCCTGCACGGCAAGCCAAACAGAAGCTCAATTTTACCATCGACTCGAATGAAAAGAAAAAGGCCCTGCTGATAATATCCTATGATAGATCGGGTTGGACATCATACGACCGCTTGATTAGTTAGCGCTGTTTGATTTCAGTATGCGAACCCGCCTTCGGCATTTCTACAAGAGGGTACTGAATATTAACTGAACATTCCATGGCACAAATTCTCCAAAACAAGACCCACTGACTTGGCATCTCTTTATTTTTTTTCTCAAAATAAAAATAAAAATCTGCAGACTGACTTGGGGTTGGAGAGACTGACCAAGCCTAGATGAGAATCAGATCAACCGCGCAGCAGCTCTCTGCTAGAGCTGGCAACGCGCCAGCGCCTAATGCTGCTAGATTTGAAGGTCGAATGGGTGGCTCGGGCAGAGTGGGAGAATTGGGAGGGGGACGGACCTCAGAGGCCCTGACGGCGCTGGCGAAGCGCCTGGGCGGGAGGCGGCAGTCCTCGCGCGCCCGCATCCCTGCCACCCGCTCCCGCTCTGCAGCATCCCCTCCTCCCTCCTCCGGCAGCATCCCCTCCTCCTCGAGGGCTCCTCCTCCTCCTCTGCCGGTGCTGCCACTGGGTGGTTCCTATTTGACACTCGCGTGCATGTTCGAACCATAGCCACCTCCGTCTTCATCTTCAAGGGCATCACTTGACCGCACACACACACGCATCACACATACGCATAACGCCTCGCGAAATCTTGAGCGAATCGAACGGGGGTAGAGAAGATCTAGCGACTCACCAGCCCGGGGGCTTGGTCGGGCAGCGCCATGCCTAGCTTGGACCCCATGTGTTTAGATGCGCACGCCGGCGAGCCAGCCGGCCACGACGCCATGGCTGCTGGGCGGCGGAGGACCTGCCGGGAGGAAGGACCTGTCGATCTGGATCTGGATCTGAGTCGAGTGGGAGAGAGAGGAGGGGAGGAGGATATGAGGTGGGGAGGGGAGGTGTGGCAGAGGTGGGTGGTGGTGAGGGGAGGTGTGGCAGAGGTGGGTGGCGGCGAGGGAAGGTGTGGGTGGCGGCTACGGCGCGGGGCGGCGAAGCGAGAGGTTGGAGAGGAAGGAGGAGGCAGCGGGGAGGGGGTTGCGGTGGATCTGGCCGGAGGCAGGGGAGGGGGTTGAGGCCGGCGGCGAGTGGCTGTGGATGGCGGCGAGGGGAGGGGAGGGATCTGGATCGGGGAACACTAGGGTTCGCTGCGCGGGGGAGAGAGAGGAGTGGTGTGCGGGGAGAGAGGAGCTAGCAATGGGTGGGTGTGCGTGGGTGAGAGGGTGAGGGGGTGTGGGCCGTTGGATATGAGGGTATCCGACGGTCTCTGATGCTTGATCCGCGTGACATGCTCATAAACCAATCAGAACAAAGTATAAGTTTTGACGACGTTATGACCATCTAAATTGGTCTTACGATTAAAATAGGCGGCTGCTACCAGTCAGCCAGATGATTTTGTCTACAAAACATCTGCGGTGTGCCAAGAGCTCCAATGCAGCACCACAGTGCCCGACGAAGCTCCATTGCAATGTCGGGGAGCTCCAACGCAGCACCACCCCTTCTCTTTTTATGACAATGTTTAAGTACGGTTCCCTCGAATAACTAGATGTAGTTTCATACTAGGTGGGATTTTTGTCGGTTCACTAGTAAGCCGGTCAAATTTTAACTACAGTTACCTCATATTTTGTTCAAATGATATCATATTTTGCACAAGTTTACATCTTGGATTTGCAAACAATATTGACAAAGGGAGTTTTTATTTCCTTTGCATGAAAAATCAATTTTCCATTTTCCGAGTGCCCGAAATGAGTTCTTTTGTGAAGGACCTACCATATATTTGTTGCAAAATTAGACAAAATCAATTTTCTAAAATACTAGGACAAATTTAATGCATGGTTGACCAAATGGTTGGGTGTCAAAAGTTTCGATCCACCTCCCGTGAAAAAGACAAATTCCTGCCGATTTAGTAGGGAGCGGGTCAAATTTGAACTACAGCTGTCTCATAGTTTGCTCTTTATTTTTTCCAAAAATCATTTCTAGGTACATAAGTATCTATTTAATCAGAGAAACATCAAAAGTTTTCCAAGATTCAACCACTAGCTACGAACGGTCAAGCCCGCCGTTTTGACCGCATTTTGAAACGGGCATAAAAAATTCAAAAAAAATCAAAAAACTGGAAAACCTTCGCATTGTGTCATTATATGTGACCAAGTTTCCAGGGAAAATAATAAACTTGTAATACTACAATTATTTTAAAAAAGTGTTCTCAGAAATGAGCTATCATGCGTGAAGATTCATGGCTTTCAAGCCAAATGATCAATCTTATGGCCACATTCATGGCATAGTTTGTTCAAATGATCTCATGTTGTGCACAAGGGTGCATATTGGAATTCCAAACAATGTTTCCTAAGGGAGTTTTTATTTTCTTTGCACGGAAAATTCATTTTCCATTTTCTGAGTCCTCGAAAGTAGGTTTTTTGTGAAGGACCTCCCAAATAATTGTTGTAAAATTGGACCAAATCATTTTTCTAAAATACTAGGCCATATTTAATGCAAAATTGACAAAATGGTTGGGTGTAAAAAGTTTTGATCCACCTCTCGTGAAAAGGACAAATTCCGGCCGATTCAGCTAGAAGCGGGTCAAATTTGAACTGCAGTTGCCTCATAGTTTGCTATTTATTTTTTCCAAAAATCATTTCTAGGTACATAAGTACCTATTTAATCAGAGAAACACCAAAAAAATTCCAAGATTCAACCACTAGCTAGGAACGGTCATTCCCGCCGTTTTGACCGCATTTTGAAACGGGCATAAAAAATTCAAAAAAAATAATTGGGAAACCTTCGCATTGTGTCATTATATGTGGCCAAGTTCCCAGGAAAAATAACAAACTTGTAATACGGCAATTATTTTAAAAAAGTGTTCTCAGAAACGACCTATCACGTGTGGAGATCAATGGCTTTCCTGCCAAATGATCAATCTTATGGTCACATTCATGGCATAGTTTGTTCAAATGATCTCATATTGTGCACCAGGGTGCATATTGGAATGGCAAACAATGTTGCCTAAGAAAGTTTTCATTTTCTTTGGACGAAAAAACCATTTTCCATTTTTTGAGTGCCCAAAAGGAGGTTTTTTTTTGTGAAGGACCTCCCAAATAATTGTTGCAAAATTGGACCAAATCATTTTTCTAAAATACTAGGCCATATTTAATGCACAATTGACAAAATGGATGGGTGTAAAAAGTTTTGATCCACCTCTCGTGAAAAAGACAAATTTCCGCCAATTCAGCTGGAAGCGGGTCAAATTTGAACTGCAGCTGTCTCATAGTTTGCTATTTATTTTTTCCAAAAATCATTTCTAGGTACATAAGTACCTATTTAATCAGAGAAACACCAAAAAAATTCGAAGGTTGAACCACTAGCTAGGAATGGTCATTCCCGCCGTTTTGACCGCATTTTGACACTACAAGAAATCTGTTAATCCATGACGGATTTCTGGTGACGTTCTTGAAAACCATCACAGATACAGCGCCGGTCCATCCGAGTTGTCACAGAAATCGTCACGGATCAACAGGATGCGAATGGCCACTAAAATGGTGCCCCATCATGACGGACAATGAAAGACTGTCATGGAAACTGTCATGGACAGACCATGTGGACCTAAGCCGGACCGTCACCGATGGCTCATGCTGATGTGGCATGTATCCGGTGTGATGCGTATGCTGAATCCTGATTGGTCAATCCGCCCTTCTCGCGGATCGCGTATCACAACCGTCCACTCCCTCAGATCGCACGGTAGGCACATGGCCCAACGGTGGTTGACCGGCTCCACCACCGCTGCTCCCCATCTTCTTCTCCATCCTCCGTCCCCCAATTCAATCCTATCCATCTCCCTCTCCCTCGTCCGCCGCCACCACCGGCAACCTCGGTGCCCATCTCCCTAACCGCCACCGCCCCCACCTCTGCCCCATCCACCGCTCTCACCTTCTCTCCTTAAACTAGGCGGCCCCCAGAACGAGCAGGCCGAGGCGCTTCCCGATTTGTTGCGCTGCTTCCAGATCCGCCAAGCAGCGCCAGAGGTCGGCTCCTTCTCCGCGTTGTTCTGCGCCAAGGTTGGCCTCCCCTTCCTTTTCCGCGTGGTCCATGGCGCTAACCCCGGACGGTACCGCCTCTCCGATTCCCAATCCCACCCCTAAATCGATGGATGGATCTCCATGGCTGATGTGTTTTCCTACTACTTTGGTTGGTCGCAGGTGAGGCACTCAATACCATGGCCGGATGGAGGTTGGGCGATTTCCTTCCCTGACCTCACGGCCTAGCCACTCCACCGCGAGCTTCTCGCCCCCAGGTTGTTATTCCCCTGCTCGCTCCCTCCCTCTTCCTCTCTATGGATTGGTTGCTGCTGCATGCTTGCTGCTCAAGTACCAGTCATATCTTACGTTGGTGCTTCTGTTGTGTGGATTTGTTGATATTATTGATATTGCTTAGCTAGTGTGGATGACTGGATGTGGGTGCGTGAATGTGCTCAACATATTAGAATATTTTTCAAATAAAAATAACAATTAGTGCTCAAGTAATAATTTATGGGTTGAGTTCTGCGCATAGTTAAATGTAGTAGCAGCATACAGTTTTCACTGTGCACACTGCCGAGCATGCATTTTTGTATGTAGAAATCTCAAATCTTTGTAACACAACACTTGCTGGCATTGGGTAAATGACTTGCCTTCCATTAACTACAGTCTTGCATTTTTATAAAAAGAAAAAAAATTATCTCTTGCGTGCAAGTGTACTCTGTGAGATAGTAATGCATTCACGTGTATGTGTAGTTCATTGGGCCTGTAGCTCACTAGTTTGTGTTTCCTCTGTAATGTTTACCTCTGCTATCATGATGATACTTCTTGTTCAAAGAATTAGTATTTTAAAATTTTAGTGTCCACCTAACATCAGTACCTTGGAATATACTGCCTGTTGGAAGGATCATTTTATATCCTGAACATTTGCTATTGGAGCTGCTCTTTAGCTACATAGCTACATAATATCAAATTTGACTTGAACTTATATGTTTATATTACATGGCAAGTTGATTGTGTAGCCTATGTACAGAAGCTCAGGTGTAGATAAGTTCAGAAAGATGTCTCGTTTGGCAAGAGTGTGATGAAGTAATGTGGAATTGCTCTGAACCTTTCATACATTTATGTGTGGAATCTGTTATTAATCTGTACAACATCAGCACTAACACTTTAATGGTATCGATTCAGTATCTTAACTATTGGGCCACCAGTCAGCCATTAATCTTTGTCCGTACAACATCAACAGTGAAACTTTTATATTATTGATTCAATATCTCTACAACATCAGTACTGCCGAGCATGTATATTTTTTCCTGTAGAAACAACTTCTTCCAATAACTACAATCTTGCACTTTTCTAGAAAAATAATCTGATCTCTTGTGTGCACATGTTCTCTGCGATACTAATACATCCATGTGTATGGGTACTACTGGGGCCTGTAGCTCACTAATTTGTGGTTCCCTGTAATTATTTACCTCTGCTATCATGCTGGTTTCGGCTTTGTAGTAAGGTCCTCGACATATACTTCTCATTCAAAGAATTAGCACTTCAATTTTTTGTTCGCCTACATAACATCAGTACCTTGGAATATACTTCCTGTTGGAAGGATTAACATTTTGTATTCTGGACATTTGTCATTGCAGCTGCTCTTTTGCTATATAACATCAAATCTGGACTTGAACTTTAAATGTTTAGATTATATGACAAGTTAATTGTGCTACTTTTTATTCGCCGGTGTTAGTTACTATGAAGTAGCTGACTGGAGCCAACGATAGATGCTTAGCCTCTAGTTATAAGGATTACCTGCTGCTTTTGCTACCTCTTCTGTTCCCTGAATGAATGGTCATGCTGCTTTCTCGCATGCGATTTCTGTTTCTCTTTTTCTTGGACAGCGTTTCTCTCTCTTAGAATCATATTCTGGTCAGGCTACTTGTGCTGTCAAATTTCAACTATTTATTAGGGTTGATTTCTATGCCACTAATGCCTACTGCCTTGTCCACCCATCCAGCGGCGTACAAGACATCCTCCTCGATGCAGCCGTTCCCAACGAGCTCTCTTTGCCGGAAGAGGTGCAGAAGCAAGTCAAGCACCCCCTTGGCCCCTGCATCCTGTCCTACATCGCGTGCACGAGCTCACTGATGGCTGCGTCCTCCTTACCTCCTAGCGTGGTGAGCCTCTCCCCACTTTACCCCAAATCTAGATGATATTTGCAATCTGAATACAGATCATGTTTTGGTTCAGTTTAGAGGCAGATTCAGTTGCTGAGATGAATATGTGAGCTTGATTAGTTGCTCATGGTTTTGTGGATCTGATTCTCTTGCACTGTTACACATAATTTAATTACGGCAAGCTAATGCCGATCCACACAATATGATATAGCTTTTTTTCTAACATGCACCGTTCTTGATGTTGCTTTCGTATTGATATTTTGGGAGTTAATTTGCCAGTTCCAGCTTGTTAGATATAAATTCAGCTGCAACTGTGTATCTTGCTAGAAAGGACTTGTTTTACAGATGCGTTTATGTAGTACTTGAGAGAAAACCTAAAAAACTGTACTTTTATCATCAACATCTTAGAACTGTAAGTGTCTATTTTGTTTATATTGCTATATGCTATTATTGTTACTTGGATTTTTATTTCCTGTCAAGTAACTATATTTTTGCTTTAACAGATGTAGACTTTAATTATGCTCCTATTGTTTTCTTGTTAATACAAAAGCAACAAGTTCCCTATTCTAAAATAGTATTTAGGATTCAGATTGTGTTGGACATCTATAATTCTGTACATGGTAACTGAACTCCCTTCTGTTCAATATCCTATCCCACACTACATATATGATACATCAATTATCACTTATTTTCATAACAATGGTAACCCATTTTCATGGTTGAAATGAACATTTTCACCATGGCAGTCTGCTTTCTCTATCATATATTGGAACTGTGGACGCATTACGGTATGATTGATTGTTGTCCAAGAAGCTACAATCCTTTTTGCTGTTGTTGGAAGGTAGGACTAGCTGTGATATTATTATTCTCCCATAGCATAATAATCTTATTAAGATGAAATTTTTTGTTCCCTTTTCGTTTTGATGTTTGCCTTTGTTACCAGAATTAAAGTATTGCTTGTGTTATTTATTTTCGGCAATGGGTACGGAAGTGCCTCCCTAGACTTACTTTTTGTAATTTTCTTAGTTTCACATACTTCATATTTCACGGCACATGAGAGGGTTTTCATTGCATGATTCGAGTTTAGTGTAGTGATAGCTTAGGACTTCTAGTCAAATAAGCACAGTGGAGTTTACTACCAACTATTGATCTATGTATGCTCATCATTCCTTTTTGTTGCCATCAGTTGTTTCTTTTCACATGAATGATTTTGTTTCACTACTTTGCATCATGGCAGAGAAAAAATATAGAACTTGATAATGTGTAGTAAGCTGCTTCCAGTTTCTACTTCTATTTTAACCTACTGACTATAATATTTTATAGTGTGACATATTTTTCATCATGTGGCAGCTATTGGTTTATGGGAGCATTTTCAACAACAAAGACATGTCGAGCGGATCCACGGCCAGGAATGCGGGGTCCCCTGGTTGAACAACGAGCATTGTGCTTTGCTTGATGGGTGTGGTGCTAGCTGTAGAGTAGCATAGTGTTCTCCGAGACATGCTTGTAGAATTAATCTTTTTTGGGTTCTTTTTTTTGCTCTTGTACAGGTGTATTATGGGTGTGTTTATGTAATTTTTTGTTTTAAAGACCTAAACATATATTTTCTGTTAAATTATTATGGGCTTAAAATTTCCATGGACAAGAGATATGCGTGATGAGCTAATGTCCTAGACTGAGAAATTAGTGGGCCTTTCTTGAAATTAATGGGCCTAAATTCAAATTGGCTTGATTACTATATGGGCCACCACTCTTGGGGAGTTGAAATTTAGTGGGCCAAAATTTTAGATGGGCTGATTACAACATGGGCTGCCACGTCAGATGATGACGTGCTAGACAAGCTAACGCCGTTATGAGAATGCCAGTTAACTGCCATCGATGACGGTCAAAAACCGTCATGGTCCGTGACGCTTTTCCATGATCCGTCATGGAGTGTGCTATGGTTAAATTATGACACGATATACATGATGGAATTCAAATCCGTCACGTATGCCTCTCGATGACGAACTTGCGCAAGTCCATGACAGACTGAAACCGTCACCTATTAACAAATTTCTTGTAGTGTGAAACGGGCATAAAAAATTCAAAAAAAATCAAAAAATTGGGAAACCTTCGCATTGTGTCATTATATGTGGACAAGTTCCTAGGAAAAATGATAAACTTGTAATACGGCAATTATTTTAAAAAAGTGTTCTCAGAAACGAGCTATCATGTGTGGAGATCAATGGCTTTCAAGCCAGATGATCAATCTTATGGCCACATCCATGGCATAGTTTGTTCAAATGATCTCATATTGTGCACAAGGGTGCATATTGGAATGGCAAACAATGTTGCCTAAGGAAACTTTCATTTTCGTTGGACGAAAAAACCATTTTCCATTTTTCGAGTGCCCGAAAGGAGGTTTTTTTGTGAAGGAACTACCAAATAATTGTTGCAAAATTGGACCAAATCATTTTTATAAAATACTAGGCCATATTTAATGCACAATTGACAAAATGGTTGGGTGTAAAAAATTTTGATCCACCTCTCATGAAAAAGACAAATTTCCGCCGATTCAGCTGGAAGCGGGTCAAATTTGAACTGCAGCTGCCTCATAGTTTGCTATTTATTTTTTACAAAAATCATTTCTAGTTACATAAGGACCTATTTAATCATAAATACATGGTTTGGTGGCGATACGTCGAGGTTTGGGCGGTGGCCGAGGGCCCCAACTCTAGAGCGCGTAAACTCGCATGCCCGTCGCGTGGTCACCGCGTGACCGTAATGTTGCCGTGTGTTCTGGGCGGCCTAGGTATGTCTAGTGGGTTGGGCACTCCCCAAGTTGGTGCTAGGAAGAAAATTACAACATAAGATTCTCACGAGGAGACCGATCGATGCTCAAACATGAATTAGCAGCCAAGTGTTTGATTAGCGGTACGGGAAATGCACATGGCCAATGGGCGTGAGTTTTGGCTGAGGATGATCATCTACTAAGGATAATGTCTTAACAAATTTTTAGCTCAAAAGGAGGATCCTAGGTGGTACTTGCTTTGCAAAGTACCACGCTGGACAAAAATATGAATGTTGAAGCTGGGCTCAAAATAATGAATGGATTGAGCTGAAATTTTGTGGAGGATGGTTATTTGGGCATAGTAAAGCATTGTAGAAAATTGATACCATTTGGACATGCCAAAGTAGTACTTCCTTCACAATGCTCTTCTATGGACAGAAACTTGGGAAAACTAGTGAGAGATATTGGATGAATGAAATGAGCTCAAAATTGGTGTAGGTAAGTTACTTAGGTATGGTCATGCGCTGGTAAATTTTCAGATCATTTGTGTAAGCCTAGCTAGTAATTACTTCACAAAGCTTCTCTCGAGGTAGAAACTTTGGAAATTTCCCGAGAAAGATTTACTAGGAAAATTGAGCTGAATATTATCATGTGGCAATGATTTGGGTATGGAAGAGTGCTCGAAAAGTTTGAGGGTAATAGGAGGGGTATATATAACACTTGCTTTGCAACGTGCCAATTTGGCCATAAAATATAAATTGAGCCTGGGCTCACATAGATGATTTGACTGAGCTGCAATTTGGAGGAGGGTGATAATTTGGGCATATGAAGGAACTGTATAAATTTCATGTCATTTAGAGATATAAAAAAGGTACTTCCTTCACAATGCTTCTAGGTGGACAAAAACTTTGGAAATTTGCCGAGGAAGATTTGCTAGGCAAATGGAGCTGAATTTTGTCATGCGGTAATGATTTGGATAGGAAAGAGTGCCCAAAAATTCCGAGGGCAATCAAGAATATATAAATAGCACTTCCTTCATAAAGTGTTGTTGTGAACAGAATAGGAAAATGAATATTCTTGAATTAGTTTTGAACTAGGCAAGGAAGGATTTTTACATATTTGGTGAAGATATGCCCCAAAGAATTTATGAGATTTTTTTGGGAATTTTGGGAATGATAGAAATATAGGTTGCTTCACAACCTAGGGCAAAAACTGCCACATGGACATGACACATAGGCAAAACTGATGAGATGGCGCCTAGTCATCACAACCCACCACAATCTACAAGGCTATGACCATCTATATTGGTCATTAACAACTAGAAATAAGGCAGCGGACTAGCACTGTTTGCTTTGTGACCATTTCGTGTAAGGAAATTACGACCTTTCTGACCAAAATGGTCGCAATGGTTTAGGGTTTGGAGCCCCCTGAACAGCTTTTGACCAATTGGTCTAAAATGGTCATAAATTTATGACCAATTCTTCGAGGGTCACTGACAGAAGGTCATAAGTTGACATATTTCTTGTAGTGTGCATTACCGAGAGGGCCCAGAGATACCTCTCCGACAATCGGAGTGACAAATCCTAATCTCGAAATACGCCAACCCAACAAGTACCTTCGGAGACACCTGTAGAGCACCTTTATAATCACCTAGTTATGTTGTGATGTTTGGTGGCACACAAAGTGTTCCTCCGGTAAACGGGAGTTGCATAATCTCATAGTCATAGGAACATGTATAAGTCATGAAGAAAGCAATAGCAACATACTAAATGATCATGTGCTAAGCTAACAGAATGGGTCAAGTCAATCACATCATTCTCCTAATGATGTGATCTCATTAATCAAATGACAACTCTTTTTCTATGGTTAGGAAACTTAACCATCTCTGAACAACGAGCAAGTCAAGTAGAGGCATAGTAGTGACATACTCTTTGTCTATGTATTCACACATGTATTATGTTTCCGGTTAATACAATTCTAGCATGAATAATAAACATTTATCATGATATAAGGAAATAAATAATAAATTTATTATTGCCTCTAGGGCATATTTCCTTCAGTCTCCCACTTGCACTAGAGTCAATAATCTAGATTACATAGTAATGATTCTAAGACCCATGGAGCCTTGGTGCTGATCATGTTTTGCTCGTGGAAGAGGCTTAGTCAACTGGTCTGCAACATTTAGATCCGTATGTATCTTGCAAATTTCTATGTCTCCCACCTAGACTAAATCCCGGATGGAATTGAAGCGTCTCTTGATGTGCTTGGTTCTCTTGTGAAATCTGGATTCCTTCGCCAAGGCAATTGCACCAGTATTGTCACAAAAGATTTTCATTGGACCCGATGCACTAGGTATTGAAGGAAATATGCCCTAGAGGCAATAATAAATTTATTATTTATTTCCTTATATCATGATAAATGTTTATTATTCATGCTAGAATTGTATTAACCGGAAACATAATACATGTGTGAATACATAGACAAACAGATTGTCACTAGTATGCCCCTACTTGACTAGCTCGTTGATCAAAGATGATTATATTTCCTAACCATAGACATGAGTTGTCATTTGATTAATGAGGTCACATCATTAGGAGAATGATGTGATTGACATGACCCATTCCGTTAGCTTAGCACCCGATCGTTTAGTATGTTGCTATTGCTTTCTTCATAACTTATACATGTTCCTATGACTATGAGATTATGCAACTCCCGTTTACCAGAGGAACACTTTGTGTGCTACCAAACGTCACAACGTAACTGGGTGATTATAAAGGTGCTCTACAGGTGTCTCCGAAGGTACTTGTTGGGTTGGCGTATTTCGAGATTAGGATTTGTCACTCCGATTGTCGGAGAGGTATCTTTGGGCCCACTCGGTAATGCACATAACTATAAGCCTTACAAGCATTGCAACTAATGAGTTAGTTGCGGGATGATGTGTTACGGAATGAGTAAAGAGACTTGCCGATAACGAGATTGAACTAGGTATTGAGATACCGACGATCGAATCTCGGGCAAGTAACATACTGATGACAAAGGGAACAACGTATGTTGTTATGCGGTTTGACCGATAAAGATCTTCGTACATATGTAGGAGCCAATATGAGCATCCAGGTTCCGCTATTGGTTATTGACCGGAGACGTGTCTCGGTCATGTCTACATAGTTGTCGAACCCGTAGGGTCCGCATGCTTAAAGTTTGATGACGGTTATATTATGAGTTTATGTGTTTTTATGTATCGAAGGATTTCGGAGTCCCGGATGACATCGGGGACATGACGAGGATTCTTGAAATGGTCAAGACATAAAGATCGATATATTGGACGACTATATTCGGACATCGGAAAGGTTCCGAGTGATTCGGGTATTTTCGGGAGTACCGGGGAGTTACGGGAATTCGTATTGGGCCTTAATGGGCCATACGGGAAAGGAGAGAAATGCCTCAAAGGGTGGCACCCCTCCCCATGGGCTGGTCCAAATTAGACTAGGGAGGGGGGCGCCCCCTTCCTTCCTTCTCCTTCTCCCTTCCCTTTCCTTCCCTCCTACTCCTACTACTTGGAAGGGCTCCTAGTTCTACTAGGAAAGGGGGAATCCTACTCCCGGTGGGAGTAGGACTCCCCTAGGGAGAGCCATAGAGAGGGCCGGCCCTCCCCCTCCTCCACTCCTTTATATACGGGGGCAGGGGCACCCCAAAGACACAACAATTGATCTCTTGATCTCTTAGCCATGTGCGGTGCCCCTCTCCACCATAATCCACCTCGATCATATCGTAGCGGTGCTTAGGCGAAGCCCTGCGTCGGTAGAACATCATCATCGTCACCGCGCCGTCGTGCTGACGAAACTCTCCCTCAACACTCGGCTGGATCGGAGTTCGAGGGACATCATCGAGTTGAACGTGTGCAGAACTCGGAGGTGCTGTGCGTTTGGTACTTGATCGGTCGGATCGTGAAGACGTACAACTACATCAACCGCGTTGTGCTAACGCTTCCGCTTTCGGTCTACGAGGGTACGTGGACAACACTCTGCCCTCTCGTTGCTATGCATCACCATGATCTTGTGTGTGCGTAGGAATTTTTTTAAATTACTACGTTCCCCAACAGTGGCATCCGAGCCAGGTTTTATGCGTTGATGTAATATGCACGAGTAGAACACAAGTGAGTTGTGGGCGATATAAGTCATACTGCTTACCAGCATGTCACACTTTGGTTCGGCGGTATTGTTGGATGAAGCGGCCCGGACCGACATTACGCGTACGCTTATGCGAGACTGGTTTTACCGCCGTGCTATGCACACAGGTGACTAGCGGGTGTCAGTTTCTTCAACTTTAGTTGAATCGAGTGTGGCTACGCCCGGTCCTTGAGAAGGTTAAAACAGCACTAACTTGACAACTACCGTTGTGGTTTTTATGCGTAGGTAAGAACGGTTCTTGCTCAGCCCGTAGCAGCCACGTAAAACTTGCAACCACAAAGTAGAGGACGTCTAACTTGTTTTTGCAGGGCATGTTGTGATGTGATATGGTCAAGACGTGATGAGATATAAGTTGTTGCATAAGATGATCATGTTTTGTTGAAGTTATCGGCAACTGGCAGAAGCCTTATGGTTGTTTCTTTATTGCATAAGATGCAAGAGCCAAATAATTGCTTTACTTTATCGCTATGCGATAGCAATAGTTGCAAGAGCAATAGTTGGCGAGATGACCATGTGATGACACATTGATATAGATCAAGATGATGGAGATCATGGTGTCATGCCAGTGATGATGGAAATCATGACGATGCTTTGGAGATGGAGATCAAAGGCACAAGATGATGATGGCCATATCATGTCACATATTTTGATTGCATGTGATGTTTATCTTTTATACATCTTATTTTTCTTAGTTCGGCGGTAGCATTATAAGATGATCTCTCACTAAATTTCAAGATAAAAGTGTTCTCCCTGAGTATGCACCGTTGCCAAAGTTTGTCGTGCCCAGACACCACGTGATGATCGGGTGTGATAAGCTCTACGTCCATCTACAACGGGTGCAAGACAGTGTTGCACACGCAGAATACTCAGGTTAAACTTGACGAGCCTAGGATATGCAGATATGGCCTCGGAACACTGAGACCGAAAGGTCGAGCATGAATCATATAGTAGATATGATCAACATAATGATGTTCACCATTGAAAGCTACTCCATTTCACATGATGATCGGTTATGGTTTAGTTGATTTGGATTACGTGATCACTTAGATGATTAGAGGGATGTCTATCTAAGTGGGAGTTCTTAAGTAATATGATTAATTGAACTTTAATTCATCATGAACTTAGTCATGGTAGTATTAGCATATCTATGTTGTAGATCAATAGCTCGCGATGTTGCTCCCCGTTTAATTTTTATATGTTCCTAGAGAAAACTAAGTTGAAAAATGTTAGTAGCAATGATACGGATTGGATCCATGATCTGAGGATTATCCTCATTGCTGCACAGAAGAATTATGTCCTTGATGCACCGCTAGGTGACAGACCACTAGTAGAAAAAGGGTCAAACGTGAAGCACATTAGTGCCGGTTTGTATTTGAGCCGGTACTAATGGTACCATTAGTGCCGGTTCGAACGGATTTGCATTAATGCCGGTTCGTGTTGAACCTTTAGTACCAGTTCGTGGCACGAACCGGCACTAAAGGGGTGGTGGCAGGCTGGCGTCAGGCCGAGGCCCCACGATCACCTTTAGTACCGGTTTGTGGCACGAACCGGTACTAAAGGTCTAACCTTTAGTACCGGTTCGTGCCACGAACCGGTACTAAAGGTCCCATTTTCAAACTCTACCCCCCCCAGTGGATCGCCTTTTCAGTTTTAAAAAAAATAAAAGAAAATAATGGAAATGTCAAAAAAATAAAAGAAAATAAGTTTCTCATGTGATATGTGGTCTAGTTGTTGGGAAAATTTGCAAATGTGAATTTTGACTTTATTTGCAAAATCTCTCTGAAATTTGTAAAAATGGGCATAACTTTTGCATACTAACTCGGATGAAAAAGTTTTTTATATGAAAAATCATCTACTCAAAAAGTTACATCCGAATTTAACCGGGGGAACCCCGTTAAACATTTGCAAAATCCTCAAAAACCTAATAGAAAAAAGTTACGGGGCTTTTAAGATCTAGAGTGGAAAAAATTGAAAAATATTCAAACAGTGGGCAAACTGTGGTCAAACAATGGTCAAACTAATTATTCTAGAATATTAGTGTTACTAAATAATTATTTCAATTTTTTGAATTTTGGTCAAATCTGGTCAATCTTTGGTGAAACTGTGGTCAAACTATGGTCAAACTTATTCAAGAAATATTAGCGTTACTAAATAATTACTGTTTTTTTAGAATAATAGTTTCCAACTCAAACAGTGAAACGTGTGACTTCATGCTCAAGCTAAACTCCTGAGGGTTAATTGGATTGACATCTTACTATTGTCAGGAAAACAACAAGTGCAGACTCGGAAATGAAGGAGAATAGAACCTGAAAGTTAAGCGTGCTCGGGCTGGAGTAGTGAGAGGGATGGATGACCGGTCGGGAAGTTAGATGATTTGGAATGAGTGATCCACACTTGATCAGTTAAGAGAGGTGATTAGAGACTAAATCATCAAATAATTCAGAAAAATTAAAAATAAAAAAAAATCAAATTTTTTTTCCAAAATTTTCAAAAAAAAAAATTCAAAAAAAAACCTTTAGTACAGGTTGGTAACACCAACCGGTACTGAAGGTCCCCCGTACCAGGGCGCGAGCTCACGCCACGTGGTGGCACTTTAGCGCCGGTTCGTGCCGAACCGGTACTAAAGGGGGGGGGGGGCTTTAGTGCCGAAATGTTAGTGCCGGTTCCATAACCGGCACTAAAGGCCCTTACAAACCGGTACTAATGGCCCGTTTTCTACTAGTGGACCTATTGCAGGAGTAGATGCAGACGTTCTGAACGTTTGGCTAGCTCAATATGATGACTACTTGATAGTTTAGTGCACCATGATTAACGGCTTAGAATCGGGACTTCAAAGACGTTTTGAACGTCATGGAACATATGAGATGTTCCAGGAGTTGAAGTTAATATTTCAAGCAAATACCCGAGTTGAGGGATATGAAGTCACCAACAAGTTCTATAGCTAAACGATGGAGGAGAATAGCTCAAGCAGTGAGCATGTGCTCAGATTGTCTGGGTACTACAATCGCTTAAATCAAGTGGGAGTTAATCTTCCAGATAAAATAGTGATTGACAGAATTCTCTAGTCACCATCACCAGGTTAGTAGAACTTCGTGATGAACTATAATATGCAAGGGATAACGGAAACGATTCCCAAGCTCTTCGTGATGCTGAAATCGACGAAGGTAGAAATCAAGAAAATCATCAAGTGTTGATGGTAAACAAAACCACTAGTTTCAAGTAAAGGGACAAAGGGAAGAAAGGGGAACTTCAAGAAGAACGGCAAGCAAGTTGCTGCTCAAGTCAAAAACCCATGTCTGGACCTAAGCCTGAAACTGAGTGCTTCTACTCCAAAGGGACTGGTCACTGGAAGCGGAACTACCCCAAGTAATTGGCGGATAAGAAGGATGGCAAAGTGAACATAGGTATATTTGATATACGTGTTATTGATGTGTACTTTACTAATGTTTATAGCAACCCCTTAGTATTTGATACTAGTTCAGTTGCTAAGAATAGTAACTTGAAACGGGAGTTGCAGAATGAACAGAGACTAGTTAAGGGCGAAGTGACGATGTGTATTGGAAATGGTTCCAAGATTGATATGATCATCATCGCACACTCCCTATACTTTCGGAATTAGTGTTAAACCTAAAATAAATGTTATTTAGTATTTGCGTTGAGCATGAATATGATTGGATCATGTTTATTGCAATACGGTTATTCATGTAAGTTAGAGAATAATTGTTGTTCTGTTTACATGAATAAAACCTTCTATGGTCATACACCCAATGAAAATGGTTTGTTGGATCTTGATCGTGGTGATACACATTTTTATAATATTGAAGCCAAAATATGCAAAGTTAATAATGATAGTGCAACTTATTTATGGCACTGCCGTTTAGGTCATATTGGTGTAAAGTGCATGAAACTCCATATTGATGGGCTTTTGGAATCACTTGATTATGAATCAGTTGATGCTTGCGAACCATGTCTCATGGGAAAGATGACTAAGACTGCATTCTCCGAAACAATGGAGCGAGCAAAAGATTTGATGGAAATCATACATACTGATGTATGTGGTCCGATGAATATTGAGGCTCGCGGCAGGTATCATTATTTTCTGATCTTCACAGATGATTTGAGCAGATATGAGTATATCTACTTCATGAAACACAAGTCTGAAAGATTTGAAAAGTTCAAAGAATTTCAGAGTGAAGTGGAGAATCATCGTAACAAAAATAAAAGTTTCTATGATATGATCGCAGAAGTAAAATATTTGAGTTACAGGTTTGGCCTTCAGTTAAAACAATGTGAAATAGTTTCACTACTCATGCCACCTGGAACACCACAGTGTAATGGTGTGTCCGAACGTCGTAACCGTACTTTATTAGATATGGTGCGATCTATGATGTCTCTTACCGATTTACCACTATCATTTTGGGTTTATGCATTAGAGATAGCTACATTCACGTTAAATAGGGCACCATCTAAATCCGTTGAGACGACACCATATGAACTATGGTTTGGCAAGAAACCTAAGCTGTCATTTCTTAAAGTTTGAGGTTGCAATGCTTATGTGAAAAAGTTTCAACCTGATAAGCTCAAAACCAAATCGGAGAAGTGCGTCTTCATAGGATACCCAAAAGAAAATGTTGGGTACACCTTCTATCACAGATCCGAAGGCAAGTTATTCATTGCTAAGAATGGATCCTTTCTAGAGAAGGAGTTTCTCTCGAAAGAAGTGAGTGGGAGGAAAGTAGAACTTGATGAGGTAACTGTACCTGCTCCCTTATTGGAAAGTAGTTCATCACAGAAATCTGTTCCTGTGACTACTGAAGGAAATATGCCCTAGAGGCAATAATAAAGATATTATTTATTTCCTTATATCATGATAAATGTTTATTATTCATGCTAGAATTGTATTAACCGAAAACATAATACATGTGTGAATACATAGACAAACAAAGTGTCACTAGTATGCCTCTACTTGACTAGCTCGTTAATCAAAGATGGTTATGTTTCCTAACCATGAACAAAGAGTTGTTATTTGATTAACGAGGTCACATCATTAGTTGAATGATCTGATTGACATGACCCATTCCATTAGCTTAGCACCCGATCGTTTAGTATGTTGCTATTGCTTTCTTCATGACTTATACATGTTCCTATGACTATGAGATTATGCAACTCCCGTTTGCCGGAGGAACACTTTGTGTGCTACCAAACGTCACAACGTAAATGGGTGATTATAAAGGAGCTCTACAGGTGTCTCCAAAGATAGATGTTGGGTTGGCGTATTTCGAGATTAGGATTTGTCACTCCGATTGTCGGAGAGGTATCTCTGGGCCCTCTTGGTAATGCACATCACATAAGCCTTGCAAGCATTGCAGCCAATGAGTTAGTTGCGAGATGATGTATTACGGAATGAGTAAAGAGACTTGCCGGTAACAAGATTGAACTAGGTATTGGATACCGACGATCGAATCTCGGGCAAGTAACATACCGATGACAAAGGGAACAACGTATGTTGTTATGCGGTCTGACCGATAAAGATCTTCGTAGAATATGTACGAGCCAATATGGGCATCCAGGTCCCGCTATTGGTTATTGACCGGAGATTTGTCTCAGTCATGTCTACATTGTTCTTGAACCGTAGGGTCCGCACGCTTAACGTTACGATGACAGTTATTATGAGTTTATGCATTTTGATGTACCGAAGTTAGTTCAGAGTCCCGGATGTGATCACGGACATGACGAGGAGTCTCAAAATAGTCGAGACATAAAGATTGATATATTGGACGGCTATATTCGGACGCCGGAAGTGTTCCGAGTGATTTCGGAGAAAACCGGAGAGCCGGAGGGTTACCGGAACCCCTCCCGGGAGAAGTAATGGGCCATATGGGCCTTAGTGGAGAGAGAGAGGGGCTGCCAGAGGTGGGCCGTGCGCCACCTCCTCCCTGGTCCGAATTGGACTAGAGGAGGGGGGCGGCGCCCCCCCTTTCCTTCTCCCTCTCCACCTCTTTCCCCCTCCTAGTAGGAGTCCTACTCCTACTAGGAGGAGGACTCCTCCTTGACGCGCCACACCTGGCCGGCCGGCCTCCTCCCCTTGCTCCTTTATATACGGGGGCAGGGGGGCACCCCTAGACACACAAGTTGATCCTTGAGATCGTTCCATAGCCGTGTGCGGTGCCCCCCTCCACCATATTCCACCTCGGTCATACCGTTGTAGTGCTTAGGCGAAGCCCTGCGTCGGTAGAACATCATCATCGTCATCACACCGTCGTGCTGACGAAACTCTTCCCCAACGCTTTGCTGGATCGGAGCCCGGGGAACGTCATCGAGCTGTACGTGTGCTAAGAACTCGGAGGTGCCAGAGTAACGGTGCTTAGATCGGTCGGATCGGGAAGACGTACGACTACTTCCTCTATGTTGCGTCACTGCTTCCGTTGCGGTCTACGAGGGTACGTAGACAACACTCTCCCCTCTCGTTGCTGTGCATCACCATGATCTTGTGTGTGCGTAGGAATTTTTTTGAAATTACTGCGTTCCCCAACAGTGGCATCCGAGCCTAGGTTTTATGGTTTGATGTTATATGCACGAGTAGAACACAAGTGAGTTGTGGGCGATATAAGTCATATTGCCTACCAGCATGTCATACTTTGGTTCGGCGGTATTGTTGGACGAGACGACCCGGACCGACATTACGCGTACGCTTACGCGAGACCGGTTCTCCCGACGTGCTTTGCACATAGGTGGCTTGCGGGCGACAGTCTCTCCAACTTTAGTTGAACCGAGTGTGGCTACGCCCGGTCCTTGCGAAGGTTAAAACGGAGTAAAATTGACAAACTATCGTTGTGGTTTTGATGCGTAGGTGAGATTGGTTCTTGCTTAAGCCCGTAGCAGCCACGTAAAAATTGCAACAACAAAGTAGAGGACGTCTAACTTGTTTTTGCAGGGCAAGTTGTGATGTGATATGGTCAAGACATGATGCTGAATTTTATTGTATGAGATGATCATGTTTTGTAACCGAGTTATCGGCAACTGGCAGGAGCCATATGGTTGTCGCTTTATTGTATGCAATGCAATCGCGATGTAATGCTTTACTTTATCACTAAGTGGTAGCGATAGTCATGGAAGCATAAGATTGGCGAGACGACAACGATGCTACGATGGAGATCAAGGTGTCCCGCCGGTGACGATGGTGATCATGACGATGCTTCGGAGATGGAGATCACAGGCACTAGATGATGATGGCCATATCATATCACTTATATTGATTGCATGTGATGTTTATCTTTTATGCATCTTATCTTGCTTTGATTGACGGTAGCATTATAAGATGATCTCTCAATAAATTATCAAGAAGTATTCTCCCTGAGTATGCACCATTGCGAAAGTTCTTCGTGCTGAGACACCACGTGATGATCGGGTGTGATAGGCTCTACGTTCAAATACAACGGGTGCAAAACAGTTGCACACGCGGAATACTCAGGTTATACTTGACGAGCCAAGCATATACAGATATGGCCTCGGAACACGGAGACCGAAAGGTCGAGCGTGAATCATATAGTAGATATGATCAACATAATGATGTTCACCAATGAAACTACTCCATCTCACGTGATGATCGGACATGGTTTAGTTGATTTGGATCACGTGATCACTTAGAAGATTAGAGGGATGTCTATCTAAGTGGGAGTTCTTAAATAATTAATTGAACTTAAATTTATCATGAACTTAGTCCCTGATAGTATCTTGCTTGTTTATGTTGATTGTAGATAGATGGCTCGTGCTGTTGTTCCGTTGAATTTTAATGCTTTCCTTGAGAAAGCAAAGTTGAAAGATGATGGTAGCAATTACACGGACTGGGTCCGTAACTTGAGGATTATCCTCATTGCTGCACAGAAGAATTACATCCTGGAAGCACCGCTGGGTGCCAGGCCTGCTGCTGGAGCAACACCAGATGTTATGAACGTCTGGCAGAGCAAAGCTGATGACTACTCGATAGTTCAGTGTGCCATGCTTTACGGCTTAGAATCGGGACTTCAACGACGTTTTGAACGTCATGGAGCATATGAGATGTTCCAGGAGTTGAAGTTAATATTTCAAGCAAATGCCCGGATTGAGAGATATGAAGTCTCCAATAAGTTCTATAGCTGTAAGATGGAGGAGAACAGTCCTGTCAGTGAGCATATACTCAAAATGTCTGGGTATAATAATCACTTGATTCAATTGGGAGTTAATCTTCCAGATGATTGCGTCATTGACAGAATTCTCCAATCACTACCACCAAGCTACAAGAGCTTCGTGATGAACTATAATATGCAAGGGATGAATAAGACTATTCCCGAGCTCTTCGCAATGCTGAAAGCTGCGGAGGTAGAAATCAAGAAGGAGCATCAAGTGTTGATGGTCAACAAGACCACTAGTTTCAAGAAAAAGGGCAAAGGGAAAAAGAAGGGAAACTTCAAGAAGAACGGCAAGCAAGTTGCTGCTCAAGAGAAGAAACCCAAGTCTGGACCTAAGCCTGAAACTGAGTGCTTCTACTGCAAGCAGACTGGTCACTGGAAGCGGAACTGCCCCAAGTATTTGGCGGATAAGAAGGATGGCAAGGTGAACAAAGGTATATGTGATATACATGTTATTGATGTGTACCTTACTAATGCTCGCAGTAGCACCTGGGTATTTGATACTGGTTCTGTTGCTAATATTTGCAACTCGAAACAGGGACTACGGATTAAGCGAAGATTGGCTAAGGACGAGGTGACGATGCGCGTGGGAAACGGTTCCAAAGTCGATGTGATCGCGGTCGGCACGCTACCTCTACATCTACCTTCGGGATTAGTATTAGACCTAAATAATTGTTATTTGGTGCCAGCGTTGAGCATGAACATTATATCTGGATCTTGTTTAATGCGAGATGGTTATTCATTTAAATCAGAGAATAATGGTTGTTCTATTTATATGAGTAATATCTTTTATGGTCATGCACCCTTGAAGAGTGGTCTATTCTTATTGAATCTCGATAGTAGTGATACACATATTCATAATGTTGAAGCCAAAAGATGCAGAGTTGATAATGATGGTGCAACTTATTTGTGGCACTGCCGTTTAGGTCATATCGGTGTAAAGCGCATGAAGAAACTCCATACTGATGGACTTTTGGAACCACTTGATTATGAATCACTTGGTACTTGCGAACCGTGCCTCATGGGCAAGATGACAAAAACACCGTTCTCCGGTAAGATGGAGAGAGCAACAAATTTGTTGGAAATCATACATACAGATGTATGTGGTCCGATGAATATTGAGGCTCGTGGCTGATATCGTTATTTTCTCACCTTCACAGACGACTTAAGCAGATATGGGTATATCTACTTAATGAAACATAAGTCTGAAACATTTGAAAAGTTCAAAGAATTTCAGAGTGAAGTTGAAAATCATCGTAACAAGAAAATAAAGTTTCTACGATCTGATCGTGGAGGAGAATATTTGAGTTACGAGTTTGGTGTACATTTGAAAAATTGTGGTATAGTTTCGCAACTCACGCCACCCGGAGCACCACAGCGTAATGGTGTGTCCGAACGTCGTAATCGTACTTTACTAGATATGGTGCGAACTATGATGTCTCTTACTGATTTACCGCTATCGTTTTGGGGATACGCTCTAGAGACGGCCGCATTCACGTTAAATAGGGCACCATCAAAATCCGTTGAGACGACGCCTTATGAACTGTGGTTTGGCAAGAAACCAAAGTTGTCGTTTCTAAAAGTTTGGGGCTGCGATGCTTATGTGAAAAAGCTTCAACCTGATAAGCTCGAACCCAAATAGGAGAAATGTGTCTTCATAGGATATCCAAAGGAAACTATTGGATACACCTTCTATCACAGATCCGAAGGCAAGACTTTTGTTGCTAAATTCGGAAACTTTCTGGAGAAGGAGTTTCTCTCGAAAGAAGTGAGTGGGAGGAAAGTAGAACTTGACGAGGTAACTGTACCTGCTCCCTTATTGGAAAGTAGTACATCACAGAAAACAGTTTCAGTGACACCTACACCAGTTAGTGAGGAAGCTAATGATGATGATCATGAAACTTCAGATCAAGATACTACTGAACCTCGTAGATCAACCAGAGTGAGATCCGCGCTAGAGTGGTACGGTAATCCAGTTCTGGAAGTCGTGCTACTAGATCATGATGAACCTACGAACTATGAAGAAGCGATGGTGAGCCCAGATTCCGCAAAATGGCTTGAAGCCATGAAATCTGAGATGGGATCCATGTATGAGAACAAATTATGGACTTTGGTTGACTTGGCCGATGATCGGCAAGCAATTGAGAATAAATGGATCTTCAAGAAGAAGACTGACGCTGACGGTAATATTACTGTCTACAAAGCTCGACTTGTCGCAAAAGGTTTTCGACAAGTTCAAGGGGTTGAGTACGATGAGACCTTCTCACCTGTAGCGATGCTTAAGTCTGTCCGAATCATGTTAGCAATTGCCGCATTTTATGATTATGAAATTTGGCAAATGGATGCCAAAACTGCATTCCTGAATGGATTTCTGGAAGAAGAGTTGTATATGATGCAACCGGAAGGTTTTGTCGATCAAAAGGGAGCTAACAAAGTGTGCAAGCTCCAGCGATCCATTTATGGACTGGTGCAAGCCTCTCGGAGTTGGAATAAACGTTTTGATAGTGTGATCAAAGCATTTGGTTTTATACAGACTTTCGGAGAAGCCTGTATTTACAAGAAAGTGAGTGGGAGCTCTGTAGCATTTCTGATATTATATGTGGATGACATATTACTGATTGGAAATGATATAGAATTTCTGGATAGCATAAAGGGATACTTGAATAAGAGTTTGTCAATGAAAGACCTCGGTGAAGCTGCTTACATATTAGGCATAAAGATCTATAGAGATAGATCAAGACGCTTAATTGGACTTTCACAAAGCACATACCTTGACAAAATTTTGAAAAAGTTCAAAATGGATCAAGCAAAGAAAGGGTTCTTGCCTGTGTTACAAGGTGTGAAGTTGAGTCAGACTCAATGCCCGACCACTGCAGAAGATAGAGAGAAAACGAAAAATGTTCCCTATGCTTCAGCCATAGGCTCTATCATGTATGCAATGCTGTGTACCAGACCTGATGTGTGCCTTGCCATAAGTTTAGCAGGGAGGTACCAAAGTAATCCAGGAGTGGATCACTTGACAGCGGTCAAGAACATCCTGAAGTACCTGAAAAGGACTAAGGATATGTTTCTCGTATATGGAGGTGACAAAGAGCTCATCATAAACGGTTACGTTGATGCAAGCTTTGACACTGATCCGGACGATTCTAAATCGCAAACCGGATATGTGTTTACATTAAACGGTGGAGCTGTCAGTTGGTGCAGTTCTAAACAAAGTGTCGTAGCGGGATCTACATGTGAAGCGGAGTACATAGCTGCTTCGGAAGCAGCAAACGAAGGAGTTTGGATGAAGGTGTTCATAACCGATCTAGGTGTCATACCTAATGCATCGGGTCCAATGAAAATCTTTTGTGACAATACTGGTGCAATTGCATTGGCAAAGGAATCCAGATTTCACAAGAGAACCATGCACATCAAGAGACACTTCAATTCCATCCGGGATCTAGTCCAGGTGGGAGACATAGAGATTTGCAAGATACATACGGATCTGAATGTTGCAGACCCGTTGACTAAGCATCTTCCACGAACAAAACATGATCAGCACCAAGACTCCATGGGTGTTAGAACCATTACTGTATAATCTAGATTATTGACTCTAGTGCAAGTGGGAGACTGAAGGAAATATGCCCTAGAGGCAATAATAAAGATATTATTTATTTCCTTATATCATGATAAATGTTTATTATTCATGCTAGAATTGTATTAACCAGAAACATAATACATGTGTGAATACATAGACAAACAAAGTGTCACTAGTATGCCTCTACTTGACTAGATCGTTAATCAAAGATGGTTATGTTTCCTAACCATGAACAAAGAGTTATTATTTGATTAATGAGGTCACATCATTAGTTGAATGATCTGATTGACATGACCCATTCCATTAGCTTAGAACCCGATCGTTTAGTATGTTGCTATTGCTTTCTTCATGACTTATACATGTTCCTATGACTATGAGATTATGCAACTCCCGTTTGCCGGAGGAACATTTTGTGTGCTACCAAACGTCACAATGTAAATGGGTGATTATAAAGGAGCTCTACAGGTGTCTCCAAAGGTAGATGTTGGGTTGGCGTATTTCAAGATTAGGATTTGTCACTCCGATTGTCGGAGAGGTATCTCTGGGCCCTCTCGGTAATGCACATCACATAAGCCTTGCAAGCATTGCAGCCAATGAGTTAGTTGCGAGATGATGTAATACGGAACGAGTAAAGAGACTTGCCGGTAACGAGATTGAACTAGGTATTGGATACCGACGATCGAATCTCGGGCAAGTAACATCCCGATGACAAAGGGAACAACGCATGTTGTTATGCGGTCTGACCGATAAAGATCTTCGTAGAATATGTAGGAGCCAATATGGGCATCCAGGTCCCGCTATTGGTTATTGACCGGAGATTTGTCTCAGTCATGTCTACATTGTTCTCGAACCGTTGGGTCCGCACGCTTAACGTTACGATGACAGTTATTATGAGTTTATGCATTTTGATGTACCGAAGTTAGTTCGGAGTCCCGGATGTGATCACGGACATGAAGAGGAGTCTCGAAATAGTCGAGACATAAAGATTGATATATTGGACGGCTATATTCGGACAACGGAAGTGTTCCGGGTGATTTCGGAGAAAACCGGAGAGCCGGAGGGTTACCGGAACCCCCCCGGGAGAAGTAATGGGACATATGGGCCTTAGTGGAGAGAGAGAGGGGCTGCCAGAGGTGGGCCGCGCGCCACCTCCTCCCTGTTCTGAATTGGACTAGGGGAGGGGGGCGGCGCCCCCCCTTTCCTTCTCCCTCTCCACCTCTTTCCCCCTCCTAGTAGGAGTCCTACTCCTACTAGGAGGAGGACTCCTCCTTGGCGCGCCACACCTGGCCGGTCGGCCTCCTCCCCTTGCTCCTTTATATACGGGGGCAAGGGGGCACCCCTAGACACACAAGTTGATCCTTGAGATCGTTCCTTAGCCGTGTGCGGTGCCCCCCTCCACCATATTCCACCTCGGTCATACCGTTGTAGTGCTTAGGCGAAGCCCTGTGTCGGTAGAACATCATCATCGTCATCACACCATCGTGCTGACGAAACTCTTCCCCGACGCTTTGCTGGATCGGAGCCCGGGGAACATCATCGAGCTGTACGTGTGCTAAGAACTTGGAGGTGCCGGAGTAACGGTGCTTGGATCGGTCGGATCGGGAAGACGTACGACTACTTCCTCTACGTTGCGTCACTGCTTCCGTTGCGGTCTACGAGGGTACGTAGACAACACTCTCCCCTTTCGTTGCTGTGCATCACCATGATCTTGTGTGTGCGTAGGAATTTTTTTGAAATTACTGCGTTCCCCAACAACTACTACACCAATTAGTGAGGAAGCTAATGATGATGATCATGTAACTTCAAATCAAGTTACTACCGAACCTCGTAGGTAAACCAGAGTGAGATCCGCACCAGAGTGGTACGGTAATCCTGTTCTGGAGGTCATGTTACTTGACCATGACGATCCTACGAACTATGAGGAAGCGATGATGAGCCCAGATTCCACGAAATGGCTTGAGGCCATGAAATCTGAGATGAGATCCATGTATGAGAACAAAGTATGGACTTTGATTGACTTGCCCATTGATCGGCAAGCCATTGAGATTAAATGGACCTTCAAGAGGAAGACGGACGCTGATAGTAGTGTTACTATCTACAAAGCTAGAATTGTCGCAAAAAGGTTTTCGACAAGTTCAAGGTGTTGACTACGATGAGAGTTTCTCACTCGTATCTATGCTTAAGTCTGTCCGAATCATGTTAGCAATTGCTGCATTTTATGAAATATGGCAAATGGATAAACAAAACGGCATTCCTTAATGGATTTATTAAAGAAGAGTTGTATATGATGCAAGCAGAAGGTTTTGTCAATCCTAAAGGTACGAACAAAATATGCAAGCTCCAGCGATCCATATATGGACTGGTGCAAGCATCTCGGAGTTGGAATATACGCTTTGATAAGTTGATCAAAGCATATTGTTTTATACAGACTTGCGGTGAAGCATGTATTTACAAGAAAGTGAGTGGGAGCACTACAACATTTCTGATAAGTATATGTGAATGACATATTGTTGATCGGAGATAATGTAGAATTATTCTGCAAAGCATAAAGGAATGTTTGAAAGGATTTTTTCAAAGAAAGACCTCGGTGAAGCTGCTTACATATTGAACATCAAGATCTATAGAGATAGATCAAGACGCTTGATAAGTTTTTCAATGAGTACATACCTTGACAAGATTTTGAAGTAGTTCAAAAATGGAACAGTCAAAGAAGGAGTTCTTGCCTATGTTACAAGGTGTGAAGTTGAGTAAGACTCAAAACCCGACCACGGCAGAAGATAGAGAGAGAATGGAAGTCATTCCCTATGCCTCAGCCATAGGTTCTATAAAGTATGACATGTTGTGTACCAGACCTATTGTATACCCTGCCCTGAGTTTGGCAAGGGAGTACAATAGTGATCTAGGAGTAGATCACTGGACATTGGTCAAAATTATCCTTAGTGGAATAAGGATATGTTTCTCGGTTATGGAGGTGACAAAAGGTTCGTCGTAAAGGGTTACGTCGATGCAAGTTTTGATACTGATCCAGATGACTCAAAGTCTCAATCTGGATACATATTGAAAGTGGGAGCAATTAGCTAGAGTAGCTCCGTGCAGAGCATTGTTGACATAGAAATTTGCAAAATACTTACGGATCTGAATGTGTCAGACCCGTTGACTAAACTTCTTTCGCAAGCAAAACATGATCACACCTTAGTACTCTTTGGGTGTTAATCACATAGCGATGTGAACTAGATTATTGACTCTAGTAAACCCTTTGGGTGTTGGTCACATGTCGATGTGAACTATGGGTGTTAATCACATGGTGATGTGAACTATTGATGTTAAATCACATGACGATGTGAACTAGATTATTGACTCTAGTGCAAGTGGGAGACTGAAGGAAATATGCCCTAGAGGCAATAATAAAGTTATTATTTATTTCCTTATATCATGCTAAATGTTTATTATTCATGCTAGAATTGTATTACCCGGAAACATAATATAACTGTCATCGATCAACCTTCGGTACATCAAAACATATACACTCATAATATAACTGTCATCGAAACGTTAAGCGTGCAGACCCTACGGGTTCGAGAACTATGTAGACATGACCGAGACACCTCTCCGGTCAATAACCAATAGCGGAACCTGGATGCTCATATTGGTTCCCACATATTCTACGAAGAACTTTATCGGTCAGACCGCATAACAACATACGTTGTTCCCTTTGTCATCGGTATGTTACTTGCCCGAGATTCGATCGTCCGTATCTCAATACCTAGTTTCAATCTCGTTACCGACAAGTCTCTTTACTCGTTTTGTAATACATCATCCCGCAACTAACTCATTAGTTGCAATGCTTGCAAGGCTTATGTGATGTGCATTACCGAGAGGGCCCAGAGATACCTCTCCAACAATCGGAGTGACAAATCCTAATCTCGAAATACGCCAACCCAACAAGTACCTTCGGAGACACCTGTAGAGCACCTTTATAATCACCCAGTTACGTTGTGATGTTTGGTGGCACACAAAGTGTTCCTCCGGTAAACGGGAGTTTCATAATCTCATAGTCATAGGAACATGTATAAGTCATGAAGAAAGCAATAGCAACATCTAAACGATCGTGTGCAAAGCTAACGGAATGGGTCAAGTCAATCACATCATTCTCCTAATGATGTGATCTCATTAATCAAATGACAACTCTTTGTCTATGGTTAGGAAAATTAACCATCTCTGATCAACGAGCTAGTCAAGTAGAGGCATACTAGTGACATACTGTTTGTCTATGTATTCACACATGTATTATGTTTCCGGTTAATACAATTCTAGCATGAATAATAAACATTTATCATGATATAAGGAAATAAATAATAACTTTATTACTGCCTCTAGGGCATATTTCCCTGGGACCGAAGGATTCATGGAACAAAACAAGGAAAGCGATACAAAAATACGCAATGAAGCGGAAGGAGAGCATGGCTGATCGGGCAAAATCACAAGAATTGGGGGCAAATCGAAGCATGACAAAGATTCGGGACAAGATGAGAGAGATGAGAGAGGATCTGATCAACTGCTCAAAGGAAAGATATCGCTTGGGCAAGGAAAGAGGGGCCATCGGGGCCCAATTAGCTGATCCGCCTCATGATCGAGGGGGATCACATCCAAGTAAGGGCGACAGGATCGGTGGGATTAAGGAACAGAATCACTATGCCCCGGAAACATATGTCTACTACACAACCTTCTTCTTGTAGACGTTGTTGGGCCTCCAAGTGCAGAGGTTTGTAGGACAGTAGCAAATTTCCCTCAAGTGGATGACCTAAGGTTTATCAATCCGTAGGAGGCGTAGGATGAAGATGTTCTCTCTCAAGCAACCCTGCAACCAAATAACAAAGAGTATCTTGTGTCCCCAACACACCCAATACAATGGTAAATTGTATAGGTGCACCAGTTCGGCGAAGAGATTGTGATACAAGTGGTATATGGATGGTAGATAAAGGTTTTTGTAATCTCAAAATATAAAAACAGCAAGGTAACTAATGATAAAAGTGAGCGTAAATGGTATTGCAATGCGTTGAAACAAGGCCTAGGGTTCATACTTTCACTAGTGCAAGTACTCTCAACAATAATAATATAATTGGATCATATAACTATCCCTCAACATGCAACAAAGAGTCACTCCAAAGTCACTAATAGCGGAGAACAAATGAAGAGATTATGGTAGGGTACGAAACCACCTCAAAGTTATTCTTTCCAATCAATCCATTGGGCTATTCCTATAAGTGTCACAAATAGCCCTAGAGTTCGTACTAGAATAACACCTTAAGACACAAATCAACCAAAACCCTAATGTCACCTATGTACTCCAATGTCACCTCAAGTATCCGTGGGTATGATTATACGATATGCATCACACAATCTCAGATTCATCTATTCAACCAACACATAGAACCTCAAAGAGTGGCCCAAAGTTTCTACCAGAGAATCACGACGAAAACGTGTGCCAACCCCTATGCATAGGTTCATGGGCAGAACCCGCAAGTTGATCACCAAAACATACAACAAGTGAATCACGTGGTATCTCATTGTCACCACAGATACGCATGGCAAGACATACATCAAGTGTTCTCAAATCTTTAAAGACTCAATCCGATAAGATAACTTCAAAGGGAAAACTCAATCCATTACAAGAGAGTAGAGGGGGAGAAAACATCATAAGATCCAACTATAATAGCAAAGCTCGCGATACATCAAGACCGTATCACCTCAAGAACACGAGAGACAGAGATCAAACACATAGCTACTGGTACATACCCTCAGCCCTGAGGGAGAACTACTCCCTCCTCGTCATGGAGAGCACCGGGATGTTAATGGTGGACCGGTTTAAGAGGAAAGGCATGAGGAACATTATCTTACAAGGAGCTAAGACCTGGACTTGTATCCAGTTTGTATTAGAGATAGACTAGTCCTAATCCTAATAGGACTCTACATTTAACCCGCCCCTCCAACATATATAAGGAGGGGCAGGGCTCCCCAAAAGGGAAAAAGATTCACAAGTTCCATGAGTTGGACAAGTTAGGTTTAGACAACAGCTCTTGAGATAGAGCAATCTTGTAACCATGGTCATCATCATCAATATCAATGAAGCAGGATGTAGGCTTTTACCTCCACCGTGATGGGCCAAACCTGGGTAAAACATCGCGTCTCTCGTCCCGCTCAACCCCTCTCAAGCTACCACATAGATGCGTTGGCCTCGCGACTAAGTCCTGACACTAAGGGCATCTGCCGTGACAATTCCACGACACATACCCTCAGCCCCGAGGGAGAACTACTCCCTCCTCGTCATGGAGAGCACCGGGATGATGAAGATAGCCACCAGAGAGGGATTCCCCCTCCGGCAGGGTGCCGGAATGGGTCTAGATTGGTTTTTGATGCCTACGGAGGCTTCTGGCGGCGGAACTCCCGATCTATTGTGCTCCCCGATCGTTTTAGGTATATGGATATATATAGGCGGAAGAAATACGTCAGGGGAGCCAGGAGGGGTCCACGAGGGTGGAGGGCACGCCCAGGGGGTGGGCGCGCCCCCTACCTCGTGGCTTCCTCGTTGATCCCCAGACTTGCACTCTAAGTCTTCTGGGTTTGTTCTGGTCCAAAAATAAGTTCCGTGAAGTTTCAGGTCAATTGGACTCCGTTTGATTTTCCTTTTCTGCGATACTCTAAAACAAGGAAAAAAAGAAACTGGCACTAGGCTCTGGGTTAATAGGTTAGTCCCAAAAATCATATAAAAGTGTATAATAAAGCCCATAAACATCCAAAACAGAAGATAATATAGCATGGAGCAATAAAAAATTATAGATACGTTGGAGACGTATCAGCATCCCCAAGCTTAATTCCTGCTCGTCCTCGAGTAGGTAAATGATAAAAACAGAATTTTTGATGCGGAGTGCTACTTGGCATAATTTCAATGTAATTCTTCTTAATTGTGGTATGAATATTCAGATCCGAAAGATTCAAGATAAAAGTTCATATTGACATAAAAATAAAAATAATAATACTTCAAGCATACTAACTAAGCAATTATGTCTTCTCAAAACAACATGGCCAATGAAAGTTCATCCCTACAAAATCATATAGTTTAGTCATGCTCCATTTTAGTCACACAAGAATGCTCTCATCATGCACAACCCCGGTGATAAGCGAAGCAATTGTTTCATACTTTAGTAATCTCAAACCTATAAACTTTCACGCAATACATGATCGCGAGCCATGGATATAGCACTATGGGTGGAATAGAATATAATGAGGGGGTTATGCGGATAAGACAAAAAGGAGAAAGTCTCACATCGACGCGGCTAATCAATGGGCTAGGGAGATGCCCATCAATTGATGTCAATGCAAGGAGTAGGGATTGCCATGCAACGGATGCACTAGAGCTATAAATGTATGAAAGCTCAACAAAAGAAACTAAGTGGGTGTGCATCCAACTTGCTTGCTCACGAAGACCTAGGGCACTTGAGGAGGCCCATTGTTGGAATATACAAGTCAAGTTCTATAATGAAAAATTCCCACTAGTATATGGAAGTGACTAAAGAAGAGACTCTCTATCATGAGGATTATGGTGCTACTTTGAACCACAAGTGTGGCAAAGGATAGTAGCATTGTCCCTTCTCTCTTTTTCTCTCATTTTTTTGGGCCTTCTCTTTTTTATGGCCTTTCTCTTTTTTTGGGCCTTCCCTTTTTTATGGCCTTTGTCTTTTCTTTTTTTATTCCTCACTTGGGACAATGCTCTAGAAAATGATGATCATCACACTTCTATTTATTTACAACTCAATGATTACAACTCAATACTAGAACAAAAGATGACTCTATATGAATGCCTCCGGCGGTGTACCGGGATATGCAATGAACCAAGAGTGACATGTATCAAAGGATTATGAATGGTGGCTTTGCCACAAATACTATGTCAACTACATGATCATGCTAAGCAATATGACAATGATGAATGTGTCATGATAAACGGAATGGTGGAAAGTTGCATGGCAATATATCTCGGAATGGCTATGGAAATGACATAATAGGTAGGTATGGTGGCTGTTTTGAGGAATATATAAGGAGGTTTATGTGTGAAAGAGCATAACATATCACGGGGTTTGGATGCACCGGCGAAGTTTGCACCAACTCTCAATGTGAGAAAGGGCAATGCACGGTACCGAAGATGCTAGCAAAGATGGAAGGGTAAGAGTGCGTATAATCCATGGACTCCACATTAGTCATAAAGAACTCACATACTTATTGCAAAAATCTACAAGTCATCAAAACCCAAGCATTACGCACATGCTCCTAGGGGGATAGATTTGTAGGAAAAGACCATCGCTCGTCCCCGACCTCCACTCATAAGGAAGGCAATCAAATAACACCTCATGATTCAAATTTGTTACACACCGTTTACCATACGTGCATGCTACGGGACTTGCAAACTTCAACACAAGCATTTCTCAAATTCACAATTACCCAACTAGCATGACTTTGATATTATTACCTCCATATCTCAAAACAATCATCAAGTATCAAACCTCTCTTAGTATTCAATGCACTTATAAGAAAGTTTTACTATTCTTGGATGCCTAGCATATTATGATTATTTAAGAAAATTACCATGCTATTTAAGGCTCTCAAAATAATATAAGTGAATCATGAGAGTTCATCTATTTCTATAAAATAAAACCACCACCGTGCTCTAAGAAGATATAAGTGAAGCACTAGAGCAACAACAAACTACTCCGAAAGATATAAGTGAAGATCAATGAGTAGTCGAATAATTATGCAACTATGTGAAGACTCTCTAACATTTAAGAATTTCAGATCTTGGTATTTTATTCAAACATCAAGCAAAAATAAATAAAATAAAATGACGCTCCAAGCAAAACACATATCATGTGGCGAATAAAAATATAGCTCCAAGTAAAGTTATCGATGAACGAAGACGAAAGAGGGGATGCCTTCCGGGGCATCCCCAAGCTTAGGATTTTGGTATTCCTTGATTATCTTGGGGGTGCCATGGGAATCCCCAAGCTTAGGCTCTTTCCACTCCTTGTTCCATAGTCCATCGAATCTTTACCCAAAACTTGAAAACTTCACAACACAAAACTTAACAGAAAACTCGTAAGCTCCATTAGTATAAGAAAATAAATCACCACTTAGGTTCTATAATGAACTAATTTTTTATTTATATTAGTGTAATATATACTGTATTCCAACTTCTCTATGGTTCATACCCTCCGATACTACTCATAGATTCATCAATATAAGCAAATAACACATAGAAAACAGAATCTGTCAAAAACAGAACAGTCTGTAGTAATCTGGATCAAACGTATACTTCTAGAACTCATAAAATTCTCAAATAAATTGGTGGACGTGAGTAATTTATCTATTAATCATTTGCAAAACGAATTAACTAAATATCACTTTCCAAATAAAAATGGCAGTAGTTCTCGTGAGCGCTAAAGTTTCTGTTTTTTACAGCAAGATTAACAAGACTTTCCCCAAGTCTTCCCAATGGTTCTACTTGGCACAAACACTAATTAAAACATAAAAACTCAATAATAACAGAGTCTAGATAAATTATTTATTACTAAACAGGAGAAAAAAAAGTAAAGAACAAGAATAGGATTGGGTTGCCTCCCAACAAGCGCTATCGTTTAACGCCCCTAGCTAGGCATGATGATTTCAACGATGCTAACATAAAAGATAAGAATTGAAACATAAAGAGAGCATCAAGAACCATATGACTAGCACATTTAAGTCTAACACACTTCCTATGCATAGGGATTTTGTGAGCAAACAACTTATGGGAACAATAATCAACTAGCATAGGAGGGCAAAACAAGCATAACTTCAAAACTTTAAGCACATAGAGAGGAAACATGATATTATTGCAATTCCTACAAGCATAAGTTTCTCCCTCATAATAATTTTCAGTAGCTTCATGAATGAATTAAACAATATAACCATCACCTAAAGCATTATTTTCATGATCTACAAGCATACAAAATTTACTAATCTCCACATAAGCAAAATTCTTCTCATGAATAGTAGTGGGAGCAAACTCAACAAAATAATTATCATGTGAGGCATAATCCAATTGAAAACTAAAATCATGATGACAAGTTTCATGGATATCATTATTATTTATAGCATACAAGTCATCACAATAATCATCACACATAGCAACTTTTTCTCATAATCAATTGGAACCTCTTCCGAAATAGTGGATTCATCACTAAATTAAGTCATGACCTCTCCAAATCCACTTTCATCAATATAATCATCATAAATAGGAGGCATGCTTTCATCATAATAAATTTTCTCATCAAAACTTGGGGGACAAATAATATCATCTTCATCAAACATAGCTTCCCCAAGCTTGTGGCTTTGCATATCATTAGCATCATGGATATTCAAGGAGTTCATACTAACAACATTGCAATCATGCTCATCATTCAAATATTTAGTTCCAAACATTCTAATGCATTCTTCTTCTAGCACTTGGGCACAATTTTCCTTTCCATCATTCTCACGGAAGATATTAAAAAGATGAAGCATATGAGGTACCCTCAATTCCATTTTTTAGTTTTCTTTTATAGTATAAACTAGTGATAAAACAAGAAACAAAAAGATTCGATTGCAAGATCTAAAGATATACCTTCAAGCGCTAACCTCCCCGTCAACGGCGCCAAAAAAGAGCTTGGTGTCTACTACACAACCTTCTTCTTGTAGACGTTGCTGGGCCTCCAAGTGCAGAGGTTTGTAGGATAGTAGCAAATTTCCCTCAAGTGGATGACCTAAGGTTTATCAATCCATAGGAGGCGTAGGATGAAGATGGTCTCTCTCAAGCAACCCTGCAACCAAATAACAAAGAGTCTCTTGTGTCCCCAACATACCCAATACAATGGTAAATTGTATAGGTGCACTAGTTCGACGAAGAGATGGTGACACACGTGGTATATGGATGGTAGATAAAGGTTTTTGTAATCTGAAAATATAAAAACAGCAAGGTAACTAATGATAAAAGTGAGCGTAAACGGTATTGCAATGCGTTGAAACAAGGCCTAGGGTTCATACTTTCACTAGTGCAAGTCCTCTCAACAATAATAACATAATTGGATCATATAACTATCCCTCAACATGCAACAAAGAGTCACTCCAAAGTCACTAATAGCGGAGAACAAACGAAGAGATTATGGTAGGGTACGAAACCACCTCAAAGTTATTCTTTCCAATCAATCCGTTGGGCTATTCCTATAAGTGTCACAAACAGCCCTAGAGTTCGTACTAGAATAACACCTTAAGACACAAATCAACCAAAACCTTAATGTCACCTAGATACTCCAATGTCACCTCAAGTATCCGTGGGTATGATTATACGATATGCATCACACAATCTCAGATTCATCTATTCAACCAACACATAGAACCTCAAAGAGTGCCCCAAAGTTTCTACTGGAGAATCACGACGAAAACGTGTGCCAACCCCTATGCATAGGTTCATGGGCGGAACCCGCAAGTTGATCACCAAAACATACATCAAGTGAATCACGTGGTATCCAATTGTCACCACATATACGCACGGCAAGACATACATCAAGTGTTCTCAAATCTTTAAAGACTCAATCCGATAAGATAACTTCAAAGGGAAAACTCAATCCATTGCAAGAGAGTAGATGGGGGAGAAAACATCACAATATCCAACTATAATGGCAAAGCTCGTGATACATCAAGATCGTATCACCTCAAGAACACGAGAGAGAGAGAGAGAGAGAGATCAAACACATAGCTACCCGTACATACCTGTAACGCCCCGAGACCGATGTGCCAGGTGTCGTTCAGTTATTCGCTGTTGTTGCCTTGTCATTGCTTGCGTGTCATGCATTGCATATCATGTCATCTTGCGCATTTCATTTGCATACGCATTCGTCTCATGCGTCCGAGCATTTTCCCCGTTGTCCGTTTTGCATTCCGGCGCTTCGTTCTCCTCCGGTGGTCATTTTTAGCTTTCTTTCTTGTGTGGGGGTTAAACATTTCCGGATCGGACCGAGACTTGCCAAGCGGCCTTGGTTTACTACCGGTAGACCGCCTGTCAAGTTTCGTATCATTTGGACTTCGTTTGATACTCCAACGGTTAACCGAGGGACCGAGAAGGCCTCGTGTGTGTTGCAGCCCAACACCCCTCCAATTTGGCCCAAAACCCACCTAACTCTGCTCCATCATCTTGGTCGTTCGATCATGATCGCGTGGCTGAAAACAGCACCTCATTTGGAGCTTCCTAGCTCCCTCTACCTCTATAAATAGCCCCCCCCCGCCGGTTTTTGGATCTCTCACCCCCTCTCGAAACCCTAAAACCACGCCGCACCGACGGACGTGTCCGGAGCCGACCGGACAACGTCCGCCCAGCCCAGCCACCGCCACGTGTCATCTTCTGGTTCGCCGACGCTCGGTGCCCACTTCGCCGCGCCGCCGGGCCCAGAGAGCCCGCAACCGGCCCCCGCGGCCCATCCAATGCCGCCGCCCGAGCCCACGGGGAGGCTGGATCCGCGCCGCCCGGTCCTCCCTTGCATCGCCGCACGCCGTCTCGACGCCGGCCGCCCGCCGACGCCGCTCGCCGCCCGCCTCCAACCGCGCCTCGACCCCAGGCCGGAGTTCCCCGCCGCCACCTCGTTCGTCGCCGGATCTTCACCACCGCGGCCAGATCCGGGGTCCCCGTGCCTGGATCCGTCCATTTCCGCAGGTCCCCGCCGTGCCCGCCTACCGGATCCGCCTCGCCCCGCCGCCTCAGGCCACCGGACTCTGCCGCCGCCACCATGGCTCGCCTCGGCCTTGGCGGGAGGTCGGGGACGGGATCCCTCTCGGGTGGGCCGTGGCCTCCCAGGCCCAACTCCCTTCGCCAGCCGCGTGGGCCGCATCCAGAGCACCAGCCCCCGCCTAGGCCTGCCCTCTCTCCGCGCCGGCCTGCCTCTACACCGACTGGGCCAGGCCCATGGGTGAGCCGCCACCCAGCGCCGCCTCTGTTTTTTTCCCTTCCTGCTGTGGGCTTGCCCAGATTAAGCCCGTCATGTGTTTTTTTCCAGCTCCTGGGATTTTCCTATTTTTCCAGAGATTGCAGTTTTACAGTTTAGTCCCCCTAGTTCACGCATTTAATAACTCACAAATGGTGCATCGGATTAAAATGATTTATATATGAAACTTGCTCAGAATTTTGTGTAGATTAATAATATGCAACTTTCATCTATGTTTAAAATGTTTAAAATGATGTTTGATTAAATTTGCTCCTATGCCATGCTAAAATGATTTAATTCATAACTAAATAACCGTAGCTCCGATTTAAATAAACTTTATATGTAAATGGGGTAGAATTTTGCCTAGTTTAACATGGTGCGCTCATTTTGCATGTTTAACAAATCTAAAATTGTGTTTAGGGCAGAACAGTACCAAACCTAATTTTTTCATATGGGGAATTACCGGAATTGTTGTTCGTTGCTTCTGGCCTCATTTAAACTTGCCTAGATAGGTAGTTTTGTTGTGCTTCACCTCTTGCCATGTTAATCAACATTTAATATTGTTGGGTACATAAACGAGATCGAACTAAATAATTGATGTGGTGTTTTGTCAATATGCAACCCGTTGCATATTTGAGCTCCACTTAATTTGTAGGATTGTTTGTGCACTTTGCCATGCCATGCCTCATTAAACCGGACATGCATCATAATTGTTTGTGCATCATGCCATGTCTATGTGGTGGTGGTGGTTTACCATGTTTGTTTGTTTCTTTCTGGTGTTGCTTCTTCGGGTTGGTTCCGTTAACGTTGCGTTTGTGAGGATCCGTTCGACTACGTCCGTTTGTCTTCTTCATGGACTCGTTCTTCTTCTTTGCGGGATTTCAGGCAAGATGATCACACCCTCGAAATCACTACTATCTTTGCTATGCTAGTTTGGTCGCTCTTTGCTATGCCAATGCTACGATGCCTACCACTTGCTTGTCAGCCTCCCAAATTGCCATGTCAAACCTCTAACCCACCATGTCCTAGCAAACCGTTGATTGGCTATGTTACCGCTTTGCTCAGCCCTCTTATAGCGTTGCTAGTTGCAGGTGAAGTTTGGAGGCCGTTCCTTCTTGGAACATTTGTTTACTTGTTGGGATATCACTATATATCTTATTTAATTAATGCATCTATATACTTGGTAAAGGGTGGAAGGCTCGGCCTTATGCCTGGTGTTTTGTTCCACTCTTGCCGCCCTAGTTTCCGTCATATCGGTGTTATGTTCCCGGATTTTGCGTTCCTCACGCGGTTGGGCTATAATGGGAACCCCTTGACAGTTCGCCTTAAGTAAAGCTTTTCCAGCAATGCCCAACATTGGTTTTAACATTCGCCACCTAGCCTCTTTTTCCCTTGGGTTTCGCGGACTCAAGGGTCATCTTATTTTAACCCCCCCGGGCCAGTGCTTCTCTAAGTGTTGGTCCAACTGAGCAATGTCCGAGGCTACCAGGGGCAACTCTGGGCTGGCTTACCCGACGTCTGGCTCATCTGAGTGTGCCTTGAGAAAGAGATATGTGCAGCTCCTATCGGGATTTGTCGGCACATTCGGGCGGTGTTGCTGGTTTAGTTTTACCCTGTCGAAATGTCTTGTTGTACCGGGATACCGAGTCTGATCAGAACGTCTCGGGTGGAGGTCTATTCCTTCGTTGACCGTGAGAGCTTGTGATGGGCTAAGTTGGGACACCCCTGCAGGGATTTGATCTTTCGAAAGCCGTGCCCATGGTTATGGGCAGATGGGAATTTGTTAACGTCTGGTTGTAGAAAACCTGAACTTGACCTTAATTAAAATGAATCAACAGCGTGTGTAACCGTGATGGTCTCTTTCCGGCGGAGTCCGGGAAGTGAACACACTTGTTGGAGTTATGCTTGACATAGGTAGTCCAGGATCACTTCTTGATCATACTTTATCGACCGTGCCTTGCTTTCTCTTCTCGCTCTCATTTGCGTATGTTAGCCACCATATATGCTAGTCGCTTGCTGTAGCTCCACCTCATACCTTTACGTTACCCATAAGCTTAAATAGTCTTGATCGCGAGGGTGCGAGATTGCTGAGTCCCTGTGGCTCACAGATACTTCAAAAACCAGCTTGCAGGTGCCGATGAGTTCGTGCAGATGTCGCAACCAAGCTCAGGAGGAGCTCGATGAAGATCTTGCCCTTTGTGTTGTTTCGTTCTAGTTGATCAGTAGTGGAGCCCAGTTGGGGTCGATCGGGGACCTTTGTCGCATTTGGGGTTCTTATTTTATTTTGGTTCCCTAGTCGGACCATGAGTGTATTTGATTGATGTAATGGTTATTCATGTAATTGTGTGAAGTGGCGATTGTAAGCCAACTATGTATCTCTTTCCCTTATGTATTACATGGGTTGTGTGAAGATTACCTCACTTGCGACATATGCCTTCAATGCGATTATGCCTCTAAGTCGTGCCTCGACACGTGGGAGATATAGTCGCATCGAGGGTGTTACAAGTTGGTAATCAGAGCCTTCCCCGACCTTAGGAGCCCCATTGCTTGATCGTTTTTTAGCGGCCGAGTTGTGTCTAGAAAAATGTTTTGAGTCATTTAGGAACTATATATCGAGAGTTTAGGAATTCTTTTTACTTCCCAGTCTCCTCATCGCTCTGGTAAGGCATCCTGACGTAGAGTTTTGACTATTCTCTTCTCAAATTTCACTAAATTTTTTTTTAGGATCACGCGGGTATCTTGGAATCGTTCCGATGGATTTATGATGAGAATACTGTCTTGGTGCCTCCTGTCAGGGGTTTTGTGGAAGTGTCCCGGGGAGTTGAGTTCTGAGGTGTTGTCGTCATAATTTTATCGTTGCAGTTCTGGAATACCTGAGTTTAGTACGCCGACATCGAAAATCTCTTTTATGCAGTTCGTTGGTGAGATAACCTCGACACCACCCAGTACTGGGGCGGGAGTTCGGGAGTATCGCCATAACTTGTATAACGGATGCTTTTCGAAGGTTGAGGTAGATGATTTCCGAAGGTTTCTTGGTTATGTGTTGAAGGATGGATACAGCTGGATGTAGGATTTGCTAGTTTGGGTGAGATATTATGCTTCCCCTGTATCCCCAACACCTGATTGCATAACCGGAAAATTTCGGGAGTTTCATAAGTGGGAATTCAAGTAGCTCTTAGGATATCTTTCCGACAGATGTATGATATGAAATTGGGGTTCGACGTCTAGTGGTCCGCCTATTCACGGTCGATTTTACAGTGGTCTCGTTGTGTCTTAAAGAGTCCTTGGCTATGCCGACTCGGGGACGCTTCGTATGTCATGTGCACTGCCTTGTACATGATGGTGCTGTACGATCGAGCCTGTGTAGGCCCCACCACAAAAACTTCGAACGAAATCTCTATCATATGTTTGTTCCGGCTTACTCTGCAAGCCAATCCTTTGTTTTGTTTTGAGTTGTGGTATTCGAGTTGCTTCAATGTCAAGTGTTGATTCCATACCTTCCAAGTGGTGTTCTCATACTTCTATGTGAATATTAATCCTTCTCGACCATCGAGTTTGTCATGTCAATCCTTTTAATCGGTGTGCTTCTCTTCAAGTGGATCCGTTCATTTTCAACATCCGCAAGATTCAATCTCAGTTTTTCTCAACGGTGTTCATTTCTTCTGTCTCCAAGTTGCCTTTGTTTTTCCCACCCTCCCTCCCTTTGTTTTTCTCCAATGATTCAGATTTCTTATCCAAGTATCCTTTATTGATGGAAAGCCTCTCCATTCTTTTCCTTCAATATTCTTATTCGGTGATTCTTATGAAGATTTTAACGAAGCTTCTAGTTCATCATTATTCATTCTTTTTCTTCTCCGGTGGTTTCAATTTAAGCTTTGACAATTATATCCTTTCCTCGTTGCAAATACCTTTTTCTTACCGGTGCAATTCTTAATCATTCACCTCTCGCTATTCAATTGTTCTGGAGTGCTCAAGATATCTCAGAAGATTCATGTTTTCCACCCTGCATTCGTTCAAGATCTTTCGAGGTTGTTATCGTATTCAAACCATTTAGTTTAACCGGTGCAATCTCTCTCTTTAAATCATTTCAACGGTGTTTTCCTTGAGTGGGCCCTAACCCATAGGTTTTTTCCCAGGATCTTACCCGACTCTTCTTCTTTTCCCGGAGCTATCCTCAAATTCTTTTCGAAGTTTGACGTAAGAATGATTTATCATCAGTCAAATGTCTTCTCAAGATCTGTAAAATCTTTTCATCGTTGATTCAACTTTTATATTCTTCTTTATTCCGGTGCCTCAACAATTCAGGGTGGTGTTTCTCATCATAATTCTCAGATTTTGGAGACCGAAGAAGAGTTTTTCCTCCACATCTTGCTCCATTCTCTTCAAGATTCGTGATTCTAGCTTGTTGCCATCCTCTCGTTATTATTTTGATCGTGGGAATTCTTTTCACCCATCCGGAGTAATTCAGAGTATTTTTAGTTTGATTATCCGGAGTCCATCAATTCAGATGCATTCATTCTCAGCTTTCAGTTGTCATTCTCCAATCTTACCGGTGCATCGTTCAAGTGTTCTTTAATCAGCTCGTCATCTCTTCGTTCTCTTATATCTAAATTCTCTCAAGGATTTTCTTTAATTTGCTAATTCATCCCGATGTTGTTCTTATCCTTCCTTTGGTCATTTTAATCCTACCGGTGGTTCGTTGAAGACATTCTCAAGTTTATGTTATAGCTCTCTTAATCCTTGATACGAGAATAAGTAGTGTGCCAAATCCGTTGATTGTCATCAATTTAAATTGGTGAAGGATACGCATAACATAATTCTTATTCTTGTTTCATCATTATGTTAATCTTTTCTTCCAGAGTTTCTTCACGATGATTAAATTCTTGGGTTTCAAGTGCTTTTCTTTCTTTTCCGGAGTTCCAAGCTCTCGCAATTATATCATCTCGGAGATACATCTAAAGCATTACAAGGTTTCACCTTGTGTTTTCAACTTCCTTTTCTTTCGTCATTATTTTGGTTACCGGAGTTCTTCATGAAGGTTCTACATGATGGTTCATCAAGGATTTATATTCCTTCTCGAAGTGTTCATCGAGATTCTTTGTTAATAAGCTCAAGTTTTCTTCATCTTGCAATCCGGAGTGCAATTCTTCCTTCCGTATCAATAGAGGTGGTATTATGTCATTCTTAATAACTCGAGTTAATGTTTCATGATTCACATGCTGTTAAGAATGAGATATTTTAAATCCATCAATCTTGCCATTGGAGTTATCTTGGGTTATATTTCACCTAAAGCCTTCCCTAAGGATTGTTGCTATAATGGTGCTTATAATGACCCAAGTTCTTCATATATCCTTCCGGTGCTAAGTTTCTCGTCTCCTTGTTTGATATCAATCCAATATATCGTTTCTGTTAGTGGCAGAATTTCACCTCATAGTTTTGAGATGTTTTCCATAAGCCCACTACAAACTTATTCTTTTCGTTGTTGGGTTTTTTTCCAACAACTCCATTCGACCCTTCTCCTAAAGATGCCTTTTCAAACTTTTTTGTGGCAGAAATTGGCATTTTCTTCTCAGTTCTCTTAGTTCAATTATCTATCTTCTATTCTTTTGTTCCGGAGGCTTTCTGATGTTGCTCTCTTCAACCCATCTTTTCGTTCTATCAGGATCATGTTCTTTTCGTGCCTATCCTTTTAACCGGAGTGTCGTGCCCTCTTTTCAAGTTCTATCTCCTTATCAAGTTCTTATTCAATTCCTCTCTTTTCAATCGGAGTGCTGCCCGAATTTTGGTCTTCCTTGATCCCCTTCCTTAATCGGAGTGTTTTTCTATATATATCTTCCCTTCAACCTCATGGTTTTTGCAATGCTCTTGTCCCTCGTTTCTAACAGAGTGTTTCCGACTTTGTTCACCTTCGTTGTATTCTTTTCTCGAATTTGTTCAACCTCCCAAGGTTCTTGGTATCACTCGTTTGTCAAAGAAGCAACTTGGATTACCTCTTCTCTTTCTCTTCCGTTTTCCCTCCGGTGCCATTCCAGATCTCGGGACGAGATCCTCTCGTAGTGGATTGTTGTAACGCCCCGAGACCGATGTGCCAGGTGTTGTTCAGTTATTCGCTGTTGTTGCCTTGTCATTGCTTGCGTGTCATGCATTGCATATCATGTCATCTTGCGCATTTCATTTGCATACGCATTCATCTCATGCGTCCGAGCATTTTCCCCGTTGTCCGTTTTGCATTCCGGCGCTTCGTTCTCCTCCGGTGGTCATTTTTAGATTTCTTTCTTGTGTGGGGGTTAAACATTTCCGGATCGGACCGAGACTTGCCAAGCGGCCTTGGTTTACTACCGGTAGACCGCCTGTCAAGTTTCGTATCATTTGGACTTCGTTTGATACTCCAACGGTTAACCGAGGGACCGAGAAGGCCTCGTATGTGTTGCAGCCCAACACCCCTCCAATTTGGCCCAAAACCCACCTAACTCTGCTCCATCATCTCGGTCGTTCGATCATGATCGCGTGGCCGAAAACAGCACCTCATTTGGAGCTTCCTAGCTCCCTCTACCTCTATAAATAGCCCCCCCCCGCCGGTTTTTGGATCTCTCACCCCCTCTCGAAACCCTAAAACCACCCCGCACCGACGGACGTGTCCGGAGCGGACCGGACAACGTCCGCCCAGCCCAGCCACCGCCACGTGTCATCGTCTGGTTCGCCGACGCTCGGTGCCCACTTCGCCGTGCCGCCGGGCCCGGAGAGCCCACAACCGGCCCCCGCGGCCCATCCAACGCTGCCGCCCGAGCCCACGGGGAGGCCGGATCCGCGCCGCCCGGTCCTCCCTTGCGTCGCCGCACGCCGTCTCGACGCCGGCCGCCCGCCGACGCCACTCGCCGCCCGCCTCCAACCGCGCCTCGACCCCAGGCCAGAGTTCCCCGCCGCCACCTCGTTCGTCGCCGGATCTTCACCACCGCGGCCAGATCCGGGGTCCCCGTGCCCGGATCCGTCCATTTCCGCAGGTCCCCGCCGTGCCCGCCTGCCGGATCCGCCTCGCCCCGCCGCCTCAGGCCACCGGACTCTGCCGCCACCATGGCTCGCCTCGGCCTCGGCGGGAGGTCGGGGACGAGATCCCTCTCGCGTGGGCCGTGGCCTCCCAGGCCCAACTCCCTTCGCCAGCCGTGTGGGCCGCATCCAGAGCACCAGCCCCCGCCTCAGCCTGCCCTCTCTCCGCGCCGGCCTACCTCTACACCGACTGGGCCAGGGCCATGGGTGATCCGCCACCCAGCGCCGCCTCTATTTTTTTCCCTTCCTGCTGTGGGCTTGCCCAGATTCAGCCCGTCATGTGTTTTTTTTCCAGCCCCTGGGATTTTCCTATTTTTCCAGAGATTGCAGTTTTACAGTTTAATCCCCCTAGTTCATGCATTTAGTAACTCACAAATGGTGCATCGGATTAAAATGATTTATATATGAAACTTGCTCAGAATTTTGTATAGATTAATAATATGCAACTTTCATCTATGTTTAAAATGTTTAAAATGATGTTTGATTAAATTTGCTCCTATGCCATGCTAAAATGATTTAATTCATAACTAAATAACCGTAGCTCCGATTTAAATAAACTTTATATGTAAATGGGGTAGAATTTTGCCTAGTTTAACATGGTGCACTCATTTTGCATGTTTAACAACTCTAAAATTGTGTTTAGGGCAGAACAGTACCAAACCTAATTTTTGCATATGGGGAATTACCGGAATTGTTGTTCGTTGCTTCCGGCCTCATTTAAACTTGCCTAGATAGGTAGTTTTGTTGTGCTTCACCTCTTGCCATGTTAATCAACATTTAATATTGTTGGGTACATAAACGAGATCGAACTAAATAATTGATGTGGTGTTTTGTCAATATGCAACCCGTTGCATATTTGAGCTCCACTTAATTTGTAGGATTGTTTGTGCACTTTTCCATGCCATGCCTCATTAAACCGGACATGCATCATAATTGTTTGTGCATCATGCCATGTCTATGTGGTGGTGGTTTACCATGTTTGTTTGTTTCTTTCCGGTGTTGCTTCTTCGGGTTGGTTCCGTTAACGTTGCGTTTGTGAGGATCCATTTGACTACGTCTGTTTGTCTTCTTCATGGACTCGTTCTTCTTCCTTGCGGGATTTCAGGCAAGATGATCACACCCTCGAAATCACTACTATCTTTGCTATGCTAGTTTGCTTGCTCTTTGCTATGCCAATGCTACGATGCCTACCACTTGCTTGTCAGCCTCCCAAATTGCCATGTTAAACCTCTAACCCACCATGTCCTAGCAAATCGTTGATTGGCTATGTTACCGCTTTGCTCAGCCCTCTTATAGTGTTGCTAGTTGCAGGTGAAGTTTGGAGGCCGTTCCTTGTTGGAACATTTGTTTACTTGTTGGGATATCACTATATATCTTATTTAATTAATGCATCTATATACTTGGTAAAGGGTGGAAGGCTCGGCCTTATGCCTGGTGTTTTGTTCCACTCTTGCCGCCCTAGTTTCCGTCATATCGGTGTTATGTTCCCGGATTTTGCGTTCCTCACGCGGTTGGGCTATAATGGGAACCCCTTGACAGTTCGCCTTAAGTAAAGCTTTTCCAGCAATGCCCAACATTGGTTTTAACATTCGCCACCTAGCCTCTTTTTTCCTTGGGTTTCGCGGACTCAAGGGTCATCTTATTTTAACCCCCCCCCCCCCCCCCCCCGGGCCAGTGCTTCTCTAAGTGTTGGTCCAACTGAGCGATGTCCGAGGCTACCAGGGGCAACTCTGGGCTGGCTTACCCGACGTGTGGCTCATCTGAGTGTGCCCTGAGAAAGAGATATGTGTAGCTCCTATCGGGATTTTTTGGCACATTCGGGCGGTGTTGCTGGTTTAGTTTTACCCTGTCGAAATGTCTTGTTGTACCGGGATACCGAGTCTGATCGGAACATCTCGGGTGGAGGTCTATTCCTTCGTTGACCGTGAGAGCTTGTGATGGGCTAAGTTGGGACACCCCTGCAGGGATTTGATCTTTCGAAAGCCGTGCCCGCGGTTATGGGCAGATGGGAATTTGTTAACGTCCGGTTGTAGAAAACTTGAACTTGACCTTAATTAAAATGAATCAACAGCGTGTGTAACCGTGATGGTCTGTTTCCGGCGGAGTCCGGGAAGTGAACACGGTTGTTGGAGTTATGCTTGACGTAGGTAGTCCAGGATCACTTCTTGATCATACTTTATCTACCGTGCCTTGCTTTCTCTTCTCGCTCTCATTTGCGTATGTTAGCCACCATATATGCTAGTCGCTTGCTGCAGCTCCACCTCATACCTTTACGTTACCCATAAGCTTAAATAGTCTTGATCGCGAGGGTGCGAGATTGCTGAGTCCCTGTGGCTCACAGATACTTCCAAAACCATCTTGCAGGTGCCGATGAGTTCGTGCAGATGTCGCAACCAAGCTCAGGAGGAGCTCGATGAAGATCTTGCCCTTTGTGTTGTTTCGTTCTAGTTGATCAGTAGTGGAGCCCAGTTGGGGTCGATCGGGGACCTTTGTCGCATTTGGGGTTCTTCTTTTATTTTGGTTCCGTAGTCGGACCATGAGTGTATTTGATTGATGTAATGGTTATTCATGTAATTGTGTGAAGTGGCGATTGTAAGCCAACTATGTATCTCTTTCCCTTATGTATTACATGGGTTGTGTGAAGATTACCTCACTTGCGACATATGCCTTCAATGCGATTATGCCTCTAAGTCGTGCCTCGACACGTGGGAGATATAGTCGCATCGAGGGTGTTACAATACCCTCAGCCCCGAGGGAGAACTACTCCCTCCTCGTCATGGAGAGCACCGGGATGATGAAGATAGCCACCGGAGAGGGATTCCCCCTCCGGCAGGGTGCCGGAACGGGTCTAGATTTGTTTTCGGTGGCTACGGAGGCTTCTGGCAGCGGAACTCCCGATCTATTATGCTCCCCGATCGTTTGAGGGTATATGGATATATATAGGCGGAAGAAGTACGTCAGGGTAGCCACGAGGGGCCCACGAGGGTGGACGACGCGGCCATGGGGGGTGGGCGCGCCCCCTACCTCGTGGCTTCCCCGTTGATCCCCAAACGTGCACTCCAAGTCTTCTGGGTTTCTTCTGGTCCAAAAATAAGTTCCGTGAAGTTTCAGGTCAATTGGACTCCATTTGATTTTCCTTTTCTGCGATACTCTAAAACAAGGAGAAAACAGAAACTGACACTGGGCTCTGGGTTAATAGGTTAGTCCCAAAAAACATATAAAAGTGTATAATAAAGCCCATAAACATCCAAAACAGAAGATAATATAGCATGGAGCAATCAAAAATTATAGATACGTTGGAGACGTATCAGAAACCTGTAAGGAGGTGCCATGCATCAACAGGGGGGACTGGAGTATAAGAGATCCACAGGATGAGAACAACAACTCACACAACCCTCATCACACCACCTTGAAAGTGCTCGAAGCAACTATGGCAGGTCAGGGAGCAGGCAAGGCTGCGGCGACAGGCGAGAAGGGCGGGCTGGGCTCGCATCCGTTGGAGCGCGGCGCCTTGTCCCGAGATCGGGGTGACTTGTACCGCACCCCTGTGGCGCAGGGAGTGCCGACGGCCCAGGGAACCGGCGATGCAAGCGAGGGCCATGTGGTTGTACCTGCGTTCCCTGTTGACATGGGAAGGCAGCAAGCCCATGTCGTCAGCCTGGATCTGTCCAAGGAGAGGGCGGCCATGAGGTCAAGGTGAATCGCCATCGGCCTCTTCTTCTCTGTCCATCTCTTCAGCGTGGGCGGGCTCTTCCAAGATCTGAAGAACAAGTGGGGACTGAGGGGGCGCCTCAATTACTCGCCCCTAAAGAACAACATGTTCTTGCTTGAGTTCGAGAGGGAAGGCGACCTGAAGTTCATCCTCAACAATGGCCCCTGGACATACCGGGGCGACCCGTTCCTCATGGTGGCCGTGGAAGGAAGCGCCAGACCCGGGGATGTGGAGGTCGCCCACATGCTGATCTGGGCACGCATCTTCGACGCCACGCCGATCATGTTCTTCGAGCAGGTAGCGCGCCGAATTGGGGGTGAACTTGGAGAGGTTATTGTGGTTGATGCAGATACGGAGGGTGGGATCTGGGGTGAGTCGATTAGAATCCGTATCCAACATGATGTCAATGAACCTCTCCGTAGCAAGCTAGAGTTCCATGACTTTGCAGAGGATGTGGTGTATCGCCTACATGTAAAGTATGAGAGGCTTCCTCGATTATGTAGCTTTTGTGGACTCCTAGGGCATGGCCAACGTGAATGTAAGCTACCGAGAAACCTCCAGAAGATGAGGTATCCGGCAGCGATGCGTGCCTCCCCTTTTAAAAGGAGCAGTAGCAGAGGGGGCTTTGTTGTACGAGAGACAGCCAGCGCTAGAAGATTCCTCCACTTCGACTCCAAGACCCCAAAGGAGGCAAGATCTGTACCGCCAAAGCTACCCGAAGAAAAATACAGAGATGTACCAGATGACGTGTTGGTAGATCCCTTGGTGTAGGAGGCTATTGTTGCGGTTCAGGCACTCAAGCTTGGACCGGGAGCGAGAAAAAAGAACAAGCAGGACACAGAGACCAAACCCGAACAACTGATGGCGTTGGATAGCAAGCCCGCTGGGGAAGGAGGTGACAGCAACAACACCCCAGTGTTGCCTTGTCAGGAACCAGCAAACAGCGTTCAGAGTCTGGAGTTTCTGCCGGGTTTTGAGCCGGCTGTGCAGTGGACGACGAGTATGCACGACATGGCTGCTCTGTCAGAGGAGGCCTTGAAGAAACAGGGTTGTGGGACAGGAATAGAAGAACAGAAAGAGGGATGGGGCAGCAAAAGAGGCAGGTGAAAATCACCATGCAAGCCTGAAGCTAAAGCGGGAGACATGCAATCCACTGAGGCACTAGAGGGGCGTGTAAACCAAGTTGATACGGCACCATACAGCATGCAGGCCGTGATCTCAGGCAGGGACGGAACAAAAAGAACACAGGAGGGAAGAATGGGAAGCCGCCGGGCAGATCAGAGAACACGATGCTGGGAAAGAGTGGAGTGTACAAGGCTGCAGCGGGCATAGAAGAGATGCAACCAGATGGGCCAACGGTAGAATGCCACAAGAAACAGAAGGGAGCGGAGGGCACTGAGAAGATGGTGGATGATGGGAATGAGGAGGCACAGGAAGCAACCGGGCCAGGGGCTCCCAGTAAACTGACGGGCGCGGAGGAAAGCGCCCGTCAGGAGCCATGAGGATACTAAGCTGGAACTGCCGGGGCCTGGGGCAGCCCCGGACAGATCAAGAGTTGTTGTGCCTTGTTGGCACACATCGCCCGTCCATCGTCTTCCTCTCAGAAACTAGGCAGAATAAAGAGAGGGTTAGCAGTCTTAGAGGGATGCTTGGCCTTAAGAACTACATGTTACACGATGGAGTAGGGAAAGAGGCAGGGATCACCTTGTATTGGGATGACCTTGTTGAAATAAAAAAGCTCTTAGTTGGTCCGCGCTATATTGATGTGTTGATTCGCAACAGCCCTAATGACCAGTGGTGGAGGGACACCTTTGTTTACGGCAAGCCAAAATCACATGAACGATATCACATGTGGAATTTGCTGAAGAGGCTGACAAACGTCTCAGATGCACCATGGATGGTGATCGGAGACTTCACTGAAACTTTGTGGCAAAGTGAGCACTTCTCGTGTGCTAGAAGGTCAGAGAGGAACATGGTGGATTTTAGGGAGGTTTTAAGCTAGTGCAACCTACATGATCGGGGGTACCGCGGACCGGATTGGACTTATGATAACAAACAGATCGGGAGGGGTAATGTGAAGGCTAGATTGGACAGGGGGGTTGCTTCGCCGGGCTGGTCTAGGAAATTTCAGAATGCACACATTGAGCACCTCTGCTCTACGAGATCAAACCACTTACCACTCTTGCTGCAGTTCGGATGCAAGATGGAATACAAAAGGAAAAGAGATTTCCGATACAAGGCTTTATGGGAGAGGGAAACATCGCTACAGTCCACGATAGTGGAATGTTGGACGAAAACGGGTGCGGCGGCAAACCTAGTAGATATTCAGAAGAAAATATAGGATATGCAGCAGAGTTTGAGTAAATGGAG